>NC_136767.1:26674129-28122560 GCF_947034865.1 Barbatula barbatula
ACCTACCTACCTACCTACCTCTCACCTATTATAGGCCTGTTAAAACTATAGCGAAACATTGAGTCTGTTGGGCAGGTTATTTTATTACATTTTACTTTTGAAATTTGAAATTGTACAGTTTGACATACTGTGATTTTATCTTCAAAATAAAAAAAACTATTTCGTGTAGTAAGGCAAAGAAGCACGTGTGAGAATTGTCAAACGATCTAGTTTGTCTTTATTACGTTGTATGATGATATTCCCGTCCCGTTCCCGAAAGCGAGTGGTTGGGGCGGGGACCTGTTTGTACTGCTTTTGTAAGGCACCGGTCCGCCTCATCGCTTACGGATACCCATCGGGAGGCAGTATATCCTCTATTGCAGTGTGTCTGTGTGGGTGTGCGTGCGCGTGTGTGTGTGGTATGTTCGAGAGCTGCGCTTCTCATCTTTTGAGCCACGTTTGTCTCTGGCTGATGAATCAGAGAGCCTCACTTTAACAAGGGCGGTGTTGGGTTTGAGTTGGTGAAACGCAGGGGAACCGCTTTTAAGAAGTGGATCTGGACGGGTTTTGACACCCTCCCTAACCACTACAAAGGGAGTAAACGGAGAGAGTTGCGCTGCGTAAAACGACACCGACCATCGCACCGCTCGATCCTCCAGCCGTCAGAGACAGAAAGCATGAGGAAAAACAGAAGGAACTGAGCGCCTTTCTTTGGAAAATGTGGAATTTGTTGGTCGAGTTTTGAGATGGCGTTGTGAGACGAACCGCCGAGTGCGTTTTCGTACGTTTTTGGACGTGTTGACAGCCCCTGCGTTACGCACCGAGTCACTAAAGGTAAGTTTGCTGCTTCCAATACAAATACAGCTGGATTGTTGCAACGTGCTATCGTTGCAACATTAAACGCCGTTATAAACTGATGTAACGCTGAAAGGTATCTTGTTTTTAAGTTTATTGTGAAAGCGATGGGGGAGGAAAGGATATTCGATACCTTCATTAAGTCGGTCGGCGAAGCTCCAACTGTTGCCTTTTACTGTTTATAGATAAAGGTTTAACATGAAGGATTTTGACATTGTCGAAAGCAGTTTCTGACGATGAATATAACTTAGCGAAAAAAGACTGCCCACTGCTCACCGTGCCAAAGAAGACATTGAAGTCTTTACGCACCAGGTTCGAGTGAGGGAGCACACGTACATCACAAAACAAACGATTGTTTAGTTTATATGATATTACACCCAACCTCAGCACTTTTTTCACAGTGCGATAACATGTTCGTCCCTGCCACGTTCACGGCACAACAAAAAGCGCTCCTCACTCGGACTGTATTTACTATAAACTAAAGAAAAGATGCGTGGATTCTGTCAAACTTTAATGCAAAAGTAACGTCACGAGACCATGATGTGAACTGGCCACCAGACGTTTTTTTTAGCTTTGACACAAACAGAGCGCGTTTTCTCGCCTGTAATGAAGCGCGCGCTGCATAAAGGAGATTAGAATAATTACAGCGTGACCAGGCGCTCGTGGAGTGGACATTCGTGTTTTAATAAACTGGACGCTCATTCGGGCGGAAAATGGTTTACATACGGGGTTCTTAGGTGAAGTGTGCTGAATTTCTTGCACTTGTGGACCCAAAGCGTTCCCACAGAAACCTTTTAAAACCGGTTTATAAATTGGCCAAAAATGTCCTTATTAAAATCTTAAATGCCAAAGGGTGATGCAAGGTAAGATGCACACATATATATATATAATTAGCATATTTTTCTTTGAGAAAAAAGGATGTGACTGGGAATTTAAAGCTAGCTTTATTGTTTCTCTGTGACGTCATAGAATAGAATGATGATGATGTAGCACGGCACTGCTTGTCTGTGACAATATAGTGATTCAAACAGTTTCTGTAAGCATAGAAGAGGCTGGACGCCTAAAACAATGCTGTTTATTTGTATTGTGACACCGTCGTCATTGTTTGCGAACACCGGGGAGAGAGAGCAGAGATGTTACTGTAAAATGGAGCTCCATTCATGTTTGTTTTCCAGCCATCACTGGACAGCGTTCTTGCATAAAATGCAACCGGGAGAGTATAGCTTTCTGGGCGTCCACAGACTCTTCGGTCCAGATGTTCCTTAAATCCATTGAGAGTCAAATTGAGCTCCTGGAGGGAAGATCTTCTCATTGTTGTGTTACAATGGACTCACATCCTTCCTTAGTCAATAGTCAATAGTAGTCAACACACACATTCCCATACATGGTTTAGTAGATTGACGGGATGAATTCGAAAGGACAGGGATAGACAATGGCTTCGCTGCCGATTGTTATCCAAGCAACAAATGTTTAATCCGTAGTACATTGATATCACTAATATATTCTTGGGTCAGATTAAAATAGCTCTTTAAAAGTGATGCTTAAAAGATTAAAAAGCTGTTTAAGATAAGAACCAGAATGTGACCAGTTTAAACCATAAACAACGCTACTGTAGATATCTTTAATATAAAGCCAGGTGCTATCATATATATATCATCATTTTTTGAGTTTGTCAAACGCACATCATAATGTCAACAACGTGTAGATTTCACAGTGCCAAGAGAAATAAGTACCTGTGCAGAATTCAAAAACCTCGCCAAGCGCTTCTGATCACTAGAGCTCTCACTCTCTGCCCCTGCAGGAACTCCTATCACAATAATGAATTATTGGATTACAGCACTCACGTCACCAAGCACATGTTCTGGCCTCGGGTCTGGGTACGACCCAACATCATGCCGTTTTGCACATACGTGTTGAGCACGGTCCAGCAGTTACCACACGCTGCTTATAGTCCTGACCAACGGGACGTCTCTCTTCTCTCCCCAAGGAATGGAAATCAATAGACAATTGCAATACTGCATCTTGTGTGCACCTTCCTCATCCTCAGGATTATTGTAAATGCTCTCTATTCAAGCCACACCAGGGTTATTTGTCCTCTCTCAGCTGGGAGTTGATGTGATGTAGCGACGCATATTGACCCTTTTGAAAGGACCCCTGATTATTTTCCATCACTATGCTGTTACCCGCAACCAACTATGTTTGTAATGGCGCTGCAGGTGTGGGCTCTCAGGAGAGGCGTGTAGAAATGGAGTGAGGTCATGCGGTGAGGTCACGAGTGCGTGGTTTCGAGTGGATGCGGGCGGACGGTTCTACTGTTGAGATGGGCGAGTGAAAACAGCAGGGAGATGGACAGGGGTGATGTTTGGATAAGGGGATGAGGAAGAGTGCGTTAAGAGCCGCACTGCAAATATAAGGGAGGTTGCGTGTGTTTGAAAGAAAGTCTGTGTGTGTTTTTAAATGCAGCTTGCGTGCATGTGTAGATTAGTGAGGAATTGTTCTGTTCACCCAAAAGTGAACATTTTCTTATTACAACAAGAACACAAAAAGAGAAATCTGCATGGCGTTTCTAGCATCAGTTTCAATATTTTCAGCTCTAAAAGGGATCGATTCAGTGAACCGAACTCAGGCATCAGTTAACGGATCATTGATTCTAGTTATTTTCAATGGATCTGTGGATGAGGTTCAGAAATAGGACTGAATGATTTGTTCAGCTCACCGATTCAATGATCTGATCAAAGCAGTTCTGGAGTAAACCGCTCACTGGAGGGCGAGATTATCTGTTGTATGGACCTCTGATGGTCTTCTCTTTTTTAGTTGGTTCATTATATACTGACGTTTCCAGTCACTTTGAACTTTCATTGTATGGAAGATATCAAAACAATATTTGTATATAGCTAGGGTTTCAGAAAAAAAGACAATCATACTCTTAATGAGGCTAGAAATTTGTCATTTTTAAGTGAACTATTCCTTTAGGGTACTATGCTTAATTTCCACCATCCCCCAGTGTGTGCCCATGCTGGAATGAAATGATGCATTGCGTGCGTGTGTTTGTCCGTGTGTGCGCAGCTGTGGACCATAGGTGGTGAAACACAACCACACAAAGCTGTGAAAGTGATACAGGCATGAGTTTCTGATTCAAAAATCAAGTTCCCATAGACAAAGACATTAAAAATACATAGCTCATCGCCGCATGGATGCCGTCTTAAACAGCGTCTCATGTTTTGCCGTCTTCTTCACCCTGGGGCTTTTTCTAGCACCCACGATGAGACAGATCCATCTTTTACGAGCTACATATGGACGACCGCGAAGAGGGTAAAGGTGGACAGCGTAGGCCCTCTCGTTTGCTAGCAAATGACCGGTATCGACCATCTGCTATTTTAGTGTCCCTCGCTGCAGGCCGCACTAGTGATTTTTTCAAGCCGGGCTTTTTTGTATATGTATGAGACTGTCACGTGACAGCTCCTTTTGGACCTCGATTTAGGGTCAGATTATTGTTTTGCTCTATTGGACGCCCGGCAGGCACAGGTAGAAGCTGGATTGCATTAAAAAGGCAGATCAATGATTTCCTTTTGTGAAAGTCCTTTTCGGAACGTTGTTTACAGAAACGTTGTTTAGAAGAGCAAGCCCATGTCTTTGCTTTTCTCTTCCTCCTTGCCGTTTTCTCTTTCCTTCGTTCTATCTTTTTCTATGTTTATTCTCAGTTCCTAACAGATGTTTGTCCTAATGTATTTCAGGCTTGATTCGTTGCATCTGGCTTGTTTATCTCACTTTACCTACAATTTGGGACAAATGTTTACTCCGCGCAGTTTGGACGGTGAATCTCTGTGCAGGTTTTAGGTCGTGCCGTAATGCAAACGTGGCAGTGTGTTTTAGATCCATCTGCCCAGATAAGCAGTTGGTGTTCTGTTTTTCCAGTTCAGCTTTATGGTTTGTATTATAAGTGCACAGCTGCTTACTAAGGCGAGGATTTGAGGATTTGAACAAACGCCTGATCCGAAGTATTAAACTACGTACGTAAGTCATTCTGCACCGTACTGGCGTCGAATGATACGTCAAATTATGGCGTATCATCATGTTGAAGAGTGGCATACTGTGATACCTTTCTAAACTGTGCAATTTCCTGATAAGATGAACAAAAAGTATATCCGATTTAGATTGAAGAAGGAACATGAGCCATATCTGAGGACCAGAAAATCTGATTTGGAGATGGTCACCTAGCAACGCTCTAGCAACCATCTAGCAGTTTTGCATTTTTTTGTAAGAAAAGAACCTGGTTTTGTGTTGTATCGCCTTTAACATAATACCTTCCCGTGTGACTCCAAGTCCGGACCATTAGCAGCAGGAAACAGGCAGAGGAACAAACATTCACACACACTAGCATTCACCGACACGCACTCGTTCTGGGAATAAGAAACAGCACATAATAAAAGTAGCAGTTTGTTGCCGCGGGGGCAGAAACAGCCAGGGAAAAGGCTCCACAGCTGGCCTCGGCCCCTTCCCTTACCCCCTTCCTCCCTCGGGAGATTTGTCTACAAAAAACTCCCTGCACTTCCCTTCTCATGCCCGGACCACCCCAAGACTGCTGCCTCCTGGTGTACAGCGACTTCTCTGCCCGTTTGTAGATGTATCACGGGCGACCAATGTACTGTAGATCCCCCAGATGTGTGTGGTGTAACAATAGCGAAGCTGTTGGACCATTAGAGCCTGGAGAGAGAGCGAATACGAGCCCCTCCCCCTCCTCTGCAGGACGACCTTTAACCCTGGTCGGCTACATGCTGCACACCTCCTACTGCGTCTCTCACACACTGCAACACCAGCTCTGTCACTCAAACAGAGAGAGACTATAAAGAGGTCCAGAAGCGCGTACTAAAAATACAGAACTCCAAAGCCAATGTAAACATAAAGATATGTTTTAAGATTATGAAAAAAAACTAGGGTATATTAGAATAAGAGATATTGCTTTTCTGGGTCACTAATGAAATGTTGACCGTGTCAATATTCATATTTCAGATCTGTTTTCACACAATATTTAATTATTTCTATAATTGCGAAGCTGCGTTATATATAAGTTGAGTAGAAAAGGAAATAGAAGTAATAGTAGTAGTAGTAGTTCACTTTCTATGTAATAAAGCTGGCAGAAAAGATGGCAAATACATCAAATTTAAACCCTTTTAATAGATGGATGTGCACATGAAGTACCTGTCATTTTATCCAAATGCTCATACTTAAAGGGACGGTTCAACCAAAAATAGAAATTATTTCATCATTTACTCACCCTCGAGCTGTTCAAAATCCGTATACATTTATTTCTTCAGATAAACACATAGAAAGATATTTGAAAGAATGCATGTAACCAAACCGTTCTTGGCCACCATTGACTACCATAGTAGGAAAAATAACATTTGTAGTCAAAAGTGCCCCAAAACGATTTGCTTACATACATTTTTTAAATATCTTCTAAGAAATGTATAAAGCATTCCTACTTTGGTACTCACTTTGGCCAAGATGTGTTTGGTTACAAGCAATTCTTCCAAATATCTTTCTCTTGAAAATGAAATTGAAATTCAAACAGAGAGAGCTGGCACAAAAAGAAAGTTCGAGGAGAGGTTTTTGTCCAGAAAAGGCCAGATCGTGTGTGTATGTAAGTAAACTATTAACGCTGGACCTGAGAAACAGAGATAACGGCATCAATCTCCTCCGTCACTCCTCTTACGGTCCCTCTCTCCATCTCTATCTCCCTCCAGTGAGTCTTATTTTCCCCCGATCCTTGCGGCGAGTGCTCCTGTGTGTTTGTAATAGACTCTTTCCACGTGCGGCCTGCTCGCTCTCTTTCTCTCTCTGATTTGCTCCAGCTCTATTTCACCTCTCCAGCACACATGGAACAGTTTATCTAGAAGCTTATTTTTTGCGCCTATTAAGCAAAGTTCCTGCAGCGAGAAATAGAAGTCGGAGTGAGAAAAACTCTCTTCATTATGATCATATAGCATCGCGGCGAAATAAGGGGTGTGAGGGAGAGAAAACCCCCCTGTAAGCAGCGGCTTTGCTGCACGTGAGAAAATCAATAAAGCATCTTTTTTTAAAGCGGTTGACGGATAATGGAGAAAGACGTGTGGGAGAAACCAGCAAGGTCCCATGGTTACCTTTCTGCCCTCTCTTTGTTTTCTCTTCATATTGTAGGTCAAACACCCAACACTACAAAACTGTATTGCAGCAATTATTATAATCGATGCGTGATCCAGTTTTGTTTCGCATTTGCTTGCAGTGTATTTGCTACACTGATTTATAAAAGGAGCTATCTAGTTTTGTCGCACTGCAATACAATGGGAACGATCAACACACTCTCGCAATCTCAACTATTTTCGCAATAATAGTAGCAATCTCATTTTGCTACTTCACAGTGTTCCTTTGATTAAAATGTAAGCTTTTGTTACATTGTAGACAGAAAAAGAGAGCGATCACGGCTTCAGTTTACCCCTCTCTCTCTTTCTCTCTCTCCCTTCTTAAGCCGTTATATGTGTGATGATTAAATTCGCACAATCCAAGCGCCTCCCCCTCCCGCGGGGAGCATTTATTTAATTAATAACACAGGCTTACCATTAAAACCCTAGCTGTGGCTGTGCTTGCATAGGTGTTTGTCTGACAGAACGTATCTCACGGCTGTTCACCGCGTGACGCTTGTGTACACTTGTGTTGTTGCGGTGGGCTTCTCCTGCCTGCGTTAACAAAGCTGTATTGTGCGTGCGGGTTAAGCTGCGCGCGGGCAGTCACGGGTGATCTGTAGCGCTTCACTCCATTAGTCCATACCTGAAAGTAGAGATATCAGTTACATATTAGTGTTTTATAGCAGGCTGGAGTATGTGATTATATATCATGCATTGAAAATCCATATGGGTATCATTTGAGCGCTACTTGACTCATTTAAAATAAAACATATATCATCTATAAAATAAAGGTTTCCGGGAGAAATGATGGTTTGAAGTTAGATTCCGTGTGTGTGTTTGGCTTCCTAAGACACAATCATAATCACGGATGCAGCGCAGGTGTCCTCCGTTCTCTCCGGAGGGGACCTGAAGTGCTCTCCACTGCTAGTTTTGCTTTTCGTTTGTTTTGTACTCCACGGCACTGACCCCAGGCCAGCCCGCCAGCATCCCTTACCATCGTCTCCTTTTTCTCATCCCTCTACCTGGCTCTCCGACATATTTTTCCCCACAAAAAATAAATTCTAAAGGGCATGCTAACACAATCATCTCGCCCCCGCACGTATCAATTTAAAGATGCACGCGTACCGAGAATTGGAGAATTTCACAGTCATTGATTGGCTCTGGGTCCGTAGCGGATTTTAATAGCGCCTTTTACACTTAACAGCATTTACCAGCAGTTTATTAGCAGGCCATTGACCGAAAGGCGTCTCTAAATATATTTCGAGCGAAGTGGGAGAGGGTTTGAGTGTGTCTGCGCGTGAGCCGCAGAGCAGAAAGGGGCCTCAGCTTCCTCTTTCTGAGCTCTTTACCTATTAGAGATCCATTACCAGTCTGGAGAAGTCTGGACTAGCAGCCCATAAAGGAACCAATATAGAGTTTCAATCCTCATCTACTGACAGACTCCTGAAAAGAGAAAGAAGGGGGGGGGGAGTGATACACAGCAGTAGCTGTAGGTAAGATTCGTTTTAGAGGATAGCTCAGATGTAAAAATTCCATCATTTACTCTTACAAAGGTGTATGACTTTCTTTCTTCTGTCAAACAAAAAAGGAGAATTTTGGCAGGATGTGGACGTTGCTTTTCATTCGATGGAAGTAAATGGAGATCGGAGACTGTCAAGCTTCGTCTTAAAATTGTTTGCATTCGAAGTCTTCTTAAGCTATATGAAAACTCTAGGAGGAACTGAAATCTGTTTCTTTACACCACAGCTCTCCAATTTCACTTAAGCTGTACAGATCCAGTTCGCCATTCACTTTCATTGCAAAGAGAATAGATTAAACTTTGCGCTGAACTTCATTTTCGTGCATTATAAATGAAAGAAGGTCATGCGGGTTTGGAACAGCAGAAGTCTGAGTACAATATGACAGAATTTTCTTCTTCGAATGAATTATTATAACTTAGAAAAGTTTGACTACATACACACTTGTTGGAAATACCATGCACTGTCATGACTGTAAAATGTGCAGTTGGCTTTGCCGTAGAGTAAGAGAGCAGCGCGTGTTTCTCTCTCTCTCTCTCTCTCTCTCTCTCTCTGTTAGCTTTTGACAGATGTGCCGCTAATCCATCCAAGCTTCCAACCACCACGTGACCCTGTGTAACCTCTCTTTCTTTCTCGTGGTTCTGTTCTCTATGCTGTGTTCTTTGTCAGATCGGCCCTGCTGAGTTATAACAGGGGCAACGTTCATCTACACAAACTTCTACACAATGACACGTAAGCTCTGTTCCACATCTAGTGAGCTGCCTCCGTAGGCTGCCTTTTAAGGCAAGACAGGGCTTCCGACGTGACAGGTGTTTTCAAATGTTAGACAGCAGCGTAAAGGCATCGTTCACCCCAAATTATCTGACATCATTTATTCAGCGTGTTCCTGACTTTCTTTTCTTGATATTAGGGAGCGACAGCCTAGATTTCCATTTACTTCACTCGATGGTAGAAAGAGCAACATCAGCAATAGTCAGAATTTCTCCTCTCGTGCCTAATGGAAGAAAGTAAGACACACAGGATTGAAATGTCATTAGGGTGAATAAATGACGGCATGTTTGGGTGAGGTAGCACTTTATGCTGACATTTTTGCCAAATTGTAGGCCATTGTGGAAAAGGCAGTCCTATAATGCCACAAAATGGAGACTTTAAATCAACTAGAGTTGATTATAAATGTAATTTATCCAAAACCGAACACATAATAATAAAATACTATTTCATGCTAAATTATATACATACTTTCATACTTCATTCCTGTCCCATCAGTGGTACCAAAACATCTCCCGGCTCCACACAGCGTCCCAAGTCAACCACAATGTTTCATTTCATTTCGGAAGCTTTGAAAGATAGAACAGAGCTGCACACGCAGGGGACATGAGCATGAACATATTGTCCTATTAAATTTGTCTACGCACCCACCGGTCTGCCTGTCTGTATTAGTAGTGATGTTATTAATAAAGATGACCTCATCTGCGTCCTCTGAGACCTCTCTTTCTCTCTCTCTCTCTGACTCGCCCTCTGTGGATTTCATTTGCTTTTCACTTCATTCTCTGCACTATAAACCAACTCCCTCTTTCTCAATGCAGTGCCTCTATTTTCTATCTTGGCTTCTTTAGCTTCCCTTCTCTCTGTCTATCACCTCTCTGTTCTTGTTGTGTTGTCTTTTCTGTGTGTCATCCATCTGCCCTCTCTGTGTTTTTCTTTTATTCTCAGAGTCTGTCAGTTCCTTTCATCTGCTTCTCGTCACTCTCTGGCTGGCACATGCTCAGCTGTAATCTCATATTCCTTTTGTGTGTGTCTCTAAGAACACGAAGATAGATCCGAAGTTTACCTCTGTGAATCTCAGCAAACATGCCGAGGTCATTTTTAAGAATGTCCGCGATTCCGGTACAAAATTACATTCCTGTAGCTCAATTGGTTGACCGTGGCAACACCAAGATTATGTTTACTAGAAAAACGCGACTTGATACAATGGATATTTTAAATGCACTTTGGATAAAAGTGTTGGCCAAATCTCTAAATGCAAAAACAAAATGATCTCTTGCATAAAACAATTAAGCCGGCTTTAGTGCATAAATATTTCCTAAATATACAGAATGTATATGTTTTTGTGTTTATAAATATAAAATGAATATGCAAAGTACACAGATATATACTATGTAAACACAAACTTTTATTATGGGTGCGATTAATCGTGATTAATCATTTGACAGCTCTAGTTCAACAACAGTTCATTTGTTTTCTTAAAAATTACAGCATGAATATAAAACAGTAGAATTCACAATATTTAGATTCTTTTACACATGTGTATGAATCATTTTTCTTGCTTATTTACCTTCCCCACTGAGTATTGCATTGTATGTTTGAGATAATCAAGCCATATCATGATTAACCTTACGATAGCGTGTGCTTCATTTATTTAAATGATAAACAACAGCTGGTTTCCTTTCATTGAGTATTCACTAAATGCGCTGGCTGTGCTAACAGACTGCCATCAAAGTATTCACCTGATTTTTCAACAGAAACGTTGATTCACTTTATTTAAAAAGTCCACACGCACAAATTATTGAGTCAACTGTGCTTCCCTATGATGTCATGTTTTATTATACAGCGTGAAGGTGTGTTGAGGTACATTAGGGACTGTAGTAGTCTGATGTGTTGGAAACCGTAGTATTTCCTCATTATAACGTGTAGCGGCTCTGTTTTACCTTTGGGATGGACACAGAGGTAAACACATGAGCTCATCTCAACCTCACCTCACCTCTGTGTGTGTTTGTGTGAGCCGTCACATTTCTAACGGTCAATAAAGCATGTTAGTGTGAGCTTATTTGAAATGGATATGTGCATTTTTCTATTATTCATAGCTCATGAATAAAACTCCTCTAAAATATTCCGGTTTCTCTAGTCTGTGAGATATCAGTAACCTTTGGAAAGCCAACCCATGAGCTCTTCTTCCTCACCTTGGACATCGGCGGACCTTCACAGCGCTCGCGAAAACGTCTGCTGTTGAAAATTTTAACGTGGTTAGGAGGAAAATTATTTATTTTACCATCAAAAACTGAAAAACGAGAACAGATTGTTTTAAAGCGGAGCTGAACGTGTGCGAAAAGCAAGGCCAGCTGATTTTTTAAACAATTGAAAAGAAACCAAATGACTTAATGTTGTTTTTTATGCACCATACAAAGTCGCCATCTGTTGTTTTTCTTCAATCTTGTTCGATTTTTTTGCTCTTAAAAGCAGATCAGGAAATAAATGCAACATAAAACAATAAAATTACAGTCATTGTGGAAAAGGTCCCTGAGAAAAATGTGGGTAATACAGGGTGGTAAGGTTTACCCCTTTGAAAATGTCAACTAACAAGGCAACTAATTTTTACATTGTAATTTCTCCTGTCAAACAAACCACTTGCAATAACAGAGCTGCATCCTGAACATCCTAAAAGAAATTGACAATCTGTACGAGAACACTTCATTTTATTCCCAGAGGACATATAATACGAGATTTGTTTCGTTTTTACTTTTTATAAGGAAAATTGTCGGATAAATCTCCCACAGCCCAGGGGTTTGTTGTGAAAAGGCTCGGATTGGAGCCAGAGAGTTACTTTGCGATCCTCCTAAACACTGTATACTACACACGTACCAGTAAAGCCACCCAAAATCTCTCTACCCACTCTCATATGGCACATATGCTTTGACATACTTTATAATATATATCATCTCCAGCTTATAAAGACTATAAACACTTGCTTAGTTTGTACAGTTTGATTAAAACACGCGCGCACACTAAAAGCCTAAATTACAAACACATGCACCAAACACTGACTTATTAAACATAAACACACTTTAACTCGTACTGGGTGAACTATGTTGCATTTGGGTTGTTGACAAATATAACGCACATGTTTCCTATAGCAAAAATGTAGAAAACTAAATGTTAATAATGTCTGACAAAACTGAAGTGGATCTTACATAAAACCCTCATCTTCAGCTAAGAATCTTGGCTTTATATTCGATAGTACTCTGTCATTTGAGAACCAGGTCGCCAACACCTGTAAAATTGCGTTTTTCCATCTTAAAAATATATCTAAACTACGTCATATGCTGTCACCATCAGATGCAGAGAAGCTTATACAAGCCTTTCCTCGCCACCGTTTGCATACTGTTTTGCACTGTTTGCCTGGCCGGGGGGCTAATAGAATTTGATAGTCTTATTTAATTAACACTGCATATAGGAATTTATTGTGTGTCTGATATTTGACCTGTGTTTTGACTTCCATAACCTTTTATGTTTTACTTATAGTCAATGTTTTCTTGTACAGCTGCTTTGCAACAATGAAAATTGAAAAAAGCGCTATATAAATAAAGCTGACTTGACTTGATTTTATATTATTATTATTTATATTCCAAATATAAAATAGCTTAAGAGAGATTTCATTGTTAGTTTTTATTTACAATAGGACACATTTACAGTTCATTTGTCAACTACCCATTTATCCTGCATTTCATGTATTTTTTAAAGGTCAAGTGTACTTTAGCGGTGAGGTTGCGAGTTGCAATCAACCCCTTCCCCCTCCCTTTCGAAAGCACTACGGTGGCTGACACAGAACTAAGATGTGTGAACATTTTTGCTTCTTTGCCAAAGGAGATTTAGAAAACACGCTCTGTAGAGTAATTTGTCTGTTAAGGGCTACTGTAGAAACAACATGGCGAATTCCACGCAAGCGGACCTGCGGTGTATGTAGATAGAAATAGCTCATTCTAAGGTAATAAAAACATAACGCTTCATTATGTAAGGTCTAAACACACGTCTGAAGACATAGTTGTGTATATTATATTACATTTCTGTCAATATATCCTACATAAAATGATGCATGAGATTTTCTTGTATTTTTTTACATTTACAGATTTGGCCAACACTTTTATCCAAAGTGCATTTAAAATACCCATTGTATCAAGGTAAACTTCGGATCTATCTTTGTGTTCTTAGAGACACACACGAAAGGGATATGAGATTACAGCTGAGCATGTGCCAGCCAGTGAGTGATGAGAAATTGGTCCTTAAAACAAAACAAAATGTTTTTTTATGTTACAATTTAACATTTTCAACAGCTAGTGCATGAAGTTAACCTTATGGCAACCAAGCTGATATAAATGAATCTTTGCAAACATCTGTAGTGAAAATAACGTTTATTCTCCGCAAATGTGTTTTGGGAAGCATAATGATTGAGACCCAAAGATGCCATCCAAGAGAACATTGACAGTACTAGATTTGAACTCAATGAGAGTAACAGATAAAACCAGACATTTCTAGTTAATTGAAAGGACATCAGGGATCATGTGGTAAAGACACAGGAAACTCGAAACGACATCAAAATCAGTCTGCTTGAAATCCACTTTAATTAATTTTACGAGGAGAAATGCCTGTTGCCTCCAAGGGCATGGCACTTTTAAAAGGTGCTTCATGAATAAACTATCTTAGCACTGAAGATTCTCTAGACTGAATCTCAACCGGCATCTCAGAAAGAGCTTCCGCCCCCTCACTGTCTAGTCAAAGTGTGTGTGTGTGTGTGTGTGCGCACGCGTGCGTGTGTGTGTAAGCTTATCCACACTAGCCCGGTTGGTGGGTTGCTAATTTCTTGCCAGGCCCGGCAGCAGGTGGAGGGTATTTCATGGTTCTTTCCCCACACGTTTGGCACAGTCAAAGAAATAACAAAAGCAACCCACTGCGTTAACACAGACGAGCTTATATCGGCTCAAATCGCTCTGCAGCCAGAACCCACTCGACTGTGTGACTGCGCTAACTTAATATTCATATGTGTCACAACCACCGTTTCTTTCTTTTTCTTTTAAAAGAGAGAGGGTGAGGGTCAGCTTGCCAGCGAGCTAATTTAAAGTGCAGGGTCGCCCATCATGACCTCATGAATAACTAGGTTCTAGAAGGTTCAAAGGTCGACGCAAGAGTGCAGTCACTCAACAAAGACGGCACACACGCCGGCCGCCAATCCTGCCTCGCTGACCCACAATGGCGCCCTTATGTGGGACAGACTTTTATGGCCTTACGACTGACCTTGTGCAGATGCACCCAGTAAAAAATGAAGGACACAATAACTAGTGGTCAATAGTGGGGCTTTTACAAGCACACTAGGACTCACAGATGTTATTTACGTACAAAATGATTATACTACAGAGACTCGTGCAGTCAGAGCCAGATCAAGACTTTTGCAATTAGCAAATCGTGTGCAGCCCAGTGGTTAAAAGTCTGAGGTTGTAGCCTTCAAGGGGCGAGCCGTGAAGTACCACCATTGTGTTTTCCAAAAAGGCACTTAATCACGGTCAGATCCAGACCAAGACTCTTGCACTTAGCACTGATCTAAGACCCCCGTCTCAACGAAACCCAAGCCAAAACCGCAGCTGCACGCCTGACCTCAGATAAGGAGCTAACGCAGTCAGCACTAAACCAAGACTCATACACAACACTCAGCGCTGATCTGGAGACGGTTTTCCAGCAAAACCCAATGCAAAACCACTGGGTTTAAGATAAGCATCAGAAGGCATATGACTCAGCAGTGTCTCCCTCCGCTCTGCGCGGCTGTGATTAGCGCCAGCGACGTCAGCTAATGAATCACCCGTATTATTCCTCTGTCACACTCAATTTCGGGGCGTAAAAAAGGATGTTTTAATTTAGCTCTGACTGCTCTCTCTGTGTTTTAGCATTGGTGAAAAGGTGGTCAAATTGAAGTGAATTTATTCAAGGCCAAGGCTTTATACGGCGGCGCTGTTTTAGAAGCTCATTCACAGTGGCCTATAGTCGATTTTCTATTAAATGAGATATTTTAAACAGCGTGCCGGGCAACACATGTCTAATTCAAGAGAGGTGAGAGTGATTGTGAGTGACATGGAAAATGCCACTGTGTGTGCTTCCAACTTGTTTTTTGCTGTACGTCGAGTTAGAAATGTTGAACATTTAAAAAAGTTGGATAAATGTTTTACACTCTCCTTTAGAAGATGTCATTGAGGCGAAATGTCGTTCATAGATTAGTATTTGCTTTACGGTCGCTATGAACTGTCTGTTTCTTCACACATTTAAATTCTTTTTAAGTATAACTACATTGATTTGTAGTAGAATAGCATTAAAGTGATAGTACATTTAAAGATGAAGATTCTGTCATCATTTAGTCACGCTCATGTCAATCCAAAACTGTATGACTTTCTTTCCTCTGCAAAACACATATTTGGACGAACTCCGGTATATACTTACATTATACGAATACAAAACCATCAAGAACTGGCGAAAGCGCACCAAGTCTTCCGCAGGTTTGAATAACAAACAGATTTTTTTACAGATAATGTATAAAAATGTTTGTTTGTGTATGTGAAAAGTTGAACAACAGCTGGACGAAAACTTAGGAGTTCAAATTGAAATGTGCAGGTGTTTTTTGCATTCGGCTGCTTCAACCATAACACCCCCAACCTCTCCCCAGAACCATTTTGGAGCATTTTTGTTTTTAGGCAGGTTCGAAAGAATGGACATTGACTTTTTGGATGACCTGACTATTTCGAAAAATCAACATTGAGCACAATAACACACACAACACGTGCCGCTAGACATTTTGTTCGTAGGTGGGTTTGTGTTCACGTATTTATTTTCCGTACAGTATGACATTTCCTTCCTTCTAGTGGTGCATTCGTTGCAAACGTATCGTAAAGCTTTTTTTAATAAGTGTGGAAGCTTCAACTTGAGGCGGAGTGAGTTTCAGTTAGGGGTTAAACATTTGAACAGACAGGCTAACACACACACAATAGCTCTCCCAGATGGGCTATGCTTCTAATTATGGCCTAAATCGAGTTTGCAGGTCATTTGATTAAAGCAATCTGATATGAGATATTCGCAGAAGTTAATTTTGTGCATGTGGGTGTACAAGTCTTGCCATTTGCCTCGTGATTTGGCATATATTACTATGTCTCATAATCGATCATAAGGTTAAAGGTTTACTAACTGTTCAGAAACATAATCTCTTTAAACTTCCCCTCCTGTCTTATTCAATACCCACTGACTCTCTCTCTCTCTCATATGCATCTTTCATCCGCTATATTCTCATCATGATATGGATTCATGCATGTATTATACGCTCCTTTGACGTGGTATGACAGCTTTTCATGAGAGCGTATCTCTAACTACACTCTCTCTCTCTCCCTTTCATGTGGATTTGCTTCCATCTCAGAGAGAAAGAGAGAGAGATCACACTCTAGAGAGAGACATTAACCTGATTGAAAGCGCCCACCTTTTACCCCTGGGCGTGCCGTGACCTTCAGTCACTTGTCTGTGTGTGTATCTTACACCCCCACAGGAACGTCGGTGAAAAAAGGTCCTCTGGTACTTTTAGTGAAAAGCAGAAGATTGAGAGAGGAGACTTAGGGAAGGAATGGTTTTGCAGTCGGTACGCAGGAGAACAGGGGATCAGGAGAGAGTCAATATATTTAACATGAAACTGGAAATCAGCCATGCAAAACATTGCCTGACATTCAAAATTCATAAACTTTTCCACATACATATACATTTTTGCTCCGTTCTGAAATCTAGTGAGCTATCTACCTTTTCAAGGCAGTGCGGTGTGTATCCTCCGTGGCCATCCCAGAATGCCTTGCAACAAGCTTGATAAAAAGAGAGTGAGAGAAAATTAGATCAGTATTTGTAACACTTTACAATAAGGTGCTATTTGTTAACAATTATTTAATGCATTAGCTAACATGGACTAAAATTGATTTTTTTATATTAATTCATGTTATTTTCAGCATTTCCTAATACATATTAAAATCAAACTTTGTTGCTGTTAACATTGGTTAATGTCCCATGAACTAATATGAGTAACTGTATCATAACATGAACTTACATTGACAAGGATTAATAAATGCTGAAAAATTGTTCATTGTTAGCTAATGTTAGTTATTACAAGGCTGGTTGGAATCCTTGATTCTGATTGGCCATTCGTGACATTTGCAGGTTCGTTATTCCCATTGAACTTCTCTTTTATACCAGATTTACGGTAAACCAAAGTGCTATAGCAACATTACATTACGACTTAGACACTAGAGACATTTTCAAATAAATGAAAATCATTTAGAAACTGTAAAATGAAAATTTTCTTGGCCTCAAATGAAAGAACAAAATCTGAAGCAAAAGTGAGAGAGCGCTCATAAAACGGATGGGGCACAAATGAGACGAAAATTACAGTTATTGAGAAGCTAGTCAAAGATAAAAAGTGATTTATTCCAGAGATAGCTTTCTTTTCTCTGACCAGAACACAGCAATGAAGCAAATAGGTCTGCGGGATGAGAAAGATGGAGGTGGAGAGAAGGAGAGATAGTGGGATGATTTGGGTAATATTGGGGTAGTGGGGCATGCAAGAGAAATCAGACACATATTATTGTCGCACTAGGCAATTGCCGCGATAGAATAAGCATTCGCTTAAATTGACGACCTCAGACTTTTTCAAATTGCCTTAGATAACAGTGTCACGAAAACAAGGCCAGTCATTTGTGTTTCTGCCTCCTTGTAAGTTCGCACAACAAAAGAGGGGCTCTCGCTCCGTCAACAAAAAGAGTAAAAATAACAATCCCCTCTCTCTCTCTTTCTTTCTGCTTATCTCGCTTCATCTCAGAGGCTCTCATTTGGATACAGGAAGTGAATGGATAGGCATGTCTGGCCATTGGTTGCTGATCGTAAATAGCTTTACGTCGTCTCACATGCTGGGAAGGACAAGAAAGATGATAAAAGGGGGGAAGAAAGGAAATAGAAAGATAAAGAGGGAACTCTGACGTGGGCTGGGAAGAGACGGAGTAGGAAGTGAAGACAAGAAACTAAAACTTCACAGGAACAGAAGTCAAAGAGGGAGCCGATTACTGCGTCCGCATATCAATGACACCAAAGACATGCATTTCAAACATGCCAACCCTGCAGACGCTCGGAGACAAACTCAAAATAGATGCATTTCGAAACAGATGCTGCTCAGCGAAATACAAGGAAAACAAAACCAGCAGGGAAAGAACGAATAAATAAATTTGTCCCAACATGAAATGCGACTACAGATACTCGCGAATCAGCATAAATGCATGCCAGCGTTCCCAGAGACGAACACGCTGGATGTTGATTAAACCCGATCCGGCTTCCTTCCGTCATTGAGATCCTTCCTGTTTACATTAGCCGAACCAACACCAGATCTTCTATTGATCTCTCTTATCGTCTACTAAAATGCTCTCTTCCTCTCTCTTTACATATTGAACAGTGTGTCAAGCACAGCGAAGTTGTCAGTTTCACATCGTACGGCATCACTAGACAATTACTGAACGGCGCTGCATGACTCCCTATTAACTCCTCTAACAGGAAACACTAAAGGGCCACTGAGGTGGATTGTGGGCATTCTGCCTTCTCGCTCTTCCTTCACTTATTCTAACTAAATGAGATGGATGTCAATGACTGGAGGATACAAATAGCCTCTCCACCTCTGGCCTCAGGACCTCTGGCTGACAGGAACAGTAGGGCAGAGAAAGAGAGACACAGGGAAAAAGTATGAGCTACAGGACAATTAACCCCCCCAAAGGACCTCAGCGGGCACGCCGCACTTCCAGCCTATTAGCATATAAAAGTGCTGAACCCGAGTAAGACAGCTACAGGAGGGGGTTGCTCACATTTTTCACATCAGTATTTTTATTTGCATTAAATAGTCTGTCTGTCTATTTATGATTTTTTTTTCCTGCATACTAACACTGTGAAATGTGCTATTTAACAGACTATGCTTAACTTTTGCCTCTCTATCACCATGTCTGTTTGAAACATTAATTTGCTTATCGCCAAGTGGATTTGAAGTCTGATTTCCGAATTACGCCTGTTAAGACAAAGTCGGGTATAAAAATAAAGTCAAATATAAAAAGAAAATACATATTTGTATGTACTTTTGTATGTAAATAAATAGATGTACTTTTATGTACTTGCTCAATAAGTATTTTCTTACTATAAACTTTTTTGAATGTGCTCCTTATTTCTTTACTGTAAAAAGTTATGGATTGCAGTTTTAAAAGAACAGGCATGTAGCCTTTGTATAATACTCAGTAAGTATTGCTTTAGGTTTTTATATATTAACTCAACTGTCAGGAACAAAATAAATAAAGCAGCCTTTCTGTTTTTCTACATATCATTTTGATGCAGATTTGACATATTTCAGGGGCTTGTATTGTGATCTCAAATGCAGTAATGTAGGATCTGTGCGTGTTGGTGTGTGCATAGAAACTACACTACACAATAGCAGGATGGAATGCTGCCGTCTCCCTGTAAAATATTGTACGCACATCAAAATACAGAATAGTCATCGGCTCTCAGCCAGCTTCGCAAACATGCTACGGCTCTTTGCTAAAACGATTACGTGCTCCAGCAGTCATTGGTAAAGTCATAACAGCAGAACACAACAGTAATCGTTATTGCATAATGTTGAATCCGATCCTGTTGTATAAAGCTATTTACTGTGCTGATTTTTGGTGTCCTTAAAAGAATTGCAACGGCCAACACATCTCTCTTAAAGGCCCCTATGGGACCATATGCCCCGAATGTGGTTACCGTTGCATTGTCTACTAATTGCATTGTTACTGTCGACGTGCTGCCGTGCACTAAAACCCTTCTCACGTGCGGTGTGGAATCAAGTTATATCTCGAGCTGAGCAGGGAATGCACGTGAAACTGGCCGGATAACAAGACGACGCGATTTTAATTAATGAGGCTGATTGAATTTGGAACACATGCAGCATTAATGATGGGTCAGAGAGGGTATCCCAGCATCCTCGGCTCCGGGGGGCAAGAGGCAGAGAGAGGGAACATGTGACTGTTGCAGAACTGTCTCTCACAGTCTCCCGAGCACAAACACACGTTCCCTCATCAGCATCCACTTAAACCTGATCATTAAAACAGGAACAAGGTCAGAGATGGACCGCATCTGAAAAGAGAGAGAGGGAAACAAGAATAGTGCTATGTAAATGAGCGAAATAATAACACATGACTATAAAATAAATGATCATTTGTAGCATTCTGTGGTAGGTTTGTATAATTACAACTAAAAATTATACAGAGTGACCACTGTGCTAGTTTCACATCTCTCATGTTGCTACGTGGGTTTTTTATTCTCATAAAGTTTCACCTCTAATCTACATTTCATGTCTGTTTATTGACTTATTTTGGTAATGAGCCATACAAACTACAGTCAGCCAAGCATGATGACAAAATAAACCCGCTCAGATTTATATTTATCACAGAGTTTGCAGTAGAAAATAAATATCATCTGTTTAATGAATGAGCAATAGAGCATTTAGATTAAATAGAGAAAGAAGAGGACACTAGGTTAATATCCCATGTGTCTCCTCTAGAATTTCACAAGAGATCAATCTGTCTCATGTTTCCCAAGATCCCAAAGTCTGCGATCATACATTTCTAAATAAACCCAATTTCTTAGCAAATTCTACCAAGATTGATGTGCCATCCACCAGTATTTTTTATCGTTTTACTATAATTTAGCTCAAACTCCAGAGATGAATTTGTTTGGTCTGGCGTCTCATTTTAAAATGTTACTACTGGAGAGTAAACTAATGATCTGCAACTGTTTTTACTGATATTATGTTTTATGATCTACTGAGTATTTTATGTCTTGTTGTTGTATTTTGTCATGTAAACTCGGCAGCTGATCTTAGCAAGGACACTTCTGTGATTTTGAATCTCAGTGAGTCTTTATCCTGTTAAAATATAGGACAAATAAATGAATAAAAACTTGAGCTGTGTCATATATCGCACACCGTGAAAGTATGTTCTGAATTTGAATAATCACTCGACCATTATTTCAATACAGTATGAGCGGGATTAGTATGAATACATTTCGGACATACTGCATCCGCCATGTTTTACTGTCATGTGACCTTATGCCCATTTTCACATGTGACCTATTAACACAACTTTTACATCGCCGTTGATAAAAACATAATTTAGTTGTGAGAAATTACTTTATCGGAGCTAACATTTGAAAACGGACATTCGTATTCTGCTTTTTTATTAACTTTTGAAACTTGACTGTTGCTCTGCTCCCGTGGCATCATGGGATAGAGTACTGTCCCTCTAATGCACATCTCGGCGGAAGCAGTAGACCATTCTGGTATTTCTCGCCTGCTGTTTTTTGCATACGGAAATACTATTCATGATTCATACCGATTCTCGCCTACTATATAGTATGAAAGGAGGCTATTTCAGACGCAGGGATTGTTCATACTTTCTGTACCAGTCGAAGCAAAGCGTATAGATACCACGAGGTGAAACCGGTGCTTTTTGGGAAACGACACAGCTTCCATTTTGGGGTGAAAATGCTTGATAACGGACATGGTTTCTAGCGAGCCAAGGCTTTCGTCATCATGTATTATCATCATTCAGATTGAATTTCAGCTTAAAAGTTATAGTTTTTTAACAAAACAGCTGATATTGCCATTGTGAAACATGTACATATTTTGAATACTAACAAACAGAGATATGTACAGGAGATAACTGTAAACAAAGAAGAAAAAACTGCATCTTCTACTTCATTCATTACCTTTCTCTTTTTTTCTCTTTTGTTTGAACTTGAAATGCAGATGTTTTGCTCAGACTGAAGGCCATGGTATGACAGGAAGGAGGTTTTTTTTACCGGGGAACAGGAAGTGGGATGCGTCTGTAACCACCTACAGGCCTGCAGCTGATCAAACTCCTTTTAATTATCAGCCTTTCATCTCTTCTCATTCACTAATAAAACAGCTCACGGCTTGTCGTTGTCCGAGAACAGACACGCACACACATCATTCAAATCGCACGAGCTGTCTGCCTCCCACTCTTTCACGCAGTCCCGCTTCCATCATCATCAGTCACACTTACATCACGCATGCAGTCTGACCAAAAAACAACGTTCACACTTTCTTCCACCGAAAAACACATCAGATAACACTTGCACGCCGGTCGCGGGCGCTGTCAAAAACAAAGACGACCAATCAGCATTACCTAAGGCTCTCTGAAATCCAATCCTCAGAGTATTTATAAAAGTCTGAGACGCTCTCAGAGTACCTTTAAAAATATGACATTCTTTCCAAAAGCCTGAGATTGTTTTGGAAGCCCTAAAACCAGCAACAAGTGGGGTTTAGGGCAGGACTGAGACCTTGAGAGGGTTTGTGTTGCCTGATACCACAGGCCAGTTGGTGAGGCACCTACTGCCCCACTTCCGTGGCTGTAAAAGATCCGTGCCTGCTACTCTAGGGGGTTGAAAGCACGCTGGCATGTTATGACTGTGTCGTCTAATTTTATACAGAAATAAACAGATCATATGCTGACGGCAGTATCGTTTAGCAGTATGTACATTGCAATGACGCTGAGCTGTCGAGTGGTAACTTTCTGGAACTGTTGACGTGGTACAAAGATAAGTGGCAGGATGTTGGGAAATTTCCTTCCCGTTCCTCCGGCCACTGACATGCGATGGGATTTTGTTTAATATTCATTAAAGGAGAGAGATCAAGAGCGATTGAAGAAGCGAGGAAAAATCTTGAGCGTGACACTGGAAATACGTGTTTATGTTAAGGGGTGGAGACATCCTCTTTTCCATCTTTTGTATGTTCAGGCTTTCACTTCACGGCCTGCCTTCATCGGTCATGAACTCACCATTGCCCTTGACATCTGCCGTCTCATGGGGGTCAACAGGCCGTAGTTTAGATGAGGAACGCAGAGCTCAGACGTTTGTTCCAGAGAAGACCTTATTATTGACAGGAAGACAAGAGGAAGTTAATGCGAGTGGGCAATAGATTGAAAGGACACAGGAAACGCTTTAGACTCACAAAGCTGGTCATCACTCAACCTTTGCCCTTTTTCCGGACATTTATTAAAAACGCAGGAAAACCCAGTTTTCTTTAGGGAGGATTCATAGCAAAAGTCTGTCGATACATCCGTGTCACACGGTTCACTTAGTTGGGTAAAAGGATGGCAATTGTTACTCGGCTGTCCATTCTTTTAATATCAGGTTTTTAATTCTGTTTGATTTGTTGCGATATGTGACCCTGGAACACAAAACCAGGATGGTATTGGTAGCAATAGCCAACAATATATTGTATGGGTCAAAATGATCGATCTTTGGAAATAACCCCCTCAAGTTTAGTATAGTAGTATATTAGGTAAGCCAATAGAGAGCGTTAAACACAACTTTAAAGGTGATTTTCTCAATATTTTCTGGATTTCCTCCAGATTTTCAAACTGGTGAAAATATGGGGTTGGGGTAGACTGGTTTTGTGGTCCAGGGTCACATGTTTGCTTATATATGAGCAAATTTTGCATTTAAGTTTAGCACATCCAAATGGCAAAACAATTAAAATAATTATGGAAATGTAAAATTCTCAGCTCATGCCAATGTGCATGCTAGAATGTTCCACCTGATTTGCGCATGATAAGCAACTTTTTCTACTCACCACTTCTGGTGGCCTCATGGTTGTTTTTCAAAGACCGAGCACAGGGTCTTTGAGGCCCCTCTGCTCTGTGTGCTGTTAGAGCTCGATCTATAATCCCTCCACAGTTCAAGCATGATCATATGAACCTCTCACAGCTCACAGCCAGAAGTCTCTCAGTGAGGGGCACTGGACGGCTTTTTGGGATATAATGAGATTACAGTTAGGACCGCAGAGGCTAATTGATAAACTCAACAATAACACACGTGCATAAACAAGATGGGGGTCAAGTTTAAGGGAGCGCAATAACTTTGCCTATTACAGTTCGTGTGCATTTGGGGTTTTTGATTTGTAATGTGGAAAACTATGTGCAATATGTTATGTATATGCAAAATGTATATTTTAATGTATTGCATACAGTTATAAAGTAATCTTCAAACTAGGGCTGTCAAACGTTTAATCGCATCCATAATAAAAATGTGTGTTTACATTATATATGTCTGAGTGCATATGCGTATTCATTTTGTATTTATAAAAACATACACATACATGCATATATTTGAGAAAAATATAAAAAAACATTTATATATAATAAAAATTATTGGTAAATATAAATAAATAAATTTAATGAATTCCTAAATATGTATACGTGTATGTGTTTATGAAAACAAAATGAATATGCTGCACAGTGCACAGATATATATTATGTAAGCACAAACTTTTATTATGGATGCGATTAATCGCAATTAATTGTTTGAATATATATTTTAAATTAAAAACAGGAAAAAAGCTTTTTGTTTATTTGCTCAATCAGTTAATCTAACAAATAAGACACTATTCTCGAATCTCATTTACCTGTTGCACTAGTCTGAGTTAAACTAAGCCTCTCCTCGCAACTTTGATAAAAGCAGTGTCACATCGATCCAATAAAAAGTGGCATGCAAGGGGAGATTTGACTCATCGAATTGCTATATTGCAGCCCCTCTATTACGGCCTGAGCCATTTGGAGCAAATCGGCACAATCTCTCACTTGTTATCTGGCACGCTTTCTGTCTCTCTTTTTTTCATGCTAATGAAAGAAGAAAAACAGAAATCAATGGCGGTGAGATTGCTCCAGCACGGTCCGCTTCTCCATTCAATGATGGTGAGAGGTCGCCCCTCCAAACTTGCTTATCGCCCCGAACATTTAAATTCGCACAACCTTTTAGGCTGAACGATAAAAAGCAGCGAAGGCATAGAGCGGTTTTTATTTTGTTATCTGCGCCGCTAAACAGTATTTGACATTTGACGCACATTTAAAAGTCAATGGGTTTGCTCTCAAATCAGAAAATATTATCAAGGCCCTAATTTCCCTTTTTAATGGAGAGAAACAGGTGTGACTTGATGATTAGAGTAAATGTGTGAAAATGGCAAATGCTGAACAGACAGGACCGCTACAGTTTTTTTCCCACTCTATCCTCGCTTCAGGCATCATCACACCACGCAACCTCCAATTATAATTACAAACGCATCTCTTGTTGTCCGCGGCTGTCAAAAACAGGCCTTTCTCCATACGTGACATGTTTCTCATAAACGGCCGGGCGTCGTGTTGATGCTGTCGCGGTTTGACAAGCATCCGTGATTTATCTGGTGGTCTGCCAAGATGTATTTATTGTGGTACCTTTTAAAACAGTGTACAGTCTGTCATTAAATTGTCGCCACTGTGTTTGTCTCTCCATGAACAGTTCCAGCTCGGCTGGGATCGTGACGGGGAGGCTCTTGGGAGGTGGAGCATAATCACTTTTGTTTATGTTTTGTTATTTTCTTTATCTCTCGACAGGAGCTGCCGAGTACATCTGAATCCTCTGCTCCTCATCGTCCAATCAGGATTCACGGTCCTCATCCAATCAGCATCTGCGGAGTGAAATAAAAGAGGATTGGAGAAATGGGCTGTGCCAAAGTCTTTCTCATGATGTTTATCATTGGGTTTGAAAGGGGGATTTGCGTCAACTGGAACCCCGTCCCACGCAAGACCGTTAAATATAATGGTGAGTATCTAATGACCATATAGAAAGGGGACCGGTTCCTCCCAACGGTGACTCCACAGCACATGAGCCCACTGTTCTGTGTCCCTTTTCCCACACTTCTTTAAAGGCACTCCTTCCTCCTTTATTCCTCTGTTTCTTTCTTCTTTTCTTTATTCCGCCACTCCCTTCATTCTTCATGCAGATTTAAGGATAAGAGGTGTGATTTTTGCTTTGAATTTCATGGAAATATCACATTACCCCAGGATTTTAAAAGTATTACAGAAAAGTGCTTCCATCTCTATTCATTTCCATTTTGTTCCTGCTCCATTTGTTCCTGCTCACTCTCTCACACTGTTTTCATGTGGCTGCTCCACTTCTCCTTTCCTGTTTCAGACTAAATCGCAGATGATAATCAACCGAACAGCCAAAGTAAACATTTACTTGTAGGCATAATTTTATATGTACACACATAAACAGATCATATCTGCAGGAGTAGAGAGAGATGGGAACACACAGCTTTAAAAATCAAACAAAAGCAACGTGAAAACTTTGGAAAATTGGACTTGTGTGGCTTTTAGTCCATGTGTGTTAGCTTCTCCTTATGTAGAAATCTATATGTGTTCCTGTATGTTAACGGTCGTCAATATATGAATTCTTTCAAAATACATTTGTAAATATGTAGAAAAGTTAATATCATGCAATATTACAGTATATTGAAAAACACATTTCAAGTGGAATTGTCGCGTTTCATACATTGCAAAATTCACTAGTATAGTTTATGTTGGCGAGGGAACACAATTTTAGTTTTAGCAGAGACAATATCTCGCTTTCAGAAACATCAAATATATAATGGCTGTCAGTTTGTCAAATAAAATAATCTCACTAAAGTGTCTTGAAATGCGCTGCTTTGTAATGCGTTGAGGTCATTTCCACTGAAACAGGAAGTTAAGTTGGGAGATATTAAATAGCTGCTACCTGTTTTAAAATAGCCTATAGTTTACTTCACAGCCTGGAAGCTATATTAAATTTGTGCAAGAGTTAAAAGTAGGGCTGTAAAACCATTATTCCCTTCCAGAATAAAAGTTTGTGTTTACATAATATATGTCTGTGTACTGTGCTTATACATTTTTTATTTATTAACAGAGACACATATAAATGTAATATAAAAACGATTAAACATTTATATATAATTTCAATTATTGGTAAATATAAATAATACATCTAAATGTTTCCTTTAATTATGTTTTGTGTTTATAAATACAAAATTAATGTCTTAGCTCCGTGTGCATATACCCCATTGACAGCCCTAGTTAAAGATATCCTTAAGGACAACATATTCGTATAATTTCGTTTTATTTGGACCTCAAACACAACTATTTCTGACTAGTAGTAACTATGAGTAAATCATTTTCACATCTGTGATATAAACTAAAGACTATTGGCTATTAAAAATACTGGCCAACTTCCTGTTTCAGTAAACGCGTCAACACAACTGGCAAAGAAATCTTAAATACTGTAGACTAGAAATGGCCACAGATAGTAAGAACAAGAGAGAGAGAGACATAAAAAGTCTAGAAAGAAAAGTAAAGCGGGTGTTAAACTACCGTTTCAGGTCATGTGTGACTTTGTACGGGCCCTAAGCTACACAAACAGCGGTACTGTGCACACATGCGCTCTTGGGCGAGGATGAAAGACAGAAAAACAGCCATATCGTCGGGGTGCACTTTAATGTGTATGTGTGTGCGTACAGAGTGCTTACACTGGCAGTCTGAGGGATTTAGAGCTGTGTGGGTTGGAGGTGGAGAGTTGGATCGCAGCAGAGATAATATTTACCCACTACTTTCCACACCCCCACCCCTGATGACTCCGCCTCCACAATTATCCCCGACTTAAAGACGCTGGGGACATGCGAAAAACGCAAGCACGTGTCTCTGTCTGTTTCTTGAAATTCAGTGTCTTTTTGTTTCCATTCCGTCTCTTCATATATCATCAAAGAGCCACGAGTCATTGCGGCGAGCGTTAAATTCTTGTTTTCACCCTTGTAGTGGGCCGCCCTCCCGCTCGCTCTGTGGCCCACTATAAACAGCGTTGAGAGTTCAAAGTGGAGTCGGAGGCCCCGCCCTCTCTGCGCTCCACCCCGTAACTCTCCACAGCCTGGAGCAGACGAGGTCCGCAACCGGCAGCCTAGCAAAGCATCGTAACGTGGCAAGAGAAAGAGAAAGAGAGAGAGCAAGTCTGACGGAAAATTAAAAGCAAATCGGACCAGAGGAAACACCCGCTGACTTAGAGGAATAGCATGAGTGCACGACGTCCAGCGCTGAGGATGGCAAAGTTACAGAGAGACAGAAAGAGAGAAAGACTGCCTGCCCAGCAAATCTCTCTACCCTCCAATTACTATAATGACGGCCTCCACTGCAAGGGACGGGCCCACGGTGTGTGTGTGTGTGTGTGTTTATGTAAGAGAACCGAGTTCTTTCCAATCGCCCTATCAGCGCAGAACCCCTCCCCACACACAGATAACACACTCTGATATAAACAGACTATCTGTGATTTATACTCTAAAACAGATGTCGTCTCCTGTGCTTGCAGGTTTCATCGTCTGTAAAACGGTTTCTTTTTCCATTCAATAAATCTGTCTCCCCTATCCTTTGTAGACCTGTGCGTTCCAGAAGGAGGTTGTTTGTTAAAGGGGACAGAAAAAAATAAAGTCTTTCTATTTTTTGTATGCCTGCCACTTTCATGAAAAGGTCACGCTCGGTACAAGCTGTGAGCTCGATTCTAGACTGCAGACTCACCCCTGTACACTGTCAAAGTCAAACGCCAGCCTATTTTCACAAATCTATCACACGTCTCTCTCCTCTTTTGCCATTCTGTCTTTTTCACTTTTTCCTTTTCTCTCCATCTTGCATATTTGTCTCACTTTCACCTCGCTCTTTCTTCAGCAAAGTTCACCCCGTGCGCTCTTTGTGTTTGCCCAGAGGAAGTTTACTCAGCTTAGGAGACTTAAAAACAATTCACAGATGTCACAATTTACGCTCTTTGCATTTTAAAGGGACAATTCGACCAAATAATGTACATTTACTTACCCTCATATCAGTGCAAACCTGACTTTTGTCTAATATGACACGCCAAAGAAGATATAAATAGAATCCTCGATAGAATGCAAGTGGATGTTGCACAGCCTGTCAATCTTCTAGCACACGACAACAAGACGAGGAAGAAAAGCATCATAAAGGTCTTCTATACGACAGCTTTTTTAAAGCAAAGACTGAAATGTCGTTATTCACTGATGAATGTGATTGACAGCCATTGTATGTGTTTACTTGAATCATATGGAAATAGCTGTTCGACGTTCTTCTATAAATACAAACATTTGTGTACCACGGAAAACAAGTCATTTTGAAAGATAGGAATAAGAATTTAATATTCATTTAATCTATCTCGTTGCCATTTAGGATCATTTAGATCGTGTGTATTAAATACATTGAGATTTTCTCAAATCCATGTGTTTCTGTCATTATGCTTACAGTAGCACAACACCTCTCTCTCTCTCTCTCTCTCTCTCTCCCCACATTTTCGTGGTGTTCTGTGAGTTTTCCTGCCTGTTGTTGTGGTAATCTGCTCTGACCATTTCCTGTTCTGAGCCGCGTTCTCCTCTCTTCCCTTGTCAATGCAGTGCAGCACCACTCCTTCATCTAAACTACTGCAATTACAGTACTTCCCTTCACCCCACCATTCACTCGCCCACTCTCTCACGGTTAACAGCATGACGCGTGTGTCTCCCCAAACACACCACCTGCTTGTTTCTTAATGCATTTTTCTCTTCTTCGTCTTTAATTTCGCCTCGTGCTTGTGTCACGTTCACACATCGGCTCTGGATCTTTGTCCTGGCGATCGTGGGCGTGTTTTATAGCTTGCATATGGGTTCGCACGCTCGCTTGTCCTTTCTTTTCATAATTAGCGTGTGGTTCATTCTGTTTCTAACTCAATTTTTTTTATATCCATGTCACAGCTTCAAAGGACTTAAAATAGGTTTTTAATAGCAGACTGTGTGTTTGGAGTGCTGTGGTTATGAGCTATAAGCAGGGTAAGACTGTATTTATAGAAAAGCAGCTTTGTAGGAGCAACAGAGGAACATCAGAAGGAAACAGCAGCCTTGAAAGTAGCCTAACTGGTTTCAGTTCTGCGGCTCGATTCCTTCAAACAGCGCTCGCTCATCCATCGCCTTAACCCAGCTCAACGTTCATGGAGGACAAAGACACACATACACAAGGTTCACCTCTGTTCCCATTAGATTGGCCACATCTGGATTCCATTCAAAAGGAAATCTATTTTTAGCACATCTTTGCTCTGCCCTTTTTTGTCCATGCACTCAGAGGCCTCCTTTTCTCCCCTTGTTGTTTTGTTTTCAGCGTTATGTATAAATGTATTTGTGGTGTTGTCCCAGCAAAATGACTAAATAAACTCCACCAAGATCACTCGAAGTGGCGAATCTGTCTTTAGCCATTATAGTCATGAGCTGTGGAACTTTATCCAAGAAAACCCACGTGCAGTTTATTGAATTATTACAGTTACAAGTATCTCGGCACAGTTGTTTACCAAGGCTTGTCCTCGTGCAATTTAATAAGCATTTCTCTGTACTTAGCTTACATTTATTTAAATATTTCTCTGTGTTATATTCATTGACATTTTTAATTCCTTCTGTCTGTTTCCATATGTATGTATTCATTAGCATCTTTATGAACATTGTTCTAAAAAACAGCACATCTGCTCAACTGCTTATATTTACATTTAGGCATTAAGTAGACGCTTTTATCCAAAGCGACTTACAGAGATATTTGGGAATTAGAAAACATTATGTTGTGTTTTGAATGCCGATCTCTGCTAAGGCTGGCGGACATTGAAGAGAAATGTGATTTATGACTTGCTAAATTATGGGATGTACCATAATGCGGTAATATAGTCAAATCAATTTAAATTAATACAACCAACATTTCATATCCTTCCTTGGAAAAGGAAACATCATTTTTTTAAGCATTATATTAAAAAATTCACAATGTAAACCATTGCCGTATGTATATATCACCATATGTGTATTTGTGATAATTGTGGCCCAATTCCCTATATAAGAGATCCTGGTTTTGACAAAACATCTTGACCAGCTTAACCAGCCAAATTTACTTTAGCGTTATCAGTTCTTCTGATCAACGGCAAAGGGAATTGTCACCTTTTGAATTATCAGTCATCTGACCATATATCACATAGTAAAGAACCACCACAGTTGAGTCTTCTCAACGTTGCCTCCATCTGGTCAGGATCCGTAATTGCTTCCTGTCTTGCTCTCTCTGCTCTCCGAATAATTATTTGACGTGACACTCTCCGCTCAGCTCCACGCAAAGCTCACTGAACTCTCAAAGAGCTGAGAGGCATTTGAGCCATTATGCAGGTATTTAAAAGTGTGAGCATGTGTGTATCTGCGTGTTCCCTGTCACATCTCCCTGGCTGTTTGCAACCCAGCAGATGTTCTTCGGGTTCCCTGGGGGGAATCTGTTTCCCCTCTCCTCTTTGCTCATCCAGCCATCTTAGACTTTAACAAGCTGGCATTCTCCAGCTAATAACCACACACTCACTTCACTTCTCTATTGCCAGAATCCTCACAGCATCTCTCCAAGATGCATTCTCTCCTCTCTTGTTTTGGAGGACTTCCTTGTCACCCTCTCTCCACTTCATATCCATCTGCCGTGGTCGCAGTAAATCAGATCAGCTTGTCCACACGCTAGACCATCTTCAAACCAGCGTTATTCAGCACAAGATTCACATTTGGTCTGAATTAATATTTTTAGCACGCCGCCAGCCAGTTTAAACAAAGGTTATGAGTATCAGTGGGAATTCATGCTTCTCTAAGTTGGCCTTTTCAGAAGTGATGTTGGGGAAAATGATGGATGTGTGAAATTCAGGCCTAAAAAGAAGTCATATCGGATCACGTCTGATAAACACTCTGTTTTTTCTCTCTTTCTTTGTTCAGATGTGCATGACAGTATGGCGAGGTTTCACACAGTCGGGGTTTGGAACTACACCATGTTGACCCTGGCAGAACACGAGAGGGTTTTGTACGTCGGAGCCAGAGAGCACATCTTCGCCCTGGACCCCAATGACATCAGCAGACAGCTCAGACCGCAGGTAGCGTCATTTTTAAAACACACATTTTTTTCATGCACCCAATAAACAGCTATTAACAAATCATCAACCAAAGAGCGCATTAGCATTTATCATTAAAAAATGACAGCATTTAGCACTGACTCACTCTTTCAACGCTCAAGCCATTTGTAGCAAAATGCCGACTGTGCCAGTCAATAAAAAGTACAAATTTTCCATGCAGAGTGCTGTTTGCTCGCAAATGTCACGTCTTTTTTTCCTCTCCCTTTCTCTCAGATTGAGTGGTCCGCTCCTCTAGAAAAGAAGCGAGAGTGTGCAGCGAAGGGGAAGAATAACCAGGTATTGCTTGATGTCGCATCCTTTATGTTTTAACAGCTTTGCTTTGTGTGGCCCTCCTGAAATGCATTTGCTCTCTCTTACGTTTTCTCTCGCAGACCGAGTGCTTCAACTACATTCGCTTCCTGCAGAGCTACAACCACACTCACCTGTACACCTGCGGGACGTACGCTTTTCAACCCAAATGCACATACATTGTGAGTGTCCGATCTGATATTCGTCTGTCAGGATGAAGTAGGTCAGGCTCCGATGTGGCGGAGCAGTTTTGTCGTCTGTGTATCTCTAGTGGTTTCCAGCGTGTCAAAGTGAAATATATCGAATGTAAATGAGGTTGCGTTATCACGCAGCGAGGGCGGATGTGATAAGACAGCGTGAGGCGGTGAAAGATGAAGGTTTGTGTGTGGGCAGCAGGATGATGTAAACAGCTTTAGCCGCAACAGACACTGGTGGCCGAGGGCGCCGCATGGAGGTCAGGTCATGCGTGTGCGTTTGAACCGTTTCGACTTTTTGTGTTTCGTCTGACAGAATGCAGATCACTTTACCCTGGACAGTACCGCCTTGGAGGACGGAAAGGGAAAGTGCCCCTACGACCCTGCCAAAGGACATACAGGCCTCATAGTAGGTGAGTCATTTCAAGAACATGTGCCATCCTTCAAACCCTGTATTATTGTTATTATTGTGTGTTTGTTTGTGCATAAGGAATATACTTAAATATACCTGAGCGTTCCTTGGGCGTTGTATTTTTTTCACCATTTACCATCCAAACTGTCCCCATCTATCATTTTGGCATCGTCCTAGTACAGTGCATTCTCGCGTGTGTGTCTGCTCTAAACATTCTTCTCCTCTGTTTTAGACAAAGAGTTATACTCCGCCACCCTCAACAACTTCCTGGGAACAGAGCCCGTAATCCTGAGGAACCTCGGACAACAGCATTACAGCATGAAGAGTGAATATCTGCCTGCTTGGCTTAACGGTAAGTCCGTAAATATGAGTCGTACCCGCTGAGAAAAGCAGCGTATGTTATGAAATGGGATAACAGGTTTTGGTCAACCGGCTTTATGAGAATGCAGTTCAGATAATGGGTTTGATTTCCAGGAAACATACATAAATGGTATACATTTTTCCACCAGCAAGTCACCTAATATAACATAAATGAATGTAAATGTAAACAAAAATGCTACCAAACGTCTATCAGACAGTGCTGGTTTTTCAGCAGGTCTAATCTCAGTCAACATTATTCCAGTGTTGTTTTATTGTTCCTTTAAGTGAGCCCCTGCTTTTATCTGCTGTCCCAACAGTTCTGTGTTCTCATTTCTGACTTGCTGTTTCATTTCACATCTTTTTTTCCGTGTCTGCACAGAGCCAAACTTCGTGGGATCAGCGCTGGTCCGGGAGAGCCGCAACAGCAAAGACGGGGATGACGATAAGATCTATTTCTTCTTTAGCGAGAGAGCAGTGGAGCTTGACTGCGACAGTGATCTGACCGTGGCGCGGGTGGCACGTGTGTGTAAGGTGAGAAAAGATGTAGTGATGGAAGAGATTGGGTGTGCTGCCTGCCATCCTTTGTCGCCAGGTGTCTTCTGGTACACATTGCAAATGTTGTTTAGTATCTGTTTTCTGAAAAGTATCTGTTTTCAATCCCCATATTTTAGATTTTTCATTTTTTTACTACTAGACTAATCGTAGATCAATCTTGTCTCATTTGCTTTCCGTCCTCATTTGAATAATTAATATTACTTTAATAATTAGTGCCATCTTAAGCACTTTTAATCTTAATTTTCAACATTTAATATTCATGAAATTTTGTTATTTTATAGTAGGGTTGTTCAACGGTTAATCGCATCCAGAATAAAGTTTGTTTTTACATGTATATTTTAAAACACATATATATATATATATATATATACAAATGTATGTATAATGAATATTTATTTTGTATTTATAAACTTACATCACAATCATTCGTTTGACAGCCCTCTTTTATAGCTTCCATTTTTATTTATCTTACATTTTTTATAGCGTTTTATAGCACAATGATCTCGAGAACATCTAACATTTAAAATATCGTCCAGCCCTACTGACAAGGTGGTCAAAGCTGGTGATCAGATTCGATCTGCTGACCTGTCACCATCGCGCACATTCGCAAGGTGACTGGCCGTTTGGAGTGAAACATCTGTTAATAGCTTGCTTCACTTTCCAGGGCGACCTGGGGGGCACAAGGACCCTGCAAAAGAAATGGACCACCTTCCAGAAGGCCCGGTTAATTTGCTCTCTTCCAGAGCGGCACATCACCTTCAACAACCTTCGGGCTGTCTTCACCCTACCCGGAGCGGACTGGAAGAGCACCAGTTTCTACGGCATCTTCCACGCACAGTGGTGAGTTAACACCTGTGCCCCATCCGTCCGTGTTATAAATATTTCTGTCTTTAATTCACCGCCGTTTCTTCTCGCTCTGACGTACTTGTGAAAGTCGTTCTGTCCTCTGCCTCTTATATAAATTCTCCCAGTGCCAAACATCCAGCCGCGTTCCTCAACTCCATAAAGTGCTGCACTGTCATTACGTTGACAGTAAAGCTATTACTGTAATAAACCAGCCAATGTAGCGCAGTCATTTAGTTCTATTCGACTGACTTTTTCCTTCTTCACTTTCTTCTCTCTCAGGGGGGACGTGGACGTGTCTGCTGTGTGTCAGTATCAGATCGGAGAGGTGAAAACAGTGTTCGACGGGCCGTATAAAGAATACAGGGAATCGTCTCAACGATGGGGCCGATACACTGGCACCGTGCCCAGTCCACGACCTGGAGCGGTAAGCGGAGCAGCCGTCGAGATGGTAGGGCGAGAGGGCGTCCGTGACTAAGCAGTCTTCTTAAAATAGCACAAGGTTTTTCTGTAAAAATATGCAGGATTTTTGCACCTCAGATTCTGACCCGAGACTTGTCCTGTTAATGTAGCTCCACGTGAATATGTGCTCATTTTACTAACGTCGAAAAGTTATAAGTAGGAATTTTGGAAGTTACATTTCCGTAGAATGATTTTGGGTTGAGCAAAAAGTACATTGGATACTGAAAGGTGTTAAGGTCGAAAGTGTTCAAATGTCATCCAATATGGGTTTTCAGCGGAAGATTTCTGGAACTATTACATTCCCTGCAATTTTGACAATGTGGTTGTAGCTTTGCCTTGTCTTTCTTTGATAAAACCAATAAATCAAACCGTTCTGAGGAATTGTCCTATCAAGTCAAGTTGAAACGTAAGACACACAGACTTGTGGCCTCAATTTTGACCATTTTAAGACTTAACTAGACATTACCTGGTTTCACACCATAAATATCAACAATTGTCTATACTTTAAAATGAACATTTGTTGTGTTTTAGTCCCGTGGGCAGAACTCAATGCACAGGATAAATTGTTAGAACACCAGCACTCATTGTAAACTGCATTAGATTATATTCGACTGGAAAGGACTATTAAAAAAGCCACTTGAAACCATTTCGGATTAAAGTTGCCTGACGAAATGCAAATGAAATGGCACGCGTTCAAAGCAATTCAGCAAACTTTACTGCTATTGCGTATATAAAAATGTATGAAGCATTTATCCCAAAGCTGCTGTATTTACTCACCATGAAATATAAAAAGACGTCCTTTGTTCTGTCCGCAGTGTATCACAAACTTTGATCGAGAGAACGGCTACAACAGTTCCTTACAGCTGCCCGACGCTACCCTTAACTTTGCCAAAAAGCATCCTCTGATGGAGCTCAGGGCGGAAGCGCGCCCCCTGCTGCTCACTAAAGGTGTTAACTTCACCCGGATAGCTGTGGACAGAGTAAGCTCGCTGGACCAGAGATCTTACAATATGCTCTTCATAGGCACAGGTATGTTGGAACTCATACATACACATACAATGTCCAAAAATATGAAGAGCTCTTACAAACAAACGAGTTTATTAGCTATAATGTTGTATCTAAGTGGAAATGTCTAATGACTCTAATGTCACAGAGGAAGGTCAGTTCTCGGTGTAAAAATTTAAATGATGTATTTGGCCTTGGCACGCTCACTACACACTACACACCCACAAGTGCGACTGCCACTGAAATGTTTCTGTGTGTGTGTACTTTGGGACATCTAATGAGTTCTGTTCCTCGCCAGGTTTTGCACAAATACTAAATACACATTCAGACGTAGTCTGGCATTTTGGGCTGGATGCTTGAATTGCCATTACGAGTGTAGGCAGCACCTGAGGCAGACTGCAGGTCTGTGTGAGGAGAGGTGTGTGTGTGCATAGGAGACACTTTCTGAGTCTTGGATTGGGGATCGGAAGGGAACAGAGATACTCTGACATGACGGAAAGTGGCAGGGTGGATTTGTAAAGGACCCCTGTAGCTCTTTCACTCCTCTCCTTCGTGATCCCTTTTCCACACTCTTCCTTCTTCTCCTAAGACTGAAAGGGGGTCTGTGGCACATTATCTGTGACAAGCTCTGTATGACAGGACAAAATACAGCACACACACACACGTAGCCATAGAGTTATGCCGGGTCACGGCACCAGCTGGGGCTTATTCAATTTTCCTGCTGGTAATTCGTGTAACCTTGTTCCCAAAAGCCAATGACAGAAAAATACGGCGTGTACTGATGATGTATTAATAGACTATTTGTCTCTCCTCTCTCGCTTTTTTCTTCCTACTCTCTCTCATTCGATTATTTCTCCCCCACTGAACGTAATCTATCCCCATCTTTCTTCCCTGCCTCTCTGTTTGCCGTTCAGCGGATGGATGGCTTCAGCGTGTCGTGATTTTGGGTTCAGAGGCCCATGTTATTGAAGAAATCCAGCTGTTTGACAGGCAGCAACCAGTGGACAGCCTCACCATCTCTCACAGCAAAGTAATTTCTGCTCTCTACTCTCGCTCGAGCATTCAACTATACTGCCTCACTGCCAGGGTGTGAAGTACTGAGAAATCATACATGAGTGAAAGTGCAGACGGCATGTGTCAAGATTTTGTTCGATCAAAAAAGAGAAGTAGCCGAAAACATACCAGTACCTACGTTTTTTTAGCTTTTGGAAATGTACTTGAAAAGGTTATTCCTGTAACACTTTAGATAAAGGTTGTATTTGTTAAAGGGACAGTTCACCCAAAAATGTAAATGTGGTCTTTATTTTCAGACCCTTGAGTTATTCCAAATCTGCATACATTTTTTTCCGCTGATGAACATATATTTGGAAGAATGCCTGTAACCAAACAGTTCTTGGCCACTATGGACAACCATAGAAGTAAAACACTGTTTAGTAGTAAAATATTGTCAATTGACCCTTCGCAAAACTCCGCCCCCCTTCGTTCGTGTTGTCATGTCCGAAAAATATATAACATTTTCAATGATGTTATATCATATAACTAAAATGGATAAATAACCATCAGACAATACAGAAGAGCTTGTAATGTATAAGCTAAGTGAAAATAAAAATCATGTTTACAGTTGAAGTTAGAGACGACACCGTTTTTCTAATTTGTTTGTCTTTAAAATGTGATTAAGCTAAATTAAGTGTAGTGTATATTTTTAGGGATAGTAATAAAGTACAATTTCTCGAGTACAACCCACTCACTGGCATTAACCAGTTTTGAAACACTTGTTTCCAGTATAAACACGTGTCCGAATCTTTTTGTGTTTGCCTACAGAAGTATTTGTACATCGGCTCGCGCTCTGAGGTTCTTCAGCTGCCCTTGGCAAACTGCAGCCGGTATCATTCTCAGCCAGACTGCCTGCTGTCCAGAGACCCGTACTGTGCCTGGGACAGCGAGGGACGCGCCTGCGTCCGCATCGACCTCCACCGCGGGTAAATCCATCTCTTTCTATTGTCCTCCCTTTGTTCACCTTATCCCTCGCCGCTAACATTCTTACTGTCATCCGTTCACTCCTGAACATCACCACTTTCTTAATAATTCCTACTTACTGTATTTCCTTTGTGTTCGTCTCTTGCTATGAGCCTCAGCGCTCACTCCTCATCAGTTTGCAGTCTTCTTCACTACCCGTCCTTTGTACTTTGAAGCTATCCCTATAGCAGTGTGCCTAACAGCCTTCTGACACATCGTCAATATTTGCTCTCCCCCCCGCAGCTCCACATCCACGCTCTCCCAGGACCTCATGCTGGAGAGGTTCAATCGAGGAAAAGCCAAGTTTGATAAGCCCGTCTCCATCCCCAGCCCTGGTACGTCAGACATATACTGCCCCCTGCAGGCCGCATTGAGCAGCCTTTTTCAATTAACAGCCCCGCAAACTTTTTTTTTTTAAGATAGGGAGATTTTATATTTTAATGTTGTTGTTTATTCTTCAGATCATTCTAGGGTGAAAAATGTGACAGTGGTCGTCGGATCAGACCTGGTACTCCCATGCCATCTGGTTTCTAACTTGGCTCAGCCGTTTTGGGAAATCAACGACCGTGAGCTCGCCCTAGTAGAAGTCGAGGCCATTGGACCTAGATTCGACCGAGCCCTTCGTTCCCTCATCATCCCACTAGCCGGACCGCTTCAAGCAGGCCGCTACGTTTGCTACTCAGAGGAACAGGGCGCGAAATTCCAAACGGAGAGATACCAGGTCGCGGTGGTGGCCAGCGCTCCTGTCTTTATGGAGGCCCGCGCTCCCGACGGCAGCATGGGATTATTCTGGGTGCTGGTGATCACTTTGGGAGCTGCTTGTTTGATGTTGCTTATCACCTCTTTGTACCTTCGTAGAAGACTGAAGCTGGCACTGGGCAAAGGGGCGGAAATGAAACCGTTGGAGAGCACCTTAGTGTACCCCATTACCTTACCCAAAGAGCCGACCAGCCGCCCACCGTTTGTGCCAAGCAAGATGGCCAACGATGAGGATCGATTCTGGGAGACGGGCGCTAATTACTATTACTCTGACGGGTCCCTTAAAATTGTGCCCGGGCACGCCATGTGCTCCACAAGCACCTCGGCATCTCCGAGCACCATTCCAGGTCAGCCAATTCACTCGCCAAGCAGGTTGAGCCTCACCAACATCCGCAATTCAGGCACCAATGGGTATATCCGGCTGAATCTGAGCACGGCCGGAGAGGAGAGAGGAAGCGGAGGAGTAGGAATAGGCATGGGGAGCGGACTTGGGCTGGGCAGCCGAGACAACGACTACTCCAGTCCGTTTAAAGAGGAGCTCCGGAGAACTCTGCAGCAGAGGAGCGTCCTGCCCGACGCCAACCCTGAGGAGTCTTCTGTGTAGAATCCACAGACAACCTCACCTACCTACCTCCTGCTTGGGGAACTCTCTCTCCATCTTGATCTACTCGCAACCTTTTCATTCTCTGTCTGAACTTTTGCCGTTCCACGCTGTAGGGCCACCACGCTTTACAACATTCCCTCGGATTCTTCTGGTTCTCACACTTACTAACAACCATCAAGACCGAACACATCTAGCAAAACTTTTGTAAATGTCTGTATTTAAAGGACCACGGCCTCGTGTTGAGCATGGCTAACAGGCAAACACAGGTACATCTCTGAGAGGAACCCGACCAGCCAAATGTAGCTGTCAGTCCGATCTGTGTTAGGCAGAGTTCTGGCTACACATCAAAATCATTTGGCAAGCTAGCGGACACGGAGCTCTGCTCTCCTGTTTTGACGCCCAAGTCGCTTGCCTCGCTCAAGGCAGGTGTTTGGACAGGATTCTTTTGCTTTTTGTGAAAAGAAACCAAGTGAGAGGAGAGATAGAGGACAAAATGCTAGATGACAATCACGGTCTTCTCTCAGGAGGTGTTTCAAAGAGAAGAGAGAGGAACAATTGAGTGAGCAGTAAAACAGAAACTGGACTGGCGCTATGAACAAAAACGCTTTGCCTTTCTTTCTTTACAGCTCGATGACTTTTTTTACAATGTCTTTTTTTCCGGAAAATGGGCTTGCAGCACTAATATATTGTGAGGTATTTCTGTCTGTTTATTGCAAGCGTCAAAGGATTGCTTTTTTTTACGATATCTGGTTTCATCTGAAATGTGAATGAGGCCTCGTTGACGTTCTTATCCACCTCAAAATCCATGACAGTAGCATGAGGAAGGTGGGAATGGAACGCTGTACTAAGACTTTATTGGATGTGACAGCAAGTGCATTATTGTATATATTTGGCTCGAACTGCCAAATGAAGTACAACTCCAGTGTTTGCCTACATGAACCAGGTGAATGAAGCCACACGGTGGAATGAAACTCCTAAAAGTCCTAAAGCCGATTTTCTCTCGATGAGCGGCATTTTTTCAAGGACTAACAATGAGCTGAGCTTGTTAATAAGTCCATCGGAAGAGACTTATGAGTGGCTACCGCTAATCAAACACAAGTAAGACTACACCAAATAAACGCTTCCGTTTCATTATTTAACTTGGCATGACGTTCTGTGTTTAAATAACACATTAAACAGTTCGCTAACAGGCTGTATCCCTCTTATCTCTTTCAGCGTGGGCTTTGCAACTTTTAAACAGACTAAATACAAAACAGGGTGAAAATGCAGAGGACGTTTCAGTCCATTGACCTTGATTGTGACGACAAATGAAGGAGATACACGTTATTCGTGACCCTGCGGGTGGAGAGGCACTACAATTGGTCACCACTGGTCCATACTCTGTTGCATGATGTTTTGCTAAAAGTATAAGTTTAACAATAGTTAATGTAAAAAAATAACTCATACCTGTGCCTCTTCACCTTGGGTGAAGCCAAAGCAGACTGCACATGTTTTCTCCTTTTCTTAATTCTTCTTTTTTTATGTTTTGGAATTTGTTGCACAGAACTTAAGTGTTGTCTGAAGTCTTTGTTTTCTACTACTCTTGTTTAAATGGAATGCAAATTTTTGTGGCATGATAGCTTTACGGTCTACTTAAGCGGCTTTGTTTTGTCATTCGCTCTGTCTCGAATCTGCCCCACACGTCGTAAGAGGGAAGTTAACTCTGGTTGGAAAAGAGATCTTGGTACTAAAATGTACGCTGAGAAACCTTCCGCCAGGACTTCTCAGGGCGGGTTTCTGACTGACACATGAAATCTTACAGTTCTTAATTTTACTAACCACTTTGATATAACTGTCAAATGACCAATGTTACTTCACTTGAGTGACCAGAAGTGTTGCGTACGTTTGTTTGCATCATGCATGGCTTTTTTTGTACTGACCAGTATTTCCTGCTTGATGAAAAATATGGACATCTCAGATCTTTTCATCTCACGTGGCTTTAAACCTGCCATTTCTCTGTGGTTGCTGTTAAAATTTTACAATCTATTTTTGTGCATTTCACGATCTCTTTGAATTATTTGTTGCTGTTTTTCTTTAGATAATTATGTTAAGTAACTTATTTTGCTTGTACAAAAAGTTGATATTTATTACCATTGTACATATGCCCTTATTTTTTATATATATGTATATATCTACAGAAAATAAAAGTAGAGACCAGTTCACAATGTGATTGTATATCTATGTTCACATATTTTGAAAATGACATAGAAATGTTTCATTTGATTTTAATGCGTTGCATAGTTTTTAAATGCATCTGCTAAAATATGTTTACACCTTGAAGAAGGAATATCTGTAAATTCACAGCTGTGTTGACAGTATTTCATTCCTGAATGCTTCCAGAACATAAAATTGGATTAACGTTTTGCACTTGTCCCATCAGTTTACACCGTTGCAGTCCTCGGTCGTGAAGGTAACTAGATTGCTATCCCGTCGGAATTAAAAACATCATGCGCTTGTACTCATGGCAATTTTTGCATATCCTCCGTAATGGAACACCCATTTTCACCATCCAATAAATTTCTGAAGAATTGTCCCTTCATGCAATTTTACTTTGCCAAATATGCCACGATAGGAAAATTTCAATTCACATTGACGTTACAGTCTTCTGGTCCTGTTACCTTGAATTATTTCCAAGGTGGTTGCAGAAAGTTCAGCCAAAAGGATCTGGGCCAAACGGACTGACCTGACACCAAGCCTGTTTGCCAAGCTCTTCACGGCTCTGTAGGGAGTGTAGCTCCAAAATGTCCATATAAGTTATAACCAGAATGATCTCTGACTGCTGTCTTCAGATGTCCTCATTACTACTTCATCTGACCCGCAACAGTCAAGGAGCTCTTTTCTGATGTAGTGACGATTGACAAGGATCAAGGTTATAAACAACATGTGACTTTCAACCCAGCTTCACATTCATCCTTTGGTTGTTGGTTTAAACCTAGTAGTCGCGGCTTCCAATGGAAAAGATAATCAACTTAAATGAAATACAGTGTAGGCTTACAGGTTTTTTTGATGGGTTTTTGGTAAATTGCCTGAAATAAGATCTGTATTTTCACATTTTAATCTATGACATAGAACACACCCGTTATATAATCCGCTTGTGTTAGCGGTTGTTAACAAATTGCTAAAAGCGACTACATCCTTTGCCTGAACTACCTTTTTTATACTTCAAGGCTCTCTATAATTCAAGACTTTGTTTTAGTATGTGTTCATACTTGTTTTATTTTGACGTATTAAACTGTTTTATACACAGTTTTATATTTAAATGCTATTATTTATGTATATATTTATATTTCATATGTATTAAACCGTAAGAGACAGAAAAACGTAATTTCTTTCATTTTGCTATGTCAATTTTCTTTATGTGTGACCTTTGCTATAGCGTCAAGCTTTTCTATTAAAGAATGAGTGCTGCTTATCGGTTAGTTACACATCCGTTCCTGGCGTTCGATTCTGGCAACTCTCCTCCAACTCACATTTACATTTACGCATTTGGCAGACGCTTTTATCCAAAGCGATTTACATCACATTGTACTATAGATTAGTTTCTGACTCTATGCAATCCCCTGGGCTCGAACCCATGACCTTGGCTTACTTAGAGGCGATATGGAGGCGATTTTGGCCAGGATACCGGGGTTACACCCCTACTCTAATTTTTTGGGTCCACAGAGGGCTAGGACCTCGGTTTAACGTCTCATCCGAAGAACCGACTATAAACACAGCTGGAAATGAAGCGAGACAGATGTGCAGCAGACCCTTTGTGAATTCAGATGTGATGACCAACATTTAACTCAATGACAGAGCAAAGCCTACCTACCTGTAAAAACTACACTATTCAGTAACGGTACGGAGGGTTCAGTCAAAGCAAGGAAATGTAAAAATCGTAGGCAACAGACATCAAAGTTTAAAGAAGACACCAGACAGTTTCTTCTGACATCCACGCTTTGCTCAGCCTCACACAAAGAGACACCTCGAGTCAAACAGAACGAGAGATTTCAAGATCACACAATTTATTATCTCCGAGATGGAGGCTGTTTGCATTGCCTGACTGCATTTCCTAAGAAAAAAACTAAATCTCTGCTCATAGTCGTTTAAAAACCTTTTGATGTTGCAACACTGTCTAACTCTTCAAATAAACACATACTGTACATCATGTAGATATACTATTTGGTAGGTGTCTTAAACTAACACTGGGATGTATGCTGTAGCCACAAACTGTCTCTAAATTTCAGATGGGGTTATAATGTGATTATCAGCTCAGCTTTAATACCCTGCTAACAAGACGTGGTTATGGGTGTCTGTGTGTTCTGCAGTCGGAGGCTAAACCAGAAATGCAAATCAAAGCCGCAAAGCTACCACAGGCATCAAAGAATTAATGAGAAAAAACATACAAGTTCGCCACAATATTTGACAGAAAGAGGACGCACGGCGAGAACATGTCAAAGAGCCAGTGAGTCAGCCGTAACTGTCACCGAATCCAAATTAGTGGATATCAGAAGTGCTTAGAGTAACGTTGACGCTAAACCACCTCTGTAAGTTTTGTGTCAAGCCTTCTTGCACCTTCTTTAAGACGCTTAAAGGGAACGTTCACCCAAAAATATAATTTTGTTATCATGTATTTATCATGTCATTAAAAACCTGTTAATGAATGTTTCTTTTGTGGAACACAAACAGAGATATTTTGAGGATTGTGTCCATACAATGGAAGTCAATGGGGTCCAATGTTGTTTGGTTATCAATGTTCTTCAAAATGTCTGATTTTGTAAATGATTAATGACTTTTCACTTGAACTACCCCATTAATGTCAATAGGATTGTCTTTGAAACTTTGTTGTAAAAATGTTAACTTATCATTATAACAATTGCACTTTTATATCATGATAGAAAATCCCTATCACATTGATCTGCTCTCGTATTTACCGGATTTTTACGTGGTTTTAGTAACTTAAAGAATACCATATACTACTACGTACTACCATATGATGGTACCAGATTTATAAAACGGGTTCTTTTTGGTAATTTGTTAATGTGAGGTGTATCATTTTGTCCTCGATTTGTCTGTAACAGTGTCATCCCTGCTCTAACCAAATCTGAAAATAAGAACATTTTTGTCTTTGCTTAAATTTGTTCATGCCTTCTACTGTTTATAGCAGCTATTTTAGGGTAGATATTGCTTTGGGTTTTTTGTGGCAGATAGATAATGATACCGGGGAGGCATAACAAACAATGCTAATCTGTTTAAGTTAAGAAAGGTCAAAGAAATATGAAGCAAAGTGTATTCATTATGAATGGTATTTGTCACTACAAGACACGCTTCAGTGGAAAATGCCAGTTTCTGAGGAAGATATTTATTGTCATTCAGAGTGTAGTAGCCTATAGCCTGCAGCAGACTCGTCCATGTCATGAAACACCTGGGCTCTCCTGGCACAGAAGACTCTCTGTTCTTCACGCAACACAATCCGATTCTACACAATCTCCATGCCAACCTGGCATGGCCGAACATCACTCTATACATCTGCTGAGGGATCAGCCTTTCCAATAAACACGACAAAGCTTTTATGACGTATATAGCCCTACCTGTCAATCTTCATATCTTTGAACACTGACAGATTCTCTGCTCCATGAACACTAAGTATAGCACATCTATTAACCCCTCTCTGGCAGCATCTGAAAGATGTAGATGATCACCCTGTGGTCTGTCATCTATACGTGCATATTCAATTCTGTTTTCGATAATAATAGTCTGATGTATAAGCCTTGATTTCGTCGCCTTGGAATTATAAGGAGTCATTTTGAGATGTTGAGCTTCACAGTTTTTGCATTTCATATAGAAAAATTGACATGAGGAACAAATCTCTTTCATACGTGAAAACAGACAGAGACCCTAAATGTATTCCTGATGTACAATATCCACATTATCTGAAATTTGTAAATGGGGATTTTTGGAACAGGTTAAACGCGTCTGATTCTGAAAAAAACACTTAGAATGATAAGGTTCTATCTGCAAAACATTCATTAAAGCAAAACATTTTCAAGCATCACAAACAATTTACTTTTAATTTTCATTAAAACATGAAATTTCCCACTGTCACTGAGGAGCCCGGCCACATGACAATGAAAGCTGACCTTGATTGGTCCTCTTGTGTGCATCCAAAGTGCTGATTGGCTCGCAGATAGAACCTTACAGAACCAAATTATAATTCGATTTTGACGACAGAACCTTTTTGTTCTCTTTAAAAAAGGCCCAAAATGTACAATTGTATAATGTAAATAAGTTGTCACAGAATAACAATGTGTGAATAATTACATTTGGACCATAATGTCAGATAAAACATTATCATTCTAAGGCGAAGATTTGTCAAACAGGTTGTCTCAAAGTGATGTTCTCACAAAATAAGCTTTCCAGGTGCTTTTACTGGAACATATAGAGATAGAAAGGGTATTTTAGAAATGGCTGTGCCTCTAAAAGGAGGTTAAAATGTGTTTTTCCACTCGGTTAAAGAAAAATGTTTTGACTCTCTGTCACAGTAAGAAAGCACAAATTGCTGCATAGTGGGCAGCTCAAGCTTCCTCTAACCATTAGGCCACGACTGCCCTCCTTTATTAGCTGCTTCAGCAGGGCTGGAGACTCTTGCTGTTTATGTTTAAAGGTTTTCTTTATGTTTTTTGTGGGACGGTCTAAAACTGTCTGTGATTTATCCTCAGACCTGCTATGCTTTCCTATGGACTTTGGGACCAGGTCAGAGTTGACTGTGGAAAGAGTTTTATCCTTCAGGAAAAGCTGGCAGAACTCAAAGCCAGCCAAATGTTCATTTTTCTATAATAAAACCTGCGTATTCGTGCAGCGATATGTTCCAAAGACATCAACAGCACAGTTGATCATATGAGGCCTAATCGATAGCTTCCGCCTCCAGGTCACTACAAACACACTGCACAAAAATAGAGACTTTTTTTGTACTATACACGTTGTATAGTGTCTTTTAATTCCCCATTGCCGTTTATAAACACATTTGAAAATATCGGACAAGAGGTTTTTTTTGTTTCCCCTTTTTTTATAATCAACGCAAAAAAAAAGAAAAGCTTGATTCCCGATTTTGAATTTCTAATTTCAAAAGGAAATCCGTTGGCTGCGAAGTACAGAGACCCTACGGCCGCGTTGATCTGTTTACCAACTAGGCTGCCCTTGTGCTTTAAAGGGATAGATCACCCAAAAAATGAAAATTAATTGATTCATCCTCATGTTATTTCGTTCCTGTATAAATAACCTTATGCTGATGAACATAGAGAAAGATATTTGAAAGAAGATTAGCAATTTTCTGTTTTCCAAAATTCTTCAATATATCAAAGTTTGTGTTGAACAGAAATGAATATACAATATTTTTTAATATTAACTAAATAACTAAAGCAAGTGTTTGGGCAAACAGTAACATATGTCGCTCTCTCTCTGTTCAGTTGATGATGGATACATTAAGGACGTACTGCATACGGCGTGTTTTATTGTCATGTGACCTCTATGCTCTTTGAACTATGATGCCTTAACAACAACCTGTACGCAAGCGTTGTTAAACAAGCATAATCAATCATGAGGTACAATAGATTTAGTGGTAATGACACTTGAAACAGCCATCCGCCCTATAGTTTTCATAGAATTACACAATTCATAGAGTAGTACTAGAGTACAAGAGTGATGTGTGTTTGTTTGTGAAGGTGAATCAAGGCATGTTTGGTTTCTTACAAGCATTGGATTTATTCAAAGTGACTCAAATTGAGCAATTTTTATATAGTAATAAATGCATTAACAGTAAAGTGATTTGTTCGATGATAAAATACTTTTCTTTATTTATACTATTTATAAAAGCAGCTTTAAATTCCAGATCAATTTCATGAATATAAAAAAATCTAAGCTTAAGTAAATATTCCAAAAAATTTTAGTTTATGCAATTTTTTCTACATATGTACAATTTGTACAATGTTCAGGACTTCATTGTAATCCCACGTTGTTCTCAGAGTGTTTAGTGCGGCAATGGATCCATTTGTCTGGAAACACACAAACGATTGATAACACACACATCCATTTAACACATTTGAAGATTTCATAACTTTTTCGGCTAAATCCCACAACATAGATTAATTCATTTATTGCTATATTTTAACACAAAGGTCAGCGGCTTCCCAAACACTTACAAGATCTGCGTGTTGTCTGCACATTCATGATGCTCCAGCTGGTGGGGCAGCTCAGGCTTCTGGCCTTCAAACATCCGTTTAATGTCATCCAGAACCAGCGCCCCCACATGGATGGTGACCGATGCGAAGACTCACCCAGCTGTGACAGTAAGGAGAAAGATGTGTAAGCACTTTTTAATTCAAATCAAACATTGAATGATTCAAAGTTTCATTGAGAGATTTCTACCTGTTGAGCTTCAGTTTTGACAGGAGCTGTTGCACCATCAGGCAGATTTTTAGGAATCTGAGACACTGCAGGAAACAAGAGAAAAGACAGTGAGAAACAGTAAAATCTAAAGTGATAATTCAAGAGAAACATTACAACAATCCTATTAATAAAACATGACTATTCACAGTGATTGATAACTTTAGGATCATCACTGGGTGCAGGCAGGGCGAGCAGTCGCCTGGGACGCAACACATCCAACTCTGCTTGACTTGCCTGCACACACCAACATACATCACTCTATTATTTTAATAACTTGGATTCTGTTATCTTGTCATTCAAGATGTGGAAGTGAGATGAGATGTATAAGCACTGACCCAGTAGTCCAGAAGGACCTGAGAAACCAGCAGGCGTGGAGGCCGAGTATGAACAGCATCCAGCAGGACGACGGGCATCAGTGGGCGGAGACTCTCCCCTGTAGACAGGTAAAGATGTACATCAGAGTGAATAATAATGTGAATATGAAGGGCTGATGAAGCATCATTTACAGAATGAGAAAGATAGAAAGAGGCTACTGACTCTGAGCGAGGACGCCCGATGCTGTCTGAAGACTGACGGGCTGGAGTGCCAGGTGGTTTACAGGGTGAACATCAAGGCGTTTTTGAACCTGTCAAATGCATAAAATTAAGTTCAGGTAATTACATTCTTTCTCTGTTAAGCATTTTAAAGATCTGAAATCATCTGTAATAGGGGCTCATCTCACCTGAGGAACAGCAGATGTAAACTGTCCAGCAGGAAGTGATTCACTGCTGCTGTACTGCTACTGAGGCTGGTTCTTCGGCTCATTGTGATGAGACCAAGTGACCCGCAACACCCTGCCGGCAACCATACGCCTGTTCATGACCGACGCAGCAGTAGTTGCATCTTCGAGGGTGGAAAAGCTGACAAATCCAAACCCTCTGCTGCGCCCGGCCTCCATCATCAACTGAACAGAGAGAAGCACTCGCTTAAGTCTTCTTTCACTTTAATTGTTATTTAACAATTACAATATAAACATGTATCATACCTTGGCACTAGCGATGCTTCCAAAGGGTGAGAACGCTATGTACAGCTGCTGCTCATTGAAGCTATAGGGCAGATTCGACACGTACAGACTCACCCCCTTTTTAACAGACAAGATGCTTACACAAGACATTTCAACGATCGATAAAGATTTGTAAGAAGTGTGCTAAGGGGTTTGTGATGGATACCGGGTAGTGCCGCTCATTGTCCTGAGCCATAACCTTCCGCTGAACATGACGCTCCTCAAATGTTTTAAAGTGGCAAATGGACCTTTTAAACACGGACAAAATGAGCTCACCCTCTATACGATTAGACAAGACAATTTACAAGAAGACCAACTGAGATCCACTTCCACTAGCTGGTCGTCCAACAACATGCCATCGAGCGTTTTGATGGCCTTTTCCGCCGCTTCAATGGTGGGAAAGTGGACGAATCCATAACCTTTGGATCCATTTGCATCACAAACCACCTTGATGAAAATATATGACACATGTGAACATGAACGAAGACATCAACGCATAATATATCTTGTGTATGAAAACAGTCAAACCGCAGATATTACCTTGCAGGACAGTATCTTCCCAAAACGTGAGAAGGTGTCGTAAAGGCGGGCACCATCGATGCTGCTGGCCAGACCCTTGATGAAGATGTTCCCGACCCCAGTCTTCCTCAGTGTGGAACCACGCTGGGAGAACATGATTCGCATGGGTCTGCCCAGAAGATCCTGACACATCCGAGTGTCCATGGCACTCTCAGCTGAAAGACAAGGCGAGTTTATTTATATGGCTCATATAGCTTAATTTACTGGAAAAAAACAACAAAGAGAAAATGACACAAGACTGTAAACTATGAATTAAAATGTTTATTACCAAAATGTTAAGGTGAAGAATGGAGAGTTAACTTACCATCCGCGAGGTTCACAAAGTTAACAAAACCATACCGCAGGGAGCGCCAAGACACCCTGTCTCTGCAGACCCGCACGGACTGGATCGGACCGAACGGGCTGAACGTCTGTTGGAGGATGAACTCGGACACTTCTGGATGAAGATCCCCCACGAACAACGAGGCGGTCTGATCCCTAGCTCCACAGTTTCCTCCGATGAACGATGTCATCTGACCTGTGAAAATATTCAACTCACAGAATGAGAAGACGTTAAATACAAGAAATGTTAATACAGTAAGACTATAATATAACAGTAAGTATTTCAGATGAAAATGTATTGTAAAATGAATGAATTAAAGAAATATAATGATGAATAAAAGTTAAGAAATGTCAAAGTCTGAATCTGAAGATCTCTCCGTGTCCTCCAGTGGCTCGTCAAAACAATGTTTGATTTTTGTAGAATGAACGCGGCCGTTGCCTAGTGACGGATGTTTTAAGTGATCCGAAGATGACGTCATTTTGTAAATGCTCAAAAAAGTATACAGTTTTTGTTATAATAATGTTAATTAAAATAGTTAAATTGTAAGAAGTTGCTTTAGTAATAAATAAAGCCTAATGCTTGGGTGTCTTTTTTCTGCACCTATAATGAACTTGATTTAAAATGCAATCGTAGCCTATATTCTTTTTGCAATTGTATCTTTATAAATCTTTAATAAACATGAGCTCGAATAATCAAAGACTCAAAAAGCAGGCATGATAAAAAATAGTGTTTACATTGCCAAAGGACAGAAACATTAAATATAATCACTTTTACACGAATGCGGGGATCTTTATGAATAATCTCCGCACCATCTCCATTAGAACTACAAGTAACGTGGGCATATGAAACAGGCGCGTTCGACACGCCCGAAGCTGATTGGCCGCTTCGAAGCACGTGGCGCGGTTCTTGAATCCCATTGGCTGATTCATACGTACAGGGGGTTGTTGCTAGACGGATGGTCAGTTGAGTTAGGTGAATTAGTGCTTCGTGCATATGGCCTTAAAATCAAATTAAAAGTTACATTTCTGTAACCACATGCATAAATATTTAGTCAATTTGGCTTAGAAAAATCTGGCGTTCGTTTTCTGTGTGATTTGGGGTAAGAGTCACACTACAGCGGAAGGATATTTGCGCCGTTGTAACGTGAGGTAAGCAGCGAAGTTTGAACAACATTCCACTCAATGCAACCAAACAAAATTGGGAGCTTTTACCAAATGTAACTTCGCTTTCTAACCGAGATTTGAATGATTGTATTAGCTTGTTTTCATTTCAGGAAAGAACAATGCAAATATGTCACGGTAACGTTAATCTTTGTTCGCTGTTGTTCCGTCTTTTGCATTCTACAGGCGTGCATTGAATGAAGTAACGTTAGAAATGCTTCTCAGAAGTGTGAAAGGGTGTATAATCTCCATACATAATAATGTCTAATCTAGAACTCCTTCCTTTACTCAGATCTCATAGCTTATGTTCTGGACTCAAGCATGGAGGTTGCTGAAGCCATGGACAGCAGACCACCCCTGGCAGCTTTGTGTTTATCCCAGCAGAACACCGAGGCTGATGTGGATTTCTCCAAACTCACTCCATCACAGTTTGGCATATCAACACAGAGTTTCTTACCTTCCTCAAAGATGAAAGGTAAATAAACTGGATTTAATGTGTTGTTGACTTTAACTGATTGATGTTATGATTAATTTTCAATTTGTTGACTACTAAATCCAGCTATGAATTAAATAGGTTGTCCAAGCACAACAAGTTCATGAGTTTTTTATTTAAAAGTATATAGGTCCGTCTGTCTATAACAAGAAGTAAATGTCACTCAGTCACATGTAATATGTTTATAAACGCTGCCTGCAAATTAACTATGCAAACATAAGCAAAACTGTTGTTAGATGCAGTTTAACACCGTGTCTACACCGGACGCGACTGGCACGATGTGACACGACTAAAGACATTAGAAACACATTAGAACCCATTATAATTAAACATTTTGTCCATGCTGGATGCGGCACGACGCAACAAACCCATTAAGAACAATCTGGTTGTCATGTAGCATTGTGTCTTTTTGCGTCCGGTGACACGGTGTAAGATGGCCACACAGGCTGTGTCAACCACCAGTTGCTATGCTAATACTTTTAATGTACGCTTATTTATAATGTGAATACGGCGTACTGCATTAAATCGGTTGAGCACGTTTAACTTGTCTCCCCTAGATAAATCCAGATTGGCTCAGCTAAAGGCAAGAAGGAGATCCGCAATTGGGGTCCGGGGATCTCCTGAAACAAACTCTCTCATCTGCTTCAGAGCAAAACAAGCAGCAAAAACACCGCCACGGACCCCACAGGTAGGTGTTTAACAGAACAGCACGTCGTCAAAACGCATACGTGTATGAAAACCATTGTTCTGCCTTGTCAAAGCTTTTGCAGGGAAGTCCTTTTGTTTCACGCTGTGACTCTCTAAAGAAGAAGATGGCTGCTTTCCAGTGCTTGATGGAGGATGATGAAGAGACGGAAGAAGCAAAGGATGAACAGAGAAAAGAAGAGGAGAGTGTGGAAAGCACTCTGGGGCAGGATTCTCAGAACGGTCAGTTTCTGCTCATAGTTTTGATGGTTGCTAACACAAAACTAAAATGTCTTACGGATGCATGTCCCAAGGACGTTAAAGGAATAACTGAAACTAAACTTTTCCACATTTCTAGCACAAAGCATGACATAAACTATTCATGTCTGACCTTAGTCTCCTTTAAAGGAGTTTGAAACATATGGCATGTCTATTTACCTTACCGTGTTTCGACAGTTTGTGTCGTTTTTTTTATTAAAATCTGATAATACTAGTTAACTTTAAATGTAGTAATTTATTAGTATGGGTCTATATAGGCTAATATATCTTTCCATTTAATCGAAATAATCCCTTCAATGGCGTTTACAGAAGCCAATAAGGAACATAACACGTATGTCTAACTAGACTATATTAATTTACATGAAGAAAGAACTACAAAGTCAGGGGAAACATTACAGTATTTAAAACTTACTTGACAGAACGCATAGTGAAATGAGACCAGGTGGACAGCAGCGAAGTAAATTGAGTATTGTATTTGATTTAACAGTAAAAAATATAAACAAAGTAAAACAAAGCTGCGCAAGCGTGGAACAGATCGTGCAGTGTCGAAAATCGTCGCAAAACAAAATCATCATTTGCGCATGAGAGGTTGCTACAACATCGTTGTGCGCATGCGCGAACGGATAATGCAGGTGGAACGGATCGTGTACTGACACATGGCGCTAGCAATGCCAAGGTCATGGCTACCATCGCAAGGGACTGCACATAGTCAGAAACAAATGTATAGTGCAATGTTAGTCGCTTTGGATAAAAGCGTCTGCCAAATGCGTAAATGTAATATTGTCAATGTTGCATCGGCTGAGCTTTTGACAGCAAAATTCAAAGGGTTTCAACCATCCAAGACAGAACGTTTGTCTCTCACAGCCTTGTTCTAATTCACAAAAGATGAAATATGGCTATGCCCATAGCTTGCATTTTCTGCCTAATAAACCTTAGCTGGAGCAGACATCAAGCGGGTTTGATGCGTTTTTAGTCTCGCCGTTGATTCCAGTTAGAACACAGCGAGATGACATGTAAAATAAATCAGAAGATGCTTATGGGCCTTGAAATAAAAGCTTACATTTCAGAGGACTTTCAGGGTTACAAAAAAACGCAAGGACATATCCCGTCTTAAATTTAAGTAATCTGTAACAATTTCAGAGGTGCTCTTATGAATATGGCATTTTTGCCTTATTTACTAAAGCTGAATAGTCCATTTAATGTGTCACATCAAATTTTTACAAAGCTAGTTTTGGCGCATTTTCTACAATCAATGGCTTGTCTTCTCATTTCTTTTACTGGTCAGTTATAGGTGGACTATAATTTATACAGATAGGTCAAGTCAACTTTATTTATACACAGGCTATATTTTCATTGTCACAAAGCAGCTGTACAAGAAACATATTGACACACACACAATGATTCAAACACTCCACACATACAATATGCATACGTACTAACACACACTGACGGATGCGCAGACATGCACGCACATTGGTTATCACTGACAATCACACATTTAAGATAAAGGTCTGAGAAACACAGGTGAAATATTTAACATATGCCATATTAATTAAAATTCTAATTCCTAAGCAGTCGACATTATCTGCTATTACGCAAGCATACAACGTTTTTTATGCTCTGTATAGTAAAACCCATCTCTTTTTAAATGCCTTCCTGTGATCTTGAAGTCCTTATGAACATCTTTTTTTGCTACTGCATTATGTCTTATAGAAAAAGACAGCAAGCTGACGCAAAGCCGATGCCCTTCTGTGACTCCTCCTCCGTCTAAGAAACGCTGCAGGGCCCCACGAGGGGAATGTGAGGACAAGATTACAGACACACCACTCCCCTGCCCCACTCTCCCAACACAACAGGAGCAAAGGGTATATAGATCTGCTTTTTACCTGTGCAACAATATTTCATATAGAGTTAATTGGGTGTCTAAGTGATTTGGAGTAAAGTGCTCAGAATGCAACCTTTGGGCATTGTTTACTCCAACAGACCTATTCATCCGCATTAGTGTGTTGTGGTTAAATGTAGTCAGCATTGTGCTTTGTTTTTGCTCTTATAGATGCAATCCTCTGAGAGCCATAGACCTCTACCGGAATTGTTTTCAGATTCAAAGAATGAGCTTCTTTCCTTGCCCATGCTTTCCAAACCAGAAACTAAGCCATCAGGTGAGGGAATTGTCTGTTTGAAAAGCTTCATTTACTTAATTTTTTCCTCAAATCCTCAATACATACAATCTTCTACTCTCAGATGTCGACGAGATCTCATCTGTACGCAAGAAGCGTGTTCGCTTCGGGGCACCACTCTCCCCGGAGTTCTTTGACAAAACCCTTCCGCCCAGTACCCCGCTGCAAAAAGGAGGGACCCCAATGTGTCCTCCGTCGTCTACGGGGAAAAAACGCTCTCTTCTAAAGACACCTCAAAGATTAGAAGGCCCTCTTCCTCAACCTGACTTCAATAGTCCCCAAAGCAATGGAGCTTCACCTGTTTTTGTTATTGACAGACGGACCACGGGACTTGTGTACAGTGATGATGTATTTGACAAGGTTTGGCTTTCACCAGCATTTCTGAATATCTGATTTTAGATTAATCACATAACATTAATATCTTGTGGTTGGTAGTCACAATGCGATTTTGTGCCATCGGTGACGTTTCCATGTCCATGTATCTCCTTAGATCGGTTTCCCCAGTATGGATGAAGAGTCTCCAAACAGGCCTTCTGAGAACTGCAAGGGTTAGTTACCATATTATTGTCAAGAGAAGGAAAAGGTTTGAAGAATAAATGAAAATGTGACCTATTTGGGTAACACTTTACAATAAGGTGCTATTAGTTAACATTAGTAAATGCCTTAGCTGACAATGATCAATTTAGATTTTCAGCATTTATTAATCCTTGTTAATGTTAGTTGATTACAATACAGTTATTCGTGTTAGTATATGGTACATTAACTAATGTTTGTACAAGAAAAACCCACCGCACACTCACTTGTGCAAGCTTTTTATTAGACTGTTAGCATTAACTAATGTTAACCGGGACAATGTTTGATTTTAATAATGTATTAGAAAATGCTGAAATTTACACAAATTAATATTAATAAATGCTGTAGAAGAATGGTCCATTGTTAGTTCATGTTAGCTAATGCATGTTAACAAATAGCACCTTATTGTAGAGTGTTGCCCCTATGTATTTTACTAGCTTAAAATAAAAAAAGCTGAAGACACAGTTTGCTTACACTGGTTGAAAAGGTTGGGAAAAATACCCTTAATCTTGGTGCAAATACAGTACATATTATAAATTCAGCCCAAAGTATTCATCTAATAGCCTAGTCTTTGAAGAAAGTCTCTTGTCTGTGTGTATTTTTCTCATGTATCTGAAATAAAAGATACTCTCTCAGCTGAAGACCCAGGGCAGCCCCAGGCTCAAGCCAGTGAAGTTATGAATGCCGCTTTTCAAGTGGATGAGGATGAACCATCAGCTTCACAGATGGAGGAAAAACTGCTATCAGCCACCAGTGATCAGCCACCGGCCCTCTCCAGTGAGTTACATTTTACGACTCTGCTATTTTCACCCATTGCTCTCTCTGACCGACATCTACTCTGAGCTGAATAGCCGTCGCTGAATAACTGACAATAGAAAGCGTGGTGTAGAAATATGATCCCCTTTAAATATCTTTTTACAAAATCTATAGACCATTTACTAACTAATACTCCTGCTCTGACAATAAAGCTGATATTTGCCTATGTAAAAAAATAAAGAACACCTTTGGTTTTTAACATTGTGTTGACACCATGGACTTGTTTTAAAGTGTTAGCCTTATTAGGGGAACTGTGGAACAATGTCAATGCTTGAACATGACTTTGACTGTCATGAAGTAATTTGAATATATATGGATACAGAAGAGCTGATCTCAGCTCTGCACTCTTTTTAACTGCTGCTGATTTATAAAGCCTGACATTTGTTTTTTTTCCCAGCAGCAGAAGTTGATCTGGAGTCTGTTGGCAACTCTGAGAAGCAGCTATCATTCAACGCCAGCACTCAACCCACTCGTTCTCGCTGTAGGAAAAGAAAGGTATGTTTTTCTCTGTAGCGCAGGTAGAAATTCTGTCATGCTGAGAAACTCAACAATATCAAGTGGAGGGTGTTGATTGAAGGTTTTCACTTTTACACTTGTTTGATGAGGTGTGTTTGCTGTTCATCTTAGAATTTCTTACTATTAATGTGAGTGCTGTTTATAGCATTTATTAGATTTGGTTATAGTTCATTTCTTTTTGTGCATTCATTTAAAAAATGCGCATTTCTTTATGTACATTAACCAAGAATTACACTTATAATTGTTTATATTTGGTTCATGATATCTAATGCGTTAACATGTATGTGTAAAATTATATTGTAAAATACTTTCCAGTATTTGCTGGGTTCGTTTCACTTATGACAATATACGTGGTCAAATTTATAGTTCCTCTAAATAAATAAACATGTTGTCAATCAAGAGCAAACACATTGAATGTTGTCAAATGGCTGAGAATTTGTTTCCTTTGTTGCAGCAACCAGGAGAAAATGAAGGTGAGAATCGGAGAAGCTCTCGCACAGCAGCGGCATCTGCTTCAGGAAAGATGAAGGTATGAAGTGGATTTATAGATCAAGTGAAGCTGACATGTGAAGAGTCTTGGTAAATCTGGGTTTTTTAAGCTCAGTTTATTCGGGTTGGAAGCAAGTTGACGTTGAGCCTGAAACAATAACACTTATGTGACTGGGACTTAACGTTTGGGATATAAATAGCATGATGGGTGCTTGTCACTTTATCACAAAGTTCACTAGTTTCTTGATTTCACATGTCTAAAGCCTTTGAGCGCATTTGAGTGTATAGACCTTTTGATAGTCCCTTTTCATTACTAAACTATAGCAGGGTAAACTTCTAGAGACTAGAAATTTCTGGTTTAAAAGCAACCCACTATTGAACTCTCACGGCTATCCATATTATGACTCCATATAAATGTCAATTTACCATTTATAAAGATACATTTTGTATCGCTGCTTGTTTTGTGTCCAGAAGACTGCGGGCATCAAGAAGCGCTTTGGCAATAAGGAGGTGGATCGTTCTCTATATGGCAAAAGAGACTTTGCCTCCAAGAACCCTCTGCTCAGTCCCATATTTGAGACGATGTCTGCCAGTTTCAACATCACACCAACCCAGACGCCATCTGAAAAGCTGTCAGGTAAAGTTTTTGTTTATAAGTCGCCCACAAGACATTAATGATAATTTTGGCAAAAAGTGCTCTGTTTCTTTGCAAGATGCCTCATAAAATGTGTACGTCTGTGGCTGCTCTGGTTTGACTGATTTGGCTGGTAAATTAGATTCATTAGACTTGGTGGCGGTAGCTAAAGGCTGGCAGGTATAAAGAACTGTTAATGCTCAGCCCACGCATTACAAGAATGTTGAACTTATTCGCATTCTTGTGGTTGTATTTAAGACTTATGTATTCAAGGGGGAGATGATATGTTATATATCTCAGGAACTGAAACAGACTTTATTTTAGCTAGCTGACCATTGTTATACCATTTTGGCAACTGTTAGAATTCAAAGCGTACTTGTTGCTTTATGAATTGGACACTGACACACCGCAATGACAAGAAAAATCATGTTTGCATAATTAATGATGGTTTAACGCTTAGTTACATCTACATTACTTTTTTCATTTAGTTATCTTTATGCAAACTGGCTTACAAATGAGAGAAAAGTCGAAAGTTGGTTACCCAAACAGTTTGAGATGCTAGATGATAACTCTTTGTGGCACCCATAGCCAATATTCTGTCACTTGCAGCTGTATAAAAGATTTCTGCTAAATAAATGTTATAATTGATGAAGCCTTGATGGCAGGAAAACAAAACCACATTAGCCAGAGTGCTTTTAATATGCTAATGTCATCTAACCAATTTTCCGTTTAACACACAGGTGCAGAGAAAGATGACATTCAGACACCCACCGTTCTTCATAGCCAGACCGATCGCTTACTGGTAAGTCTGTGGAGCGGTAGTGCCTTGTCTGATGCTACATTGACCAATAAAATCGAGGAGACATTAAGCCCCATCAACCAATCAAACACCGGCGTGACTTGTTTGGAACCCTCAGCCAGCACTGAGAGTCCTGCAAGAATAGGCGACTCCTGGTCAAAGCCTCTCAAAGCCAGACGTGGCTCGGGAAGGCCTGCAAGCCAACGCCGTAGCTCCGGCGCAACCAAGAGAAGGAAGTTCAGCACCTCGGCTATTGACTCTGGAAAACTGGAAGGTGAAACTGCTGGTATTGACAGCCAACAGTTGACCGAAGCTATAGGCTTAAACCAGATCAATAGTGATGGACTAGCGCTTCATGAAGATGAGCACTCTGAGACTCCAAACGTGGTACCAAATGACCCCATTAGCACGGAGCGGTCCGAGCAGAAGACACCAAAGAGATCTGGACGGGTTCAAAAGGCGTTGAAATCTCCTTGTGTAAAGATCGATGTTGTGCTAGAAGCAGATGAGAGAATTGTAGATGAGACTGAGTTTGCATACAGCAAAGCTGCACCTACAGAACCCGCTTTGGCCCCCTGGCAACAGACTGACTTTAACATCGATGACATTCTGAAGCCCGTGGCAAAGTGTCGAGGTTCAGTGCGACGTAGCCTGAGGAACCGGAGGAGCGTGGACTTTCAAGCTGTGGGCCTGGCGTGGGTGGACCACACCTCACCAGAGTTTAGTAAGGTGGGTAGGAGAAGAACACGTGGCAGACTCAGCGGCGTATCAGAACCATGTGTGACACTGGTCTGTGAGGAACCAACACCAGACGTGGCAGAGTGACCTTAAAGATCATTTTGTCTGTCTGTTAAATAACTTCTACAATGATATTTTGCAAAAATGTTACTCTGTATTGTTTTAATTTTTGCATTATTTTAATGTCTATGGACTATGCTCACACCTCTCTGAAGAGTAATTGCTTAATTGGTTATGCTCATTAAATGTTCACTCTGGTTAATTATGTTTTGAGGTGATATTACTGTGTTGCTTTACATAAAAGACCATGCTGGTTTGCTAGACAATTAAAGTCTTAGCTATATATTTATCTGTTTTACATTTTATTCAAAGTTGATATAAAAAAGTCTGCATTGTTTTAATAGAAATGCGTTACAACAAACAGGAAGCATGTTGTGGGTTACGGTTCATCTTAGTAGGACATGACTGGAACATAATTTACTCACCAAAAATGTACAACTAGTGAGATTTTATGTATTATTACATAATTTTAGAATAAATTCTAGCACATGCCCTATTAACATAATGCATCTTTTTCTTTTTGTGTTTGATTCCTGCTACACTCAGTTCCTATTAATTTTTTTCCAGATAAACCTAAATTGAAGTCATTTTGCACATTTTGATGTGAAATGTGACCTAGACGTGTGCATGATATTTAAGCACATTGAAACTATTTGGTTTGAAATCTACTGACAGTATCTGAGTTTTGCCATTACTTGTTATTAGGAGTCATTATGCAAAATCCAGGGATATTATTATATAATATATAGATATAATATTAGTGAATTAAATGAAAGATGTACTGTTGTGTTAGCTCTAGTGTTCCGCTTAACAGCTAATTCTGAAAACATTGCTTCATGGAAGACAATTAGAAACGTCCTGAATATAATTATTGTTATATTGTTAAACCAGTAAAGTTTCAGCTTTGTTTGTATTATGCTGTGAATCCGTTTTCAGCAGTGATGATAGTGTATTTGTGAGAAACAGCACCGCAACGGTGTTTAAATATTTATGGTCTGTCTTCAGACTCCAATTTCAGTTTGGATTTCCTGATATTTTTTTTCAACATGGTCTTACACCTGTGCAACTTGATCAGTTGCTTTTTTTTATCACAAAGTTCATTTTTCTCAGATTGTTTGTTTAGTCATAGGGATGTAAAATGTCATTACACAATAGACCTGATTCGTTTTTAGCAGTGTCTGCAAATTCATCTGCACACTGAAATTGATTTCCTGAGAACTCTTTGCTTTCCTAAATACTTTGAAATGTTTTCTTTTGTGTTCAACGGAAAAAAAAACATTTCTTCTATGGTCGTTGATGTTGCCCCAGAGATCTCAGTTGCTAACGTTCTTACAAATATCTTTCTTTGTGTTCAACCAAAAAAGAAATGCGTGTTTGGAACAACTTGAGGGTGAGTTGTAACAGAATTCAGAAATCAGAATTGCATCCAGATAACTACATAAAAAACAACAAGACAAAAAAATAGGGCATTTTTATGAAATCAATAAATAAAACAACACAATTGCACAAAGGATATTTGGGCTCTATGTATTTCTTATGACCCTAGGGTCCTGACTAATTCTTGCCTCTGGTACATTTTTATGTAATCTTACTACAGTACTGCCATCTAGTGGATTTATACTATCACCACATGTAAATCAGACTTTCCTTCCCTTAATCTGCTTGTCAGTGGTTCTCAACCTGGGGTTCATACTTCGAAATCAAATATAGAGTCGAAATGTGTTCCACTTATAATTGATTTATTTTTATATAAAAAAATCTTATTCCTAAACTCTATTTTGCTCGCAATCCCTCTGTTATTATGTCCAACATGAATATCATAATTATTCATCAGAAGCTTGGACAAAATGTAACTTTTTGGCCAGGGTGAGTTATTTTACGTTTCTATAATTACAGATCTTTCTTAAATATTCTAACAGGGAGTGAAACACTTTTCGACAGCTTAAAACATCGATATCATGAGATTGATTTCTTCTCCTCCTCACCTGTCCACTACATTAAATCAGTTAATTGAAAGCTATCAGAAAAAACAATGTGTTCCCTATGTACTCGCTTTACCCCTTTTATGTGAACTCGTATGTTGCCTTGAATGACTTGATGTGTTGTTTATCTGTCTGCCACTGTTGGGGTTAAAATGATTGTGTTAAGTGCTTTTTCTCTGTGTGTGAAGGAGGGAAACCCCTCTCCCCCATCCTGCAGGCCGACTGAAGGCAGCTTAGCACCAGAACAAAGGGGTCCTTTGACCAAACTGAGTCCCTTAAGACATGTGGCCTCCAGTCACCGTGGCAACCTCCCCCTCCTCCAATGGGGGGGGCAACGTACAGACTGACAGCTGGAGAGAGAGAGAGACTCACAAATTTGGAGTCTCTTTTTGTTCCAGCGTTCTCCACTTTGTTCTGGCCCATTATTTCTCGCATACGCTCGTGCTAAGTGTTCAGCGTCTGTCCCTGTCTCCCTTTATTTGGTAATAATGCAAACCTTTCAGATCCCTTATCACTTGGCATCTATTTATTCAGTGTGATGCTTCAACTAAATCTTTAACAGAGAGAGTCATGCAAAGTTGATATTGAGTGTCTCATGCCGTTTATGATTAAAATGTTTAGAGGTCAAATGTTCGGTGTTGAGAGGAGTTGGGTTAGCAGGTGTTGACACTTTCCACGTGTCATCTGTTGTGTTCAAGTGCAGCTATAAAGTTCGCACTGTCTCGTTTTTTGTCATAAAAACTTCTACTTTGATTGATAGGTTTAGACTGAACATCTACAACTGGAGACATTTCATCTTTCAAGCAACTTCAGTTTTGAAACGTTCAAGTTCTGGCACTATACAGTGAGGGTCATTTCAGGTCAACTCCAAGCACAGCAGAACTTTGAGCAAGTACCTGAATAAATTGTATTATTCACCTAAGAAAAGTAGTGTAGGTTTTGACCATAATAAAATGGCAACGGAAATTCTGTCATCATTTACTCACCCACCTGTCACTTCAAACCTGAATGACTTTCCTTCTTCTGCAGATCAAAACAGAAGATATGTTACAGAATGTTGTTAACCGGCACCCATTCACTTTTGTTGGTTTTGTGTTCATACGGGGAGCGCTGCTGTTCGATTACCAACTTTCTTCAAAATGTGATAAGAGGGTGAGTAAATGATGACAAAATATTCATATTTTATAACTGGACTCCAGACTTGTCATATTTTGGCAAACTGTTTGTGTGCTTGTGTTGACATTTCCAGAAGCCAACCCACTTGCATGCAGGAGGAATACAGGACAAAACATCTTGCCTAAGGTCATATAACAATACAACAATAGAATACACTCGCACCAAAACTTTGCGTTTGCTGCCCAGGTTCCTAATCATTACTTTCCAGCAGCCCAAACAGAAACAAACAGCATGAGCTGCCAGTCTGCGCTCTGTTTATCTCTTTGAGACGTGCTCTCTTTACGTCAAATCGTATTCCTCCGCCTGTGAGAGCGAGCACCTGAGATGTGATGGGGAGGATGTGCTCATCTCGTCTCCAGTGGGACGGTCTTCAGTGGAGGGATGTGGAACTCGTACGCTGCTCCATTATTAATGAAGTGTTGAGTCCTCAGCTCGCTTTCTGTCTGCTACAGAGAGTTGACAATATCAGAAGTAAGCAAGCAGCTGTAAACCTTGTCTCAGTGCTCTTGTTTGTGGCCGTTGCCTTCTGCTTATGGGTTTTAGTGACGGTTTGTGCATTTAATGGAAATGTGCAGTAGAAATAGGTAACATTTATTTATTTAGTTGTTCCTGTAGCTCGGAGCATTGCATTGGCAGCGCAACGTTTTAGGGTTCAATTCCCGGGAACACGCATGCAAATGTTTGTCTTGAATCCATTGAAAGTCACTGTGGATAGAAGCCAAATGTAATTTATTTTCTGACAGATACAATTGCTAACATTGTCACAAAGATGTAGGTATTGATGGTGACACAATGTCTACATTGCAAGCGAACAGCACAAAAGCGAAACAAAATGACTTTTTTCTATTAGATTTAGCTTGCTACTTGTGCATAGTGTGCATGGTGAAAAAAACTGCAAGCCAAGCATTGTGCTTTATTTCTTGAAATTAATGCTGTGTCCCCTTTATCAATTAGACATCTGTAGTAAACCCCAAAAACAAAAGTGAATTATTTTCATCATTTACTCACCCTTATGTCATTTCAAACCTGTATGTCTTTCTTATTTTGAAGAATGTTGGGAACCAAACAACATTGAACCCCATTGACTTCCATTGTAGGGATCCACTTTCCACATTTCTCAAAATATCTTCTTCTGTCTTCCACAGAGGAACGAATCATATACAGGTTTTTAAAAACATACGGTTGAATAAATGAATGTTGAAAAATGATGAATTTTTGCGTGACCCATCTCTTTTTTTGCTTTAATCTAGATTTTCCTCCTGTAAGCAGAATTCTGATTGTAATGAAGTCCTTTAGAAGCCACGTGTGTTTTTCTTAGTTTAGCCAGAAATGTAAACGCGTACCCGGTTACATTAGAATTAGTTGAGGACACACTGTTGAGTAAATTAACCGCTGTTTAGCGGTGATGTCAGGGAATCTGTGTAAAGGAAAGCAGCTTGCGATTGGCCCGGGCAGATGATGTATTAGTTTCGAGATTTTCAAAGGTCAGGGATCACAGTGTCTGCGCTGTGAGAAGATCTAACGATTAACTATCAAAACAAAAGCTGAAGCAGCCGGCCCCTGACTGCGTGTCAATGATGACATCACCATAAAAACATTTCAATAAGAATGTTGGCAAAATAACAGAGACAAATCATTGTCTAAAATAGATATCAGACCATGAAAAATAAAACCAGATGCTGTTAAATTAAAATCATCAATATCGAGAAGGGCCATCTATGTGCGCCATGGAAACCCGACGGAATCCAATAAGGTGGTAATTCGATTTCCGTGTGATGTCAAAGCTGATTTTATTTCATTTGAAGACATTGCCCTCATATTTTACATCGTTCTTGTTTGCTCACAGAGAGGAATGATAAATAACTCCAATTAGTCGGCCATTGTAATGCATTTCAGCTGTTGCAGTCGGGATCTAATCATATTTGGATTTGTACTATTGAATTAAAGACACTTCTCGCTGACTCTTAACTTCAATTTCATAGTGACTAGTCTCATTAGAGTGTCCGGCTCTTATATCAGAGTGCCAGAGGTGAAAAAAAAACTTAAACCGGCAATGATTATAACGTGAATCTGGCAGCTGATATCCCATGTTTCCGCCATCGCGCCGAACCGTTCTAAGCACAGTCTGAAACGGTTACAGTTATGTTTCCACCTGGGGCTTCTCGGCTCTGAATTTTCGGTACGGTTGTCTAACCGTCTAAAGCGCTCATAGTGTACCAGTTTGAATACAAACAGTTTAGTTCGTATTCATTTAGAGGAATGAAGACAAATACAGGTAAACCCTACAGGTAAAACGCATAGCCCACAAATCACAGCAACAGGCTAGAACACTCAAAGGAGACACACTTAATGAGTTTTCAAGTTGGCATTTGATGGTTGATCTCCAGAGGATTTACTAGCACAACCCAGGTAGAACAAAGTACACTTTATTTAAGTACACTTCCATAGTAATGCTGTATTGTCACACATTCATTTTGTATATTTAACGGATAGTTCACCCGGAAATGAAAATTCTCACACCCTCTCGTCATTTCAAACCAGTATGACTTTCTTTCTTCTGCAGAACACAAAAATATATATTTTTAAGATATTGTGCAGACGCAAAACCAATGCAAGTCATGGGTACTGCTGCTGTTTGGTTACCAACATTCTTCAACCTATCTTCTTTTGTGTTCTGCAGAAGAAAGTCATATAGCCTATGTTTGAAATGACAAGAGGTTGAATAAATGATGACAGAATTGTCATTTTCACTGTATAGTATCAGATGTTTGTACTTTTATTCTATGTGTCTCGAAATAGCACAGTAGAGTACAGTAGGATCATCTCAGTTTGTTGTAAATGAATAACAAAATTAGTGCGTGAAAATAGAGCACTTTAAGTCACGATTCTGCCTCTTTTTGATCATGTTTTCTTAGTCTTGTGGCAGGATCATGACAGACCACGTGTTTAGTGTGAGAGAGACATGGCATTGTTTGTTTTGGCACGCCGTGCGCTCTCTCAGGTCTCGTCTTTGTCCCCGCCCTCTCATTTCCTCCTTTTTGATTGTTAATTATTTCAAGCCCTGCACCTGTTCCCCTCTTGATTTGGTTCCCTATTTTATGCCCTCATGTTCTCCGTCCTGTGCTGCTACGTTGTGTAAGATTCGTGTATTGTTCCAGTCTGCCTTTTTGTCTTGTTGATGTTCGCTGGTCCCCTTCCTGTTGGATTATTCCTGTATTCTGTTTTTAGACTTTGTTTTGCCCTTCATGGCACAGTTTATGTTTGATCCATGTTATTTGTTCCTGCCTCCCCATTTTTTTAAATAAATGTTTTTTATTTTACTTATCGCGTATCTAATAAGAAACGGGTTAGTTTAGATCTTCATTTTGACTCCAAGTCCATGGTGCTCAGTTGGGCATACCAAGATGGCGCCGCGATCCCTTCCGGTGGCTACGCCTCCTGCCATTGTGGTTTAGTGTTTTATAGTGCATAGATTACAGTGCATCAGAAGTCTAAATCATTATCTTCCATAAGACAGACTTTCACAGAAAAATGAGCCATGAGCTCCAGGTTTATTATGGGTCCTGAGGACCTAAATGAAGAGTCTGCACCGCTGTGGTGTGAGTAGGCAGAGGGTAAAAAAAAGAGAGGGGCTGTCCTCCACTTACAGTCAAAACAGGAGAGAGGGAGGAGAGAGAGTGAAGACACGTCTGCTAGGCTCAGGGAGAAGAAACCCTCGAGCAGCCCCTGCAGAAATGCGCGGAGGTCTTAGAAGGTCTTAGAAGTCGCATTGTTGTCTGCAGTATATCCTGCCCTGTAAATATACACTGAAGTCCTGCCGTCACGTCATGTGACCCTGCGTAGAAAGTAAACATTGGATTATGTATTTTTCCTCTGCCCAGGGTGTCATTATAATGTAAACTGGAAGTACAGAACTGTACAAAGAAGAGTTTTTCCCCGGGGGGCCAAACGCTCCATGAGTGTTTTTTTCTTGCTCTGACTGTGCTCTGTAACTTGAGATATTGCCCCTGTGAGAGTGAGGGCTTTATAATAAGTAAAAGGAAAGAGTATCTGAGCTCTTTCATATATAACTCATTTTATAAAGAATAAAAAAACAGGATAAAAGTGAGATTAATATAAAACGTATATCTAGACTTTACAGTTCAGATATTCTTTTTTTCCACATTCTACGTACTGTTATATTAATTTAGGAAATTAGGAATAGTTAACCTCCAAAATGAAACTTTTGCTTATTTACTCACCCTTGTCATTTTAACCTGTGTGCTTTTCTTTCTCCTGCGAAACACAAAATACGTTTTTGGAAAAATGTTGGTATCCCAAAACTGTTGATTCCCATTTACTTCTATTGTATGAACACAAAACCAATGCAAGTCAATGGGGACCAACGTTTATTTTTGTAACCGACATTTTTCGAAATATCTTCTTTTGTGTTTTGCAGAAGAAAGAAAGTCATACAGATGTGAAATGACAACCTGCCGTGTAAATAATGACGGAATCTTCATTTTGAAGTTAAACTATCCATTTCCCAAAACAGACTTCAACAAAAACATTTCATATGCTGTTTTGGGTATATGCTTGAGTTTGCAAGCCTGCATTTCACACTAATATACTGTAGATTGTAAATCTTATTTGCTTCGAAAAGTAAAAGCACATTTTTCCTCAACAAGCCACACAATTTGGCATATTCATGTCCACATAAATGCCAAAATAGAATGTTAAAGGTTTGCACATGTAAGCAGGACCGATAATAATAGTAATGCAAGCACATCAAAAAATCACACCACACATCTCAGATTTTAGGCGTTTCTTTACAAATAACTCTATAGGCCAGCAGAAGCACACTTCTGTTTGAATCAGGAGAGCACTTCTATGCACTTGAAGGACTGAAGAGGAAAAACAGGACTAAATTACGATGTCACCGAGATCTTGGTGAAGTTGCGCTCTCTTTAGGGTCTTTCAGCTGAAAAACTCCTCTAGTGGATTCCATGAGGTGGAGATGCTTCAGTTGACTCAAAAGTGAGTAGAGAGGATATGGTGTCACAAGCAGGCCAGATTTAAATGTCAATAGCATTGAAAAGTGGGCATTTCATTGTAAACATGGAAGCTGAATGTGAGTTTGCAGTCAAAGTATCACCAGGATTAAACTATATTTAATTGAAACTGAACCTGAACAGAGATGGTGGTCGAGATTAAAGGGACAGTTCACCCAAAAATCTTGCCCTCGAGTTGTTTCAAAACATTTCTTGCTCACCATTGACTAGCCTTTGTAGGAAAACATTTGTTTAATTTGTTTGCTGTTGAACACGAATGAAGATATTTTGAAGAATGTAGGAAAGGAATAAAGTTCTGGGGCACTTTTGACTATCCTTGGAATATTTCCTACTATGGTAGTCAATGGTTACCAAGAACTGTTTTGTAACAAGCATTCTTCAAAATATCTTTCTCTGTATTCGTCAGAAGTTTTTACAGATTCAGAACAACTCGAGGGTGAGTAAATGATGATAGAATTTTTGTTTTTGAGTGAATTGACCCTTTAATTGTTGCAGTATTTTTTTCAATCTATATTTATATAAATCTATATGTAGCATTTTAAGGATTCAGCATTACCTGAATAGCTGTTTAGCTATTGGTTAACATTATAAGGTTATTTCTTTGGACAAGTGTGCACGGATGAATTATCCACAACATGGATTAAATACTGTATATTTCGTCCTGGCTTTAAAATGAAAACCAGCAGATGGTTTAAAGTGGGTGGGAGGCCTGAGCTCTCGGTTGCATATGCCTGGAAAAATTCTGCTTCATGTCTGTATTCCAGGATGGGAGGGTTGTGTGTGTTGTGGAGAAATAGAGAGCAGCGGTGTGAGACTGGAGCTGGGGTTTGAGAGTTGGCCGTAAGCCAGTCCCAGCAGGAAGCTTACTGGTTCACACGCACAAAAGCAGTAATGACTGGTTCCACGGATGTCAGTGGTGAACAAAACTGCCCAGACCACCCCAACAATAGGGTTTCTATCTGAAAGTCAGTCACTGAGGCACTGTAGACTTGAGATCACACTTGTTATCACTTTCTTGCATGGATTATGACAACCCAGCAATTCGGCTTTTTTGTCTCTTAGATTATGAAAAGCAAGATTATTTTAACGTAGTTTTTAGTTTTTGTCCACATTTTGCATAACGGTCCCTGTATAACCCCTGTAGAGGGCCACAATTTGAAAAGTTACTATTAAATTCTGTTCTTGTTAACATATGTTTGTTTGTTGCACTTTATTTTACAGTACGTGTACCTATAATGTACCCAAGAAAGTATTGGGTAATTTAAAGTAACTAAATGGGATAAGGTTAAGTTTAAGGGTAGGTTCAGGTTTAGTACCTAGTTATTACCCGGTTATCATATTTACTATAACACAGTATGTAGGCTGGGAAACAGGACTGTGAAATAAAGTGCTACCTGTATGTTTATTGCTAGACAACCAGGACGGCTTGGATTTATAACTGAAACTTACAGTATAAGGGCACATATGAACAACATCATCATAAAAGTGACAGTCCTGGAGCAACCCCGGGTTAAGTGTCGTGCTCAAGGGCACAATAGTGAACGTTCACATACAGCCTCTAGTACAGCCTTTGGATCTAGGCACTAGGCCACACAATCCTAAATACTTTTATTCACAGAAAGAGAGAGAATGGGATGTTTCCAAAACCGGAACTGAATTTGCAGTTTATGCTTTTATGGCACAACATTTCCAATAAACTGTATCTTTGATAAAACTCTGCATTCGTGAGTCAGAAATTTTTGGTGCTGTTGCATAATTTTTTTTTCTTCATTTAGGCTACCAAATAAACAAGCTTTTCATCATTAACACGTTCTCACTTTATCACGTTTATTAAGAATGAATGTTTTAATTAAGATGTGATGATGAAGTCTGCACTGTCTGCAGCTACAGCTCGCCCACACAGTGTTTTGAAAGTCCTGTCAGATTCCGTTGCTGTCTCGTGATGGTACTGCATTATTTATTTTATAGATACTGTATGTGTTTCTATAGTGACATTACTGGTTGCACTCAAGAACAGCCCCCTAATCATGTTGACATGATTCTTTTTGCAGTTTTTTCCAATATGAATTTCTGTTTTAAAAGGATTTAACCAAAGTAACAAGTCTTTTCGGAAGACAGTCATCTTTACCATCTGTCCCCACCCATCAGGACGCAAACAGACATTTATGTATTTGACAGGCACTTTTATTCAAATCAACTTACAGAAGCCATACATTATATCAGATGCGCTGCCAACACAACCAGCTGAGCTACAAGAACACAGATTACTAGATGAACGACACAGACGTCTAGATTGATACACTGTAATTGGTCAAATGTTTTAAATTGGTTGTTTTTAAATGGTTCATATTATTAACAGAACATGTACGCCAAAGTTTGTAAAGCCCCGCTGTTTGTGTAAGTCTCCAACAAATACTGAGACAAACCTAAAATGACGTTTTTCCATCTTAAAATTAGACGATGAGTCACACTGGCACAGATGAAGGCATGAATCTAATCATTTGGCCTTTTCTTTATTTTCTGCAAGCATTTCAGATGTAAAAGCAGACACTGTGTCTACATTGTAGAAGCATGGCAGTGCTTCTGCTGCGTGAAATTAGTTTATATTTATCACATAAGTTGCATCGTAATATTCAAAACATAAACATCAAACAATTCAGGGCAGGAGAAGTCCTAACATTTCAAAAACTCATATAAAAAAGATCATTTGAAAACAACGAACATTATTTTAGAATAAATCACACCACTGTTTATTCGGTGGGGTATACAGACCGTTTATAGGAGAAAATTCTTTTCGGAAAGCTCAAATTTCAAAAAGCCAGATAGGTCCTTGTTATTTATTTGAATTGTTTTAACTTGGTTTTGACCAGTTGACGTCTTGGACTGCACTTATTTAACAACAACCATAGAATAGACAGAGCGAAGATAGTAAAGACGTCTACTTTGTTATCATTATATTCTAAAGATAATAATTTATAATAATTCATCATTGTGGACATGGCAAATAAAAATGTAAACTGCGAAAAAAACGTTTTGTTAAATAATGATGATTAATAGGCCCATTCCTAATTCGTATGTTTTCCTGCTGTCTTGAAATGTAATAATGATCTAAAGCACGCCCAAAATATCATTCATAATTTTAATATATTCACGCAGCTCAAACATTACAGCAATTACAATGCCACTACATCATATCATAAATATTCAATTAATGACTACCGATGGCAAAACAGCAACGGATTCACATTTCCCGAGCGGGTGTTAAATTGAAAACATCTCTGCCTCCCTCCAGTGAAGATAAAGGTGTGTGGGTCACCTGTCATCATTGCCACATACAGCACTGCGGGAAATTTACATAATCCTCTCTTGTAGTAAGAGAGAGAGAGAGAGAGAGAGAGAGAGAGAGAGAGAGAGAGAGAGAGCCTGCGTGCAGCCATTGTTTATGTAGCCCGTTCCCGAAATAAAACATTTGCTTTGTCATAAAGCCTTATGTTTTTTTCATTGCGTGATCATTTCTCTAAAAAACAGGGATCGTCCACCGGTTCATACCCTTACACGAAAACAGCACGCAGAACAACGATGGGAGGTGTGGAGGGGCTGTCTTTGATCTTTAAATACCCTCTAACATTAAAACCACACTCCATCGCTTTGATTTCCTTCGCCTCCGCCGAGACGCGACCGCAATATTCAGACGCTCCCTAAGCACGCCACATCGCTACGTGCGAGCCAGCGCACCTTTCTTTTTCCGCTTTACCATCTGTCCCTTTCTTCCATTTCACGCGCAAGCAGCGGACATTCGCCCTTCAGATGTGCACCCGCATCCCCCCTCTCCTTCTCTCCTCCCGCCGCAGTCCCTTTCACTCCCCATCCGTCCCTCTCCGACTCCGACTCGCACGATGCAGACGCTCCCTAGCGCCGACCGTTCCCCCCTCCCCCACCCGCAAAGCTCCTGTTTCACTCAAAGATGGCGTCAGCTCTGGAGCCACTGCTCTCTGACTGCATTTTTCAGGCTTGTTGTTGTCTGTGTTTCGAACGCGTTCTGGCACATTCTCCTCGGACACTCGACCCGAAATTCCGGTGAGTACAGCATGATCGCGCGCGGGTTTTCAAATGCTCTCGGTTTGTCGGTCCGAACCGGACTCGTGGTTCTGTCTTTCAGCCAAGGAGCGGGAGAAGGTAGAGGGAATGGGGGGGTACGAGGAGATGAAGGAAGGGGGAGGGCGGGGGTGCGAGCCGAGGCCTAACTACTTCCCTCACGGGCCTCGTCTCAAACGCCACCGCGGGCTCTGCCGTTGGGTAGGGAGGGTGGTTTTCAGTAAGCGGGGAAGGAAGTGGAGAAGAAAACAAACACGCAAACATCTTGCGCGAGGAATATTTTTGCGTACGCGTATCCGAGGCTGAGATTGAGGCCGCGCGCGGCCGTGTCAAACGTTGGCGCGAGGGAGGGAAGGAAGAAATCTTGGCGTTCTTTCTTAACGGCTGAAGCGCGGTAGCCACTGGTTACGGGCATTGTGTGTTTAGCTAGGCCGCGGTGTGTCTTAACGCCGTTCCTACCTGGAAATGTCTGAATAAATGTCAGTTTTCTAGTGTTATGGTGTAAAATAACAGGCAGTGGAGGGAAGGAGGGGGAACCGCTGAGGAAACATTGTCCTCCTCAGATGCACGTTGCTTGTGTTTTGGGTCGTTTAGGAACTAACAACATCCGTTCGGTGAGTTCACATTGTGTGGGAAATAAATAAATGGTGAATTCATTCTCGATTAAGCATATTTACAACCACCCAAGGATTTCTGAGCACCTGTTTGTGACAATGTTTACATTAGTACAACGGTTAAGCCTTGTTGCCATGGGTTTCTATGCCTTGGCCCTGTTATGGCGGTTTATGTTGATGCTTGTTTACTTTTGGCCATGTGTTGACATTTATTAACCGTTTATATCTGCCTGATTAACACTTACGTTAGATTTCAAAATATCGTGTTTATAAGTGGCCATCTGCTATTGTAATGAGATTGAGATGAGTAGTAATAATAGACAGTGTATTGCTATTTGTACACATGGTTGTTAAAATAAAAGTAGCTGAATCTGTCAGGGGAGACGTTTCATGTTTTGATTCAGCAGTCTACCAGTCAAGTGATTTTATTTATGGCGATGTTTACTTTACATGGGGTATGTCATTTTTAATGCACACGTGCGTGTCATTGATACAATCGTGTATTTTTTCTGTTTAGAACAGTTAAACTGTTTATTGAAAGTTTCTGGTGCACTTATTGTTTTGTTTACATCTGAGAAATGGTTGTTCCTTCTTTGCTTCAACCGAAGCCTTAACAGGTTATGTGTTAAAGTATGTTGTGATGGTCATGCAGAACCAAAATGTGCATACTCCATCACACTTTTTCTGTAGGGTAGTTCAAAATAAGTTTTTCTATAATTGTTTCTATAATTTACATTTAGTGATTTAGCAGACGCTTTTATATCCAAAGCGACTTACAAAGAATTCGGGGAGCGATATGTCATACATCAATGCAAGTTACTGTTTATTTAGGTCTTTGTGTTTCACTATGTTTTTTATGTGGAAGATTTAGATAATATATAAATGCAACACCTGTATTGGTTTGATTGTGTTTTTCTGATCATGTTATGTTTTTGTGCAGGTTACAAGGGCTTTTGAGGAATACTCAGTAGGAAGATGTTCAGCCTACGTTGCTTTCTGGAGTGAGGTATCTGTTTTGGACAACACGTTTCTACGAAGACAAGGAAGAACAAGAGCGTACTGGAGTGTTGAACGGACTTGATTTCACACTTTTATTTTCCCAAGACACACACATCTGTCTGAGTTTCTTAAAGCTCTGCTACAATTGTTTACGAAGATGCTCCATCTAAACGAGTAACACTTAAGTATTGAAGGATTCTAACTGAATTTGAGACGGGCAAAAATCTGGGCACCCAAGATTCCTGTCAGCCGGCCACAACCCGTCTCTTCCAACGTTATCCTACTGGACAAAAGTTGCGGTGTCTGCCTGTTGCATACCTCCCTGCTTTGCTTTGGTGTGGCCACCCTTCAAAAAGAAGGGTCACTGGGTTAGGGGAATCTGTTTTAGGTTGGGGGGGATTTAGGGAGCCTATGATATGGTGATCGGCTCCCTCTATAACAGCTCCTGCTCAGGCACAGAGAGACTTACTACCCCTTCCCAGGACAAAGGATAGCCTCCTGGAAGAAGAAAGAGGAGGAGGGTAACGACAAGGCAGCGCCAGGGCTGAGGCCACTGGGTGCTTCCTAACGGTTGTGTGAGTGTGTTGGGCCGTGGCCCAACGGAATTGCAGTAGCCATGGTGAAGCTGGCCAACCCGTTGTACACCACCTGGATCTTGGAAGCCATCAAAAAGGTAAAAAAGCAAAAGCAGCGGCCGTCCGAAGAACGCATCTGCAATGCTGTGTCAATGTCCCACGGGCTCGACCGCAAGACTGTCTTGGAGCACCTAGAACTCAGTGTTAAAGATGGCTCTATACTCAAGGTGTCCAACAAGGGGCTCAACTCCTACAAGGACCCCGACAACCCTGGGCGTATTGCGTTCGGAAAGCCCCGAACGGGAGGATGTGGAGGGACTTCCTGCACCAGCACCAGCTCTAGCTCTAGCTCCTCCAAAAAACCTGGCCTGGATTGGAACAAACTTATCAAGCGCTCTCTGGAGGGGCTTCACGAACCTGGCGGATCATCTCTGAAGAGCATTGAACGCTTTTTGAAATGCCAGGCAGATGTTGCGGGTTACCTGTCTGGCAGTGGCTCTATGGGGCCTGGCCTGTTCCATCAGCACCTCCGGCTGGCTCTGAAGCGGGCCGCTGCACATGGACGTGTGGTAAAACAAGGTCCGCTCTTCCGCTTGGTAAGCAGGAGTTCCCATAATGACGGGACGGGCATCGTATCTCTGGATTCACTGCCTCCAGTACGTCTGCTGCCCCACGAACAAGATCGGGTAAGATTATGAAACTAATTTACGCTTGATCACATGGCAGTGTTGTTACCTCCACGTTCCTTATGACTTTAGTGTAGCCAGCAGACTTTCAGTTTCTCTTTCTGATGCTGTGTATTTACATATTTCACTTCTGTTTTTAAAACAGTCTTTTTAAAAGCTTTGTCTTGACTTGTAAACAAACATTTATCATGGACTGGATAAAGTAGGTCAGGTCAGGCATCCACACGAAGTGCATGTGAACTTAGATCTGTGTTGTTGTGTTCAAATGGCAATGTTAATGTTTTTAATGGCAGTTTTTCCAAAGGTTTGCTTTGAGTCTTAAAATACAAGTTGTCAGTCTGCAATGCCTAGCCATGAAGTCCAGTAGAAAACAGAAAAAACAAGATGGTCAAGAATAAGCGGTCATGTGAGATTTTCTTCCTGTCAGCTGCAAGATGGGCTGCTGTAGGGGGGTGAGAGACAGAAAGAGACAATATGTGAGTGAATACAAGAGTGTGTGTTGTTTTTTGTGTTTTGAAATGTAGGCGAAATCCAGTCAGAAGGGGTTATATGTTAGACAGGAAGAAGGGAGAGGCAGGGATAGGCTTGTGTGTGTGTGTGTAAATGTGTGAGAGAGGTGATGTGGAGGATTTTGTCGAAGTGTGGCTGAAGAGATCCACGCATGCTCAGAACGATATACTCCATTCCACTCTGCACGAGAAAGAGAGAGAGAAGGATGAAGATAGAGATAGAAGCTGAACAGTAGACATACAGGCGACAAGAGCTGAGCAATGCACACCCACTTTTTTGTAACCTGATAAATAGCAGCTCTGCCTTACGCTCCCCAGGGGCTAAACACACACACACATCCACCCTTCTTATCACATCTGATATGAGTCTTATCCATGATGTGCACTGTAGGGTTTTGGCTGTCAGAATGATGCCATGGTAAATTTCAGCTCTGTGTTTTGTTTTTGGGCACACGACGTTGACAGCTTTACACACGACCAAGGTGCTCAGTGTGTGTTGTGTCTGGCTTGGGAATTAAGTCTTCCACAAGTGGCTGCCACATGACCCCGCTTCAAGCGATAATTCAGACAAGAAAGAAAATGTCCCCTGGTTTCACTCACCCTTAAGGCATCCTAACTAAATAAGACTTTCTTATAGGAATAATGATATAAAGAGTTATGATACCATGTAGTGTTGTCAAAACATTGATATTTCGATACTGAGAAATCTGAAGCACTTCCAATACGCATGTTCAATAGTATCGATACCATCTGCGCGTTCTTGCGCCCTCTCTTTTTTTCTGACAGCGAGTTGTAGGGCTATGATGGTGGCCGTGACAACCGCACCATCGCTGTGGTAAAGTGCTGTGCCTGTGGAGAACTACCACCAGCGGTAGTGCATGTCACTCTGCCAAATATTAGTGTAATAAAAATGACAGTTGCAATAAGAATTGGTATTTGTAGCCTCTTTTGTGGAATGTTTTATTTAAAAGATTTTACATTAACGCATAAATGATTGACATACATTTCTGTTGGTGGGTTGCATTCGAGTGTGGGCCTGCACAGCAAAACCCAGGTTATTCTGCAGGTTCTGCAATGGATCTTGTTGTGAAATGAACAGTCTACAAAATCGGCTATGACCCACTTGCTTGGTGTCTGAGCCCGCGCAGGTTTTGCCAGCGGATGCGGACAGACATCTTTTCACTTGCTCTCTGAGCACATCTTCTGAACGCGCATTTAGTGCAACTGTACACATATTAATCTGGACAATGTCAACATGTTAGTGTTGCATCAATGAGAAGGTAAAAGTAACTTTTTATGGCAATCTGAATAGAAAAGCCAAGGTAGGTTGAAACAGTTTGTTTCAAATTCAATTATTAAGGACTGTAAGGGTAATGCACGACTGACCGAAGTTGTCACTGCAACAAGAGCTTTTTTATTTAGTATTTAACCTTCTTATATTATTTAAATGTTCATTATTTACTTAAATGTTACTGCTGTGTGCTGTTTCACTGATGGATTTGCGCATTAAACATGGACTGATGTTTTATCCTCATTTATTTCAGATAGCGTTATCTCATTTAAAAAAGTATTTAAACTAGGTGTATATTTCTCTTCCACTCGTGATGTGGTTGCTACATGTAAACATAATATAAATATTATTTATTTATTATTTATATTAAAAAACTGTATTTCCCAACCACCGGACCACAGGTTAATTTGTCCATTACCATCACGGTGGTAAAAAACTACCACCATGACAGCCCTAGCGAGTTGACACAGAGCGGCAACTTTCTGGTCTCTCTCGTGAAACCAACACGGAAGTGACTTAAACCTCAATTAATTGACTGGCGGTAGAGAATGGCACCAAAACAGAGCAGAAACTGAGTGAGCTCCAACTTTATTGCAGAGATAAACATGTTTACAGCTTGGTACAAAAATTATTTTGGTCTATGTAGCTCATTTCGTCTTTAATGATAACGGTGAGGGGTGAATTCTTTTATAGCTCCTCCGTTTAAATTATATTAAGACTTAATTAAGGGCATGGCCACTTGAGTGACAAGTCGTTTCACCAACCAGGCTCTTCAGCTCCACCCGCGTACTGCTTTTTGCCCTTTTTTATTATCCGTGAGTGACGACTGGCTCCGCTCACTTTAGACTCTTCACAAACCTTCGGGTGATGACACTACGTCCATGTTTTTTTTACAGTCTCTGGTTGACAAACACTGCACATGAACGCAGTGACAACAGACCCATACCATTCTCTCTGACTCGACTCGTTTGCTGCAGTTAAACAGTGTTAATGTTAAAAAAAGATGGCCAGTGCAGAGTCTCAGTAACACATCTGGCGCTTGGTGCACGCTTGTCGCTTGTTTATGCTTCCCATGTGTACCACAGTGCTCTATGTATGTGCGTTGATCAATGATTTCACCCACTCGTATCATTGGCTTTGTTCAAATGTTTTCTATGTTAAAAAGATGTCCAGTGCGGAGTCTCCAGCAGTTCTTGTGTTAGTTTGCGTTTCCGTCTCTGTGCGCTGATCGGTGATTGTATGTGAATAAAAGCCCAATTAAAATTTGTTAATATAAATGTATTAGCGAACAATGAATGAGCAAAACATCTTTTTTATTGCAAGTTAAATTTTAACTATTTATGTAAGCTCTGGTCCATTGATATTGACAAATACAACTTTGATTTTAAATAGTAAATGTATTAGTAAAATTAACATTATTTATTAATTCTTAATCTAATGTAAAAATACACCTCCTTGTCTAGTCTTGTTCAATTTACTTTTTAATCAAAATAAACAAGTAGGGCCTTAATGTCATGGCAGTTTTTCCCCTGTGGTATTTAAAATGGTATCGAATACCGATATGTTTTAGCTATAGTATGGAACGTTAAAAATTCCAGTATCGTGACAACACTGATGCCACGTATCATTTTTCTTCCAAGGGCTAAAATGCGTGCGAATGGGGGTAACGTTTTTGAAGTTTTTGAACTTTCATTTATCCCTCGGCTGCGTGTGAGCCAGAGGCTTGTTTTTCCGGTAAAGGACAGTGACAAAAGCTCTTGCAGAGAGGAGATGTATCCAAATGGAACAAAATGAAAAATGCTGTGTTCGTCATCGTCACCGGTAGCTGCGTCATTTTGCGTAAAAACAAGCCTTTGGGTCACGCGCAACTGAGGGATAACGGAAGTTAGACATTATCGCCAATATAATTCTCTTTAAGAACATGACAAATTCATTAAAGACCAAACAATCATTATTGTTAAAAACGGCAATTTAATATTTTCTAATCCAAAACCTTGTCACTTTTCTCCTTACAAGTTTGTAACAAACAGGGATGAGCTTTTCTCATCGTGTTGGTTGAAATTAACCTGTAATGTTTTTGTTTTGACAGTATTTTTACACAAGGAGTATTATGTGTTCACATGTTGCTTTGGAGACAAAACATTTTTACTACTTGGGTATTTTGTTTGGCTTTTACAATGGTAAAAGTGAAGACATTTTTGGGCCAAATAGATGTTTTCTTTAGTATATGGTTTGTCTTTTAGGTTAAGGTTGTTTTTATCACTTGACCTAGGTCAAATATTGTTTTACTTCAGTTAGCTCTGTGCATGGCGATAGACGGCGTAAAAGTGATAGACGGCAATTGTTTTGTATTTGGTTATTTTACTCTCTTTGCTCTGCCAAATTTTTGGCAAGCATCAACTTTGTCATTTTTGCATTTTTTAATGGTGTTGTCAGACTTTCTACTGTAAGTAGGGAAATGCGCTTGTTTTTCATAGCTGCTTTTTACATCTGATTTTGTTAAAGTGCGTTCCCTCTGGTCATTTAAAGCAGTAGTGCCTTGCGAACTGTTCCCATACAGCCTATAAAGGTTATACTGTAGTGCAGCGAGGAAGAGAAGCAAAACAAATGGTTGAGCACTGGCTGCGACCCCGATATGGAGAGGATTATTACACACAAATGACTGTGTCACACTCCTCCATTTAAACATGATCGCAGACTCGCTTAAATGCTTTTTTCTCTAATAGAGGGTCAATGCCAGGGCATATGTGGGGTGTGGGAGGGGGGCCGGAGTCAAACAGGGGGCATGGATGTATAGATAGAAAATCTCATAGGTTATAAGAGCGTGTGTGTCTGTATATAGGACATTAAGTGGGCTGGTCCTGATGAGAGCTTTTTGTGTAAGAGTCAGCAGTAAGAAGGATGGCAGTCTCGTGTTGCCCTTTCACAGCTGATAGCTCCAGGGTTGAAGTAAAGTTCCTTGGGCGGTCATTCTGGGGACGTGTGAAAATCCAACGTCAATGAACTAGTAGCCTGTGACGTTCAGTTCTTATTCAGCCAAAGGAGAAAGCTGATTGTAGCATACCATGTTATGGTTATTTTATGCAGGCGTTCAGTTAAACTTAAACGACAACACTTCTCCTCTTCTCGCGATATAAAACGATAAATCCTAGTTGATGACGTATTTCTTTGTGAGACCCATTCACAGTTTATGACAGAGTAGATTTAATAGATTTAATTAGATTTAATCTTTTATCCGCATCCACACTGTGCAGGAGAGCGTGATTGACAGCGTGATGCGAAGGTTTACACCCAACAATAGGCTATATAATGTTTAGATATTACATGATGTGTATATGGAGTTAAAGCTAATTTAATTATTTCTTTACAACAACCTTTTGAAGTCGAATATCACCATTTATATTTAAAATTTACAAAAATATTGTATGTATATTTTAGGAGGCTGTTTTAATTGGGGTACATTTTACTTTTTGATTCATGTTTGTGTTTCCGAGGCTCTAGACTACATGCAGCTAGCTGATATCATTTGCGGCAAAAACAGCGGTGGATGGTGTTATAGTTATATCATCATTTGTATAGTTATCGCAACAAATATCAGAAAATATTGTCATTGTGTTTTAGGGCCATAACGCGGCGCCTAGTGTTATTAATTTACGTTATTCTGTGGGTTCTGAAATGGATCTTGTTGTGAAATGAACGGATACATAAAATCAAAACTGGCTATGACCCGCTTTCTTGGTGAACCTGCCTCCCATCATGGAATAAAAGTATTTAATATATTAACACTTTTTTGAGTGCGAATCGTTGTGTATAATTATTAAAAAATATTGTCACTTGTTGGGAGAATCTGACAAGCAACTTTGTTTCTTTACATCCATGGTCACTGTTTTCTTCATTGCATTGACTAACACTCTCTGCTCACAGTTGGGCTTTTTGGACTTTATGCGGCGCTGCACAGACCGATCTGCCCACAACAGTGCTGCAGGAGGTCAAACTACAAGCAAAACACGTGTATACATGTATTTTCCTCAAACATCCCGCCTCCTCTACCACTTAAACTAAATGTATTAAGTCTGCCACGATTAGAATGAAATGTGAAAAGGAACGAGAAGTGTTGGTTACACTCTAACTTTCAGATCTGTGCGGTAGGAAAGAGTAACTTCCACTCCTTGTAGCATTTAAAGAACTACAGATCTTTGCAGGCTGAAGTCGTAAAAAGTCCGGTTTAAAGATAAGGAACGCACCAAGCACAATGTTCTTTCATCATTCTAACGCGCACACACACACACACACACACATACATACACACACCGTTTGTTGCAGTCTCGCACTAGTCAGAGCAGAAATGAAAGCCAGTAGATTTTTCTGTAATTTATTCTGCAGTGTCTTCTGTGTTTACATAACATGTCCAGTTTTGCAGGCTGTGCGTCAATAGTCATGGTCCGTGGGGAAACGTGGTGCTCTGTGTGTAATGTAGTTAAATGGATTAAACAAAGCAATGATTTCTTGATTTCAAATTACTCGAGCTTCTCGAGGAAGTGTGGAATTTTTTTTTGTGCTTTGCATCATGTTTTTAGCATTGAAACTTCTAAGGTTTTTGCAGCGTAAAATTCATTGTGGGTCATTGTGCCCTATGATGGATTTGAGTTTGACAGGACTGAGTGTGACTTAACCGACACGCTTGTGCACATGCATTTTCTCCTCCATTAAACTCTACTGTAAGATATATTTGCTACCGCCTATTATTTGTACAAGATTCACTCGTATGACCTCTAGGTCTAAACACTTACTTCACAGCAATGGGCTGTGTCACATCCCACAAACTACAAGGGATTTTGGCGTGCTTGGAACCTCCTTTTGAGAAGCTTTGACATACTGAGACTTGATAAACCGTTTAAAGGACTTCATGTGATGTCGATCTCAGCAGGAGGTGTTTTGGAAGTTGCAACTTATCCGAAAGGTGTTTTATTGTTTGAAGAGCTATGAAAGGTCTTAGAAATAAAGAGAATCTCTTAAGGGCAGAACGGACTCGTTCATTACCATGGTATGTCATCATACATTATAGATTTAAAATTCTTAAATAATAAAAGTGGATCAGGGCTTTTTTTAAGTCCTGGTGAGATTTAAAATAAAATAATTCTTATTTCATTGCAGTGAATATTGCAGTGTTTGTTATAAATAGGCTATCAGTGTGGGCCATTCACATTTTAAAATTGATGTGTCCTCATAATCTTTCATCAAAATCTGAAAATGCACTTTATATACAATATAGTGGGTATCCGTCTCAGATGATGTCAGTTAGACAGCTTGGACAGGGCAGAGCCAAAAACTCCTCCCCTAATTAAAGTTCTTGTGTACTATAGTATATTTGATCCTAACTATAGTAAATATTAAAGTATACTATAGTGAAGTGTTTTCACGATACTGGAATTTCTAACTTAAATTCGATACCTAAAAAATACAGATTTTTGATACCACCTGGATAAAACTGCCATAGCAACAAGGCCCTATTTACAACGTTTAAGCAGAGCAAATGAGACGAGTGGATGAAATCATTCATCAGCGCACATACATAGAGCACTACGGTAAACACGGACGTGCGTGTATCACACGTGAGAACTGTTGCGAAGATTTTACCCCCACCAGCATCGTTTCAAACATAAACTTAACAGGAACGAATGTGACGAGTGGATGAAATCATTGATGAGCGCACATAGAGACAGAAACGCGTGCATGCGAACTGTTGCGGAGACTCTGTGCTGACCACCCTTTCTAACATGAACAACGTTTAACCAGTTGCACATACATAGAGCGCCATGGGAAGCCTAAATGAGTGTGCATCAATCGCCAGATGTTACTGAGACTGCACTCACCATCTTTTCTGACATTAACCCTATTTAACTGCAGCAAACAAGTCAAGGCTGTGTTGTTTACTGAAGTAAAACAAGCAGGAACGTGCAGTTGGTGTTGATATGTGGGTCATCCATGTATCGAAATATCGATAGTTTCTACAGTGTTTACTAGGGCTGTGTATTGGCAAGGGCCTCACGATACGATACATATCACGATAGATGGGTCCCGAATCGATACAATATATCACAATACATTCGATACGATACAAACGTTCGATATATTGCAATAATTTGTTTTAAATAAATACAAATTAAGAATACATGTTGGTGTGTAGAATCTATGGTATTCGGGTATGTTCATCACATTATAGTGATAATTCTGCAGACACAAAAGATTCCATTCAATTTTATTAACAAAGCTATTTATAAGAGGTATTTGTCATCTTGCTTACACAGTGTTACTGAACAGCGAACATATAATGTTTAAATTGCATATTTAGTCATTAAATATTTAAATGCAAATGCCACAAAAAACATATTTTTTTCAGTATGTTGTTAATAAAAAACAAAGTACATTAAAATCTATTCATAAAACTGAAATTGTCAGTATGACTCTCTTTTATATCCCACTCCACCAGTGCAGTTTTCAGTAACTCCGCAATGTTTATGCCAGTATGGCTCGTCTCATGCATTGCGCGTGTCTGTGGTTGTGATGTAATCCTAACATACGATGCATTGCAAGTCAGGGTCACTCGCTCTACCGAGCTAAGGGATTTTTTACCTCTTGGTAAATCCCGGGTACTTCTACGTCCGTTATGTGCCTGCGAATCGGAATCACATAACACAGCTAGTGTTCACCATATGCCCGAAGCCGGGGTTTTCAACCACACTGTCGCAGATCCTTACAAATAAAATACACCACCGACTAAGATATACGGAAGCTTGTTGGTGATATTATATGAATGAATCTACTTTACGCCATTTGCTTTCTCGCACCCGCTTCCTTTTGAGACATTGTCCGTATGACAGCGAATCACAGCGACATCAACAGGAACGGAAAAAATGGTTATGTGATGACATGTCATTTTGAATCCATTCAAAACATGACTTATTTAAGGTATCGATACTATAGGTTGGACTATCGATACACTATCGTGAAAAAATTATCGCAATAGTTTGCTGTATCGATAATTTTGCACAGCCCTAGTGTTTACTACAGTTTATACAATTACAATACATTTTTTAAATTAATTTAATCTGGTTCAAATACATTTTTTAATTTTGGGGGGTCGTCGTGAAACTTCAGTGTTTGACAGAAGCTTCACTTAATCAGTGAAATGCTCATAAAGAAACTTTAAACAACTCTGTGGGGTAAGTTCATGTCCTCATATATTAAGATACAGTCAAATCCACAAGTGTCATGCTTGTAATATGTTATAACTCATTCACTCATAGACGCAGAACAAGCAGAGGACCTATTTAAACAGTAGAATTCCGCTTTTGTGATTCCTTCCATGTTTCAATAAGCTTGATGCAGCTGGAAAACAAGTTTGAATTGCAAACACTAAATAAAAACGAAAACTTCACTCAAACAAGCGGATCTGTCTAATGCACCTGCTAAACTGTATCGCACACGTGCTACAGTTTTCGTAGCATGTGTACACTATGTACAGCCCTGGGAATTAATTGGAAGTCAAACACACTTTCAGAAATTGGTTGCCTGCCCAGTAGTATCATTGCATCTGCATGTTTGCCCTCTATTGTATAGTTTTTTCTCTCACTGGTTTGTGGTTGGGTTTGTGTGTGTCCAGCTGTCTCGCTCTGTGCATTGATCGGTGGCTTTTTTGCAAAGGAGGTTTTGGGAGATGGGTAGGGGCTGTTCAGTCAGGTGACTGCACAAATGAGTTTCACATGTTAATGAGAACCTTGACGGAGCCATAGACAAGGACAGCAGGTCTTTCTCCCTCCCCCTGCCTTTCCTCTGCCATTCTTGTTGTATCCACAACTACTAATTCGGATTTCTAGTGTCTGAGTGATTGCCTATGCACAACGCGCACTCAGCTTTGCGTACATTAGGAGAAAATTGAAGGCTATATATGAATGGGTAAAACTGGCAGATTGATGCATGTGCATGAGGGGGAGGCTTTTGTTCTGTCAGATGCGAATAATCTTTTTCTCCTACATTGCTGGAATATTTTTAGATTTCCTGTGGCGGTGGGCTGCCTGGCAGCTGTGCTTTAATTCGGCCCTGTGAATAGTTGGTTCATCTTCAGCTATTGTGCTTGTTTAGAAAAGTAATTGTCCGTGGAGGCAGAGCTCTTTTTATGAATGATGAAGGTGTGTCTGCAAACTGCCCAGGTTTCTCCACATGTTTTTAACAATAATTTTCTATACAGGTTGGAAGCTACCTATCCTACACTGTCTGGCTACGTGTGTGCCTTAATGTGATCATTTATTATCAAATTCTTATGCCAGCTAAGCCTAAATATGTTTTTCTTTTTCTGTTAACAGCGATGTTGAATCAAAGCAGAACTTTCTAGTAAGTGTCAGTAACTAACTTGACAAGTTTCGAAGGTGAATAAGTGGTTGCTAATGTCAAGTCCAGTATGTTCCTATGCTATTCAAAGGGTTGGTGTTTTCTGGTGGGTCTTTACTGGCCAAGTCCATAATAATTATGAACTTTCCTTATGAATCTCATAGACAGATTGTACACTTGAATTGGTTTCTCATGGAACTGTGTTCCGCTCTGCCCAGTTTTTATTGGATTGGGTTGTTGATTCAAAAAGATAAATAAGCTCAAAAACATACTTTTCTTAAAAAAGTGTAGTCAGAGGAGAATGAACCCAATAAATCATGCTGTCCCTTTTCTCTCTCTTCCCTTCCTGGACCTGCTCACCGCTGCTCTCTTCCTATCTGAAAGTAGACCTCTCTGTCTTCTGTCTGTCTCTCTCTCTCTCTCTTAGCTGTTGGACACTAGGGCTGTCAACATTAGTCGTTTAGTCGACTAATCGGTCGATGCCGTCTTGGTCGACTGACATTCTCATTGGTCGACCAGTTGCCTATTTTTTTTAGCCTATGTTTCATCCCCAACTTTAAATACTTTAATTTCGGCTATTTAAAAAAAATCACTTAATTTTCAAAGAATTGTATTATTATTATAGTTGTATGTATTATTGATGTCTTTTCGTTGTTGTTTTATAAATGTTCTATGACGATTGTTTAATAAATGTTCAATCAAAATGCAAAACATCGCGTCTTTTTTTTTTTTTTTTTGTTTTTTTTTTTTTTTAGTCGACTGATCGCTGCGCAGGACAGGACTTTGGTCGACTAAGCATTTCTTTGGTTGACTACAGCCCTATTGGACACATTATCCTTTTGCAAGTTTCACCTCTGAATTGAACTTCTTTGCCATTGTCACTAGTGTCACTGTCTTTAGACCTATCACAAGGGTTTTTTCGCTGTTTACATTGATCAGCTTTTTATTTTTGCCACAGCGTCTTAAAAGAAACGAGATCTTCGTTTCCACATGCGTTTCAGAAAAATCTCTGTCTATACTACACTATATAAAAGGCATGTAATTGATGTCACATCACCATTCAGGCATGCGCATACAATTGTAAACAGTGTTATCCATGTTAATGGGCTTGTTTAATTTCATGTGATGCCGTGCTTGCAGATCGATGGATGACATCGCAGCATACTGAGCAGACGGCTCCCAATTCTCTCTCGCTGTGCTAAAATGTCAACGGCTCGATCAGTTTACGCCATGCCACATAAAGTTAAACAAGCTGTTGTTTACATGGTCGTTCCAAGGCTGCTCATTGTCGTCTTGCAGTAGCGTAATGGCTCGTATGACAGGGACTTGACGAATGAGGGAAGTACGCAAGGATACAGAGGACTAGGCTTGTTGCGATAGTCTGTGTTACCGGTGATATACGGTGTTTATCCCGCCTACCGGTTACATCACTTGCCTACCCTGGCACCGTCCCCACTGTCGTTTTTAAGTTTTCTAGCAATAAAGCACTTAATTCAGTTAGTGACTACAATAACGCGCAATAATGCGTCTTCTCAATTTAGCGTAAGCAGAACGAGTGTCGCAGTAAAGATCAGTAGCAAGTGTCAGATTTCATTTATTATTTGTGAGGCGAGCTAACGGACAAAACGATGGTGAAGATTTGATTTCAAAGCGAAATGCAAAAGTGCCTATTTGGAAATATTTCCATTTTAATATTTAAACCATTTGACGATCTAATATGACATTTGAGGTCAGGTTTAAATAAGAGGCTGCTATATGTAGGAATGTACTTGGTTTACACAATTTCTTTTGTCCGTTCACAAAGATAAGCTTTTAATTCAAGCATAACATTTTTACTTAAAATGTTACTCATGTTATTAATATGTTATTAATTAACCTACTGTAAACTTAGTTGTCAAATGTTGTCCTTTTCATGGGCATTTTGTTTTCAAAGTCATAGATGACGGGATGTATCGGTGTAGGATTGTCAAGCAATATATCGATTATCGCAGAATCCGTGCATTGTGATGTTATCGGTATTGTGAGCCATGTATTGTTTATTGAATCACCCCTAGGTGGGATTCATCTAGCTGGCTTTGAGCTCTGTTGTTCATCTACGTATAAACAGCCAAATGGATTATACTATACATTTGTTTCTGAGTATGTGCAATCCTTGGGATCGAACCCATGACCTTGGCGTTGCTATTGCCATGCTTTAACCACTGAGCCACAGGAAAAACCTCAAATGCATACCACATGCCATTTAAGTCTGAAATGCTCTGAAGACATATTGTAATGCCCAAAGCCTCTTTTGTTTTTTTGCAAACACTGCTTTTCTAGGATTGCAGTTTACATTCTCTGTTTCGCTGTTTATGAGCAGCTACTGTGATGTTCACCTTAGCAATTTTTAAGAAAAACCTGTTCCACACACAATCCATCTGTTACGTGTAACTGTTTGTTAGCGTGCTGTGTGTGTATGATGCATTCTGCGTCGTGGGTGGGTCTCTCCTGGACACGCTGAAAGATTAATGGTGCTCTGAATCAAATGTCAGATGGTGTGGCTTAGAATAAGCATCAACACAAGCCTTTGTGCCCACACACTGACAACATACCCACCTCTGTTCCCACACATCCACTATGATCGTCTCCACTGCATCCTTTCTATAAATGAAAACTCTGAGCCACTGGCCAATGCTTGTCAAGCTCTCCTTTTTTATGTTTAAAATTTTAGACCAGCAAGAAGATAGAAGTTGCAAATATGGCAAGGAGATATGTATTGAAATTAAATAATTGTTTGATTTAACAAACATTCGTGGGGTGAGGCAAGAAAAAAGAAACACTAAAACTACATCTAATTTAATACATTAATAAATCAATTTAAAATTAATACAAATATATATTTTATTTATTATTGATTTTATTGGTTTTATATAAAGTCTTAACACCCTTTCAACACAAAGTGTAGTGTATTTAAAGCATATCTTTAACAACTAAATAATTTTATGCTACTTTTTTCTTTATCTTTAACAACTTGTATAAAGAAAAATCAACTAATTTAATATCATTTTGTTTACTTCAAGAAACAGACTATTTTTGGCGTAACTGACTTTTGACGTAATTTTGAGTTTGTGTCCGTTTCATAGTAAGAAGATGTGAAAGAAATCTCAGTCTAGTAGTTTGCGCTCTAACTCTCTGGGCGTGTATGTATATTATTGATCAGTTTGGCAGTCGCCAATTATGAAAATTAAGAAAAACTGCCAATTAGGACCCTAAAGAAAAAATGGTCACACTGGCGGGTGTGTTAAAATTTTCGCAAATTGCCGCCACTTGGGCGCAGTCTCTAGAGTTCTGTTATCAATGGATCCCCTCAGCTTTTAAGCAAATGTCTAATTTTCTTTCTTTCTGTTTTTCTTAATCTCTCTCAGTCTGTGGCAGAGCCTATACCCATCTGTAGCTTCTGTTTGGGGACCAAGGAACAGAACCGTGACAAGAAGCCAGAGGAGCTCATCTCCTGCGCAGACTGTGGGAACAGCGGTAAGAAAAAGCGTCAAAGTTTAACCACGACCCTTTGAGTTTTCAGTGGCACCGTGTATGCCCATCAGAAAGGGCTTTGTTCAGCTGGTTCGAGGTTGTCTCACTCTCACTGTCTTTTCAGGTCACCCATCCTGTCTGAAGTTCTCTCCACAGCTCACAGCACGAGTCAAAGCTCTATGGTGGCAGTGCATCGAGTGCAAGACCTGCAGCAGCTGTCAGGACCAAGGGAAAAATGCTGTAGGTTTTTTCGTCACTGAAACCATAATTTGGGCTGCATTCTAAATCGTATACTTTTACTTAACCAGAACGCGCACATTGATGAGAGTTACATGCTTTTTGTTATAGCTTTTGTAAAAGAGCTCTCCAGATTAGAGCTTTTTTAACAGTCTGGATAAAACATAATATACTTGTATATGAATGTATGTATGCTATGCAATAAAACTCAAATTAGATTCCTCTAAAATTAGAGTCCATATGTTGACTCATGTCTGTGTGTTTTTGTTTCATAGGATAACATGTTGTTTTGTGACTCCTGTGATCGTGGTTTTCACATGGAGTGTTGTGACCCCCCACTCATGCGAATGCCAAAAGGTGAGTCGAGGTCACAAAAATAAAATGTAAAACAAGGTTTATATGGATATTTAATCCAAAATCGTATTACTGTTAAATGTATTTGTTTACTTACCCACAAAAATGTGTGTTTTCTTAATTTTTTTATTTTGGTTGTGTTATGATTCTTGACTGCTGCTTTACAGGCATGTGGATCTGTCAGATCTGTCGGCCGAGAAAAAAGGGAAGAAAGCTCTTACAAGAAAAAGCAGCACAAATCAAACGGCGATACAATGCACCACTGGGGCGGCCGAAGGGAAGGTATATATAACCATTTCAACATTTCACAACCCATGCAAATTGTAAATTGTTAAAACGGTTGTTAAATATTTTTTCACAATTCTACTGCACGCTCTCTTGTTCCCAGACCGGGCCGTCCCTTTAAGAAGCTTCGAGGTGGTGGGCGGGGCAGAAGGAGGCGGGGCACTTTAGGTCTGGACCGGTGCTCGCAAGGCTCTTCTTCTCCACACTCCTCCTCAAGCTCCTCATGCGAAGGATACCCCGGCGATGATCGAATGCTCTTCTCCCTCCACGAAGACGATTCTTCGCAGGGCGGCCTGCGCTTTAATAAAAAGACGAAGGGTCTGATAGACGCCCTCAGCAAGTTCTTCACGCCGTCCCCGGATGGACGGAAAGCCCGAACTGAGGTGGTGGACTATTCCCAGCAATACCGAATCCGCAAGAAAAGCAACCGCAAGGGCGACTCGGATGACAGGACAGGTGAGCGAGTATATTAACTAAACTTTCAAAGTTATTTGGTCCCAGTTATTCAGATTTTAATTAAATATTCAGTTAGTTTGCAAAAAACATGTAAATGGAATAGTGGTATTTAATAACTTTTATTTATTATAGGCATACATAGGGCTGGGTGATCTTCCCAAAAAAGCGAATCATGATCTTCATACTTGAAATACAAATTTTGCGAAGAGGTTCGAAGTTTTTTTTAGCACAGGTAGCGCAAGTATAAAACGTCTGTTTGCATTTTTAAAAAACACAAATGCACAGATCATTACATAAATAGACTGGTTTACAACAAAGGACATTCATGTTTGTCCACATAAAAATACTGTAGTAGCCTCAACTATAGTATTTACTAGGCCTATAGTAAACTGCAGTAAAATTCCTTGATAATATAGTGTGTTTGAACCTTACTATAGTAAATATTAAAGTATACTTTTTTTACTTCAGTTGATCAATTTAGAAATCACAGGGCTCTAGATATAGGCTGTATGAACTCAATGCAGCCGGGAGACAAGTTTTAATCGCAAAATAGACTAAAACTAAATAAATTAGCTGTGCGCCATTGACTTAAGTCACACACAATCAAGCCCCCCTATCTAATGCACTTGCAAAGCTGTATCGCAAGCATGAGACCTCGCAGCTCGGCGAAAGTGATCCGAAAGCATGCAAAGCTCTTGCGGCGCTTCAACGTTATACGCCAATGGATTTGTGCATCGCTGAATGTTGCCGAACACACCTCTTGTGTAAGACAACAGACAAGGTCACAATCCTCGCCATTCTGTTGAAAAGTGATCGAGGACACTTCAAGATAGATCTCGATTTATGATCGTCAGATCGCCCACCCCTAGGCATACATTTATTTTGTGTTGTCTTGTATGTTTGGTTAATGTTATTGTACAGTGCTTCAGAATGTTTTTCTTTACTTAAGTGCTCTGTTTGTACTTCTAATGTTTCAAGTGTCTTGTGTCTTTTGGTTTTACAGACAATCAGGAGTACGGAGACTGCTGGCGGGAGGACGAAGACAGACTACCAGGGCATGAGAACCTAACTGAGAATGACGTGGAGCTCTTCAGACGTATACAGGAACTGGCACTACAGGTACAGGCAGCAAGATGCATCATTAGAGTAATAGGTGTGGCAGGATTGTGGAAAAGAAGGTTCAATAAATTAAATGGAAACCACAACCTCTTGTCAATGAATTCAGGTTTTTCTTTGTTTACTAGAATCTACTTTATGTTTGCAGTTGCAGGCATTCACAGTGTTAGTAGAGACGCGAGGTTATGAAGACCTTTAACTCGACTGAGTGTAATGTGGGGATTTGAGTGGTTCCATTATCTTGCTTTACTCTGTGACACGAATTCACATATATTGTCTGATTGGTCTGTCTGTGTATGTGTTGAGGATCCCGACACAAGCAGCCGCTCTCAGACAGCCTCAGGCCATCAGCCTAAGAAAAACACTCACTAACCCAGAGAGACTTTTTTGCAATCGGCATCAGAGACATCCAGTACTCGTGCAGAAACGCGTTGAAAGTAGCCAGGAGAGGGAATGCAATGCTGAATTCTTAACAATAAGACCTAGCGTGCATGGTAAACATGGCACTTTTTGTAGCTTTGGGTAGAGAGAATTCCTGAGGCTGTTGAACTGTCACTGGTATTTTCTCCTTGCGTTATGCTCAGTGAAAAGTTTGTTGTAAAATCTTTTGAAGTGTGCATTTATAAGGCAAGTAACGGTTCGAATTCCACATGGTTATGTTTCGTGTACACCTCTAAAAGCAACGTCCCAGGTCTTTAAATCATGAAATCTGATGCCTATATGGTATTTTAACAGTGTTTTCTACAGTTTATTAATTAACTACAAGGGCAATACAATTTTCTATATCAAATACGATAGTACACTTCAATATTTTTTCGTCTTTGTGGCATGTGTAATAGGGATGCTCCAAAATTAAAATTCTTGGCTGAAGCTGAATAAAAATGAAACATAGGCCAAATATCAAACACCGCACATGGTTTTTTGCCTTTCTTATATTTATTTAGCCATTTTCTTCACTATTGCATAAACTGAATGGTCAAAATGTGCTTTTATAATTAGTTTTTCAATAAAATGCAATATAACTTGAGCAAAACAAAGTGAATTAAAACAAAAAAATTAGCCCTCTCCCTTCATGAATAGTTTATATTAGGCCTACAACTGACTGCTAAAAGAATGTTATGTAAGTTACTCTGTACCCCATGGCTATGGCATGAGGGTGTGTTGTTCGACAAGGCTCTTAAAAGAATGGCATTTTAAAAAGATTATTTGAAATTGTAATGTTGTCTGTGTTTGCATTTCTCCTATTTTTAATTTCTCCCTTGATCTTCATCTCTTAAAGAAGGTTGGTGTGACTGGACCACCTGACCCCCAGATGCGCTGTCCGTCAGTCATAGAGTTTGGAAAGTATGAAATTCAGACGTGGTACTCCTCTCCATACCCACAGGAGTACAGCAGGTAACTAACAATAAAAATAAGTCTTGCAATTATTTCTTATATTGTATTACAAATATTAGCGAATTTATTTTAGACGTGAAAGCCATAATAATAAAAAAATAATAAAGTCTGTTCAGGAAAACAGATTTAATCTGAAGTGTTTTCTTTTGTGCACTTGCACACCAGTTGCGCTTTTATCTGCTTCGGGTTTTCTTCAGTGCTAATTTCTGATAAATGTATTTTGGCGGGGTAGGCTCCCTAAGCTCTACCTCTGTGAGTTCTGTCTGCGCTACATGAAGAGCCGTGGCATTCTGTACCAGCACATGCGAAAGTGCAACTGGTTCCACCCGCCTGCCAACGAGATCTACAGGAAGGACGACGTGTCCGTCTTTGAGGTGAGGAAAATAAATCTTAACCTAGAAAGAAATCACAAATACACAGTGAGGCACACTCGCATGTCTTTTTGGTTATACCCATTTGATGCATTTCTTTCTCTTATCCGTCTACACTTTAGTCGCGCACACACGTTTGTGTTCATATACACACAGAGTCAACAAAGGAAATCTCATTCACACAAAAATGTGCACACTCCCACATTGGCTCTGGCAATAACATGCACCCACATCCTGCACTTGCGAGGTGTCGTAATAACTATGCTCAGCCGGGTAATAAATGAGTAACAGTAACCTCTTATTGTTTCAGAATAGCTCCGGTGATTTACTAGATGTTAGTTCTGTTTTTATGAAGGTAATTTATGCATCAGTATGCAATAAAAACACATAATCTACCGAGCATATCATATGTTCTACAATAATTATCACAACTAAGGATTTCTAGGGTGTGTCACTGCTTGCGTTCCTGCTCGGCCGGTTGGTTTTAGAGGTTCTAGTTCCAGAGCTCCCAGTCAGGTTCTGACTCCGCAGGATACCTGTGGCAACAGTGCTGCTAAAAGCTAACACTACTGGCATGCCTCAGACGGGAAAAAACTGGAGGAGTGTCATTTATCACAGCCGTTGTTGCTGCCGAGCACATTTTGTGCCAGTCTCCACTGTGTTTCAAAATGTTGATTTGATGTGTAGAAACATACTACTGTATTTTAGACAGCGTTGTATTTTTTTAGGTAACACACATGATAAATGTATATCTTAAAAGCACTGCTGGTCAATGTGAATGTTGCTAAGATTGTTATTTCCCAACCAGGTTTAATAAGAAATGATCAGGGGAGGATTTTGGGCAAAATAAACGAGCCGTTGGTGGGAATTCCAGTATTTTGGACAAGAGATTTATTCATTTATCATGCATCATATAAATAGCGAGTGGCATTAAGACAAAGTCTGAAACCATTTATTTCTTGCACAGGTGGATGGAAATGTCAGCACAATATACTGTCAGAATCTGTGCCTGCTGGCCAAGCTTTTCCTGGACCACAAGACGTTGTACTACGATGTGGAGCCTTTTCTCTTCTACGTGCTCACACAAAATGACAGTAAGGGCTGCCATCTTGTGGGATACTTTTCAAAGGTGAGCACAATGTTTATAAGACTATTAAATTACTTTCACATCCTGTGAAGTCAAATGCTTTTGGGAGCTTTGAAGTTCGATGAGTTGTTGATTGAGTCGTATCATTTTCGCCTTCCTGAGCAAAATGGGTCAAGAATAATCTTTTGTATGTGTTTGCAATAATACAGAGGTAGAGATTCTTCGAGATTAATTATAGTTTTAATGTTAAACGGGATCTTAATGTCTATGAATAGGCCATTGATAATGTTTAGTTGTTTCTTTTTAAACATGCTAGGATCTGTTCAACATTTTGAACATATCTTAATCCATATCTTAATCTTAATTGTGCCTGTGCTTGTTTTTCTTTGTAGGAGAAACATTGTCAACAGAAATATAACGTATCCTGCATCATGATTCTTCCACAATATCAGCGCCAGGGCTATGGGCGATTTCTCATTGACTTCAGTAATAATCGGCATTTTGCTCCTCAGTTCTGTCAATCTGTTTTTTAATGAAGGAAATGTTTCAGAATATTTTTTTATAGAGGTAATCACCAAGAGGATAAACTCTTTTGACTCTCTTCAGGTTATCTGCTGTCCAAGAGGGAAGGCCAGCCAGGCTCACCGGAGAAGCCATTGTCAGACCTTGGCCGACTGTCCTACATGGCATACTGGCGTAGTGTGGTGCTGGAATGCATGCATGAGATTAGAGACCGTCAGCTCACCATTCGCAGGCTAAGCAAAGTCACCGGCATATGCCCTCAAGATATCACCGCCACTCTGCTTCATTTAAATATGTTGGAACAGAGAGGGGACGGGTAAGACACACACACACACACACACACTAGGCATGGGCCGGTATGAGATTCTGACGGTATTAGAAGCTTGATCAAAACTATCACAGTATTACTATTACATCTCTAAAATGTGTTATTTTTTTAAAATAAAAACAACTTTATACACAATAAGTTTTATTTTTAAGAAACATATATATCATTTTGGAACAGTAAACATGTCAGGTTAAATAATTAAAATAAATATTCTTTTTAAGAGTTCTTCTTAATTAAATTAAAATAAATGCAGTCAGTTAAGTGAGCCTTAACCTGTAGCTTAACAATAATCAGAAGTTCAGAACATAAATATTTTTCTGTAAAAAATCATTTTAAATGAAAGAAAAAATGCACTTACTTGAGTGAGCCTTAACCTGCAACTCAACAATTAGCTGTTGGTAGAAAGCCAAATAGTATTTATTTCAACAGTGCTAAACACGCTAACTTTCTTAGATGGCTGCAGATGTTAATTTAAAGGCCATGTTTTGACTTTTTTAGAAGCTGCTAGCGTTTGTTTTACATTATAATCCTGTGGAATAAATCGTGTTTTCAAAAAACGTCTTGAGCGCTTTTTTAAACACCAGCGCCGGCATCTTTTTCTGCAGCTCAGAGCGTCTTTTGAGGTTGAAAAAAGTTCCTACGTCAAGCTCCCTTTTCACAGCTAACCAATGAGTGAGAGCTGTCGTTTCCAAGATCACATGCAAAGAGCGTGATTGGTCGAGAAAAAATAAGAATAAAATGCCCGTTGGAGCATAGTTTTCTATAAATGTAAGTTTAATTTTCACTTTCAAAAACTTTAATTGAATTTCTAGCGAGAAATTAGTATTGTAGATTTAAATATGTGATTAGTTATTGCAAAGACACTCTCTGTTTATAATTCAAATAGACTTCCATTATGCTGCCTATCTGTTTCTCTGGGCTGCATACGTGCACCGACACTGCCTCCAAAGTCATGGCGTTTGGCTGCTATTTGTAACCAAACACTACCAGCGTTTTTTTACTTAGTCTTTTTCGAAGGGGAAAAAGTTCCAAGGACTCATCTCCTTCGGCCATCCTGAACAAAGGTTACTGCTTCCACCAACCAAAGGGGAAGGGGCCACGTGACTCGTTACGCTCTTCGCTGCACAGAACCTGAGGGATTCCTGCACTTTCTGTCTTTGAGGAGGAGTAAAAAACTGCTCATACCATAGGAACGGTATAACGGGAAATTTTTGTGGTTTTGAAACCGCGTCTTTTCAAAACCACGGTATACCTTGAAACCAGTAATCGGCCTATGCCTAACACACACACACACACACACTGTAAAATACATGTACATCTTATAAGTGTCAGACAATATTTCTAAAAACATGCACAGGGTAGACAAATTACACATGCACTGCGCATAACATCACAAATAATGTCCATGTTTAAACAAAGTTGTGCACTTTGCTTGTTTTTTGCATCTTATGATGTAATTAGTCACCTCTGACAAGTATGTTGTGTTCGATAAATGCACCAAAGTAGCTGATGTTGTAATCAATTAATGGAGTTTGTCCAGAATGGAACAACATAGATGTAGATCTACTCTCTTAGTTTATTTTTCTGTTATTACAGTGTGGTGATTGTACGCAGAGAGAAGATGGTTTCCGATCATATGACCCGACTGAAAGCCAGACCTCGGCAACTTGAAGTCGATCCTGACTGCTTACGATGGACGCCTGTTATTGTCACCAACACAGTGGTATCTGAGGGAGAAGGGGATGAGGAGGAGGATGACGAAGAAGAGGAGGGAGAACTTAACAAAGAGGTACATTTCAAAGACCATGAAAAATGGAAAATCTTATAAACATGCAAATTGTGTAACTGTTTTGTGACCTTCCTCTTTTTAGATCAAACCCAGCCGCAAAAGTCCTCCACTTTCTTGGCATGTGCAAGAGAGGGAAAAGGATGAAGAGAAAAAGAGCTTCCCTTTGTTCCCCAAAAGCCAAAACTCTCCACCATCCTCCTCTGTTTGCAACAGTGTTGTCAGTCCTGAACGTCCTTCTCTTTTTCTTCCTGCTAACGGTGAGCGCCGGGGACCAGGGCGTCCTCCCAAAAACTGGCCATGGGGCAAAGTAAAAGATAGACCTCGTCCAGGGCCAGGTCGGCCCCGCAAAATAAGGCCACCAGAGGATGACGACGATGATGAGGATGGTAGAATAGTTATTAATAAGGTGACGACAACTTCCCTACATTTGTCTTTAGACAACGAGCCTGACTCCACATCAGCTTGTCCCTTGGAAAGGCACCCTGCCATACCACCCCCACGCAGCAGAGGTCGACCTCCAAGGAAGAAACGTGGTCCAAAACGCAGACTTAGCGAGGAGCATGGAGACTGCCTGCCATTGTTGCCGCACACTGCAAGACTGAGTGAACCTGTGCTATCCCGACCACCATTTTTCAGTGAGAGCAGTGAGGATGAGGATGATGACGAAGACGAGTTAAGGACCCTTTCTCCACCTATACTCACCAAGCCTACACTAGGACTTAAATGCAAGGTATTTGCAGTATAGTATAATTTTTAATGTTCTCTAAGTTTTATTTTATTGGCCTTCAAGGTAAGTTAAAACTATATTTTTACTTGAAAAAAAATTTGGGCCTCAAAAATATAAGTTTAATACCAAACCGTATTTCATAGTTTTAATCAGAGTATATTATCTGTAGTTGCATGCTGATTCTCACACAAGGGTCAGTGAGGATTGAAAAGGGTGCAGATATGATGTGGATTACTCTAATTCGGGATTTTCTTGCTTCTCTCCTCTCTTGCATTTTTTAGTCTCAAAAGTCTTTGCGGAGGCGCCGTGTACGTCCACGCAGCCATCCCCACAGCAGTGTAGTGACAGAGACAATTTCGGAGACCACTGAAGTTCTGGACGAGTCATTTGTGGATTCGGATTCTGAAAGGCCCATGCCCAGACTAGAGGAGGAAACTCCATTTGGCAATCCTCTCCGACGTTACACAGCAGCCCGCAAACACATGGGCTCTACCCTCAAGAGGATCAGCGGAGGCAATCTGACCGAATCAGAAGAAGACGGTAAATGAGACTAAATAAGATTAGATAGAAGTTAGATTCTTCTCAGCTCTCTAGTAATAGTGACAAGAAAGTTAAAAGTTTTTTACAGCCACATCTTCTTTTTCTTAGTATTTTGTGTGATGCTAATAATTTTCTGTGTGATTTGTAAACAAGTTTGCCTCTTGTCTTTGTCCAGATCCCACTCCTGTGTTGAAACCAGTTACTGGATTAAGAAGGCCTGAACCTTCAGAGACCACACAAAGAACAGGGACAACAGCTGACATTCCTGAGGTCCCAGTAAAAAAGAAGAAAGGTTGGCCTAAGGGCAAGAGTCGCAAGCCACTGCATTGGAAGAAGCGTCCAGGGAGGAAGCCTGGTAGTGGGGCAAATCAGACAGCTGACTCCAGTCTGGCAATTCCATCCTCAGAGGGTCTACCACCCCCAAAGATCAAAATGAAGCCTGGCAGGAAACCTCGCAGCTATTACCTGCAGCGGGCCCAAGAGGAGGCAGCGAGACTGGAATTTGAGCGAAGCCGATTAGCTCAGCAGCACTTGGATAATTCAACACTCAAAACATCTAGATCCATAACATCTAACCTCAACCCTGAGAAGCAGAAAGACTCAGAAGAGGAGGATGATTTCCTTCAGAGGTTCAGAGAACCAATAAAGCCTAGAAAACGAGGCCGACCTCCAAAAAATGCCAATCTTCCCCCTCCTGTACCTAAGCCACCCCCTTTGTCTGAGCCTGAAGAGGAAGACGAGGAGGAAGACCAACCATGGACTGTGGAGAAGACTAGCCGTCCACCTTCTCGTACAATGTCACAGTCCTCGATCACAAAGGCCCCTCCACTAAGAGCTAGCACAGACATAGCAGATGCAGAGGAGGATGAAGAGGGGGATGATGATGATTGTGACAACAGAGCTAGTAGGAGAACAGCAACAACACCAGGCTCAGGAAGCAGACGTAGTGATGATCATGATGCCGATGATGAAGGGGATGGTCGCCTCGAAGAGAAAAGTGACAGCGGCACTTGCAGTAAGAGGAGAAAAAACAAAGACTCTGAGGATGATGAGGAGCAAGAAGATGAGGAAGAGGAGGAACAATCATCACCGGTACACTCTCCCCCTGTGAAAGAAGAACCACAAAGCAGTGAAGGTTTTTTAGACTTGTCAGGGCATGTGGCTCGAGATTATGTCAGCAAACAGGAGGAGGGGGAGGACGAGGAGGAGGATGCAGAGGAAGTGCAAGAGGTGAAGACTAGCTCTGTCGATACTCAGGATGAACAGCGACGGCGTGAACAGGAGGAATCTGCGGCGGCTGCAGCAGCTGTGGAAACGGTGACTGCTATTACAGTCACTTCAGAGCCGATGGACATGCAGCCTCTAAATGTTGAGGACAAAGCCGTGCTGATGTTGAGGGCTGACCACTCACATCAGCACGCTGTTTTTAAAGATGACCTTAGTCAACACCAACACACACATCACCACAGTAGTGAGTTGGATCTAGAAACCGTGCAGGCCGTTCAGTCACTTACACAAGGTGAGGCCCAAGAGGAGGAGGCCGAGTCCCACGGAGCCTATCAGGACTGTGAGGAGACGCTTGCTGCCTGCCGTACCCTTCAAAGCTACAGTCATGGTGAAGGAGAGGAGGAAACACTAGCCCTGGTGGAAGATTGTGGAGCCTCCCAGCACAGTCCCATGCCCAACCCACCAATGCCCACATTACCAAATCAATCTGTGCGTTCAGTCAACAGCCCTGGAATGGCTCCTGGTCCTATGGAGACTGGGCCAGGAGTACATGGACCCACAGGAACCGGAGGGGGAACAGGTGGAGGGTATACCCAAATAACCCCAGAGCATCCCAGCTCTCTATCGGCTCCCTCACTACAAAACATGGAGACCTCCCCCATGATGGATGTGCCATCAGTTTCTGATCATTCACAACAGGTGGTGGACAGCGGCTTTAGTGATTTAGGCAGCATCGAAAGCACTACAGAGAACTATGACAATCCAAGCAGCTACGACTCAACCTTGGGCGGTGGAGGTAACGGAGGAGGAAATGGAAGTAATGGAGGTGGCATGTCGGCAGCAGCAGTGGCTGCTTCTTCTTCATCGTCTTCGTCCTCTTCTTCAGCCACTCCGTCATCGTCAGCTTCACAAGGCAACAGTTGCTCCTTTGTCTCAACGCCTGGAATGACATCCTCAAACACAGGAGTTAGCTCTCAGATGGCAAGCATGGGAAGCTGTAGCCTTATCCAACAGGGAGGTCCTGGGCCTGCCAATGTACCTGGATCTAACAATGGTAACAGTGTCCCACAGCCTCCGCCCCCACCACCTCCCCCTTCCGCCAGTACTCCAAGTTGCAGTATTAAGTCTCCGCAAGGGTGTGTCATTGAAAGGCCACCGAGTGCCAGCCAGCAACAGCAGAAGAAAGTCTCTCAGCCACCTCAACAACAGCAAAATCCGCAACCTCCGCCTTCTGTTGCTCCACCCCCTCCACCTCAACAACAAGCACTCTCGCAATGTAGCATGGGAAACGGTTTTGCCTCCACACCCATGATCATGGAGATCCCTGAGAGTGCAGGTAGTGCAGGAGGAGGCCGTAGTTTGTATGACCGTATGGGTCAGGACTTTGGTGCTGGTGGCTATGGCCAACCTACCGCTACTTTTAGTTTGGCCAAACTTCAGCAGCTAACTAACACCATCATGGACCCTCACGCCATGTCTTATTCACATTCTGCAGCAGTCACTTCATATGCTACAAGCGTTTCCCTTTCCAACCCAGGCTTGGCACAACTTGCGTCCTCCGCACACCCACCTTTGTCACAGGCACAGCCCACTATGACCCCACCTCCCAATTTGAGTTCTGGCTCTATGAATCTAGGCTCTCCCTTGATTCAGTGCAACATGCCTGGGCCTAACATCGGACTGCCTCCCCCACCCCATACACAACGTCTCCAAGGCCAAATGGCTACAGTCAAAGGCCACATTTCAATTCGGTCCAAAGCCTCTCAAATTCCAGCGGGCTCCCCACACCAGCAGCAGTTGTACAGTCGTAGCTCTGGGGCTGTGACCATGCAAGGGTCCCCACGCACTCTAGCAGTGCAGCGTGGCATGATGACCAACCTTATGCCCACGCCTGCTGCCTACAACTCTATGAACATGAATCCCCTCAATGCCGCCATGTCAGCTAGCTATCGCATGCCCCAGCCCATGATGAACAGCGGGTACCACAGTAACTCACCCTATATGAACCAGCCGGCTCAATACCCCATGCAGATGCAAATGGGCATGATGGGAGGGCAGGCCTACCCGCAGCAGCCTATGCAGCCCAATCACCATGGTAACATGATGTACACGGGCCCCTCACACCACAGCTACGCTGGCGTCCCCAAACAGTCGCCTTACATGAGCAGATGAGCACTAGAGAACAAGCAGGGGGAGAGAAAGCTGGGAGACGTTTCCACTGAACTCTCTGTACTTTATTCATTTGAATCCACCCTCCAAAGTCAGGGCGAAGGCTAAGTGACAGCGAGCTAGGTGGAAGAAGAGAACATAGAGACAGCGACAATTTCTTTTCCTTTCTAAATATGTTGTCGTCAAGCTCGGTTCCTTATGTTCGTTCCCTATTGCCTGAGCTAACAGAGCTGGGGGAGATGATCTGGGCTGATCACGGGAGATGATTTAACGGACCTTTTGCGGCCAGTGTCATGCTCCCAAAGATCGCTCCATCTGACGTGGTTGTACCAACAGATGTTGGTCCTCCAAAGTGTCCAACACTCCATCCATGATCAAGCATCAAAGCAGCTATAGTGGAAGTGTGGATGTAATCTTTCAAACTGAGAAACAAATATGTTTAAATTGTATTTGAATATACATTGAATCATGCACACAATCGTTCAATTGACATAGGAAGCCTTACCTAAAAAGGGACAAAATAATTGTAGATGGACTTTATTTTTTGTTTCTTTTTTATTATATTATTATTATTTACTTTATTTTTAATATGTACTTTTGTTTTTTCAATGACTGTTGAAATGCGTGTTTCGGTCTGACCTTGTCATGCTTCGCGTGTGTGGCTGTTCTGGACAAAGTGATTTACACTCGCTTGCTTATACACTCGCTCAAGTACATTTTCACACACACACACACACACACACACACACACACACACACACAGAGCTCTGTAGCCACTCGAGAGCTTATGCGGAAGCACTTGAAATAGGGTTCTAGTTGGGACACGCAAGGTGTCTGTGATATCTGTAAATCTGTGTCTTCCTAATATGGAACAGTGTAAACAGAACCCAAGATAATGTTAAAAGGTTTTTTTGGAGTTACAAATGTCTAATAATGACCAAGCATAATTTTTAATATGGTGGGCTGGACCGAGCAGTTTTCCTAAACTCCTAAACATAAATTCCTATGTAAATAATCTGGTACTACCTGGTTCACATCACAGACCTGTAAAATCTCACACACGGTTTCTCCACAGATATCTCTAGAGGGCGCCACAGTCAAATAGAGGAAATAGACTGTGCGCCCATCCAGTGGGGATAATGATGCCTCCTAAAAATAGGCCTTGCTGTGGCACCAGTAAGTAGCGCTCGTACTCCAGCTGATCATGCAGTAGTGATGTTAGCAACCAGAGAGAGAGAGTTGCACAAAAAGGTGCATCCATGTCTGCAATGCACACATGGACAGAGAAACACTCATACCCCGGATAAAGGTTAAAGTGCATGATGTCCTAAGATGGTTGCTGTTTAGGACAATAAGCAGAGAATTTCTTAATGTTCCAGTATTCATTGTCAATATGAGGAAACTTTCTCAATGACCTGACGTTTCACACATTATTTGTGCGCTTTTGTGTTTCTGAATTTTATCAGACTGGGCAGCTTTCTTTTATGACACAAGCTGACTCTTTTTGACTTTAGAAGACTTATTGTAGAGAAAATGTTTTTTCTAAAATATAAAAAAGAAAAATTCTGATATGGATATTGGTACTGTCATTTTTTTCACTTCTGTTTCAGGAAAAAAACCAATGCATATTTTTTAGCTCAACTCTTGGGGTAATATTATTAAGAAATTCAAAACGAAAAAAAATTACAACTCACTTTTAGTGAATTTAAGATGCCTTTAACCTTTTCATTCCATCTCATCTCTAGAGTTTTCTATCTTTGTGTAGTATATTAATGCTATTTTAAAACAAAAGGAAAAAACAGATATCTAAAGGTCACTTTTAGCGTTATTTTCTTTTGTTTTTCTTGGTTATAGTGTGTATAGGACAACTTCCTTACATCTACGAGGCATGTAAAAATGAGCTCAGTATATTTCTGTCTGTTTATATTGCTTACCTTTTCGTATCCTTTGTAATTGTACATGGTGAGTTGTAAGCTAAGAGAGAGCCTGGTAGCTGGAGAAAGAGAGAGCCAAGCTGGGGCGCTCGGTGATGGTCGCAAGCGTCCACCTTCCACTCCTCTCTGTTTTGTCCCTGTATGTATTTCCATTTTTTTGTTTCTTTTTTTTTTCTTAGCAAGTGCTTTCAAAGAACTGTACATTTTAACATGAAACAAAATAAATTATGTTGAGCCATTTCACTTGTAATTGTGTTTTTTAAAACGTCTCTTGAGTCTGAAGGGATTTTAGTCACATTTTTCCTCAAGAAAAATCGGTCCTACAATAAGGTGTTATTAGTTAATGCATTGGCTAACATTGGGAAACATTGAAAATTTCAGTTTTCAGCATTTATTCATCTTTGTCAATGTTAGTTAATGGTGCATTAACTAATGTTAACATTTAAAACGTTTGATTTTAATAATGTATTAGTAAATGCTGAGATTAACTTTAATATTTATAAATGCTGAAGGATTATTTTTATTTCTTGTTAGCTAATGCATTAACTTTTTGTAGTTAACAAATAGCACCTGACTGTTAATTGTTACCGTTAAGTCATTGAGCGATATACTGGATGCAGAAGAGTTTCCCCACATTTTACATTTTAAAGTAAATAGCCACGAAGAGTTCCGTTTAAAAAAAATCTAAAATAATGTTTTTATCACGTTGCTTTTAATAGTGTTGTATTGGGTTAGTTGGCTGTATTTTTTTGTTAAAGTAAAGATTTATTGATATTAATTGGAATGCACAATAAAAACAACATGCTTTTAGACAAAAATTTTAAACGGAGTGATCTCATTTTGTAGCCAAACTCTTCAGTCTATCAAACGTCATATCTTTTGACTGTATGACTTTGTCAAAGTTTATACAAAAAGCAGGCAATAAAAATCCTAAACCATGTGAGAAATTAATTTATAGGATTAGTAGGATTTTATTTGTTAAAAGTAATTTCTGCTTGTGTGTGTATACTGTATACTGTATATTCTAATATGTCTTAAAATGGTCAAGTTAATATGTTGACTTGAGGTTTTTAGCAAATCCAATGGTTAAATTGTTGCAACCACCAAAATCATTTGTATTATTTGTAGGAAGCCCAAGGTTAATATTCTTAAAGCTATTGTTCACCCAAAAATAAAAATATTGTCATCATTTAATCACCTTTGAGTTGTTCCAAGTCTGCATAAATGTCTTTGTTCTGATGAACACCGAGAAAGATATTTGGAAGAATGCTTGTAACCGAACTGTTATACCCCATTGACTACCATAGTAGGAAAAATCACTTTATAATTGTTTTGTTCTGTTGAGCACAAAATCATTTATTTTGAAGAATGTAGAATAGCAAACAATTCTGTGGCACTGTTGACTACCATTGTCATTTTCCTACTAGCTCCAAGAACTGCTCGATTACAAGCAATCTTCCAAATATCTCTGTGTTCAACCAAACAAAGAAATGTATACAGATTGCAGAGAATTTGTATTTTCGGGTGAACAGTTCCTTTAAGTGATTTGGATATGACATCACAAATAAACAGCTCAACAACTTATTTATTAAAATTAAATCTGTTCCAGTAGTGTCCACCGTTAACATTTTTAAGTTAATGTTGTATATCCAAAGCAATACTGCTTGAAATGGCGAAAAATATATAGTCTGAATGAGTTTTATTTCCCTCTTTTTCCATTCTAAGACGGCAACCCAATAAAAAGGGATTTACGTTGACGTTTCATGGACGATGTCCAATGAACCTCGAGCATAATCGTCTCCTCCGTTTCCGCACCGTGCGCCAATCATTTCAAGAGTAGGCGGGTCCTCTTACCCTGCGCGGCTCTCTATTGGACGCAGCGAATGACAATCATGTATTTTCTCGTCGCAAAGTAACGGAGGAGGAAGCGACATTTCTGGTGCTGCTTTATTAAAAATCTCGGAAAGTGGCCGACGAAATCAAAGCCAGTAATCGTGAGTATTGAATACGACTTATATTTGAAACACTCGCGTTTATGCACAACTAAATAAATCGCCATTGTGCATTGAATGCACCTTATAAATCCTCACCGGGCTTGTCATAAGACAGTCCTGTGATGCGCGAGGGGAGGAGAAAATATGGATGCAAAGATACAGGGATGCGGATGTAAGAGGCTCGCTGGCTGTGTTAAACCTATTTTTCTAGCACGTAACCCGATAGGTTTGGGAATATTAAATGAGCTCAACGGGCTATCAGTTTACCGTGGTGGTGTTTGCAGGCTTCTGTACAATAATTCCCTGAACGCCAGAGCAGGTTTCAGATCCGATCGTGTATGTATGGGACAAATCGTCATCATTGTTATTGCCTATCACAGAATTATAATCTCACTTTCTATGTTCCCAGCTGCTTCAGTCCGCAAGCCGTCAAGATGATCCACAGTCTGTTTCTGATTAACGCATCGGGTGATATCTTCCTGGAGAAGCACTGGAAGTCCGTGGTCAGTCGGTCCGTGTGCGATTACTTTTTCGAGGCCCTGGAACGCGCCACGGAACCGGAGAACGTCCCTCCGGTGATCCCGACCCCGCATCATTACCTCATTAACGTCCTCCGACATCGCATCTACTTCGTGGCTGTCATACAGAGCGAGGTTCCGCCACTTTTTGTCATCGAGTTTCTTCATCGTGTGGTCGACACATTTCAGGTTTGAGGCTTCGGTCATTTGATCAGATCTACCAATGACCTGATATGTCCCATATTACCCAAGGAGTACTATAATGTACGTAAGTGTACCTTTAAGGGGCATTGTGTTTACCCGGTACGAAAATGACCTACGGTTTTACCATAGTGGCTTTGCCATTCACCATCTTGGTAGCTTAATAATCAGCAGTTTACTGTTCTCACCACATTTAACATAGTTTAACCATGATATTTGTAATACAAAGATTGCACTATAGCAATACAAAAAGGAACAAGTCCACCATCCATTTATCTTTTTTTATTATAAAACCATGGTCATTTTTAAAGGGGTATTCTAGTCCAGGGGAATTAAACGGTATCACCATGATCCCAAATTACAAACATGGATTTGACCATATATTTTAGGACCATATATATAAACAATATATAAAAAGCTGGTTTCTCCTGTTGGTCAAGCTGATCTTTGGTACAAAACCGTCTTATTGATTGTATGATTATAATGGGACTTATATTGCTTTTAAAGCGGCCATAACTCAGACAGTTTCTGTATGTCTCATGTTAATCTTGAGTAATATATCTCACTCTTTAAATATCAGTAGTCTTTAGTTTGATTACATTTTTAAAAGATGTGCGCACACATTGCCAACAAAATACAAAGTTTCACTTACCCCGTGCCGTTCATGTCCGCCATCGTTTAGGGAAAAAAATATTTTAATGTAGCACCGTAACAAAAACAGTGTACATTAATTATTAATATTTATCGACAACATTATTTGATGCATAAGTCATTTATAGTCAATCTGTGTCCCATTTCAATCCAAATGATCAAAACATTATGTTTTATATTTTAGGACTACTTTGGGGTATGCACGGAGGCAGCTATCAAAGACAATGTCGTCGTGGTCTATGAGTTGCTGGAGGAGATGTTGGACAATGGCTTCCCTCTGGCCACTGAATCAAACATTTTGAAAGAACTTATCAAGCCTCCAACCATCCTGCGCACAGTGGTCAACACCATCACAGGTTTTTATGCGCAGTGTATGGAATTCCTGTTGGCTTTCAGGTCTATAATATTCCGTTTTATTTCTCACCTTCCATGTTTTCTGTGCACAGGAAGTACTAATGTTGGCGAGCAGCTTCCTACAGGACAGCTGTCGGTGGTTCCATGGCGGCGCACAGGTGTCAAATACACCAACAATGAAGCTTACTTTGACGTGGTTGAAGAGATCGATGCTATCATAGACAAATCAGGTATCTTAAACCTGAAGTAGTATGTCAATTTATAATATAACCTTAAGATACAGCTCGATTTGCTGTTAGATGAACAAGCAATGTTTTATCAATCTTTTAAATGTTTTTCTTCCTAAGGCTCCACTATCACAGCCGAGATCCAGGGTGTAATAGATGCCTGTGTGAAACTTACGGGAATGCCTGATCTGACCTTGTCCTTTATGGTAAATCTGTACTTTTAATGTTCAAGGTACACCAGGTAATCTCCGGTTACTTTTGGACCACCTTTCGGTAGAATACATTTTGTAATTGTATTTAACTAAATATTAAAAAAGTGACAAAACACTGTCCATATCCATTTAAAATCATTGCTGTCTGTTTGAGCATGCGATCTGCCCAGCCAATGGCACAAAGTTTAGGGCAAACTTTAAGTTTGCATTAATGGTGCATTTTTTTCAACTTTTTCTTATGATTCTATTCAATCCTTTACACTCTCTCACCTATAGAATCCTCGACTGCTCGATGATGTGAGCTTTCACCCCTGTGTGCGGTTTAAACGTTGGGAGGCTGAGAGAATCCTCTCCTTCATACCCCCAGATGGAAATTTCCGTCTTCTCTCCTACCACGTGAGCTCTCAGAAGTGAGAACTGTTCTACTTGTGTCAAAGTCATGTGAAGATAATGAAAATGTTAGATCCCTATTCGATATCATCAATATGCACAGCGGGAATTAATTTGAATTACTTCTTCCTGTTAAAGTTATTTTGTTTTTACTAATGTTTATAGCATACTGTACAGTTCTTTATTCCGTTATCTGTCTGTTGTATGCTATATATTTAGTCAGCGTAGATAGTATGTGTAATCTGCTAAATCTATGCTGATAGCTTCTGTGTTTCTTTGTGCCGTTTCCTGCAGCCTGGTGGCCATCCCAGTGTATGTAAAGCATAACATCAGCTTTAGGGAAGGCAGTTCTCAGGGCCGTTTCGAGCTCACTCTCGGCCCAAAGCAGACGATGGGTAAAGCTGTTGAATCTGTGCTGGTGAGCAGCCAGCTGCCCCGTGGTGTCCTCAATGCCAACCTCAGTGCCTCACAGGGCACGTACACTTTTGACCCAGTCACCAAGGTACATGTAACCTTCTGTTTCTTATTTTCTCATATGGTTGTGTGTTTTTGTTCACAGTGCACAAATCATTTTGTATATTGTTCCCGATCAACTGTTGTTACGGTGTAGAAGCATTGGATTTTTTATATAGAAAATCATGTTACTAGCAAGTTTTAATGTTTTTATCTACATGCATTATTGGTTTTGGTTTATATTATGTGTAGAACAGTGATAAATTGTTAATGTTTACAGCTTTTGTCGTGGGACGTGGGTAAGATAAACCCTCAGAAACTGCCCAGTTTAAAGGGTTCAATGAGCCTGCAGGCTGGAGCATCCAAACCGGATGAAAACCCATCAATCAATATCCAGTTCAAGATTCAGCAGTTGGCCATCTCAGGTACCTTAGGCCTCTCACTCATCACACCAAACAGACCATTGATAGGGATGCTCCGATCGATTGGCCGCATATCGGTGTTGGCCAATAATAACATCTGTTGACGCGTGAGGACATATATGATGCGTAGGAACGTAAATGATGTGGCGCTACAGCCATGCCATCACTAGTGTGGAATTATTGTGACGTTTCGAGAAACAACTGAAAATGTGCTATTTGTCCTGTATGTTAAATTTTACGTGGAGGAGCAGTGTCCAAAACATACAACAAGCCTGTTTGGGCACTCATGTTTGTAAGTTTAATTACTACAAAAGAACAAAGGCAACATCTATGAGATTTATATGAAAAAGGGTTAAAAGTGACCAGTCTATGTTAATTTTATAGTTTTATAAGTAATGTAATGCGTTTATAATGTAATGCGTTAAAATAATTAGTCTGTCAAAATATTGAATGAACAATGAGGTACCTTGGAGCCTTTCTTTTGGGTAAATAATTGAGAATCAAATGAATGTGCACATGGAAATGACCCTCCGTTGGTAATTTGTGGAAGAAATGTGGGTGGGTGGCATTCGGTAATGTGCTATTGATTTGTTTCACTAACATGAGATGACCACACGGGGGAACTGTTTTCTAAATGATACAGATTGTTCGACAGCTGCACTTTCATATAACAGTGAACGACAAATTATGATTCATCAATGATTCAGTGATTTCTCATAGACACCATAATGCTAAATACAGTATAATTAAGTAAAAGGTGCTTGTGTTCTGCTTTCTCACCCAACAGGTCTGAAGGTAAACAGGTTGGACATGTATGGTGAGAAGTACAAACCTTTTAAAGGCATCAAATACATGACCAAAGCCGGCAAATTCCAGGTCCGAACCTAAACCACCTCTTTCTGCTTCCGTTCCATAATAAATTGGGTTACAGCAAAGAAAGGATTATTTCAGGAAAATGATTCATTCATTGAAGACTTTGCTTGCCGCTGTTGGAAGGAATATGACTGTACAAACATCAGTGTTGTAATTAACATTATCAGATTCATCCATATGCAGCTTCTTTTTTAATTGCAGTTGCTCATGACGGACAACATCTTTCTTCTTTTTTCATGCTCTTTGCTTTATTTCCTATGGTTTTGCACCTCCGTCCTTCATTTCAACACTGTATTTCCATCTACGGTTTTCACGGTCTGATTTCTTAATGAGATTCGCCGTTCTGCTGTGTATTGATCTCTGCTCTCCTCCACCGCAAAATGATGCTATGGGTGACTAATTTCTGCACTGCAGAAGAATACTCTCATTCTCCTATTACAGACTGATTCTTGCTTCCATTCACAGTGATCCTGTGCAGTGTAACGTTTCATTTTATTTATTTGGTCTAGTTCTTTTCGGAATCAGAATTCTGAAGTTTCAGTTCCGATTCACCAGGTAACCACTCAAGTCTTTTATTACAAAATTGACTATTACCTTCCTATGTCAAATCTAACTGACCCCATGAGTCGTATGACACTATAAATGATTATTGAATGCCCAGTTCTCATCGTTTTACCCAGAATGCAACATTATTGCTAGCAAACTAACAGCTTCAATGAGACATTCCGTCCTATCATTCAAAGTGCAAAACAACTTTAAGGATATAATGATTTATAGTTTATTTAAGGATACTACTACTTGAACCAGGAATGGTGTGATTTCTAGCTTCTGTTCATGTTGTGTTGTGTGTTTGTTTTCTGTACTGTTTTACAGATAAACTGTTAACAGTGCCATGAACTGATGAATAAACAAATAGCTTCAAGTTTGGCATCCTGAATCTCTCAATTAGTCAGAATTACAGAAGTATGTGGGAGAATTGTTTCTGATAAAATACATAGAGGAAATATATAGAATTAACAATCTAAATCTAGACATTAACTTGTCAATATATGGTCAGGGTGGGTGGGCAAGGTCATGTAACATATGAGTGGGTATAAAGATGTTCACTAGTACTGAATTCTGTACTAGTCGCTGCACGATGACGTCAGTTAAGTTTAACCCCTCCGTCCGCCGCACTTCGTGAACTCCATTCCGCAAATTACTTCACTCCGCAACTCCTTCCTCCTCCTCATCGTCTTTTAACTCTAAAACTTCAACCCAGTACACAGACGAGACGTTGTGGAAAGTTATGGGGTCTTTCCCTCATGAATTGTAACTTTTCGCACGGATTTCGCCATGTCACGTTTCGGCTCTTTCATAATTATTACACGCTCGCAGCAAACTATGTTTTCGTGTTTATTCTTTATGCCATCGATTCTTTAGATCAACAGTCAACATCATGAAGTTTTGGTCATTTTTTGCGAAGGTAGCATGTTTTCATTTTTAAATACCTAATCATAGTTATACGAATGGGATTGGAAGAGAACGCGGACGTTTCCATCGCTTTGTAAGTACTTCCTACACTTTTCTATTCACAGTACTTTCTTATTTACAGTATTACTAACCAATTGCCGGTCAGGATTAAAATGTGTATTCTCTCCAGTGAAAGCCGTGTAAGGTTTTGCATCCCTAATGATGCCATTAGCGCAATACACATCCTTTACTGATAACTTTTTTACAGTGAACGATACGATAAGCAAGAACTATCAACTCATCAGCAACAGATAACGCAAAAAACGTCATTACAGTGTAACAAATGTTACATTTAAACTCTTTCATGTTTCTTTTTTGTTACAAATTCCTCGTATGCGCGCAGGCAGCGCTACTGGTCGTAACGCGCCCCGGGGTGTTGTTGTCTTTATGCATAGGGGGCCTTGCTGATGTGTCGGTTTTCTCACCTCTCAAAGGAAAACTGTCACTTGTTTGTCAACATAAATCGGAAAAGCTAATGCGAGCGTGTGTGTGTCTCGGTTAAGGTCGCAGGTTTTTACACCTCTCCTTAACGCGACCCTTTTTGCCGCCAGTTAAAGAGCCCGGCTGTATGAGGAGCCACGTGCTCAAGTCTCGGAGCGCGTGCAGCACTCTTGACTGTATTTGCCGGTTTGGGCCATTTAACTAGTTAACATTGTAGAGTTGATAGCAAGGGATCAAAAACCGATCCCTTTTAAAGATTAGTTAATTTTTCAATTAAGTGACTGATATTTGATTTCCCCAAAAATAGTAAACGATATCAGTTGAATACCGTTCACGCAAATATATATCATTTTGTGTTTCCTTGCATTCACGGTATTACACAAGCCAATTAAGCTACTACTTCCATAACAGCGCGCGTACAAATATAAAACGCGATGATTTCAAATTGTCATCTGAAATGACCAATTGAAGCGAAAAGTCATACTCGACTTGGCGGAAGAGGAGTGGGCAGGTTTCCAGTTTTTGCTACGGTATTAATATACCGTTTTAATCGCTTCACAGTCGATCGCTATCGAAACATGAAACGCGACACCGAGGGAATTCCTCAGCGGTGCGCTATTCCCCCGTAAGCGTTATTGTAGAAATAATGTATCAAAGAAACGCGTGACGTGAAATCAAGATGCGTTAAACACGCTTGACTGACGCCTGTCTTAAATACAATACATGAACGCTACACAATATGTGAGCTGCGTGACCCGTAGTTACCAGTAAAATATTTGGGTTTATTGACGGTCGATTGGAGTCTCCAAGCGCTGAACAAAGAGCACCGAGCGCAAGTCCCGCATTCACAGAGGGCAAACAAAGAGCTTTGCGCAGAGATATCTCTTGGGGATTCGCCATTCTAACAAAGCATTTTCTCACATTTCGCACGTAGCTTGTTCGTTTTTTGCTCTGCACACCGTTAACCAGACTGCACTACGATCAATAGATTTACATCTAGACTAGTATTGTCCAGTAGCGCAACAAAATATGACTGATTTAGAAAATTGAAGAATCTTGGCACAGCTTTAGAATGACACATGTCTGTATTTGTTAGATTTTGAAGAGGGCTATATGATGAATTTGTGTTGAACATTTACTATTTATTATCTTGGTTGTTATCCATGCATTGTAAATCAACAAAATATACTTTTTTGCTTGACAGTCAATTAGAATATAATAATTTGAACTAAAGTAATAAGCTGCTTGGTTGAAAATGATATCGCTAGTGTGTTCTGCATAGTAGAGCATGTTATATTTATATACCTGTTATAATAGCCATTTCGGTCAACAACTATTACTATAAATATTTTTCGAAGAACATAAACGTTTTTGTTGATTTTTCCCTAGCCAAATTTCTTTCTGAATTTAGAGTTTTTCACCGTCTGAAACTGAAATATACGTGCTACAAACTGATATGCTTGAACTAAAACTTAAATTTCTTTCCATTGCACAGTCACCGAACTCCCTTCAGTGGCCATGACCTCATCTGGTTGCCGGTTTGAGTCTGCGGGTAACACCGAGATGCTCCCCATCACCTGCGGGCACATTAGTAACGTACCTGCACCGGCCGGTGAATGACATCGACCCCAAAACTGTCTCCTCAAAGTAGGGACGTCCTCCCAAAGCCCCAACACCTCCCTTTTCTCACCCCTTTGTGATCTTTATTTAGACCAGTGTGGCCCTAACACAGCACACACTTTATGGACTGCTCTGTGTTGTGCTGTAAAGAACCTTATCTTTTACCTCTTTATATTTTTAAGCCATTAGTGGCCACGTCTAGCACTCTCTTGTCCCAAAAGAGAGTGGGGGCCTCGGTATGCACAAGCTGAGAGGAGGGCCTGGTCCTCCCGTCCAGGATATATATGAGTTTTCCCTGGATGAGGAGGACCCCAAAGTTTTTCTCGGGGCCAGAAGTGCAAGGGTGGTGTCTCCAGCGGCCGACTACATCAGGTCTGAGCATGAGCAAGCGGGTCTCTTCTCCCTGCCGCACATGGAGGGTGAGGAACTGATGGAACCTGTTGTACCGCAGAAGAAGAAGAGGAAGAGATGCGGTGTGTGTGGACCTTGCATGAGGAAGGAGAACTGTGGTACCTGCGCCAACTGCCTGAACAGAAAGATAGGGCACCAGATCTGCAAACTGCGAAAGTGTGATGAGCTAAAGAGGAGGAAAAACCCTTGGGAGGTAAAATATCAGAGTGTTTGTGTTACGTCTGCATTATAGCCATGTTTAAATGGTACATTTACATTTGTGCATCTGGCAGATGCTTTTATCTAGAACGATATACAGTGGAGACAAGAGTTCACACTTTATTTAGATTTCTATGCTCTTTAAGAAACAAACTCCTGATTTTATAGTTGCTATTCCAGTTGAGCTTCAGGAACACCGTTGGAAACGCATTATAACACTCAAAGGGTGGTGCTGCCATCATCACCTGCTGTCTATTACCTGTTATTGGTCCAACTCATTCCACACCCGTCCTGTCCTAACATGTTTCCTCTTAACCTGTCATTCTTGCCTAGACTGTAACGACAAGACAATATAAAGAGAGTGATATAGGCCAGTTTTCTGAAGTTTCTCCGATTCTTTATATATATATATATATTAAAATTAAGATATAAACTGAGCCTCTTTTTGTTTCATTATATAGAATGTGATTTTTGTGATGATCATGTGACCGTGGCAGCTGTCTGTAGGTCTATTGGACAAATAGAAATACATTTTTGGCCTTTTTTGATGGTGGTTATTACCAAATTGAGATTAAAGTAGATTGATGTAAAATGCCCTTGTGTATTGAGGTACTAGTCGGCACAGTAACAAGGCATTGTTTTGCAGTTTCTACGTGTTCTGCGAAAATGTTAGTCTATTTTATAAGTGGTTGCTGGGGTAAGTAAGGATAAGTGGTTGTTAGGGAGTGCTGGGTGTTTGCTGGATGGCTCACTGGCCCAAATCAAACAGAGCTCTTTTATCCTTCACAACAGCAAAAATCACATGTCTGATCGCTTGGAAGAGTAGTAGTACACCTCATTTCAACATACGCATAGACCGATCATATGCAGAGGTTTGTTCAAATCCCTTAACGTAAAGGGGAGAGTTTCACCAAAAATTGAAAATGTTTTACTCACCCTCATGTCATTTCAAGCCTTTGTGACTCTTAGACAAAAGAATGCATTTTAAAAAAACGTTTGTAACCAACACAACATTGCAGTTCCATTGTATGGACACAAAATATCATCTTTTGTGTTCTATCGAATGAAAAATCCCATCATACACAATAAGTAATGACATAATTTTTAGTGATATGAGCCTGCAGTCTTTCCGTCTGCATCTTGAAGAGCTTAGAGGGTATCTCTCTTTTTTCTGTCTATAGAGGGTCTGCGCACTCACATGGGGCCCAGGTGTTTGGATCCGTGTGTTTGAGCAGGTTTAGAGTGTAACCGCGGAGAATTCCTTTTGCTTACTTTATATACTCTGCTCTCTGACCTTTGACCAGTGTTGGGGTTGGGGATGACCTATGGCCAAAAATGAGAGGAAGGAAAACGGGGGAGGGACAGAGAAAGAAAGAGAACCAGAGAGGGAAGAATTGAAAGCAGTGGATAAAGAGATACCGTGGACAGCTATAGAAGAAGTGCTGATGAACAGGAAAAAGGCTTTTATGGAAGCTCAGGACAGGGAGGACAATTAAAGGAAAAGTGTCCATGTTGTTGTGTGGGACAGAGTTAAACCTTTCAGGGGTTGACAGGAAATAACAATACTGCACTCACCCACCGGCTCTCCCTCCATATTTTTATATTTTAATTATTGACCATACAATGCATGGTTTGGTATGCAAGGCTTCTGGTTAAATTTTAGCTAAAAAACCCCAGCAGTAATTAAACGGACATGGATGCCTGATCACTCCAGAGACCGCAAAATCATTTCAGTAGCGCATTCAACTCGTTTCACACCAGGCGTGATTTTCACTGTGACAAGCCTTTAAATCAAAACAATGCATTCCTAAGGACAACTTCACACTGGGTGCGAAAATTGACCCGGCAACGAAGAAGCATTCTTTTTTCATCATTTACAGTTTTTTCTTCCCAAGGAAAAAGTAACACCCAGTAGGATGTGAGCTTTTGGGTCATCCGAGATAGATGAGCAGGCGTTCTCATAGCTCAGCTGGATGCGCATGCCACCAGCAACACCAAAATCTTTAGTTTGTTCCCCAGGGAACGCATGGAGAGATTAAAAAAAGTATTCATTGGATACACTGTAAATTACTGTAGGTTAAAGTGTCTGCCAAATGCATAAAAATGTGAAGTAGATGTGGAGCTGTTGATATTCCAGTAGTCTCAGATACGGTATTTGACAAATAAACCGTACATGTGTCCTATGTTGTGACAGGAAAACGTTTGAAAAAACAATGAAGAGAGATTCTATTAAACTATTTTAAATAATAAATAACGATATTAATAATATAAAAATGACATGATATTAAAAGTTTGTTTTCTAAACATTTAGACCATAGGACCCATTTACGGTAACTACACTTATGTTTCTTGTACTCTGATATCAACTTCTATATGCAATAGGATTTTGTTTTGACGGTTCAACCACAGACACACATTACATATCAGATCGTGCCGTTTATTTTTTGGTGAAGTGTTACTTTTTGACCTGCATTTGTCATTTACGGTAGGTAAAACAGCAACTGTGAAATGTTGCACAACACAACTGTTTTTATTTGTTAGTTAAGTTTAGACAAAGAATCAGGTGGATCAGATTATATCATTGTGTGTGTATACGTCAGGGTGACCCTTCCCCCTCGTCCATCTCACCCTCTTCCCCTGCTCACGTCACCGAGCACACGGAGGAGATAGATGCAAAAATCTCAAAGTCTCACATATGCAGTAAACCATTCATTGTTAAATCACAAAATAATTAGAAACTGCAGTTTGAGTCAACAAATTGTTAGCACCATTTAAACCCTACATGTGCACAAAACCAACGACCAGGCTTTTAATGTTGTGCACTTACATCTTACGCCTTTCAATCTGAGATCAAATATTGTTTTGGGAGAGTGAGATCAACAAACCTTTCTCTGCAACGGTGTCCGCACCGGCCATATTTTATTATTCTCTACAGCTGACCTCTGCACTATACCACCAACTGACTTCACCATTGCCTGGCAACCAAATCACATTATAGCCCTCTCCACCAATCACAGCTTGCGCAAAGTCAGATTGAATGCACACCCTGCGTGCATGACAGGTAGCAGCATTGAATAATGCTAATAAAGTCAAAGCAGGCGCTGAACGAGAATACAGTACAGTTTTGATCAAAATTGTTCTACGTTGTGTTCTGTGTGAGACCGTCAATGTTGGTGATGCACACTATAAAGGGCACTTAAGAAATGGTCTTCAGAGCCCATAAATTGATCTATTCATTGCTAATGCAATTGAGGAGCTCTTACTAAGACCAACATCTGTCTAGTTTACAGAAGACCGTCAGCACGGCTGGTGTCTCTTTCATGTACAAAAAGAAGCGGAGAGTAAGAAAGTACTAAATGTGGTACTATTTCTAAGCTGACTGATGCTCTTTCTTCTGCAAAGCTAACATGGTGCTTGGTTTGCATTTGTTTTTCCTCTTTATTTGAAGTGGTGTTTTTTTGCTGTGAACAAGTGCTTTCCTAGCGACGTTGTTTGCATGCAACGGTACCTGCATAGACATCGCTCGCTCAAAGGAAAGACGTTTGATGTCAGGGGCCTACGTTACTGAGTTATGAAGAACAGAGAGGGTCTTTAAATGGAGGTAAATAAAGAGACAGAGAAATGCAGTGGTGTGCATTAAAACTAGTACAAGTAGGTAACATACAACCAGCAAATTTATTAGAAGTAATATCAAACTTCAGTTGGGTTGTTACAATAAAAAAAAGAGGATAACTAACACAATAAAACGTGATAACGATAAAAAGCACGGTTTTTGAAAATGATCTACTTTTGCAAATAATCTCTTCATAATTCTAAATATTTTTATTTGCATTACGGTAATAGAAAAATATTTTCCCATCAAGGTAATATCAAATGAATAGTTGACCCAAATATGATGACTCTTAATTTACTCACCCTCATGCCATCCCTGCTTTATATGACTTAATTTAATAGCTGAAAACAGGCGATTTTTATGTTAAAATGATGTAATATTTCCAAAATGTTAAAGGTCCATCAGTCATTTAAGTAATACGATCGACCCTATTGGGTTAATTTATATCTCCTGCGAAACTGTGTTTATGAGGGATAACAATTCATATTTGGAGCTTATTTGGAGATCAATATGCAGTGTATCCATAGCAACAGACAGCCATCACGTCGATGCCTTTGAATCTCAAAGCACTTATAACAGGATGGCATTTTAATACAATTATTTGTTTTCTTAACAATTTAACTTTTACATCTTGGATGACGAGAGCGTAAATTGAGACATTTCAGGTGAACTGCTCCTTTAATGAGTCCTGACAGGTTTTTGTGAGGTACACCCAGTTAGCTTACACAAAGTGTTATTCCCCAAATTGTTTTGGGGCACTGCAGACATTATAGTTAATAAACTTACATTGACATTTATTCATCGCTAACAGGCCTGGTTTTTAGGTTATCCATTGACCTAAATGTGTATTGCAGCAGGGTCTTAGCAACTCTGTGGAGAAGTACACTTTGGGGTGGCCATTGTTTGAGAAATGGGGGAGGAGAGAGTTAATTAGGATTGTTAATCCTTCTGTTATTACAACGATGTCTCAACCCTCATTTAAACTCGCACGGTCACGCGCACACACACACAGACCTTTGGAAATCATTAACAATGCAGCTCTAATGACGCTTTTGCATTCTAGTTCCTCTTACCACGAGAACCCACTACGAGGGTGTGAGTTTGCATGTGTGTGAAAGTGGGTTGGAGGGTCACAGGTAGGATTACAAGTATTTTCAGACAGCCTAAAGGGAATTTGCTCCGAGACCGCCTGAATCACCTGGTCTGTCGCGAGACCATGCGTACTAGATTAATGACGGCTTGGGCTCTCGTGCAACCAGACTGTGTCAAAGCAAACCGTGAGATGACATCAGCGAGACAGGATTCATTGTATTTACGCTTAACACCGCAACGTTTCTCGGTGCTATGTACATCAACGATTAGCCTTTGTGGATTTAATTTCACAATATTACATTCGTGTTGATCGTCACTTTATTTACACAAAGGGTAAATGGGTCAATGGCGACTTGTTCCCACAGCGCAGCCTTCTGCATTCTTGTGGTAACTGCAAGACCGGTCTCGTGTTCTTTGCGCAGACACACACACACGCGAATGTGGTATTGCTGGAACTCCCACATTGCGTAATCCACTCACATCACAACTGCTGCGTCACCCAACGTCCTCTCGTTCGTAAGCCGTCAGTGTAGAACCTGGCGTCCCGCGCTTTCCTCAACCACACGTCTCTTCCTCTGGGTTACGCTCTGCTTAGAGAAATGAGAGGAAAAGCATGAAGTGTTATGTCAAATAAAGCCAAGCGATCAAAGCAATGTGGATGTTCCTTTGTTAAACCGATGTGACGTTGGCATTGTAGAGAAGTTGTAGATGCTATTTTCTGCTTACAGACTTTATGAATGGATGAGCGTACGGCGGTGACTCGCAGATGATTATTATAACGTTGTCTCGTTCCGAAATGACCGCATAACCTCACTGTTTGGTCTGCTAGATGTTTTTGGGTCTTGCCAGCAGAGGTTGCAGTCTGTCCTGCATGACTAGCGCAGCGTTTTTTTTCTCTATGGAGTATTTCATTCTGTAGTGGTATTTAAGCCGGCATAACTATGTGTGGTATGCACACACACACACATCACACGGTCATTCAATCCTGAGAGTCTAACAGCTGTAGGAGACGTTAAAAGTATTTTTTATTCTCCAAATGACATTTCCGGTGCCAACTGTATTAAAGATGTAAATATATATATATATGGTGTCGTATTCTGATTTGGCGTCTATAACAGGCTACATTTTGGGTTGTCGGCACAAAAATCTAAATTTGCGTGTGTTTTTCTACCGCAGCTGGTCCTGTTTAGTCTTGGATGTCAGACACGTGGTGCCGTTGTCCAAAGAGGAATGAACATTTGTGTATAAGTGTGTTTCTCTGTCTTTGAGGTTGTTCTCTTGCGTTACGGCACCAAACACAAAGCGCGCACGTGCGCAGTCCAGTCCAGTTGTTGCAGCCAGCCGAGACGCAGATGGCCCTCAGTGATACCACATTCCAGATGCATTGTTTAAGGAAGGCAAGCCGGGTTAGATAATTGACAGCCACAGCGCGCAAGAGAGAGAAACCCTCCCCCCCCCCCCGTCCGGCTACAGTCTCACACACGCACAGATGCACATGCACACGCATTGTTCACAGCACGCGCCCCCTTTTCTTTCTTTTCCCCGCATGCGTCCCGCCCCCGAGCCCGCTCTCTATACGTCTCTCTCTGTTTCACCCTAGCAGCAGAGCGCATAGTCGCCTCCGATTGGTGGACAGCCTTTCTTTGTGAGCTATCTGTGGCGTGACGTTGCCTCGCGTGTGTTTGCGAGTACGTGTGTGTGGGTCACAGAGTGCGGGGGGAGGGGGAGCAATGCATCACGTATTCTGTTAGCTTTTCGTTTGGTGAGCGAGCGAGAGGGGGAAGGGGGGCAGAAGAAAAAATAAAGAGGGAGGAGGCAATAGTGCAGCACTGATAGCGATCGCTTTGCCTTTTAAAAAAATGCTCCTGTGTGTATGTGGTCGAGCCATGAATTGGAGGAAGTGAGAGAGAGAGAGAGAGAGAGGCAGGCAGGGAGGGCGAGAGCGTACAAGAGCTAATGTAAAACAGGATTAAGAACACAAGATGGCTTCCTGAATGGACAGAGACCAGAAAGAAAGAGAAAGAGAGAGAGAGAGTGAGAAGAAAAGAAAGAGATAGAGAAAGAAAGAGGGTCGCAGAGACAATGGTTTGGGTCTTCTGATGGGGACACATCTTGCCACCAGAGAACTGCACACGAAGACAGCAAGGCTGAGTAGGTAAATATTTATTAGCAGTGGAAAAAATGAAGGACAGTTATGGCAGATGGGGTTGGGGGGGCTATTCTTTTGGGACGGGGGGCTCGGGGTAGAAGCTGAACAGCATTGGGATATTGAATGGCTGGGGTCAAAAACAGATCGCTGGCTTGAGCTCATTGTTGAATGTCTTTTTATGATATAAATGTATGTTTGTGTATAAACATAAATAATAAATTTGATAATTTTCGGTTTTATGTGTTAAGGATCTTGTCATAATCAAAAGCATCTTATCTTAAAGCAGCTTGAAAGCTCAGTGCAGGTTAAAAAGATCTGTGCTGTTATGAATTATTATTACAGCCTTTGGATTGCATGTCATGCATGTGTTTTTTGCATGTCAATTTTCATGCCACTTGTTCAGTGTTCTGAATGCATTTTTTCGTTCTCCTTTATTCCATGCACGACCTGGCAGGTGGAATATTTTGAAGACGTAAAAGCTCGGTCCGTCACCCCAAACCTGGCTAAAGAGGTGAGATAAATAACTCTTCTTCTGACCTTGGCCAAGTTATCCATGTGTGTATCCTCTTACAGAATTGGCGCCGTACTGCAAATGTCATCTGTATTTGATCTTCTTCATATCGCCTGGTGTACGAGCACGGCTCCCAATACTTAAAATATTTTAAGCTGACGATTTGTGCTTTTGCATGACTCAACAGGCTCATTGCGTACCCAGATGGAGTGTGACAGTTTCAACTTTAAGCGACAGCTGCACCACCTGTGTGTGCAGGTGTGAGTTGGTGTTTGTGGCCTTCGTGTCTGTCTTATACCGCAATCCCAGTACGACATCAGAGCCCATTTACAGTAACATGTCGTAATGCGTCATAAGATGCCAGGCAGAAATAAGAATGAGAGGATGGTGGCGTAGAGCTGGCGGGCACCGGCTCTGGTTTAAAGGGACCCGGGCTCAGCGCTCATTGGAAGAGAGGGAGGCGTGAACTTCGCCTGGCAAAGAGAGGGGAGAGGAGGAGGCGGCCTTTCTCTCTCTCTCTTTGGCTTTATCTCGCTCTGTCTGTCCGTCTGTCAGTCCGTCCACTTCTCTGCCTCTCTTCTCTCTCTTGTTGCATCCGGCCCAGAAGAAAGAGTGGCGGGCGGGACTGCCAAAGTTTCCAGTCATCTGAGGTAAAGAGAGTTAAAGTTAATGGGTCACGCGAGCACGCATGCGCGATGACGACACTGCTATTTGTGTGAGCTAGCACGTGGCGGAGTGTTTATGTAGTAACATGTAGCGTCAGAGTAAGACAGACTCAACAGGCCCTGAGAGCTTTGGTGAGAGTTAGCGGCGACCGTGTCAGAGAATATGGGGTTTTATCCGTAGGTGTAATCATTTCCACTGCGCTTTTATTCCTGTAAAATCAAACAGACAGTCTCTCCAGCACCGGCGGTGTCCGTGTTTGCACTTTGAATGCTCCATGCCGGATTTAGCTTTAGCCACGACACACCATTCACAATGTGTAGTCTGTGACAGTCCATTTCCAACTAAATTCTGTTATTTTGATTATATGATTAAGTTGACTGTGTGCCGTCACGGAAGGCTTATTTCGCGCACACACACACACACACAGGGTTATCTAAGCTCACACAGATGTATATTTAAATATTACGTTCGGTCTCCCAAAATGTTGTTTTGAGATATTGCTTGGCTTACCAGTTGGCCATCACGTCCCTCTTCTCTCGCATATCAGTGTCTCTCAGCCACAAATCATCAGATTGCTGTGAGAGGATTCTTTCCGTCACGTTTATTTGCTCCCAAAATACTTTGTGAAAACCGTGGATTGGCATTGTCAAGCTTTGTTAGGCATTTGGCAATGATGCAAAACGTACTGTCACTATACGGTTTAGCACATGGTGACGCTAATGTTCCTCCGTACATTGTCTGATTCTTATGTAATTGCTCAGCTTTCCCCTATAAGCCATAGAAACGGTAACATGTCCATTTTAAACGATACCTGGCAATACAAATGTCAATCAAGGCTCCTTGGAGAGAAGAAGAGGTGTTGTTTCTGTGTAGCATTTATTTCCTTCGGTTTGGCTTTCGATTGACGTAACGAAATCATGGGGATAACCTTCACATGAAAGGGCTCTGAGATTGACTATAAAAGCAGACTGCGTGCTTTACTCTGAATGTTTGATCTATGGTGCAAACGTACATCATCACCCCAGTTTGTTCATTTAAAAGACTGGAAAGAACGACCACATTAAAGAGCTCATGGAAAGTCTGTAGTAATGGTTCGTTTCGAGGTGCGAGGAATCTCCTAGCGTGACGGGAAAGGGTTAAGGCTGACCTAGATTTTACAGCAACAGTGAGTGGCAGATGACATCACTGCTGTAATTATAGTTCAGACCCCGCCCCTGAGGCTGCTCACGTGATGGGATATTTGTGTGTATGTATATCTGAACGTGTGCTTGAGGGGAAATGGTTTGTTTTTAAAGCGAAAAAAGCGAAAAGCAGGATGTCGTTTGGTTTTATTTCCATCGGTGGACCTGAAATGATGCCGCTGCCTTTGGATTTGTGTTCTTAGAAATGATGACCCTAACATTAATTGATGCATTGATTGGTTGTATCCTAGTGCTGCCACTGTGTGGGATAATCAGCAAGTGTATTAGACAAAAATTGTGTTCACCTTCGAGGAAGGTGGATGGTAAAAATGTAATGCCGTTAATAATCTTTGTAAACTGACGCCTCAGCACGATACGTTTTCTGAAACCAAACACAACCTGCAGTCTAAGCTTATTGTTTGCATAACATCACATGGTCTGTTTTTTTCTGTCTGTTCACCTTGCCAAACGTTCCAAAGTCCATTGGACTGATCGACAGTAAAAAAAATTGTGAAATATACCATAAGTTTGTATAACATACAGGGACTAGCTTCGCTTAAATAAAGAATTATATAAGTTTGATTGTAATTATACTTGCAAAGTGTTTTACTTCCCAAAAATTAAAGATTTTAAACACTTTTTACAGATTCACAATCTTATCTTTATAAATTTACTTTACTTTAATATTTAATACTTTAATATTTAATTGCAATATCATTTTTTTCTAAAATCGAACACCTTTCCGAATGTACAGTTCATAAATAATCAGGTCATTCCTGTTCTGCTGTAGCTTTTGAACTCTGTAACTTGAAAAAAGAGCTAGACATACAATAGATGTTATTCATGGTGCATTGATAGGTCAGTCAAGGTTGAAATTTGAAAATGTCTTTAAAAACTAGCATACCAACATCATGTACGATATGTATCCTCTTTTGTATTTAAAATGGCTAATCATACAAAAGGGTTTGTGTATGAACGTTTGTAGAGATAACAAGTATGTGTGCGTGTTTACATTGACTGTATTTACACAGAATGCCTTACAAAACAGGTTAAACATGTTCGTGTATAAGTGACAGCTTATTGATGTTGGGTGTTTAGAAGCTGATACGATCTTCACAGCTAAGAGAAATGGTTGCAGCTTCATGTTTCCATGGAAAAGGCATTCTATAGAACATTATGGTGCTGAACCATCATAAACGCACTGGTAATTGTGATTGTGTGAAGATGCATTAAAGATAATGAAAGAGCATGTGAAAAACTAATAGTAAATATGTTGCAGTTAGACATAGAATGACATTCATGGCGTAATAATATTTTGCCAAATGCTTATTTCTAGCTTTAGCTCCTTCGTATTTTTTCTATCTAAGTCTGTTGTTTTGGTAGAGATAATCACACATGCTCGTCCTTCATGGTGGCATGTGGCTTTGCCACTCCTGTGGAATGGATGACTGCATTACTGCAGTTAATGAAAAATGAATGGACAGGATGTTCCGTGGCACATCAGCTCAATAAAGGCGTGTTATCTCTCTTTTCATCTTACTCCTGACCCACGGTGAATGTAATGTAATTTCTACCTCTGATGTACAGTATCATTTTATTTATGCATTACTATTGGCTGTCACTCCGTTGAAGCAAAGCAAAGCGCTTTGCATGGCAAATGTACTGTATATCAAAGAAAGGTTGAGACCAAACAGGACATGCAATGCTGCAGTGCACTTAGTAAGGTTTTCAAAGAGGTACTGGCCCTTTAAATTCAGCTACGCCGGACTTGGACATATGTGGAGCTAATCTTAGCCCTACTCCTGAGAAAGACAAGACTGGCAACCAGCCACCGTGCAGGGCTGAAGAGAGAGTATTCTCATTTTGGACTTCTTTTGTCAAAGAAATCTGCCACAATGAGGTTTTATGATGTATGGTTTTCGCATCTGGGCTGCTTAACATTTAAAATGTACGTTCAATGCCAATGTTTCAGGGGTTTGTTTGAAAGCTAAATGAAATGAACCTATCCTGGTTTATGTATCAGGTTTCCTCTGCGTGATGTTGTCCATATATCTCCTTCACCGTGATTGTCTTTCCAATTCTGTCTGTCCTTCTTCTCTTACAAGCTTTTGTCTTCTGCCATTCTGCTATTTTCAGCTTTTCCTGGCTCTCGAATCCCCTTGCTCATCGAATTTCACCTGTTTTTTTCCTCTCCTCCAAAACTTCTTGCACAAAGACCACTCTTCAGTCCATGCGCCGTCCCATACCACCTCCTTTCCCACCATCTTATTGAGTGATGAGGGTCGCTCCTCCCTTCCCCCACTTTCCTTATGTCTGTTCTGCTTTGCTTCCCTCTCACTTTCTCTCTCTCTCTCTGTCTGTCTCTCCCTTTCTCTTTGTGGGCTGAAATGAGGAGGGGGTGCTCATCTGGGATGTGCGTGCTGACTTGCATGTGCCATGTGTCGGGCACAACGTATTATGACACACATTATATACCTTCCCACCATACCCTAAGAAAGAAGCATCAGGTCATGGATTGCGTTGGGTTTACACAAAACTAATTGAGGATCAGAAAAACTAGATCATGGGATGAAGTGTTGAGGGGGTGAGAACAATAGAAAGATATGGAAATAACATAAATAACACCATGGGAATTACCAAGCAGATGGGAAAATGGAACGGTTAGTACAGACAGACTGACAAACAGAAGTAGGTATCTTGATCTTGAATGAATGTCTGGGGTATTCATGATCTTTCCCAGACGTAATGCACTCAATGACCCTAAGCTGTGTGCATACGTGCGACGGTTTGTGTGTGCTCTCGCTTGCAATCGTATGAAATTCTTAGAAAGCACCATTGCATTCCTCAAATGTGAGAGATTGTCCAAAGCTGTACTGAAGGAAGCAGATTAATAAACAGATGTAGAGAGGAAGGGTGTGTCTTTGTCTGTTGTTGTTGTTCTGAGTGATATGAGGAGGAAAATGTTTGGAAGGACTAGTTGGAGGAGACAAAAAGTTGTCTGTGTTTTGCTGTGTTCAGCTCTTCCAGTCATATTTTTAATATCCTGAAATTTGTGCATTTGGGAATACTAGCCAAACTGAACAGAAGAAAAGATCAATTAATTTCTCTCTTGATTTGATTCCAGTGTATTCAGGTGCTTGTCCCTGTGGATATATGAATTACTCATGCTTCGGTCTTGTGTTTTAAATGTTGAAATTCCTAATAAATAGCTGTATACTAATACTGCATGACTAATAATGTGTATACATTACACAATGATTTAGCACATTTCTGTGAATTCCAGCTCGTGGAATGAGTGTTCATGCTAATTTGGGTGTTTCCTATGGGTGTGAATGTGTGTTTCTATTTTGTTGTGGGTGGTTTTGTGTAGGAGAGCTGATTATTTTGTGATCTTGTTTTAGTGATGTGTGTGATAATGAGCTACAGATGAGTCATAGACTGATGGACCAAAATACAGAAAGTGATCTTCATATGCTATTCTATATCACCAGCATAACGGTTAACATGTTACTCATCGCTTTTCTGAGAATCTCTGAATCTAAGAATTTTTAAAATCATGGTTTTGAATCAGACATAGGTCTGAATGTTGCTGGGAAGGAATATGCATGCCTTTTGTTATGTGTTGCTGTTCTAAGAGTTCACAACTAATTCATCAATCCTAGTTATACATTTACAATTATACATTTACAGAGACACACTTGATGAGTGATAACTTGATAGAAAGAGCATTCATTATTGACCTTTTTTCTTTTGGGTCGTGTTGAATTGGCAACCTTTCCATCTATTGCTGTGGCCTTTCTGAGACATTTGAAGTTTCACATCCCCAATGTCTCTTATGTTTAGATCAAATATCAACTGTCTTGTGACCAGTGTTGGGTGTAACTAGTTACTGTAATTTCATTACTTTTCCCTTGAAAAAGTAAAGTAAGGGATTACCCTAAGTTTTTCACTAATTTAATTATGGGTCAAGCTCGAAGGGCCAAGTATGTTTTTTTCTTTTGACTGATTTGTACGAAATTTTGATATATAGCTTCTAAAGACACTGGTGACACTGAAAGGATTTTCGATTGGTCAATCCGTTCTTGTACTGCACGTCAATGAATTCGATGGAGAGCTCACCAGAATGGATTTGATGCTGCATCTTCGCCAAACTTTCACATATTGATACGAAATTTGGTAGGTATCATCACAAGCCTGACCTGAGGTAACATGTTGTTTCGGCGCAGCGCAACCTAGTGGTCTTACGTTTTGAAAAATGGCTATTTTTGCTTATAACTTCCGAACGGTTTGTCCAAAAATAAAAAAAGTTTGTCAAGTTAGATGCAGGGTCTCATGCAGAGTCAAACGATATCCAGTGTTCCCATGTCGGCCATATTGGGCATCTGTCATACTAAATATATGGTGCAAAATGCTGTTTTTTATGAACGCCTTAGCGTATCGCTACGAAATTTGGTATTCGGCACCATGCCCTGAGAGAGCCCGTAAAGTTTTGAAAATATATTTACAGGCCTAAAAGAGTCGAACGATACCAAACAGGTTTCGCTTTACGACCTGTAAAGTGCTTTGGTGCAAAGTATAACTTTCGAATTACTTTGCAACCGTTACTCCGATCGAGACGAAACCAGCGTTGGAAACGCAAAACATTTAGTGGTTTACTACTCATCACAGGCCAAATGTAAATGTTCATGGTAAGTGGGCCAAAAATGCAAAAAGACATTGCTGCTTGATATTTTTTTCTTTTTGTAGTGTACATGCTTATAATTTCTAAACCAAATTAGATGTCTTCAAATCTTACACATTTATCTTACATTAATGGGTCTGAGAAGGCGTCGACCATTTGGAATTTTGTCGTAAAAAGCAGTATTTTTGAAACGCAATGGAGAATCGCTACGAAACTTGGTATGGTTCATCAAGATCATATTCTGAGAGGAGCTGTAAAGTTATATGCCAGCCCTAGTGGGGGCCCTAGTGGTCATGAAATATAACGAAATGTATTAAAATGTTTGTTACATATGTGGAAAATCAACATAATGTTATTCACATTCGTATATTGTATTTGTTGGCTCAAGCAGAGTTCATTGATATCAAAGTTGTCATATTCCACCATACTTCCTGTCTGCCACATTGAATTATATAAATAACACTCCTAAATAAAAGCTTCTTGATTGATTAAAGTGGTTCTCATATATAGCCTCAATTATAGGGTCATGTGGCTGTATCTTCGGAACACTTTTGTGTATTGACACGAAAGTTGGTATGCATCATCACCGGCACAAGTTTGGTGGTCTAAAGTTATAAGCAATTATATAATAATTGAATAGCTATTAAATGCTTTTACATATCTCTTAAATGCTTTTACATATCTGCTGTGCAGAAACTAACCATCAGAAATGTCCACATGTATTTCCCTTTGTGCCATTGTATTGATTGAACCCGCAATTGCTGCTTGCAGCTATATTTGCAGTTAATTTTGATGTAATTAAACTAAATTATTTGTGTATATATGTGTGTGCAATAGTGGAATAGACATCAAAATTCAAAGTTTAACTTCAAAATCTATGGTTTAATGTATAATTATCACATTTGTAATACTTTGGTCAGTTTACAAAACTACTTTATGTAGTTTTATAGTATTTATTTGAATGAATTAGAAGAGCTGTTTCATGTGAATCCTTGAAACATTTAACTAATCAAGGTTGATATAGGATATAGAAAGTAATTAGTAAAAAGCAATTAAATACTTTTTTGGAGAGAATCAATTGTACTGTAATCTAGTTACACTGTTGAATAAGTAATTAGTAACTAGTAATTATTACTTTTTATAACTAACTTACCCAACACTGCTTGTGTATGTTTGTGGCTTGCTTGGTTGGGTTTTCTCATATTTTAAAACACACAAGACAACTCTAGCATTTAGAGTAATGCAGAAGCAAGGGTATTTTGTCTGGTTCCTCTTGGCAATCAAGATTTTCTTGTATAGTTTGATGAACTGATAATATGGGCCAAGTATGTATTTACGTTGATCTTTCAGTTGGTGTCATTGAGGTTAACATAGAGATAACATTTGCAAAAACAACGAGCAACATTTTTTTTCTTCTCCACACCATTTGTTCATCTTTGCTAATGTTAGTTAATACAAACTGTTGATGGAAGATCATTGTGATCACATATGTTAACAGATACAACTTTTTGGTTATAAAAATGTATTTCTTATAATTAACTTTAACTAGGATGGGCATTTTTTATCATATTTCAAATCGAGTACTGGACGGGTTTGAAAGTACTTGGGGTGGGGCGTGTCCCTCATGTTGACAAAAAGATTTTAATTACAACACGGATATGAAAATGTATGTTGTTAAAACTACGACATGATTGAGATAATAATTAAATCAACACTGTTAGATTATTAAAAATTCACTGTCAATGTTTTTGAAAATACATAAAACATTTTAAAGAAATATCAGCGTGAGGTGAGCATCATATCTGCCCTGTTGTATTTCTGTCTGACAGTAAAGTCTTTTATGCTCATCTGACTTGGGCAGGGTGAGCGTTTTTTATCCATTCTTATGAACTTGAGCGCACGTTCACATGGCTCCGCGAGCGGCGCGGATTCAACACTGGAACCCATTATAACCAGAAGTTCTGTGCCCACTTGATGCAGCACGAAGAGATACAACAAAGGCTTTGTTTGGTTTCTTTTGCGTTGCATCGAGGCACTCACGTGTGATGTAGACAGAGTGTAGGATGATAACGAATCAAACTTATAGTAGATTTGTATGTTTTGTATGCAGCTTGGTGCTAAACGTTTTGCACTCGATTGTAAAAATCGGGCATCGCTGCGTGCTTTCTATATACCCCTCTGTGCTCCAGACTTGACTCTCAACTCGCAACCAATCAAGTCTCTGGGTACCACCCAAAAAGCCAGCATAAGCAATCAGAAAGAAAGAAAATAAATTTAGTTTACAATTTGTATTTATTGACCAAAACGATCATCGTTTTCATCATCGATCGTCAAGTCTCTAGTACACCATCTCTAACATTAACTGAAATTAATAAAGAGATGTTGTTTAGTATATACAGTATGCAAAACTATACATGTATATAACTATACATATGTCATCGTTTATATATCATATGGATGTGTTTGTTTTGCTTAAATAGTAGTTTATGTACAGTGTAAGAGTTGTTTCTTTGTTATGGTTAAGGATTTACTTTTAGACCTGTAGAATGTTTTTGTATTCTACTATAGGACGTAATGGAAAATTATACGTTTTTGTGGTGCAAACTGTTCAACTGATAAATTAAAGACACAAAGACACTCAAGCGCCTTAGCAAAAAGAACACTGGTACTAATATTGCTCTGTAATCTGCGTTATGTTTTGCCGCATTTTTGTTCCTTATAGCGTAGATGTGCCGTAGCTTATGACAGAAAGGGTTAGGTAACTACAGGGCATGAGAACTGCTGCGTCACGCTAGAAAGGAGAGAGGGAGTACATCTAAGTGGGTGAGTGTGTAAGGGGAGGCACATCCACATTATGTGTTGTGACACATCTGCCCAGCCCTCTATCGCCAACTAGGAGCGCAGAGCGATTCTGATGACATAACCACGACGTCATGACGGTTCGCTCTCTCCGTTCACTCTCTCTCCAGCGCTCACTTTCTCATTCACTCGCTTTTCCTTAGCCAGTGACAGTGCACTTTACCTCTCCGCCTGGGCTTGTGTCTGAGTGTGTTTGTCCACGGTGTTGCCTTGCCTTTACGATGTTGGTGGTGGCGATCCAACTGGCAGGACTCGGAGAGAGAGAGCAAGTGAGCAAGAAATAAAAGACACTAAGATGAGAGATTGGCGACTTGAACTACATAGCGAGAGGTTTCGAGGGTTTATACGAATCCTGTGCAGTCTGCAATCACAGCCTCATAATGCAAGACCGATTCTGCGGAGAAGCTTAATGGCGACTATCAGAGACAACTGCTATGCCTTTTTCTGAGTACAAAATCAAGCCGGGGTGGCGATGGAAGGAAAAACTGAGAAAATGTAAAGGTAGAGATAGCGAAAAGATGCCAGCAAATGAGGGAGAGAGACAGATCAGGCTGAGAAGCTAACAGGAGCTAGGAAACAGGCTTTCGAAGACATGGGTTGGCATGAAATGGTAGAGCGGTGTTTAGGCAAAAATGAAATCGCAAGACCGGCTCGGAACACGAAAAATAAGAATGTTATTTAGAGCAAGGCTCATAGGAGATTCTTGTTCTTTACAGCTTAACTTACTCGCCATAGTTCTCTCGATATCGTCTGCTCTTCCCTACCCTGGAGTCCCTCATCCAAACATTCGCCTTTTTCCATCCCTGCGAGCACCTCATCTCCCTCGCCTGTGAGCGGAACTAACAACATCGATAATTCAAACAAGTTAATCGACAGCAACACTGTGCATAAACCTCTCTGTTTTATGTGCAAAATAATGTATTTTTCTTTAAACTTGTGCTTTCTATCTCTCTGTGCGGTTTCCGTCAACCTCGCTGTACCTTGTGGTTGCTTCTCTGTCAGCCGCTGTGCTTTCCTTCTCACATACTGCGTTCCTCGTTTGTTTGACTCTTTAGTTGCAGCTTGAATTGTATATATTTGTGGTCTCTATGAGTGCATCTGTGTCTACAATCTTGTATGTGCTTGAATGCTATATATATATGACTGACATTTCCTGCGCAATTCTGCAGTTTGTGTTCGGTTTGGTTGGAGATCGCTTAAACGTGTTGTCTGTAAACACACATTAACAGCTTCCTTCTGTCAGCTGCCTCTGATCAAAACAAAAATCAGTATCATGTGATGTTAGCAAGGTAAAATGCACGGCAATAAATAATCCTTGCAAACTGTGAACAGTCAAGAGTGCGCTATAATGGCAGGAATAAATATGTCGGTGCCGCTCATGTCCTTTTCCTTGTTGTTGTTTTTGTCATATCTTTAGACATTAGAAAGCAGCTGCCATTTAGCGTTTGAGTGGACGGTCTGCATGTAACTACTGCAGCCTCCATCTTATGGAAGCACTCCGAGAATAATTATGCCAAAACATCTCTAGAATATCAAAAGGCCGTTCATTTAGTTTTTTGCACCGTAGATTTGGCGTTAAACCGTCTATATGCATTAATACTGTCCTTTATTTACCAGCCAGTCTCCGTTCTGCAGCGGCTGTGTTTCCTGCACGCTCCACCATTCCATCGTACGTGCCCAGTGTAGCTCAGATAATGGCCTCTCTCACTCTGCACACACAGAAAAGAGGGGGAGGAGGAAAACGAAGGGAGGGAGAAAACGAGAGAGGGGGAGGGAGTGCGCGAGCGAGCAAGAGAGAGCGGTGGGGGCTCTAAGGCAAAGCAGACGGCAAATGCGAAAAGCAGAAAGAAAAAGGAGAATATAGAAAAAAGGAAGGGAGGAGCAGAGAGACATAATGAGAGGGGGAGAAAGAGAGAAGCGACAGTGGCGGTAAGAAGGGAAACATAGCGAGTGTGTGTACGTGGGGGAGGTGTGTATGACAGAGCGCGTGCGTGCGAGCGTCCGTATGCCGCACTGCCTGGCCGACTGAGAAGAGAGGGAGAGAACGAAAGAGACTGAAAGGAGAAAAGAAGGCAACCCTAAGTGGATTTCCACCGGCTGGCTTCTTTTTTTGGTATTGTCGGGAAAGCCGTATTCCATGCACTTTCCTGTCCACGTTTCCCACCTTTGTCTCTCCGGCAACGTTTCTGGGACAACTAGACCACTGTGAGTAGACGCTGATCTGTTTTACTCTCTCTCCGTTTCAAATTCACTGTTTATTTTGACGTGACAGATGGGAATAAACGGGGTCGAGGTGGGGGGGGGGGGGGGGGTGTTGTGCGTCTCGCCGTATTCAGCTGTCTACTATCAAGGTTTAAATCGCATCGGCTCTCTCTCTCTTTTTTGTCTCTGTGTAGTCAACCTCAGAGACAGCTGTTATTTGTGTGTAGCGCTGGGAGACATTGATACTGCATATGTGCACAGTTCTGCACACGGCACAGTTTAAAGGGCAGCTCGCGCTTGAAAGTAAAACCGGTTTTGCAATCTCTTCTGGTTGGGCGTGTTAATGTTTTGGTAGTAGTAGTAGCTGTGTGGGTCTGAGAAGAGAGTTTTGGCAGCAACGTAAGCGCCGGCACGCCTCGGATAATTGCTTGAGCACGTGCTTTTTTTTGCTGTCAGACAGGTGTGTTTGCAGGTGTACCAGGCATAAAAGTCTGACATCGACTTGATATCTGATACAGATCTTGCATTGCACGTGTGATGCATAAGAGCAATGAATTTTGGTATAAAAACTCACACGAAGTATTAAATGTTTCTTGTATATGGTGAAAGTTGTGCTTGAGTGTAAACGGGTGTTCATTTCATCAATAAAAAGAGGAACAAGAGCCTGATGTCACAATTGCGTCGTTCAGCTTTTTAAACAGCGTTGACATGTGGCCACTGTTGGGCAAGTGGGAATCTAGCTTGCATTGCTTGTCAGACACATGCTTTTGAAACACACACGTACACACACAGTCTGCTCGGCGGCTGGCACACAGCCTTGTGGGGATCCAACCAGACACCACTTACAGAAGGTGAATTCAAAGTGTCTGAACAACTTGCCCATCATTAGAACGTATCAAAAGCCCTGTCACAATAGAAGCACAATGAAAGGCTCAGATGTATTGACACATTAAGAGATGAGCTTAAAGCTTAAAGTGTCTAGTCTCACCGGTTCTCAAAATGTAATTGTGACTATAACCTATTTGTTGATACATATACATTTATAACAATATTGTAGATGCATCAACAGGATTATGCCTTAGAAATCTTAAATTTTCAGTTGAATAGATTAATCTTTTGGTGTAATTAATCATCCAGTCAAAACATTTCAAAAGTTTTAGTTACTTATGGGTTGGAGTGAATTTAAATGTAGTGGGTGTTTTTATAACCATACTTTGGCAACAGATCCAGTAAATGGACTTCTGCTTTTATAATGATTTTGAAATGATTAATTTCCTCTTTTCCAAGATATGCTTTATCACAATGTACATATGCATAGCCATGTATTTCTTCTGACAGATGAATAGAAGACACAGAATATCATATATGTATGTTATCTGAAACCACATCATTAATTTAAACATTTTGAAGCACAGTGCATGGCTTCAGAGAGCAGAATATATTTGAGTCTTTAACAACTAGGAAACAGGAAGAGATTATTAGTGTGTTGACATAGGCATTACCAGTTCTATTGTAATTGTAAACATACCTTTATATTTGCATGAGACAGTTGAACTGGTCTGTGTGCTTGAGATATTTTGTCATGCAGTAGCTCAGGTCAGAATATACACTTTAGATACACTTTACTCTGCGTTTTATTGCATAATTATACACAATTTAAAGCCAGCGTATCTGCAATAAATGAATGGTTAGTGTCTGCTAAATGCCATACTTTAAGTATATAACACTGCAGTAACCAAAGGTCAATTTAAGTTGCCCTAATTTAATATGTTCTCTTGAGAGGAGAAAAGAAAGAGAGAGGCAGAGCAGGAGAAGAACATAAGAAGACTCAGGGATCTTCATGGGTAAAACATAGATAGACTTCTCTCATATGAGACAGCTACCTTAGAGGGAATGCCAAGATGAATCAGTCCAACATGTCAGAGTACATCATCTAGTTAATAGAGGTCAATGATTATGCCATTGTTTCCATTCAAAATTAAAAGCATTTGCCCTTTCTGTGGAAATATAACTAGTGCACCACAAATCAAAGCTTATTGGATAGGTGAATCATGAAGTATATTGACACTTGTCAGTATTTTGAAACATTAAGTAACTGTGTCTTTCTGTTTCCTACAGACTGTTTCTGTGGTGGGTTCAGTGGATGGCCCCAAAGGAAGAGGCCAGATGGAAATTGGGTCCCATGACCGCCTGGAAGAAGGCGTGTTAAACCAGGAACTGTCTAATGGGATAAGCAAACTTGCTGCAAATGAAGAAAATTCTTGTGATGAAGAAGCAGGTTGTGTGGCCAGGGAGCACCACCAGCACAGCTACCACAAGGGAGCTGGATGTATTTCCCAGACAACAGGTTGGGGCCCTGAGCACACTGGGAAGTCCAATTCTGAATCTCAACAGGCTGCTTGGAGCGGCCCAAACCCTAGCACACCAGTAAATGATGTGGATATGGAAGATGCAAGAACCCTGGTTGCCTTTTCTGCCACTGTGGGCTCACTACCCCCCTATAGCAACCATAAACCTTCTCAAACTCCATCAACTCCGCTATATGAACGGTTTAACCAGGAGATGTCTAATGGTAGTGAGGAGGCCAGGAAAAAAAATGTGGATGCTGAGTTTTGTCCCCCTGAAGATCTAAACACACTTCAGGCTGCACTGAGCAAAGCCCGTCATGGTCATAAGCCCCCTAACTGTGACTGTGATGGCCCTGACTGCCCTGACTACCTGGAGTGGCTAGAGAAGCAGATCAAAATGGTGGCTAACTGCCAAGACAAAGGGTCCTGTAAGGTTTCTGGTGGTCCTCCGCAGCCACATCTACTGCATCATCATGCTCTGTCCCAACCTCAGCAATGTGGTGGTAACCCTCTGTGTGCACAAGACACAAACCCACCACCCCCTGTTAACCAGCCCTCTGCTCCTAGACCCTTTGGCCCACCAGCACCAATTCCTTGCTCCCCTAGTGTTTTGTCTATAGCCAAGGAGAGAAATGTCAGCTTGCAAACAGCCATTGCAATTGAGGCACTGACCCAGTTGTCTGCCACTGTCCCGCAAACTGTCGTACCTCCAGCTGAGTCTTCACCTGCAAATCACCATCAGCCAGCCTCCTACAACCAGAGTATACCCCAATTGGTCTCTTCATCCACTGGCTCTCTTTCATCTTCCTCCTCTGCAATGCCAAAGTCTATCCCTCCTGGAAATTACTCTCACCATAAGGCATCATCATGGGAGCAGCAGCAGCCTCAATCTCAGGGTGAGGCCCCTGTATCTAGCTCATCACCCTATGCTTCTCAATACCCATCCTCCAAGTCACCATTTACAAGCATGCAACCCTCAAACCCTAACCCCCAACCCCAGCAGTGGCATCAGGGCACACCTGGAAGCTGTGAGAAAAGCTCCCCTCGTAACCCATGGATGATGGTGAACTCCGAGTCCCAGCCCCGTTTTGTAAACCCGTCTCACAGCAGCAGTGACCCAGTATCCGAGCTGAAGCAGCTTCTTGGTGACACCGGCGGAAAGTACACCAACACAGCCTTTAGGTTCCCGTTTCCCCACCTAAGCTTGCAGGATGGTCGCAAAGGCAGCCTTACAGGGGTGCCTCACATCAAGCAGGAAGTGAACACAAACGAGTACCCAGGTTCAGGGTGTGCAGCCATGAGGCAAGAAGGCATGATGAATGGGCAGCAGCAGTTCCAGGGTCAGCTGGTTTCCCCCACAATTAGGCACTCAACTCAGGCAGCACTACAGCAGCACCTTCATCATAAACGCAACCTTTTCTCTAACTCTCCAGGCTTCAGTCCATTAGGCCCCATGGCTTGTCAGAACCTCCGTAAATGGTGGCCACAGACTCTTCCAGAGAGTGCTGTAACCATCAAACAGGAGCACAAGGAACCTAAAAAGAAAAAGACTGCTCATAGTTCTCTTCTCAAGCAAACAGTAGGTGGGCCGTTCAGTCCGCTTGGTCCACCTCTTCCAAAACCTAAGCAGATCGTCATCAAGAAACAAAAACAGAAAGCCTCCCAACCAACCTTCATCCCACAGAGCCAGATTAAAATATCTAAACGGCCCGTCATCACCCCAGGATATGCACCTTCCCTGTCCCAGTTTGTTCCATCTCTACCAGGCATGGAAGCTGGGCTTCCCCCCTCTCAGGTGGTTGAGAGCCACCCAGCTCCAGCCCAATCTCAGGAATCCATTTTAAATGGCAGTAGTGCATCCATCTCTGAAAACACACAATCTTCTACCCCTGTGTCTGCCCTATCAACATCGACCCAAAAGATGATAGCATGTTCAGGCCCAGAAGGGTCAAATAAAAATGTCCCAGCAACCAGTATCACACCTCATACTTCTACAATGCAGTCAACTCCCTCTCTGACTGGTCTTGGTAACTTAGATCCAAAATTTGAAGATCTGATTCGCCAGTTTGAGGAGGAGTTTGGGGACAGTATTTCCTCAGCTTCTTCTACAGACAGGGCAGGGTCTACTCAGCCAGTGGTGAGCGAGTCACAAGCAAACTCGCACTCAGGACAAGCCAGACCAGAGTCACCATCCTCAAAGCAGCCAAATAACTGCCCTCCTGTTCATACATCTGAATCTGAGCCCATGGATGAAGGTAAAAGATATTTGGCTGTGAGAGTTGATGAAGAAAACCTGGTGCCATCTAATCAGGTCTGTACTGTTAAACAAGAAAGTGAGGAATGTGAGGTGTCTGTAAAACCTACTGGCCAGCTCCTCTCTATGGCTCAGGAAGCAATTTTGGAACAACAGCATCCCTTCATCCCACCTTTCACCCCAAATAAACGCATAAAGATTGAGTCATCTGGTGGTGTGACAGTGCTCTCCACAACGGCATCTTTCTCTGCAGATGGTGAGGGAGAGGAATTAAATACTCCCTCAAAGGATATCTTTCCTTCTTCCCCTTCACTTAAAGGTTTTCTTGAGTCACCCTTGCGCTACCTGGACACTCCCACCAAGAACCTGCTGGATACACCTGGGAAAGACGCCCAGTCTGAGTTTCCCACCTGTGACTGTGTGGGTAAGTCTGAGAGTTTTAAGAAAGAGGTTAATCCAAACAAATTCTGAAAATTGAGCATGGGCACTTATATTTGCATACAATACAATGTAGCATTATACAGTATTTTTTAAATAATTTTGATGCCTGAAGAAAACAATGAATGTGGTTGTGAAATAGAGATCTATTTTAACCACAGGCGTTTCAAAATTGCATTTAGATTTTAATGCAGTTACTATATTACAATTTCAAGTATATGTTAATACACTCCATTAGACTGAAATATGGATTAGGTTGATCATGAAAATTCTCTTCAGGAAGTCACTAATGTTTCTCTTCCAGCAGATAATTTCTGCATCAGCAAATTTTTCAGGGTAATGTAGGGCCACGTCTGAGAATGTATGCTCTACCAGGGGCACATGCATTATGCTGCAGTCTGTTCTCTGTCTCTCTTGCAGAGGAACAATAGGTTTGAAGAAAAGGGCCAATTGTAATTCTGTTGGGTAGTGCAGGGCCTTTTGACTGGGTTCAGGTCAATGGTACAGTGAGAACAGTTTCTGCAGAAGAGGCAGACACAATGGAGGGAGTCTGCTTGTATATAATATGATACATTGAGGCCAAACATCAAAGGGAGGGAGCAAGGTGGACAGGGTAAGAAGAGATAGATGGCAACCTTGCAGGTGTTCCCTCGTGGACGTTTTTGTGATAAATTGCTATGATGTGTAAAATGCATCACATCTTATCTCCTAATTAAATTAATTTGTATTGTGATGTGTATATGAAACGTGTTAAGAACATGTTCGGTCAAGGGTAGTAAGCTGCACCTGAACACTTGTTTGAGCTTGACTGTTTGACTAAGAAAAACCGACAACAGAAGGGATGTTTCCTAGGTAAATCCCTATAGCATTGTCAACACCACCGGGAACACCCCCTGGCGTTTGAAATTTTAAAACACACCCTGAATATAGCACCTTCAGTAGTACTGCTCCTATTTTTTTATGTTTAATGTAATGTATCTTTACAAAAGCACAGTAAACAGCCATTACATGTTTTTGTTCTTTTGCAAACACTGTTTTATATCACTTATGTAGGAAATTCTCACAGACCTTATTTTGACTCTAGTCCCGCCTTTATTGCTATATACAGTAACATCCCAAATGACCTTAAATTGCCTCTTTCCCAGACAAGATCTCTCTCTCTCTCTTTTTCTCTCTCTGAAATATATTTGCACTGGCATACTATTGTCTAATTCCATTACAAATAATCTGTCTAAATTGACATTTATAATTTGGATGATTACACATTATTATATAGAAATTTGTCTAATCCTTACATAAAGATGTTTCGCTCTTTGTCTCTCTATTCTAGGTCAAATCACAGAGAAGGATGATGGTCCATATTACAATCATTTGGGATCTGGACCAACTCTGGCTTCTATCAGAGAACTGATGGAAAATAGGTGAGATGCACCAGTCATACTCTGGGTTTACATGGTAATTGTCGGCAAACACTCTGCAGTAGATGTAGGAACTATCTAGTATCCAGCTTCAAAATCCAGTCTGTATTGATCTAGAGGGGAAACGCGTAAACTCAAGAACAAAATTTATATCCCCCAATTTGTTGCGTTCCTCTCCTATTTTTATAAAAGCATTAGCCTGAATAACTACATTTCAGTTCAAAAGGCTTTTCAGAAGTTGAATATTACCAAATTAGTGTAGCTGGGGCATATACAAATGTTGAATTTAAATGTACAAACAAAATGTATTAAACTTCAGAAAGCTCAAAGGAATACTGCTGACCACACATAGTTTGCTGTAAAGAGTCCCCTAGCAACCCTTTGATTGTTCTGCTGGAGTTGTTTGGAAGCTCTGGCAGTTGGATCATGGCAACAGACTCTTAGCCAGCTGAGGATAAGCATCTCTTATCCTCTTTTCTGCCATTTGCTCGCCCCTCCCCTCCCTTAACCCCCATCCACCCACCTTCCTTGTCCATGATCTTGTCCCCAGGGAATTCCTAACCCAGAATCCAACAGAAATAACAGGAAATATCAGCATCAACAGATCCACACGAGGGAGAATAAAAGAATGAATAGCAGATAGAAAGGGAAAAATGTAAGGAGTAGTGGGTGAAGTGATGAAAAGGGTAAAGTTTTTTTATTGTTTAATAAAACATTGCACAGTTCCAATACTGTATGTTTTTGGCTATAGAACACATTTGCTTTGCAATTGTACTGTCAGGGCCTGTTACTTTTTTTGTTCCTTTATTCAAATAGGGCAGTTTATGAGGGGACAGGAAGTGAGAGGGAGATCAGGGGGGAACCAGGAAATGACCCAAGCCAGTCTCAAACATCAACATGTCACAGCACGTGCATCACTGAGCTATGTCTATGCCTGGGGCCTTTTTTGAAAACTTTCGTTAATACTACTTTAATGATCATGCGACACTTCATTGGCATACAAGAACTCAAAAACATCCCCAGGGTGCAACCCACCTTTTCTCCTGTAAGCACACCGAAGCTCAGACTTTCTTGACCCATTAGGACACGGTATCTGCTGACCTCTTGTCCACTCTTGTTGCTTTATTTGAGAGCTGATTGAGGCCCTAGTGGCAGTATTTCAATAGCAAGAGTCGAGAGAGCGGGGGCTGTTGTACAGGGGAAGAACCGCCCCTTTGTTTGAGTGACTATAGCCTTCTTAAGCCTTAGATTGACCCTTTTGTGGCCTTTGACCTCATAGTCCACCCCCGTGGATCTTTGAAGCTTCTCCCCAGACTGTGCAATTTTAGCTTAGTGGTATTTATACTCCGCACACGCTGCTGTCATGTTTTGTCCACTGAGAGTTTAATTTACGTCAACCTGAAAACAAGAACATGATGGAACATACCTCATATTTAAATTTATAGACTGTGTCAAAGCCACAACATAAAGAAACGTTACTGTGCATGCACGTGTTCGTGAACTGCCCTTAACCTCCAAGACATATTCGTAAATAACAGAGTACCTGAAGGTTATTTCTGATAACAATTTATATTATTTATATAGGTTTACAATAAGATCCAAACAATACATATAATATGTATACTTCATTACTTTAAAATGCTTTATATATTAAAGTTAGTTTTTATACAAATATATTTATATAAATTTAAATGCTGTTTAATATGAATTGATATAATTATTATATGAACTGATAATAATATTTATGAACATGTTTTAAATTATAATCAATAAATGTAAATATACAATACAAATAATCTCTTTGAAGCTAAATATTTTCCCTCTAACATCTTATCACTTTAAAGTGTTTTTTTTTTTTATTTGGAGCGAGAGACACAAGGGGGGTGGCTTAATACAGTCAACAGGTGCACATGTCTGATAAAACGGTCTATATAAATATGATTTAATTGTCTGTCTCCTTTTATTACAGGTATGGGGAGAAGGGTGAAGCTGTTCGTATTGAGAAGGTGGTATACACAGGACGAGAAGGAAAGAGCTCTCAGGGATGTCCTATTGCTAAGTGGGTAAGTATATTTTGCTCTCATGACATGAGCTAGTCCTGTTGTAGATTAAATATGTGTTCAAAAGCTTTTTGGTTATAAATGTGACAACTGCATTTTTTAACTATTCCGCTATATAAGCATAGTGTTTCTTCCTAACTGTGTTTCTTACTCTAGGTGATTCGTCGGAGTAGTGAGGCGGAGAAATTGTTATGTGTGGTAAAGCAAAGAGCTGGGCACCACTGTGACAATACCGTCATCGTTGTCGTCATCCTGGCCTGGGAAGGTGTGCCGCGTGCTCTGGGAGATAAACTCTACCAAGAACTCACAGAAACAATCATCAAATATGGCAATCCCACCAGCCGCCGTTGTGGACTCAATGACGAGTGAGTTTCCAACTCAGTCTTTTTTATTTCATTGGGAACCTTGCCAATGACCACTGATATTTCCATGACTGGAAACTTGGATATTTTGTGTGTGTGTAGTGACATTATATTGGCCTGTCCTGCTGTTTAGATATCAGCATCAGCCATTCAAAAACATTAGTACAGAAAGTTATTTGTGGTCTGGATTTTACCTATTATTAATCAAAATACATGACATTATCTATTTTTTGAGACACGTTGCTCAATCTTAGAAATAATTAAATTTACCAAATAGGTTACAAAAATATAATGAAAAGGTGTTATGAAGTTTATATGAACGCATTTATTGACACACTTAGGATGTAATCATGTAAATACAGACTTTCCAGAGTCTCTAATGTAATCTTTGAATAGTTCAAATATGAAGTATGTAAGGTAATAGTTTTCATTGAGTAATAATTCAACGAATGTCTGGTGACTTCTTTACAGTCGAACCTGTGCATGCCAAGGGAAGGACAACGACAAATGTGGAGCTTCATTCTCTTTTGGCTGCTCCTGGAGCATGTACTTCAATGGATGCAAGTATGCGCGAAGTAAAAACCCTCGCAAGTTCAGACTGCAGGGAGAACACCCCAAAGAGGTTAGTTGTCAAGAAGTTGTTGGTTATTTTTGGATACAGCCACCTTAAATATTATGGAAAGTACTGTATTTGTCTATTCAAGCGGTTTTAATATGTTTAGATGTCAATGCATGATGGCATTGACCATTGAACCTTGTAAAGTCATTATTAACGTTGACATATTTTTGCTGTCATTTGTGCAGGAGGACGAACTCAGGGATAACTTTCAAAACCTGGCCACTCATGTGGGCCCTCTATATAAACAGCTGGCTCCCCAAGCGTACTCTAACCAGGTAAAAACAGACAAACTATCTGATAAGACATTGTATTATTCAACCATATTACATTTACATTTTGGTGTTACATTTTTTCATTTGTATGTCAAGTATTCACAAAAGAGATGGGTTTTAAGTAGTTTTTTTAATGTTGTGAGATATGTGGTTAACCAGACTGAGTTAGGAAGAATGTTCCACCAGGAAGGAGTTGTGAAGGAGAATGAGTGGGAAACGGATCTACTGCCCTTTTGAGAAGGCAATACAAAAACGGCATTCGTTTGCTGGATGAAGGGTTCTTGATAGGGTGTAGGAGGGTGTGAAAGTATGCCGGTGCAAATCCAGTGATAGTCGTGTAGGCAAGCATTAGTGACTTGAATCTGATACAGGCTTCAACCAGCAGCCAGTGGAGAGAGATGAAAAGGGGTGTCACATGAGCCCTTTTGGGCTTTTGGAAAACGAGGCGTGGTGCTGCATTCTGAACCAGCTGGAGTGGTTTGATAGCCTTTGCAGGAAGACCAGAAGGAGAGCATTACAGTAGTCCAATCTTGAGATTTCAAGGGCCTGGACAAGGAGTTGTGCCGAATGCTCAGTGAGAGTCTAAACTGTCTAATGTTAAATAAGGCACATCGGGATGACCGTGTTCTCTTTGCAATGTGATCATTGAAAGACAGCTGTTAATCAAATATGTTCCTGGCTGTTTTGGAAGGAGTGATTTTGGTATTGCCAAGCTGGATGGTGAGATCGTGTTGCACCATGGGGTGTGCCGGAAATACGAGTAGATTATTAAAAACATAGATATATTAAATAAATAACATATTTTAGTATTTTTGAATAATGTTGGTAACCAAAAAATGGTGCCACCCATTGACTTCTCAATTGTTTTGTGTCCTCACAATAGAACTCAATGGGTGTCACAGTTGTTTGGTTATCAACATTCTTTCTAATATAATTTGTGTTCTGCAGAAAGAAAATCATTCATGTTTGAAACGAAAAGAGGGTAAATGATGACAGAATCTTTTTTGGGTGAACTACCACATTAATTGATAAACAGGAATAGTCTTATTATGTAAATAGTTTCTGTACTAATTAGGGATGTTCATATTAATCGTTTAACCGTTAACCAATAGTAAAACCCTATGACCGATTACTATTATAAGTTATGGCTGGGCAGAATATTCCGTTCCGAGATTTTTCTATTCCGTGTATTCCGCGGAATGTAAATAAGTGGGCATGTTTAACTCGGTGCTCAGCAAATTGGGCTCTATTCTGAAAAATACTAATTAATGAATCCACCTGTAACAAATGAACCTATCAAACATTCTTTTGACCTTCTTTCAGTCTGTAGTTTAGTGATCCACTCCACTCTCACCTGCAGTGCTCGTGCAGGGATCTGCTCCAGCATAGAAAAAAGCTCAATCTCAACACCTATTGCAGAAGTCAGGTTGTTTTGTAAATTTAACTTCAGGCAAGCCAAGGTGAAACTTGCATTGAAATGCGCGATGATGCTTGCCACGTGAGCGCTTTGTGACGCGCCAACATCCAGTTTTGGGAGACGCATGAGGAGTAAACATAGAGAATAAACAAACATAAAGACAGAGAGCAAAACACGAATATTGCTCATCTAATAGAGAGTGAAAACGATAAACACCTACAGTACAGACCCCATGAACACCAGTTTATATCATGAGTCAAAAACTGTACTCTCATTGTTTGTAAATAAATAAATAAATTAGTTAAATCAATCTAAGAAAAATTCAGTGTAAAATATAGCATTATAATGCGAGATTTCATGAATATGTCGTTACCGTAAAATAATTTACTCATTCCGTGAAATAAATTTTTGACCATTCCGCCCACCTCTACTATCAGTTAAACGGTTTAATTTCTTTTAATAGAGAAAAAAATATACTTTTTGGTATTACAATGCAGATAATAAATAATAGATTTTCATCTTTTTTGCATGACAACGAAAGAAGTGCTAATTCTTGTTAATTTACGTCAACACGTGAAAGACGTCGGCGCGTGAAGCCACACGTGCCAACAGACATTTAGCTGAGAACGCAAAATGAAGCGAGCGAAATAAAGTAGTATGTGGGAGCATTTCGACAGAAATGTGTGCCTCTTTGGCAATGGCCACTACAGAAGATGAACAAGCGGTGTCGGATGATGCGGCTGCGCAAGCGCGGGCATAACAGTTAACAGGCTGCGGTCCAGATTATCCCTGCAGCATGTGGATATGCTCCTTTTTTAAAAATATTTTAAAATCTTAATTTGTTAACTATTTATATGATTTTATTTTAGGTTTATTTAGAGTTTATTTATTTTCGAAATTATATTCTTCATTTATATTGTGAATAATATTATGTTTGTTCGTTGTTATCAAGGTTCTCTTGTAATCGTTGTTGATCAGTTTTGTACGCTACTGTTTGCACTTACATAATAAACCCATAAATATTTGTTTTTACTGGGTCACAGACAATCGGCAACTGTATTTGTTTTCAACGTCCGATTTATATAAAAATCTCAGTTAACGGTTAATGTTCGGTTAACGATTGTCGGTTAAGAAAATTATCCGAAATGAACATCCCTAGTACTAATTATAGTTTTCTTTTTTCTTAGTGCACATATGAGAAAGTTGCTTCAGACTGTCGATTAGGTTTAAAAGAAGGAAGACCATTTTCAGGAGTCACTGCTTGCATGGATTTTTGTGCCCATGCTCACAAAGACCAGCATAACCTCCAAAACGGCTGTACTGTGGTAGGCTATTAATTTATAGATTTAAATGAATAATGTGTGACTCACTCATACAATTTCTATTATTGGTTTTTGTAAACATTAGTGTGTAGGGAGTTGTTTACGTTTTCCTTACATTTTCTAATATCATTACTTGCAGGTGTGCACTCTAACAAAAGAGGACAATCGCTCTGTAGGCACGATCCCAGAAGACGAACAGCTGCATGTGCTTCCACTCTACAAGGTCTCTTTAACCGATGAATTTGGTAGTGAAGAGAATCAGCGCCGCAAAATGCAGACAGGAGCCATCCAGATGCTCGCTAACTTCCGTCGAGAGGTAAGAAAACTTCCAGAGCCTGCTAAATCCTGCCGCCAGCGTCGGTTGGAGGCCAAAAAGGCAGCATCAGAGAAGAAGAATAAGAAAATGCAGCTTTCAGAAACCCCAGAGAAGACGATAAAGATGGAGATGCATCACACAGCGTCACCGCACCCTCAGCAAGGCAATAAAGGTCAGTTAAAGGATTAAACTTTGTAAAAGCATTGGGGTGTTAAATTAGCCCAAGGTGCTGAATGGTGCTTTTTACACTTTAGGGTGGCATCATTTGAAAGAAATGTGCCATTGAAATATTGAATTTTTTTTTGTTTTTTAAACAGCGTATTGTACTTTATTGAGACAACATTTGATTCTTACACGGACCAGACCTCTAAGCTTTTACAACTGTGGAAGATACTAATTTGATGTTTTTTGTCATCTAGCTATTCCAAAACAGGAGGTGAAGCCCAACATCAAAAAAGAGCCTGTCGACCGCTTCCAGCCCTTCAATGGAGCCATACATGGCCATCCAGCACTAGGAAATGGCAAGACAACCCCTGATCCCCACAGCATGAACAGTTCGTTCCCCTACCCTGGAAACTATGCAAGAGGTCACGTCCCCACCAACAGTCAACCTCCTGCACAGAGCCTCATCAATGGCTTTCACCCTAATCTCCAAGATAGACGCTACGGTTACTACAACTACCCTTCCAATGCACTTTTTCCCCCTGAGCTCTTGAATTATGATAACGGAGCCTGGCCCAAAGCTGGCGAACTCCCTACCACATCATTTGACCAGAAGCCAGATGTTCAGTGTCTCCAAGCCAAGCTGGCACAGACCTATGCCAACCGTCCAGGGCAGTCACAACAACAAATGGCTGATGCATCCATTCAAGGCTACCCAAACCGATCTGAGGCTTCACAGTCACCTGTCCCACCCAGTCATACTCCATCAATGTTGCATGAGCAGAAAAACCGCTCAACACCCATCATCAAACAGGAGCCCATGGATGTGCCACTGTATGATGGCAGATCAGACGGACAGGTTCAGAGCTGCCCTGGTACCCCCAGTACCACACCAAAACCTGAAGGCTGGCCTGGTCATAAACCAAATGGCAGCCTAGTCCCGAAAGGCTGGGATGGAAACATGAGACCCAATCCAACTGATTTGGCCTTTACTCCAGACAAGCAGAGACTCCACCAGCAACACCCACACCAAAATGCACATCCTCAGTATCCACAGCAGCAACAGTGGAACTCTTATAACACTCCAATGAAATCCCCTGCTCCATCTCCCTCCCCAACCCTTAAAGCGGGGCCTTCTCCCTCTCCGCATCCATCCACCCCAAGACAGTGGGACAGCCCTGCCCCTAGTCCACAACTTAAGGCATGGGGTCCTTACGGTCCCATAGGTTATGGGCCTGGTGGTATTCTGCAAGGCAACCCTGCTGGTGCGTTCCCTGACAAAATGCTATCCCAGGCTGGTGGAAATTGTGGCTCTGCTCCACTGGGACTTCAAGAGAAAGCCTGGAAATCTGGTGGTGGATCAGTAGCAGGCAGCACACCATCTCCGGCTCCTGAGGGTCGACTGTTCCCCGATGCACTGCAAAGGTCGACTGGGCAGGCATGCTGGGACAGCGAGTCAGAGACCCAAAGTCAACATGACCCTGAAGAAGATGAGGTGTGGTCAGACAGTGAACACAATTTCTTGGACCCCAACATTGGAGGAGTAGCGGTGGCCCCTGGTCATGGCTCTATCTTGATTGAATGTGCTCGTCGGGAGCTCCATGCCACCACACCACTTAAAAGGCCTGACCGTTCCCATCCCAGCCGTATCTCCCTGGTCTTCTACCAGCACAAGAACCTGAACCAGCCCTGCCACGGTCTGGCTTTGTGGGAGGCCAAGATGAAACTCCTGGCTGAACGAGCACGACAGCGGCAGCAAGAAGCAGCTCTTTTGGGTCTCTCACAGGAAGAAATCAAGGCCTATGGAAAGAAGCGCAAGTGGGCGGCTGAATCAGCAAGCCCGTCCCCTGGACAGGCCAAGGACAAACGAGAGGGTGCAGTGACACGGATGGCATCCACGCAGCATACCACCACCATAGTGACTGTTTCACCCTACCCGTCCACACACATCACTGGCCCTTACAGTCGATTTGTGTGAGCTCTTATAGACTGTTGCCTCTGGAGCCAGAGATGGGAAAAGATATGATAAGGATCATGAATCATACTTCTTTTCCATTTGCTTCCCCACTTCTAGCTCTAACACCTCTTTCAGGCTACCACAGGCGAGAAAGAATAGAGGAAGGGGCACTTTTTAATTTTATTTCTTTTACCTCAAATTTTGGCAGCAGTTTGGGAACACCCCAAACGGACATGCTGTCTATGGTGCTCTTGCTCTCTCCAACATGGGAGGGATTTCCATAGCTACCCCTCCTTAGGTGAATTTGATTATCCTAATTATTATTGCTCTATTATCAATATTATTAAGATTGCTATTGTTACTGTCAACGTTGATATTACAGGTATTGTTATATTATGAAGATGACTATTTTTTATTTTAATGTTATTGTTTTTCATCGTTTTTATTTTTCTCCTCTTTTGACTAAGAGGGACTTCCTTTTTTTATTCTCGCTTGTTCATTATGAACATGAGAACATGCTAATCAGCATTTTTTCTTTTGCGCTTTTCACCTTTTCACCCATCAACCTCTCTCTTAAAAAAGCGCCTTCACATCATTGTGACTCACATTGATGCGGCTGCATTAAGGCAACTAGAGCATTTCCCCAGCTCTAGACACTGATCGATCATGTGACCAATATTAGAAAGAAAGGACCCAACACCCACTTGGGCCTTTCTTTTTGGTGCCACTCTAATGAAATATGTAAGGTTTCTCATCCCTTTGAATGGTGCTTCTTTTCTGTCTCTAGTGTCTCTGTTTGCCCTCACAATATCGAGGCAGATACTGGACCTGGGTGCTTATAGCAGCAGATGTCAATCATGTTTAGTGACTGTGTCTTCCCAGTCCCTGTAAATTGGCTCAGCCTTCCATCTTGTCATCTGATTGGTGCTGACTCATTCACCTGTGGTGCTTTTTCATTGGTCATTCTTCACTACCGATATAACATTTGAGGTGCTGGTAACGGTAACAAAATTCCACTTTAATAAGATAACCCATCACGTGTCTTAAGATGATTTTCAAACAATCCATTCTCTGCTCAGAATTCTAAAATTTTTAGACATGTTGTCTATTGGCTTGAAATTGTGAGACCTTTGCAATTAGTGAGAGACCTTGAGCGGCTGTAGGTAAGAAAAAGGTTTTCAAATGAATGACATGCCATCACAGATGAGTTTCTATGCATATGTAACATTACATTTGCTAAACGAGTCTTCTGTGACCTGATTTATCTACAGCTGTTAAAGTCACCAGCCTAAAGGACAGAGCATATTTCTTGGAGTTGGTGCTACAAAGAGCTCCAGTAAAGTTGCCGCTCATGTAATAAGCAGCCCTCTTCTTCCACCTGAAATTCATGGTGCTGAATGGCAATGCATAGCTTCAGCTCAATTGCTTGTGTGAGTGTATAAGTGAGATAAAGTGTGTGCGTGTGTGTGTGTGTGCATGGATTCGGAAACATGCACATGGGTTAGAATGTATGTACGTGTGCAAGCATGAATGCCTGTGTGTGTGCTTGAGCTACATGTAGGGAGCAATGCAGGGCTGCCACTGGTTTGCACATGGCCGTAAGATGCTTGACACCCTCACAGAGGAAAGATCCTGGTGCTCGTAAAGTGGTTCTAAAGCTCTTTACCTCGTGTTGTACTGACACTGGTCCCAGTCCACAACATGCTCCAAATACACAGGCGCTACAGACTGCAGGCTTGCTGCCTACATCCACATTCGTACCTACTTTTTTATTATTATTTATTATATGATGATGATGATTATTATTGTTATTGTGATTGCTGTCATTCTTTTTTTTTTTTTTGCTCATTTTAGAGAATTTGTAAATATTGAAGAGAGGATTTTATAAAAGCACTTTTAATCTTGATTTTAACGTGGAGAAAAAAAATGATAAGAACGGATTATTGACAACTTGAAACCTAGTTTTTGTTTTAATGGAATTTTATTGGGAGAGATAGAAATGTAAATAGTTAAATATTTAGGTAAGATTATTTAACTGGTGAGGGATGATGGCCTAATCATGAATGATTTCTGAATTTTTAGTCTTCAGTAGTCTGTATGTCCAGCCGTCAACAACAGAGCACAAAGCTTTGTCGGTCTTTTCAAGATACTGCTGTCTTTCTTTTGTGAGTAATGTACTTACACCAATACCTCTGTACTACCACCGGCTTTCAACCCCGCCACATCTGTAAACCGTAAATGGACAACAAAGAAACAAAGCGGGAACCTGTTGACTAATTCTAGCATCTCGCAAGGATTCGGGACTCAAAGGGAGTGGAAGTGCATCACTTTTACGTGAAATTTGCCCATGGAAGTGTAAACTTGCCTCTTGAAATGTGACCGCCTTCAGTTCAGAATTCTAGGTAGATCATGTAAATGTTTTGGTTTATTTTGTAAAATATCATGTGGGGTGAGTCTTGCATAGCTCATAAGGCTGCACTGACATTCTTAGAGATGTAAGACTTAAACCTGAAGCTACGTCTCTTAAAACTCGGGCTTAATTTGATTCACCCTAAATGGCTTTTTTAACCATGGTGCTACCCTCTAGAGTTCACTGTAGAAATGACTCATAGCATACACAGTTGCTATAGATTTTTGGGCTCTTAAATTGTGATGTGAACTCGTTTTGAGAGTATAAGGAAACCTTTATGGTGCTGATTGTTTTTAAATCTTTTTACTTCTGAGACATTTCTGAGGATTGCAAATGAAAACAAAAGCACTCCAATCGATCCGGGCGCCCTTTTTAGTCATCATCTTAAATAACTGAAATGGTACTTGATGTGCACGATAGCAGGTAGAGGAATAGGTACTCTCATGCTTTTGATGTGAATAGACTGTTAATTTAATATTCTGGTGCTACCTGAACTGCCCAGAGGTCTGATTATACTCATTTTGAAGTTTTATACATTTTGTCATTTTCTAAGTTACACTCATTCTTTATTCACACTTACCTTTTGGCCACACTGTCACACAAACTTATACAAATACACAATACACAATTCAGACACGTTCACATACACACACTAATCTGTGCCCCCATAGAAGTACTCGCTGTTAAGAGTATCATGCCCAGTTTTTAAACATGAAAAGGATAAAATGTCTAAACTAAAATAAAAAAAGAGAAACTGGCAGCTACATTCCTTTATGAGTTAAAGATTGTTCTTGGTTCTATTTTTCATGTTGAGTATGCAGTATGTAAAAAGTGTTATCTTTTGTTTGGTCTCTCTCCTTGTAGCTGTATGGTGTATTATGTGAATACATAGTGTATGTGGTAAGACCCACAATACTGTTTTATGTTCTAAACTAAGAAAAAAAATAAAAAAATTCAAAGAACTAGAGTGTGGCAACGTTATTTATTTAACTGACTGATTATCGAAAATGGGATTTTGTTAAGAATTGATGGTCACTATTAAAATAACTTCAATCAATTGTAAATTTATGAGCAGTAGATTTTAAAATAGTAAAGTTTTGGTGTTAAATGAGACCTCAAATATAACTGCAACATTATTTCAAGCTTTGTCAATCAAATAAATCATGCAACCCACAAGATTGTACAGTACATACGTTTAAAATACACTATATGGACAATTGGGATGCCCCCTTCTAATAAACATGTTGAACTATTCTAGTAATTCCAATCAATACAGATATTAATGCTATACCCTACAATACCATTTTGTTTCCATATCTGTTACAACAGATTTAGAAGGGCCTTTTCTGTTCTGAAATGACCGTAGCCCTGTGTACAAGTCATTGATGGGTTTGGGTGATGAGTGTTTTGCTCAAAAGCTTGGTTCAGGTCTGGATTTTATGCAGACCAGTCAAGTTCTTCCGCACTTCTTTTTTAATCTAGCTTTGTGCACAGGGGCATTGTCATAGAATAGAAAAGGACCGCGCTCAAATTGTTGCTATAAAGGTGGATGCCCATTCATTCTCTAGTCTAGAATATCAATCTATGCTGTAGTAGCATTAGGTTGTGTGCACATGGAATGGCTGAACAAACCTGTTCCTAAAGAGGTGCGTCGCAATTCTGTCCACTCAATACTGTGTAAATGTACTTTGCTAGAAGTCCACATGATGGCATCAGAGTTCTGTGCTATAGGCAATTGTGCAACGATTTACGGAAAAGAACACACCTGCAACCCATTTATAAGTGGGGCAGGCCCCAATAATGGACCCTTGTCTTTTTGAAAGTGAGTGGTCATAATGAAATTCCCCTCCAAAATTAAAATGCATACATGCTCCTTCCAAGAAAAGATGGCACACGTGTAGTTTAAGCTATTATGTGAATACGTCAACAACGGTTCATTGTCAAACGGCAATTATAATGATTCGGTTTTATTTCCCATAAGTGTTTTCTGAAGAAGAATAAATGATAATCTTCTTGATTTAAAATATGGGTAACGTTCGTAGGCTAGCACACTAGCCCTTAGTCTCTTAGATATATCAGTAACCCAGTTAGGAATCTTCCAGTCAAGATATAACAAATACACGACTCACGTGACAAAATTTTAGACGGTAGAAGAAATGATTACATAAACAAATACCTTGTTTCTTCTGTTTCTCACGACGTGTTTCTGTTTCTCCAGGCACGGCGTGTAACTTAGTCGAACTTACTGCGCATGCCTCGACTTGAACGTTTTAGCGTTTTCACTATTTTTTCCACCTCGTTTTACTTTGAGTCAAAACTTTGTTCGTTACTAAACGAGAGAAAGAAACGGACAACTTGCACTCACGAAATGAACGGGCTAGTCTCGACTTAATGGTATTTGATAAGAATACAGACAATTACAATTTCGTGTTTTATTCGAGAGTTACAAAATCATTGCACTAAAACGTAGCATTCTTTAACTGTAGTCATTCTTTAAATTACAGTAAGATATGAGTTCGGAGGTCCTCGTAGTCTGGTCTGTCCTCCAGCTCCCTCTGTTGGACACAACGGGTTTGACAGAACTTCGCATTATTCCAATTAGGTCGGTAAAACTTTATTTTCATTTCGTTTTGACAAAAATCTACATTTACATTCATGCATTTGGCAGACGCTTTCGTCCATAGCGATTTACATTGCATTTTCTATTCATACATTTGTACCCTAGTACATGCTTTTGATTAAGCATTAGACACATATTCAAGTGTTCAAATTGACTGTACCAAGTAACTGAAGGTCATGCTTTTCAGAATGGTTTTTAGAAATAAGCATCGCGTGGGTTTAAGGGGTTTCATGTTATTTTTGTACTTGATGTGATTGTGATATCCACTCTTTCCAACAAATGATGGTTGCTGGAATAAAAAACCCCAGGCTTTGACTAACATTTAAACAGGGAACGTAAAAAACTTTTAACTCGAATTCTGTACCTTTGCATACACGCTATAGAGAAGCTACCCTCTCAATTTATTATTGAGCCAAATGAGAAATCGCCAGCAAACTATGTGATAGCCATTAAGTAGCTTTCATCTAAATGCTCAACATTTGCACAACAAGAAACTTTGATGTAAATGTTATTGCATCATCGTAAATAATATTTACAAAGTTAGTTGCTTTCATTCTAAGAATGCTTCTCGGTGTGTAGATGAATAATAAAGTTTGATATTTTAATTTGCTAGCATTAGTCATGACCTATAAGCTTCACAAATATATCCATCTCATCATCTTCTCACCACAGTGAATTAATGCTGTGGGTGGTACATCAATATTTCTGTATCTTCTGCAGGGAGCTACACTAAAAAATGCCCCAAGTGTTAATCAATATCTCTCCTATAGTAGCTTGTACATGTTATTAATGGCTAAATAAGTTTGTGAAATGCAGATTGTAGCCTGTTCTGCTTGTTCAGTGAACTTGGCTCCAAGGAGACGCATCAAGGCTCTTGAAGCACTGAGTACAAACAAAACTAATGAGGACAACACTGAATGCCAATGAGGTAGAGGAAAATACAGCAAAAGGGAAACAGAATTACAGATGACTGACCGATTACACCTAGATCAATTGAATCTTTTGACTATATGATATCCTCTTTTATATGATGGCGCTGGAAGCATGCTGAAAACTTGGCATAATGAGCAACACTTTGACCTTCATGGATATTTTTTTTTAATCAAACATGTTATGTTAACATCGGGTTTTTTGTACGCACTCAAATTGGAAGGGACGTTGTTATCATTTACTCACCCTTGAGTTGTTCCAAATCTGCATAATAATTTGGAAGAATGCTTTTAACCAAACCGTTTTTGGCTACCATTTGGAAAAACAACAATGTCAAAAGTCCCCTATAACGGTTTGCTTTCCTACATTCTTCAAAATAGACTACTTTGGTAGTCAATGGTGGCCAAGAACTGTTTGGTTACAAGCATACTTCCAAATATTTTTCTCTGTGTTCATCAGAAAAGAAAAGCAATTTTATACAGCAATTTTTACTCCAGGGTCAGTAAATGAAGACAGAATTTTCATTTTGGGTAAACTTGTTATGGTTGTGGACAGAACCCAAGCGCAGGCAGACATGTGTCGAACAACAAGACTATTTCAAAACAAAGACCCTCGATGGGGAAAACATGAACACAAACAAGACTGAAAACTAAAACTTCCCACAAGGGGGACAAAACAAACAAGGTCTTAAGAATAACAAACTAAGTCCACAAACTTGAGTCCAGGGAACAGGAACACGGGTAATCCAGACAGACAAAGGGTAAATGTGCAAAGTGTGCAAAATGAACTGACAAGAGACAGAGGGAAACTGGGGCTTGATAAAGGGAAACACTAACAAGGACTGATGACACAGGGAGAGTGGCGGCAGGTGACATGGATGAAACACTAAGGGAAAGCTAACAGGACGATTGCACGAGGCAGGTGAGGGGACTGAAACACTAAGGGAAAGATGGACCAGGGCTGGAGACAAGACTAACACTAATGGACCGCTAACCGGGGAAACAAGGGGGCGGGACTAAAGGACGTGACACCGGAGAGAGAGCATGGCTTCTCAAACCAAAACAATGCTCTTTCTCCACACAAAACACATGGGACTGACATGATCCTGCCACAAGACTCGAAAACCAAGACAAGGAGAGGCAGGATCATGACAAAACTGTTCCTTTAAGAGCATGATATCTGCACTTTTAGAGTCCCTTAGTTCTGCACATCTGCAAATTTTAAATAAGACAAGTTATGTTATTGTTTCCCAACCCCTTTTTCTCGTGACCACAGTCCCATCAGCAAAGAAACTATATTTTATTGCATTTTACATTCACATTGAAACTGACTGCAAAGTCATACTTGTAATCAAGAAATGATTTATTTTATAAATGTAGTTGTTTAAAAATAAATAATAAACTATAAATGGGTTTTATAGGATCTTAATTATTCAATATATAGCCATGGAAAAAAGAAGAGACGGTTCCAAATTTTCTAGATGTATTGTGACCATTCCAGTCCAGTGTCTGTTGATTTTCAACAAAATCAAACCTCAAGAGTCACCCAAAAGCCATATGAAAGACTGACAGCATGACAAGACAAGAAAAATCCAGGTTATCATTTAATCAAAATTGAACTTTTCCTAAATGTACAAATATTTTAAAAGTTATATGAACTTGTTTTCTTTGGAGTATTTGAGGTCTGAAAAAATACAGCATCTTTTCTGTTGTTTTGACCTTTTTCTCCAGTTTTCTGCAAATAAACGCAAAAAGAAACTATATTTTCTATTTGAATTTCTGAGAAATATTGTTATTAGTTGACAGAATTTTACCTAAACACATACCTATAAATAGCAAATTCATAAAAACTGTAAATAATTTCTCTTAAAATTTATAAAATAAAAAAAGCAATTTTCCACAGCTGTATATGCCTATGATCAACAGTCTTCTATTTACAGTCACAGTTTGTATTCATTGCAGAGATAACAATGATAGGTTTTTGGTCAGATTATTTTTGAAGAAGACAGTTTTTCCATTTGTGATCACGAATATCACGAGGAAGATATCTCTTAGCAGTTGATTTCAGCGTGGTGTTTGAGAGCGGAAGTCTTCAAGTTCAGTGTATTATACTGTAAATCTGTGAAATCAAAGAACCGCCAGCTGTCTTGAAAATAGCCTTATACACAACAAATTGTACTTGAGGAAGTTGAAAAGGCACCTGTAAAGAATTTCAGTCGAGCACTAGAATAGATGCCGTGATTGAATATATGTGGCTTTCAAGGCTTAAGGCTACAAAAGACTTAAGAGAAAACAGACTCAAGAACGCAGCTACTCAGTTTAGGTTATATTGAAATCTCTTTTAAATATAGAGGGTACTCTGTGAAGGACACGGCACAGGTGTTTTGTTGATCTCGCTGCAATAAAACCGAACATGTCTTAGATCACAATAAGCTTATTTCAGAAAAACACAGCGCACTCCTCAGTCATTCATTACACAATGAAACAAAAGAAAAGAAGGAAAAGAGAATCAAAATTTAGTCTGTATGTTGTGCTGATTAGTTTAACAAATGTCTTATCAGTGTTAAAAAAAACATCTGTTTTATTTTCATCCACTATCAGAGCTTCTGAAATGTTTGAATTGTTGTCAATTGTCGTCTTGTCATTTAAAGCTCCTACAGGCAGCTTTGTCCACCTACTGCCAACAGAGCACATTCATACACGTACAGACTGCTATTTTATGGGTCAGTATATATGTCATCTTTACAATGTTATTTTTACATTTTTCAAGATTCAATCTTTCAGCAAAAGAAAGTGCCTCTCACCGAAGTTACATATGCATTCAGACAACAGAGCTACTTATTTTGGATTGTTCCATATGTTTCTAGCAGACAATTCAAACTCGTTTCTTGAGAAAGCATGAGGACTTTTGAAAGAGGCTTGTGAGTGTGGGAGTTTAGTGGTCCATGTTCAAACCAAACCATAAAATATTGTCTCATTTATTGGATCTTAATCTATTAATGTTTATATACTTTACCACAAAAACAAAGAAAATTGGAAATTTCCATTATCAGCCCTGCGGTGGAAAATGAAACCATTTACGTACCGGCTGGAATGGATCGGCACGGAGTGGAACGATTAAGCAACGAGAACGATTCGGCGCAATGGTGGAAAAGCGATTTTTTTTCAGCCGTTTCAAAAGAAGTCGTTGCATAGGATTCAACCACAGAGAAACACTCAGGGCAGGGTTTTCTGAAAAAGTGTGCTGGGTTGCTGGATTTTAATATAAATACAGCATTCCACAACAAAAATGCACCCCTTTTCAGAACAAACAACTTCATACTATATATTTTTTTATTCTTTACTTAATGTATGTTCAGTGGTACATTTTTATTATGCTGTATTTTTTATTAATTTAGTTTAGTAATTTGACAAATTTAAACAAACAAAAACGTAATAAATAAAAACATGATCAGTCACACGCGTGTTTAAGTTTAAGCGCAATTATCCCGTTGTCCTGTGGGTGACCTCATAAATCTGTCATCTTATGATGCAAGTAGGGATTTACGATTACTCCAGAGCAATCGTAGATCTATGATGATATTCAAGTGCTACTTAAATTACGATGCTTTTGGGAAACGCAGCCCAGATTAATTCTCCACAAAGCGATCAGCCTTGAGCTGTAACAAATGCATACAAATTTATACAATGTAGCCTAGTATAGAAAACGTGTTTTGAAACCGTCCCTCTGGCAATTACTTACATTTAGTTAGATCCTGGTTTAATATCCATGAATGGTGAAAGTAGTTGCATGTTCTTGCATGGGCATTTCCAGACTAAGATCAAAGACCAAAATCTCAGATTTTGTGTCTGTAATTTAGGGCTTCGGAATTTATCGCCTATGAAATGCCGAAAGAGACACATATGACATGGTCAAAGTCTGGTAAGCAGAAGATGAGCACAAGTTTAAATTCGCGTTCCAATTTATTGCAGCAATTTTCTCTGATTTCGTCTTGTGGGTTGCACATCAGATTTAGCTAAGTCAGGCCTGATTGAGTCATTAATAATGAAATTTCTTCAAATATGAAATGGTTGCCCTCACATCTCCTTCTGAATAACGTTGCCTTGGAATAGAGCCCAATTTGTACACTGTCATTACCAAATGCAGTTAAAACGTACCCTTCATGTTGCAACACATTTTTTAAAACATGAAAACTAATACTGCACATGTGTCAAGGAAACACTATGACATTATATACTATAATCTTCATGTGAATTGATGAGATGTTTTAAAATCCAGTTCCTGCTCTAAATAATATAATATAAAACATATATTGATAAAACACATAAAATATTAAATCAGAGGAATCTATTGCATTAAAACTCATATAAAAAAGTAGACTAGTAAATGCTTTCTAAATTTTATAGACCTTATTTATAGATGAAATATAGAAAAATAAACCATGAATTAATCATATTCAAGCTTCAGATAAAAACGATTGCTGCTAGTATAAACTGACATTTGAAAATGTAATATTGGATTACTCACAAATATAAAGCGATATATAGACAAGTTTACTATACTCCATTTGATTTATTTTATTGATTTTAAATGTCCTCTCCTGCATGGAACCTATTGAATTTCTCTGCATTGAATTGAACATTCTGATGAAGGGCTCAAAATGTCAATGAGTCTTTGGTTGATATCTTTTTGTGACACAGAGACATCAGATCTTTATGTTTGGCCGATTTATTTCACCTGACCAGATGCCTATTTTTATGTACTGTTGTTGTGCAGATGATATTTTTTGTCATTGACATGTAAACCATTGATTCTGTCATTAGAGTTTACTCTGATTAATGCTAGGACAAACTCAGCGTGTTTTAGAGTCTAAATAGAAATTCATCTTAATATAAACTTTGTGATTTTAACTAACTGGTTTAGCCATGGAATATGATTTAATAAATAAAACTGATACTTTGCTTTCATTTAATTTTGTTGCTACAAACTAGAACATACACTTCTAGCATACAGCTGAAAAACCCACTCCACTGTATTCATGAATCATCTTTGTGTCTATTTCAGTACAGTAAATGATTTCCTAAACTATTTTGCATGAAACATCATTCAAAAATCCATTTACACCTTTGGTCAAACTTATTTTCATTCATGTTTTCCCTTTCAACCTAATTTGTGAATGTGTGACTTCTGGTTCTCTCAGTAGGACACAATACATTTCCCTAAAGATTGCCACTCCACCGTGGAGTGGCGTAACCACTGCGCCATTATTTTGTTAGTAGAGTACTAAATTGAAAACCTGATGCATAATTTGTCTCTCTGGAGCGGCACACTTCACATACCATTACAACACCTTAAAGGGGCAATGTGGGATTTTAAGGAGGATGTGCAATATAATAAACATAACCACGTGTTCAGAGGTGTATAAAGACCTTACATAATGGAGCATTAGGTTTTTATTACCTTAGAAGGAACTATTTCTATCGACATATACCGTGGTCCCCTTGCATAGAATTCATTCATGTTGTGTCTACAGTAGCCCTAAACAGACAAACTGCACTACAGAACGCGTTTCTGAAAGAAGCGAAAACGTGACAACATCTAAGATCTGTGTCAGCCCCTGTTGTGTTTCTAAAGGGAGGGGGCGAGTGAGCTGTTGCAATTCGGCACCTCACCACTAGATGCCACTAATTTCATACACTGGACCTTTAAAACAGTGAACAAATTCATTTTTGTCATTGGTTTGTCTGTTTGCTCAGTCGTGAAGCGTGTTACCTTCCTTATTAATTGACATTTTTAAAGTTTTAAATTAAGTTTCTAAATGAACTGAACTTTGTTCTCAAACTGAGATACGAAATTCAAGGACATGGTCCCAAAAGGGTCTGCCTTCATGTGTTTAAAATGTTTAATGATAACACATCAAATTAAAAGCTGCCCAAGGCAATATATCCCAAGGCACAGCTCATTTCCCCACATTTGTGGTTATATTTAATCATAAAATACTAGAAGACAAGTATGGGCATTATTTTCGATTCGAATGCTTAACATGGTGTGCAAAACCCAGCTTTAACGTCCCCCCTCCCCATAACACCATGCCCTTTTCTATTTCAGAGTTCCCTGTGGCCGCTATAATTCTCCTATTTCATTTGTATTTTCATTTTAAATAAATCTTCTCTCTAAAGGCAAATCACCAAACATCCTTTTGGCACTGTTGCCGCCCGGAGTCTGTGTCGTGGTAGGGAGCCCATATAGCTGTGGCAGATTTTCACACAAATTGCCAAAGCACACTTCTAGATGAGGTTCCTTTCTACGTCAGTAGTGTGAAGTCTGGCATCAACTCTCCTATAAGTCTCTGCTTATTGCAGTCACGAAGAAATCTGTTTAAATCTTTACATGTAACATGTAAGATTTTGTCAGCAAGATTTTTTTAACAGTATTGTTACAATGAACATGTAGTTGAATTCATTTGTGTCATGAACGACCAACTGCTGCTGTTTTTCTATCAACAGAACTCACCCATTTGATTAGTGCATATATTTAGACTAAGATCATGTGCGAGTCACGTGCAAGTTCACTCAGCATCATCGTCATCCTTTGATTTACATGCAGGTCGCTGCATTCATCCAGAACTTTAAAGTTGAGTCATTATTGATGATAAAGCCTAATTGATATTACTCTCCGAAGTGCTGTTTGCTTTTCAACAGTCTTCCACAGCAACTAGACCTAAAGTATTTTCAACAAAACTTCAAGTTTGTCAATTCTCCAGTTTGGTCAAAAGCAATATCAAAGCCGACGAGCCAATGCATAAAGGTTGTCACGGTGCCATAAACATATCTTATGATGCTATACCAACAAAAATATCTCAAAATCAAGTAGTATCACAATACTGTGCCACCGGAATTCTAATCATCATCACCTTCACATCATCAGCCCTGTCATCATCCACGCATTCAAATAGAAACTGACTCTCAAATGATACCTACCTGTTGGGCTTACCTGTCTTTCTGAGTCTTTCCCAGTCTTTCTGAGTCTTGCATAGGTTGCATAGACAGGCGGAAAATTTGCCCAGAACAGTTTAATTCCGCCAAACTTAAATATTGCAATTGTTCAAACCTTTGACGGTAGTTTAGCCTACTCTGATATGACTCCAAAACATTTTTATAAAAATGTCAGTGTACTTTAGGCTACTGTTAATACTAAGGCACACTAGAATATTTCACGTGAGAATTTAAATGTGTGACAATTTTTACACCGATGTTTATAAAGGGGAAGGTTAGGCTTACTTTAAAAGTGAAACTAATACCGCTAGTCGGTGAATCATACAACCAATTTATTCAAAACAACTTATTTATTCAAGAACGAAGCACGAACGAAGTGTCTTGATATATGACTTACTAAATCATCCAATTATCTTGTCCAAGTCGTTCAAAAGGGAAACACGCAAAAAGGCAGATGCAAGAGTTAAAATAAATTTTAATGCACATATGCAACTTAACTTACGGTACTACGATAATACCGTTTAATAAAGAGCGGTTTCACAGGTATTTTGAAGCTCAATGCTGCCTCCATGTGCTCTCGGAAATTCAATAATTCCCACTTTAACATCTGGATTCAGTAACATTAAAAGTATATAAACATTAATGTTACTAATGATTTGGTAAAACATTACAAGTATTTGCTCACATTAAAAGAGCACCATTCCATAAATTAGTGGGAATGATTCAATTTCCGAGAGCACGTGAAGGCAGCATTACATTGAGATGTTACCATAGCACCGGTACACCGTGCAACCCTACAAACGGATCAGCCAAATATAGCCAATTGTTAATTTGCATGATGTAAAACCATACAGCGGTGTACATGGTCCTGGAAGAGGGCAAAGCACAGATTTTCAAAAAACTTTTTCTAATATTGATAGTAATTCTTGAAGTACACTGACGCATTGCAAGATTAAAAGTTCTATTTATAGTGTGATTTACGCAAGAAAACTGTGATTCAGAAAAAACAAGTGAGGACAACTCTGTGATGAAATGATCACCTGCTTATGATCAAGGTCTGACAGAATTTCGACGTCTGAGCGGCAGGCCTTCTGATTGACAGAACGGCTATTAACGGCTGTTAACAAATGCTGATGTAGCAATCAGACCCCCGTTCTGTAATCTTGATTCCTCTGTTTTCAACCACTTAAAATCCATTTTCAGTCGGCTGAAAACCTTTTAGTGAAGTGTGTAAATGATTGTGAGATGGCCGAAAGCAATATATTCTCGTTACATGTAGTAAAGATCATGGACTGTTTATCCGTTTTATTTGTGTACAACCGATCTTCTTTAAGGACACACAATGTCAGAGACATTTTCGTTTTGTGTTTTAAGTAATAAGAGATTAAATGAAGGTTTGTTTGTTACTCTTTTTTTCAAATAAGAAAATGTCATTGTTTATTTAGTACTGATCTGATAAAACTGTAAGCTGTTGGAACAATTATTTACATGAATTCAACAAGACAAAAATAATATACATAATATACAGTATATAGTCGCATAAATTGCAGTGGATCTGTTTATCTGAATTAGTTTGATTGTTGAGGTTTGTATGATGACTGTTGATGTCTAAGTGTGCCAAGACAGTTGTTTGTTTATTTTATGAGAATATCTTTTTATTTCAAAACCAGCATATTCAAATCAGTCATAAAAGATCAACTCAAGCATTATTTTGTGCCACTTCTCATCTTTATCAAAGCTTGACAGACATCACAATAACGCATTGTAAGCCATCAATATAATTTGAGAAGAACTAATAAAATAGCTTGTAACAGGTTGACGTTATTTTGTCCAAAGTTAAAGTCCTTTTTTTAAGTAGGTCCAAAGTTTTACTTTTTCTGCGCCAAATTTATTTTAAAGTATATGTGTTTAGTCTATCTTTTATTCTGTTAACCAGTTCTGACAACATTTCTCATATATTTCAAATAAAAATATTGCTTCTTTCGGCATTTATTTGCATAAAATGAACACTGGAGAAACAGGTCAAAATAACAGAAAAGATGTTCTGTATTTTTTCAGAACTCAAAAACTCCAAAGAAAACAAGTTGATATTCACTTTTCACCTTGTTCAACATTTATAAATGTTCTTGTGATAACCTTGATTTTGCTCACAGTTTTCATGTGTCTTCCCATGCTGTCATCAATCTTTCACATTGCTGTTGGATGATTTTGTCACTCCTACATTTACATTTACATTTATTCATTTGGCAGACGCTTTTATCCAAAGCGACTTACAAGTAATTTTTTACAGTGACACATTACTGCAGAGCAATCGGGGTAAGGTGCCTTGCTCAAACTCCTGAGGTTTGATTTTGTTATAATGCAACTGGAATGACCAAAATACATCTAGAAATGCTGACAAATGAACACTTGCAATCAGGGTCGTCATGCACCCATTTATTTTAAGGGGGCACAGTGTGCACAACACACAGAAACATGTCGTATACGTAGAAATACATACATTTAAAGCAATATTATAAAGAATATATCTTAAGCGTATTAAAATCATTGCACAAATCCGGGCGAGAATTACATTTAAAAAACTATCAGATTGATACATGAATCTTCTTCCCAGTAAATATTATACATTTTTAAGGTAAATGCATCAGTCTGGCGTGGTTTGTATATCTTGTATACAATTTTGTGCTATAGTAGTTAAAGTAGAGTCATTGTTTGTTTGCATTCAAATGAACATAAAGAGCACATAAGAAAAGCTAAGCAAAATGGTTACCCTTTTATTTAACTGTCTATAATACAGATTAATTATCCATTACGAAATGGATTCCATTCCATTATGAAACGAAAATATAAAATGCAATATATTATATAATACATTAATACAAGTGAATCTAAATATTTGAAAAGTGTCAATTCTTTATGTATAATTTAAAATATTGTGTATATTATTTTAACTAATATACCAATGTAATTATTTCGAAATCTATATTAAATTATTTAATATATTATTGATGGTTTATTTAGGAAAATATACAGTATTTTCTTTAAGAGTATTGTCAGCCATTGCACACTGAAATGGAACTGTAACATAAAAGTTATTCACTTTAAACGATGCTACCTGTATGCCAATTGCCATGAGGTGTGTTTGACGACTTAACCAACGTATCGCAAGAACCATTTGAAAGCATCTGGAGCAGTCTCTTCTCGCAGTGGTTTGTGATCGTTCTGGGCCACTTTTAAGTCAAAAACCCAGTTTAATGGATCCAGTTCTCTCACCCCGGTTTGGTCACGTGGTGAGAGAACTGGACCTATTGAACTGGGTTTTTGACAAAAGTCGGTGACACATGCTTTGCCTAAACGATGGTGCGTACTAGCATAGAACGAGACTGAAGGTCTTGTTTCAGGATACAGGTGTTCTGCGACTGCGCGCAGAAGCTGATTATTTCATTAGCCAGTGCTGTTGTTTCTGTCGATGGATTGATAAATGGAAAGCTCCTATATGTGATAAAAATGGCGAAAATCTCCAAAAGAGGACATGGTACCAGCTCATAACTGATACAGTTTCTTCCTATAGAATCGTGCAACTGATAAATAGATGTTTAACTCGTCATTTGGAGGTTCTGTGCAAAACGGACTATTCAAAGATCTGAGCGGGCACATGCATATATACAGCACTTTATGTTTGTGATTTTAGGGCTTTACATTATGTTAAATCTTCTATGCTGTGAGTCCAGAAGGTTCATTATAAAAGCAACAGTAAGGCAAGGGTTTTGTTTCATTCATTAATAGAATTCACTGACAATTACAGCATGTCTCTATGATGTGGAGCTCTCCGAAGTCCACATATCATATCAGATAAGTTCCAGCTCTGTTGCAAATATGGTACAGTTATCTTAGACTAATCTCTTATGACATCTTCGTCATCTTGCTACCAGTTCAGTCTTTAGATGACAGAGAGTTTTATTTAAAAAGCAAGACTAGGACAGAAAGTAAACTTATCAAGTAAAATGAAGTCTAAATGTTTGAGCATATTCATAATTTCAACCAATTATAACATAGTCGATTGTAATGTAGGTAGATGTTCTAGATAGATGTAGACACCAACTGTAATTGATAGAAACTAGATACAAGATCTAGAAGAACTGGAACAAAAACTAGAAGAAATTCAGCATCTGAAAGCCGTCCACATTATTGATTTGTAAACAAAGGTTTGGTGTAGCTTCTTCGTCTAATCCAGCTTAACAGAATTTTCAAGCAGCTGTTTCTTATATATATATCCCTCCACCGAGGATACAAAAACAAGAAACTTAACAACACAACCTAAAGCCAAACAGAGACACTCCTAAATCAAACGAGATAAGCCTGTTGTTTAGCAAAGTCTAATTCCATTCGGCCACACACAGAATAAGAAATCGTAATATCACTTTAGATTTCAGTGACATAAAACCATTTCTTTTGACAACTGAATACCCTCCTTATTTCCTCTAGTGGCAACTACATGAATTGCACTCCTCATTACACTCCTAAGTTTTTCCTTCTTTGCAGAAAAATCACACATAAGGGAATTATTGAAGTCACACTAATGTGGTTACAAAGCAGCTTAAAAGTGTTTTACTCAATGCAAGAATATTAACAAAGCTCATTTCTATGCAATTAAAGTGTATTGGTCACCAAACTCCAAAAATGATAAAAACCATGCACCATAAAGGTCGGTAGTCCATTCGACTTGAAAACCTATGATTTTAATCATTTGTATTAAGCATTTGAGGTATCTTAACCAGCTAGCCGCAGCTACAGTAGCCTACTTGAAGCAGTTTTATGCATTTGGTAAACTACACAAAAAACTACACAAACTTTAAAATATAATTAGATTTGTAACAACGAAACGTATGGAACCATAGACCTTGGCGAAGCCAATTCTATATATAGCTTAAATGTCAAATTGCACAATATTTTCACTCATTATGTTGTTGTTATACAATTCCAGTATGCAAATGTGACAGCATCCTAAAGGTCAAACAAAGGTTAAGCAGACACCTATCAACAACAGACTGGACAATTACGTAAAAATGAAATACAAAATCAAACAAACCTTGTAAGCTCATGAGTAGTGTTATACAGAACTAATATTTGTAGATGCTCTGGCAGATGCAGACAGTGTACTACAAAAAAAAGCAAGCTGGGAAAGAGTTGTATTGATAAATGTAAAAAAAACATAATTTTTTGTCATGTTGTGATTCTCTTTTAAAAAAATGTATAAGTAATTTTTAATCCCGACACATTTGAGAAGTCAACGCATTGTTATTCCGCACAGGTCCATAATGACTTACCATTTTTGTGTTTCACACCATACAAATTTAGTAAATAATCCCAGACGTCTGATACTACGTCTGAAAATATACAGTATTTTCTTTAAGAGTATTGTCAGCCATTACACACTGAAATGCAACTGTAAGATAAAAGTTATTCACTTTAAACGATGCTACCTGTATGCCAATTGCCATGAGGTGTGTTTGACGACTTAACCAACGTATCGCAAGAACCATTTGAAAGCATCTGGAGCAGTCTCTTCTCGCAGTGGTTTGTGATCGTTCTGGGCCACTTTTAAGTCAAAAACCCAGTTTAATGGATCCAGTTCTCTCACCCCGGTTTGGTCACGTGGTGAGAGAACTGGACCTATTGAACTGGGTTTTTGACAAAAGTCGGTGACACATGCTTTGCCTAAACGATGGTGCGTACTAGCATAGAACGAGACTGAAGGTCTTGTTTCGGGATACAGGTGTTCTGCGACTGCGCGCAGAAGCTGATTATTTCATTAGCCAGTGCTGTTGTTTCTGTCGATGGATTGATAAATGGAAAGCTCCTATATGTGATAAAAATCCATAATGACTTACCATTTTTGTGTTTCACACCATACAAATTTAGTAAATAATCCCAGACGTCTGATACTACTGTGTTTACAATCAACAAGAGCGTGACGCATGGACTTCTCATTTATCCGTCAAAACCACCATTAAGTTTTTAACTGTGCGCTGTAATTTTGTAATCAAGAGCCATTGGAACGCAAACATATTTGTGTCAGGTTTGATTAATTGAGGTAGTTTGCCTGAAAGCTGTTTATCTCTGGAGTGGCGGCTGGTGTATAAAAGAACGAGAGAAAAGCTTTTAAATATGCCCTATTGACTCACCTTTTGAAAGGCGACATGAGAACCTTGAGGTGGTGGCTTTGCCTTGAACAGCAAGTGGTGCAAGCCGTTTGTCAGATAGGGTTACTGCATGCCGAGTGTTTTATCTGGAAAAGTCAATTTAATATGAAAACCACAATCAAATTAACCTTTCGTACAAAACAAGCAAGGGACATTGAAGTGCATTAGTGCAGCTCTAATGCAAACATTTGACATGCATGAATAGTTATTCTTTTGATTAAAATTCTTTTGATTGTCACTGTTTTTTTGGTGTATTCATCAAATACTGTATATTCATGGTCTTTTCAATTGATGTTTTAAAAGTGCTCTTTTTTATTTAATGTAGTTTGTATACAAAGGGTCAAAATGCATGTTAAAATAAATGTTATTTATTTATTAGACAGGTTTGGGATCATCTCGTATGATCTCCACACTGCCTCAAAACTACAATTTAAGTGAACGTTCCAAAGTTTAATTTAGTGTATGTGCATTTCTAGATGTACATAATGTGGCCATTTCAGTGCAGTATCTGTTTTCAACTAAATCAAACCTCAGGAGAGATATAGTATCATCCATCAGCAATGTGAAAGACTGACAGCTTGATGAAAACTGTGAAAAATATATTTTTTTACTTTTCTTTTTCTAAATACATATATACAAATATTGCTGTTGTATTGCTTAAAAGTGAATATGAACTTGTTTTCTTTGCAGTATTTGAAGTCTGAAAAGATACAGAGCATCTTTTCTGTTATTTTGACCTGTTTCTCCAGTTTTCATTTTCTGCAAATAAATGCAAATAGAAACAAAAATTTAATAATAAATATAATAATTTTACATATAAATGGTAAAAGAGAAATGGTCTCTTCCTTTTTTCTGTGGCTGTATAATCATTGACAAAAACAGACAACGCGTTTTATATTTGAATGCATTCTAGTGGTGGACTGTTAGCTATACATTTTAGCGCTTATATGAAAAACAACTCCCCATTTTTTCTTGTGAAAGAAGTTGAAAGCATTCAGGATGACTTCCTTGTCTATTGTTACTGTGAATATACACTACAGTAGGGCATGTGCTGAAATGATTATTTCTGGCTGCAATGATCCCTCATAAAATTCTGCCTCGTGACCTGTTGTATTTAAGATCAATACAATCACTAAGTCGAGGCACCTCGACAGCCTGATCCCTGGACACGGAAGCTAGTTCTAGGGACGTGGAACGTCACCTCGCTGGCGGGGAAGGAGCCTGAGATGGTGCGTGAGGTTGAGAGGTTACGACTAGAGATAGTCGGGATCACCTCTACGCATGGCTTGGGCTCTGGAACCACACTCCTCGAGAGAGGATGGACACTTCATCACTCTGGAGTTGCCCATGGTGAGAGGTGGCGGGCTGGTGTGGGTCTGCTTATAGCCCCCCAGCTCTCCCGCCATGTGTTGGAGTTTACCCCGGTGAACGAGAGGGTCGTTTCCCTGCGCCTACGGGTCGGGGTTAGGTCTCTCAATGTTGTTTGTGCCTACGGGCCGAATGGCAGTGCAGAGTACCCGACCTTCTTGGAGTCTCTGGGAGGGGTGCTGGAAAGTGCTCCGATCAGGGACTCCATCGTCCTACTGGGGGACTTCAACGCCCATGTGGGCAACGACAGTGACACCTGGAGGGGCGTGATTGGGAGGAACGCCCCCCCTGATCTGAACCCGAGCGGTGTTCAGTTGTTGGACTTCTGTGCTAGTCACAGTTTGTCTATAATGAATACCATGTTCAAGCATAAGGGTGTCCATCAGTACACGTGGCACCAGGACACCCTAGGCCGCAGGCCGATGATCGACTTTGTGGTCGTTTCATCTGACCTGAGACCGTCTGTTTTGGACACTAGGGTTAAGAGAGGGGCGGAGCTGTCAACTGATCACCACCTGGTTGTGAGTTGGATCCGATGGCAAGAGAGGAAGCTGGACAGACTCGGCAGACCCAAACGTACTGTACGGGTCTGCTGGGAACGCCTGGCCGAGTCTTCTGTCAGAGAGATCTTTAACTCCTACCTCCGGCAGAGCTTCAACCGGATCCCGAGGGATGCTGGAGACATTGAGTCCGAGTGTACCATGTTCTCCACCTCCATTGTCGAAGCGGCCGCTCGGAGCTGTAGCCGTAAGGTCTCCGGTGCCTGTCGAGGCGGTAATCCCTGAACCCGGTGGTGGACACCGGAAGTAAGGGAAACCGTCAAGCTGAAGAAGGAGTCCTATCGGGCCTGGTTGGCTTGTGGGACTCCTGAGGCAGCTGACGGGTACCGGACTGCTGCCCGGGTGGTTGTGGAGGCAAAAACTCGGGCCTGGGAGGAGTTTGGTGAGGCCATGGAGAAGGACTATCAACTGGCCTCGAAGAGATTCTGGCAAACCGTCTGGCGCCTCAGGAGATGGAAACAGTGCCCTACCAACGCTGTTTACAGTGGAGGTGGGAAGCTGTTGACCTCAACAGGGGATGTCGTCGGACGGTGGAAGGAGTACTTCGAGGATCTCCTCAATCCCACCGTCACGTCTTCCACTGAGGAAGCAGAGGCCGAGGGCTCAGAGGTGGACTCGTCCCTCACCCAAGCCGAAGTCACTGAGGTAGGCAAGAAACTCCTCAGTTGCAAGGCTTCGGGGGTGGATGAGATTCGCCCTGAGTACCTCAAGTCTCTGGATGTTGTCGGGCTGTCTTGGCTGACACGCCTCTGCAGCATCGCGTGGCGGTTGGGGACAGTGCCTCTGGGATGGCAAACCGGGGTGGTGGTCCCTCTTTTTAAGAAGGGGGACCGGAGGGTGTGTTCCAACTACAGGGGGATCACACTTCTCAGCCTCCCCGGGAAAGTCTATGCCAGGGTACTGGAAAGGAGAATACGGCCGATAGTACAACCTCGGATTAAGGAGGAACAGTGTGGTTTTTCGTCCGGGCCGTGGAATGCTGGACCAGCTCTACACCCTCTACAGAGTGCTGGAGGGTTCATGGGAGTTTGCCCAACCAATCCACATGTGTTTTGTGGATTTGGAGAAGGCATTCAACTGTGTCCCTCGCGGCATCCTGTGGAGGGTGCTTCGGGAGTATGGGGTCGGTGGTCCTTTGCTTGGTTCGCATTGCCGGCAGTAAGTCGGACTTGTTCCCAGTGCATGTCGGACTCCGGCAGGGCTGCCCTTTGTCGCCGGTTCTGTTCGTAATTTTTATGGACAGAATTTCTAGGCGCAGCCAGGGGCCGGAGGGTGTCAGGTTTGGGGACCACACGATTTCGTCTCTGCTATTTGCGGATGATGTTGTCGTGTTGGCCCCTTCAAGCCAAGATCCTTCAGCATGCTTCAGCATGGTTTACAGCTGAGTGTGAAGCGGCTGGAATAAAAATCAGTACCTCCAAATCCGAGGCCATGGTCCTCAGTTGGAAAAGGGTGGCTTGCCCACTTCAGGTTGGTGAAGAGTTCCTGCCTCAAGTGGAGGAGTTCAAGTATCTTGGGGTCTTGTTCACGAGTGAGGGAAGGATGGAACGAGAGATTGACAGACGGATCGGTGCAGCTTCTGCAGTAATGCGGTCGATGTACCGGTCTGTCGTGGTGAAGAAAGAGCTGAGCTGCAAGGCGAAGCTCTCAATTTACCGGTCAATCTACGTTCCTACTCTCACCTATGGCCATGAGCTTTGGGTCATGACCGAAAGGACAAGATCCCGGATACAGGCAGCCGAAATGAGCTTCCTCCGCAGGGTGGCTGGGCGATCGGGTGAGAAGCTCGGTCACCCGGGAGGAGCTCGGAGTAGAGCCGCTTCTCCTCCACATCGAGAGGGGTCAGCTGAGGTGGCTTAGGCATCTGTTCCGGATGCCTCCTGGACGCCTTCCCCGGAAGGTGTTCCGGGCCCGTGGTGGGACTAGGACACGCTGGTGGGACTATGTCTCCCGGCTGGCCTGGGAATGCCTCGGTGTCCCCCCGGAAGAGCTAGAGGAAGTATCTAGGGTGAGGGATGTCTGGGCATCTCTACTTAGACTGCTGCCCCCGCTACCCGGATAAAGCGGAAGAAAATGGATGGATGGATGGATGGAAGCACTAAGTTTTTATTTAAAAAGAATAGATCTGATAGGAGAGGTATTGAAGGGCTTTTTCGATGCGTGGATACCGCTTCTCCAGCGATGAATTAAAACATGTACTGTACATTCGAAACACTGTGAACAGCTTCTGCAGCGTTTCTGTGACGCAATTTGAAGAGCGTTGTCTTAGCAATACAAAGGCTATGGGTTTTATTCCCAGGGAGCACACGTGCAGGCAAGCACTATAAGCTATTGCATAAACTTTCAATGCAAAAGTAAACAGAATGCTGTTACATGATGGTAAGCACAGATTTTCAGGATTGTTGCATTCATAAAATATAGAGCTTGAATCGAATTGGATAGATCACAAAACATTTTTAGACTCTGACTACAGTACATTCCATCCATAAGAAGAAAAAGGTTGTTTTATGTGCATGCATTTGCCAGTTAGATGAATAAACAAGGCATATGGCATATGGGCCTGGAGGTTTTGGCTGGTTATGCCATTTCTTAATGGCAACCATCCAAAACCTACTCCACAATGTGTAAAATTAATACATTAATGCAGCTGTATGTGATTTTAAACAGATTTTGTATTTAAAGGAACAATTTTTTTGTGTGAAACCTTGCTATTGTGAAACCTTGCTATTAAGCGCACTTTATTTGTAATACCACAGTATCTTTTAGAAAAAATATTCAAATTAAAATGTAATATATTTGTGAAGCAATTACATATGTGCTTGAAAGAAGAAACAATAGATACCATCTAATGGATTGAATGGTTATAAAGATAATTGTATTGATTTTAAAAGAATTTTATTGTCTCCGTGATCTGCTGGACATTATCTGGCAGATATAAATCATTAGAAACACCTTCAATCTAACCGGAATAAGACCCAAATGACCCTGCATAAAGGGAATTGTATTGTTTATCCAGCTTCCAAACCGACTAATGAAAAGGCAGAAGAGAATGGTAGAACTGGTGCGCACAGAGCTCACGGTAGCTTACAGTTTTGTGAGACAGTGGGAGTAGCAGACGTGTCGTGGATGACAGACCAGGTGCGCAGGGGCTCATTGAAAGGTTCTCGTGCGCTCGCTACTTGTTGACTCATTGGACAGGGGCGCAGAGCGGATCTTTTGGAGATGCCAAAAACCCGGCGCGTCCTAGCTTCATCATTCCAACTAGCTGATTTATGAACCGCGCAACGGAGACGTCTTGTGCAGTCATTGCATTGTCGAGAGCTTTTGTGTCTTTTGGAGCTTCAGTTCAAAAGGTGTCTCCATCAGAACGCGGGAGATCGAGGATAGCGCGACGTCCACGTTTGCTGGTAAGTTTATATCGTGCGTATTTTTTGGAGACGGAGATGAAGTGTCGCCGTTGTGGTAGTCTGGTGTTAAAAAACAACTGGGCGCTAAATCCAAAGTTGTAATTGCGCATGTTTTAAGTCAATTGTGCGTTTTACTATCGCAATTTACATACAGAAATAAAGTACTTGCGGTTGTATTTGCTCGGTCAGCATAAACACGTACATGCACAACAACAATTTGTTCAAGTCACGCAAATACTAAACGTCATTTGATTTGATCTATCATGCGTTTTGGTTCTCTGGACGAAAGCTTCGAAGTGAATCAGCTCTTGGCTTGCAAAAGCATCATTACTGTGTTTTTCATTTATAACAAAACAGCTGCTCCAAACGATGCATTTGAATGTTAACTTTAAAATATAGGCAATACATTTCGTTTCCCTCTTAGCTTGCTCGAGAGATCTGACGCATTTATTAGAAATGACTCCAACTTAGCCTACTTGGAACAAATAAATGACTATGAAGGCAGCTGCAGTCGTAGCATTTGTTATTTAGGTCTGAAATCACAGCACGGTTTCAAAGGTATTTAAAAGCTATAGCCTGACGAAATACGTTAGAGGATCTTTTCAGCCTTTCCTTACGCAGTTGTATTACTAAAGCACCCATGGCTCTATGAAATATGTCATTTAGATATTAAAGACACTGAGATAACAGAGCTCTCATACAATTATAATTAGTATATCAGATTCCATTACCATGGGTTACTCACTTAGTGTGGCGTCTCACAGAAGTCTGCTAGGCAACACTGCAGAGCATAATCTTAAGCATTTTGTACAATTAAGGATGTGAAAGCAGACCTGTTTTTGCTTATTTATTGAATACACGCTATAAAGCCCATATTAACCCATGTGAGGTTTTCGGGACCCATTTTTAATTTTGACTAAAGATTGAAAAATCACCATGCATTTAATTTTTTTGTAAACCTCAGACATTTAGATATAATCAGTTTTTACCCATATTTTTAAGTACATTTAAAAAACAATTATTTCATAAATGTAATTTAACAAGTGAAATGACAAATATTAACCATAGCCTGTATGCTGTATATGTTGCTTGAAATTTGGAAAAACAGTATTTGTATAGCGCTTTCTACAATTTCCATTGTTACAAAGCAGCTGTACAAGAAAACATATTGACTATAAGCAATATAAGGGTATGCAAGTCAAAACAAAAAAAAGACAGACACAGACACACAGATTCAGACACACTCACACAAAATACTCCACACAACACACACATACACAGACACACACAGGGGCCAACACCTAGAACCACACACCCAAGATAAGGAGAGAAAAACACAGGTCAAATATTAAACAGACTATAAATTCCTATAAATTCCTTTATTAATAAAGAAAAACGTATTAATGATGCGTCTAGTCTAGATTTAAACTGACAGTGTGTCTCAGGCGCTAGATAGGAAAAGGATCTGCCACTTTTACTTGATTTTGAAATTCTAGGTATTACCAACTGACCGTACGCCTGAGAGCGTAGTGGACATAAAGGATTGTAATAAAAGAGAAGTTCACTCAAGTAGTGAGGAGCTAAACCATGTAGGGCTTTATAGGCAATAAGCAAGATTTTAAAGTTATTGCGATGCTTTATAGGTAACAAGGTTGACAGAACCGGACTAATATGCTCATACTTTTTTGTATGTGTAAGAATTGGAGCTGCCGCATTTTGGAGCAGTTGGAGTTTTTGTAATAAGCCTGCAGGGCAACCACCTAATAGTGCATTACAGTAATCTAGTCTTGATGTCGTAAATACATGAATTAACTTCTTTGCATCTGAGGGTGACTGCATATGACGTAGTTTAGATATATTTAACATCTGTGACATATTTTTGCTCGAATGTTTATGGTCCTGTATCACCACAAACAGGGTGAGTAAGAAAAACAACATGAAAACCATACAAGGGTTCCAATGTGAAGTGTATAATTTCTGCTATATGACTTGATATAGAATGCACTTTAGGTTCCATTGATAAAATTAGTGGTAAGATTTATTATATGCTAAATGAAGCTCTAGCGGAATAAAGAATTGGTTGTGCAAATGAGTCTATTTTCATGGTGAAACACGTCCGTATATATATGCTGACATCCGTCTGAAGAATGGAGCAGATGAAACAAATGTATAATTCAAGCAATTGATATCGCAGTCCTTGTGCCAGACTATTAGGATGAGAGAGCCGCTGAGAGATACCTGCACTTCAGTCAAGCTTTTCCGCAAGTGCTACGGGTCGACGCTCGAAATGAAATAGTAACATGAATGAATAATTGAAAAGAAACCCTAACCAAAATGTTATTTCTCTAATATGTTATTTGGAGAAGTGTGTCACTGACATCAGACCATCTGGTGTTCTGTAAATTGTTACAAAGAGAACAGAAGCAGAAAAAGGGGCCTTAGTCCAGCATAGCACACTTTCTCAGAGATGTTGAAAGTCCTTGGACTAGTTTTTATAGAATGTCACATTTAATCTGTGTGGAAAGCGGCAGACAGATGCGTTCCTCACTATTAAAAGCTGTTGCAGATTAAAGAAAAAACTAATGTTCACAGGAGGCACATAATGATGCATCTACTCTATAGAGACAGTATTGCCTCTGACTGATTTTATCGAATCTACAATAACCTTCGATTAATTATGATTGATTTCATCTTGGTTAGCATTTGGAAATTATAAGTGTAAATATACTTGATCTCCCTTTGTTTTGAGATTTGATGAGCAATCGATTCCATCGTTTGAAGATGGCGAATGACTTCCGTTGATTTCATTTAATAAATAGTTACCTATGGTCATTGAAAACACACTTTGTAGTTTCTTTTAATGTTCAACTCAAGAGGTCTCCGACAGCTAATGCTGGGGCCACACCAAAAGATTAGCGGGCCGATGTCTCCCCTTCAGGATTGAAGTCCTAGGTAAAGTCCTGATGATTTTAAACGGCTCTAAAGATAATCTTATCAGATTTCACTTTGGTTTGATGTGTGTTAAGAGTGAATGAACCTGATAGGAATAACATCGGAGCCGCCCCGATCGCGAATCTTAAATATTCAACATGTTGAATATTTACGATCAGAAATCCTGATGTGTGGGGGAAACCCGAGGAAAAATGCACAAGAACTCTGTTGATTGTCAATACCCAATCAGAAAGCCAGCTGACAGAAGTATGACAACAGTAGTTATCCCTCCAACAAACCCTTTTCTTTATTCTGTCAATTTTCTGTCAAAAGCATTTCAAACACTATCATCATAATTTCAATAAAACCCAGTCTATGTGCAAGTAACGGTAGTTGTTGGAGTCCGAGTGTGCGGATGCTTAAAGGTGGAAAAAATAGGTCCAGTGGAGCTCTTTCGGTGTGAAGACATAAATACCACAATATTTGAGTTGGAATAAGATTATATCTAGTGCTGTGCCACCTTAAATGCTTTAGACGACGCTGCTTGAGCAATTTCTCAACGATGAATAATATTTTTTAAATGACATAAAAGGTTATATGTACACATTTGTTTATATTGAACAAATATATAATAAACAAAGCTAACAGTGCAATAATAAATAACTCATTCTGAAGTCTCGAGAGAATGTTCTGTATTCACAGTCAGGACTCCATTTGAAAGTCTGTTGGTGTGTAGTGGGCTGTCTTCGTCGCGTCACGGCGCGGCGCGCAACACATTATAGGAGCAAACTGATTAAATCTAGGATTTTTTCTCCTCATGTTTGTGGTCTCTCCGTTTAAAACTCAAATAAGATTTATATGATAAATCTTTTGGTGTGGCCCCAGCATAAGTGCTTGTGCTTGTAATGTCGGGCCTGAGCAGAGCAAATGATGTACAGCTTCGTTTTCCAAGGCAAAACAGGAATCCAAAACATAGGGTACCAAAACAAGTATCCAAATCACCAAACATCAACGCCATACTCTAAAAATACCAGACTTGGCACAAGAGGTGATACACACTGAAGACAAGACTAACAATATGAGACCCCTATAGAGTCTTTTCCCTCTTTGTGATTCAGAGAGATTTTCAGACAGACAGACAGGGGTGATCAGACGCGCATACAGGCCTGTTCACTCTTTTGCTTTGTATGTGTTGATAGTCGACAGTGGGGCTCCTGTTTCAACTCCAAAGAGAATTATCAAATATTTCTAACACATTATGTTGCAGAGTTTACACTTTTACCCGACACATCTGTTATCAAACTGTGGATCAAAGACACAAGGCCAGATCAACACCAAAAGCTGTTTTGACAAGCCAGTACACAAAGGACAATTTTGCAGTGCCGTATAGAGAATGTGAAGCTACATCGTGCCGTGTTGAATGTTGCACCATTTTGGGACGATTGCTGCTAGTGCGTTCAATGCAGTGTTTTTGTTTTTCTTGTTTGATTAGGAAATATAACTATTAGGGATGCATGATAAATTATTGGCCTATATATTATAGCCGATAAATCATAAATCATTTCCTCTGTTAAAACTTCTTCAGCTGCACGCTGCTCACAGTTAAAATACAGTACAGTACTTTCTTTCTGTCATGATAATTTACTTACTGCTATTAGCAAAACATGTTGATGTAGGTACAGTATGTAGAGACAGTATTTATGTGTAAATTATAGGAACAAAAGCATATTGTTAGAATCAGACTGCTGTCTGAATGCTTTCTGTCTTGAGACCTGTTAGACTTGTGGCTATTAAGAAAACTTTTCTGGGTTGCTCTGGAAGAACATCTATAATTTGTTTGTTCAAAAAAAAAAACATAAAAGTTTGAAGGTAAAATAATCTTTAACTAGTGTAAAGGATGCTTGGTACATGATTTTTAGGGGCCAGTTGTCCACGTTTTGCCTTTTGATTCAGTCTTAGGAAATGTTATATTTATAACTAGATGCTCTATCGGCCAAAGTTTCGGTTATCGGCTTTCAATGTTAAAGAATCGTCGGTTATAGTTATCGGACAAAATGTACAAATCTGAGGAAAAGCCCCCGGTTCGTTTTGCTCTCGATTTCTCCATTTATCAATCAAAACAAGTAACTGTACATGTTAAAACAAAAATAGCAGTGGAGTATGATCCTCCCAAGATGGCGGCACCACTGCAACATAGTGTGTGACGTCCTCTTCACATTCTCTATTAATAAAAAAACATGCTTGCAATGCAATGGAAAACAGCTCCATCTTTAAGAAACGTAACTGGTTTTAAACCTGCCACAATATAAAAGCTTTGTTTTTGCATTGATTTGATCAGCGTTCTAAAAAACTTTCTTTGCATTGCCCAGACTTTAATGACACTGATTATTAACTTCTCTAAAGAGGCCACAGATTCAAGGGTTCAGGTTTGGATGCATCCAAGCATTCAAATTTTAATTGTTACATGCAGTTGTTATTATCTTGCATATCGTGTAATGGAGCAGAAGAGATGTGTGGTTGTTCAAAGGGGCGTAGCGCAGAATCTAGGGCCCTGTGCAAAGGCAATGTGTGGGGCCCCTCCACGCTATATTGCAAATGTATAGAGTATTATATAAAGTAAATTGTTATATTTATTTACAATAGAGCAATGAATCTCATTTCTTTCTGAATTGTAATATGCTAAACATTAATAGATCACTTCAGACTCCCCTTAAACATGAACTGACAGTTGAACTATATTTTATTTTAATTGTGTTTCATTAATAGACACACTGTGCATTGTAGTACAAAATACTACACATTTAATTATTGAACAGTAAAAAAAAGGTATTATATGTTACTCACAGTGACGTGTGTAGTGTTATAGGCTAGTCATGCATAAATGGTAGTAATAATCCCACTTCATGACTGTAACTGAGACAATTTATATTTCTTAAAAAAACAATATTTTGCAAAGTCGAGAATGTCAGGAAAAATGTCTCCCCTCTTATCAAATTTTATTGAAAATAAAAAGGCCTTAATACGATAGCACATCTTTTTATTACTAACATATTTATTGACCTTTTAAACTTTGGCATGTTTTTATTTTAGTTGAATGTTTGTGTATTATTAGGGATAAATTGAGAAGAACTGCCTCAACGTCGTACATATCAAAAGTTTACGAGTTGTTGTTAGAAGTGCGCATCCCTTCTAGTCAAGACGTTTGTCCCTTCATGCACTCCGTAGTCCGTTATGCATCGTTTTCAAGTTTTAAAGTTAGCAGCCTGCCCTGTATATTCAATTCCAAAAAATTTTGGGTTGTCTGCTGAAAATGACTCTCACCGTTCCCTGCCTCATTTTTGTTAAGGCTAAGAACTAATTTCCAAAAATCCAAAAATACTGCCACTGAACTTAAACATTCCCGACGCAAATACTAAAAAAACAAACTACCCAAATACTACTTTATCCGATCAAGCACTAGCTGTAAAGTGTATGAACTTCATCTACCTGTCGATGAGACTATCCCTCATCTGCAGTGAACGCAGACTGTGAGTGGGAAATGGAAAACCCGGAGCGGATACACTGCTCTCTAGCGGAGTGATTACAGAATGATTTCAGCGGGGATTTGAGTCTCTTTCACTTCACTTTCGCCAAGTTCGCTGTTGCATGCGTACTGTATTCATGTCAGGCATTTACACAGACGTCTGACGAAGCTTCTCAAAATTAGCAGAGAACAGAGAAGTTGCACAGACACGCAATATAGGCGCACAATTGTAAATTAATAATAATCATAATTTAAGGCCCCTCGCATGCCAAGGCCCTATGTACTCAGTCACCCTTTTCCCCCCACTTGCGACGCCCCTGGTTGTTCAAAACAAAAGGGACAATGTGATTAGTAATCAACATCCGCGCTCCATCATCAAATCCTGCAATCCACCAAAAATGACAGACACGCTCTGATCAGGGAATGTTTGCTTTACATGACTTCACGAGAAAGAATTGCACAAAACTGGAATCACCTAACATGTTTTAGGGTGATCTTTCTTCATTTCTTTTTCTCCTCCATTAGAGTTTTGGGTTCCTCGCCCTGTTTGCCTGACCGGGGGGGGGCTGCTGACATCTGCTTTAGAATTTAAAGTGTTCGAATATATTTATATAACTTCTAAATGTAACATTCTGCTTTATTTATTTATTATTGCATATAGTCATTTATAGTCCGTATAATATTTGACCTGTGTTTGTCATTTATCTTAAATTTGTGCTTCTCTGAGATAACCATATTGTGTGTGTGTGTGTGCGTTCGTGCGTGCGTGTATATTGTGCTCGGTGCGTGTGGAGTTGTGTTCTATGCATGTGGAAGTGTATAAACCTGTGTGTGTGTCTGTCTTCTGTGTATGGTATAGTCAATATGTTTCATGTACAGCTGCTTTGTAACAATGAAAATAAAAAAAAACCCTATATAAATAAAGTTGACTAGACTTGGCCCCTGGAAGTGACACATGTCTAGTCATTGTAAAAATGTCAGAATCAAAAATTAAGTCCCATTTAAATTTCACTTTGAGATAAGCCGAGAATAACACAGGCGCATAGAAAAGCTTTGCAGACTTTCAAAAGCACCTAGAGTCTAATAGCCACCTCTCAACCCGCAAGCATTTTAAATCGAGTTCCCTTCAAGGAACTGGCCTGAAATACACCACATTTTTCACTACAGCAAGACTCCTTTGTTATTCACACACGTCAAGATTTATTTAAAGCTTGGAATAACAGTAAGTAGATTTGCCGACGATTTCCGATTAGACTAATGAAAAGTTTATTTAGGGGTGTTAATGTAACATGTTAATCTATTCTAGAACAATAATTTAAACAATTCATGTGATTAAAACTTTCAAGTTCTTGCCAAAGATGGTCAAACAATTTACACAAAAGGATGAAAATATGGCAGCTCTTGAAATAAGCAGTCTGCACTTTTAAAAACAAAGGTGCTTAAAGGAACAAGTCACCCAACATAAAAATTCTGTCATCATTTACTCACCGTCATGCTGTGTACATTTCTTTGTTCTGATGAACACTGAGAAAGATATCTGGAAAAATGACAATGGTTATCAAAAGTGAACTGTTTGTTACTCGTTTATAAATCACTAAACGTCCCATACATTGCAGATATGCTCACTAAATATAAAACTAACAGACCACTTAGATCATTAGGATCAAGTCAGTTAGATACCAAGGGTTCACTCTAAACAAGGAGAATTCGCTTTTATGCTGCCCGTAGCTGGAATCAGGTCCCAGAAGAGATCAGATGTGCTAAAACATTATCAACATTTAAATGCAGACTCAAAACTCATCTTTTTAGCCATGCATTTGCTGAATGAGCACTGTGCCTTGTCCGAACTGACTGCACTATATCTCATGTTTAATCAGTTTATTCTAAACTGTTTTAATTCACTTTAAATGAATGCATTTTGATGACGAATTTTATCATTTTTATGTAAAGCACTTTGAATTACCATTGTGTATGAAATATGATATATAAATAAACTTGCCTTGCCTTGCCTATTAAAAAGTGCATGTCAATTTTGACAACACAGTATACAATCATTTAAAAAAGTACAGTGTTTTTTCCATTTCCTGAAAAACAACGAATTTGGACATACAAGGTTTCAGAAGGACAGTTAGAGAAGTTAGAAAAGCTTAATTGAAATTTTCAGTAACTGTATTTAGTAAACAACAGTATATGTGAACACAATATAGCAAAATAGACATACTGTAAAATACAAACGCTGCGCTGAATAATATACGCTATTGCGACACAGCGATAAAGATTAAAATATTTTTTATATAGAAGAGCAACTTTGAGGAGTACTTTACTGTACTGAAGTGTTTTTACAAAATAACCAAATTCCACAATGGCAGAGTGAGAAGCAGTCACACCGTTAATGGATTTTAAAATATCTGTGGATCGAAAAAGTGAACAGTGAGATAAATTCATTTCACTTATGCTTTTCTTTTTTAATTTCATTTAATTCCTTTTTAACACCAGTATTTCGCTGGACTTTCATAACACAGAGAATCTTAGTTTGCTTAAGGTAATAGGGTGAATTAATAATTTTCCTGGGTATTGAGGATGCTGTGGGAGTGTAGGCAAAAATAGACATTTCTTGGTAAAGGGTTGCTATGGTCCTTTGACCTCAATGAATTCTAAAGCCCAGGGCATTAATGTAGAACAGTTGTACATGCCTGAAAAAGCTTGTATGTACAAAAACATGTACAGTTAATCATCCTCCATGCATTTCTTAGAACTTATAAAACTACTCTTTTCCGAAACTAGTGTGCAGCCTATTATATCAATATGCAAATTAACACACATCGCTAGACAGCTAACTTCATGTAGTGAATATTTAGTATGAATATTCCTTTATAAAGGCTTTACGAATATGAAAAAGAATATTTGATCTATAAAAATTTTGTGATCTATAATAAATTAACTATTGTACTTTAAGTATAATAAAAAAGAATGTCAAAAAAATCGAATTGATAAATACGTGGTGGCGTTAAACAATGTGTCCCAGAATGCTGCGAATGTTTCATTTTAAAGGGAATAATAAATGACAGTGATTTAAATCCCCAGAAGATTTGTCAAAGTCACTCTCAATATGAAAAAGCCACACAAAGCGTCTTCATAAGCACATCCATCACAAGATCAGTAAACATGCCTCAGGAAATAACACAATTCTATCCTTTTTTTGGACATCTGGAATTTCAAAAAGCTCTTATTTTTTAAAGAAAATTAGCAATAGCTCTATTGTTCTACATGTGTGGCAAAATTCCCATGGTTTTGACCAACTTAGCGAGGGCACTATAAACTATTTTAATTATAGTTTCATATCTGGAACCAGTTATAGCCTGAGTTCAGCAAGTTACAGTCAAAATTACTGCTACAGTTCTTACACAGAAACCAATTATCAGACACAAATTGACCTCGGTTTATACTGTAAAACTATAAAAGTATATGAACTGGATTTATGGGAGAACTCAAGCCAAGCTATCAGAGCACTGATCAAATAATTGTTTTCATTCAGCCTATACTTCCTGCATTGAAAGTGCAGTTTGTATGATTCACCTGCGGATCATCATACAGATAGTCGGGGCTAGTTGTCACAGAAAGTTGGCATAAGGTGGCAATAATGTGTGTGTTCTCTCTGTGCCACTGAACCGTTTTTAAATATCTTATTCAGAAACATTCCTTTGCAACAATATTTCTGAATTCTGTCCTCCACACTAGATTGCAATATAAATAATATTATTTGGATAAATAAGTCAACTTAATAAAACAAATACTAGCATGCATGCATACAGGCAAGGGTTAACTATAGACGTTTCACCGGACGCACACGCCTTGCGGTTTGGGTTTGGCTAGTGTCTTAGAGTATAACTATTTATATTTCATTTAATTTATGTTAATATTAATCTATATTTTATTTTATGGTATAATAATTGTATAAGGTGAGTCATATGATGCGATTTCGTGTTGTCCATGCATATGTAAAATTGATCAAATTTAAATCCCAAACCAAAGGAGTTGTTTTATTTAAAAGCAGAGGCTCATCCAAACCTGCCTTAAACGCCTTGTTTAAACAAGCCCCCACATTTCTACGTCATTTCGTGAGAACCGTTGAAGAACACCAGCCAAAATGTAAACACAAAGAGAGAAGGCGTGTCTTTGCCAGCTGTAGTGTTGCTGTAGTGTTGTTGCTGCTGCCACCATGTCTTGGAGATACTGTGTTTCATTACAAAAGGAAAACTACTTAGTTGGGTCTTCCAAACGAGACACAATTAGAAATCAGTGGTTTTATTTACAACACTGTTCCAAAACTGCAGAACTTCAAAACATTTGGAGAACATCAACACCAGGTTGTGCACAAAGACTGCTTCTAAAAAGTGGGGCCATGTCCAACCTTTTAAGGACAGTCTGCTTCTCACTCACAGCCTGTGTGTACATGAGTTTCATAATGAAAGAATTTGAAACTGACTATTCAAACATAAGCTTTTTGTCGGTCCTAGGATTCAGCCTCGTTTTCTATGGCTGTTGTCCGCTGCACAAAAAATGTATTGCGTCTAGACATAGCGTCAAGACGTTGGCTATAGTTAGCTAGTTGTTAAACCTAATAGTTTTTCAAAATAAAACCTTACTGATCTGTTACTCTCTGCTGGAAACGTTGTGCTGGCAAAGTTGATTAAATGAGAAATTTCTAAATGACTCAATTCATGCAGTAAGTATAAAGTGTTCAAATGTATTTATATAGCATATTTTCATACAAATAAGTGAATACCAAATAATAATCTTTGCTTTATTCAAACAAGTAAGCAAGGATAAGGGTTATTAAAATATCTTGTACAAAAATTACTTTTTTTAATTGTTATAATACATTTTAGTCGCCGAGATGGTCTCTGTGTGATCAAAATGTGTACCATCAACGACTGTAGTAATGAATGAATGATGAGGGACACCACGTGCGCTTTAAAAGGGGGAGATGGAAATAAACTCTGGGTTTACAAAAGAAAACTTGCTCCCGACCAAGATAGGTTCACAGAGTAAGTTAATATGGTTACTGTCTCTGAGTATAAGTGACCTCTCTTTTAGAAATGGGGTTGAGTTCCCCTGCTTTCTGAGGTTTGACATACCTCACATTCTGAGACGGAAAACCCAGAGTTTCCCTCATTTCAGGGATAATATACTCAGAGTTTTCACTAAACCTCCTTTCCGAAACGGACCCCTGGCCTTTCTAATCTTAACTTACTTTTGTAAGACATGTAACATTACATGCCATCTTCCTAATGACCATAATGTCAGGCATTACAGCTTCCTATTCTCGGTTTAATAATGAAAGGACAGTGTTCAAAGCACATGTGTTCTTTAATTTGCTTCTAAAAAAAGATTTTTTGTGCTTTAAGCTTTTTTTTCTGTTATTTGATGTGGTAATTGGGTTTAACAGAAAAAAATGTGCATATACAGTTATTTTAACGAAAAAAGCCAGACAGGAAGGGGATCCATGGGCAGTATAAGATTTGATTAAACAAAAAAACTTAAGTACAAATGAAAGAATGAAAAATCAAGAAACAACATTAATCCATAAAACCATCAAATAACAGGGACACTGAAACAACAACTGGCAAATTAAACACGAGGGCTATATCGACAGCATCAAATAGGGTAACAAACCAAAAAGACACACATGGGGAAGACCAATCAACAAGAAAAACTACAACGAACTACAACATAAACAGGAACAGTAAATAATACAAACTAAGCCAACAACACGGTCAACCACATCTCTCACAACCTTCAAAAAACTACTTAAATACACCTCTTCGGCGAATACTTGACAGACATATGAAAAAAAAATACGTACACTAACCCTCTTCTCTCAACATGTAGTGGTTTTGTTGAAACTAGTAACTTTGTATTAGCACCTATTGTACTATTTCTCTTAGTATGACATGTCGCTTATTGCTCCCCGAACTCTTTGTAAGTCGCTTTGGATAACTAAATGTAAATGTAAACAACACAAAACAAGGGAAAACCCACTGGAATCACAACAATAATGAATGTGAATGGGGACTGTTGAAATCCTTCGTGACACAAAAGCACAACATACGTATGGAATAAATAAAAGTGGAACTAACAATATTTCTGTTCAATGAAGCTCTTTCACTGTTGCTCTCCTGCAGATGCATCGCATAGACATACAAAAAATTGCTGTTATTTTTTTTGTGCATGCTACAAAAGCTTTTGGGTGAACTATTTTATTTAATGTCAAATGATTTCCTTATTCTTGCAATATTCTTGTAAATAGGTGTTTATTAAGTGGAGATTTTAAAAGCAACCTATAATCGCTCCGTAAAAGGATCACTAAAATACATGGAAACCAGTCCTTGTGACATTTGCAAATCGTGCTTGTCAATTACGTTGCGATTCTGATGCTTTCTGTATGTGTTCCTGGTGACAATTTTATGGACAGCAAAAATACTGCCGTGCTGTTTTGCAATGTAAGCGGTACACTTTCCTGGACATATGTTCAAAAATAAATCAACAACTGTGGATCGCACTTTGTCCGTCTCATTTTCCACTAACAATTTTAGTTCATTAAGACAAATAAATGAGCAATATCTCTTAAAACACTTCACAGTAATTGATGTGTGGTTCAGAAAAACAGATTCACTGTAAATGCTGCCCTCTATTGTCATTAACAGTGGCCTTGTAGACAGTCTCACACGAACACAAACACAGTCCTCGGGCCGTGCGGACATTGATGCAGATTTTAGAGAATATTCACAGCCTCACTGCTCAGCATGCTACAAGACATTGCTGAAATTGAGACCGCACAGGTTGCTTCAGTCCCTTTTCCAATCGCAATCTTATAAATAGAACCCAGTGAGAAGAAAATAATATTTAAAAGCTGTATATTTGTGTCTAAAAGGTGTCTATTTTCTTGCTGATCGGTATTTATAGTGGTCATTTGGTTTGGTAATGATGTCGGACTGACTTGTGAAAAACATTGATTACCGGCTTCCAAAGCAGAACAGACAGAACAATAAGGGCTGTTAGGACATGAACGTCAGTATCATCTCCTCAATTGAGATTCCCTCAAAATTACTTCTTTGTGATGTGTCAGGTTGTGAATTGCAGCCAATGGCTCACTCCACCCCCCCTTTCGACTAAGATGTTATCACGTTTTCGCTTCTTTGCCAAAGGAGATAACGTATTTATGAAACATGCTCTGTAGAGCAGTTTTTTCATTTAGGGCTTCTGTAGAAAAACATGGTGAATTCCATGAAAGGGGACCCGTGGTGTATGTAGATAGAAATAGCAAATTTTAAAGTAATAAGGTAATAGCTTTTCTGTAGCTCAGTGGATAAAGCATGGCACTAGCAATGTCTTTATACACCTCTGTAGACATATTTATGTATATTATATTGCCTTTCTGTCAATAGATCCTCCACAAAATTACACACTGGACTTTAAACATTTACATTAAAATCCAATTGATCTTGGGGGAAAACATACATTGTAAAAAAACTGTAATTTTACAGAATTTTGCCGTTTTTGAATGTGGTAAAAACGTTGAGTGTACAATAGCACGAGAAAAAACCACACCATTTAACTTTGCAAAAAAGTTCTTTTAACTTTTTCTGGCGCTCATTTTTTGCGGGATTTTTTACAGTGCAGCTAATTTTGATATACGATGGGAATTGTCCAAAAATGTACACTAAAATAAAGAATTACAATAAATAATAAAATTGATTGTGAGTGAATTGAAAATTGTGAATGATTTTTAGCTTAGACGAAAAACATGTCATTTAAAAAGTAAAAATTTTTTTCTGGCGCCCCAGATGAAATAATACCATGTTAACTGGAATCGTTTACAGTGTGGTTGATTTCGACAAGCACAGTGTGATGAACTTGTACGATGCACATTGTCCAAAAACGTTAACAATAAAATGTATTTACAATAAAGAATTAACTAACCTTACCCCTAACCCCACTCATAAACCTGTATCACATGGGGGAAAAGCAGTTCGTAGTAAAACATACTAATGAGATTGTAATAAAGCACATAACCAACTTGTAAAACCATCACAAAAGGCCAGAAGATTACTGCTAACATCCGCTGTGAAATACTGTTTGAGTTGTTTGCATTTGGAGAGAGATTTTAGAAAAAGAAAGCCTTCATACGGCACGCATCAGACACGTCCAGCTGTCCTGTTAAATTCGACTCCACATTCCCATTATCTTGACGCCTACCGTCATTAGCTCCTACTCTCCGCTGCTCAAATCATTTGCACAATTCGCAATTAAAAGTCATCAGGTGTCTTTGTTTTGAAACGACTAATATATAAATGAATTTTATTCATACTATTCATTAATATATGTAAATTGACTACTGCGCTGTGTGTGTGTTCTCAGGACTCCCAAAAGGAACATTTAGACTCCGGGCAGCATGGAAAAAGAACCTTCGGAAATGGAGATGTCAGGCCTTTCTGCGCTTTATTCAAACAGCAGCCTCCCGTACGCCATCATAAACGGCAGTAACGTAACCAACCTCACCAGCATAACATACTACCCCTACTATCAGCACTCACTGCCTGTGGCCGCCGGCCTGACCCTGGCCTATTTCTTCATCTTCCTGCTTTGCATGGTGGGAAATGGCCTGGTATGTCTTATCGTGCTGGAGAACCGACGCATGAGAACAGTCACGAACCTCTTTATCCTCAACCTTGCCGTGAGCGACCTTCTTGTGGGGGTTTTCTGCATTCCGACAACCCTGTTAGACAACCTCATTACAGGTAACACATACAAAGCTTTGCCGCATGCTAAAATATGATGTTGAGATGGTAGCATGTATGGATTAAGTTGGTTACTCACTGCGGTCCAGACATGCACATACAAGTAAATGATGTTCTTGCTATATGTCCTAGAAGAGAGAGAATGTAATCGTGAATGAGAAGGAACATTTCTAACTCTTAATCTTAAAACATTTAACCAAGTCTCTCTGTAGAGCAAGTGTCTTGAATGACTATTGAAGTAAACCTGCAGTCAGACGTTTCTTATTCTTCGCAATGTAGCTCATATACAGGGTTGACCTTATCAAACTACAGCACACACATCTAATCTTATATTTGTTGATGATTTTGTACTTCACTTGAAACGCCCCAGTGAAATTATGATTTCGAGCAAGGTTGTATACCTGAAAAGTTATTTCTGCTACTAAACGGCGCATTGAAAATTGGCTTGTGGTTGGCCATTAGTAGCAACAGAAGTCGTGACCATTTCTCATCAAAACCTCAAATCAAAATGTTAAAAAGAAGGTGGTTATATAAATTGCTATGTATATTTCAATCTTTTTTGTTGTTGCTATGGTTTGCACTCCATTTAGTAAAACTTGAATGACACATTACTTTTACACAAGGGTTAAAGTTTCTTTCTATGTAACAACATCTCGTTTCTTGGGGATATTTTAAAGCCTGCTTCACATTTCAATTTTATTTTAAAGTAAAAGATAGGATTGCTGAACATCGTTGTGGAATTAGACACCAGGATCAAAAGAGTTTGTCAGCGCGGCATTTGTAGGAATGAGACATTCAGTTTCTACTTTAAAGTATATCGGTATTGAGTCAGTTAAATTGGACACGAAGACTTTGACATTCGTCCATTTGTTCAATATTATGCTTCTTCCTTAATATGATGTTTTTGTACACTTTTTCAAAGATTTTGGTTTCAATAATTGTTAATAATGTTTTGTTTCTTTTGTATGTTTGCAGGTGCATCATTTATAATTTTATTGGATTATGATCTTTTTAAATGAAATTTGAATTAGACTTTTGCGTGTGTATATTTATTGATGCATTATTATTATTATTATAATTGTATTTTATTTAAAAAACATGTTTTGGATGACATGTGATCCTTGTACACCTGGAGGTATACATTGGGGTTCATAAGTATTGTTGAATTATCTGATGAAGAGCCTGTGTGCTCGAAACGCCAAGCGCCATGCGAAAGTCTTTTAAATAATAAAGTATTTTTTATATATTTTTGGAGCTCTGGTGTGCCGACTTTTGTTACTACTTCAATTTATTTTATAGTACCATGCTCCGGGGTAGCCATTTCTGTATTTGCACTCAAAACTTTTTTTTATGGTTTTTACTGCTTGTTTGCCTGGTTCACCATCATATTTACAGTGCATAGACGACTATTATATGTGCTGTTTTCTTTGTATCTAATGGATAAAATAAGACATTTCAGCAATGAACCCTCTCTTATAGCATAGAAAGACACATCAGAGTACTTATCAAGAGAGCTGCATTTGAGCAGGCATAATTCAGACCATCTTCGTGAGTAATTCAACCGATGTGTAACTCTAAATGCAGGTTTTTCAATTGTTACAATGGATGTAAACATTCTGTATTGCCTGGATTTGCTCTATTATTTTCTTTGCAGGGTAAGTAGCTGTAGAATGCCTTGGCTGGAAATGGGGACTAGAGTTTCCATTCAAACTGTAAAAAAAGTATACATTTTATACATAAATATTGTAGATTTGGCAAGCTCTGGAAAGGAAGGTTTACAAAATGGTCCATGTCAAGCTGTAGTTCATGGAGAACATTCACAGAACGTTTGTTGCAACAAAAAAAACACGGTTCTTTGTGGCACTTTGTTCTACAGACTAAATAAAAACAATCTTTCTTACATCAAGAACTGACTGAAAATGTTCTTTGGAGAAACCAAAATTTTGCTTTTATGGCATTACTGTAATAAACCCTTTGAAAGCATTCATACAACCTAAATCAATTTTCTAAACAATACATCTTATAAATTGAGATACATGTAAATATTTTTATATGTATTGTATGTTTTTTAAACATGGACTATAATATTTATGAGACAATTCCACATTTTCCTTTAATCAGCATTTCTAGATGTATTGTGGCCATTGAAATCAATACATCGAGATCAATCAATCAAACCTCAGGAGTGACAAAGTCATCCAACAGCAACGTCATGACAAGACATATGTAAACTTTGATCAAAACAGAAATTATCAATTTTATTTACTTTTCCTAAATACATTGTATTGTCAAAAAGTGCATACGATCTTGTTTTCTTTGCAGATTTTGAGTTGTGAAAAAATACAGAGCATCTTTTCTGTTATTTTGACCTGTTTTTATTTTCTACAAATAAATGTTGGAATTTTCAGAGTTATATTGTTAGTATTTTTCAGAATGAAACAAAAATCTGACCTAAACACATACCTATAAGTAGTAAATTCAAAAATTGTCTCCTAATTTTTCCGTAGCTGTACTGTAACTCCAATTCTGCTGATCATTTCAACTATGGTGCATACAGTACAGGTCTATGATGCTATGGACATACTGGATATACAGTATATAGAGGCCAGCGCAGTCTGTATGTGCCCAGGCTATAAAACTTCTCTGAATCGAAGCATTGTCTAAACTATTCCAAGCCAGCGGCATGTGTCTTCCAGAGAGTACTAAGAAAAGTATTCACTTACTGTCATATTAAACTAATAGAATAAAACATCTAGCAATTACTAAGATTCATCATTTCTCTTTGTATTCAGTTGCCTTTATATCAACAGACAACAAATTAATGTGTGTACAAGGTTTTCAAGTGCTGTTTTTTATCCATAGTATTGAATAGGCAATGTAATGCAACATACGTTCCAGTGTCGGTGTCAATGAAGGGCTATTTGAGCTGTATTGATGGGGCTGTGGGGTTCTTAAAGCCAAGACGTAATAAAATAACACAATTCTTTATGATGGACCGCAATACTTGTTTTCTCTCACACTGCCCCAGTTAGTCCATGGTGAGACTACAACACAGATCTCTTGATGTGTTTGGAATCACAGCTGGCGAGCTGGTGCTGCTCCTCTGGAAAAGCAAAAAAACACTGTAAAGAAAAATATATTGGCCACAGCAGACTACTAGATTAGAACTGTTGAAAGACCCGAGCCACCTCAGGTGGTCCACCCTGCTGGTCTTTCTTCAACTCTCTTTTCAGTCTAGTCTAGAAGTCTTTATTTCTTATTTAAGCCACCTGCCACATCTGTCCAGAATGAGCCCCAACTAATCACTCAATCAGCACTTAACTATTGATTTTATTGGAATGCTTGATTCGTTAAATATAAATATGTCTTTTAATAACCCATATGACATTATATTTTCAAATGATCAAACAAAATTGCTTATAAATCTTAATAAATCGTATAAAATATTTCTAATTATTTCTGCGATCACAACCGGCTGCCTGTACATTATCCCTTACTTATCATTCATAAAACGCTACATATACCCCAGAGAGATTTTTTTGTATTATATATTTGTTTATTACGGTAATTTCTCAGGAGAAATTAAAAAAACGAAATTGTTGCCATTATGTAAATGGAGCTATGAATACCATGAATATGGATTGTATAATTGTTACTTTGGCTTCGGAAGGTTTGAATGAGAAACGTGTGAGGTTTTGATTTTCAATTGTAGACTTGAGTATTCAAGTAGTTTCTGAGACCTTGTGTATACATCTTTTGGAGGAGACAGGTGAAAGAACAAAATTAAAAGCATGAAAAAAATAGTTTTAGCTCCATTTAACACATTACCATTTCAGGACTATTCTACACAGTTCAGCAAATGTCCAAGACAGAATATTAGAAAATTGTGGTGGGTATTGAGAGTCAAGGCAACCACAAAACTTCAGTTTGGAGGTCAGCATTGTGTGCAGTGGCGGCGTTTCACCAAAACCTAGGGAATGGCAAAATTTCCTCTGGCCATACAACAACAACTTTCCAAAATAACGGAACCACAAATTATACCACATTGTATCTAAACAATGATTATTGATTGATCATATGCAGGATTAAATACAAAACATGTTTTACCTTGTCACAGTGCAGTTTATTGCATGAGAAGCGGAAGCAGTTCAAATCTGTGACATCCATATAAAAACAGGTAACTTAATCCAATAGGCGCGCGGATATTAAGCGCAATGAACTGCGACTGTGCAACACTGGCACATGGAGTAAAGTTAAAATTTTAAATATATACACAGAATGTAACAAATATTATTCATCTTGCAATATTCATACATGGCTTGGGCAGATGAGATTGTTATGTGACTGTTGACATATGCCAATAAAATGGAAATTATTATTCTTTATTTTAACAAAGACATCCCTATTACCCCTTACCTTACCATGAACAAAAAAAAAAATAAGTTTGTGAAAAACAAACAGCTTTACCGAAATCCTGTCCACAGTTATTACAGCGCTGCATTTATTCAATTTTACGTTTCCAGTCTCCAAAGGTACATTAAAGTATTTTCATACAGCATATAGTGTACATGATGGGCATGTTTGACGGGTATGGAGTCGTGATCACAGAGTCGTCTGTGATATTAGTGCACATATCCTTTAATATTAGAGAATCTTAATGCAGTGTGTAACTCACTGTAAGGTTACAGAGAGAAAAACCGGTTTTGCAGGTTTACCGTAGTTTATGGCACTGAAATAATGCTAGAGATCCTTTTCTGTGCTCTCTCTCTCAGCATCAAAAGATTGAGCGGACCACGGATTACCTTTTTTATAATGTTGTATACTTTATCTTCCACCCAAGGTTGGCCATTCACAAACACAGTCTGCAAGATGAGCGGGTTGGTGCAGGGCATGTCAGTATCTGCCTCCGTGTTCACGCTGGTGGCCATCGCCGTGGACAGGTTAGTAGTGACATCACATACGGAAAACTACATAGACCTGTATAGAAGGGATATTTCTCCTGAAAATAAAAAGAAAAAAAATGCTGAAATAGCAATATACATTAAAATTAGAAAATTCAAAGATATTTTTTACATTTTCTACCGTAAATGTATAAAACAATTGTGAGTGGATGCAGTAAAATTGCAAACAAAAATGGCCGGATACTGGCCATACTGCCCAATCTTTGGAAATTACCCACTCAAGTTTGGTATCTGACTGTTTTTGTGGTCCAGAGTCATATAGTATGACCTTAAAAGTAATGTGAAATAGTGAACAGCCAAATAATACTAAAATGAAGCCTGCACTACAAACTGATCACTGTAGAAAATATAAGCAAAGCTTTAACAAGTTTTATTTCTAATATAGCAGATTCTTTATACGAGATCTAAATGTTAACTTGCCATCAATTAAACATATCTAGAAATTAAAACCACATCCCTCCGTTGACATTTCATATAGTAACAATATTATTGCTGTACGTTGGTTTTAAATCTACTGTATAATTTATGCTAATTTACAGCTTAGAATTGTACATCATATCACCTCTCAATACTATTTTTCTAAAAAAGCTGCTCTGAAACAACACAATATAATAGTACAATAGGTTGAGCGTAGAGAATACCCAGAAAATGTGCAAATGATGAAAGGGAGTGCAATAGAACAATAGTATTCAAAGTGTGAGTGGATGAAAAGGATTATAAATACAGAGAGGGGTTTAATGCACACCAAAACTGGAATGCCTGATAGATTTATCCCTGCTGAGAAGTATTCTCTTCCGATTCCATGCAGGTTCCGTTGCATTGTGTACCCCTTCCAACCCAAACTCACCCTGTTGGTTGCCAAGGTGACCATAGTGATGATCTGGATGCTGGCGGTGGTGATAATGTGTCCCTCGGCTGTGACGTTAACAGTTGAGAGAGTGGAGCATCATTACATGGTGCACAATGAAGATTACAACCACACATACCCTCTTTTTTCCTGTTTTGAGAATTGGGCCAACCCACAGATGAGAAAGGTCTACACCACCGTCCTGTTCGTGCACATTTACCTGATTCCCCTCACCCTGATCACGCTTATGTACGGGCGAATCGGGATCAAACTCTACACCACCTCTGTGATCACAGGGAACGATCAGCTGGAAGGCAGCCAGCCTCAGGTCTCTCCTCCGAGTCACGGGGTCCAGCACGAGGGCCGTCCCATCATCTCGCAAAAGAAGATCAAGGTGATAAAGATGCTGGGTATCGTGGCGCTCTTGTTCACACTGTCCTGGCTGCCTCTGTGGACCCTGATGCTCCTCACGGACTATGGAGGTCTGGATGAGGACAAGTTGGAATTACTGACCGGTTACATTTTTCCTTTCGCTCACTGGTTGGCGTTCTCAAACTCCAGCGTCAACCCCATCATCTACGGGTACTACAATGAGAACTTCAAGAGAGGCTTTAAGGCGGTGTGCAGGACGCATTCGTGCTGCTGTGGGGTGCCGGCTGGGAACGCAATGTGCCGGAAAGCCAACCGAGGAGAGGTGCGGGAACCTGCTGTGAATTTTGGCATGAGGAACAGAGTGTACACCGATGGCGATCTTAAGAACACGGGAACCCGTCTGGAGATGGAGCAGAAGAGATCCGTGCAGCTTTGTAACTCCGTCTGCACCAACGACACGGTATCCAATGCAGGATCTGAAATAAAAGGAGTTGCAAATCAAAAAGTATTTCAGATGGAGGAACCAGAGAAAATAAGTCCAGTCAGAGTTGGCAAAAATCAAGCCTGGGACCAGTAGGTGGATTATTGATGGTATTTATTCTGATGATTTACTCAGGTTGGGTTCAGTTAAGATCCTACTGTATTGTACTCTCTTCAAATCTAAGCGAATTGCAAAAAATGAATGGGGTAGGAAGGTGATGTCAGTGCTACCGCTTAGCACATCTTGTACCCGAGTTTATAGTCTCATAAAGCCAGTAATACCGAAGGTTTGGAATCTTTCGCCCCTTTCTTTGGCCAAGGAATGCCCAAATGACTGACAGGTAAAGCAACCAATCACGTTTCGTTTTGTGCAGCGTCATATTTAGAGGCATGGACCCCAACAGTCCGTGACGTCTGAGGCTGAGACTACCGAGTTTCATCATTTTCGACAATTTCTGTAAGAATCACTGTGTGTCACAGGGAAGAAAATTATTCCTCTCGTAGAATCTAAATGAACTACTTTTAGACATGGATAACCTTTCTGTGAGACCGATTTTGTTCTCTGGAAAGACAAACGAGAGAGACATATGAATGTAAAGTCATATTTATGGACACACGTGTAAATAGCCCCTATATTCATTATATAGGCTACATTTTCAGATATCCAGTAAGTATTATGAAAATCACAGCCTCATCATGTGATGAGTCAGATGAGTGAGATGCTGTCATGTGAAAAACCAACTAATGTTGTTTACTATAATAGAAGCGCTTAGAAGATCCAGTGAGGGAAAGGGTGAACTGAAGCATCTAATTGGAATGAGAAGAACCTGTGACTTTGACTCACTTATATGTTTATCTTTTAGCATTCTGTAAACACTTCATGTCTGTATGACTGAAGTTCCAAGCGGCTCATGTATTGCAAGCTTTCGCTTTTTGTGCCTATTGGTGACGTATTGCGTACTTGATGCAACAGTATTCTGTAAATGCCGCGATGATTGTTAAGTTTTCAACTGAGAGTTGAAAATGATATGAAGGGCCATTACTGTGTACCAGGATGAGACTAGGTGTTACATCTCCAGCAGATGTTCAAGAAAGGTCACACACAACACCTGTTAGATGATCTGGAACACAGCAAACCAGCACTTTTATTAGACAGTCTAAGCACCATGTAGTTGTAAATGCTATAAACAGAAAAGTCACAGTATTTTGATCTTTATAAGTGTACCGAATGAGTGTTGAACATACTAGTAAGTTGTAACACCAAATAAATGCAGTTGTCATTTAACTTTCAAATAGATATAGGTTACATTAAATTAAATATAGTCTACATTAAATGTCAAAATATGTTTTATGTCTCACAACACACTCAAGATAACAAAGCCATACATGAAAACTTAATTTGAGAAGCCATTAATGTCTTACAAAGTGATTTTCTAGCTTTAATTGACAACTTCATCGACAAAGGCAACCGTAGGCTGATGCCTTCATGACAATACCACAATTTTAAAGTCCGGGTTCTAAGAATTGTTTCAAAACAAATTATAAATGTTTGAAATGTATTTCTGAAATATATTACAAAGACTGTAGAATTGTGGAGTTAAACCATTCTCTGTTCAGAATTTGTGTGGGCGGGGCTAAAACGATGGTTTGATGACGCAATGGAGAGTTGTACGACCCCACCTCTTTCACCAGAGCACCTAGCATCAGACGCCTGCTCAATTGCAAGCTCAGGGTTCCAAGCTCTCACGTGACGAACACGCTTTCTGGCTCTCTCAAGCTCTTGCTCTGCCAAACTTAACCAATTTCACTCCACATAGCAAGTAATGTAGACGCGTATGGATGGAGGGGAAAAACGCAGGGGATCACTGTGTGTGATCGTGACATGGTTCAGTGATTATCTATTGATGAATATCGCGTGCATGGTGTCAAAATTCTAAACCTCACATTAAAAGTAGGTGAGTGGGCATGGCTTCAGCGCCAAAAGCGGACACGCCCCCAGCAATTGAAGGCAGAGAGTACTTGTTATTTTCCCAAAATGTAAAAACTTATTTAATTTACATTGATGTTTTTTTCTCTTTTCAAATTTGGCTGGGTAGTTAATGGCGCATTTTTCTCTTTTGTGACAAACTTTACAAAGACTTTATGGTTTTACGGTGAATTGTTTGAACTGTTAGTAAAAACTACATCACAGCAAATCGAATCAAAATAATTTATACAGAGTAAAGAAAACTGGGAGTAAAGAAAACATTAGGGGTGCGGCTTCAGTATTGCTTTATTCCTATTAATCGTACGTTTTCATACGATTCATTCACTTAAGAATTCATAAGAATTAGCCACCTCGTCAAATATTTATGTGAGGTCAGGTTGAATTGACTGAAAATTATTCATTCAGATAAAGGAAAACCGAGTCTATGAACAAGTAACAAAAAACAAATTTGGTCAAAACTCCTTGTAATAACAAATAATCTCACGGCAAAAACATAATTATTTAACGTATTGGCTAATTCACATGAATCAGAACAATCTCATTCGTACGTTTTTGTACGATTCACAATGTACGAATTCATTCGAATTTACCACCTTATCAGATAGTTACAAATTCCTGTGAGATCAGATTGAATTGACTAAAAATATTTTATACAGAGTAAAGCAAACGGAATTTATGAACACGTAAACAAAAAACTAATCTTGTGAAACCCCATCGCAACAAATTTACTCAAAATGACTTGTATAGAGTAAGGAAGTCTATTCACTGGAAAACTAATCTTGTTTTTAGACTTAAATTTAGAGGATGATTTTTTAATTGCATGTCATTTCTCCATGTCTGCTTCTCTGTACAATGTGGCAAAGGATAGAAGAATGCCCTTGAGGTTTACAGAAAGAAAACTGAATGTACATGTCAGGGACCGTCCCAATGATGGATTATGTCAACCTTGTTGGGTTAACCTTGGGCCTTCAAGACCTTAACAGCTTTTATCGATTTCAAAACCCTCACTGTTTGCTTTTTTCTGGGAAATTGTGACACCAGTGGATCAAATAATTCATTTAGGCTTTAACATTCCTATTATAAAAGTTTAGAAACGTTATAAAGCTTACTATGAAGAGGAACATACAAATGAGTCACTTAAAGTGGTCATATGATCCGAATATGTGTTTTTCTGTGTCTTTGGTATGTTATAAGTTGCCCGTGCATGTATTAGACACGTAAAATTGCAAAAATGTAAGTGTCGGAACAGAGGATGCATTCTATCTAAAAGCGAATGCTCACCCAGACCTGCCTGAAACGACTGGTGTACCCACACCCCCATTAATCTACGTCAGTTACTGGAATTATTTGACTAAGACCACCCAAATGTTTATGCAGTAAGGTGCAGGTGTTTATGCAATATGGTAAGAATCGTAACATTCCACCATTCGCTTGTAGTATTCGACCAATCACTACCCACTGGTTAACTGGCCAATCATATCATACCTTGCTTTTCAGAGCGATGAGCTTTGTACAAAATCTGTACGCTTCAGAGAGGCGGGGCAAAGAGGAGATACAAACATGCACGCTATGTGGAAAATACAGCGTTTTTACACATTGTATTACATCTAAAGCAAACAATAATATTCAATTTAGCCGCGTCAAATGAACCCTTTAAATCGTGTATACCCATTGCATAAATAAACGAAAATATTCGTTTTTGCCATGTCATATGACCCCCTTAAATTAAATAAAGGTCTGCAACACGCTGTTATATACGTCAAAAAGGTTCTTAGCAGCTTAGCAGCCCACAAAAACATTTCCCAAGGACCAATTATTTAAAAAAATCATTTGTGGCAAATAAATGAGCTCAAATGCCTGGACATATTATTATCGGGTTGCACTACGTGACACAACTGGAGCTTTTTTATTTCTTTAGTAGGAGAGCAGCGACCGGTCCAGGCAGTTCTCTGTAGAACATATGAATAACCTAATATATTGGTAAAATGAAAGGCTACCAGCACTAATGATCCACAGAGAAGAAAAATAGAGTCTCTGTGATGAGCTAGGTAATGAGTATTTGAATCTTCTTATATCAAATAGGCTGAAGCAAACAGTGCACATGAATGAAGTGAGTTTCCTGGACCATTGTTTTGGTTTCGCACGCATTTCAAACGATACATTATTATTCATTGCAATTCTTCTTGAGATGCTTGCTACACATGAACCAGTTCTAAGTACTAGGTAATAAACAATTTGATCCGAGTAAACAAACTTCAAAGTCACTTTACTGAAATAACCAATGCCTTTTGGCTGGTCATTCAATGAACCAATGGACCAATCGCCAACAACGGACGCTTTCTGCCCAGTCCACCCCTGTATATGTCGCTATTCTGACCAAAATAAACATAAGCATTGGAAACACTTGGTTGGTTTAGCATTCTAGGCACAATCCATTTATTTATATAGATCACCAAATGGGAGATATGCTGAAAAACCAACTAATGTTGTTTACTATGACAGCCGTGCTTAGAAGATCAAACACCGACTATGACTCACTTACGTTTATACTACTTATAGTGTGGTTTAAAGTGGCTAATGTACTAGATCGAGACTAAAGTAGACATGCAGTAACATCATTCAGAATACATGTATATAGTAACATACACACATACCTGTACGTACAGCAGAATCTACATTTGTGTCTACTGAACTATGTCATTTACTATACAGTGAACTTAGTAATGTTAATTTTGCCCTATTGCTCATTTTGTTTCAGTTTTTCCCCACAATGATAGATACAGATGTGACACAGAATAAGGCTTTAGGCATCACAAGTATGTAAAATCATAGACCTTCTGTGTTAGATATTCAAAACACCATGCAAGCAAACAGATCTGTTATGTTCAGCTGTAAAATAGCGGTCCTGTGGGTGCAATGTTTACACAGCCTGTATCTTCTCTATGATGTCACATCATCACAACAAAGTTCTTTCCCTTTATGTGTACTATAACTTTTAATTGGTCAAAAAAAGTGTTTATTAAAGTGATATTGTCCATGCAAGTGTGAAGACACAGCAAATGTTGTTTATGATGTTTACTTGTAGCTTGTGACCAATCTGCCTTTAATGTGAGACTTATTAAATTTGTCTAGTGTATACAGTATGCCATTTAGTTTTGTCTGAAAGAAATGCTCACTTAATTGTTCTTAACCATACTGTTTAAATAGGTTTAAGGGTGAACCTTTTGTTAAAGCACTACGGTAAAAGCAATGTAGTCTGCTCGCTGGTCCATTGGGATTTCAATTTGGCTTGTTCAAGAATTGACACGATAAATACTCTCATTCAGCTCACAGCTATCAAGTGAGACTGTCTGTGAAATCCAGGCTATAAAATGGATTATTATAGATGAATAGATGATACCAGTCCCCAGTACTTTCTTTATAGGAAGCAAAATTATACAGCTAAGTTTTCACAGGCAGCGTCACAATTGGTGATTAAAAAAACTATGACACATTCCCAGCTCTATCATCATACTGTGTGTTGTGTTTTCATTATTTTCTGTTTGTTACCTGGCATTGACAACAACCGTAATATCGTCTCTCATACCTGTTAATGAAGATATAAAACATTCACGTCCTAAATTGCTATTTGTACATTGTTGCTTTGCCCCTGGCTTTGAAAATAAAGATGCAAATTTTGTCTCGTAAAACATTTGCAATTCATTCATTGTACACAATGAAAATACTAATCACATTGTGTGTGTCTGTGTGTGTCTTTACCATTAACAAGAAAAGGAGGGGGAGAAAGAGAAATATAACAGTTTGTTTTACTTGACCCATTCAAGACCGTTTTCTACCGCTTGAACTTCAACTGTATGGAAGTTCAATTTTTATTTTTTAGAGAGATCAGCATGTAAATGGTACAGTGATTTATACCAGGGGATGTTGGAATGCTTCAATCTGTTTGGTCGAAAAATATTCTATGGGTATGAATTAACTTTCAGCAAGTTAGAACAATATAGAAAAACAAATATGCACCATGTCACAAAGCTCGAATCATTTCAAATTGGTTTCTTAAACATGACAATGAGTTCACTGTACTAAAATGGCCCCCACAGTCACCAGATCTCAACCCAATAGAGCATCTTTGGGATGTAGTGGAACGGGAGCATCGTGCCCTGGATGTGCATCCCACAAATCTCCATCAACTGCAAGATGCTATACTATCAATATGGGCCAACAATACTAAAGAACAAGGGCGCAGTCAAGAATATGAATTTAGGAAAAGGAGGTCTGAGGCTTCAATGGGTTGGTCGGGTAGGCATCCACTGTTCGGGGATTACTGATTCTAGAAATACACAATCTAAAACAGATATGATTATATTAAATAATAATGAAAATATGCTCCTAAAATTGTTATTGCTACACCACATGCTTTCTCAAGCGTCTGAGGCAATTGTTCCCTTTTATTCCAATTATTCAAAAATGTTTTCAAGAAGGACCCTTTTCAGAAGAGAAGCAAACAGAAGACTATTTGTATGCTTATATTTAAATATAATAATATATTACTCCTCTGAACAATTTTGAAACTTTTAAGCACTTTAAACTCTGTACGCTGCACTTCGAGACAGATATGATCTCATTAAAGTGGATCCTACTCTACTGTCATGTTAAATCTCTGTGAATCACACAGCTGTCAGTGCTAAAATGTTTTGTGCTATGAAGCCCTGACATTTTAATTAGTTTATAAATAGACCAATCGGCTAACTTTTTCACAAAACATAACGTGTTTCATAAGTACATGTTATTTTTGACTTAAACATAGAGATAAACATGTTTAACGTTACATAGGCACTGTACTACATCTCTCAAACGGTTTAAACAGTCTCCTGTCAATTAAAGTCTGGATATTTAAACTTGGATAGTCATTCACGGTTATGAGGAATGGGGAAAACTCTAGCTTTTCAGACTTTGGTTTGGCTTATTTTGAACGCACCACGGCCCCTTCTCAATATGCGTTCTTCAGCGGTTTTGTGTCCTCGGGTGTGTCTGAAACCGCTCCCTATCTCCTATATAACCGTTTTGGTGTCCGAAACCTGTGTGAACTACATTAATTCCTACATCCGTTCGCTCTTCTTTACCCAGAATGCACTCCGATTTTGAGTGTACATTCCATGTACACTAGCTCACTCACTATTTCCCATGATACAACACGCGACGACCGCTTGATTAGTATCAGCTGGAGGAGAGTGACCGTCAATGCAACAGATGCACATTCATACACTTATTTTCGTGTTTTTGAGCATAAACAGATTAAATGAATGTTATAGACAGTGGTGCTTTGTTGGAAATATATAAAATACTTTTATTAAACATAAAAGTAAATAAACATGGCAAACAGTTGTTTTGTTCTTTTTAATAAATACTAATACAAAAACGTGACAAATAAGGTGAACTTTACCATTTTATTAAGTAATCCATGAAGCGACACAGGTGTAATATCACCATTATGTTGAATGTCCGCGACAGTACAGATGCAGTATTACTTCAGTTTCCGTAATCGTATTTTCACGTATTTTCATTATTTTCTTCCCCATATAGTGGACTCAAATGTCATACGGGATTAGTGAAGGAGTCAGCGAGGGAGCGGTTTCAGGCACAGTACCATACACATACCATTTTATTATGCTCTTTCTTTCCCCAGAGGAGAGCTGCAGCGGAGGCAATAGCAGTAGTTGGGAAAGATCCAAACCTTAAGGCTAGAATGTCAATGTTTGTCAAATGACACTTTTTTTATAAAATATGACTTAATTATGCAACGTTGAACCAGTCCTATTTAAAGAATATCATCCATCAAAATAAGTGTCTAAATCTGTGAAATCCAGGAAGCATAGAACTTTGTGATTGACAGATGTTGAAATTCTGCTGATTTCTGCAAAGCTTCTGCATGTGCAGACTTGTGTGGGTCTGCCTATAAATAAAAAACAGAAAAGAAAAAAAAGAGCAAACTGATGCAATATTTAGTGAACTGCTTCTTTTTAAGTTACTCTCACAGATTGCACCTATGAGCACTAAGAGATGTGGCAATATTGACAGTTACCGTGCTATTAATAACAGTGATATCACAGTTATTAATATATATAAATATATAATCACACATAACTTGGTGCAATTATCTGGTTTCACAATGACAACAAAGTTTCTACCTTCCTGCACTCATTGGTCAGAAATAAAGAAACGACATAAAATTTCACATATCAGATTTTTCTTTACCTTAGTTTTTTTAGTAATGTACTTACATTTCAATAGCTATGACAATAATATTGTCACTGTGAATTATTTTGGCAAGAATAACCGTGCAGCGAAAATCTGAAGTGACAGCTGCAATAATAAAAAATTGGTGCAGTAACTCCACAAATGAGCTGTAGATATGGTACAGTTTTCTGCAAATAGAAAAGCAAGAAAGAGCGAGAGAGAGAGAGAGAGAGGAGGTTAAAGAAGGACAGGTGAACGTGAGTATGTTTTCCCCTGGACAATAGCCATGGCACTTCCAGCAGTAATTCATCTGTCAGACCTTCACCTCATCACCTCTGTTGTACCTGTACAGCAGCCGGCGCCTTCAGATTATAGAGGGCAGCACTTCTAATCACAATGGACTTGATAGCAAAAGAGCCTCCTGCAGAAACAACACAAATATGCCCATTAGGATGATTGCTCAAATCAAAAAGAGACTGATTGGCTAATAACGGAAGAATGCACTACAATTGAATCATCTACCTCTCGAGTCATTTGTGATTCGCTGAAGGTTGTTTGTCTTTTGCCACCTCTCGATTTCATTATTATTTTTCGGTTTCTTGACACTGTGGTCGTGGGCAAAGTCAGTTGTCTGACTGGATTTTTTATACAGTATACATTTGTGAAACGTTACCTCAAATGTGCTTTATGAACAAAAATAGAATATCACAGCTGTGCTGTTGTACTTAATATCAGCACAGCTGAATTACTGGCAGCATGTAGCTAACATGTGTGAATGAAGTTATAATCGGGATGCAGTGAGTCAAAAGGAAATACTGTATATGAATTTGAGAAACAGGAAAAAGAGGAAACAAAAACAGGATGCAAGCGACAAAAGAACAAGAAATAAAAGAAAAAAACTGTATGAAAAGGAGATTTGTTTTCCTTTCTAACTTTCAAATGAATCATGTGGAAAGTACTTGACATTTGCTTCTTTGTTTGCAACGAAAGTTATGTTAACGAAATAAATATTAGCCTTCAGATGTAACAAAGCACATTCCATATTACATAACACCACATGTATTGAGCGCAAAATGACATTGTTGACACCTATAAGAATGAAATAAAATCTTCTTCAGTATATCAGTGATGTTTCATAGACATCAGTGTGATTAAATGTAGAGCAAATGGACAGATACTGTAAGTCTTCTGTGTGAAAAAGAGGAAAATACCTAGAAATCTGTCTCCATTTATTTGCATTTAACACGCGATTAACTTCTCTGAAATCACCAACCCGTATTTTAATTGAAAAAGCCATTAAAAAAAGACTTGAAACCCCACATGCATATTGGTTTATAGTGTAATAGGTTTGCCTGACAAAAACAGATATTGATGGCAAATATATTGACTGAGGATTGACTCAATTTAGACTCAACCTAGACTTTTACTTGATTATGGACAGGTCACTCGTGTTTATCTTTATCTTCTTCACACACACCTAAACATATTACAGGAACCATTAAAAGCTCACATCAGGTCAACAGAGCTCTCTCAGCTCTTCTCTTTTTTTCACTGCTTTATCTCCATCTGTCACACGTCTCCTCCATCGCTCTCTTCCGCATTTCATTTTCACCTCTTCATTTTGCGCCTCCATCACAATTTTTCATCCTTGAGGTGATTCTTTGCATTTAGATTCTTGACAGGAAAATAAGCAGAAATTTTAAAGTACCTTCAGATGACAAAACAGATGCTCAAAATCAGTCAATTCATATGATACAAAGTCGAACATGATTTTGAGACAAAAAATGTGAGATATGTTGGAGGATTCGTGTGACAAGTGCGTGAGAGATTCATGAACGGCCTTTGAAAATATTCAGACGAGTGCTGGAATGTCAAAAAAGAGGAAATCAACAGCATAAAACCAGATAAAATAAATGTTATTATATGTTCTGGGAAATGTCTTGCAACAGGAACAAATGTGACGCACCTCCAAGCGAAATATTCAATGTTATAGTAAACTTGAGAACACTTTTAGAGCATCTGTCCTTCACTTGAGTATATTTTATTCTGTGTACTTGTATTTTATCTTCACTACGTTTGAAAGACAAATATCATACTTTTAAATCCACTACACATATAATAAGTTCCATAGCCCTTTTCCTATGTGTGCAATTTATCTGGCTTGGGATCTGCCAGGACCTTTCACTGTGGCCAAGTATTTCAGTTTTCTAAGCGCGTGGTTTGATGACAATTTTGTCTGATTTATTTTACGCTAATCTGGCAACTCTGGGATCTTCCCCGCTAAACCAATGTAAAAGTCGGCGCTACTACACAGCTGAAAGCACTCTTAAAAGGCAAATAGAACAATAAAAGACGAAAAAGGCACATGCTAAAGTGTGGTACGGTCATAAAACTGTGTTTTATGCATTGCTTAGAACGAGCGCTACGATCGGTCAAAGATCATAGAAGACATTGTCATGAAAATGATAGGCATAACGGCTAAACAGTAAATAAACATCACATACACCTTGTACTACATGACACAGAAAATGGAAAATATAAAGTTTTCATTCGAAATTTCATGAGATCTCATAGCTAGAGTTAAAGGTCCAGTGTGTAATTTTTGGGATGTCTATTGATAGAAATGCAATATAATATACATAGCTATGCCTTCAGAGGTGTATAGTGAGCGTACACAATGAAACGTTGTTTTTATTACTACATTAGAATAAGCTATTTCTTTCTACATACACCACGGGTCCCCTTGCATTCGGTATGTTCTGTCAGCAGTAGTGTTTCGAAAGGGAGGGGTGGGGTGAGCGGTTGGTTGCAATTCGCAACCGTGCCGCTAGATATTACTGACTGGACCTTTAAGGAAGTGAGCATGCGTCCGTATAAACTTCTGATCTGCTGCTATATAATTTATTGTATTATAATTTGGAAAATGAAGTACGTTTTTACTGAAGCAAATATAGTTGAAGTATTACTGCTGAAATAAAAACAATAAAAACTATTGTAATAAATCCAACTTACACATGGCTTCTACACTTTACTATATACAAGAACATTATTATTTACTGGTAAATTGCTGCTAAAACTGGTAAAGGGAATATACAAAAAAACTAAACACTGCTCATAAATATTTAGGCTTAATAATCATTCAGGATTATAACTAAATCCTAAACATATATATGCTATATATGAGTTGCTCACTCAAAATTTGCCCCCATTGGCTTTTCATAGTGGGAATAAAAATTGACTAGAAAGTCTATGCGGGCCAATTTTGAAGTGAACTACTCATTTAATGCCACTGATACTGTGAGCTACTCCGTGTATTCAGTATGTTGCTTCAGATGTATAAGGTGTACGGCAATAAAATTGTGGAGTGGAGTATTATTTGACCAGTTGTATCTGTACTTTAACTTAGGGAAGTACCTCGTCCACCTCTAGAAAATGTCAATCATCAACATTTGACACTGACACTGACATTTTTGATTTGTAGACATGCCCCCATGTGTTATATCCAATTGAATGTTTTGCCTCTGTTGATTTTATTATTCTTTTTTTTTCAAACCACAAATCATATGTTTGTTGATTTGCTAATTTGATTTCACATTCTTATGAGGCTTGTTGGATTTATATTTTAATAAATCCATAATTATCAAGAAATTTGGCAGCAAATGCATGTATATTCATGATCATCTAATTGAATTAACATAAAGCTTAACCTTTCTTGATTAATCTAATCATAATGCTGTGGGGTTTTCATTTATTCAAACAACTCTTTAGCGGTGAGGTTCACTCCACTGCCCCTCCCTCCCTTTTGAAACACTTCTGCGGCTCTCAAAGGACATATGTCCACCAAATACGGTAAAAGATCTAGGCGTTATATTAGACAGCAACCTGTCATTTCGAAATCACATCTCAAATGTCATAAAAACAGCATTTTTCACCTTAGAAATGTTGCTAAATTATGACATATTCTGTTGCAAAGAGTATTATAAAAGAGTACTATTGCATACCATGGCATAGAAACTATGATCTTTAGCTTGGTCTAAAACTCAGCGTAAAGCTCCATGGTGTACCCCTTGAAAGCCTCATCATTGACAAATTCCCTGATCTCCACAGGATGCATCCATCACACGAGAAACAATTGTTTTCAAGTAGATCATAAAAAAGTAATATCGATGCACCTTGTGAATATAAGCCAAAAAGATCACCACTCACTTTTCTTATATTGGTTCTTATATACCACGGATACAGATTGTGCTGTTCAAATTCGATACCCTTCTGTATCCACATAGGAGAAAATAACTTGCAATGTTTTTTGCATGTGAAGTGAAATATATGAAATAAGTGAAATTGTCAAATGCTGGCTTGTTTGAATAGGTCTGGTCTGAAAAGGGGTCAGCTAAGGACCTTGACGCATAATGTTGGTATTGCTTTCTGTGCCATTGAACAATAAAAAAAGCACTGGACCGAAGATTGAGCTACAGAGCTCAGACCGAGCCTCACCACAACTTCATCAGATTTGCAGGTGCATCATGTTCAGATCCCACGCAACTCTCACACCACTGAGTTCCATATTCAGCTTCGGATCACACTGTACAAGACCTGTGATTAAAAATGTATCCCAGAATGTGCTGTGCACCATCCTCCTTTTAAAAACATTGCAGGGTCGGTTCTTGTTGATTCATATGACCGGTTTTCACTTTTCCTACAAAAGCCATTCCAAGTCCAGTGTCTGTTGAGTTACAACCTCAAGAGTGACAAAGTCATTCAACAGTAATGTGAAAAAGACTGACAGCGTGACAAGGTTATCACATAAAAAACAATTTAAACTTTTCCTAAACACATGCAAAATATTCTTGTTGTATTGCTTAAGGGTGTGAATATGTTTTCTTTACAGTATTTGAGGTCTGAAAAAATAAAGAGCATCTTTTCAGTTGTTTTGAGCGGTCTCTGCAAATAAATGCAAATATTCAGCCAAGCATTCACTTAATGCAACATATGCTAAATAAACCACCAGGAGATGCTGACATTAGATATTATTTACTAGAATAATTTAATTTATTATATAAAACACCATGTAGCGTGTTTTACCCTTTTTGGGGGTTTTATTTTTAAAAATTTTCCCCTGTAAAGCTGCTTTGGAACTATGCAAATTGTGAAAAGCGCTATATAAATAAAATTGAATTGAATTGAATTGAATTGAATTATGCTAGACATTTTGTTAGCAGTTCACAGAATAAAAAAATGATATTTTTACCTTAACAGATAATTATGAAGAGTAATATTTTAAAACGCGAAAAACTGTTTTTTTTAGACACAATATAACAACAGAGCACAATGCATTTATGTGTGATCCATCAGAATAAACAGAATGAGTGTGAAAGCCAAATGTCCAGACACGCTGATGCTGATGGATGAAACAAACAAATCGATGACCTGCATTTCGACTGAAGATAAATACCACTGCAGGAAAACAGCTCAGGGCAGAACGGTCACAACACAACTGCCAACAACATGCAAAAGTGGCCAGCATAATTCCCACCGTTAGAGATATTTAAATGACAATTTGCAGCACGTATGAGAAGAATGATATGACATGTATATGGCCTGCTACAGTTTCAATGTACAGTTTACAGTTACATTTTTATTTGCTTTTTTTAATTTATGAAATGTAGTGGAGTAAAACAGTGAAAAATGTTATGATTTTATAATTTTTTACCTTTTTAAATTAAAAATAAGAAAGTACGATTAACTAAGATTTTCGTGCACTTACAGTGCAGCATTCAGATGCATTATGACCGGTAATCATAATACATTTTAATGTACTTAAGTATTAAAGATACCTTATTTTATTTCTAAATATATATTTATATAACATAGAAAATATATTTATGAAATGTAGTGGAGAAAAAAGTATGATATAAGCCTTGTACTAAAGTAAAACTTTTCCAAAAAGTAAATAAGGATGAAAAGGTACTTGAGACAGTCCACCTCACCGATTTTAAGTTTGTAAACAGTTTTACAAAAACCGAACAGTTTTGTTTTTGGTGCAAGTTTTTTTTCACACTTCAATATAGTCATTCCACATAGCAGAGACACCTGGTTCCCCACAGCATACGGTGCAAAAAGGAATTCGTCTTCAAAGGGATAGCTTTATTTTCATATAACTTTTACGAGAATGCAAGCATTATCCACTAAGGACCTTTGCCTGCAGACTCACCGAAACGCTGCGAATTCAAAACTCTCGATTACGCAAGCCGCACTTGTGTCTTTCAGAAAAGCATCTGCCAGAAGATATCAATTAGCACATCGAAGAAAGAGAGAAAGCCATTATCAACCAACCCTGATGGGAAGTGAAGGGAGGGCTCAGATCGTCAGCATTCCAACCAATGTTAATGTTAAAGCACAGTGTTACCGAAGCAAATCCCTTCTGGTCATTAACCTCTACTAATGAATCATCTACATGACTGCATTTCTCACTCCTAGAGATGATGACCGAAAAATTAAGCACTTAATTGCACTTTAGCGAATTGCATAAGCTGGTATACACTTATACCCAAGGCACCCCGTCGCTCCCAACAAAATCATATTGCCATCATAAACGCACATAATGCTTGCATTATTTTAAATCATAGCATTTGCTATATATATATATATATATATATATATATATATATATCAATATATATATATATATATATATATACAGTATATACTGTATATTGCGGAACACTTCTTGAACTCTACTGTAAGCTCATGCACTAAAATCTTATATTTTGTATTAAACGCACTAATGTAAAATGTTACTATGTTCGTCTAATGTCTTCCTGTACAGCATGTTCCTGGTTTGCATGAACAGTTTCACAAACAACCACTGTGCTGCAAAAGCTTTAGTTCAAATAATGTAATACTTTCTTTCAGATCCGACCTTGGTTGCGGAGATGAAGAACGGTTTGCGCACAGTTTGTGTTCTTCCAACCCTTTCTGGTTCTGACCACAGGCTGGGTCTGAATGCACTTGGTGTGAGGAGGTCCTCTAAAATACAGGCATCACAGAACAAAAAAATACATTCGAAGGGTCAAGAGGCCATGATACCTCGAGCAAAGATATACAGTAACAGTTTGGAATCCAAACTACGTACACGAGGCTGTGAAGTGAGGCTAAGGTAGCAATTTCAAGCCCAGAAAGTGCGATTTCAAATTGTCAAATTGTTGAAAGAATAAAGAGTGTTTTCATAACTGTTTACTGTATATTTGAAACTTAAAAGAGCTGCTCTTTCGTGACAAAGGCTTATACAACTATAACATTTCATTGTAGCGCATCACATTTTCTTCAAAGATACAAATATATCAATATGAACCGAATACTAATCATTCCAGCCTCCCGGGTTTGTGAGAAAATAAGTTCAAGATGTCAATAAAGGTATTAGAGAGATAATACCCTCAATACTTAGCAGCGGTCTTGTAGTCTTTCACATGTGGCAAATAATTTTGTCTCCAAACTGAATTTTGTTGTTTTTTGTGTCAAACAGGCAGCAGATGCAGGGCTTTTGTAAATCTTCAAACAATAAAGGCATCTGTGTGCTGCGCTCGGCTCTTATTCCTAAAATTACATTTTAAACAGCATCTCACACAAACAAAACAAATTGCTAAGAAGCGTCGCTATTTTGTTTGTTTGCTTATTTATCAACAACAAAACAGCCTCAACATCTCACCAGTTTGTTTCCTTTCGACCGAACGTTTGGCAAATTACCTTTTAAAAAACAGAAAAATGGCGCAAATCCTTTTGCTTTGAGGCATGGCGTTCATTGGAAATCCAAATTGGGATGAAGATCAACTTGCTGGTGACAGCTCTGTTTACCCGACGCCTCCAGCAACGTGATTCATTAGTCAGATGACACCACAGTTAGCACCGGACATGTTAAGTAGCGACAGCGTATCAGAAGGCGATTGCGAGAAAGTCATTTGACTGTTTATCATGCAGTGATGATCCATCGCAAAGCAAATATTTCTTTGCAATATTTCTTATCTGCCTGCCATGAATTCATATTTTTGCTTTACTTCAGGGGAATGACTGTAACCATGCAATTTCTTCTATGTACAGACATTTCCTATAATGCAGTCATGACCTCAGGTACTGAAAAGCGTGTTCAGAAAGTACTCTCGAGATGCAAATTCGACCTGAAGTACAGGGAAAAAACATAAATCACTTTGTGTTCAGTAAAATGTTCAGTGCCAAACATCGCATAACACACATGCCAACAATATAGTACAATAATGCAATGCCACAGCATACAACACAAGCAACAACAACGACAAGAGGGCATCAAAAATAGGCAATGGATAGACTGTTCTGTTATTGGATGGGAGGGTTCACAAACACATTGCAACTGTATTAAGCGTGGTTGTCAAAATGTAGACATTCCTATCGATTTAGGATACCAGCGGTAATAAATATGGAAGAATCCCAGCATTTAAAATTCAAGTGTATTTCAAAAACAGGCAAGTATTTTAAAGGATGAATAGTCTGAGAGGTCAATTATACAGTATATGGATCTCCAGTATATGCCGTAGAACTGCTGAAGAACTATACAGGGGCTTAACAGGTACTTTATACAGAAGAGGTGATGAATGGTTCTTCAGCGGTTCTATATAGCACCTCAGTCATTCCAGAGAACCTCAGAAGAACCACTGAAGCACCAAGATATGTTTCTATAAAGCACTTAAAGTGGTTCCCCTATGATTACGAGCCAGCTGATTTTTTAACGTGGAAGTAAACGATCTGATGTACTTTTTGTTGACAAAATGTTAAATGTGCATTGGATAAAAGCGACTGGCACATGTAATGACAGGGCAAGTCCTGTAACTGTTAGTCATGCAGCTGCGATCTTCTGGAAGGTTTGCTTTAGCCATAGTTTTTAACTGCTAAATAGATATAAAAATGCTTATCTGATATTTTACATTTATTGTCACTCTCCCCATAAACTCCTGCCTTTGAATCTTTATTAATAAACGTTAGTAATAGTTAATTTTTTGTTGTCAAGATGGTAAATTGTCCAGGAGAAAGGACATCCAGTAGGCTAAAGTAAAGGATGAGAATCATAAGGTGCGCAACATCCAGATTCAGCTCTGGTGCGTGTATCATGATCAAAGCAAATGCTTTGTTTAGACATTTTTGGGGGTTTTAAATTGCTATCATGGCAACCTCTAACTGCACAAATTACACTTATACCTTTGGGTTCTATGATAAATATTAACAATAGTCAAAACAGCACACTCGTCTCACTCGCTATACGACTGTCATTAGCTATAGTGGCTCACCGGAAGTCTTAAGACAAACAGCTCAAAGATGGCGGCGCAACACCTTTACACCAAAAATAAGGTGGATAGCACTATTTTTTTATTGTACCAATCGATCACAAAAACAAGGTCCTAGGAAGAATTACAAACTGTGTCTCAAAAGCACCTGTGTTCTTTGAAAGCAGAATAGCTGTAAGTAAACCATGTGACTGTTACCGCTGTTTTCCCTGGCAACAAGACTCTACAAAAAGCTCATGTGATGGTATGATGGGTAAAGTATGCAGAACTTCATTTGAAAAACATAGCCAAAGAGGACCCCTATCATTAAAGAGATTCTCCATTGATGCAAATTACGTTGCATTCTATTCTAATAACTTCAGAGAGCAATTGCATGATGGCTGATTGGACCATTCCAACGGCGTGCTCATATACATCCCCTAATCTAAACAAAAGCCACCGCTTTGTTTTCATCACTGGATGCTTTTCACATGCGCATCTGATGATTTTGTATTCTTGTGCTTCGCTTTCCCCTCAAACACAAAGAGATATAATTAAACGTTGTCATTCCGAGCCTAAAGGTATTCTTGTCACACGGAGATGAGATCCTGTTCATGTAATCCCACTTGCCAGCACTCAGTTTTTCAGCTCAGTATTCTGTGATTAAATCAGGATTTTTATCAGATACAGAATTCAATGTAGCCTGTCCCTGGGGTGAAGTGGATGGAAACTGGCTCCATTTCCCCTGTGTCTCCTCATTATGCCAGAGCTCCAGAGCTCCAGTTGTCATTATTCTCTTAGATCCTTGAGTCTCTGTTCTTTATCTTCCGAAGGGTTGGAGTCATAGGCATATGAACGCAGGTGTGTGTGTGTCAGAGAAAGTGAATCGTTCATAAAAACAACATTGAAACTTAAACCAATGACTTTAAAGGGATCATTCAGCCCAAAATGAAACAACGTTATCATTTACTCCCTCTTTTGACATTCCAAACCTGACGTTCTTTCTTCTGCAGAGCAAAAGATGATATTTTGAGGAACGTTCATAACCGAACAACAGCAGTACATAATGACTTCTGTTGGTTTATGTTGTGTTCTGCAGAGGAAAGAAACTCATACAGGTTTGAAATGACACAACATTTCTATTTTTGGGTGAAATATCCCTTTATCGTCGCTCACCCAAACCTGGCACAGAATTTCACTAACATCATTAAACAATTACTCTATTTTCTCTCCATCACTCACATGTCATAATGAAACAATTGATGAAGCTATGACCATATTTCTTGGGGCCCTTTTCGAATTAAACAAATTCAGTAGCTCACCAAATGTGTTTACGAAACAAACCATTTTGATTCTTCTCACACAGAGCTATGGTCAGGCTTGAAACACAGCACACGAGAAGTGTATTCATTATCTGTCCTTCTAGCCAAATGAGTTGTAAAATTACCATCTGGATCTATCGGTCATGTTTGTATTCATTTCCTCATAATAATTGTGCATTAGTGCATTTAAAAGTGCAGTTTTTGTCACCGAACAGTATAGCCTGAAGCATAGAAGAGACTGCAGATAAACAAACAGGATTTTCAATGGATGGACTGTCTGAGTGAAGTCAAGGATACCCAGTGTCACCAATTCAGCATGACACTGAATCCACAACAGATAGGGTCTGTGAGGCCAGTCAAAGCGAAAAACGACACTGGAGCGCCACTTTTTGTCTTTGTGATTTAAGCAAGGAAAAATATGCAACTCGTGCCGGCTCTGTTGTAACTTTCTTTCACACAAGCCCCATTTCCAATGAAGTTGTGTAAAATGTAAATAAAAGCAGAATAATTTGACGCGTATTTAATTGAATATACCACAAAGACAAGATATTTAATATTCAAACTGATAACCTTTATTGTTTTTTGCAAATATTGACTCATTTTGAATTTGATGCCTGCAACACGTTCCAGAAGAGCTGGGACGGGGCAAAAAGAAAACCAGGGAAGTTGAGATTTGCTAAAAGAAAACCAGTTTGGTACATTCCACAGGTGAACAAACGTATTGGAAACAGGTAAGCAACATGAATAGTTATAAAGGAGCACCCAAAAAGGCTCAGTCAGTCACAAGCAAGGATGGCCGCGGTTCACCACTTTGTGAACAGCTGCGTGAGCAAATAGTAACTTAACGTGCTACTGCAAGGACTTTTATATACATTGTACACCATAATATCAGCAAAAGATTCAGAGAATGTGGAACGATCTCTGCATGTAAGTAACAACACCGAATGCCCATGACCTTCGACCCCTCAGGCGGCACTGCATTAAAAACAGATATCATTCGGTAAAGGATATTACCTCATGGGCTCAGTAACACTTCGGAAAACCATTGTCAGTTAACACGTCGCAGCATCTGCAAGTTAAAACTCTACCACGCAAAGCGAAAGCCAAACATCAACAGCAACCAGAAACACAGCCGGCTTCTCCGGGCCCGAGCTCATCTGAGATGGACTGATGCAAAGTGGCATAGTGTACTGTGATCTGATGATTCCACATTTCAAATAGTTTTTTTGGAAATCATGGACGTCGTGTCCTCCGGGCTAAAGAGGAAAAGGACCCTGCAGATTGTTATCAGCGCAAAGTTCAAAACCAGCATCTGTGATGGTATGGGGGTTTGTTTGTGCCTGCGCGGTATGGGTAACTTGCACATCTGAGAAGGAAACATTAATGCAGAAAGGTACATACAGGTTTTGGAGCGAAAATGCTGCTATCCAAGCAACATCTTTTTCAGGGATGTCCGTGCTCAAGACAACAAGACAATACCGAGCCACATTCTGCACGTGTTACAACAGCGTGGCTTCGTAGGAAAAGAGTGTGGGTACTAGACTGGCCTGCCTGTAGTCCAGACCTGTCTCCCATTGAAAATGCGTGACGCATTATGTAGGGCTAAATAAGACAACGCAGAACCTGGACTGTTGAGCAACTGAAGCCGTAAATCAAGCAAGAATGGGAAAGAATCCACCTACAAAGCTTCAACAATTAGTGTCATCAGTTCTCAAACGCTTATTAGGTGTTTTTAAAAGGAAAGCATTCTGTATTCTTCTTTTATTTACATTTTACACAACGTCCCAACTTCATTGGAATTGGGGTTTGTACATCAAAAGGCCGCTGGATATCCAGTCAAGTGGACATGAGAGCATATTACATCAAACAATTCATTTGAAGCCTGACCTTTACATGATTGACATTCGGTTCTACAGTTTATCAAGAAAGGATAAATCACATCCTGAAGGCTGAAATGATGCTCTTTATCACCTGGAGGCTTTGACACAACATGTGATGTAATTAGCTGTTTGATCCTGCTATGACAAGATCTGCAAACCCCTGAAAGCTGGTGTAGGCAATCTGGGGTTTGAAGGTTGTTTTGTCAGCAGGCACGTAAAGTTCTTCTTTTAAAGCAGACAGCACATTTTTATTTTGGCAGTCAAAACCCTACTTCAAGTTGAGCAATTGAGAAGCTAATTGTACCGTCACAGTTTTGCACACGCTCTATTCAGCAAAACTAATGAAGCCATTCAGAATACAGACATCAACACATAGCTGTAAGTTCAGTCTAGCAGGCTTTTGAATTTTCTTTTAATTCGAGTCCAATGGTCTTAATGCGTATAAAATGACAGATATTATGCAAATCTTGCATAAGAGCATGAAACAGTCCCGATATAAACACTATATATTTCAGTTTAAGTTTGCATGGACGTTTTTTTCAAACAGTGTTATTACATCCAATAATTCAAGTAAATCAAAAAATCAATCACAAATGCAGCTAAAATGTTTGTTAACTGTTGGTGGTCTCACATAAAAAATGTAATTTCACGTACCTTACTCAGATCAGGTGTAGTGGCAAGGAATTACGAATAAAATGTACAATCTCCCATTTACCTACCCTCCTGCTGTTCCAGAATAATTGAAATAATTGTATGTAATGACTGCTTTTTCAAATAGAGACAAAAGTTTTGAGCTTCGATCGAACATAAAAGTTGCCAGATTGGACTTTTACATTTACATTTAATCATTTAGCAGACGCTTTTATCCAAAGCGACTTACAGATGAGGAAACATTGGAAGCAATTATAACAACATAGGCAACAAAATACATAAGTGCATCAAACTAGTCCATTAAAGCCTAGCACAGTATAAAAAGCTAAGAATAGTGAGGTTAGTAAGTTTTATTTTTTTTATATAAAGAAGGAAATGGAAGAGAATTAGGAAAAATCAATCAGCGACGTGTTGACGGAAGAGATGCGTTTTTAGGCAGTTTTTGAAGATGGCAACCGAGTCTGCTGCTCTTGTAGCAGCTGGTAGATCGTTCCACCAATGTGGAGCAGATCCAGAGAAGGTACGGGAGAGTGACTTTTTTCCTTTTTGGGATGGTACCACTAGTCGTTGTTCCTTTGCAGACCGCAGTGATCTGGCAGGAACATAGATCTGCTTTAGCGAGTGGAGATACGATGGTGCAGATCCGGTGTTGGTCTTGTAGGCCAGGAGGCCACTTTTCAAGTGCTGATCACAGTACTAAACAGCAGAATGGATTAGAATAAAAACTCTTCTCATAAAGTTATTATACGAACTGATACTTTTAATACCATTTCTGTGATGTGTTCGAATTTATTTTGAAGCTTAACCCTTGTGCATCAATTTAAAAACTCACACTTAAAATGGACGACAAATGTCAAGGTCCAAATAAAGGTCATAAACATATTAGGTATCCATACTTTTTCACACTTTCAATTACTTTATTTTCTCACTAGAATCAGTCATTATGATAACCACCAAACATTTATTCCTTTTTAGACTTTTCATAACTTAAAGGCCTAGAGGGGGATTTATATTATATTGATTACATAAAACAAAGGGTCTGTGGATTTTAAGTATAAAAAGAAGGATAAAAGTCCGACAGGAGCTAGGACCAGTAGTCACTTTCCAGTAAAGATGTTGGGACCCGTGGCACTAAGGCTTTTAGTGGAGGTACTCATAGATAACTATGAAGATACTTTCCAGGAGAGAGACGTTGGAGACCCCTGAGGAAATTGCTTTGATTCGGATCAGTATTGAGTAACACGTTTTTTTCTGTTTTTTTAAACAAGATATGCTGTTGTTGTAATATAAGCAGTTTTGAGAGTCATTGTTTATCTGGAACCAGTGTACTTGTGTCGTCGTTGCTTATATTATAAATTTGCATTATTATTTGCGTGGTCTAAGCTATGATAAAGCAAAGCAGTTAAAAGGTAATTTAGCAGTCGGCCTCCCCTTAGTAAAGTCAGGGACAACGGGACTTATACAGCAGGGTAGAGGGAGAGGAAACGTACTTTGTAGAGATGTTTGTCCATTTAGGGCTACAGTACAAAACATGGCGGCCAATTCAATGTATGTAGGCCCGCTCTGTATGTAGATAGAAATAGTTTATTCCAAGGTAACAAAAACATAACAGTCCATTACGTAAGGTCTTTATATACCTATATTATATTGCATTAAAAAAACATACTGCTACTTTAAATTCCTGTTTGTTTACATGGAGACCCTGTTATGGATATGTTAATAATTAACAACAACATTAATTTTATGCATAATGTTTTTGAGAACCACACTAAATGTCCAAGTCCAAAAACCCTGGTAAAATTATTCTACATTCAAATTTGATCTGCTTTTTTAGCCAGATCGTTTCCAGATCATAACTACCAAACATTCACTAATTTCAGAGTTTTAACCTATTTTCTATCATATTGACACATCTATTATGCCTTAATGTTGAAAACTGTACTGAGGGGCTTCTGAAATCAAAATCAAGCTCACCTTTTATCTCAGTTAAAAAAAACGATTAAAAATGAATGATAATGCAAACAAGGCATCAAAAAACATGTTTGAATTGAAAATATTTTCAAATCTCAATAATCTACAGTGACTTGAATAGAAGGATTTGTGATGCACATTTTTCAGTTAACGCATACAAACCACACGTTGACATCTATACTAACACAATCTCGGTTATAGCTGTATCTTTTGTTCGGTTTGCATGCAGTGCTGTTTAATACAGCAGAAACAAAAAAAACTTAAATGAACCATAGACTAAAATGGAGAAAATATAATAATTTGAAAACATTGCATTTTCTTCGAATTCTTTTGTAATTTTGAACCCTTGCAAACTTAATCGAAGGATTTTTTATGGAATGTACTTTTTATGGTTGCATTGCATAAAAATTTGTTGTTTTATTGGTTTTCAATTTCAATAATTTCTGGCTATGGCACCTTATATGAAGACCTTTAACATGCACAGAGACTTTTACGTACACGTGTGCCCCTTAACCGCAGAAACATTTTTAAAGCTGCCGTGTAGGCGACCTGATTCAACCGTGAAAATTCATGAGTTGAACTGTCCATTGAGTGCTTGAATAAATAGACGCTCAGAGGCACAGAGCTGATGGGAATACTGAAAAGCAAATCTGTCATTGAGTAGAGTTCAAGTAACATTTTCTGCAAAACACATGAATGCAAAACAACTGACACAATTGTGCCCAATTGCACCATGTACAGACTTTTTTAAACCTAAAGAGGAACGGAGTTTATCAATATGTGGTCTTCATTAAATTCTAGCCATCAGCATTTCAATTAACACAAGTATTGATGAAAAATATTTGATTTAAAACCACGCATGCTGTTTGATCAACCATTTATGGAGGTAGAATAGTAGCAAAACTCGAGAGCACGTAGATGTGAATTTGAGACCTTGTACAATAAATATTTGCAGTTGTATGCTACGATTTACACTCACAGCTTCGATGTGAAAACCTGTAAATTAAAAATCTGAAGTTGAACGCTGAGATTTGCACTCGCAGACAATAGTCACAAACCTGTATTCTGAATTTGAAGCTGCAGACAAGTAGTCACAAATGTGTAAAATGACAGACACAGCTATAAAATGACAGACACAAACTTGAAATACATATTTGCATTTCTTCTTACATTCACATTCGCAGTGCAACCTCAAATAGGCACTTGCAACTTCTCAAGTCTGTCACTGCAAGTTCAAATTTCGCGCTTCGACTTTTGCTACTCTTATCGCGATATATCAGTTGCAAAACAGATTTGTGCACTTGCAACTCAGTAGCAGCGAGGGGCGGGAGAGGCGGGGGTGGGTGGCTGCAATTGAGTCGTTTTATTGGTTGGCACCTAGCCAATGAAATCGGGCTTCTTTTCTATGCGATGACGTCACGACACCCGCAGCCTCGCATTCGCGACACTTTGGTTGTCATCGCGATGGCGGGATATAACGATCCGAGGGTAAGTTTTCTTTTTATACAATATTTGTTATTCAAATTATAACATACATCACATATAACATACCGTGTAAATACAGTTGACATTGTGTGAGATGTCTTTGTTATGACAACTTGACATAAACCAATACATCATAACCTGTCAGTGTATATGTCATAACAACTTGACATTACTAAGACAACACAACCTGTCACAAATATGTCATAAACATGACATAGCAGATTAAGTATCAAACTTAAGAAACCACTTAGCTTTAAGGGTTAACATTACATTAAAAACTGTCAGCTGGTTGGTTTTGACATTGGCTGTCGTAAGGCCATTATAACATTTTAATGACAAATTAAATTTGTACCACTGTAGTTGAGGTCAAGAAAAATATTCATGACACAGTTATAATTGCCTCATGACAGCCAATGTCAAAACCAACCACATGACAATTTATGTTGTCTTAGTAATGTCAAGAATAGTAGTAATGTCCCCCGCCTCTCCCGCCCCTCACTGCTACAGACTTGAGAAGTTGCAAGTGCCTATTTGAGGTTGTACTGCGAATGTGAATGTAAGAAGAAATGCAAATATGTATTTCAAGTTTGTGTCTGTCATTGTATAGCTGTGTCTGTCATTTTACACATTTGTGACTACTTGTCTGCAGCTTCAAATTCAAAATACAGGTTTGTGACTATTGTCTGCGAGAGCAAATCTCAGCGTTCAACTTCAGATTTTTAATTTACAGGTTTTCACATCGAAGCTGTGAGTGTAAATTGTAGCATACAAGTGCAAATATTTATTGTACAAGGTCTCAAATTCACATCTACGTGCTCTCGAGTTTTGCTACTATTCTACCTTCATAACCATTCATCACCTCAAGGCGATTCAAATGCGCAACTTTATATGCGAGCTTAACATATAAACCAATTAACATACCTACTATTATCACATAACTGGCAAAACAAACAAAAGAAAATCATTTGTCTTTTCTCTAGACCATGCTGTGCCCAGCAGGAATCTCAGCCGGAAGAATATTTCTACGCCTTGTGAGGTGAACCAATAATTACACACAAAAATAGATGACATTTCGCAGAAGAATCTCTCGATTTTGTCAAATGGTTTTGCATTACTTTGGAGGAACCTGCAAGGTCATCCGCTATTGTTTTTTGCACTATAAAGTGCTTTTTGTTGGCTCTCCAAATTGTTTTGTACAATTAAATCAAACTGACCAACAATTTAATTCAGATTGGGGAGAAAGAGAAGGTAAACGATACGAGATTAAAGTGATTGTATTGATCTTAATTGTTTGCCGAACTCAAAGGGACCATTTTCCTGCATGATTTTGAATGAGAGGCTGACATTCTGTGAGGACAGGGACTCGATATTCTCTTACAGAAAATGGCACACCAAACACTCTAAACATAAAATCTCTATGTTGATAAGGTCTGAGCATTCATCAATAGGACATATCCTACAAGAGCTGCGACAAAAGATGCGAATCCAAAAGATACACAGCATCTAACAGTAGTTATTACAGCTGTCGTTTTAAACATAAAAAGGAGAGATGCAATTGAAAAAGAATGTGTACCCAAACACAGAGCAAGTAGTTGTTCATGTTGCTTAGTTTCTATACAGATTTATTTCATGGTTTTGGATTGTATACATTTATTTTGTATATATTATTCGGTAGAAAATTCTGTGACAGTAAATATCTAAGCCCACCACATCAAGTTATCTTTGCTCTCAAGGCTATCTTTAGATCAGGATGTTGTATAACCTGTTCAGCATCAGACACTTTATGACTAACACAAGAAACAGTGTACTATGAATCGGACCATATTTACGGTAAAGTTAATTGTGACCTAGAAACCATGATTTCAAGGACATTCAATAGAAACAGACAGAGTTAATTACACCATTTACAGTTTTATGTCAATAAAATCTCATTCGGCTATTTTGAGAAAGATACTTCACTTTCCATACCCCCCACCAGCACAATCATTTTGCCAACAAATGGAAATTGTGTCATTTTCTCACCCCCATTTCATTCCAAACGGCAATTTAGTCTACAGTGTAAGGAGAAATTATGAGGACTGTCGACGTTCCTTTTTAAATACAATACAATACAATAGAATAGGGCCTCTTAGAAGCGTCGATCACAAACGTTTTGTTAAAAATTTCATTAGACAGAAAAAGTCAGTCATATGGGTTTGGAACAGCATGAAGGTTAATATGACAAAATTCGAATTTTTGGTGGAAATATCCCTTTAAATCCTCGTTATTACGGATCCGAAACATGACAACACAATAAAATAAATAAAACACATTCTTCTATAAACAGGAGCGTCGTCTGGAAGACCCATTTTCGGACAATTTTCTGTTACGTTCTATGATTTCGTCACATGTAGCATCGCTACTTTCCAGCATCCCTCATCCGGCAAGCCACAGCTGTGATGAGGGCGGCACCTTTGCCACTGCCGTCCTCTGATTGGACAAGAGTAACTTCACAGTTGGGCGCCAGGTCCCTTAAAGTCTCTCGCATGATGCTGGAAAAGCTGATGAGACAAAAGTAGAAAAGTGATGTACTGAATGAAGAAATCGATGCGAATGAACCGAAAGGCTATAAAACTGGTCACATAAAAACAGTTTACGGGATTTCCTTTCTGCGTTGATGCTTCCTTTTAAATTAAAACTAATGGAGCAGGACACATTTTATTTATTGAATCTTTTTTTAGCAGATGTAAGCATTTCAGTATTTACATTTTGTCAACATGCATGAAATGATAGTAACCTTACGAGGCGGGACACTCTTTTTCACAGTTTCATGGAATCTGGCATTTGCACACACAAAGAGTTTCAATCCCATATTCACTCTACTCACTGCGGGTGGAGTTTGTAGAGCGTGCCGTCCACTCCCACTGTGATTTTAAGCTGATCGAGGTTACGGTTCAGGCGTATCTTGTCCACCACGGCTGCCAGACCAGCTCCGCACAACTGGGCAGCACGTTTGGCCACCACGCTGCACACCTCCTTCACCAAAATACTGTCGTCACACGTGCTGCTGATCAAGCCCAGGTGCTGCAGGATGGAGCGAACCTGCCGCAGCGCTAAGCGGTCACTGTGAAAAATATCCAGTTAGTCATCCGCCACAAACTGTACGCTGTATGTTCTCCCACACAACACAACAAGCTATAAATTAACTGCTATGAAACATCACAACTGTATGAATGGACTTTAAATAGCAATAAATATGCAAACATTGTTTCAAAATCACTGCAGCTTGAATAATATCCAAAATTAAGTCCTTAGAAACAATGTCATTATGTGCCGAAGCACCTGAGGCATCCATAATGATAAACAATGTGCTTAGCATCTGACTATCATCGCTCTATATCCCGGAGGGGCCCCGAAAACTCCATAACAACGCCTGCAGGTGGAATCCGGACTATTCACACACCTTTCGATCTGTGACAGAAACTTGGTCTCGAAGATGCCACGGGTCTTGAGCCTCTCTGAGAGTTTTCCGCGGAACAGCAGACCTTTAGAGGTGAAGTCCAGGAGAACGTTCCGCACCACCTCTCCAAGATACATGCCACTGATCATCTTTTCATATCTGAAAGCATCAGATGAATCCATCAATAATTCAAATCTCTCATTTTTATTACAATCATACTTGAGCAGAGCACCTAGATGTTGTTTCAGATCCCTCCTTTAAATGAAAGCTATAGGATTTCCAGCAAGTGCTGTGTAGTGATTTTTCTCCCAGCGAACGAACGATACACACTTTAAAAAGTAATATCAAACTTCTAAACAAACCAGGAAATTTTTTTTACATAAACTGCGATCAGCTTCTTTATTTATCCATAGACCATCGAGCAGGTCACTCCATAAATTACCATACAAGTTTACTTTACTAAGGCATGATAAGGTAAAATCTATTTATTTTCAAACTCATCGAAAAATAAATAGGTGAAAAAACAAAACGGAGAAACTAGTTGAAAACGCAGCACTTGCAGGGAAAGTTCAGCCAAGAATAAACCTAATTCGCTGCTTGACATTTTGTTCGAGATCTACATGATGTTCATTATGAAAATTGCCATCACAGCACAGATCAACAATTGTTTTCTCACACTTGATTGCCGCTATTGTTGAGGCACATCTGAGATCCTCGTGGAGCTGCAGGTGTCAACTAAATGCCACCATTACGGCTGGAACAAACCCAAGGTATTACGAGCTGACTATATATCAGCAATGGCACTTTAAAAATCAATTCTATAGGTAACGGGATACCAGTGAGAAAACCTGTAGACTCGCTCAATTGGTCAGCAGTTGTTGCGGCCGTCTAACGCTCTTTGTGCTGAATACACAAAGACTTCTATTACAGACTTCATTCTGCGTGCTGAAGCATTTAATCTGTGATTTAAGTCTTACCGCTGTTTGCCTGGGTTAGCGGACTGCTCATCCACAGCTCGATCGAACTCAGTTGAGACATCATCCAGCTCCCCACGGTCTCCAAACGCTCCCCACTCCATGTTCACACACATACGGCCCTCGTCTCCGTCCACTAGCTCAACGTTAGACATCTCCTCCATGTAGCATGCATTGGTGCCCGTCCCTAAAGCACACAGACAGAGATGCATCGATTCATACTATACATACAGTGGACCAAATGTGTATTTAGAGATGTTAATATCAAATGGTGCTGTAGTAAACGTTACTCAATTGGTAGAGTATTACATTATTAGCACAAAGGTCACCGAAAACGATTCCCAGGGAACACACATACTGTGTAGTTGAAATGAGCTCCTATCTAACTGTAATTATTGGCTTCTGGTTAGGGCTGGAGGGAAACTGTGCAAGACAATGGCTTTCCTAACCGAAGCTAAAGAGTCCTGAGGAACCCACCTACAATGAGCCCAACTTCACACTGTGGGTCTTCATAGCCACACGTCATCATAGTGCCCACTGTGTCATTCACCACGGCAACCACATCCAGATTAAACTCCTGTGATACAGGGCAAGACCAAGGTTTTATTCAAAACACAAAATATGTTTTTGCATTTATTATTTATTCACTTAACCCAAAACACTTCCACAACATATCCCACAACAGAGCATTCAACATCTTTGAAACACCATTCATGTTAATGAATTCCTCTACACTGGCTATACAAATTGATATCAACTTTCCGTCTGGTTTTCATCATACTAATAAAAACGGTGTTAACATCAGTGTCTAAATACTTGTCTGTCTTATTCTTTCTTGCCTGATAAACATTTCATTCTCCACTTCAGTCTGCGTCTGAAGCCAAGAACATATGAGAAACAGAAAGACTGACAGGTAAACTGAAAGACGCACAAAAAAGGCAGAAAGAGAAGCAGAAATACATGCAGACATACAAAAAGAAAGAACGGCAGAAAGACATACAAAAAGAAAGACAGAAATATAGACAAAAAGAGACAAAGACAAGAACAAGACACCGAAAAACAAAGAGCGAGAGACAGATAGAAAAAATAAAGACAGGCAGAACAAAGAGGCTGAGCGAATCCAGCTTTCATTCTGCACATCCTCTGTGTGACTGAACGTTTTCTTAATTACATCTTGCTATAAAAGCCTCAGTAATTGTGGCTAATAAGTGCAGAAACTGCTTTCACAGCACTTCTGTGCTAGCGGCAGAAACTTTGGAGCGGTGGGCGGCGGTGCTGACCTCACTGCGATGGATGGCATCTTTAAGCAGTGTTGCCACGTCCTCTCCCTCACAGCCCGAGGCCTTGAAGCCCTTCGTCCACTTTATCAGAATACCCTACGAGACAGAATCAAGGGTTGCTACATTATGTGCAAACACAGAAATCAAATTGTGCCCAACTTGTGCTTTTGTGTGTGTTCCAAACCGACCTGGTCAAGTCGAGTCTGATGACAGGGGAAAGAAAAGGTGAAGCCGAGAGGCAGGGACGCCCCCTTCATACCCATGTACTCCATGAAGTCAGCTATACAGTGCACGATATGATCAAATAACTGTGGAGAACCATTCACAAAAACGCTCATGTGAGGACAACATATTCATATGAGCAAAGTGCATTGTCTATGTCACATCTGGTCACAAGCCTGGAAATATGCGGTTCAATTTTGCCATTCTCCACGGACACGTAGCTGGATTGTTCTGCTGTGGTGCAGTGACCACTTCCAAATAAATTGCAAACAGGTGAGAGCACTTCAGCCTCAATAACGAAAATATATTTTTTCTCAAAAGGTTGCAGAGAAACATCTTGAAATGCGACACACACTTTCATGTACACTTAAAAAATTCAAGTTTGCTTCTGGTGTCACATTGAATGGGTTAAATTGAAGTGGAGGACGCTTTGAGAACGTACCTCTTCACCGGTGCCCTGCGTGATGTCCTGAGGGATGGTGTAGATCTTATTATGCATCTCGACGCTCCGTCTCTTCCCGCTTCGAACGCGCACCAAGAGCACCCTGAAGTTTGTGCCGCCAAGATCCAGTGCCAAGAAGTCTCCGCGCTCTGCCGAGCAAGCACAATAGATTCAGAGACACAGATGGTCTCTCTGTATAAGATTCACACAACCATCAACCTTTTCAATTTATGGATGATGGAGATAAGAAAAGAGGGTTCTGCGCAGTCCAAATCGACTACTATTTATGTCCATCTTTGAACAAGTTCCAATAATGTTAATTCATGTCTGTTTAATTCGGATTGTGCTTTTAACAATGCCATTGTACGGCAATTAAAGACTAATACAATGAACGTATCTTGGCATTCAAAAAAGTTGTAATATGTAAATGCAGAACACAGAATTACATTAACATTTAGCAGATACGTTTATCCAAAGTGACGGGGGTAAATAATGACTTTTCTCAAAGTACAAATTTTGTGTTGCTCAATCGGACCTGTTCCGTCCGGTGTGGACCTAACGAAAGTGGGCAGCATTTTGAGGGTGGCCGTGGAGTGCGTTTCTTTAGCCAGGCCGAGGGCCATCTCTTTCTCCATTCTTCTTTTTACTTCCAGAAGCTGATTCCTGCTGAGCCGTAAGGTGTCCAGAACACACTGGCGCTCCGCGTGCTGCTTGGCCAACCGATACGCCACAGCGGTTACCATGGCAGCGCCCTTGCCGCTGCCATCCTCTGAGCGCATGAAACGCACGTCACAGTCAGGTACCAACAACCTCACCATCTTGTGCATTCGCCGAGCAAACCTGCAGGGAGAGAGAGAATGTTCTAAAGAAGGACCAGAAAATTTTGCTTTAAAATGATTTATTCGCTGAGGAACAAAAAGAAAGACAATTGTTGAGAAATATGATCTAAGGATAAAGACAATCTTTCAAATATAACAAGAGGAAAAGTTATTATTATAGACTATAAATAATCTACAGTTACATTTACAAGCTTAAAAGATGTGGCCAAAACTGATATCCAACTTTTAAAACTTTTTCTTTTGTGCTTAGTTGTGCTTAGTGGTAAAATATTACAACACATATGAAGGCCCAAGAGAACGTCTGAAAGTCAAAAACATGAAAGGACTAACAAAAGATTAACAACGGATTAAACAAGACTTTTTATTTCCTTTGAGATTTTTCTATGCATTTGTATATTAGAATCAAGCCCATATTTCCTGATATGCTGTAGTGCCTTCTTTGTCAAATAAGTTTCCCTCTTAGACATCCAATTTTATCTACTCACTTTCCTTTAAAAGGAACCTAGAGGACAGGAAACCTCTCTAAGGTTTTTTTAACCAAGCATGTCTCACTTTCTTGTTCATCTACAACTCAAATAAAAAAAGAAAAATTCCTCAAGAGTCAAATTCTTACATGTCGACTGTTAATATTTAAAATATTGAAAACGAACGAAGCGCTACTTCCTCAATGATGTCACCGAACACGTTCAACATGTGACATGTTAAGACTTGTACACACCGGTTTTCCGAGATGTTTTCTGGCGTTCATACCCCAATGATTTTCAGTGGCGATTAGAGTGAACATGCAAATTCACTCCCTGACACAGATGCTGCTTAATGAAAAACAGAAATAGCTTCCAGGTGGAACATTCCATCTTACTCAGTCCCGTCAACCACATCTATCACAACTTAACACCCATCTCTTCCGGAATTACTTGACAGACAAATGAGAAAAAAAACACTAACCCTCTTTCTTTCTCTCAACAGGTATTGTTAAATGACTAAATATAAATACCATGTTACACAAGGCAGTGCTTCACAACTTTATGCTTCTGACATACGCTTGTCACAGAGAAGAGAATTCATCTTGCTTCCTCTTCGTCAATGTGTGCTCGGCAAGACCGTTTTGTGCTTAAGCGCTATCACGTCGTGTCGTACTGTTACTTCAGCAGCTCCGGGCATGTGAACAAAAGTGCCAATCTCAATGGTCGGCCAGTTTTTTGTACTAAACCCTTTATACTAAACCTGTCTAACAAAATATGTCTGATTATCACAAAACTCAGCTGGTCCAGCATCACCGTACCAAAAACGTAGAGTCAGAATCATTTTTTGGTCTCTAAATTTGAATTCTGACAATGTTTTGGTGCACACTAAATTACTTCATTCTAGATATCCACAAGGCTAACATATCAATACATTTTTTAGATGACTTTGAATTAACTTTAACACAACTTTTGCTTTTCAAAATGTATTTGTACGTTTTGAAACTATGAACGGTATAGCATCTGTTATTTCAAATGTAAGTTAGTGAACAAATGTTAGCAAATGGAACATCATGGTAAAGAGTTACCAAAATGCATTTATTGGTGTTTCCATCAGCAAGAGCTTAACCAGTCTTAACGTCCAGTAGACCTCTGCAAAGAATCATTAACTCTTGAGAAGGTTTAATTTAATTCAGTTAATATACAAAATAAAACCATATTGATATAAATTTTAATTATTAGAAATTACATTTAGAATAAATTGCTAAATTATATCCAAACACAGACCAGAAGTTAACTTCGGGTCAGGCACATGCGTCCGATGAAACGGTCTATTCCATGGTCTGTTTGAATACTCGATTCTGATTGGCACGGGTAGTTCCAGTCAGTTTGATCAATGTTTGAAATTAGCCGATGAAAATAACCGTCATTTTCACTTGTCTGATCAAAAATTACACTGTAAACATCAATGAACAGCTTTAACTTGGCAAATGTCCATGGGATATGAATTAAAAAAGCTGTGAATTAAATGATTTTAATGCACTTTGCGGAGGCAACCGTTGTGCATTAAAATCCTCACTTAACTCTTTTACCTGAAAAAAGCAGTCCGACTGTTAAAGACTGTTAAGAAGGAAAGAAACACTTTAGACGGGACATTAGCACAGCCGTAGAACTCACAGCGGGTGGTTTTTGTAGACGGATCCGTCCACTCCGATGGTGGTGCGCAGCTTCTCAGCAGCTTTATTGTCCCGGATCTGTCTCAACACAGCGGCCAGCGTAGCGGCACAAAGGTGAGCAGCACGCGTGGACACGATCTGACACACTCGCTGCGTGGCCACGCAATCTTCAGGCGAGGGGTCCAGACCCAGACTTCTCAGCACCTGCTCAGTGCTCACCAGACCCTCATTATTTCTGCAGAAGACAAAAAGCTTAAAGTTGGCATGCATGTACAGTTTATTACCAAGAGGCCACATGTTTAAAAACACGATAGTTGTGCAAGCTTGCAGAAGTTTACCCTCCTTGATCTGATGAGAATTTACTGTAAAACCTCTTCGTTTTTTTCATTTTTAAAGTCCCAGAGAAATAAAAATTCATAAATCATTGTTTATGAAATATTGCCGTGTTTATTATAAATAGCTCATCAGTGTGAGCCATACACTTTAAAATTCATGTGCCCTCATAAACTTCTCTTTTAAAATCAGAAAATGCACTTCCGCTCTCTAATGGCAATCCATCACAGATGACGTAAATAAGATGGCTTGGGCGGAGCATCTGTTAACTCCTCGCCTTCAACCGTCAGTATGAAGGACATTTGGAAAGGAAAATTTAATTTTATAATACTAATAGACTGAACTTTCTTTAGCGCCTTTAAATGGCACCTCAAAGCGGTTACAAGTAAAATTCAATACAAAACAATCCACAATTGCATAATTGAACAATAAACAAACTATATAAATATAAAATACAAAACTCAAGAAACCTCATTCGGTAAAGCATTCCATAATTTGAGCTAATGAAGAGAGAGCCCTATTACCCATTGATCTAAACCGGCTTGATTGAATAGTCTAAAGACCAGTTTCGGAGGAGCGAAGGATCACGCACTGGACAATAGGGAATTAAAATCTCAGATAGATATTGAGGTGCTAACCCATGCAAACATTTTTAAATCAACCCTAAACAGGGAGCCAATGCAAAGAAATGTAGAATTTAACAAAAACTCTTATTCTAACTAATGTATAGACTATAGAAATGACTAGTTTAAAAAAAGAGGCATTTTCACCTGCAATATCAGATATAGTTTTGCTTTTGTTTTTTATTAATATTTTAAATTAGCTTTAATTTTCAGTTAATTTTGTTACATTTATAGCAATTTTTCTTTATGCTTTTATCATTTTATTATTTATTTGCTTCATTTTTTTGTTGCTATATAAACTAAACTAAACAATTAATGGATGTTATGTTTATTATTATAATTTTACTGCTTTAAACTTATTTCAGTTCATTTGTTTTTCCCAAAAAAAATTTAGGCAAATATTTTATTTGATTTCAATGAACAGAAGCTCTCAATTTTAATTGAATGAAACAAAAATAACCTTGTTCTGTACCTTACTCAGAATTTAACACACACGCCTAATAATAAGCCCATTGTTGAAAGAACTTATTCAGAATCAGTTGAACTACATTAATAATCACTGAAGTTGACATAATTATAGGCTTTAGTTTTACACAATGTTAATTAAAGCAGCGTGTTCAAACAGCCGAAAGAGATCGAGTCATTGGAATGTGATTATATGTGACTAATAATGGCACCCTTGGGAAATATGAGCAAAAAAGACTATATCTGCATCATTTCTCCTTTTGATCTTTCATGCAAACAAATCTACAAAATTCCAATATATAAAACAATTTGAAGTGGGAGGAATATCACATTATGAAAAAAAACGTGTATATAATACACCCTGGTCATAATTAATAACACCCTTGTATTAAAAACGTTCTGCAGCATTCATTAGCATGAAAAACTGTCTTTTCTTTTATATCTGACGAGGTTTGAGTATATATGGCAAGTCATTCGAGTCCATTGCATTCCTTCATACAGAAACTCTTTTACGATCCTTCAAGTGTTGGTGCTCTCTTATTTCAGTTCATCACAATTTAAATCTATTGTGGCATAGCGTGTTACCAATGGTTTGCTTGCTAACTGTTGTCCCAACGGTCTTTAAGTCATTAACAAGCTTCTTGGCTGATCGGTCTTGAAATCATGCAATTCTCATGATCATCTTTACCCCATAACGTGGGTTGTTGTTTCCTTCTCACCAAGCTTCTGTCTGTGGCCTATTCAAGGTTTCTGCAGGTCTGCAATTTTGTCCCTGACTTTTTTTCAGACCTTTCGCATCAGAGCAGAAGACTTGTTTCTTGAACAGTGTCCCAAACAACTTGTGGCGATGGAGCTGCAGTTTTCCTTTATTTTCATTGAATGCTTTCTGACCCCAAAATTCAACTGATTCCATCTGTGGTCTTTGAAGATTCTTTGGCCACTCAAATTCTTATCCTCGCTGTGCATTGGGGCAGTATAGACACACACCCTGTTTCAAGCTGATTTTCAACATCTCCGATCCATTAAAACTTCTTGATCATTGCCCTTATGTTGGAAAAATTTTTTTTTGTTTGAACTATTTCATCAAAGCCATGTTTTATTTTGTGTAGCTCAACAGAACTAAATTGCACATCAGAACTATATTCTTTGGTTTTATCCATTGTGATAAATGATTAAGGGGGTTTGTGTTACTAATATTGTCCTGTGAAACAACACGTTTCTAGTCACCTTTGTGTGCTACTTGAGAGATATTTTACGCATAAGAATTTCTAATGGTGAAAAAAAGAATTCGTAATGTGATATTCATACCGCTTCAAATTGTTTTACTTTAATGAAATGTTGGAATATTGTAGACGTTTTTAATCAAAAGGAAAAACAATGCAGATTCATTTTTACAGCCTTCTTTGCTCATATTTACCAAGGGTGCCAATATTAGTGGAGGGTACTGTAATATAAAACCTACTGGATTAAAATAGCACAAACGTTCAAAGTTGGGTACCTGACAGCATGTCTTAAGGCCCATGCCAGTAATTTTGACAAGCATGTCATTTGAATGGAGACAGCAGAAGTGTTCCCCTCAGCAGTCTCTGCGCTTCGGTTTTGTGGAGACAGAGAGAACTCAATATGGTTGTTAATTGATGATCTGGAACGGGTCTCTCCGGCTTCCAGTTGTCCGTTCTCACAAGAGAACCATATTTAATGAGTTTTTTCTCCTAGAGCTCAATAATTACAAAATGGGTTTTTCAAGTGTGTTTTGTGTTTATATAATGTTCCATTGGATTTGGAGATGAAACTGATAGATGGAGCGGAGGTTCCAGCGCTAAAAGATTCTGGATATGACGCGTCGCATGTTTTCGCATGTCGCAAATAATCCTACAGGTGTATCTGTCTTCTATAAATGTGATCAAACTAAAGGGTTTGATCAAACTAAAGGGTGCGATACTATTCTGTAAGTGCTCAAGATTAACATGAGATATACAGAAATTGTCGGAGTTATGGCCGCTTTAAGGTCTAAACTTTGACATTATTACAAAACTACTATATTATTATTTACTACTGTATTTAATATGGAGCATCAAGCCGGAGACTAAATGTTTTTATACTTGTCATTATTGTGCTTGTTATCCAGAAAAAACACAGGTCCTCTGTTAACTGGTTTGTTCTTTTTTAGAGCATTCTTGCCACTACCAGAATGGCGACATTCCTGACCCACCAGTCTATTGCTTTGACAGCGCAAATTGTTTCCAAAAAAGAGAGAAAAAACACAAAAAAGACAACACACACAAAAAGAGTACCAACTTCTCATTTTCAATAGCAGAGACGAGTGAGGTCTGGAAATGTCCTGTGGTGAGCAGGTCTGGCGTGGTGTGACCCTGGAACAACAGACCCTCTTTGGCCATCTTCACCAGGATGAGTCTAACCAGCTCTCCCATGTACAATCCACTGATCATCTTCTCGAACCTGCATCACAAAAACAAAATCCAGCACTCAGACCCACAGTTACTGATCCTACACCAGGCGCAACTTGTGAGATCCCCAAAAATCATAGTTTTACTCTTGAACAACATAATAAGAAACCCCGGTCGCTTCAGGAAGATTGTACCAGCAATCAGAAGGGTAGGAGAAAAGTGAAAAACATGTGCGTCCGCAGGCGTCGAGCAGCCTAAAGAATAAATTATTAAGAATAGATTGATAAAAAACATCACCTCTACTGATCATAACAAGTGCTGTTCTGTTGAATGACAACTAAAGAAAGCATTTCACATGTTATTATCGCTCACACTTTGGTATTTTTAATGTAGAGCCTAGCAACCACTTTTAGAAAAGCTCAGCCCAAAAATGAAAACCATAACAGATGGACCACAAAACCAGTCATAAGTAAGTCACAAAGGATTATTTGTAGCAATAGCCAACAATACATTGTATGGATCAAAATGATCTATTTTTCTTTTATGCTAAAGATTATTTGGATATTAAGTAATGATCATCTTCCATGAAAATATTTAGTAAATTTCCTACCGTAATTAAATACAGTATCAAAACCTAAGTGGATGCAACAAAATCGCTAACAAAAATGGCATCAATGGAAAGCTTATTTATTCAGCTTTCTGATGATGTATAAATGCTAATTTCTAAAATGTATGATCCTTATGACTGTTTTTGTTGTCCAGGGTCACATACTCGTGTCCACACCAGCAGATTATAACGTTGGGTATATTCATACAAAGCCTGCGTGCTGCAGTTTTACATTTTATGTGAGAGCCCTGAAAAGGGATAGTTTACTTAATAATTGTCAATATTTACACATCCTTGTGTCGTTCAAGGCCCCAATGAGTTTGTTTGATCTTCTGAAGAGTGTTTTGAGTTTATTGCTTGCAATGGAAATGGATTATGACCAGCTTCGCAAGCTTCAAAAGGTAACAAACTCAAGAACTCCATGTGACTCAGGCCGTTTGTTTCATGTTTTGCATTGCATTTTCTTGAATTTGTCCATGATTTATGATTTTTATATGACCTATCCTATGCCTTTAAATGAAACAATTTCATTGGCTAATGTTTTATTAATCACATTATTTAAGAGCAAAAATATGTTCTAAACCCTTTGCTTATTTGCTCTTGGTAGATTTTGTTGGTTTGGTTATTATGAATGTAACCTACCTACTTTAACTGTGCTGTATTTTTTGAAGCATGTGAAAATCCATCAAAACAAACCGACTCCCATCCACCACTGTGGCCATTTAGAAAGCTCGGCCGGGTGAAGTTGTATTAAGACACAGAATATATAATTACCCTTCATCATGAAGGTCTAGCCTTTTTCTGAGCTTTCAACCCACTACTTATCTGCAAAATAAAAGTGCCTACGAAAGGTCAGGAACAACAACATTGGACCTGTGTGCTTCCTTTAGAAATGAGAGTTAATGTATCATTAATGGCACACGAGTTTACCTAATGACTCTCTGTCTGGCAGGAAGCAGTAACATCTGGTCTTCCTAACACTTTCACACTCTTCAAGACCAATCACATACGCAAGATCGCCACGGTTAGGCCATCGGTGTGTCTTTTGCAATCGCCAAGTTGTACACATCGCTCAAGGAACAAGGCATGGCTTGGTTTTCCGTCTCCGCTCAAGATCTGTCAGTAATAGCGCTAAGTGTCAGCAGCAGGACCTGTCACTCACAGCTGTTTGCCTGGGTTGAGGGAGCCCGCGTCAATCTCTCGGTCGAAGTCAGTGCGGATTTCGTTAAGTGCCCCATCGTCTCCGAACGCACCCCACTCCATGTTCACGCACATACGACCCTCGTCTCCATCCACCATCTCCAAGTGTCGCATCTCCTCCATATAGCAAGCGTTGGTGCCCGTACCTACAAAACACAAAGAATTAGATTTATTTTGAGTTGAGGGGTCAGAGCGAAAAGAACACAACCAATTATCCTTAAAAGGTTTTGAAAAGGTTTTGAAAAGGTTTTGAAAAGGTTTTGGTCATTTTTGGTAAAAGTTTTTCGGCAAAACGAAAGCCGTGTGAGAACAGGATTTATATTTTGAGCTTTTTACAGATGGATAGATTGTGTAATAATGAAGACATACAGAACAGCACATCTTGTGACTAGTTGTGTTCATTGGGAAGAAGGTCATCCACATGGGATGGCATGAGAGCGAGTCAATTATGAAAATTGTCATATTTGGGTGAACTATCCTTTTAAAAAACTATTTTGTATAGTAAAGCAATAACAATTTAACACAAGTACCATGTCAATGCACTTTTCACTGAACTGACACATACGGCGATACGATCAACTGGGAGGAAACTTAAATGTTTCATAGATTCACTGGGTGTTAACTTATTATTAATTGCATATCTAAACTCCCTCTTCCATAGATTGCAGATGCAAATACAAGAAAATATCTAGTGGCATTCAACGTTGTAGGAGTATGTTCTGAAAAGTATCTTCCCTCATCCTCTTACTACAGAGTTCCCACACCTAATGGTCGATATATTTAACTATTTCAGAGCTGAGCTAGTCAGACATTTTTATTTCCATAACTTATCTAGGCTCTAGGAAATCATCACATCGGAATTCTCTGATATTCCATCAGAATTTCCACTACAGAGAACTAATCAATGTGGAAAATGGATGGCTCAGGATTGTAAAGAAGTTTTCCTTTTGCTTTCCTGCTGTCAATAGACCTCATTCAACCTGCCGCCCTGCTGATTTCAAAACGAGGCTGAGAGGTACATTATTTCTAACTATTACCAATTTCCACAGTACAGAACACTATGGAAAACAGAAGGTATTTAAATTAGAAGGGTCTAAGCACCTAGTTTAGAGATAAGAGTAGTAAATGTTGTGTATAAAATCAGTTTTGGCCATTGGCCTGTTGCGCACTTGTACATGTATTTCATGTATTCAGTATATCTACAATTCGTATCAATTACAAAGAATAAATAGACTGGGATCGACCGAAGCAGATGAGTAATTCCTAACTAAAAAATAGCACCTTGTCCATGACTGAGGTTTCAAATGGGTTTAAGTTTTTATTTTTTAAAGTTTTGCATTGCATATCTAAACTCCCTCTTCCATAGATTTCAGAAGGGCAAATACAAGAACATATCTAGTGTGATGCAGCATTGTAGGAGAATGTTCTGAAAAATACTCCAGCTCCGGTTTTTCAGCTGATGAATAAAACAAAATGGGTTCTGAATGTGATCCCAATGATATCGTTCCTTTGTGTCATTATTAATATTATTAATATGCAAGTCCACACCACAAAAATAATACCATAAACGACAGCTTTTGACAGCAGATAAAAAAGTACTATCTGGACTTACCCAAGACACTTAGTTAAAAATCGCTTGGCTAACCTTACTGCATATGCATTTGTAGGTGTTTCCTTTCAGACGCAAAATGGGAGGAGAGTATTCAAATGAATCATGCAACGCGATTTACTCATTTTACTGGTATTTACGACATTATTTAAATGTGGTTGCGGCATAAATATGTCCTAAACCCTTTGCTAATTTGCTCTGCTCTCGGTAGATTTTCGTATTTATTATGACTGTAACCTACCTACTTTAACTGTGCTGTATTTTTTGAAGCATGTGAAAATCCATCAATACAAACCGACTCCCATCCACCACTGTGGCCATTTAGAAAGCTCAGCCGGGCGAAGTTGTATTAAGACACAGAATATATAATTACCCTTCATCATGAAGGTCTAGCCTTTTTCTGTGCTTTCAACCCACTACTTATCTGCAAAATAAAAGTGCCTACGAAAGGTCAGGAACAACAACATTGGACCTGTGTGCTTCCTTTAGAAATGAGAGTTCATGTATCATTAATGGCGCACGATCTTACCTAATGACTCTCTGTCTAGCAGGAAGCATTAACATCTGGTCTTCCTAACACCTTCACACTTTTCAAGAACAATCACATCTGCAAGAACATGTAATTGGGCTATGACATATCGCCATGGTTAGGCCATCGCTATAAGTCTTTTGCAATCGCCAAGTTGTAAACAACGCTTTGGGAACAAGGCATGGCTGGCTTTCGGTCTCTGCTCAAGATCTGTCAGTAATAGTGCTAAGTGTCAGCAACCTGGTCTCCTAGGAAATACATCCCTCTATGCACTTTTTGCAGCGCCACAAATACGTACCATCGGGAAACATCTTGCTACAGTTGAGACATAAAAGTCCACTGGGGGGGCGCTTAAGAGAAGAACTGTATTGTACCACATTAGGTTAGGTGCAGCAAGTCAATTTACAGTACCACGGTAAACATTGTCATTTCCCATATGTGCACACAGATTGTTTTTCAGGCTTTAAATTTAGGATATATTTATTTGTCGAAATGAAACGTTGGTTAATATCGACCAAAGACAACGCAGGGAGGCCAGCGGAGGAGGGCGGAGAAGCGCCGCAGACAGAAAGGACATCGTCCTCTGGTACGAAAAGAGGCCAGTGTTTTCATTAAGAGGACATCCATTAGCACTTGAACCAGTTTGATGAAATCTGTAGTAATAGTTCATGGTTTATGTATAACAACAAGTAAAATAATGAGTAAATAGGTATAAAGTCATTATGTTTGATAATATGTGTTCTGTGTTCTTTGTGTTGTTGTCATGCGTGTGTTTGGATAGACCGAACTTTCACTGTTGCGCGCAATATTTGTATACTTTAGCCACTCTGTTCATGGGCTGAAAGGTTTTGGATCCACTGCGCTAGAGAATGCGTGTCAGTGTCACGATTTGCCTCTGAACGATTTTTGAAAATCCTTTAATAATGTACTTCAACTGATATTTAACAGCACTTAACCCCACTCCTACCCACTTCCTAACCACATAAACTTGCAACAAGGAAATATCATTCTGTGAGCACAGCAGATTATAAAAGCTGACGATCGCACTCCAGGAATGCATGTTTAAGTATAGCATGTAATGCAACCGGAGTGGGACAGCTAGTGTAATGACGCACCCAGTCACAAGACACACGAGAGCCAATGCCATTTTTACAGTCGACGTTAACGTAATGGTTCACACACCGGGGGGCAATTTTTTTATTCTGTCACTGTGCGCAGCCAGTCCAATGTTGGTGGATGGAGAAGGTGATCACTTCCGGGTCTGTTCTTTGGCTTCGCAACACTAGGAATAATTGCACTTTGAATAAAGAGCATATGTAGCAGTATCTGCCTGTATATGTTGTGTTTTATATTGTATAATGTACAAACTGTTAGGATTTAGAGTCGGGGCGGGTTACATGCTCAAATACATCCAAGTTGTGTGTACGAAATGATACACTTAGACAAAAAATGACGTCTGAATAAATGTAAAATCATAACCCTAATATAATATAACATGGTGTTGTTAATGTTGGTGTTGGAAATTGTGATACCGGGTTGCAATATGTACCTGATGGTCGGATTTTGAGGTGCTGTAAAAAGTGTCTGTACCATTCACCTTTTTAACATTTACTGTAGTTTGTTTCAAATGTTAAATTATATTCTAATTGTCCGCAGCTGTAGGATTCTTACGAATCTGAATAAGTAAAACTTAATGATATTATTCCCATTCACATGACAGTGTTTATAGATCACTCATCCTCAATTGGCGGACCGCGTCTACACAACGGAAAATCACATCACACGTGCTCTCACGGGAACATTTATGTAATTGATCTTTTGCCGCTATATCCTCTAATATCTTTATCCAGCGCCAAGCCGGCAAACGTATTCAATCTTTAAAATTACATTATTCAGTCAATATTGAATATTGAAGATATAGGCATTCCCCTAGCCACAGAACCTACAATACATAGATTCATACAGTGGATATCAAAATATTTAATAAATGGCCTGATAAAACACATATACATATATGTACACAAGGGGCTTAATTTATTAAATATGCATTTATTTAAAAATAACATTGTCCGGACCAACGTTTGGAAGAAAATATAAAGGCGGTTTCAGCTTAACAACATAAACAAACGTTACTCCGCATGTGCACTTTTGTGACCCCAACTGAACTTTCCGGTAAACATTCACAAACAAGACAGTGCCTGTAGATAATTTCTGATAACAATCAAAAGAAACCGAGAAGAACCGTTACTTGGCTAAACTTCTGATTCCAAGCTCAACAACCCTGTGTAAATGTACCATACGGTTTGTTTAAATGCGACCGGACTACAGGACCCATTCTACAAATAGTTTATTGAATAAAATGAACATTCAATAAAATCGTTTATTTAATACAGTTATTATACATTAAAATAATAATACAAATTAATATGAACATAAATGAAAAGTTATATTATTATACACTAGTCAAACACAAACTAGAGTTAAAAAGGGGGTCAGTTGCACGTGCGCGTCCGATGAAACGGCCTATACAAATTTCTAATTTTTTTACATTTGCATTAAATATTCTCTAGTTTGGGGAATAATATGAAAGTTTGGTGGCATGTGCTTTTATGTTTATTTTTTCAAAGTGCCTTAAGCACGGTCTGAAAGCCCCCAAAATATGTAAACATTATTAGTAGTAGCTGTAGCAGTTCAGCTACTGTAATTGCATAAAATGGAAGGTCATGTGATCTCAAGATGGCATCCCCCATAAAAGGGATAACACAGATTTGTGACGTCATGGGAGTGTACATTCTTATAGAAATTATGCAATTTGATTATGTAACACCTGAAATATTATTTTGCATATGTAAACTTCTGCACCCCTTCAACACCTTGGTGCCGAGAGACCTGCGGTTTTTCACATGACGAAGAATAATTTTAGACCACAGTAATTGTAAGCTAATGTGTGAGAGAGATAAAATTACCTACAATTTAGAAAGTGTAATAACTCAGGTGCTGCACAACACACAGAGCCGGTGAACATCTCAAGGGCTTTTGTTCAACCCTCTGTAATCATCTGAACACCAATTGTCAAAAATGAATCCATACAACTCATATTCAACAAACCAGCTAAAATTTGTTGTTAGGCCACGATAAAAGCCCTTAACTGTATGCTCCGGTATTCACTTAACCAATAACCTAAACAAACAAGAGAACAAAAGGGCTTCGGTAAAATAAAGCACGCTTCACTTGCACAAAGGCCCGACAACAGCGCTGACACCCACAGCTGCCGTTTCTCGGGGATCTCAGCTACTGTGCGAGAACGCACGAAACTGACTTACCGACAATGAGGCCAATATCGCAATGATGGTCGTCATAGCCACACGTCATCATGGTGCCAACAGTGTCATTAACAACAGCAACGATGTCAATGTCAAAGTCCTGAGGAGAGAGGGAAAATTAAGTTAAATATAGCAGTAAGTCTACAAGGGTAGAAAGTACAGTGTGTTCAGCAGCACAAAGAAATGTATACAGGTTTGGAACAATCTTAGGGAAAGTTAAGGAAGACAGAAACTATCCCTTTAAAACGGCTCAAACATGCATATTAGTCTGGGATTAGATTTAATCCCAGCCTGGGAAACAACGGCTGGTGTAATTTTTTTTTAGTTTGGCCTGTTTGGTTCAAATATGTTTATCCTTTGCAAAGTGCCTTAAGCACTTACATATTACGCACAATGTTTATTAAATTATTCAATCAATTATTATTTATAGTGAACTGATGTTTCAGTTCAAATGACCATTTAAATATCAAGCCATGAATATTATGTCCCATATGTATTTGACTATGCATGTTAACTACATTATTGTACAGCAAGTAAAGTGGACATCTTTAGCTTAATCATCACAATTACATGTGTTCACTTACTAAAATCTATATGGAGCAAAATATGTTTTATCATATTTAATTAAACACCTGACAAATTATCAATATGCTGTACTTTCTATTTATTTCTTGTTATTGGTTGATTTTTGAAAATGTTATTAAACTTGTTTTCGACCCTATAACACTGATATTGGCTTATGTTTTTGTAATGCATTTCATCACGTGATACTACCGTCTACCATAATGAAAGCTTCATTAATTACCGCCGCATAAAAATTTAATGCCGGCACAAGCCTAAATCACACAATGAAGTCAATTTTTTACACAATACTTAAATACAGTTAATAATATTTCTCCTCCCTCTTCTGCAACATTTTTCACCCCTCCTTTAACAAAACACTGACCCAGCCCTAATGAAAACTGACCATGGATTAACTTTAGCAACAGTGTTTTTGTTTTGTTTTATTTGTAAGAATGTAACGGTAGACACAAATTGACAATGTTTTTGCTACGGTGGTATTCAACATACAAATCGTATTAAATATGCCAAAACATGATTACTTTATTTTCAAAAACCAGAATGTAAACAGAATGTAAAACATGACACATCATACCCCTCTCTTGTTAATGGCTTTGCGCAGAAGTGCCACGACATCTCTTCCTTCCACTCCGCTCGCCTTGAAGCCTTTGGTCCACGACACCAGATAACTCTGTACGAACACAAACGCAAACAGATTGACATGTTTACTGAAAAGCCCCTCGTTTTAGTTTTCGGTTTCATTTTTCTCCCTTCCCATCTCACCTCATCCAGTTTGGTCTGCTGGCAGGGAAATGAAAAGGTAAACCCAAGTGGCAGCTTCTTGTCTTTGATGCCCATTTTTTGGAGGAAATTGGCCAAACATTCAGCGATGTGGTCGAAAAGCTGGAAGACACATTTAACAGGATTCATTCAGAGATAGACTTATTTGCATCCTTCCATTCATGAGTCCTTTCGCTCAAAAATCGCCTGTGCCGAGACCTCTACAGGTAGCTCAAAATTGTCAACAACTAAATGAAATCAAAGGAAGTAGATAAACCTAAATGCAAATATTCATAATTATAAACACGCAGGGTATGGTCAGATTTTACAATTAACAGTTTTTTAATGTAGTAAACAAAAGAGTGAACAAATGGTTTACTGTAGCTGGTAGTTAATACAACTCTGAAAACAACCAAAACGAGATGTGAAAATCCAATCCAAAAAGGAAAGTGGTTTCGTGTCCTCAGGCCAGGCAAAGAGAAGGGAACAGAAACAGGAAGAGACACGAGCCGGCCCAGACGACTCACTGCCATCTCTGGACCATGAAGGCAGCGAGACAAGTGTTGGAATTATGCATCCGTGAAGCCAAAAGGCATGAAGTAGCAGGTGCAACTCATCACATGCTGCCAGCTGGGTATCAACTGTACTTTTTCACACTTGTCACATCGCACCAATAAAGAACTCTTACGGCAAGTGGTGATGAAGAAGCTGCCATCCGAATAAGCACATTTGACATTTAGGAATTTGACAGATGCTTTCAACCAAAAGCACAAACTGCATTAGCTAATAAAATATATCAAATCTATATTTAATATTCAATAACTTACTTATGGTGCAAGTAGCCGTGTAATAAGCTCATAAACGTACAGCCTGCATGTACATTATCCCGAACTTATCATATATATATTATCAGAGTTGTCTTATCCTAACAAATTTGGATTGTCCTCTCAATAGCTTATTATTCGTGTGCTGTTTTATATAATTTTTCACTTTCTTTTATGTGGTTTCTACTGGCATTAATACTTTTAATGAACCTCATGATGAAGAGTCTCTGTTAGATCCCAAGTTCCTTTGAATACATTAAATGCTAATGTAAAACACTTTGGTTAATAAAGTGTCTATTAAATAAACTCATAATAATTATTTGTGTAAGGTGAAATATGAGTTATGTCATGCCACTTCTGAATACCACATAGAAACAAAAAATCAAACTAAAGCACCGAAATGGCATGGATTATATTGCACAAGCACATTTAGGCATTTGACACATGCTTTCAATCAAAAGCAAAAACTGCATTAGCTAAAAAAATATAACAAATCTATATTTAATGTTCAAAAACCTACTTATGGTGCAAGTAGCCGTGTAATACGCGAGAAAACGTATATGTATATTATCCCTTACTTATCGTATATATTATCAGAGTTGCCATATCCGAACAAATTTGGAGTCTAGGAAGGACAATCACTGTCCTCTCAATAGCTTATTATTTGTGTCCTGTTTTATCATTTTTCACTTTCTTTATGTGGTTTCAGCAAAGTCAAACTTTTCTAGAGCCATTTATACATTAAATGAACCTCATGATGAAGAGTCTCTGTTAGATCCCAAGTTGCTTTGAATACATTAAATGCTAATGTAAAACACTTTGGGTAATAAAGTGTCTGTTAAAAGAATTTACCAAAAGAAAGGCGATGTTTATTATTTTATATTATTTTAAGGTGATGTTTATTATGTTGATTGATTATTGATTATTTAGCAGCACATTTAGGATTTGTTGTGAAAATGAAACGGGGGCATTAAAAGTTGTTAAAAGCCACCTGTGTTTTGCAGAACTTTTGGAAAAAAAAGTATTTAAATTAAGCATTTAAGTGTTAAACATTTCACCAATTAAAAAAGAAAAGAAAGTGTGCGTCGAGACAGTTAAAACAAACAACACACACAATATCCACTCATTATACCTTCAAAAGTTCAGTCTAAAAACAGCTCATTTCAGACAGATGGTGTGAGAACAGAAGCTTCAAAGATTATTTGCCAAAATGACTACATTTAAGTGTTTAACAAACGTTTGTATCGTTTCACTTCGTAGTAGGGACACTGAGTAGTAAGGTAGTGTGAACCCAGACACACACATAGTTCTCACCTCTGTTCCACTGCCCCTCATGATGTTCTCTGGAATGGCATAGATCTGGTTCTCAATCTCCACCTTTTGCTTTCCATTACTGGACACCTTCACAAGCAGAACCCGGAAATTGGTTCCACCAAGGTCCAGGGCCAGGAAGTCACCCGTTTCTGCAAGCAAATTTTAAAATGTATATTTGACAGCAGAACATTATTTGATAGAACGGTTGATTGTGGTTTGCATTTCAGACGAATGCATGCGAGAATGAACGTTTATACATATTTGCGTTTTGAGTCAAACTGGATGAATAAATGGTGTTTTCCTTCTCAAATACAGTTGTGGTGCTGAATATTAGGGGAATAAAGTACATTTTGGGGATTTATTTTCCTTTGAAACGTATATATTTATATGGCGTCAGAAAGACATTACTAAATTAAGAGATAAGATATAAACAATTGACACCAGTTATCATGTTCAGATGCTTTACAACCAACTGACTTTAAATCAAACACACGAGGAGGAGGATCGAGCGTCCAGTCCCATCGCATAGCACCGCGAGGAAGAGTTTCTCGGCTGGCTGAGGACCGAGCGACAGCGTGTCGGGGAACCGGACTATTTCTTTTTCTTTTCCTCTCTCCCTTCTCTCGTCCCTGTCGCTCCGGGGGCTCCCGTCTCTGTTCTTTCGTCTCGCCGGTGCGTACATTTGACCTCAACTGTACATTTTAGGCATAACCTTGTGTGCATATTATAAAGTCATATTCTAACACATTGCGTAAGGAAGATATACTTTAAATCTAGAAATAAGTTTTTTTCTGAACATTATAGTGCTTGTCAAAAAAGATCAAAGGTCAATAATGCATTGATCAATCCAGACATTACGAACACGCTTTCGGTTGGTCATAAAAATACAAAAATTGCAATCCTCTAGCACATCAATGACCCCAAAGCTACCACAAATTGACAAAAAGCAACAAAACTTGTCTTTTTTATGGGTGAATCAAATGTGCTTACAGCAAGACAAGCTCACTTTTTTTTAAGATATGTTACAGTTTTGACCGTACGATATGACCCCTTTGAAAACTCTTTGTTTATGTTCCAGTATGCTTTTCCTCGAAGCTGTCAAGGGTTTTCTGTGTCTAGACCCTTGACTCTAACTTCACAGATTTATCATAGAGCATTTCAACACTTCAATCCCTTCCTTCAGAGCAGCTGTGCTAATGCTGCAGAAATGATGAGGCGGGCACAAAGAACTATCACGACAACTGGATGAGCAAAAAAACATCAAGAACTACACCATGACATTTAAAAGAAGTCCCAGAGCAAGCCGGTACGGCAAACATTCATCTGGACACGCGTCCACCCTCATCTCGCAGATCGGTGTGTTTCCCTTGGCAACTCTTCCAAGCAGCTGTGGTTCACACCCACATGACCGCTGCAATAACTAGAGATCCGTGTGAAGGCATTCATTCCAGGAACACAATTACAGTTGGTTTTCACACCCTGACTGAGGCAGGCAAATGTCCTCTGAAACAAGGGTTATCCCCTGGTGTGGTGTCAGTGTCACAGAGGCAAAACACACACAAACACTTTAACACTGAGACCCGTGATAATACAGCACCTGTAGAGCTAGATCAATTATTTCTCAACTCACAAATACAGACAGACATGTAGGGACACAGAACAAAGTGTCTTCAAACAGCATGCAAGCTTGTTGTGTGTTAAGGTAAAAGACAACGCTGTACATCATCCACGGCTACACAGATTTTCTCAAAAAATAAATAATAAAAACACTTTTAATAATATTCTATACGTCGCCCGCTCTTTTCCGCACTTGAGTTTCCTTATTATTTAAAAAAAATTGACTTACAATGGACACCATTAAAGGAACAGTCATCCAAAAATAAGAATTCTGTCAATGCTTTTTAATGTCATTGAAAACCTGCCTATGACTCTTCTTCTGGAACGATTGAAATTTTGAGAAATGTCTCAGTTTTGTGTCCAGAAGTCTATGGTGTTCAATGATGCTTGGTTACCATCATTTGTCAAAATATACTGTGTGTGCTGATGGAATAAGAACTGGTTTGGAATGACATGATGTCAAGTAAATTATTAAAAAAAATGTTTTGGAGTGAACTATCCCTTTAAACAACACTTGCAAACATATGGTTTTAAATTGAAGAGTAGTAGCAATAGTTGAAACTCTTCCAAATTTAGATTGAATGTATTCTTGTTGTCAGACAAAACACGACCACAGTTCATGTGTGTGAATTATCACCTTGGACCAGTTGTTTAAATTAAAAAAATATATTAAAAGTAAAATATAATAATAGATGATGCCTAGTATTTGTCAAATTTGAGAACTATGTTGCATATGATTTGAGAAAATCCATTTGCAGACCTATACTATATATACCTATATTAGAAACCCCATGAAGTCAAATTGTGCCCGTTTTAGTTCAACTGTAGTTTGTGTCATTTCTCTAAAAGTCTAAAAATGTAAGTTACCTGTTCCGTCAGGTGTGGAGCGAACAAAAGTGGGCAGCATCTTAACGGCAGCAGTTGGGTTAGTGTCTCTGCCCAGACCTTTGTCCATTTCTTTCCTGAAGCGTCTGGAGACGTCCATCAGGTTCTCTTCAGACAACCGCATGTGGAACAGGTACTTGTCCACCTGGGAAGAAGAGATGAAAGGTGAACATCGAATTCTATAATACGTTTTTGTGTATAACAAAATAATCAACTCAAAAGCGGATAGACTGATGAAATCTTTTCACTCTTCTATTATATGATGCATTTAAAGTAGAAACCTCAATATTCCTTTGATTTGTATCTGTGCAAATATAGTTTGTTATAAGGCTAAAAAGCTTGAATGCATTTGCCTCTCATTTCATATGAGCATTAAACTGTAATTTGTCCCTGACAACCAATTTCCAACCCTGTGCTACAGTAGATCCATCGCGGTCTCTTTCTCCTTAAATTACCAAATAATCTCTTCAACATCAATATTTCGTGTCCATTTATTTATCATATATACCCATAATGCACAAGATAATATTCAGTTCAGTCAATTTTACACCATAAAACCCCTGATCTCCATGTCCATGTGTTTATTTTGCAATAATGTCCAGTTGACTCACCCAATATTTCAAGTTAAGACACAGGTAACGTCTGGAATAGTATACAACTCATACTACTTTTGCATTATGTATACAATATGCAGAATGTACATTTTCTGTATGCATTAAATACACATAGCACCCAATGCAATGCACTCCAAATTTTTTAATAAATTTGCTTATTTGTTTAAATTGCCAACAGTTTTATTCAGTGCTCGAATTGAATAGTGTCTTATGGGGGTAGGAAACGAAAATTACTTCAATGATCTTAAAACAAAAATTATTGGAAATGACATTTTGATAGAAAATGCTGCAAAACAATTCTAAATATATCTTCATCGTTCAACCAGTAAACGATCACAAGCGTACATTCTTAAAGTGACATGACATGTGACCAAAAAATAGACTTTATTTTATCATTAAAACTCATTTCTAAAGCAAATGTCTATTTTTTACCACTCATAGGGTCCCTAATGCCTTATGCCTGGGGTCCTGGATCTCCAGACCCCCTTCAATTCGAGCACTGGATGTATTTGTTAAAATCACTTAAACATGCAAGTAGTGATTGAGAGATGGAGACAGTCAGTCAGGGTTAAACAAGTACTGTAAAAATCCAAACTAATGAACTAAACAAATTCACGTGAGCTTTAAAGATAAAATTCTAAAACCCTTCCAAAGCAAATAATTAGTGACAACAATGAAAGTTTCTGGGATTTAAAAGAAACAATGAAAAAACAACAACAGGTAAATTGACTTTTTATATTTTCCACCAATCACTGAATTGTATGCAGATGTATGCATTGTGGGAGATTAAAGAAGCAAAGAATATATTTACACTACTTTAAAAACAAAACAAACCTCCGGGTATACAGTGTTATGTTATGGAATCTGGACGTGCGTTATTATCTTTGTATACTGTACTGACTGCAAAGGCATCTTTCATGCACAAAAGTAAAATTGCGTTCTACGTTTTAAAGCATTTACCATAGCGTCCTGCATAATTTTCCAATGTATATATTGCGGTACGCAAAAAGGGTTTAAGCACAATGTTTTTTTAAAGCATTTATCATAGTGTCCTGCATACTTTGTCCAATGTATATATTGCAGTACGCAAAAAGGGTTTAAGCACAAAAATTTTAATTGTAATACTGCTTTAAATTGTTGTTTTCTGTATATTTTACGTTTTCTGTTTAATTTAATAGCATTTCAGTTTTTCTGAGCAGAAAATAAATATCATTCATTTTTCCCTGATTAACAGAAGACGCCCACTTAAATATCATTCAGTCTAACAATCTTGTCCGTCAAACTGACAACAAAATTATATTTATGGCTAATTACTTTCACCCTAAATGCTAATTAGTTGTAATTTGTTTTTATCTGATTTGCCACCATCCTAGATTTGCACATTTGTCAATAAGAGTTTTTACTCATTTTAAGCTCAATAAGTCAGAATAAGCATGTACATAAATTTTGTGTTACACAGAATGACACTGTAACATTATTTCAACCAGATTTTGACATTTTTCTTACATTTACTGGACATACGATCACATCAGTTAATTCATTTTGATAGGGACAACTTAGCATCTTTGACCCGTATGCTATCATTTATTCTGAACACATCTATGAACTCAAAAACCAGAGTGTTTATAAACAGGTTTCTAATCATTTAACATTAAAAGACAATAACAAAACAGAAAGAGGAACTTGAATTTGCATGTGTACACAATGCATTCAGTAAGGGGTGTGTCTGACACTCCCTTTCACAAAGAGCAACAGATCGAGTATGAAGGCCAGAGGTAACATGAGATCATCGGCCAGCTGATGCTCTTTTTACAAGAAAGGGAAGCTGGAATGTCCCGTCCCACATTGCAATGAAAGGTCAAATGGTGATTTCATAAAAAGCTCTTGAAAGACGTTGAGAAAAGACCTGCTTTAGACAACTTCCTTAAAGATCACGCAAACACCATGGGCCAGATTTACTAAATGGCAAAAAAAAGCCCAGATGGGAGCTTTTTTTAGGCGATAAATAAAGCCCCAAACACGAATACAAAGATGAGCGCAAACTGTAGTAAATCGCATGCCGTGATTAATTAAAATCTTAAAAAAGCCTTCATGCCTTTCAGCGCTTATTTTCACTGCGTGTCTTTGGTAAGTACCAACAGTAGGTTTTGTACACCAAAAGAAGCGTTCCCACTTCTGTTGACGCTCACTGCAGAAGCTCAGAGAAGAATCATATTTACTCCCTACGGGCCTTTCACAGGAGTCGGAAACTACATCACCGCAGAGTAAAGCAACTTCCCCAACAGATTAAATCCCATTGTAATAGAATGCACTTAAAGTCACTTAAATTCATCTGTACAGTCTTATTTTGCGACTTCAATATACATTAAACATAAAAATTAATGTCTGTGTGTTTTGTGCACTCAGACTGCTAATAGTCTGCTAGTGTTTTGAGTTTATACACCCTAGCTCGCGTCAACAATTGATTCCTGATTTTTATCCCAAAATAAACACAGATTGCCGCTTTAACTTTAAACCAGCGGTGATAAAGTATTAAAGAGATACTTCACGCCAAAATGAAAATTCTGTCATCATTTACTCACCTTCGAGTTGTTCCAAATCTGTATAAATGTATTTGTTCTGTTGAACACAAAAGACATTTTGAAGAATGTAGGACAGCAAACTGTTCTGGGGCACTTTTGACTATCATTGTTTTTTCTACTGTGGTAGTCAATGGAGGGGGGGTACTGTCTGGTTGTAAGCATTCTTCCAAATATCTTTCTCTGTATTTGTCAGAAAAAATACAGATTTGGAACAACTCGAATGTGATTTTTGGGTGAAGTGTCCCTTTAAGCTTGTTTACATTATTGCGTCGAACGATGCAGAAGTCAAAAACCCGGAAGCGTGAAAAGACGGCCTATTGGATGTCGATCTCAAAAGTCGCTCTTCATTTTCATATTTAAACATTTCAACTTTGTCGCATCGCTAGTGACGCCCCATCCAGTCGCCAACTGTCGCCAGTTCTCCACTGAATTGAATGGGTTCCTGACACTATGCCGCTTGTAATGTGACCCCATGAGTCATGGTCGGGTGTGTCTCATACGTCCTGAAAAGTGAAGCTGCAGGCTCTTTGATTGACCCCTGGTGGCTGGATGGAGTACATGTTGTAAAATCAGCCCTCTCTATGTAGACAAATTGGGCTTGAGTCAAAAAAAAAAAATTATTACAGTTTTAATAAAATTTTCCAAAAATATATATTTTTTTTTAAGGTGGTTGCCATCTACTGTCGAACTGGTCCCTGGTCATTATCAGCTGTCTTTCTATGGCCAGAGCTCCTCAACTTTGGAAAAGTTTTAAAAGTTATTTCTTTTACTGACAAAACGGAACCGAACGGAGAGTAAATAATGACTGAAACTTCTTGGTCACTCAATCCTACCTTGTAACTTTAGTTCGATAATGGTTCAAGTCTGCTTTAGGATATCACCCTGGGGAATATCATGAAGAACCCACATTCCAAAACACACATACACACAGGAAATGGCATTTTCTAGGTTAATACTCTGAACTACACTGAGAGGTGAAGCCCATATGACTAGAATGACATTTACCACTACAGGGGGACAAACACATCACAACGCCTGACATATAAAGGAGTGTCAACATTACACTGTACATACATACATTAATCAATAAAACACGTAGAGTAAACCAGCCTTTTTTAAGTCGTCATGGAAGTAAAACTGAGATGGATTTACGTAATACGACGTATTTCTGAAGAGGCTTATCAAATAAGGAAGGAAAATGTTAGATGGGGTTGATATTATCCATTAGAATTGCGAAAAAGAAAAAAAAGCGGGTTTTGCAAAGAAGGGTGATATAACCGTGACTAAGTTACTTAAGTGCAATATAAGAATATACACATGAGTCTACCCGTCTGTAAACTGGGGTGATAAAGTGTAACCAGCTCTCCTGTAATTCAGATTCTCAAAAATGTCTGCATTCGGGAATCATAGGCGTGTAACAAAAGAACAGGACTGCAAGTACAGACAGATAGTCACCTTGAACTCCCTTCTCTTTGCTAAAATGTCTCAGCGGGTCCCAGAAATCAGGTACACGCTGTACGCAAAACTAAAATGGTGTTTCGCTCTTTCAGTTGACTTCCGCCTTATTTGTTCCAAAGAATTTACATCATTATATTAAGTAACGGTTTTTCGAAATTTGTGAATCGATTCGAGCCGCTAGCAGATTGAATCGATATTCATTGCGAATCGCTTTTTCTCCCACCCCAGTAAAGGATGTCTCCGTTTAAGATTTGGACTAACTTAAAAGAACACCGTATCAGAGGACTAAATACAATGGGAGACACAACGGTGTTAAATCTCCGATCAAGAATATCACAAAGACAAGAGGATGGCCTCTGTACAGACTTAAGATAGGGCACCAAGGCCTCGGGTTCTTTGGATAGGTTGTCGTTTGTGTTCGAGATGGAGTTCATGGCAATTTCAACACCAGTAACTTGTTACGCACGCTTTTGACCATTTAACTTCAACGCGTGATAGGTGAAGCAGCACTTCTACACGGAAGGAAGTGCTTTCATTTACACAAGATGTTTCAGGACTCTTGAACTTGTGACAAGCGTGTTACAGCACCAGGATATTATGAAAGTCAGAGAGCACGAACTGAGAATCTGACGGGATCCCAGTGGAATTTTTACTGCCCGAACATTTACAACCTGCGCTAGAAATACAACACAATGTGGAAACATAAATCAGCAGACGGAGAAGCCTAAATAATCACTATTAATGGACGGACCACATTTAACAGCTCAACTTGTAAAAAGGGCTGCCAAACACCATATGCCCTTTAAACATCAAATCGGTGTACATCATGCAAAGAATATTCTATGAAAATATCATCTTGATATCTTTGTTTATTATTTTACATCATCATTAGTGTCAATAAAATAATTTCGGTATTAAATGGAAATTCGATTGGTGCATCTCAAAATCAAATAATCTATCATTTACAGTGATAGACGTTGCCTATTTGTATCATGTTATGGCTATGACTGATATGATGTACATATATAGACGTACATATACATGTGTGTGTATATATATCTTGAAAGAGAGATAGAGATAGAGATAGAGATAGAGATAGAGATAGAGATAGATAGATAGATAGATAGATAGATAGATAGATAGATAGATAGATAGATAGATAGATAGATAGATAGATAGATAGATAGATAGATAGATAGATAGATAGATACTGTATAATACACACATTTTATGCTTTTTCTCAGAAATGTATTTTTTCTTATACATTCTTAAAAACGTTTAACCACAGATGTTACTCTTAGAAAGAACAAGTCAAGATAAAACAATACAATAATTTATTAACAAATTAATCATTTAAAACGGAGAGCAGGTGCCAAGAGCGCTTGTGCTATCATCTTTCATATAATACCCATTGGTCTGACATTTTGTGACCTTGTCATATGTGAATCCACTTTGTGCCAAGACAGAATAAGGTCACAGAGGTCACCGTAAGTTGATGTAATAGCGGAATTTATCCGACAGCCATAAGACGCGCGCGGGGTGTGATGCGCGTCACCGGCGCCTCAGGTTACGGGCGCAAGTCTCATTCATTTAAAGATACGTCGTGGCAGGAAGCGACATATTTCACTTGTCTAACTTGCCCAGTTAGTTTAAACAATATCGCTTCTGTTTATTCCTATCGACTTATTTTATACACAACACATCGGCCAAACTGTTAAACGACACGTTGTATATACCCATGTATAAACTAGCTTCCCTAAGTACGAGGTCGGAGGATTGAAGGGCTCTCCTATGCAGTAGGTATACTTGTAAATATCCATACTTAAAAAAATGCGGAAACCGGCTGCTCGCAAACTGACGTAAGTGACGCAAAAACCAGTTTGAGGGAGTCTGCGTAAGTATAGTTCAGTACATTTAACAGCTCCACGTCGCATCAACAGAAGCACCAGACCCTGCACTCAGGTGTCAGTTTGATTTTATTCGTAGTCATCTTAAATCGTGTATTCGACCTTGTAAAGACACGTGTGTAGATAAAGGATGCTAAACGCATAGTATCGCCCTCTACAAACGTGTTTAACTATTGACAGATAACGATCTCTGTTCGTCCGAAGAGCTATTCGATCGGATAAAATCAATGACTCTTGATAAGCCGGCTTTAGGACGAGCCCGGTTTGAGTAACGTTACTTACTTTCTGAACGTCGTCATGGTGTAGCTCGGTGAAGTAGTACGCCAGTAAATGGGAGGCGATCATCCTCTTTTGTGAACTTTGGCGTCTCTTAACTTTATAAATGCGATCTGAACTGATACCAGGTCACTTTGAGCGCGTGCTCATGTTCTTGAAGTTTCTCAAAACTCTTTCTTCAACTCGCGCCGTCTCACGCAAGGATGATGAGAAGTGACGTCACGATTAATCCACCCCCTCCGCAGCAGTAATTTGAGCGTCTTGCGTCATTTGCATCTTTTGCAGGCGAATGAACGCGAAGAAGGTGTGTCCTGCCTCCAAACTAAAGCCAGGTTGTCCAGTGTGGAATAAAGGCGTACTGCATACTGTATAAATATTAAAAAGTGTATGAATATTATAAATTGAGTCATAAATATTGCGAACAATGATGTGCTGTACTATACAGGTAGGTTTGTGGGGATGCACTTTTGGTAGGCTATCTGTAAAAATGTTAAACAGAAAGTGTTTCTACACTTTACATTTAAAACTTCAACTTAATAACTCGAGTTCAAAAGCTGCCTTACATTTTTAAGTTGAATCAAATCGGCTTTGCATGTCCTCGAATTAAAATGATATTAAACTGACTCATTTGACAAGTTATACAAAGTAAGTTGCCATTCAAAGTTGAACTTTTCAAAGTGTAGCGTTGTTTTTATGTCATTGCATGTTTATGAAGTCCCTCAAGTGATAAACGGTGTAAAGAAACTTAAGCTAAATCGCTTTATTACAATTTCAAGTTAAATCAAATTAGCTTTATGAGTCAAATACGCTTACATTTTATTAAACTGACATCTAGTTGTATTTTAGAACTCATTTTTAATTATGTGTAATTGACTCATAAAGCTAATTTGATTTAACTTTAAAATGTAATGCAGCTGAAATTGGTGACTGTTTTATGTATCGTTTGACAAGGGCTGCTTCAGTAAAGTGTGTGTCTCCGTTTGTTATACAGCTGTTCTCTTGACGTTAAAGTACAGGTGTATTTATTTATCTTCTGTGTTAATTCTTTCCACATTGTTTGTCTTTAATATAAGTTTGGTTTGCTTTCTGCAAGTCCCCACAAAGTTAATAATTCCACCATAAGAGTCCATAAGAGTTTGTATTATTAATAATAATTAGAATTGGAGGACGATGTAAAGAGAAAGATTACAACTAACTTTATTAAAGGTGGTTGACCTGAAAAGTGTGAGAACCACTGGTTTAAAGTTCTGAACTGTATTACTAATGTCTGAATGTGATTTTCAGACAAGTGCTTCAGGAAGTTAGCTGGAATTTATAAGTAATCCAATCATCTTAAACATTAGTGACTTAAAAACGCAAAAAAAAAGAGATTAACAGAATGGTTTCCCAGATCATTTTAAATGACACAGAGTATCCTTTATATTCTCTGAATTAAAGTGACCTAGATCAAGAAAGTGTACACATACACGTTGAGCATGTCTCTTTAGTCTCACACAATACAGAAACATCACAGCTTCGTTTTTCTGGACTCTCTCTGCAATTTAGAGGAGCTGTTTCTCAATTTCAAACATCCCTCTTCTGCTCTTACACATAGTGTAATGAGTGTAATATGAGTCATATTTAAAGGGGTGGTGCAACAGTGTGTCATGCATTCTGACTTCCTTGTGTTCTCATGCTTTGTCAAAAAACGATTTGGACGTATTACGTAGTATTTCTGTGCACGATACAGTCCCCCAGTGTTTGTACAGGTTTGAGAATTTCTTTTGGAACATTAACGTATCGTTACGTAACTATTTTTCTTTGTACCCTATAGGCCCTTGTCACATGACGTCATGCATTCTCCGTTCTGCCACGATGCAGTGCATCGTTACATCCGCCAGCGCCTCAGAATGGAGTTTACCAAGTTCCGCACCCCCTCCCAAACACACGTCGCATGTTTTCGGAAATACTCGTACAGCTGTATCTGTCTTTTATAAATGTGATCAAATGAAAGATTCTGCGGATATTTGAAAGGTGCGAAGTTGAAAGGTACTATTCTGTAAGTACTCAAGGTTACCATGAGATATACAGAAACTGTCTGAGTAGGGCCGCTTTAAGATGCTTAGACTTCAGAAGGTCAAAATGTTACCATTCTTCTGAGAGTTATTTCAACGTTGAACTTTCACTTGATATTTTTCATAACCTGAGACATTACACAAAACCAGACATGGCTCATTGGTGTTGTGTTAAAGAACTTTGCTGTAGGCTTCAAGTGTTCAATAACGTTTCTGTTTAAACACGCAGTACGTGGGTAAAATACCTGCAGTGCCACTATGCATACTAATTTGGAATAATACAATAATTAATCTTTGTACAGTGTCGGTTATCAGATTAAGACGGGTGGACTTCTTGACATCCTACGGGCGAATTGATGTAAAACGGCAGCTCGGATCGGATTCCAAACCTACGATGGTGCCTCAATTGTTCCCAGAAATCAGTGAAGACACCTACGGTTTGTCCAATGAACAATTGAAAGACACATGACATTCTTGTGCCAGGATGTCAGCAGGTTCACTGCCAAAAAAATGACATTCTTACTAAAAAATGTTGTCTTGTTTTTAGTAAAAAAATATCTAAGACTTTATCTAAATATTTAGTCTTGTTTAATGAAACATAATATAAGAATTAAGTATTTATGGTAAAACAATCTAAAGAAATCTGTCCATTGGGTGAGAAAAATATTTTTTTATTTAGATTGACCTTTTTCTCAAGTACCTAATTCAAGTTTATTTTTTTCACCCCATTGACAGATTTATTTGCTTGTATTTTTACTAAACACAATAATAAAATGCTTAGTAAGAATGTCATTTGTTGCATTTTTGATTCATACGGCTGATAAATGTGTAAACTGCTTTACACAGTATAACTGAATTAAACATATAATTACAATAATTGACTAAATGAAAAGCCAGGCATATAAGAGAAAATGAAGAATGGAAGAAAATAAAACATTATGCCCATTGTTTTGAATTATGGAGATGTTTTCTCTGACCAGCAGACACAATTACATGCGGTTCAGTCTTGTTAACTCAACATCAACCTCATTCATTCAAAAGAAGACTCTTAGTGCCAAACTTTGTTCGAATAGATTTAGGACTACAAATAATAGATTTGGGACTACGAATGATATATGAACATCACTGTATATGGGAAACACTCATTCATCTTACACCTGGTGAAGATTCAGCACTTGAGGGACAAATCCACGATGCATCATTTGATTATAGAGCCAGTTAGTATAAGGTCAGGTGTTGGAGTTCTCAGGTGTGGCTACTGCTGTTTTATGACTATGTGAAGTAGAGAAACAGGAAATGAATGACACTTATGTACATAGGATAGTGTACACGTTTAACCATGCTGAATGTGTAAATACACACATGTTTGTTTTGTTATCTTCATGGAGATGTGCATAGTTGTTTATACTAAACCAAATGGTATTGTAGCTATAATGCCATTACAGTATGTTCTATCTCCTAACCCTAACCACGCCTTAAATTTAACCGCCACAGAAAGATTTTTGCATTTGTACATTTTCAAATAAGCAACCAATCTGAAGCTTTTCTTAAGCAGTATGCGGTTAAGTATGACATCTTTTTTTTAGAATCACAGTGCATCATGTAAGTGTTTCAACGGGAGGATGAATTTCACTTAATCACATCATGAAGGATGATTTCTGAGAAGAAAGAGAGATTTATCTTCATTGTTATTCTTTTTATTTTGCTGTTACACCATAGGACACGTCAACTACATTGTTAACTGTTAAGGTTTGTCAAAAATAGGAAATGTTTTATTCATACTATTACTGCAAGTATACTTGTGCTCAAATAATTATTTAAAACCATGGTATGCTTAAAATACTTTTAATTGGTGTATAAAATAAAGGGATAGAGACCTGTGTCAAGTCAACTTTATTTAAATAGCGCTTGTTACAAAGCAGCAGTACATGAAACATGTTGACTATACGCAAAACTTTAAAGTTATACAAGTTAAAACAAAAAACAATGTGGTTATCTCAGAGAAGCACATTTAAGATAAAAGAGAGAAACACAGGTCTTATACGGACTATCCATCCATCCATCCATTTTCTACCGCTTATCCGGGGCCGGGTCGCGGGGGCAGCAGTCTAAGCAGAGATGCCCAGACATCCCTCACCCTAGACACTTCCTCTAGCTCTTCCGGGGGGACACCGAGGCGTTCCCAGGCCAGCCGGGAGACATAGTCCCACCAGCATGTCCTAGGTCTTCCTCCCGGTCGGACAAGCCCGGAACACCTTCCGGGGAAGGCGTCCAGTAGGCATCCGTAACAGATGCCTAAGCCACCTCAGCTGACCCCTCTCGATGTGGAGGAGCAGCGGCTCTACTCCGAGCTCCTCCCGGGTGACCGAGCTTCTCACCCGATCGCCCAGCCACCCTGCGGAGGAAGCTCATTTCAGCCGCCTGTATCCGGGATCTTGTCCTTTCGGCCATGACCCAAAGCTCATGACCATAGGTGAGAGTAGGAACGTAGATTGACCGGTAAATTGAGAGCTTCGCCTTGCGGCTCAGTTCTTTCTTCACCACGATGGACCGGTACATCGACCTCATGACTGCAGAAGCTGCACCGATCCGTCTGTCAATCTCCCGTTCCATCCTTCCCTCACTCGTGAACAAGACCCCGAGATACTTAAACTCCTCCACTTGAGGAAGGAACTCTCCACCAACCTGAAGTGGACAAGCCACCCTTTTCCTTTTTTTTTTTTTTTTTTCCCTTATACGGACTATAAATACCTAAATGTAATCATAAATAAATAAAGCAGAATGTTAAATTTTAAAGTTACATTAATAAATACGAAAACGTTTAATTCTAAAGCTGATGTCAGCAGACCCTCGGGCTGGCAAACAGTGCAAAACACTATGCAAATGGTGGCGAGAAGCCCAAATCTCCAATGTAGAAAAAAGACCTCTGGCAAAAACTGCAGCATCTCTTCAAGCTCAACAGTGCTTGCACAACTAGGAAAATAAACACGGTAAAAATGTAGATAATAGGTTTAATATTAACATTAACATTCTGTGTGACTCTTTCTTCTGTACACAGAAGATTATAGGCTACTCAGTGGTTTGTGTCCATCTCGTGGACTTCCTTCTTCCTTCATAAGAAAAAAAGTCATACAGGGTTGGAATGACATGATGGAGAATAAATGATGCACAAATGGGGCGTTGTCATAACGGAAGGCTGCCGTTCCAAATTAGGCCTACTTCCATCCTTAACTAAAAGAGAAGAATGAAACAGAGCCACTCCAACAATTAAACCGAAGCTTCACATTAAATCGCATTGCTCAAAGTTCTTGATCATTTAGACATGCAGTAGGGAAACACATCGTTGTAACGCCATCTAGCGGTCAAGATTGAAAACGCACCTGTCACCGGATCGTTTAAAGGCGGGGCTTGACACACAGGTGAAATTAGTTTGAATTAGATGTATATAATCACGTGATTGATTGGCTTCCAGTAGAATTGTTCATTCCACAATAGATCCCGTTGCACGCTGTGATTCCCCCGCATTTTTTTTGCTTGTCCTTCTTACAATAGATTATAAAATGAAAAGTTATCTGATTAGTTAATTAGGAAAATAGAGAAATAAAATGACAGGTAGAAAGCTCAGGGCTGTGGTGGGTCTAATGAAGGTCCCGGAGCGCGAGCTCATGGGTGATATTTTATTGCGCGAGAGTGCTGAGCCATCACTCCCAGTGCACGTGAGTATCGGCAAATTTGTCCGGTTGGAAGACGGACACTACATAGACACCGAAGACAGAGATAAGTCTGTTAAAAGACGACAGCTTGCCAACGCAAAGGAGAGGTTGCGGGTGAGTGTCCAGGCGGGTCGGTGGGCCTATATCCTTTTACGCGGAAGTCTGTGCATTGTTATGGACACTGAGGTGTTGACTTGAAGGGATAGTTCACTCAAAAAGGAAAATTCTGTCATTTACTCACCCTCAAGTTGTTTCAGGTCTATATGCATGTATTTGTTCTGTGAAGCACAAAGGTGTTTGTAAGGATGTTCAGTTCTGTGATATCATACACTACCATAGTAGGAAAATCAATATTTTATATATTTTTTGTTCTGTTGAACACATATTTTGAAGAATTTAGGAACACAAACAGTTCTGGGGCACCTTTGACTAGCATTATATTTGCCCTACTATGGCAGTCTATGATGTCACAGCATTGAATATTACTAACGTTCTTCCAAATATGTTTGTGTTCATCAGAAATTATTTTATACAGGTACGAAACGACAGGAGGGTGAGCAAATTATGATGGAACTTTCATATTTGGGTGAACTATCACTTTAAATAGATCATACATTTTTGCTGCGTAATATATAAAAGCCTGATGTTTATTCGTGAGCTTTACACGCCACAAAACATGAAGCAAAAAATAAACCGGGTTACTGTAGTAAAACCACGGTTGCTGAATCTAGAACTTTGACTATTATAACTGCTGCTCTGGCGATGCTATGGCAAGTTTTCGGTGGCTGATAATGTGGAAGATCTCGTATTTTCTCATGCCTCTTAAGACTTTTGTCCTGAACGTTCTCCCGTATGTCTTTAAACATCCCCGCTGTTTCTTAGAAAGCCTAGTTCCTAGAACCTAGAATAGAAATCTAGTTTAATAACTCTTTAGATGGATGCTTTGCTCAATCTTATGATTGGCTTATTTTCACAGAGTATTAGGCTGCAGATAATTGTTTCAAATGTGAACTTGTGAAGTCCATGTTCTTTCTGAATGGTGGATCTAAGTGGTGCAGATGTGCAATTATGATAATGGTTTATGTGATTTTAAGGGAAACCGACTAGGTGATGTCATCAGTGTTGATAAATTCACACAATTGAACTCAACCTTATGTGACAAGTTAAATGATGGTCATTGTTATGATGCTAGTCTTTATTGTGAATTTACGACATCTGGTTCTTTAGACTATTCTACATTTTTCACTATTCTTGCAGAATGTGTTTGCATTGAATTCATCCTATATTAAAAATAAAGCTGCTTCATGATGCCATAAAATTGTTTTATATTTTTCGTCTAAATGGTTCCATAAAGAATCTTTAATATCTGAAGCTAACCTTTCTGGTTCACAAAATGTTCTTTGTGGTGAAAAAAGGTTCTTCAGATTCTAAAAAGGTAAGAAAGAGATGATTATTTGTGGAACCAAAAATGGTTCTTTTCTTTTTTAAGAGTGTGGGCTCATGATCCAGGATAGGAGTAGGTTTTTTTTTTTAACTTTACTCATAAGACGGACACTACTAACGGAGAAATGTTTAATGATGTCTTGTTTGTTATTTTACGTAAATCAATAATGACTGTGGCTGTGCTACAAATATTATTAAAATAAAATGATATTTAAAGTCTCCGTGCAACATTTGACACACTTTTGCTCTGTTTTTGTTTAAAGCTGCTGTATGGGGTATGTATACTACAAAAACTCCTTGTGAAATACTATAAAAAAAAAAGCTCCCTAAATTGCAATTCAAGTGAATGGGTCTTTCCTTATTTCTCCATTTACATAGAAATGAACATGGAAAACATAGGCTAAAGCAGCAAGAAAGGAATATGTTTGTTTTTAGGTGAACCATTTAAATTAAAAAGCTCTGTTAAATTATCCTCTGTAATGTTCACGGTTAATTTGTCTATCCCTTCCCTAAGGTAAGAAGCCTGAACAGCATGTTCTCGTATCTCCGGCGCATTGTGCCGGTGATGCCACAGGACCGAAAGCCCAGCAAAGTGGACATGCTTAAAGCTGCGACTGAGTACATTCGACTTCTTTCAGCTGTCCTCAATCACACATCCTCCAATGTAAGTCAATGGCTCGACACTGACGTCTTTATTGATATGAATTAAACTTGTACACAACAATAAATAAGACTAGATTGTCTTAAAAGCATATCCTTTAAATGTATAGAATCCAGCAAATGTCTTGATGCTTGTTCTTCATAGGGTAGTGGGAATACGGATGTTTTCCTAGAGACTGGAATAAACTATTCAAACATAGAGACTGACTGCTCTGATATATGGACCATGGAAGATGTGAGATGTGTTCAAATGTGAACATGGCTTTACATTCATTTACACAGAAATGCTTGCATTCTGATGTTATAGGTGTAAATAGATAGTAAGCGTTTCATGCTATATATGTTCCAATCGTCTCTATCCCAGGCTCTGGAGTCAATGTCAAATCCCTTTCTGTCTGCGGATGTGAGTGTGACTGCCCCAATGGTTACCACGGCGACCGGATCAGAAGATGATGTGGATCTCAACAACATGACGGTGCAGTGTGTCGTGCCAATGTACATTGTGGTTGGCTCAGACCAAACTGTGGTAACAGGACAACTTTCCTTGTAGGAACTTGGTACATTGAATAAAGCTCTTATTTAATTTTATTTATCTTATATGTAGCCTTCTGCTGCTTCTATTTAATATTATAGAATATTTGTCAGCTATTATGAGCACTGATGGTTGGCAGTTGAGCTGAACTGCAAATTATTTTGTCTATTCAGTATAAATTTAAACTGTCCTAAACTATTGAAAAGACAGCTGTACAAAGTTTATTTTTGAGGCACTACGGCACATTAATAGTATGATTTATGCAAATAAGTAATAAATAATAAATTGTTTATTGGTGGTGTTCTTTTTTACAAATTAGATAGATTCTCTTCTATTACTCTACTATTTAACCTCATAACTTGATTTAAAGGGACAGTACACCCAAAAATGACTCGCTTTCTTAATTAACTCACTCTCTAGTTGTTCCAAACCTGCAAAAATGTCTTTGTTCTGATGAACACAGAGAAAGATGGTTGGACAAATAATTGTAACCAAACATGAACAACTTGGACCCCATTGACTACCATTTATAATTTTCCTTCTAGGCAAAAGTGCCCCAGAACTATTTGCTGCCCCTCATTCTTCAAAACCTGTTCAACACAATATACAATTATTTTTCCTACTATGGTAGTCAACGGGGTCCAAGAACTGTTTGGTTATAAGCTTTCTTCCAAATATCTTTCTCTGTGTTCATCAGAACAGAGAAATATACACATCTGGAGTAAATCGAAGGTGAGTAGCCTAAATGATGACAGAATTTTTTATTTTGGGCTGAAATTATCTCTTTAAACAACCACGAGAAATGTTTACATTTGTTTGGTTCGGAGATTCTTCGAAGCGTTTTGTTCAATTTATAATTGTTTTGTATTTTTACAAAGATTTGCGATTTACAAATCTGGGTGCATTCAGCATTTTCTGCTAAATTAATTAAATGTATGCTTGCTGTAAAGTACACTCCTGCCAGTTGTTTATTTTGAATTATTGTATTTCTTATGGGTCTTTACTGTGCTAATAGTCTAGAGAATGTTTTGAGTAAAGTGCATTGTGGTCCAACATTTTTAGAGCGGGCTTACTTGCAAGCAGTTGCTCCTTGCAATACGTAAAAATCACCAGCAGGTGGAGCCCGTGCAACGTTTCAGTAATCCGCATCTGCATCGTTCTGTGGCCCAAAACATCCAGAATAAATCATCTGATGCGATCGTTCCACTGCATTCAGTGCACAATAGTAGTAAACTTTACGTTTTCGTTCAATAGACGTTTGCTAGTTTTTAATAACACCGCTGGCGAGCAAACTAGCAGTGTCTATAAGAAATCCGAACAGAAGCTTAATGTATAGTAAAGAAGGGAGGTCATAACTGCCAGGCGTGGTCGTGGGCTGGTCTTGCCTGCAATAAAACGTCAAAAGCGAGGGGATGCGGAGGTCTAAGAAAACATTGAAGCCAAAACAAACCCATTCATAGTGGAAAGAGAGACTAAGCAGCGATCGCGTTGTGTTTGGACACATTGCGTTGAAGTGTTACGTTGTGACTACGCGGATTAAGGACAAAGACGTGATGTTGTGAGGTGAGCATCTCTTGATTCATTTGTTCAGTTGAGATTTCAACAAACCAAAGATCGCATTTACTCACTAGTCGATGTGAATGAAGGTATTTTGGACTTCGTGCATTCATTATGTTCATTGTGACATTGCTGCATATGAGAACGTGCAGTGCCATGATGATCATATATCATTGCATGAATAGCCTATAGCTACTACATGATTTAGATGATTCATTGCTTTAACAGTTCGTTAAATAAATGCAATGTCGCACTGGAGAAAATAGAACAGAATGCATTTCTCTACTCCATTGGTATTTTGTTGAGATGCTTTCGTGTCTTCTGAACTGTTTTTGTTATGTTTAAAAAATCAGAGGCCCTGGGGCCTTGTTTTCATTGAAGCGTTCACGATTGTGCATGTTACATTTTGACATAATACTTCAAGTTTCACATGAAGCTATTGTTTGAGCCTGATGTGCGTTTTTGTATTTTCCCTCCCATTTACGCTTTAAATGCACGGTCGCGGTGTTTGTTTATACATGGCTGTACTTCGATGTGATATTTAGGACTTAGCATAATGTTCCTATAAAATTCCGTATGGGTTATTTCAAGTGTGGGCTCCTCTCGTCGTTTTTGCCCGGAGGCTCAGCCCAACTGGCCGCTGGTCCTGATGCTGCGGTCGCCGCCCTGTTGCTAGGCAGCCGCGTTCAGGCCGTGCCGCGCGAGCACTTGTCTGTGGCTGTTACAAAAAAGGCGCTTTTTAAAAACACTGCGTCGACTTAAATGTATTTCCTTTAAAGACGGACATGTTTCGTTATCATTGTGAATGACTTTACTTTATCTCCCCATTCGCACACATTTATTTTGTTGATCCTGTAAAATAAGTGGGCGTGACACATGAATTTTTCCCCCGGCAGATGAGCCCTGGAGAGAGGGCGGCACAGCCCTGTCTGTTCAATCTTCAGCAATTCAAATTGTGATCAGATAATAACCTGACCATTTAAATTAGGGTCACCGTCTGCTGTTGTCTTGAATTGTCTTTAGTTTTCAGAATTAAGTTTAAGAAGGGTGTCAAAGTATGTTTATGTAATCATTAGAGTATTAAAATGTATCATAATAAAAATAATGGACAACAGCATTCACCATCTTTATTCTGGTCTTTGTGTATTAATAAAATCAGACTTATAGTCTGATAGAATGTATTAATGTAACCACTGAGGCATGTAAATACCTGTTCAAAAAAGCACTTATGATGCAGTTTATTGATTGATGATTGTTGATGCCATGTTTTTAAGAGTTTTTTGCATGATCATTTAGTTCTCAGTGCATGATGCAGTAGTAAATGCATTCATAACCACACGTGAACTTAATTGGAAATCCCATCTAAAATCCAATCAAGCATTAATTTCACCATTATGCCTCCCCTTCATAATTCCTTCTCTCTTCCCATACTACTTAAAAGCACTATGATCTCTCAGTGGGGTAGAAAGCCTTCATCCGGTCAGGGAAGCTCAGAGTGATCAATACGTAACAGACACATATGTTTTTTTGTAACATCTCTCCCCAGAACGACATCAAAAACTTGCTGCAGCAAAAGACAAGGCTGTCTTTGAGATTACAGAGTTACAGACAGGCATCGATTTGATGTACACTGGGAATGGATCACTGTTATAGCGGAGGGACTTGATTAAATTAGATCCACTAGAGTAGAAAGCTCTGCTTGAAACTGATCCAAGGAACGGCACAGGGCGGCGCCGGTTTGGTGTCTGGATCCAGAGAGGCCCCTGTCATTATAAAGTCTCCCCAGGGAGAGGGCCTGTGAAAGGGGGTCCCATAGCACCTGAGCCCCTCTTAGATGACCAGACACAAAGATACTGTGACTGCTAGTGCTTTAACTTCATTGGATGCATTTATGGGATTGCTTAAATATATTTAGATGCAGATTTGACGAAAACAGGATGACACATATTTTTAGTGTAAATGATACAGTATAAAATGAGTTTAGAGATTAAAATTGGCAAGGGTTATGAAAACATAGTTTATCCAAAAATGTTAATTCTGTTATCAGTGAATCACCATGTCATTTCAAACCTGTATGACTTACTTTCTTCCGCAGAACACAAAAGAAGAAAATTGGTAACCGAACACTGGCGGCACCAATTCATTCTTATTGAATGGAAACATAACCAATGTAAGTCAATGGGTGACGTCGCTGTTCAGTTAACAGCATTCTTCAAACTATCTTATTTTTTGTTTTGTAGGAGAAAGTAAGTCTCTTTAAAGGTCCAAACCACTACGGTGGCTGACTCAGAACTAAGATGTCATCACATTTTCGATTCTTTGCCGAAGGAGTTAACGTTTGTCAGAAATGCGCTCTGTTGAGCAGTTTGTCCATTTAGGGGTTCTGTAGAAACAACATGGTGAATTCCATGCAAGGGGATATGCTGTGAATGTAGATAGAAATAGCTCATTGTAAGGTAATAAAAACATAACGCTTCATTCTGTAAGGGGTTTATACACCTCTGAATACATAGTTACATATATTATATATCATTTCTGTCAACAGATCCTCCTAAAAATTACACATTGCACCTTTAAGAGCCAATGACCATTTTCAGCCGACAAAGATTCCCACCCCAAATTCACCTCATTGGTTGCGATATCTTGCTATCAGTCTGCTAGTCTGCTTGAACATGCAACATTTTAAAAATGCCACAGAGCCCCATTGTGTAAACTTTTTGGTAAGCCAACCAATGAATGACTTCTCCACATTAAACTTTAAACTGTGTTAACAAATTGCAAAAAAGTGAATTGCCTTTAAGTTAAAAAGTAATTTCCTTTAGTAAAAAGACACAGATGGTTCTTTTTAAAAAGATGCACAGTATTTTGTGTCATGCATCATGGAACATAACTACAGTAATACTCAAGCTATTACGGTAAACTGCAGTTGTCAGTACAGATTTTGTAATTTCATAAATAGATCTTCCTTGACCAAACAAGCAAAGGAATCGATCACTTTACTAATGCACGTAAAGAACTGTGTATGTGTTTTTAAGTCTGTAATTGCAATCCCTTATATAATCCTGTTAAGTGCACTTAAACTGAGTGTTTGGAAATATGTGACAGTTAGTGCAGCCCATCACATGAGTCTGGGTGTGGTGTGTATAATCTCTTATCTTGTGTGTGCAGATCGGCCTGTTTGCGTTTGTACGTGTAAAGTGTTTTTCATGTGTATATCCTTACATTTACAAACTTCTAAGGAATTTTATCTCTGTAATGTAAATAATGTTATCTTAATAAAACTGTGTTCCTTTACAACTGACTAATTTACATAATCTTTTTTTGTGTGTTTGTGCCCCCATCTTGCCATCTCGCCAGCTTCCGCTTTGCCTGTCCTTTCTTTTTTTGCTCTCTCTTCCTTGTATCTTTCTTCTCTCTCTCTTTCACACTGGGAAAAAGAAGATGAGTACCTCCCCCACCCCTAAAGGGACGCCCGTGCAGCACAGTCCCGTGGACGGGGAGTGTTTGGAGATGGAAATGCTCCAGTCTCCCCAGCAGTCGACGCCATCCTGCGGCCTCAAGAAACGTGTTTCCAGTTTCCTGCAAAGTCCTGTGAGTGACAAGCCCTGCAGTTCTACTATAAATACAGTCCATATATAAGAGAGAGATATGTGTTTTAGGTGTTGGTGCGAATGAAGAAATGTTTTAAAGGACAGGAAGAGGTCAGTAGGAGGACTATTGATTTCTTCCTGCCCTGTTGCGGGACAATTTCCCCTGCTTGCTTTGTATGTTTACAAATGTGTTGTTTTGTATTTGTTCTGTAATGCAAGATTTTTCAAATTTTTGTTGAATTATTATAGCACTTACAAACTGTATTGTTATTCTGCAAACATTTATTTTAATCTGACCCAGAAAGGGATATTGCATTTTTTTTGTAGATAGCAACAGTAGTTCCCTTTTTGTTTTTGTAATCAAGAAAACAAGACTGTAATATTAGACTGCGAAAAATCCACAACAATGACGTGTAATGTGTACATACTGAATTTTCACACGTTTTTTTTTATACATTGCATGCTGAATTTACAATACTGTAAGTAAGCACCCAGTTTCAATAACATTTTACTTTAAATAATGCATTAGTATACAATTGAACACAAAACCATTGTCAAAAAAGCATTCATCCCTTGGTTGGGTAAAATGTGAACATCCCAACCGTTGGTTTATATGTCCATATTTACCCAAACAAAGATTGAAACAACCCAGCAGCTTTAGAGCGTATATGAACAACAATAATAGGTTAAACCTAACATTGTCACTTGCGTGCATTGGGTTGCTTCATTTGTATATATGTGTGTGTTTTAGTCCTTCAGAGAGGAGCTGGATGTGTTGATTCAGGAGCAGATGAAGAAGGAAGGCAGTACTTCCAATCTGTGGGCTCTTCGACAGATCGCTGACTACATGGCTACTCACGGATCGCCCGCCGCTCTGCCTGTCACCCAATCCAGTGCGTAACACACAGCACTAATTCCATATCTGATCTGGCATACTATGGGATAAACATCTGGGTTGGTAACCATGAGTTTGTGGGTTAAAATCCTTAAGGGATGAACCATAAATGTTTCATGTTAAAGACACTCCAGGGTTACAACAGGGTGTTCATCCCTGTTACAACAGTATTAACAATATATTTATTTCTTTACAATTCCCAGTTTGAAAGGCTTTAATTTTTTTCACATATTCTATCATATTTTCTATCATCATATTGTTTATACAAAATAGACGCTTTTACATGGTTCACGTGAATTCACCTTTTAATAGTGTCATTAATTATCATTTATATATTATGTAGATAGATACTCCTTATGTGTACATAAACTAGATTTAAAGAGCACTGTACTACTTTCATTTTGTCATACGATACATTGAAACCTTTCATATAACATATATTGATACAGTTCACCCTTCTGTGGCTGAGACGCAGTGTCGTTCGCATTTCACATCGAAACTGAATTAAATTCATAGTCACTTAAACTCCATCTGACAAACAATATGTAGAGTCATTCATGAGTAACACATTCTTTGACGCTCTTGTGTTGTTGTTACTAATGCCTGTGTAGCCGTTTCCATGGTGACGCCCATTAATGATCTGCACGGATGGGAGCCGAGCTCCATGGTGAAGGGCGAGAGACTGATGCGCTGTAAGCTAGCTAGTGTACATCGCCTGCTGGATCTATACGGCTGGGCCCAGATTGTCAACACATGTCTCACAGTAAGAAATGTGTCCGTTTAAGCTTTTAACTCATTCTCATGGAAATGAAATTGTGTTTTTATCCGTATTGTGTATTTTAAACAATCACACATAGCTGCAGAGATTGATACAGAGATGTATGAAGATGAATAAAGGAGATCCCAATGATACAAATTCTGCCATGTTTTCACCCTAATGTAATCCAAAACCTGGATGTGACTTTCTTCTATAAAACACAAAAGAAGATATTTTGAGAAATGTCTCAGTGGTTTGTGTGAACACAAAGGAATTCAATTGTTTGGTTACAAACGTTCATCAAAATGTTTTCTTTTGCGTTCTGCAGAAGAAAGTCTTACAGGTTTGTAATGACATTTCGAGAGCATAAATGGTGAAATAATTTCTGAGTGAACTACACCTTTAAGTGTTTAAATACTTTTTGTGCTTACAATGCACCTGCACTATGTGCATTTGGATAAATATGTTTCAATATGCCACCTAACTCTGCATAAAGATCATGATTGGTAACCAGAAAGTTACTGGTTCGATTCCCCAAAATTGAAGCCACGAGCTGTCATCATTGTGCTCTTGAGTCATTTCACTACAGCTCGCTCCAAGGGGATAGTGCCTGTAATAAATGGATGTACTGTAATTCGCTTCGGATAAAAGCATCTGCTAAATGACTACTTGGCCTCTCTCTCACTTTCTCTCGCTCGCCACAGATACGCGTTAGTAAAGAGCAGGAACATTTCCTGGTGCTGCCGGAAGGTCTCGCCTTTGGGGAGGTGACTGCCTCCAGTCTGGTGAGCTTTTACACACTCTTTGCACACATTACGAATGGGTTCTTCTTATGAGAAAACAGCTGATGAAGCACTTTCTGTGTTCTCTGTGAAAGCATTTCTTTATTTGACCTTCATTTTAATGCTCTGTGGAAGATTTCAGCGCTTTCAGGATTTTACTGGACACATCGTGCCTTAGAAGAGCTTTTTATAAAAAAAGTATGCATTGCAAGAATGATCATTTTCATGTCTGGGCTCAATGTGTAGTGTCTGAAAATCATTGTACAAAAGATTAAATGCATTAACAGACTACATTAAAGGGTAAATGAGAATTGTTTATGAATTAATTACATGTAGTTAATGTGAAAATCATCTATTTTAAATATGAGCACAGTCCACGATACAGTTGAATCTTATGAGACTTTTATTATGTTTTTTAAAAGAAAAGTAGACAATATTCACCAACAAATCCTAGAGTTAAAAAAAGGTGGCCATGTTTTTAGTATCCGTCCTAACCAACCACTAATTTCCACCCTCTCTACTTTCACACTCCCAAGTATGGATGAAGTAGTTAGATCTATCAAAAAATCAATAGATGTTTTCTAGATCCCAATCCTACATCTTTGGTGAAGACATGTTTATCCTCTTCTTTTATTACAAATATTATACACTCTTCTCTTACCTCAGCAGTTAGTAACTATACCTGTGATCACTTCTCTTCTTAAGTCCGGGGCTGATCCAAGTAATTATGATAAGTTTTGTCCTATATTTCAAACATACCCTTTATTTCTAAAGTCCTGAAAAGGACTGTTGCAAAGGTCCGCCATCATCTTTCTGATAACATTTTGTATGAAAAATTTCAATCTGGGTTTTGTGCACATCATAGTGTTGAGACTGCTTTAGTCGATACAATTTGCATGATGTTCTGTCAATCCAGATGGAATTGATTGGAATTACTGGAACTGTACATTCTTGATTTAGGTCTTATTTAATTATGCATACTCAATTAGTTCAATTGAAACAATATAAATCAAAGCCATCTGATGTTGTTACTGGGGTTCCACAGGGCTCTGTCCTGGGTCCTCTCTTTACCTTTTACCACTTGGTAACATTTTTATATTAATATCTCTGACTGTGTGGCCGAGTTAAAGGAGTGGTTTACAACAAATCTCCTGAAACTTAACAGCAATAAAAGTGAGATTTTGCTTATAGGCTCAAAAATACCTTGGCTAATTCAGAAAGTTTTTCCTAAGATTTCTGATGATTTGTCAGTTTCCATGTCTTCTCAGTTTAAAATATTTACCATCTTCAATTCTACCTTATCATTTGAGGCACATGTAAAGTATAGTTCGAACTGCATATTTTCCGTAATATTAATCGCCTTCGGGCGTCTCTCTCGGTGGAGAATACAGCGACCCTGGTACATGCCTTAGTTACATTTCGATTAGATTTTTGTAATTCTCTTCTTTACGGCCTGCCCTCAAAGCTTTTGCAAAAACTTCAATTCATTCAAAACTCAGCAGTACGAATTATATCTAGAACGGTTAAATAATGCAGTGACTTCTAATTATAGAAATCTGACCTTCAATTGCTAATTTATAAGAATTTTTTTTATTAATGTTATAACGTTAAAATGTCCAACATGAAATTTTAATAACATGCTTCAAAAAGAATCCTTAAGAATCACTTAATCTAAATCATCAGTTTTTGAATCCCCCCCCAATAACACAATTGTCTTTCCTGTATTGACGTTCGTGGAAACAAGATGCGAAATTCAATATTTTGCTACATTTTCTCCGACGAATGATGTGTCTGCTAAAAGACTATTTGGTGAACATTTAAGAATGCACTTGCATATAGATGATGACTATATGCTAAATTTAGCTAAACACCACAAAACTGTTATGGTGACTTTATGAGGTCATCATGGATGTTTTGCTTTATAGCGTTATTCATGCATGTGCTGTGTGATGTTCAGGTAAAGCTGAATATTGTTGGCGAGGTGGTCGAGAGAGGTAGCACAACACTAGGAGTGGATGTGTCTGCGTTCAGCCTTCATTCTGCAATCTACTCTGCAAGACCAGACGTCCGATGTCTGCTGCATCTTCACACTCCGGCCACCGCTGCAGTACGTTCCTCTTTTAACTAATCTCTTTATTTGTTTTCTTAAATTTGAGTGGACGAATGCTTTGTTGATTACAAAGATTTTTTCAAGTATGTAGTATTTATACTAAATGTTAAAGATGAGGTAACATGCAGTATCTCCTATTAATCTTGAATACCTATGCATTAGTATTGCATAATTCGTATCTTCGAAGAGTATTTAGTTCGATCAAATTTATAATAGACGGAAACAGCTATTTCCGGGGGAGTGCGGGAGTGGTTGGATAAATCATCGCACTGATTCTCTATAAGTATGTGTTGTTTGCATTATGCATGTACTTGCCGCTTGCCAACGAAACACAGATAGTTTGACTTGCCACATACGGTTCATGTCGGCATCTTTTTAGCGCTGGAACCGTTCAGTGTAATAAGTAAGAATGCATGCAATAGCATGTTTCCTCATCTTTAATAAAACTAGAACACTATATACTTGAAATTATTTAAAAAAAACATAAATCCATGGCAAAATATGAATATGATAAGTATTATTATTATAAATTTTCATTATTAGTAAACAAAAAACATTTCTAAGACTACAAATATAAATCTTAGATTATATAAGGAAAATTTAGAGAAGAGAAACTTAAATTGCACTGATCCTAACACATCACATTTAACCTTTGTAGGTATCAGCCATGAAGTGTGGCCTCCTACCGCTATCCCATGAGGCCTTGCTGGTGGGTGACGTTGCTTATTATGACTTTAATGGTGTAATGGAGGACGAAGAAGACAGAGTTGAGCTTCAGAAGAGCCTGGGGCCTACGTGCAAGGTTATATCATAAAAAAATATATTATTGGCTGATTAAAACTTATAAAAACAGAAATATTTTCATATTGCAACAAATGTGTTTGTTGTTGTTATACAGGTGTTGGTTTTAAGGAACCATGGTATTGTGGCTCTGGGGGAAACAGTGGAAGAGGCCTTTTACACAATTTACCACATTCAGAACGCCTGTCAAATACAGGTGGGCAAAGCATGAATCTACCACTGTTCATATAATATCTGGGGTTGCAACTTTTGTAATGCTGCTATTGCGTGGCTATTTTTAGGTGTCATAGTACTCCTACTCTTTCTGCATTATATACTGTATGAATAGAATATCAGGATGGCATAGTGCATTTGCCAAAATAAGCACTTTACAACAGAGATAACCATGTGAAATTCTGTACCCGCAATGCACTCATTTGCTTGTTGTACAAATTTTTTATATTTGCACATAAACTGGATTACTAACGCCGAATAATGTTTTGTACTTCCAAAGTGGATGCCACATGCTGAATTGAACGCTTTGGATTAAACCATCTGTCAAATGCACAAATGCAATTGTGCAATGCTCTGCTCCTCTGACAGGTGGCAGCACTGTGCAGCGCCGGAGGGGAGCAAAACCTAATCATGCTGGATCGCAGCATTCACAGGCCCGCTGCTACTGGCACTGTGGGCTGGGCCGGATCCACCTTCGGCCCGATGCACAAAAGCAGGCTGGGAGAACATGAGTTTGAAGCATTAATGAGGACATTGGACAATCTGGTTGGTCTACGCTTCTACCTAATTTGACTGACTTGAACAACGTTTATTACCAGCCCGACATAACAGGTTTGTTTTCCCAAACGTTCTCTAGGGTTACCGTACCGGATATGCCTACCGTTTCCCGGTTCTGCTGGAACGCTCTAAAACCAGAAGCGAGGTGGAAGTTCCTGCTACAGTCACGTCGTTTTCCTTCCACGAAGATGGTGTTCATCCACACCCCCGTTTCCAGCCCCATGCCCAGAGACAACAACAGAAGACTAGATGGCTCAACACCCCAAATAGCTATCAGAAAGTCAACCAGGACCAGGCCAGCCCAGGACATCGGAGTACGGTAAGAGATTTGAATTCATCAACAACTTCCTAAAAGCCCACTTAAAGGAACAGTTCACACAAAAATGAAAATTCTGTCATCATTTACTCACCCTCAAGTTGTTCCAGACAGTTCTTGGCCACTATAGACCACGATAGTAGGATAAATTGCTTTATAAATGTATTTGTTCTGTTTTGAACACATAAGAAGATATCTTGAAGAATGTAGGAAAGCAAACAGTTCTAGATCACTGGGATTACCATTGTCATTTCTCCTACTATGGTAGTCAATGGTGGCCAAGAATAACAAATATCTTATTGTATGGAAGGTGAATCCTGCCAAAGTTTAATTAATAAATTAAATGCTGAAAAATGAAAACCAGATCTCAAAATCTTTTCATTTATTTTTCCTTTTGGCACATATTGTGCGCGCAGTTGTGTATAATGACATTTTTAATATGGTTTTCATTTTCATCGTTTAATTTATTTATTTAAATTTTGCAGGAATCGCCTTCCGTAATATTGCAACGTCCAAGCAATTTAATGGAATTATTGTGCAGAATTTTCCAAGCGGAAGTGTCTCTCACATTACAAAAACAAAGTGTATATATATATGTAAAAATGTGTTAAATATTAAATAGAAAACATTGAGTAAAAGACTGCAGTCAAACAATGGTGTATCAGTTACATTATTGGAAGACGATGACTACTCAGTGTCCTCACTCTCTCACTCTCTCTCTCTCTCTCTCTCTCGCTCTCTCTCTCTCTCTCTCTCGCTCTCTCGCTCTCTCGCTCTCTCTCGCTCTCTCTCGCTCTCTCTCGCTCTCTCTCGCTCTCTCTCTCTCGCTCTCTCTCGCTCTCTCTCTCTCGCTCTCTCTCTCTCTCTCTCTCTCTCTCTCTCGCTCTCTCGCTCTCTCGCTCTCTCTCTCTCTCTCTCTCTCTCTCTCTCTCTCTCTCTCTCTCTCTCTCTCTCCCCCTCCTTAAATGTTCCACCCACTTTTTTCTCCTGCTCTGCAATGCAGGGGAGATAATTCATTGTCATAAACCTCACTGCAGTGTTTGCACTGCCCTCTGCTGGCTGCTTTTATATCAGTCACACATTTCCTAAGTTTACGATTTATTTACACTGGTGTCTGATTTTATGCCAGTCGAAGTTCCTGATTTACCAAGAGACTGAATTTATTTTGTGCTGTTTATCTTCTTTAGTGGTTAAAGTCAGAAGAAATGAACCAGGGATGTGGAAAAGGAATTAAGATGGAAAATCCAAACCAGTTTGTCCCACTATTCACTAACCCACGAGAGGTGCTGGAGACTAGAAATAAGGTACAGTAAGCTCTTTTATTACTCACTGGATTAGATGATAAGTTGTCTACACACTTTTCTAGAAACAGAAGAGGGTGCTTATGTTAACAAAGATGAAATCAAAACAAATGTTTTTTAAGAGCATTTAACTAGGGATTTTTAAGGCTCTCTTGTTTTTACCAAGTGGTTGATGTCCTTAGGGCAACATCTTGTTGACCCTGGGACAATATTTAAATCAACGTTTTAAATCTCGTTTGCGTAATTGCGTAATATCTTTGAGATCTCCCAACTCAAAGTTAAAATTCATTAGATGGAGAAAAACAAATAAAGCTGTGCAGGTCAGGGTAGAACAGGTGCACAAAAATGTTAATATTCTGTGCAGGTGCTCTTGTTCTGTACATAACGTTTCATAGTAATACGTATGTAGTTCAATACAATTTATAATACTGTCAATACACTGTGTTCATGACGCATAAAAGCATTCTAATGCCAGTTCTAATATTAACTACTGATGTATGACTGTTCAAACCACCAACAGATTTGTACTAAAAATATCACCCCGTTCTCACAAACTGTGAGATGAAATCCCAATGACACCAGAAGGGTGGCAACATGTTGTGTATAAGCAGAAAAAAATGAATGAATGATTAATGAACGTATAAACATGTCTATTACTGATCTTAATGAATAGACATGATTTACTTGTTGTACCCTGACATTTTACATTAATGATGTGCTTTAAAAGATGAAAAACATTAGCCTTCTGTCTGAATGCACTAAGATTACAGATTATACAGAGCAATAAAATGTATTTGATTTTTTTTATTTCTCTATAAGCATGTCTTGTAGAATAAGAGTGGTATGGTATGTGGATGAGGATGATGTATCTCTTTCAGATAAGGGAGCAGAATCGTCAGGACATGAAAACAGCCGGACCACAGTCTCAGGTGTTAGCCAGTGTCATAACTGACAACAGTCCACCGGTAAGAAAACACAACAGCATTAGTCACTACACGAACGTGTTTGGGCCAGGACTAGTTCTGAAACCTTTGCACAGACCCACACCGAATCCGCATGAAATGATTGCCACAGTGTTGCATCACATATTTTGTTTAATTTTATTCAGCTTTCTGCTACCCAAAAGAGAATAGCTACCAGCTCCATTGAGAAGATTTAAACTGTTCAAACATAAGTAAATATATAAATTGTAAACCAATAATGAGAATAATAAAAATCTAATTTATATATTTCACAAGCCAGTTCCACATTATTGTAGAAGCTATTTAATAAAAAGATTATTAATCATCCCCTATAAATAACTGTAGTTAGAAGCAGTTGGGATCCTTTCTCCGTTTGTGCATGCGTTTGCTCGTGTGTACATATGAATTCGGTGTTTTCAGTCTCCAGAGCAAGTGGAGCCCAAACCCACAGTCGCTCTGGAACCAGAGCCTCCAAATCCTTTCAATGAGCTGACGGATCAGGAGCTGGAGGAGTACCGCAAGGAGGTGCAGCGCAAACAAGACGGAGAGGACGGTACGAGCTGACAGTCTCTTAACAAGACATAAGACAGTAGTTCAGATCCACTTTATCCTTTTAAAACCTATTGACATTTTATTGATTTGTTTACTGGATGAAAGAACCAAATTCAATAAGCGCTGCAGTGCCTTATGTGAACAGTTCACATCCGTGCAGAAATATTGACAGGACGTCAAGTTTATTTTTATTTTTATGAATAATAAGATTGCACACTGTTTGGAAGAATATACAGTTTAAATTTGTTTTGGTAAAATGAGTAAGATAACATGTGGAAGTGTGTATATTATTTTATAAGCCTTTTCCGAATTTAAGTTTATATTTTTTACACAAATTATACAATTATATTTCATACAATATATAATTTGTCAAATTATGAATTATATATGCATTTTGTGATTTCATATAGTTTATGAGATTACAAAAAAATTTGTACAATTATTTAAGTAAACAGAATAGCTAAGATGTGTTTAAAATGAGGTGTAATTACTTCATCTTGAAAACATAGACCTCATAGTTCATCTATGTTATTGAACTATCCAAATATGCATGTATTTTAAAAAGTTCTGGCAATGAAAATTTAATTTCAGCATCTTTCCAGAAACAACTTATTTAGATTTGAATATCCCGACATTCATTCCCTTCTACAACATGTTTCTCCTTCAAATTCTTTCTGTCTGATCCTGACAACCTTTATACATATACACTAACATTTTAAAGCCTCTTCACATTTGTTCTTTACTGTACATCAGAGTCTGAATTTAAGCAACCGTTGATTAAAATGCCCCAAATATTCAAAATATGGGTGCAAATATGTCCCCATGGTAAATGTCTTGATTTAAATTTTTCCCAAATTCAATACATATCGAATTCAAGATTTTATATATGTATTTACTAATTCCACTAATGTATTTGACATGAATACACAACCGCCACTGAAAATTTATTCCAAAAAGCTAATAATTCTGACCCTGCTGTACAGAACACCTCTGTGTCTTCCTCTCCTCTTTCTGTTTTCTGTCCTTCACCTGTTCTCTTTCCTTACCTTCCCCTGATGTTGTAAAAGGTGAGGAGGTGGTGAATGATACGGGGACTCCCCCGACTACCTCCCCCAATAAGACCCCAGCATCAGGTGAGAGCGTGTGGGTGCTACACCTAACACCTGCGCTTGTGAACACAACGCCTCGGAAACACCTGCTGTGCTCCCACATGCTGTTTGGTGTGCTTCATCATTCAATGCTGCTTGACAACCCCTGTTACTAACAAAACTAATAAGAATTTGTCATTCCAAAAGCTTTTTCCTTCTAAAACTGACCAGTGCGAATTTATACCAATAATTATAATCGCCCCAAAGCAATCGCTTACCCTATATATATTAAACTATTGTCATTATTTACACACCCTCATGTAGTTTCAGATCTTATCAACCGAGAATGTTTCCTTTTCTTTCATATAACAGTTTATATACATTATCTGTCATTAAGCTTTTCCACATAACTGGCTTTTCAGTTTAAGTTACTGTCTTTGTTTCTTAATAAAAATTGGCTTATGAAGACTTATATCTGGAAAAAGCACCGTGATTGCATTTTCCTTTTTTTACAGGAAAAAAATAACAACGCACAGGTTATAATGACAATTTAAATTATTTTCCCTTTAATGGAAGGATGAAGTAACAAGGGATGTCAGTGTTCAAGTCTGTATCTGTGTTTTTATTTTCGTATTTCTGTTTTTATGTGTGACATTTCAGCTCTGTACTGTGACCTCCATCTGTCTTCACACCTTTGTGCTTCTCTGTGTGTTTCTGTTTAATTGTGATTTGTAGGACAATCGTTCGGTACTGAGATCTTGTCTCACTAGTGAGTATATGGAAACTAAAGACAATGCACACAACTTGGAAGAGCATGTTGGCCAAAACTATCATGTCATAGCAGCTGCTACTGTGTCATGGATAAAAGTTCTCAAATTGTGAAAATTAATTGCTTACATGGCTAGTTTTTTTATTTCACTTTTTTTCTACTCCGCTTTGTTTCAATTGTGCTTTTATATACAGATGTACAAACCACAGATGTTGTGCAGAACGATAAAGGCGACGAGATGAAACTGGGGGAGCTAGAAAACGAAATGAAGGCCCTGACGACCACTGACACTTCAGAAACCACGCCCTCGACACCGCCCACTGCTCCGCCCAACAAACCTGCGGGCAACACCCCAGAGGGCTCGCCTTCCAAATCCCCCTCAAAGAAAAAGAAGAAATTCAAGGCCCCTTGTTTCCTAAAGAAAAGCAAGAAACAGAAAGAGAAAGTAGAAACTTGAAATCTTACAGAGTTGAGAAGTGTTCTTCGCTAACTGTTTCACACACATGCTCAAAAACGAACAGCACTCAAGTGTTTGTAGACTTTCCTCCAAGACATTTAAACACACTGACTCACATACACACTTTCTCATCTATTCATTGTGTATTTACTTACTGATCATCACATACCACATGAGTTTTGATTATGGGTTATGACTTGAAGCACCTTCTTGCTTTACTCTCTGTCCACACTGATGCGAAATTCACAATGCTTGACTGATAGCCTACACAACCTGCTCTTGTGACCCCAACCTTGCTTTAAAATGAAATTCCACTTAGCACATGCATAGAAAAAAAGAATGTGGTATTGAGTAGACATTGATTGTTCACGTCTATCGATTCTGATTGTTGCTCGGTCATCATCCTCATCCAGGTGTTTATATAATTACAAGTGACAATTCTGACAAAAGCCTAAAATATAAGCAAGATAGTGGCTTGTTGCTGCAAAGAGCATCCAACTTTAACTGCATTTATTTCATTCCCATGTGTTTTGTTTTTATGAAGATATTTATTTTTTATGTATGCTGGAGACTTCGTTGCCGTTCAAGGCCTAATTATTTTCATGATCAGTCTGTTATTTAAATGCTTTGGTGTGTATATTAACTGGTTTATATGATTGATTCCATGTCAATATTAGAATGTAAAATGCTAGGATCGGATGTAACATTCATTAAAGATCACATCCATGTAAACCTGTTTTTAGTCACTGTTTTGGGGTGGATTTCAAAACAATGTATGAATGTGAAATTAAAGGGAGATTTTATAACATTCACTTTGCAGAGCTGCGGTCCTGTAACTGATAATTGATATTTGCTGCCTACCGACCGCCATAGACGTGTACAAACCGGAAGTAGTGTAAACGCTTGTCCGGTCAATGCTTCTGCTCCGTTCACTACACGGAACGGTTGCGGACACTAGAAGCATAGCGCTCCCTTTATGCTTATTTGCATATATCAGACCTTGATAATAAATAAATCGCTCAAACTATAATGTTTTTGTAAGTTGTTTTCCCTATTTTTACACCATGAACAAATCGGATAACATATGCTACATTTGCTTTGGTAAATAACACGAATGACTGTCAGAAAAAAAGCTGAACGAATGGCAGCAGTGCGGCAGGAAATAGTTTTTCCCTACTTCCGGTCTCTGTCACCATTTTGTGAGAGTTGAATTGTTAACCCTTGATGCCGTCACAATACTAAAACATATTTATACACTAATCAGTGAACCATTTATATAAAGAATCTCTTGTAAATGCATAAAGCATTTACTTTTTTTATTTTGACTATCAAAACAATAGTTTGTTAAAAAGGGAACGTAATGTGTGGTAGGATCTATTATTCATGATCCACTTGTTTCCTCGGACCCTTAAAAGCGGTGCGCAGTTAATGGCGTTCATTAGACGTTTGCATCTGGAAATTTCTACTGTTGTATTTTGTTGTAGAACTGTTTTTAATAAAGCCGTTTAATTGATACTGATCGGACAATGGGGAAGAGTAGGAGCCGGACACCACCACGGCGAGGTACGAGTTCAGATTGTCTTTAAAATAAATAACCGTAAAATGTGTTCCAGCTTGCTGTTTGCTTACATCACAACAATCACACGATTCTTTCTTACGATTGATGCAAATTGACATTTTAACATTAAAACAATGGACGTGTTTAACTGGAGTGAGTTAGTTGGCTGACCGTATAATACCCTGTTCATAAATAGTTTGGGAGCTGCAAAATGACTTGATATTGCCTGGGGTTTAGAGTGTTGGGCTTGTGATCAGAAGGTTGCTGGTTCAAATCTCAGTGCCAGCAGGTCATGACTGAAGTGGCCTTGAGCAAGACACCTTACCCCTGATTGCTCTACAGTAATGTGCCACTGTAAAGAAAACTACTTGTAAGTCGCTTTGGATAAAAGCGTCTGCCAAATGAATAAATGTAAAAATAACGTCAGCCAGTATACACGAAGATCACCTTCGCATGCCATAGCAACATCGTGCCAGCGACCTTTGCTTTGCCAATGACTACACATTTATTTGGGGCAAAAATCACCTTTTATCTTCTTTCAGAGAGACGCCGTTCGCGCTCGTCCTCTCGAGATCGCGAGCGCAGGCGCAGGGAGCGCGAGAGGTCTAGATCGCGCGATAGAGACAGACGGAGGTCACGTTCGCGCTCCCCCCACAGACGCAGATCCAGGTGAGTTTTTAAGACAGTATTTCTCAAACTATTTCTGCCATTCCCCACTTTGGAGGTAGGGTAGGGGTCTGAGCCCCACCTGTCCCCGATAGCCAAAAAAAAGTGTAATAAACTTTAGGTCCACTGTCTGTCTTGGTTTACTCTGCTGGTGCAGATAAATGTAAGGCTTACCATTAAATGTCATTGTTTTGTTTTGTGTATGGTCAATAATAAAGTAATTAATAGAGATGACACAATGTCCACCCATTTGTCGCGCCCCACTTGTCATGTCTCTATTCCCCACCAGTGGGGCCCGCCCCACACTTTGAGAAACACTGTTTTCAGTGAACCGACTTTTATAGTTATGTAATGGGTGCAAATCAAGCCCTTCACAATATTACAATGTGGTTTGTGGAATATGTTAAGAATTGGCCTCAGGTAATGGGTTCGACACCCAGTGAACACATAACTTATTAATAAAACAACATGTATAGATTGAATGCACTGTACGTGCTTTAGATGAAAGCTTCTGCCCAATGAATAAATGCAAGATCCTGTTAGGTAAAAGAGTGAGACTGGGACTAATGCTAGTTGTTAATGACCTTCCCATAAAGCTTGTTGCCTGTTTGGTTTTTGCAGATCTCCACGGCGACACCGCTCCTCCTCCTTATCTCCACTGCGGCAGAAGGACAGAAGAGAGGATGACAAGAAAGAAGTTAAGGAGAAGCATGCCAAGGTCCATCAGATATCAGGTCATTATATCAGTCTTTTTACCTTTCAGTAAGGTCCAAAATGAAATTTGCATTAGCATCTAAAAGTAATTCAACGTCATCTAGTCAACCAATGTTCAAATAGCCTACTCTTGTAGGTATTGTACAAAAAAGGATATGGCAATAATCACACAATATTAGTGGTTCAGTACACAGTATTATCGTAAGGGTGTCACACTGCAGAACTAGTATAGTTGTTAATCCGGTATCATGACTTTAATTCTACATTGGGTATATGCAACTAGTTCTTGAATTTTTGTGCCATCTCATCTGTTTGCTCATGCAGCTGAGGATATGCAGGGGAAAACGGAGGAGGAAATCGAGATGATGAAAACGATGGGGTTTGGATCCTTTGACACATCAAAGGTAAGATCTCTCTTTCTTTACAAGAACATGGACTTTTTATTCATGTTTATGAAATTTTATATTCGGAGTGAAAAAAGTAGAATTGTTTTTAGTCTGTTATATTTTTGAAAATGTACTCGTTTCGGTTTGAGTTATGTGCTCTCTAATGGGCAACATTACATGCCGTTCGACAAAACCATAGCTGGCAAAGCTAATCCTCAAATTAACCACAAGATGGCACAGTTAGACAAAGTGTACGTTTTTATTATTATTCAAAATTAATTAAGATCCTGTACTGTCATTCATAGTATTTATTTGCTAAAACGTGTAGTGAACTGTAATTTGTAATGACACAAGAACATAATGCTATATTGTAGACATTCTCTTTTTTTCAACAGGGCAAGAAGAAAGAAGGTTCAATTGGTGCGTTTGCAATCAATGTGTCACAGAAGAGAAAATACAGGTCTGTATTTGCAGTGTTTTTGTTAAAAGAAACCTATATGTTTACACATAATTTACCCCGAAACACTTAATGTTAAGCTTTGTGTTTTACGCTTCCTAGCTTTCTGTTTTATAAACACACATTGCAAATAGACCACACATTTTGACATGCGATTCACAAAGTTAATATCCCAGCAACAGTTAAGCATGTGGCCAATCACCTTTGCAGGTACTGCTCGGCTAAATGACGAACATTCTCATTGGTGGGCAGTGATGTAATGTTTTGGTGCAGGAGGAAGATCAATGATGTAATCATATTTCTCTTGCAGGCAATACATGAACAGGAAAGGTGGTTTCAACAGACCTTTGGATTTCATTGCATGATCACGAGAAGCGAGAAGCCAAGCTTTGACTTTTGCAACGAAGCAATTATTCATTTCCCCTTGCAGTTTATTTAAATAAGTGTTCCGACAGTTTTGCTCTGTTTGTTTTTTGTTTATTTTTTCATTTAATGGCTGTTGTTATGTAAGTGTTGATTTTAGCTTGCAGTAAATAAACCTCTCAGCTCATTTTAAAAAGACTGGATTCTTTCATCATTTTGGTAAAATATTGCTTGCAATACGAAATAAATTCATAACAGTTAGTGGATGTAGTGTCCATTTGACATGCTGTTTTATTTCTCTTTTATTTTTAAATTTGGAATTCAACGAACTATTCACAACAATTCTTGTATTAACTAGAACTTCATTTGTTTAATTATAAATGCATTTATTTATGCCACAAAAATCAAAGGGAAAACATGCAAACTATAATTGCTCAAATGTCCAAATCAAGTAAAGTCATGTTAACAATCCGCATGTACAAGGGAGGTGTGGCTGTTAGGGTTCCGGGACGTCTTAAAGGCAGCCAATCACAGGCGATCGTCATGTGACGATCCAACCAATAATCGCATAACAACAATACACGATTTGCATAATAATCCATTTTGGCTCAGGAGCAAATGCCATAAAACCACGGTACAGGTTGTACCCTCGCTCCAAAATGGCACTACGGTACTGCTTAGTTGCGCCATTATCTTGCGGAATCGCATTACAGCGGTCATATATTCACGCTTCAGAATTCCCCTCCGCCATTGGTCGGCTCCGAGAGATCGACAGAAAACTCATTCAATCAGAGACCGGCTTCCTGTTTCCTTCCTCCAATCAAATCGTAGCTTCCCCCAGGAACACTGACAGGCGAACAGAAACATGACAGCAACTAGCAAACATCTCATCTGACTGACACAGCGACGTTATGGTTTTGCTAGCTGCGTGGTTTTTGTCCTGTTTTTGTTGAATTTTCCTCAGCTGCAAACATTCCGTGCGGCTCGAGCTTTCTAATAAGTAGCCAGACCGCTTGTCAAGTTTAAAATACCGAAACCAGCCGACTGTTTGGACTTTGCGGCCGTGTAACGTTAGTCGTCTCTATTTTCATCGCGTTTTTCCCTACGACCAATCAACATTTGTCTTCTATTTTTCCTTTTTTATTACTCAAGTGTTCCTTACCACCTCGCCGACGAGGAACATGCGTTTTGACTAACTAATACTAAAAAGGAACTGGATTTGAACGCTGTTTGTTTTCCAAACGCAACCAGCACAGCAGCAGAAAAGCACGAGATAAAATAACAAAAATATCCCCACCAGCTGCTCAAACTCGCCTTTTTGTCAAATCTGGCAACCAATAGTTCCGACCGAGGTGCTAGTCTGGTATTTTGGTCTGTTTTTTCCAGACCCAACGGTGCACACTGGTCTCTAATTAAAAGCTTACGCTGTCAGTATCAGAGTCTAAAAATCGACTTATCTGTTTGACAGCTCGTCTTTAAACGTATTTAGACGTCACCATTTACATGCTTCCAGGAAGAGTTGTCCTGATTTTGCAAACCTGGAGGGTGTTTTGGTTTTGCGTGAGTGTTTTTCCACGGTCGTGTTGCTCGAGCTCTCATTTTCTTAACATCTGATGTCCAGTTTCTCGTCTAATATGAGCAGGACTAGTTAATCTAGTCATTACTGGCAGCTGAGGGACGTTTTTTATTCGTTTTTATCATCCAGCCTTTTTTAAGCCAGCTGTGTTTATTTGTTATTACACATTTTTCGTTCTCTCAGATATCAACCAGCCCCCATATCTAAACATTTCCCTCGCTGCCTTACATCGATATATTTTATATTTTCGTCCGGCTGGATTTATTTATTCTCCCAAAGCTAAGGACGGAAAAACACGAAGCAACGCGCGGCTGCTGGTGCTTGTTTTTTCCCCTTCTCCTTTCTGACCCGGATTGTCATTTTAATCGCGGAAAATGTCGGCTATTGAAAAACTGCAGATGTTGATCGAAGCAGCTGAATATCTCGATCGAAGAGAAAGAGGTAAAGTAACCTATGTATGTGTATGCGATATAAGGACGCACGTTGGCATGCAAATAACTCCCAACACTGTTGCTATGGCGCTTGTCTGCTAATAACAAGTAATTATGTTTATTAGACGCGAATGCATGATTATATTCTCTAATTATTGTATTGGGGAGACCAAAGCATGGAGAAGTGGTCACTTCAGTTGTCTGCGACTGTGTGCTGACCTACCAGCAAACATTTGACGTTATAGGGGACTCTTATGTGTTTTTATGGCTCTCTGGGAATAAAATGCCGTATATGTGTCATAGATCTGATTTAATGGTGCTCGGTGACGTGTCTGTGTTCATGTAAAATTGAAATCCATTTTCTTGCACTGCTGTTGGTGTATTGTGCAGGGTTTCCTGGTGCAACCCCCCCTCCCTCTATGTGTTGTGGTTCGGCTGGCTACTGGGTTTACTCCAGTTCAGATGACATCATCGAGCCACGAGCAAAATACTTTTAAATAAAATGGTCCACTTGAATATATAACATGATCGTGTTTTGCTTCATTCCTCTAACTTTTGCAAAATTGGTCATTAGGTGCGATCAATGGCTTTGATTTTCAGATTTTCTCCTGTGTGGTCTAATGGGCTTCTAAATGTTTCTGTTTGGATTTGCAGAAGCGGAGCACGGCTACGCCTCAATGTTACCGTTCACCAGCAGCAAAGATAGGGACGGCTCGAAGCGAAAAATCAAAAGCAAGAAAAATTGCAGTAGCAGGTACATCCACCTTTACAACAATGCATTCTTGACCTGTTAGCTCTTCTGCTGTACGTAAAGTCGCCACTGTGTCATTGGCTCATGTGTGTTTACCTACTTCACACTTCGTAGCATCAGCGTATCCACATACCCTCATACTTGGAACATTTTGTTCACATCCGTGAATCACACGAAACGCGTGTCCCGTGTGTGACTTCTAAATCAGCAGACCTGGATGTATCTGAGGGTTATACGCGTGCATGAAAGAAACATACTCACTGATTCATCCTCGTGCAGATGCAGCCAGGACACACCATCCCACATTCGACATGCAGAGAGACGTTCACTCGCTTCTCTCCCCGTGACTCTCACCACCCACTTCCCACAGTCATCGTTTACTCAATAGTCAACACCTCAGATTTCATCAACATCACCCGATTAGCAGGCCTGAAACTGTCGGTTTCCTTCCTGTGAATGAAATTAGGTGGCCTGTATTGCTTTTCTCTTGAAGTGCTGATTGCTGTTTTGACGTTAATTTGTCACTAACCAACTAAACGTTACCAGATCCTAACAGAGCCCTCAGCCGCAGAAAAGTGTCACAGATTTCGGCAGATATGGAACCCATTTGATCTGTTTCATAGAGACAAACCATTTATGTGCCCTAAAATGTACCTTAAAATTGAAATTGAAAAATTGATATGTGATGTAGGTATATTCTCTGTTTCTTTTCTTTGATACAACAGGAAACTGAAAACACGCCCCATCTCCTATCTATGGTTTGTAACTAGATATATAGCAAGATATAAGACATAACAAGGGTAGCGCAAGATTTATACATATTTATCAGTATGTGTTCTCTCAGGGTATTGAACCCAAAACCTTTGCATTGTAAAATAATTTTTTTGTGTTAAAATAACGCAGGTATACAGCTTTCTCTTCAATGTAATGGCCTCTAGACCTGCATTCTTAGTGCACTACTTCTCAAGGCAAATTTGGAAAACTGATGTTATAAGGGATCATGTCGTGTTCACTTCCAAAGCTTTGTTTCCTAAACAGGTTCATTCAGGCTCTGTAAGGTTACCAATGACTGGCAAATGTGCCCTTTGTTTATAGCTATTCATTTAATGGAAATGGGTGTATTGTTCTTGTAGTATTAACAGCCTAGCTTTAGTCCAGTTCCTCTTGATATTCATGCTTTGCCCAACTATACAATGTTATATGATTCTTTGTGTTTCTTATGTCAGTTTCATTCATATTGGAAGATTGAGGCATTTTCATTCATCCCTATATACTTTTTAAAAAGCAGCGTTTGACCCAGTTGATGGAAAGCTAATGTGTGTTCTTGAAATCCAAACAATTCTGATAGTAAGATATACCAATATACTGTCATATTTGATATCGGCACATTCAGTTAACACGATGTTTGTTACTGCTACAGATAAGACAGGATATCTTTAAATCTTCCATTTCCAAAATTTCATTTGAATATAGGACATGCATTGCGTCATGTCATTTTCTAGCTGTATCGTACCTTCCACTCTGAACTTGCCATCAAGATGCGTTCAACACCCATTCACAACCCAAGCACTGGTGTTAATGCATCACTTTTTGCTCTAGAATTCTGATTGGCATATATGCACTGAATAAACCCAACGTCACTCCAACATTAGAAGGCTGTCCCTGTGTCTATTCATACAGCTTCAAAGACTGAACGTGATTCAGTTGATCTCTGAGTGTCGTAACAATGACATATTTGAGAAAAATGTTGCAATATATATGCCACAGAAATGTCAAACTTTGTCAAACTTTTCTATAAATTTATTTTACGGAATGCGTGTTTTGTGTACCCTTTATTATATGTAGGTCAGGTGGGTCTCCAATCTAGTATATCTCTCTGGCAAACCTGCTTTCCATAGCTGCGCTTCCTGATGGATTGTGGGGGAAGGGTGGCAGTGTGTGTCCCCGATGCATGTACGTGTAGAGAGTAGTGGGCTAGTGCCTTCCTCTTGCCCCTCCCCCTTCCTCTCGATCCAGGCAACCAGCATAGCTCCAACACCCCCATTATTTATATATATGACAGGGCTCCTCCCACGTCTCCCTTACGAACAGACAGTATATGTAGGCTAATGCACATAACAGCAGACATTGGTTCCTCTTTTATAGATCTGTATTTTCTTCCTACCTTCCCTGTGACTGCTACACAGTTCTAATGGTGTGGACGCAACTGACATGTAAAAGGGATGACCAGCAAACCGGACTGAACTTCAAGTCCATTTCCTATGGGGCACCAAATGCGTTTTTCTGTTTGTATTTTTATGTGTTGAAACAGGTGGCTTGGCACATACAGTAGCGCCAAGGGTGCATCAACTGGCCGTGCACAGTGAAACGGGCTGTTCTGTCACTAGTATCTGTCCATCCACCTCACCCAACCCCCTGAAATTCACCTCACGAGCGAGACACCAGCCGAGCAGATTACGCCGCTCTTTACACGCCGCACTAATATGGAAGCTTGTTAGAAACCTTGTTTATGCATTTGTTAATTTTAACCGACCTCTATGTCATAACATGGCCTGCAGGGGCAATTATGGACTTAGTTGGGGGGTTTCATTTGTTTTCTATGAGACAGTGAGGCGATCGAACAGCAGCTATAAATATGTGGTACTATTTAAAATGTCTTTACTATTAGTTTTTAGTAAAACATTGGTCAACAAAATTACAAGACACAATCTATTGAATGGCCTGTGTCTCGTTCCCAATTTCATTTGCAAATGAAGAGAAAGGGTACGTGTAATACAAGCTGTTTTGAAGGTTGACATCTGCTTTCAGTCCAGACATGTAGGTTTAAGGGGAGGGGCTACACGACTGGTGAGACGTTGGCGTGAGAAGATATCCTGTTCTCTGAGGTTGGGGTTATTTTTAGGGTGAGGATTACTGCAGATGGGGTCACAAGGTCAGGATGGATGGGGGAGATGAGATGCGTTCCTTCTAAGCTCACTATTTAAGGTGATTGTTTTTACCCTCATATAGTTTAAAACCCGTAAGATTTGCTTTCTTCTGTGGAACACAAAATATGTTTCATAGAGAAATGTCTCTTGTGTTTTTGTGGTGCTAAAGTGGAGTCCAATGTTGTTTGGTTACCAATGTTCTTCAAAATGTCGTCTTTTGTGTTCTGCAGAAGAAAGAAATTCTTACAGGGTTGGAATGACATCAGGAAATATGAATTTTCATATTTGGGTGCACTATCCCTTTTACTGTGCACGATCTGCCCTTCAGTGCTTGCGTTTTCTCGTGTTAGACGTGTCAAAGTTTAAGGGCGTGCTTGTGCGTTTATGGAAATGTTCAGTCAATATGCACATTGTATACAACGGATAGTTCAGGTCCAGTAGTTTGATAAGACAAGCACTCGTCCTCTTTCCAAGCATCAGTCTTGATAACTGGGAGGTTATTGCTTCGATTCTTTCACTATTGTGCCCTTGAGCAAGGTAACCCCTGTACATTGCTTAGGAAAAACGTCTGGTCACTCGGAATGATGGGAATATTGCTCTGTCAGGGCTCATAGAAAAATGTTCAGCCTCGTAACTTTGCGATGGCTGATCTCATCAATGCGTTAATTCCTCGTAGGCAACAAAAACAACTCCCTCAGTTTTTCCAAATCGTTTATCTTGGCCTCCACTGCTTCACCTCTCTTTCAACTCCTCTAGTGGTCCGTTTGAAATGAGCCTCCATTCACATGATGTGTGAAGCCTCTACCCCCTACCACTGACTTGTGTCTCGGGCTTGTGTTTCTAGTTACTGTTGCTATGTTGGGCCAAAGGCCTCTATGTATTTTGCAAACGCAGCTACAGAGAAAGAGACGGAAAGGACAGATACATTTGCAATCAACAATTAGCATTTTGGGAACGACATCTACTTAAGAAGCACGGGGGCCCTAAAGAAGCCCTCTGCCATTTTAGAGTTGCATCCTTTACACCCCACAAACACCATTTTGTCCTACTGAACATTAAAGTCCGCAATGAGCACCGGACACGCACTGTGATTTATAAACCTCAGAATAGTGGAAAGTGATGGTTAAGTTGTAACCTATTGATTGGTGCATGAGCATAACCACATTAAATCTTTGTTATATGAATGTGATTATTAGTAGAAATGCAAAAAGGGACAAATAGGTTAAAGACGTAAAAGAAGATATTCTGAGCAATGCATTCTAAGAAGGGGTTTTGTCTCCATACATTGAAAGTTAATTGGGGTCGGTGTTGTTTGGTTGCCAGTGTTAACTATCTTCTTTTGTGTTCTGTGGAAGAAAGATAGTCATACAGGTTTGGAATAGGGCTGTGCAATTATGGAAAATTAATCGTAATTGTCAATTTTAGCCTTCATCAATTACAAAAACTAAATTATCGAGGTAAACTATTATGGTGCCACATTCCATTTAGCAAGGATCCTCTCTTTTTTTGTAGTATAAATCCACAGTGCACATATTTCCTTTACAGTGGAATCAGTGCTTTTTCTTTACATGTATTTTTCAGTTCAGTTCAGAGTTTAAAAGACAAGTTTTTTTATTTTAGGCTTTCAATGTTTTTTTGTTTTTTCATGAAAGCTGCTTTGATACATAACGGCTTAAAGTTATTTAACATTATTTCTAACACTTTGTATGGTTTGCAGTATTGTCTGAGAGACTTATACAATAGTATAGTGCTTAAATTTTAAACACCCGGATGCAAATGTTGTTTCCTGCATAAGCTTCACACTGCAGACAATACAGTCAACATATTTCGTTATTGTTACTGTTTTGTACCTTAGCCGTGGAAATTCTTGCATTACGCAGGTGAAACATATTTATTTCAGTGCATCTTCACTCGTCTGCTCTTTCCTTCCGCTTCAGCAATACGGCTTTGGGGTGGCATGGGCACTGACAGAGGAGGCTAAATTGTGACTGGATGCGTTGCTTGCACAATATAACGTTTCTGCGAATTAAATGTATAATGGGCAAAATTATATATTGATCAGTTTGGCAATCGCCCGGCTGGAAAAATTGTCGCAAAAGCTAGAGCCCTGCTAGTCTAGAGCCCTGCTCCTCAAATGTAAATCCATAAAGCCTGTGTCATCGTTGTTCATAAGAACAAGTGCTTAGAAAACAATAACACAACTCACGTCATTAAAGTGCATGATTTGAGAAGTACAGATTATCATTGGACATCGCCAGTGTGATAACATTTCTCTTTTTTTTGTCTTTTCAGGTCTACACACAACGAGATGGAGAAGAACAGGTATGTCCATATAACCTTAATGTCATTGACTCAGCCATTAGCTCCTATCTGTAAACTTGCAGGATTAAACTTCAATACATTTTCAATGATTAGAATACTCTTCTGTAAGATAAAGCTAACTGACCGGGAAATGTAACCGAATGCCTCATTTCAGTCTTTTGGAGGCTTCTCTTATCACATGCCTCCGCTAGGACCCAGAGAACACTGAGTATTGAGGTCAGTCAATGAGCTTGTGTATCCATTCAGTTTTGACCTAGAGACAAATCCTCAATAAATGGATGACCTGAAATTTTGAATGTGAAGGATCTCACATATAGTCTCCGTCCCCAGTGTGCTGCGGTTTGGTTAACACACACACCGGGCTCTGAGCTCAGCTTGCCTTATCCATTGAATAATACATGTTTTAAAGCTTAGCAGTGAGCAAAACCAGGGCGTCTGGACTTTGACTTTTACACTCCTAACAATGCATTCTATATTGTAGTCCCAGTCCTCGCCTGACACCAGACATACTTAGTAAAGCATGCTTTTTTCCTCATGCAGAGCTCTGATGTCACAAAGCCCCAGACAACCGATCCACTGTTCATTTCTAAAGACAGACTTTCATCCCCTGTTAGAATAATTCAGCTAAAGAAGGGCACAGAGGCTCCCTGTGTTTATTTTTTGTTTCATGCTGCCCAAAATGGAGTCCAGGGCTGATATTCATAAAGGAGCTCAAGTGGGACTGCATTTGTTATGCAGATTTGGATAAATGGGCAGGATGACTGATCTGAGACCAGTGCATCTGTGTTGTAATCAGTAAAGTTAGCGCTCTAGTTCTGAAAAACCCAGCCATAGCCTAGTGATAGCGTGGGTCGACACGTTGAGTCATTGCACCCGTTCAGAGGAAGCGACCATGATATGAGTGTATTGAAAGACACTCTGTTCACTATTTGATACAATACACGATAATACTTTCATGATATAATATTATCACACCATCGTTGATGTTTACAGCTTTCCTGTAGCTCAGTGGTTAGAGCATTGCGTTAACAATGCAAGGTTTTGGGTTCGATCCCAGGGGATTGCAGATACCTATGTAAAATGTATAGGATAATGCAATGTAAGTCGCTTTGGATAAAAGCGTCTGCTAAATGCCTAAAAATTTTAAAATGTAAAAAATGTTTATAAACATTCGAAATAAAACTGAAATTCAACAGAATAATTCGTATTTTTGCATACAATTGTAACCTCGTCTCTAAAAACCAAGCTGAAGTCTAAATTTAAAGATAATAAGCATTTGTGGAGTGCAATAAATGAGGAGACAAGAGAAGGAGATGCTTTGAGTCAACTATACTCTCCACTTAAACAATAAATAAAAGAACGGCTAGTCAGAGTAAACTTCCACACACCGGTTAACCAACAAAACACAACATCCCCCCCTTAAAGCTACAGTCTCTTAGTGAATGTCTCTTCCTTTACCTGTGGGCAATATTCATATACCATGCCACTATTATACATTTTACCCTAGACCTAGGTACTGGGACTTTTGTACGGTTGCCCAGTTATGGATATGCAGTTGCTAAGGGATTAAGTGTTTTTTAATGCGTTCTCATGACGTTTTAGGGTGTTCCAGGTAGTTTCTAAGTCTTTGCTTACTAGCTAAATTCTAAAGCTCATTTGTTAGATGTTTGTTTTTCAAATAGCAGGTGCTAGCACTTTCACTTTCATCCTTCTCATTGTTTAGCTCAATCACAAAGACGACAGCTTTTAAATCTTACTTGAAATGCACCATATTCGATCTACTATTGGGGTTTATCAGTATCATGCAAAATTTCACACACCTGTATCGTGTGAATCCGTCACACTCGGCCCAGTGACCCCCGGGTCACACATGCTATAAATTTCACCCTGCACTCATTATGCGCCATATGTAATGCACACTATGCCCTATAGGCAAAGCGAATGGGTGTTTTTTGTAGTCTAACAGCTTCTGAAAGAATACACAAACAACAGCTGTAAGAAACATTCTCTCCACATGGTTACGTTTGCATGCAACATGGCGGGTTTATTCTTAAGATGGACCTTGCATGCTTGTGGGCTGTTTGCCTTTAAGAGTCAAGAGTGTAATCTGAGCTGCGGGCCGCCAGAGATGCCTGTGCGTGCACACTTCTCCAATGGGGTTAAGACAATTACTTAGGAGTCAGGGGTCAAAGGCTGGGGGAGGATGATGATTTACTGTGAATTTCATATGGCTTGAATTGGGAATGGGTGAACAGTATAGCTGCAGGTGTGCAAAGGTTCTGGTTAAGTACAGATACAGGGTGGTCTTTAGGGATACAGATATTGTAATAGTTATTAGGGCTGTCAACCGATTAATCGCGATTAATCTACTAAACATTTTTGTTCACATTACATATGTCTGTGTACTGTGGATATGAATTTTGTATTTATAAACACATACGGGTATACATATTTAGGAAGTATTCATGTCTATTTATTTATATTTGCCAATAATTAAAATAATGTATAAATGTTTATTACTAATTTCGTGAATCCCATTTTTGGAGTTTCGAGCTTCGGTTGTAATCAACACCGAATTTTAGATGCTTCGATGCTCCAAAAATGGGATCAGACCAGCCCTAATTCCCACCTTCTAAAAACAGTCTTTCGCTTAATGAAGTGCTTCTCTATGTGTTCCGCAGAAATATCAATTTCATTATTGATTATTATAGATTTCATTGATTCGTTGTTGCAGCCTTTAGTGGTCTTCTTAGTAAACCTCATGAAATGACCCCAGAGAGAATAACGTGGTTCGTAAACGAATGGAAAAAACTGAAGTGAAACGAAACTGCATATGCTTTCATGCTACCACCCCCGATCCGTGCGACGATGCACTGTGTGTGTAAATGACAGATGGAGCATGCAGTCTGTATTTGTTTAACAAACACCAGGCTACTCGGGTTATGTCACCGCTTCGGTGGCAGATTTTAAAGTTATGTAATAGTATTCCTGCCCTTTTGACCAGCCAACCACATGCAGAATGAAAGCGAAGAGAAGGGCCGCAAACATGACCTAGTGGGAGTTTATGTGTACGTGTGGGCTGGAGAGACAGGTGTACACACAACCCGTCCTTTAGCAGTCTAGCATACTGCAGTCCTTGCAAACAAACCTGTCACACATGCATTCAAGCTCTTGTTTAACTCACATTTGCCATTTTGTTAAAGCATCCGCTTGATTCAATGGCTCATGCGGCCTTGAGATGCAGAAGCAACATTTAAGAATGTTAATACCTGAATGCAATGCAGATGCTTAATGCTTCATACTTAATCAATGAGGGACTTGAGGGTTTGCAGTTGTTAATATAATCATTGCTTTAGGGCGTCAATAGACATGACATGCTAATAATGAGAGCCAATAAGAGTCACAGGCATGTAAAGTAACAAGTTAATAGTTGATCTCTACGGTTATTTGCATTGTACAATTGCATTGGATTTCTATTTTGACCAATCAGCATCCAGAAGAAAGAAATATCTGTCCATTTTGTAATTTATGTACATGGACTTCTACTAACAAGTAGAATATACATTTTTTGGTATTTTTAAATAATTTGCATAATTTAATAACCATTTCCATGTGGAAAAAGAAACACCATTTTGTTTTATTAAGTGCCATGTACAATTTATAATAAACTTTCAACCCAGTCTATTATTTCGTGTTCTTGGACACAAATATCCAAACAGTGTTTGTCAGCGAGCACAATCTTTTTTTAATGTCACTCAGCACGACTTTCTTTTCGTGTCACTCAGCATGATTTTCAATCTGCTGCATGTGGTTCTATATATCTATAATAGGAATTCACACGAATGAGCCACCTTGTGAAATAGGTAGGAAGTCCTATCAGATTGCGTTGATATATATTTACAAACATGAAAGATACCGCGTAGCAAAATACATTCGATCGAAAGTCATGCTGGGTGACATGTAAACAATTGTGCTGACTGACACGAAAAAAGGGGAAAATTTGTGTATGTAAACACAATGTCACAAATTCCCGTGTTGAAACTTTAGGTTTAAAGGGATAGTTAATCCAAAAATGAAATTCTGTCATCATTTACTCATGCAATTTCACACCTGTGTAAATTACTTTGTTCCGATGAACACAAAGAAAGTTAACTTTTCCTACTATGGTAGTGGATGATGTCCCAGAACTGAAAATGGCTAACATTATTCCAAATATCTTTCTCTGTGTTCATTGGAACAAAGAAATGTAAACAGGTTTGAAACAACCTGAGGGTGACTAAATCCATTCATTTATGGATGAACTATCCCTTAAACTGTAGTGGCTTTCAAAAAGCTTCCTGAAGCAAACACGCACATCATTATCTGTTGACAAAGGTCTTTTTCTTTCAGCGCTAACAAACAGACGTTGGCGCTCAGTGTCTGGAAGGTAAAATAGCTGGGTTGCGATCCACGTTGCTGTACAAATACAGCTGTACTGCAGTCTGCAGTTTCTTGCAGGTTGCATAACAGGTCATGTGGCTGCTGGCACCTATGCTCACCACACCCTGGCAGCTGTGAATCTTGTCGACCGACACACATGAGCGATAAACTAAGAGTAGTGTTGGGAAACATAAACTTACTAAAGATAGATCAGTGCACCGCATTTGACCGTGGTATCCTTAAAATTTTTCACTAATCAAACATAAGCACAGTTTTGCCAAAACTAGGGCAGAAATATATTGTTTTAGATTTTATGTGGTTGATATCAAAATTGCTAATGGAAAGTTTTGTGATTTCTTTCTCGGTTACCCAGGAGGGCACATTTACGGCTGTGTTTGGAACGCTTGAAATCCCTTGTGCCCTTAGGACCAGACTCAAACAGGCACACAACTCTTAGCCTTCTTATGAGGGCTAAGGAACACATCAAGGTACGTGCGTTTGTGCCCATGGTGTTTGCATGAAATTCTCAGAAGACCCAACGGCATCGGTGTGATAGTTCAGCAATAATTAACAAGAGGCTTTGCATTGCAATGCTTTTTATCTGATTTTATTGTCACGTCAGCACATGTGCCCTGGTTAGTAAAAGTACAGCATTCATAAGAGTGATTTAGGAACATTTAGGAACCTCTAGAAACCATTTAGAAGCTATTTAGCTTTTCTAAATGTTTAAAACAAATGCATAACAGTGCATTTGAAATGCATTTGATTTGTCCCTGCACTTCTGGTAACCTATATCCCATAACCCTGGTGTTGCTAGCTCTGTGTTTAAAGTCTTCAATGCATAAGCCAAATAATAAAATGGACCAATTTATAATTTCTCCATGTCACACATATTCTTATATTAACTTTTTAATGGCTTCAAACACGACTCATCTTATCGGATTTGAGAGCTTTACTGTCTTTTCTATAAAAACCGTATACACAAACGTGTGTGTGTGTGTGTGTGCAGAGGCTGGAGGAGGGCGAGCGAAAGGCTCAGCACACTTTAGACCATCTGCAGAGAGAACGAAGACACCTGCACAGACGTCTGGAGCAGCTGGGAGTGGAGCGCACACGCATGGACAGCATGGGCTCCACCATCTCCTCTGACAAATCCGACTCTGACCAAGGTAAATACACACTGTTATAGACAATGTAGCTAGCAGATTGGAATTCTAAGCGGTTGGTGGGTAATCCAGCACATCATGTAGTGCATATACAGGCTATGTAACTTAAAATGTCATCTGTTTATTTGAGTGAGTGACAGTTTAACCATAGCAGATAGGTCTATCGCAGTGTTTATTGCACATGATTTGTCGCCATTCAGATATGTTTAAGATTTACTTGCCCTAGTAAAAAGCACTAACAACATGCAGTCACGCTCTCATGTACAGCAGGTTAATGGTTGAGGAAGTGGTCTGGTCCACAGCAGTTTTGAATTCAGTGTTCAATTCATATTTGGTTTGTTTCATATTTGAAAACAGACTTGAAAAAAGAGGTAATGGTAAAACTGCCGCATTCTACCTTAAATCATTGTTTACGAGCTGATTCAACATCACATGAGAGCTCACATGACACCACATGATGTTCTGCATCATATTTAAGGTGTAAGTGTAAGTAAAAACAGGGTTGAGGTAATTACAGAAACCATTAGATGCTTAGTGCTCTTAATATACTAAACTACTGCACTCATAAGTTTTTATTCTTACCATCAGGGCTGTCACGGTTATTAAATAACGTCTCATCTCGATTGTTTGACTTTCAGCTCATCGCAATTATTGCACGTCTCTATAGAAGACACAAGGGGGAGCTGCAGTGCCTGCGTAATTGCATATTTTAGTGTATATTTGTAACTTAAAAACGATAATATTGGTAAAATGAACCAACAATCACTTAAAAACACTTTAAAGCATATACCATAAAAAACCTGTTTTACAATTTAATATTTTTAAGCTAATCTCAATGTGAAAACCAGCCTACCAATATTTCATTAACATAGAAAAAAACTCCAATACAATTTTACAAGTAAAACGTAGTCTTATATAAGGAAGCATGTGGCTTTAGGTCAAGAACAGCGGCACAAAGTGCCAAAGGAACAGATGACTAATCATGCTTTGATTTTTTTCTTAGTCGAGCATGATTTTACACAAAGACAAACACAATTCATAGAACAGCGTGCTTAAACAAAAATAACACCAAAGAAACAAAAGCAGGTTCAGCTATTAGTCATCATTTTTTTTTTAATTAGGTTTGTTGGTTTGTTTATGTAACATCCATTTACATTATTTAACTCAAACATTATGACAAATAGAAAGTATACATAGATCATTGATCAAAATGGAACAAGCTGTTTCTATCATTGAAAATATATATTTCTTCAAATAATCTTGTCTCCCATTAGAGGCTTCCAAGAACCTTTTTAAAAACCAAGAAACAGCTGAAGATTCTTTTCATGGTAATGCTTCTACCTAGAACTGTTTATCATCTATCGGCATACACGATCTTAGTTGTCTCTCAAACACGCGGTGGACGTTTGATGATCACACAGGAAACCCACATGCTTTTCACAGATTTCCCAGAATTATATTTTTCCCATTGTGTATGTATTGTGGCCTGTCACACAAACAGATGGCATGAAGAAAGACTGCAGCATGTGTGAAGTGTATGATGAATGCTTTAACACCTAAATGGGAATGTTGCCATGGAGATAATGGGCCGGCTCGCCTAAACGTAGCACACTTGAAAATGTAACCTCAACAATGATCGATTTAATCAAGTTCTCAAATCACAGCTTGCGTCATGACATGATCTAAAAAGTCTTCGCATGTGAACAGATGTAACGTTTTTACATATATGCTACGATTGCATTTTTAGGCCGGTTGTTCAGTTTTGTATGAGCTTGTATTTTTAGTAACATGTTTTGTACATTTACATTTTCTTTAACGTTAGCACTTTTATGTGGATATAGAGACTTTGATTATTTAGATTAATATCAAATTTGTATTTCGTACAAACATTACTATGTAGAAAATATGGTGAGATTCAAATTTACAACAAACACGTATACGTATACTCTATGTACGTGAGAAAAGATCATTGAGGAATATTTGTTAAATGCTGTTACACAAATGTCCAAAATGCAAGCAAGCGGAACGACACATCAAAACCGGATCGCTTCCGTTATGACTAACAAAGCTGACTGAAGTGTGTGATGTTGACAATTCTATTGATTATATAGGGAGCGACCTTGTTTGTCTTGTCACAACGCTTGTTTGCAATGTAGACATTGTGTCAGACGGCTGTGTTAACATGATCTGTCAAACCCTCATTATTGTTTCTAAATATTAAATATCAGCTGTATGCAAAGTGATCCATATTTGATTATTGACTTGAAATTGCACATGGAGCCATATTGGGATCCCTTTATCTCTGAAATTGAACCATAAAGGGCCTTATAAATGAGGACACCAAAAGATTTGTTTTTCAAAAACTAGAATATAAAAGAATATCAAGATGTGTTGAATACTTCTTGAATTAGAAGCACACAAACTTTGGTAAAAGAACACGTGTGCTTCCTCATTTTTAAACGTGTAATGCAACAAGAATCATTAAGCCAACAGTTTCTACTAATAAACCAACCAATATCTGTATTAAAACAAAAAGATTGCAGCGTTATTTTAAAGTAATAGGTTAGTTGGTTAAAATTTGACCCATTCTACAAAATAGTGAATTTCTTTGTAAATGCTCATCCCTGGCATGTAAAATTTAGGCTTTCTTCATCATTTAAATATTTCTTTGTGCAAAAAAAGATCAAACTTTTATTGGTTGATTTAACACAAAATCAAATCATCCAATGTACAACAGCGTTGTGCTCTACATATTCTTAAGAATGTTTTTTTGTGTTTGCATTACAGAAGAGGTGGATGTCGACGTGGAGGGAACGGACTATCTGCTGGGTGATCTGGAGTGGAGCACCAGCAGCGTGAGCGACTCGGACGAGCGGGGAAGCTTGCGCAGTAGCTGCAGCGACGAAGGCTATTCCAGTGCCAGTCTACTTCACCTCGCCAACTCTCAGGAGAAGAGCCCTACGCTGGGCTGCAGTCTTTAAGAGCACAGATCACCACGTTACTCTGCCACTCATCACCCACCACCTCAACCCGTACCTCCTGCCACGTCCTGCTCTAATACTCCAATGATGTTGCCTCCTTTGTGACCGATGATAAAGACAGAAATGGCCTTTCTCGATGCTCTGACAAATCCAGTCTGTTGTGTTCGTGTGTGTGCGGCGTCCAAAGGAAGAAGGTATTGGAATTCGACCGTGGCATCCAATAAACAGACCTCGCACTAACTGGGAGTCAAGGCCCGTGTGAGCCTGCCGAAGACAGGCCTTCTCCGCAACCCTAACGGATCCCTTCACACCATCGGCTCCAGAATGTTAACGCCTGCCTTAGTGCAATCATATCTTTCCACCCCTTCCCATCATTCAATTGCGTCCAATAACGGAGAGAGGCACTCGATCGGGACATTCCCTCCTTAAAAGACCCGACAGAGACCCTTAAAGGGATCCTCCGCCTGAAAATTGTAATTACTCATAAATGACTCACCCAAATGTCGTTTGTCAACCCTTGGACCTCCGTTTATCTCCAGAACGCAAATGAAGATGTTGAGGTCATGGAGCTTTCTGACTCCTCCATAGCCTGATACGTAACCAAACCTCCAACGCGTGATGAGCCATCACTTCTTGGTCAGAAGTCAGGAAATAATTGAATATGTCTGTATTTTGGTTTGTCTGTGCACAAAACGTATCCTTGTCGCTTTATATTATTAAAGCGTAACCACTGGAGGGACATATTTCAATGATGTCTTTACTCACTTTTTGGGTTTGGTTGCCTTTCTGGGTATGGAGAAGTCGGAAAGCTCCGGGACCTCAACAAAACCTTAAAAAAGATTCTTAATTTGCGTTCTGGAGATAAACGGAGGTCCTGGGGTTGACGAACGACTTTAGGGGGAGTAATTTATTACAGAATTTTCCTTTTTCGTCAGAGGGACGCTTTAAAGACCTCAAAGCCAGATGAAGAATGTGTATCATACCACGCCCACTGCCTACTCATGGTCTCGCTCTGGGACAATCGCACCCAAGGCTGTCTTCGACGGCCCTTTATCGTTCCTTCAATCAGAATGAACCATCCAGAAGACACAGGGCTGGGTCACTTGACCAGTTAGCTAACCTACCAGAGCATGGTATTTTGCACTAAGTAGGAGTGGCCTCTTTACGCTCGACCGAATCCTCTTTCGACGTACCGCAGAATGAACGCGGATGAGACAACGGAGCAAAGGGCTACTTCTACCGTACAGGCAAGGATCGCTCGGTGTCAAAAGATGTACTGTAATGTCGTTTCGTTTCAAACGTCTCTTCTAAGGGACTGCAGCTACTGTAGTGATGTATCAGGCGTAGAGTGTTAGCTAGTCTTAAAAATATCTACCTGCACTGTCTAATACCCACCCGCCCGCCTGCCACTCCCATCACATGCTGGGAGTTATCACTGATATGTCGTTGTTGTCTGTTTTTTACCCAGCAAGCACTCGTAATGTTCATGCTGTGCAGAATCATCAGGTCGGTAGCAATACACCCCTCAACTGAACTGACTGCTCGGTTTTTGACATTCTGAGCAAAAGAAGGCTGTCAGTGGGGTTTGTTTTTTGTTGACTTTTTTAAGCATCTATGCTGTGCTTTTAATGCCCCCGAGCTGCCACCTTGAATTTTATTACTACCGGGGGGGCGACACACCTGACGTCATCGTGAAGAACGGAGCATGAGATTCTTTGAAGGGTTTGTGGGTGGGTTTTATGAAATGGGGCGGGGATGGGTTTGAAATCTGGATCTCAGGTATCTCTTCCTCTCTCTCTCTAAGGACAGTGGCGTTTTTGTGTATGTGCGCGTGTTGAATCTTCTTGTTAATTTTTGGCGTCCTTTTTTCTCTCGACTGTTTAGCCCCAGAAGTACGAGGGCGATTGTAAAAGCACATTCCATGATAAGCAGAGCACCGTGGTCGGGTTTATTGCGTGCACTGCGGACATTGATAGAAAGGTCTGAGGCTTCAGGTTACCTATGAGCAATGAATCCTTTCCGCATCTGTGCCATCAGGCTCATTGTAAGAGTGTGCGGAAGCATGCATGCGTGTGCGTGTGTGTGTGTGTGTGTGTGTGGTTTCTTGGTGGCTACATCACTGCATTGCAGTTTACTCTGGCACCCAGCTATCTACCATTTCTGCTAAAAGTAGTTGTGTATATAGTTCACAGAAAAAAGAGAGATATCTACCCTGTATGTACGTATATTGATAAAGTATTTATATTTGATCTACATATATGTTCAAACATAGACTTTATATATATATATGAGATTATATTTAAGAAGTGATTGAATTCGTTTCTTTTGTTTTCCCTATATTGTTAGTTTCGATGTGTAGTTGATTTGCACTACATAAAAATGTGTATAATTATATATTCGAAAAACTTTACATGACCTAATATTGGTGCTCTTTCATTTTCCTATTTTTCCTGCACAAAAAAAGTAAAAATGTGTTAAAAAAAGCATAACAAATTGAGAAAACGCATTAAAAATGAATAGGGAATATTTGTTGGTGTGTTGGTGGTATTGAAGTTGTGAAAAGTGGGTGCGGGAATGAAGTCCGGTTGTTATTGTGCCTGATTGGTCCAGGGAAACCGTTTACTATATACGTTTTCCTATAACACTAGTGAGTAAAATGATGTAGGTTTTGTATCGAGTCCTCGTGAAGGATACACGTCTGAATGTAGTGAAAACTTCTTCACTATCGCATCACATGCCAAGATTTACTCAGATTTAACAATATGTCATTTTATAGAACTTGAATGATGCACCAAAAAATAAACGATTGTTCATTCTTTACATATGGAATGCTGCTGTTGGGTAGTTATAAATATGAAATGTAAAAAAAAGTATAACATGTGTGTGCATTGTAGCAATGAGAGCATTAGAGCACCGTGTATGTTGGAGATGGGAGGGGTGGTGTGTATAAATATATGTTTGCTTTCGACGTCACTGTCCACAGACAGAGAGAAAGGGCTCGATTCTCTTATTTTCTTCTTGAGAGGGTGGGGGGTTTAAGGCTGTATGCCTTTTGTATTGATATGCTTTTGTCTTGTTTTTATTTGTTACTAGTGTTTTAAGAAAAGTGCAAACAAAAAGTGAAATTCTTTCTCAAGATTGTGTCTTGTTAAAAATTGTTGTCTTGAAGTTTCTCACGGCCCACGCCCACTGAAGTTCCTTCTGCTTTCCGCAGTCTGACCCCTTCTATGTGTAACCTCGTCGTCTTCTGTGAACACCGGCGACGGGACATGGCTAACGCATTGTGAGCGTTATGTGCAAGACTGGTGCTGTCACACACCGATGTGAATTCCTGCCCCGACGTACCGTGTCCCGGCGCTGCACTTATCACAGTCAATGATGTCACCATGGAAGGCGGGTAGATGTACTACTTTGATTTTTATATATGGGTTATTTATCGTACGCTGAGAACAAAACGGCTATAGCCTTAAGACATACAAAAATACGGATACCATAGTTGTCATCAGAAACCGATGGCAGATGTGTTCCACATGAGAAGAGCCCATCGCCCTTCATTCCCATTGATTGTGACTGCATCTCAGGTGTTTCACACCTTCACAAATACACACAAACACACATGCTCATCATTCACATACTGCCTCTTGTAAGCTAAACAAAAGAGGTTTATGTCTGTTTTACATTCAATCAGAAATGGACATTTCTATGCTGTTACTTTTTAAGAATTGGGCTACTTTGATGTTGACTGCTAAATATGTGGTTAAAAGGAATGACCTTCAAATAAAAAACTTAAAACGAAGAGCAGTTGTTTGTGGGGGTTTTTTGTAAAAGAAAAATGGACAATATTGACTGACAAATCAAAGCTGAAGTGTGTCATTTTTTGTCTTATAATTATTTACTGCATTTAAATATGAAATATGTGCTTTCTATAATGTGTAGATAATGTGCACAATAGTACCGACTCAAAACAATGTACACCCTTAAAAAGGATGTGTTAATGATAAACGCGTTGTTTGTTATGCTATTTAACACATTGTGTGTCATTTTAACTCATTTTGTGTTGATTTCGTTTGTGATTAATGAAAGGGACAACACAAGTTGTGTTACAAGTAACAGAAATAACACGGAAATAAAGCAAAACAAATGGCACAGAAATTCGGCATGTTTCAAAATTGTTTTCTGGTTTGCAATTTTCTTACATGCTTTGACAGAATGAAACGGGAAGTTGGGACATTAAAGGGCTTGTCCCTTTTTATATAGACAGCATGCTGTAGTTTATATTCCAAGCATGTGTCATTTATAATTGTCAAATTTGACAACAGTTTAAAGTTCATATTTACATTTCTGTGGAAGTTTGATGTGTGTTAGTTATGTAAATTAGCGGACGATGCGCTTCCTGACTGCACCGTTGTTCTCTTTCACATGAAATAAGATTCAGTTTAATCCCTGAATATGTGAAGATAACATCTTAGCTGTCATTCAATAACTAGATCCGAGGTGGACGATGGATAGAAGAAAGAAAGGGGGGAGGGTAGGTGTCGCTTTTAGACTGCACAAAAATGGAAGCAATAGACCAAACATAGAAGAAATAAAGATGGATGAGGGATGTCAGGGTTTCTACATCCTAGCTATAAGCTCTAATGCTTAAAGGTCACTAAAGTGATCTCTTTTCCTTCCCTTTTATTGTTTTGTAGAAAGGAAAAATGATGAGGATTTAAAGAGAAATATTTCAGATAAAGCTAATATATGTCACTTAATCTTAAGGACAAAATGACAGCTAGACATTTATGACATCAGGATATAAAGACGGATTTTAGCAGTGTGGCTGTTCTTCAGGGTCTTTACCTATTAAGTTTTATCATAAAACATCCCAGTAAAATGCAGACAATATTATTTTCCTTAAAATAAGATGAATTCACCTAAACCAAAATTGCATACATCGCTATAATATATTCACAGAAAACCAATATGTGTGCTTCGCCTTTTAAAAATGTTTTGCTTGAGAATTTTTACTGAACAATTATATGAAGTTTATGCTTAAAACATATTGCAGAACATAAAAATAAACTAATTTCAAGCATATTATTTGAGAATAAGCATTGTTATCATTCAGGTGAATATATATTTATCAATAAATGTTTATATTTATGGAAAACAACTAAAAATAGGATTGTTATGCAGTGTTTTAGTGCAGTTGATAAATTCGGGGTGGATGATGACAGGGAATTGGTAGCAATTTGTGAGTCAATATTTTGCGACAGAAATAGGAGGAGTTCTGCTGTCTTTGGATGAGTTTAAGTGTGTGTTTGTTTGCCTTTGCGCGTGTCCAATGTGTGTTTGTGTGTGGGGGTCAGAATCTATTTGACCCCTCGCTCGGCTGTCAGATTAGACAAATCCCACAGCTTATACTGCAGCCGGCCCACAGCGACCTCCCACATACACAAACACTACACGCCGTCCTGAATAATACGTGCACCCGTTAACGGCCAACAACATGCCACGTCTGAACTGAAACACACTTTTTTATAAAACTGATTTTCAAGAAGGGAATCAACCCCCCTAGTCTCTCCACAGGCCTCTAAATCAGGTTGTCCTATCGAGCTCCTGAAGAGCCACATGATGCCAGAGCATCATGTAAATGAAAATTATTTAAAATAAAACCAACTAAATATAATTTACAGCTTATATAGATGATTTAGTCATATAGATTTGATATTGAGATTTTTATCATTAGGTGATCTTATTTCATGCACTTGCTAACATGAACTAAAAGTGACATTAATTTACAGCATTTATTAATAGTTCTTAATATTAGTTAATAATAATACAAATGTTTCTAACATTTGCCTCGGTTTCACAGACGATGCTTAAGACTAGTCAGACGAAAATTAATTTTGAGCGGTCATTTTGAGCGGTCTCAACTGAAAATAACTTGCCACTGTCTCAAGGTGCACGGTAAGGCATTTTAATAAAATGGACTTTAATAGCCTAAATGAACTAAGGTATAGTCCTGGCTTATAGCTAAGCCTATAAAACCTGGCCATAGTGTTATACATTTTAACACACTATGTATAATTTAAAAGTAACGGATTGTGTTGTCCTTAATGTAAGACTAGATGTGTTTTTTGTTAGAGTGAAGTATTGTCATTGTTAGTTCTCTTAAACTAAGGTAGGTAACAAACAAAACACATTCATGTTTCTCGCAGCAATGAGCTGAACGTTTATAAACACAGTCGAGCAGACAGTGACAGTGACAGCAGATGACGGTGAAGTGTTGTGTGGTCAGTATAAGTGGGCAGTAAGCCTCCTTCCTCCCCAGTGAACCAGGAAATAACGCTGTGAAGCTGCCACAGGGCTGTGAGCTAACAGATGGAGAGCAGAGAGGCTGAATGTGGGCTGTGATCTCATGGGGGCAGACCTGAGGGGGAGAGAGGCTATTGGCAACAAACTAGAGATCCACCCTGTGCACATGTGAGCACACAGACCCCGATGAGCTGAGCTAACAGCCGACAAATCACATAGACGTGTCAAGAGGACACATCCGAAACATACATGCCTTTTACAAAAGAGACAGAAACGTGTGTGTGTTACGCGCTTGGTCCAGTAATCTTTTTGTAAAGGGTGTTTGTATTTACCTCTATTTTAAACCTGAAGCGGATTTGCGCAAGGAATTCCCTCCCTGGATGCAATGACTCTATTTTAGTTCTAACATACGAGAAAAATGCACGTGAGCGTGAGTGAGTTTGTGTGTGGAATGAGGAGGCAAATTGCTCGGGCATCTTTTCATAACGTCAACTGTTTAGCCAACTGAAAACATTGACATTAAGAACTGAGACATTGACAACTGAGTGTTTATGGGACAGGGTTTCTTATATCTAACAACAGGTCAAGGGACCGAGAGGTCACATGCTAGTTGTCACATGCGTTCTACTCCAATGATGGTTTCTCAAGTTCGGCTGATTTTCTGCTAAAAACGCTCAGTCTTTTTGAACATTTGCACCATTATTGGCCAGGCAAAATCATAAGGTTGTTGACTTTTGTGAAATTGAACATTAACATAGTAATAAATATTGGTTGGAACTGCACACACGTTTTTCACCAGCACTTGTGTTTATGGTTGAGTGACAATAAAAAGTTATTTTGATTTAAAACTATGTAACATCTGCTAAAGATGACAAATATATATATATTGGCCAATATAAATTCTACTTAAAATTATAGTTCATTTTAATTTTCTCACCCTTATGTCATTGCAAACCTGCGTGACATTCTTCTACAAAACACAAAAGATATTTTGAAGAATGCTGGTAACCAAACAACACTCTTCTCCATTGACTTCCATATGAACACAAAACCTGAGACATTTCTCAATATATCTTCTATTATGTTCTACTGTAGAAATAGTCATGTTTTAGGTTTTAAATGACATGAGGGTGAATAAATGATGGCAAATATTTAGTTACATTATCTCATTTGCAAATAAATATGCAAAGCATAAGTGACGACTTGATTTGACCATAGAGTTACAAAAATAGACCTCAACGTTTAGATACCACAATTACAAGCTGGGTGAATATATTTTAGAGTTGTTAAATTTAGAATTTACCCTACATATACAAAAATGACAATATTGACATTTCTGTTTAAAAATTACAGTTTTGAACAACACATAAAAACGACAAAGTATTATAAACCATATGATCATAAATATATTTATAAATGTCCAAAGAAATATATATATATATAAATGAAAACATTAAATTGGACTGAAACTTTACAGTTACCCAGATAAAAACTCTTTGGACATTTTTCCCATGTGGCAGTGTATCCTGAAAAATAGTGTAATTATACAATACTAAATAGTTATGAGTAGTTATACTTAACTAAATTACAAAGTAAATTGTATGGATATATAGTTATCTAATAAGTAATAAAGAAAAATATCAAAGGTAGTTGCAATATAAAACGTATATGATTTTTTTTACTTAGGCCTTACATTTAACTCTCATTTCGTGAGCTGTTACGCCCTCTATTGGCTGACACGTGAAAATTGACTAATTCTAACATCTGTCCACTGTCCTGTTTATACAGAATTAAGACTTATTGACATTTACAAAATTGTTAGTTACCTGAAGTACAGAAATAGGCCATTTAGAAAATAAAACAAAAAAGCAAATAACATAAAAAATAAATAAAGATAAAATAATTTATCTATCCATATTCAAATCAACAAGGATTATGGCATGACTGTAATATTGCAAAATTGTTGAAATTATTTGTAATATAGAATAGAACATTTAGAAAAATAAGTTTCGTAATTAAAAAAGGAAGATTTGTCTGTCTATATTCATGTCTCATATACAGTATAGATCTCATCCCGCTTTCTCCTGTAGTATTAATTTTCCCTACAATGGCAGTAAATGGGGCATGATATCTGTTTGGATTCTGAAATTCTTCCGAGTATCTTACTTTGTAATTAGCAGAAAAAGCTAAATGTACAGGTTACAACCTGGGGGTTAGTAAATGATGAAATAATTAAAAAAAAAAAAACTATCCCTTTAATGCCTGTCACTAACAATCTCTTTTCAGCATCTGGAGCTATTTATAATCTGATCCAGAGACATATCTTCTCTGTCTTATTATCTGTTTTCATTTCCCATTGGGCCAATATCTGCTTCTCTGCAGTGGTCTAGATCCCTGCCTGCCTCAAACAGAGAAAATGCTCAGTCCTACATCTTTATCCCCGGTCTCTCCCTCTGTAGAGCGAATCTTGTGCCTCAGGTCTGAGAGAATGCTGATCGAAGACACTGAGGCCTGCAGCATCTCTCTAGGGGTTTGATGCTGCGATCATGCTAAAGTCTGTACTGAGGCGTGGCTACTGCCCCTGGCCCCCACCCAAGTCTGTGTGAAGGGATGGTGCGACAGTCTTGCGCTCAAAAAACAAACCCCAGCACAACACTCCCTGACGACCAATACTGATGACTCATCAGAAAAAGGTGTGATGAAGTGTGAGCTTACACAGAGCCCGTCACATGTACTAATATTTACAACTCTGCAGAAGATTTCTATTGACAGCCCTTGCACTGTTTGTGAATAGGTGATTTAATGAATTTGTAAGATGTGATTCTGATTTGGAACTCACACCGAGTTCTGCATCAAGTAGGGTCATCCAAACAGGACCTCATTCTGCAGACACTGCAGAGATACAGACTGCCACCCGCATTACAACACACGCACACCCAGAGGTAGACACTCTCTCTGCAACATGCTTCAATCCCATGCAGACATGCAGCACATGCGGTACCTCTGTTTAAGGAATGGGATAGATCTGGTGTTCAATGAAATACACAGACAAAACACGAATCTATCTATCTATCCATCCTTCCATCTATCTATCTTGGGATATCAGCATTTTAGTGCAGGTTTATTGTTTTAGATGTTTATTTACCAATTATTTCATCCAAAGGACATCATGAAAATCTAAAATGACTAAAAATGCATTTAAACGTACCAGTATTCACATCGAATGACCTTTATGCGTCCTTATTTTTACCGATGCACATCTATATCATCTTATAGGTTACAGGATCAGAAAAAAGGATGAGTGGCCAAAAATCACAAGAGAGATTATTGAAGGGAATGAATGAGTCCTCTCCTGGGACTTTGTCTTTTTGCTCAGGGTTGCAGGTTCCCCCTCTCCACCACCGCCCCTGCGTCAGATGATGCTGACAGTCTCCGCTTATAAAAGATGCTCCAGTGACAACCTGACTGGCACTCGCATCTCACCTCTGTCTCTTTCTCTCTCTCTTTTCCACATCCACACACCTTACTCACACAGTTCGTGTTCTTGAAAGGAGAAACATTTCAACATGAGTTACTCCGGCGACATGTACACGAGCAGCTCGTACAGGCAGGTTTTTGGAGATGCGCCGCGACGCGTCACCGTGGCCAGCAGCAGCCCGTCCCGGGTGACGGCGGGGTACCGCTCCGCACCCCAGCATCACCGCACCTACACCTCTCAACCCTCCATGATCACATCCTCGAGTTACCGCACGAAACTTGCGTCCGGCCGCTACCAGTCCATGCCGGACTCGGTGGATCTGGCACAGACCACGGCCGTCACCAACGAGCTGAAGATCATCCGCACCAACGAGAAGGAGCAGCTGCAGGGCCTCAACGACCGCTTCGTGACGTTCATCGAGAAGGTGCACAACCTCGAGCAGCACAACAAAGTACTAGAGGCTGAGGTCGCCCTGCTGCGTCAGCGCCACAACGAGCCGTCGCGTCTCCACGACCTCTACGAGCAGGAGGTCCGCGAGCTGCGCGGTCGCGTGGAAGAGTTGACGCACGAGAAGAGCCAAATGCATCTCGACTGCTTGCAGATGAACGAGGCGCTGGAGCGCCTCAGGGAGAAGCTGGACGAGGAGGCTCGGCTCCGGGAGGAGGCGGAGAACAACCTGAAGGGGTACCGCAAGGACGTGGATGATGCCACTCTGTCCCGTCTGGAGCTGGAGAAAAAAGTCGAGTCCCTGCTGGATGAGATCGCGTTCATGAGGAAAGTGCACGAAGAGGAGCTGCAGGAACTGCAGGCGTCACTTCAGGCCACGCAGGTAAAAAGTTGATCTGCGACCTTATAACGATCCATTTGCATCTGTGCTATGAAAAAAATGTGTGATCTTCTTATGAAATATTACGCATGAATTACAATTAAGGCAAACACGGCTTATGCTTAGGACTATATACAAAACTATAAAAGTAGTAAACGCAAGTTTAGACAGGAAACCTAAAACGTTTATTAAATACAGTCGAGTTATTTATAACATATCATCCTGGAGATATTGGATACAAATTATATTTCATCATGTAGAACAAGTAATAATTGCACAGGTCACTTTTTACACAACAGAAGTTTTTCGTACAAAAAGGAAAAAAGACTAGACTACAAAGCTATAATTAATACGTAGTCATATAAATGCTATGTATTTCATCAATAATGCACGAGAAGGACGTGATATGCTATACATTGTCATTCAGGGCGGCGCGCCGCGTCTAACTGAATTTACAGCACTGCAGCTCAGACATCGTGCGCGTCCGTGGAGCGCAAATCATTGAGCGCCCCCGCACTGCGCCAGCACACCCCAGCGCACTAAAAAGCACACACGTTACCTCGCTCTATTTTTGCGTGAGTTTAAACTTAAGTATGCCGTGATGTGAATGTAATCGGACAAAATAGTTAATTGAAGTTAAGGTGAGAGTTGGTGGTTTCTGGATGTTTTGACTTCTTCACCTTTTTGGCTACGTGCAAACATTGATCCGGGTGCGCAGGATTTTGGGTGTGGCGACGGGACCCCGCAGCGCATCGTCCTTGAGATGGACTGCATCATGTTAGAGTCATGCAGAGTCATGCAGCTACTGCTCAGAAGAAACAAAAATGTAAACGATACTTCAAGGCTGCTAGATAAAAGCGATAGGCTACTTTATTGCAGCTGCGGACTTTCAGAATATTGCAGTAAATCATTTAGAAATTCTCACTTACAAGTAGCATAATAATAATGTGGGTTGTTTGCTGCGACATTTAAGTCTAAAAAGTCTCACACCTTTGTAAAAAGTTCAAATGAAACATGATTACGTTATTATTGGTGAGCATTCATTCGAGAACTGTGTTATATTGCACATGTGTTTACATCAATACTACAAATATTTCACAAACTCATGTAAACTGCTGCTGCATCTCCAAACAAATGAACCAGGCGAAATAGCAGTGTCATCTTTCCTCTTGCATAAGACCCCTGAGTCTGCGCTCCTCGGGCCAACTTCAGTACTGCACATATTAGGTCCACACTTCATTTTATACAAAACTGCTTCCTCTCTTTAATAGGCATGCGTCAAGTGACACCAAAGTAGCCTACCTATCTATATATAATGTGTAGGCGAAGACATCATGCAATGTAAATTATTATTCTGGGTGTTTATTATTTATTAGAAATCGATAATTACCCACGTAATTAAGGTTTGCCCACCAGATCAATACCACACCATAACTTACTTACACACGGCTAAAGACTGTTAAGGAATACCATACATTTGGCATTTAATTATTTAAGATTAGACTACACGCCACATATTTTGGAAGCTTTAAGGTCACAATTGCATTGTAGTTGTGTATCAGATTATTTACTATTTAAGTACAAATAGGTCTATATGGTCATGAAGACTTAGTTATGTATAATAATCAAACCATAGGTTTAAAAGGCACTTTGCTCCTTGACATAAAAATATTCGTTTTAAAACCGCCTTCAACCCTGTCCAGGTGTCTGTTGAGATGGAAGTCAGTAAACCGGACCTCGCTGTGGCTCTGAAGGACATCCGTGTCCAGTACGAGTCTCTCTCCTCTCGGAACCAGCAGCAGGCGGAGGAGTGGTACCGCTCCAAATTCTCTAGTGTGACGGAGGTTGCGGCGCGCAACAACGATGCGCTGAAGCAGACCAAGGATGAGCTGTCCGAGTACCGCCGACAGCTCCAGTCGCGCACCCTGGAAATCGAGTCCTTGAGGGCGCACAACGAGGCTTTAGATAGGCAGCTGGCAGAGATGGAGGACCGCCACAGCAACGAGATTGGCGAGCTGCAGGTGAGCTCATTTTATTGCATGCGTTTCACCATATGTATATTGGAAATATACCAACAACGTTTGCTCAGAGCTCCAAAACAACTCACTATAGACTGTCCAGAAATGTTAACATAAAATATATTAAAATTAACTACAAAATTAGGGAAAAAAGCCTAGACCACTTGAGCGGACATACATATTATCATTAGGGAACTCAATCTATTTTGAAAATTCATATTACCAACATGCCAACGCAGTTTTAAGTTTAAAAGAGGCAGAAAATGTAGCCTACGTGCAAGTCACTTCTCTCTATCTCCTTCCCTCTCACATTCTTGTTCTTTCCCACAAGCTCACGATCATACCATCATTAAAAAATAGATCACACACTCCAGTCTTTCTTAATAGATTTAAACAGCCCAAAAATAGTCGACATTCTGCGTAACCAGGCCTAATCATAAGAGCAAGGATGGCATCATAACATGAATGAAACACATGACTTACCTTAAGAAGAGTTGAAGGCTGCAAATGTTAGTGTTTAAGGTGTGCTTCCACTCAGTTGTGTATTTTTGGGTGAAGTGCTTTTACTAGTAGGTACAAGTAGCTGCTCTCTTGCTCCCTATTCCATTTGTGATACCTTTTAAAGAAAAAGTAGGGCATAGTCATTATCTATTATCTATTTGATCCAAATCAAAGAAACAAATAAACAACAGGTGTAGGTCAAGAACCAGACTTACTTTTTTTAATTTAGCAAAACAGCTTACACCAAATATGACATAAATCATTTAAATGTTTGGCACCAATGCTTGGCACAAGAACTTATTTGGGGGGGGTTGAATATCCCATGTATGGTTCCTTTATTATGCACTTCAATCACTTTACATAGGCTTTGTGTTACGAGCACAGTTAACATTTAAGACAATTAAAAATATATATCACTCCACAGCCACTTCTGCTTTGCTGTTTCTGCTTTAAGCACTTAAACACAGTCAATACATTTAAATCAGCTGAACTTGAACATTGTATTTTCAAATCTGAAAATATAATTTATATAAACATTTACCACAAAATATCATACCTGATTACAAATACTAAAGATTACGATATACACACACTGACATCCATGTAAAATACAAAAATATGGCCTATGACAAATAGACTTAGATAAATAATAAATAGCTGCTTCAAGTTATAGTTCACCCAAAAATTCTGTCATCATTTACTCACCATCTTTTCATTTCAAACCTATATGACTCCGCATATACAGTATATCTATACGATATCCGCAGAACACAAAAGAAGATATTTTGAAGAAAGTTGGTTACTGAACAGCACTGGCCGCCATTCATTTATATTGTATGGGCACAAAACCATTGCAAGGGACATGGTGCCGGTTTACAACATTCTTTAAAATATATTTTTTTGTTTTCTATTGAATAAAGAAAGTCATACAGATTTGAAATGACAAGAGGGTGAGTAAGTGATAGAATGTTCATTTTTGGTTGAACTATCACTTTTGAACTATCAAATACCTTTTCTATTGGTTGTTTTATGACAAGGTATACATTTTCTTTGGAATTATACTATATTTCAAGTAAATACAAATAAATTCTGCCCCACAGGATACTATTCAGCAGCTTGAGTCTGCTCTTCGTAGCACTAAAGGAGAGATGTCCCGCCACCTGCGTGAATACCAGGACCTGCTGAATGTGAAGATGGCACTGGATATTGAAATTGCTGCTTACAGGTCTGAACAATTTCCCCTTCACAATCATTTGCAGTAGCTGGAGAAAACTACAAGGTCATGCTGCCACATGAAAATGAATAAATATAATTCATGTTGAAGAATACTGTTGTTCTTTTTGGTTCTTTTTGTTTTTTCCTGACAGGAAGCTACTTGAAGGTGAGGAATGCCGCCTAAGCTCTGTTGGCGGAGCCATGCTGCAATCCGCCTACTCTTATCCGTCAAGCCGCCCTTACGTCCTGAGCTCCTACAGGAAAGGCGGAGCGAAACCTGAGGAAGAGGAGGAAGAGGAGGAGGAGAAAGAGGAAGAAGAAGGTGAGGAAGAAGCAGGAGAGGAAGTGGATGAAGAGGAAGGAGGTGAGGAGGAAGAAGCAGAGGAGGAGGAGGAGGAAGAGAAGGAGAAGGAAAAGGAGGATGAGAAGAAGGAAAAGGAGGAGAAGAAGAAAGATCCGAAGGAGCAAAAGGAAACCGAGAAGGAGAAAGAGAAGAAGAGTGATAGCAAGAGTGAGAAGGGGGACAGCAACAAAGGCGAGAAAGCCGCTGCTGTCAAGAGCAAGTAAAGACGCGTACCATCACTACTCCGGCCAATTCACGCACTTAATTCACACTTCGTCTGGACCCTTCTGTTTCATCTGTCCCTTTGCCACATGCACACAAATGCACAAATTATCACAAAACTAAAATGATTCCTTCATCTTCACTTTCATTTCATTGGGTGCCGATGATGCGGTTGCTATGGCGTCATGCTGAGCAGCATCAGACAGGATAGTCTAATCTGTAGTTAAGGAACGGGCCGGTAATGACAGTACAAAAAAGATAAAGAAAGTCTGTCTTAATGGAATAGTTCACTCAAAAATAAAAGAATGATATTTATTCAGTCTTGCAGCGTTCCAACCATTCTTTTCTTTGTAGACACAAACAGATACATTACTTAATCAATGACTGAGAATGTTCAATTTGGCAGAACTATTACATTTACAAGACAGCATAAAGATCAGAAAGACCCCAGTCACACCCAGTGATTTATATAAATGTCTGTAATGCCCATGACGTCATTACACAGAAGCTACTGAGCCGCCATGTTGGTATGCCCAAACGTTCTATTAAATTAATAGGAAGATATCACATATAACTGAAAAACAGTAACTTACCAGTCCCCGTTTTTACCTCTAAAGTCTCAGAGTACATTCTTACAACTCAAATATCTTAATGCAGGAATTTTGCCGTCATACTACTTATAGCGTGAGTTACTTTCATTTTCATTACAGCGTACATATCAGATCAGCAGACCAACGAGACACCTCAACATATGACAAATATGCCCCTATTATGTCCCTATTCTGCCCAAAATACATAAACATTGGAAAAAACATCAGAAGTAACAATTAATTTAAACACACATGTGACTTAAAACTTACTGCGTGCCTAATAAGCTGGAAAACTGTCATTTTGACTGTAGGTTCATGGCGCTCTCTGTCAGTTGGGCATACCAAGATGGCGGCGTGATGGCATCCACTGGCCATTGCTTTAGCGTTCTAGGAGCAATCTTGTGTTCATGTGCTATAATTACCTGTAGTGCAAGAGAACACAAAGAAGATGATGCCTTGCAGGCCAAATGCAAAGGCATCCAGTACAAAATGGACCAAGTCTGCTGGTTCCAACATCTTGGTGCTATTTGCTTTAAACAAAAGTGAGTTTTGACGTTGGAAGAGGTAAATGTCACAAAGAAACAGCATTTCTATCATACTTAGCAGAGCTTTACTTAAGCGCTGAATGTACGTCACTAGCCAAGCACAGGGACAGCCACATCTCCTATTTTCCCAGCATGTTAGTGCATCTATATCCGCATAGACAAAATGTTGACAGGCTTGTTATTCCTGATCATAGAGGGCCACGGTTTTGTAGAGTTTAGATCCAAGCCTAAACTAAATAGACCGTACATTAATGTGCTTTTGATTCGCACTGGAGCTAAATTCAGAGTTTACAGAGGCCCTCCAAAAGCAGAATTAAATGCCTGTGACGTTTTCACGCTTTAGCATGATGTCATTTTACCGTTGACCGTTACATTTCTATTCATCCATTCATCCAATACTTTTACAGGTCATCTGTTTGTTGTTCATGTTTTCCTGAATTGCACTGACCGCTGCACAGCAAACTTGGCATCACGGTGAAGGATAATAAAATCCTGGATTTGTGTAGACTTTAGCTTTGGGGAGAGGAGCGCAATGTGCATCACTAGTGTTGAATAATCTTTTGGCAATTAAACACTTAGAGAGTCTGATGCTTTAGAGACTATTGCTGCTAATATTCCCTCTTTCCTTTCCAATGTTAAAAGTAATTCCTCCTCTTGATTCATTCGTTAAAATCTTTCTCCTTCTTTATTGTTATCAACAATCTCTGTGCATTTTCTTGTCCTTATTTTCCCATAAGTGGTACCGTGTCCTTGGAGAAAGCTATTCTGTACATCAGTTATCTGAGCGTTTCTGCAGATGAATCATGGAAGAAAGCATGTTCATGAATCTGTGTGCATCTGTGTTATGTATTTTTGTACACAAGTGTGTTTGTCCGCAATCGCTCAAATTGGGTGCGGCAGAGCAGCTGGTAGTGATAGGTCAGCCACTCTTCTTTTGCTGCAGGTGACAAGCATGCCATAGAGAAGACAGAAGGTTCACAGACATTCACACCTACAACTATAGTGAAGGGCTATTACTGTCACAATATTCCCTTCCGGAAAACAACTAACACAAGAACCCACAATGACCATATACGCAACGCAGGCCTGCCCGACTGAATGATAACAGGTGGCAAATAAGTCAAAGCGGCAGGGTTAGAGTTTCATTTAGCAAAGTCATATTTATTCAAAGCTGTGAGAACACATCTGGATTTATACCGGAATTCGGAAATGTGATCTGATCTAATGTCATAATAAACAATCTTATAACACAAATAAAAATCAGTACAATTCACATTTTTTATTTAACGCATTGTTTAAAATTTCAATACAAAAGATGAAAACTAGCGAAGAACAAGACAGAAAGTACTGAGGAACATACCTAGAAACATTTCGATCTGACTTGACCATTCCAAAATACAACCATTCTTGTGATTTCATGATTCATCAATGTTTTCTTTTTTAAACTCATCTGAATGTTTTTTATTTTGCCATATTACACAAACTCCTCGATGGCAGAGCAAGAAAAGATCTCGAAACCTACATTTGTTTTTCAAAGGGGTTGCTTGATTTATCACATCATTGATCAATAAATGTATTGCCATATATACAACATCACACGTGTTGTTTGTTAAATAAGTCATCAGATAACTGGAAACTGCAAGCCCAATGATTTATCCATATTATCCATACACATTGAAATAACAAACGACATCACAGTTTACAAACTGTTGGCCTCAGACGTATTTGAAATCTAATCCAAAACAGCTGGATGGGAGTGAGATTTCAAATAATTATGACCAAATGGCTGTAACAATACTGCAAACTGTCCATTCTTTGTTCTGTTGTGATTTCAAAACTCAATGACTTAGTCAAGAGGAGTTGACATTTGCATGGCCTTGAAGCTTGACAATATGAGGGGTGGGATAGATTTGCTTGATGTGTTAAAATGTACGCATTGCCTTAATCATGACTGCTTAAGAGTTCTCACGTTTTCTTTATCTCTACACTGTTTTAGATATACAGTGATCTTCCACTAAAGCCAAATAAAGCCATTTATCAACCAAACGTATCATACAGAAACCTTGTTTTCTCTTTGCACACATGCCCATTCACAAGCTATGCAGAAGTTAATACTTTAAATTAATTCAATCTACCAAGTTATTCGCTCCTCTTTATCTCTATCAATTTTGTAACAGCATAACATTGAAACATTGTTTCAAGCCTTGGTTGAGTCAGATTTGGACAAACTAAATAATTGTATAAAACGGTCAGTTCTGGTCCTTGATTCTGATCGCATTACACTGGCTGAACATCATTTTATTTACTTTATTTTATTAAACCTTCCTACGCATATGGAATAACCGTTTTACAAGAGCAATAGGTCCCGCGAAGCATTGGGTTACATGCATTTTATAACAGCTAAGGGCTTTGGGGCACGACGTGAAGCGGAACTCACTGCTTCTTGGGCCTTAATGCTTTAATATACCTAGATTAATTTAACCCAAGGTTTGTCTGTGTTTGCTGGAACCGATGTGTTGAAACAACCCAGCACTTTTTAAAGTTTACAATATTTAAAAAAGATATAATGAATCCCCAAATAAGGAAAGAAATGGAACAAAACCTTTCTCTGTGCTGTCCAAATGGTCACTTTTAGCATAGAACAATGTTTGTGTGTTAAAAATTTGTATTGTATTCAGTTGAAAGAGACATTTCTCAATAGGTCACATTTAATCAATGTTAAATGCACATGTGTAGTTGACAAATAAACCGTGTCCTGAGCTGTGACAGCTAAATTTTCGTAAAAATACTAACAATGAAGATAAATATCTTATGCTATTTTATATTATAAATATAAATATGAATAATATAAAATATATGTCACACTATAAGAGACATGTACAGTGGCCTATATATGTCAACTACCCAAACGGCAAACGTTTCAAAATACAGGCTGCTATTGCTTTGGCCTCACTGAAATTTTTTGCAGTTTTAGTACTGCGTGTCATGAAAGGTTAAAGCAGAAGAGGAGCCTATTATTTATTTATCTCCCAAACATCAACATTGGTAGCAGAATGGTTCTCTTGGCTATACGCACCTTCAAAATAAAGCCATCGCCACTCCCCAAATCCATCACATCGACTTCCCTAAATCTGGAATAGTGATGTTCATCTATAACGAAACAATTTTCAAATTTGTCTACAACATAAGCATTTCTTGACGAAATGCATGCATATTTTCCAAACTTGCAGGTGTTATTACAGACTCAGCGTATCCGTAGCCTGATAAAAATATTTTGAAATATTTACCATAGCAGTGACATGCCTGATCTTAGAAACATGAAAAGTCAACATTATTTTGTTATTAAAAAGGAAGATTTTGTGCGAAAGTAATCACAGCTTTGTTGAAGTACATGATTAGAAACCGACTCTCATCCCAGCTTGACTGTGACTCTTATAAACATTTTCTATAATGATTTATTCATAAAAAGGCACTTAAAGTGCAGCTTATTTATTTTTGGTAGGCCACTTTGTTCTGGTATTTCTCTCCATTGCTCTCTCTCTCCATCGCTCTCTCTCTCTCTCTGCTATATATAGGCTTCTGCATTGCAGATGTCCTATTACCCAAAGCCTGCAGAGATGTAATAATTCCCAGCTAGAAGCTCTGTGATCTTGTACACTCCCCTGTACACAGATACAAACATGCATTGACTGCTTAACCACAATGACACAGCAGATCTAATCCTATAAACTATAACACACTAACGTGCTGCATGTCAAGAACAAACCATAATAATGAGGGCCATGATCACCTTATGGGCGATTCACATTTCGCGTATTTTGCGCATATTTGTTATTTTAAATGTAGATGCGCGAAGTGCGCGCTCAAATAGGCGGCGACGCGGTCGCAATGCGCATGCGCATGCGGTGCGAAGCTCCCGTTTTTCAATGAGCGGCAGCGCCGCATCGAAATCCAATATAGACAAGTTCAATGAAGATGGACACACAGATGATCACAACATAAATAAATCCAGAAGTAATTGCAAGATATTTTCCGCGCATATTGTTGCTTAGCAACGACGGACGCCACGCCAGAGACCGCAAACTCCTAGGCGCTTTGAAAAGAAGCAGCGCGGCTCGCGTCTAATAACGAATTTGCGCGCGCAAAAGACGCGAAATGTGAATCGGGTTTAACGCAGTTCTCTGGGCTCTTTAGACAAAATACAGATCTCATGTATTAAATATATTTTGGGGGTTATGATACGTAACAGGGAACGTTCCCACAACTTCCACTAACGTTGTTTTGAAGGTATTTAAAGGTTAGGGGAAAACATTCTTAAAATAATGTTTATGGGACGTTTTTATAATGTTTTCAAAGTATGAGTAACGTTCCTTTAATGTTAAGAAAAACGTCCTTAGAACAACATTCTAGAAACGTTCTATTTATGTTATTTTTACTCAACGAATGTTCTTGTAATGTTAAAGGAAAATGTTCTTAGACCAACGTTCTTGTAACATTGTTTTGATGTTTTTTTGCTCTTGATGAAGGTTTTCATAATATTAAGAGAAAACGTTCCAAGAACAATGTTTTCAGAACGTTGTTTTGATGTCCTTTGTAGTTGATAAATGTTCTGGTAATGTTACAGTAAAACGTTCTTACTACAACGTTCTTGTAACATTGTTTTGATGTTTTTTGCAGTTGATGAAGGTTTTTATAATATTAAGAGAAAACGTTCCAAGAACAATGTTTTCAGAACGTTGTTTTGATGTCATTTGTAGTTGATCGATGTTCTGCTACTGTTAAAGGAAAATGTTCTTAGAACAACGTTCTTGTAACATTGATTGGATGTTTTTTTCACTTGATGAAGGTTTTCAAAATATTAAGGGAAAACGTTCCAAGAACAATGTTTTCAGAAAGTTGTTTTGATGTTATTTAGGGCTTCATGAAGTTTCTTATAATGCTGAAGGATAACCATTCCTGGAACAATATTCTCCGAATGGTTTTTATGTTATTTTGTGCTTGATGAAGGTTCTCATAATGCTAAAGGTTATACGTTCTTAGAACAACATTATTGGAACTTTTTTTAGACATTGGTTAAAGAGTTGGACTGTAACCCGAAGGTTGGGAGTCTTAGGACCACCAGAAAATCTAATTGGGGGGAGTGAATAAACACCACTCTCTCCACGCTCGTTCCAACAACCAAAGGAGCCCTTGAGCACATGCGACTTCTGCGTTTAACGCAAGCACTCTCTGCAGTTTCCAGTTGGGGAGACTTAAAGTAGAGTGAAATGGGAAAATGAGAAATTAGTTCCTCTTCTATACACCACTGCGGTGTGCTGCAGTGTAAGGCATCTGCTAAATTGATAAATTTTCTTAGTTTCCCATTTCTCCCTGCTTTAAGTCTTGCAAACCGGAAACAGACGAGGGTTCTTCCTGTTTAACACGGAAGTAACGTGCTCATGCTCCGCGGGCATCACAGCAAAAATGGATGCAAAAACTGTACTATCACTGCTGTGTGTGAGCACTTGGATGGGGGAAATGCAGAGCACAAATTCTGAGTATGGGAAACATGTACTCGGTCAAACAACACTTCTAAAAAAGAAATAACTACATATGGTAAAAAATGTTGCTAGAAATGTAAATGTCTATGATTAGTATGCCCAGTTGAGACAGGATCTCTGTGTAACCCAAAAATTGACATTTGAGCAGCACAGTGTTCTGTCATCTTGTGCACCATGCTTTGTTTCACATTGTAACATCTATGGCTGAATTTACAGTAATGCTGCTCTGACTACAAATGATTGAGACCTGCACAATTGTCTCCTAAGTAACATTTTAACTTAATGGACTACTCAATGTTTGCTCTTTTATGCATCAGTGAGTGACAAAACACCTCTGCACATAACCTGGGACAAAAATATATCACAATTATAGTTTTTCATGGCTCTAAATTATAAATGGAGGACAGATTCGCTGGACGCATGGCCTGGCACAAAGTCTGGTCTGTTTTTGTTGAGCAGTCTGGCTAGTGGTATTTTATTACATTTATATTAACATTAATTAACATATTTTATATTATATAAATCTTAAATAATAATATATTTACTTATCATTGATTGCATGAGTGATAAAATATTAGCTTTTTAATTGTGTAATCATATTTTAAGTGTCTATTAAGTAAGTAATCAATCAATTCATTATCCATCCATCCATCATGGGAAATCAGAAATATTATGAAGCTGATATTTTAAAATGTAAGCTGTCTTTTCAAGAGCATGGCGACGGATCGCGCATGCGCACAACGAACGTTTGTTCACTCCACATTGCGCTTCATTAGGTGAGTACAGAGCATGTAATCTTATTAAGTCTCATCTTCATGTGTTTATTGCGATTATTACTAAATTAAGATGCGACTGGATTTTACATTACCGTATATTGACGTGTTTTGAAGTAAATTTTACATTTAAATCTAGCATGGGTAAGCCTATTTCAGCTTAAAACATACTAGCTATATTTATATTTTTTAACCATCCGAAAGTGCAGTAAAATAAGTAAATGTTTACTTATCGATTTCAGTCACTCTTGTCTTTTATTGAATACTTTGTGGAACTTGGAGCAGGGCGCCAATATTTGAATTCGGTGGTTGCTCACTGATGGCAGATCTGTTTGACATCAAAGTTATTTCACTAGAGTTTTATGTACTTTGTTGTTTGCGGGTTATTATATTCTCGATTTTGCATGGCAGGAACATATTTAAGTTGATTAGTTATCATTGTTGACTGATTATCCAGCGAGTTTATGTTTTTTTCCAGAACGTTCTGGGAACGCTCTGATAAGTTTAAACAGCAGAACTACCACCATATTATGTTTAAATGAACCTGTTAACATCGTGTCCTAACCAAACGCGATGTGAAGGTTTTATCCTAACGTGATGAGCAACGGCCATTAGAAACAGCAAATCTCTCTTCGTGCACTCTTCAGATGGATCAATCTGTGTTTGACATTGTAGATCCTACAGATCTAAGCTTTTGTAAAGAAATTGGAAATTTAATGTTCGACAACATTGTTATTAAGAAACTGGATCAGTGTGAGGTAGCCTTAACGTTTTAAAGCAAAGAACTGAATTCAGTTGAATGTAAGCTAAACTGTATTTATCATGATCAAAAATAATAAATTAGGATCTGTTCACTTCACAGGTGGAGAATGAGGAGACAGAAGACAGGTGTGCAATGGAGTCCAGTCTACAAACAGATTAAAATTGTAGTGTCCTATTAATATATGTTTTAATGTTTCTTCTTTTAAATTGTTGATACATGTTTAATAATTAAATACGTTTTAATGCTTTAAAAGGCAGTTTTCAATTTAATTTGTTACCTAAATGTTTCATGTCACTTTTGAATACTAATTTGTTAAAAAATTATGTTTTAAGAAATTGTTAATACTCTATATTAATGTTCATATTTTGAATGAAAATAAAGTTTGAAGAATGTTGTATCAAGTGTTTTGTAATCTTTTATTAATCTTCTTAACAGTAAATTAACAGAAACGTTATAGGAATATAAAAAGTAGGTGTTCAAAGAACATTGTGTTTTGAGTGAAAATAACGTTAGGAGAATGTTGTACGAAATGTATTTGAAACCTATAAAAACGTTCTAATATATAAAAAATTAATGTTTATAGAACGTTTTGATTGGAAATTAAGTTAGTCAAACGTTATACAAAACGTTTTGGTAACCTTTAAATAATATAATCACAACAAGAAACCTGGACATTTTAACATTATTAGAATGGTTTTTTTATGTTTAAAGAACGTCATATTTTGGTTGGATATAAAGTTAGTCAAAAGTTATCGAAGAACGTTCTTGTAACCCTTAAATAACGTTATAACCACAACAAGAAAACTGGACATTTTAACGTTTCAGAAACATTCCACAGCAATGTTTCCACAACCAAAATGCAATGTTTTGAAAATGTTTTTAGAACTTGTTAGCTGGGACGTCAGTATGGGCAAATCAAATTAGGACTAAATGAGAGCTTGGCTTCCACTGGTTCTATTTTACAATAGCTACATCCTTAATAAATGAACAATGGATGGTATGTGCATAGCTGACAAATAAACCGTAAATGTGTTCCATTAGTGTCACAGCAAACATAATAAATAAAAATAAGATAAATCTATCGTATGCTATTTTGTATTATAAATATGAATCATATATAACGATATATTCAACAGTTAGTCTGTTTTCTATGTACACACATTCTGTATATGACTATGTTATTTATTTATTAAGTAAATGGGAGCAAATAGGGCACTTTAGGATGACAAACTTTTAACCAACTTAACCAATACAAGTGCATAGCCTAACAGGCTACGTTATTATTCATAACCTAAAACATAAAAACCTCGAAAATCAAAGGGAAAATTAGACAACATTTGATTGGTTGATGGACTCATAAGTGTCCTCTTTGGTGAAATGGGCCCCTAATATTACTCCTCAAAAATAGCCTACAATGCACTCTTGTACATAGCCTACTTTGAACGTCTGTCAAAAAGAAACGATCATTTTATACTGTTAGAAATATGTGGCGTTATGGTGGTCTGTTCTGACAACCAGGGTACACTGTTAAAATCACCTATACGGTTATTGCCCACTTTTTATTTACAAACAATTTTTTTTTGGCTACGGTCCCAAATCCGCGGTAAATTTCTACTCACATTTTAGGTATCAACTCTTACCTTAAACTCCTGAATAGGTGTGACTTTTCTCAACACACCATTCTGGGTGCCATAAAACGCTTTAATAAAACTGAAATTTTACACGTTTTTTTCTGACTAGATAAACACCGTTTGCAGCTGTGCAATGATGTGCGCACCTGTGACCGCAAATGAATGCGCCAAGCCGCTGCGTTGCTCGGACTGCCCTACAGTTAAGGTGGCACTATATTACTCACTGGAAGAATTGTTTAATATGTATATTAAAATATATTATGTGCAGAAATGTATCACACCTAAGCTTGAACAGATGCAGAAAGAATTCGTAAACAAAAGAAACAACCCATTTTTGTTTTGTATAAAATGTTTTATTACCATTTCAGTATAAAACCGATCCATAACTCTGGCCAATTTAACAACAATTCCACAATCACAGCAGGAAATATCAGACACTTCCTGTTTGTCTCTCTCTAAAATACCAGACATTTGGGATGTGGAGGATTTAATTGCCAATTTAGTTTTGGCGATATAACAAACACAAAACTAACAAATCACTGTGGTTAGCTAGTATAACATTAATATTAACTTAAAAAAATAATGGATAAATGGATGAACAAGCCGATCTGGTCACACATTCCAAATGCAAGTCCTTGAGTCCATGTCATCATAGCAACTCTAATGGGAACTACACGGTCTTCTGCTGGCCCTTTTTGCCGATCAGAGACTTGTGGATGTGAGGAATCACACCTGCAAAAGACAACAAAATTATGCTTAGCACCTTTAACCATCCATATATTCAAGTACACAGGCTAAAGAGACTAATAAAAAAACCTCCAACATACCACCACCAGCAATGGTTGCCTTGATGAGAGAGTCCAACTCCTCATCTCCACGAATGGCCAGCTGTAAATGGCGCGGAGTGATACGCTTCACCTTCAAATCTTTTGAGGCATTTCCTGCCAGCTCCAAAACCTAAAAACAAATTCGAATAACTTTAAAACTTCTGACCAATTAACACTAACTTGTTCACATTAAATTCACAGGTGAGCAGAACTTAAAAGCATACTTCAGCTGTGAGATATTCAAGGATGGCGGCGCTGTACACGGCTGCAGTTGCACCCACACGACCATGGCTTGTAGTGCGGGTCTTCAAGTGCCTGTGGATACGACCCACAGGGAACTAAAATACAAAATGAGATATTATTGACATTTTGTATGCATGAGACCCAAGTCAAACGGTGTTCGACAAACTTTTTACTACAACTACAATTCATAAGACGCTCGAGAAAATGATCAGAAGCCCATGCAGAAAACTTGTTGAACGAGTCTGATGCTAATAAACCGACTGTAATAAATGTGCCGAAACAAACTATTTTCCATCCATGTCGTATATTTTACAAATGCACATTGGAGCATGGGTCATTTCAAAACAAGCACATGCAGGAGAATGACAAAACAGAAAAGCATACCTGAAGTCCAGCTCTTTGGGAGCGAGACACAGCTTTTGCCTTAGCCTTGCCACTGTCCTTACCTGCCTTACCTCCTGCCTGTAAAAGAATAGTGTTTTAGGATTATAAACATTATGTAGACAGCGTTTCAGTTAGCACAGTAATGTTTCTTTAAAGAAAGAGATAACTATTTGGCACAACCAAGTGCGGTTTGGCACAACCAAGTTTACAGTAATTAAACATGTTAAACCCACCGGAATAATGTGATATAAAAATTGGTTTGAAAAATAAATGTTCAAAACTATTAATTATAATATTAACTTATTTTACAATAACAATAAATTAACTTGTTTTATTTCCAGCAACAGCACATCAATGCATTATTCATATGCAACCTAACTACTACCAGTGTACCTAAACTCTACAACAGTAGTAAAATTTAGTAAATGGGGTTAAAACCCCACTTTGTGTAACTTGCACCCGCCGAGAGGTCATGATGACGAAATAGGAATTGGGTCTAGCCCTGCATTTTCATGAATTAACTTTTGACTACTAACTTAAAGCAAAGCCACCTGACATAAAATAAATGCAAATGGTCTCGAAGTAAAGCCCTCCAAAACCCCGGTCACATGATCACTGGCTCAATATTGAGAGAAATATCTCAACAATCTTCTTTCAATAAATGCACTTGCGCATAGTCAACAGCGGAACATAAAAAAATCGCAACAGTTGCAAGCAGTGCGAACAACTAGAAAATGAATGAAGTTAATGTAAACTGGTCAGCGTGAGCTCTATACCGCCGCTGATAGTTAACGTTACGGTTTAACTAGCTTAGCTAACCTGCACGCGAATATTTTTCAAGCATTGGTAATTTAGCTTAAATCAACGAGGGGTTTTGGACATATCGGGTAGTCGGATCAACATCCCATATCGACTAAAAGAAAACCTCGTGCACCGCGACTCGTCAAATAGAAACTAAATAAACACGCGCGATTTAGCAGCGTGAAATTCAACCAACGTTAGCAGCGAGCTACCAATGAAATAAAAGACTGAAAATAAACCACGAACCAAACGGTGCGGCACATTGACTTACATAATCGTGTTAAACGGAACATTTTAACACAGTCACTTACCATTTTAGCAACTTGTTGTATGTGAATAAGATCTGGGGAGGTCCGGCTAAAATCTATTTCGCCTCTTGAGTCGGAGGAACAATAAACCCCCTTTAGCGGAGAACGATGGAGGCATACCGAGCGACGGCATTAGCCAATCAGAAGGCCCGTTATTGGTTCGAATTTTACACTGGCCAATAGGATATAGGTTTGTAGTTTTTCTACCATCCCCCATCGGTGAATGATGTTTGTACGTAAAACACGTAGGCGGGACTTTACATTGACAACTACAAAATGTTCTTTGCTTACAGAAATGTAAATAAATGACTTTGCATTGTAACTGTAAATGAAAGAGAATGCCAAAATGATATATGAATAATATTTAATTTTAGAAAGCTTGTGCCTTTATTTTTCGGTCTAATGTATACAAAAAGAAAAATAATTGTGTACAATTAAAAAGTGCACACTATACCGGTTGCACCTGTTTACAAAGAGTTAGTATTTACATTTTCGTAAAGAACATAACGTAGTGAAACGCCACAGACTGATGTAATATTATATATGTGCTGAAGTGTCAAGTATCCGCAATAAGGTACACCAATCTCGAGGCCCATGGTACTGTCAAAACAGAAAGGCGGGGTTTATTTTTTGACGGACAGTACAAGTGAACCAACGAGAATAGGGTTCTACGTTTACTGGCGTAAGAGACAACCAGTGGTCCAATTGGAGAACGCCAAGGCCGTGACGTTCATGGAACATTAGCCAATCACAGTGTAAAAGCCCGTTTACGATTGGGACAGGGGCGGGACCTGGCGAAATACGGGTGGGAAAAAATAACGCAGCTCTGGGTGATGGTGAAGATGGCGGATGGGGATAGTGGGAGTGAGCGCGGTGGAAGCAGCGGTGGCGGTGGAGGTGGAGGTGGCGGCGGTGGTAGTGGCTTCCAGCCTTTCCAGAGGGATCAGGAAACTCAAGAGCTGGCGTCCAAGCGTCTGGACATCCAAAACAAACGTTTCTACCTGGACGTGAAGCAAAATGCGAAGGGCAGGTTCATCAAGATCGCCGAGGTTGGCGCTGGGGGCTCCAAAAGTCGCTTGACACTTTCCATGTCAGTGGCCGCGGAGTTTCGGGACTACCTGGGGGATTTCATTGAACACTACGCCCAGCTCGGGCCCAGCACCGCGGAGCAGATCGCGCAGTCTTCGAGCGGAGAGGACGGCGGGCCTAGACGGGCCCTGAAGAGCGAGTTCTTGGTGCGCGAAAACCGCAAATACTACCTCGATCTGAAGGAAAACCAGCGGGGGAGGTTCCTTAGGATTCGCCAGACCGTCAACCGCGGGCCCGGTGGGTTTGGCGTCGCGGGAGGCGTGCCCGGGGGTGGCATGCAATCCGGGCAAACCATTGCCCTTCCTGCTCAGGGTCTCATCGAGTTCCGCGACGCCTTGGCCAAGCTAATCGATGACTACGGCGGAGATGACGAGGAGCTGGTGGGGGGCGGCTGCGCCGGGGGGTACGGTGAGCTTCCCGAGGGCACGTCGATCACGGTGGACTCCAAGCGGTTCTTCTTCGACGTCGGCTCTAACAAGTACGGGGTGTTTCTGCGGGTGAGCGAGGTGAAGCCCAGTTACAGAAACTCTATCACGATACCATTCAAAGCGTGGAGCAAGTTCGGGGGAGCTTTCTGCCGCTACGCCGAGGAGATGAAGGAGATCCAGGATCGTCACAGAGATAAAGTATACGAGAGGAGAGGGGAAGAGGAATCGGAGGGGGATGACATCGACGACGACTGACCCGGACGAGAGTTCCGTTGCCCGGGTGACCCCGCAGAACGAGAGAGAGGAAAGAATTTACGTGCATGAAACGAAACTCTAATGCTCAACTAAGGCGAATAAACATGTTTGACTGAGAAACACTGTCATGTATATGTAAGAGAATGTCCATTTTAAAGCAGTATAGATGATGTTTGGCTAGATACATGGATATTGGATGCTCTAGATGCTCTTGTCATTTTTAAAGTTCCCCTCTGGCGTAAAAAGAAACCCATTCTCACCCATGTAACTCGGAGGCTGTTCACTAATAAGTCAATATTGAGGACATTTAGTGTTAGTGTATCACAATATGATGATCTAGATGTTTTTGGTGTTTATGACGGAGAGCCTACCAGCATCATCTGAATGATGTAGTGAATCTCATAGTTAGCTCATTCAGGAAGGGTTCTCTGAAAATATGTATGTGTGTATGTATATAAATATATAACTTGGTTAAAAATGTGTAGAATTCTGAGGTTTTAGGAGTTAATCTTGTGGACACAGAATACAGTTCAAGCAACAATATAAACGCAGTCAAAATGGTGCTATGAAACAGTGCTCCACCACTTAAGTATTGAGGTTCATGTGGGGTGTGAGTTTTATTTTCCTCCTGTTTTTTTGTCAGGATAGAGTAAGTGAAATCTCTGATCGGACATAGGGTGAATGTATGTCATAAATTGATATGGAATGTGCACATTGAAATTGACAAAGTAGATGGGTCGAGCACAAATGAAGCTGAAGCTACTTATATCACATATTGGTAAATGTATTATTAATAGTGGGTTCAATTTAAAGGTAATGATTCGTCCAAATTTGACTGGCAGCTTTATATCACCGCGTCAGGTAAATTGACAAGCTCAGACGACTTAACTGGAAAGATAATCAAATGTAGAACAACACCCACCTGGGTTTAAATAGATTTATTTTTAAAAACAACAGAAAAAAAGATATATATACATATATATACAGAAATATATTTATATAGATATAGAATCAATTATAAACACTTCCTGAACAGGCTATTTAAACGAATAAAACTGATGCAGTTATATAGGGGATTATTTCGTACTGATTTTCCATGCATTATACATACTGTAGTCCTATGGTTAGAAGAGAATATGAAAATGACAAATTATTTCAAATGAACTTGACAATGACAACAGTTCTTGCACCTTTTTTCAACAGCCCAAATGACATACGACGTTTTTATTAACAATAATTCTCCTTATGTTGTTACATTATTTTTTTGGTTTGAAGTTTCTGACCTACAAGAATCTTAATACAATCTGCCTACACTCCTAGATTTCTCAATATGTGTGTGTCTGTTTGCAACACCCTATGTTTTGTTCTTATTGCTGTGAGGGGGTATTATAAATGTTTTGACAAAGATATCAGTTTCCTGATGTTTATTTAGATTTATTGTTTGATCCAAAATAATTAGCCATAAACACCACCTGGGAGCCATAGTCATTTTTACACATTTTAATATCCATATGAGTTTCGACTTCATTCTTGTCGGTACTGTGTTATGTGAATAAGGCAGCTGTTCAGTCAAGTGTGTTCTGCTGTAATTCCCCACAAACTTCCATTGAACAATAAATAGAATTTCTTTGCTGAGAAAATACAGCTCTTTGTCCTCCTGATTTAAGAAGTATGTTTCACAAGCGATGCAAACTGTATCTGCTAAAATAATTATATTTATTTTTTACCTTTACAAAATGTGAATCTTTCACAAGATTTCATGATCCTTAATTTACAGCATCTTTGCACTACATTAGATTTCCAGTGACAAATTCATTGATGAGAATGTGCCCTAGATGGCCAGAATGAGATGACTTACGACTGGGTTTAACATTGCAGCTACAACACCGAACCTTCCAGCGGTGCGCATCAAAACCTTGCAAACTGGGTTTGTTCCACTTCACATATTCTGTGTGGCCTCGAGGCCATTCCAAACAATTTCTTAAAGCGGCCATATCACACAGAGCTTCCGCACATCTCATTTTAATCTTGAGTACTTACAGAATAGTATCGCACCCTTCAAATATACGCAGTCTTTAGTTTGTTCACTTTTTAATAAAAGACAGATACAGTTGGACAATTATTTCCGAAAACATGCTACGTGTGTGGGGGGTGTTCATGTCCGGCATCGTTTAGGGCTGGGAACGCCGCTCCATCTATCAGTTTCAAACGATCTCCAAATCTAGCCTTATAACCACCATTTATATAACATTCATCACCCAAATGCAGTGAACAAACAACACAGCTGGACTTGGCGAACATAGTGCTCTCTCTCACTCCTGCACACAAGTGAAAGTGACTTGTGCGCATGCTCCTTCTCCCGCTCTCCATAGTTGATGTGTGCCAAATGCTTTTCCGGGAAAATTGTCCAATAAGGGCTTGAAAAAAAGTTGTTACGTAACGATTTTTTATGTTCGAAAAAAACTGGGCACAGTGCACAGAAATACTATGTCATACGTCCAACTCGTTTTTTGAGAAGTTGACCATGTCAACCATGAGAAGACACGTTTAACATTGTAAATGAGTCAGAATGCATGAAACACCGTTGCATGGCCACTTTAAGTGATTTTCGCTGAGGATGGTTCAGCTCAAGCAAACACTACTATTGCCTCTTATTAGAGGTGCTTGCTGTAGGGCTGATGATACTGCTACTATTGCTCCTGGATTTCAACAAAAGTAACCCACACCGCTTGGCTTCTACAGACCTCAAATTGTATGGCTTGTTTAAGAAAGGATATCACTTTTCTAAGATAATAACCCAATGTTGTATAAAAGGAATGCTTACATTAAAAAGCTATTTTAAACCTCTGGAAAAATGTCTAAATCAGTTAACATTAAACAAACATTTAATGTTAACTTTAAATTTTTAAATTTAAAAAAAAAAGATAACATAAACTTAGGGATGAGATGCAAACCCTCAGAATACCTTAGCAAGCAGTAGTAGAATACATTTCAACATCACAATAATAAGGTCATGTTTGTGTCAAGCTAGAAAAATAAGAATACAAGAAGAATAGAGATGCCAAGAAGAAAATAAGGCTGAATAAAGAAACAATGTGTTCACCAAACTGTCAAAAAGTTAGTAGGGCAAATGGATTTTGGTGCCCTTGGGACCAAAGGTTGAGCAAAATAAACTTTTACTTACTTTGGAAATCACTAAGTGTGTTTTAATAGTGGTATTAGATAAAAAATTAATTCAAGCCTTTTGCATGACTGAACGGGGAGATATTTAACAAAAATGCACAAATGATGCACAAAATGGGGAATATAATGTAAAAATGCATAAATGCTGCACAATGACATGCATAAGAATGTTATCAAATGCTGCATATACTGTATGCTCAGTCTAATGATCGATTGATGAGTATATATGGCAAATATTGCGGTACAATCGGTTGTATTATTTGTGTATGAGTCTTTTGATTATCCTCAAAGTTAACAGATGAATCTCAACATCATATCATGCTGGACATGAGTCAAATAAACAGAAATGCTGAAAAGGGAAAGATTCTGGAGGACCTGGATAATCAGTGGACAATTTACTCGGGACTCGGGACAAACAAGAAACCCTTAAACAACTGTTACAAAACATAACAACTTTCATTCATTGTTCAGGTAATATCATACATTATTAATAATCAAGGGGATGTAAACTTTTCACCTGGTCTTTTTAGAAATTCGGTTATGATTCTTTGGTGTGAACTAACATTTCTTTTGTAAAACAAGTTGCATAAAAATATCCCAAATGTTCCAGACTTTTGACTTCAACTGTAGTTTTTGGCCAACAAATGAATAACTCCTTAATCTCATTTCCACACACAAGCTTCTCTGATTTAGTGATTATTTCACATTCTCTGACATCCTGCGGAGATAAAATGCAAGCAGCTGCTGGCCGGATTGTCATTCATTCAAAAACTCAAATTCACCCTGAACATTCACTCAAGACCTCATGCTCTCTCAAAAAAGTTGTCAGACGGATCAGATATTCGAAATTTGTATTAACCTTTTAAAACTGCAATCATGGAGTAGACGTAACATTTGATAAAAAACCAATGCCCTTTTAATCAGTAATAAGCCCTTGCACAGGTATTGTATTCAGAGCCTATTTGAGAGTGAAAAAGCGGTTTAACATATAACATTAAAACAGATACACACGGGTGATGATGAGGAGCTGGTGGAACACTGGAGGGCATCAGAGGGCTGTGACTCATAAATAGACTTCTTCTTACTGCAGGGTTTCCAACGCTATATTTAGATTTTGTGTTGCCATGCATGTTCTGCTATATACAGAATGACGATTAAAAAAAGCACAACCGAAGATGTTATATAGAACTTGGATATGCAAACATTATATATAAAATAATTTAGTCAGAGATAAAAGTTTATCTATATTTAGTACAGCGCCGTCTTTAACAGAAATGTTCATTTTTCAATTTCTGTAAAAATAAAATGACTTTTCACTTAAACCTGACAAATAAATTCTACCAAAAACAACCGATCTGACCGAAGGGGCTGGATACTCCAGCGTTATGAATGTGACAGAAAACCGCTTTTTACCAATATACTTAACCATTAGTTTAGATTTTACTTCTCCCTTGTTGATAGAGTTTAAAAATGGGTAAAATATCAGTCTATGCACAAGTTTTCTATTTTAAAAAAGGGAAATAAACACACGTTATGGACGTGACAAAGGTTTTGGGACACGACAAACTTTGTAAGATTTCTGTGAATTAAAATGCACAAACCTAATACAATTGTACCCGACAAAAGTGTGAAATATGTTGAGGATAAAAGGTTGGTTCAGGAAAGGTGCAACCAGGATGGTGTGTCCATTAAATCACAATAAATCATAATTTTTGTTTAGCAGAAATGGATCAGACCAGAGTTGAAGGTTCTAGATAAAAACACATACAAATGTTTTAGATTTAAATAAATATAACAATCACAAATTAATCACAATGAATTCCAAATATCACAAAGCATAATACACATGACTCACATAACATTTCCACAAAACTTTAAGGAAATATAAAGAACCAAACTTACAATATCAAGCACATCAACTTTCTGCAGCCAAGGAGGAAAGCATATACTACAAAACAGGTTGCATGCACAACTTAAAGAGCTACTTATTAATCATTTGATGCAGCTGGGGAGAACTTACAGTACAGTTATGTATTTACTATAAACCCTTGAATGTATAAAGTACACACTTTGGCAGGTATTGTATTGTTTTTAAGTAGCCAATGTTAAAATACATAATTATGCACAATTTGTTTCATAAAAACAATCAGATGGGATATATACATTATTTATGTGCAAAACATTACTAAAAATAGTCTACAGACTACTGTTACACCTAAAACATTTCCCAACCAAGAAAAATGTGTACAAATATCATGCAACCTAAATTATCAGCCAACAGTGTCTCCTCCTCAGCAGCTCAGCAAGTTCAGACATGTTCCTTGACACAGGTGTCAAGATACTTTCTCTACCAAGACAAACATTCACAATACTTTACCTACACATAATGCCAAGTGTAGTGTGTTCTAGTCATAGTTAATATTTTTGAAGAAAGAAATCAAGCAACACCCTGATCCTACAATCTGTGGGCAGCTCGATAAAAAGTTAATCATAAATACTGCAGCAAACTCATAGGGGTTAAGCTCCTGCTGTGAGTCAATGGGTTGGTTCGATAACCCAATGAAAATTAAAACATTTAATAATTAACAGAGTTTCTATCTACACAGGGTTCAAATAGCCCACCTTGTTGGCAAAGGAAACATCAAATGTTTGTTTAATGTTAACTGATTTAGACATTTTTCCAGAGGTTTAAAATAGCTTTTTAATGTAAGCATTCCTTTTATACAACATTGGGTTATTATCTTACGGTCCGTTGAACTGACCATTTTCTCTAAGGAAATATTATAGCGTTTATGCAGTTTATTTTGAACTATGATGAGATTTTAGATCATGTATATTGACAAAATGTTTTATACATATACAGACTGACCACGTCGTACTTTGGTACAGTTATTGTGTGTTCTGCAAATCTTAAAGCTGTCACGGTTGCGAATAAGGACTCAAGAAGATGAGGTAACAAAGGGTTTAGTCAATCACTGGTGAATAGTCCAGAAAACAGTGAGACAGGGTACTCCTGGCTCAAAAGCATAACCAAAAACTAAAATCTAGAGAGGGCGAGTGTGCACCGAGTGAAAACAATAATCCAGAGAGGGAAAGTGAGCGCCCAGGCCATCTGGTACAAGAGAACGCCAACTGGGAGAGAAACATCCAAACCGGCTTAACTATTAGAGAGCCACGACACAACATAAAGACCGTAATCCACTTGGGTGAGACATGCAAAGAAAACAACGCAACAAGCAGGGAGGGGAACACTGTGGTACAAATAGATAGATTGTTAACGAGGAACAGGTGTGAGTAATGAACAAATGATATTTGGGTAAAACAGCGACCAGGCGGGAGGAGAGTTGGAAATAAGGAACGTAACTAGATAAAACAATATATAAATAATAAAACAATAGAAAAAAGATAAAAGAGTGCAACAAACATAACAGAACCCCCTCCCCTAAGATGCTTCACGGCAGCCAAGGACACTACTCACGGGAACTGAGAAAGTGACAATCAGAGATTGGGAACCCAACATCTCTCCTCCCTCCCAGTCCACCATGTATTGATGACCCCTACCCCACCACCTGACGTCGAGGAGGCGACACACCGTGGGGCAAGTGACCCCTCTATGAGATGAGGGTGTGGTGGGGCAGAGGTACAGAAACATTTGACCTTCAACCATTTGGAGTCCATTGAAGTCCACTATATGGAGATTAATCCTGTAATGTTTTCATCAAAAACCTTCATTTCTTTTCGACTAAAGAAAAAAATACATACACATCTTGGAGGACAACAGGGGTGAGTAAATGATCATGAAAATGTACGTTGAAAGTGAACCATTCCTTTAATCAGCAGTATCATATTTGAATTTTGATTTAGTTATGATTCATATAAATCAGTATTTGTCCTCTTATTTGTGATTGTGGTATTAATAAATAACATGGTAGGAGTACTACTGTACCAAAGTACGACGTGGTCAGTCTGTATATGTATAATACATTTTGTCAATATACATGAACTACTTTACTGGAACAATCCAATTTTGTTTTCTATGAACGCATGAAGGCCGATCTTCCTGGTAGGTCATCGTGACTGTTAAGAGGCCTCATATCATCATGTACGAAAACATCTGCAGTTAGCACTCACTGTAGCCTTGAGGGCCTTCGTGTGTGAGAGTGTATTGTTTCAAGGAGAAGTGAGAACAAATGAAACATTCAAAGATGGACATAACACCAGAGACCACTGGCTCTTAACATGTTTTAATTAGTCATCTTTGATAATCTATTGGACTATATGTCCTGTCTCATGACTTCAGAACTCTTTGAGAGCTTTCTGTTCTTCCAGAAACTATTGATAACCATTCATGTGAGTGTGATTTAACGAAGTACTGATGTAATTAGAATCTCTTATAGCATAAATATCACTATCTTGAATGTAAGGCAGGTCGGGTTGTGGAACTCTTTGAGATTTTTCTTCAGTAAATTGTATTCTATTAATTATATTCCTGACTTCGCGTCTTCTTACATCACAACTGGTCTACGGGTCTTTTACTGTAAATCCCCTACACCCCAACTTCAAATAGTTTTACTTTCATAAAATGTTGGAATATAGTAGATTTTTAAATAGAAGATCAAAAGGAGAAACAATGCTGATTTATTTTGACAGCCTTCATAGCTCATATTTACAAGAGTGACAATAAAAGCACTATATTTATATATAACATTCATTTTTGTGGTCGATTTGACTTAAACAGCACATATTTATACCGTAGTTGACCCGTCTTTGCTTCTGACCCACATGTACTGTCCGTGTCTGGTTTTCATATAGATTGGTCTGCTGTTCTGTGTCATTTCCGGTCGACTTTCTTCTAGATCGAAAATCCGAAAGGTAAACATTCAGATTCAAAGAAATCCGTCCAAAAAGACTGATTCATCAAACCTGGTGAATTCAATTGCAAAGACAGACTTTTTTCATTTGTTTAAGTGTTCGTTGCAGATTGCATCTATCAAATTCTATTAAATCATCAAATGATGTGAACTGTAATGGCAACTTTTTGTTGTTAGCCATGTAAAAAAACAAATTTTAAAGAACTTCTAAAGTTTTTCAATGTTGCAGTTAAACAAGAGACGACCACAAATTATTAGATTATCTATATTTACAGTATGTATTGAATATCAGCATCTATCAAATGTTTTTTTTAATCATCTGAGACGGGGCTTATAGTAGAATCATATAAAGGGATTCGCAAAAATGCACAGAATTACACTTTCGCTGGGGTTCCCATTGTTGCTGATCTTTAAATTCTGCACAACCATCTGGCAAATTGACTCTTCATTGCTTTGAATGGACATGTACTTTCTGTATCTGGTATTCGGTTACACTGGTATTGTAACACTCCAGCTGACGGAAGGACGATGCCACAAAGGTGAACTGCAATATACTGATGTTTTTAATGAGATCGTTCGGGTAACAGTACACAGGTAAGTAAAATCCAGACAACATGTAAAATCCAAAAGTAAGTAATTCAAAACACGACAGGTATAGGATAAAGTTATTCAAACACGACAGGTAACATCAATGGGTAAACGATCATCAAAAACAACAATTACCGTCCCTTGGTAGGTCAAGATAAGTCGTAACTAGAACAGGCATAATAAAACTAGTCAAGTCAGCTTTATTTATATAGCGCTTTTTACAATTTTCATTGTTACAAAGCAGCTGTACAAGAAAACATTGACTATAAGCAAAACATATAAGGTTATGGAAGTCAAAACACAGGTCAAATATCAGACAGACTATAAATTCCTATATGCAGTTAATACAATATGACTATAAAACTTACAAAAATGTGAACCTAACCTGGTCGGGAGCAGGTTTTCTTTGGTAAACCCAGAGTTTATTTCCATATCTTCCCCCTTTAAAAGCGCAAGTGGTGTAACTCATTCATTAATACAGTCATTCATGGCACAAGTTATGATCACACAGAGACCATCTCTGTGAAAAAAAATGACATCCGTGCTTTTATGGAGGATTCAGTACATGAAGAGGCTGCATTCATTCATTCAATGCACTTTGATTTCAGGAGAGCAATTTAGGAGAATTTTGTAATGTCCCTGTGCATTTTTATTCACACTGTAGAGTTTTTTTCTTTACAGTGAATTAGATCATCATTTTTCTATGGACGATGAAAAATTACTTAATAAAGTGCATGAATAAAGACATAAATACAGACATACATGCAGAACTGAAGCAATAGAGGCTATAAACTATTTTGATGTGCAGCCATTGAACTCGAATCTGCATAGCGCAGCTTTCGAACCTTGAGTTGGTTGACCCTCCTTGTTGAAATGGGCCCTAGGTTTGACACTGAACAGAACATAACATGAGGTTTATAACAAGTCCAGTGGATGAGGATCAGGTGCGGATGTAATCATGGTGATCAGAAGTGGATGCAATTGATTATGGGGAAAAAGTCCAGTAAAAAGCGAGTAAACCGGGTGAAGATGCTGGGGAGAGTTTTACAGGTTTCTTGTCCCGTTTCATTTTGATGTCAGTTTTCTCTACACACAAACATACAAACATTTGGTACAATTATGAGAAGTGCCAAGACCGACTGTATTATTTTGATTAGTTTATACATGTTCGTCATAGATGAGGTGATTTTTTTAATACATCTATCAAATCAATGAGTACATTTCAGTGCCAACATCTGTATGTTGTTAGCTATTTCAAAACGATTGCATTGTTAAACAATAGTCTCAATGAATATGATCATCTGGGTGAGCATAGAATTATATGAAGCGTTTGGTAAGCAGTACAGATTTATACCTTCACCGTGGTTTCCAATGTCAGTGACAACCATCCGTTCAGTTGAGAAATACATCGGTATGTTGGTCAGTCTCGTCACCGGACTTGAAGCCAAGACATCTAGGTACAAAATCCAAAAAGATACATTTAAACAGATCTTAAAATCAAGTGAACTGCTAACAGACCGTTTTGTTTTTGTTTGTATGTGATCTATACTTAATGTTGTTAAACATAACGAATATGACTGCAAGCCATCTCATGTTTTATATGCCTATTGGTTTAATATTCTATTTGTAAGCCAGACTGTAAAATTACCATTGAAGCTAATTCTAAAATGTGACACCCGGTGTGAACAGATGATAACTTTGCCTTCATTGCAAACACACAGGGACATGTCGGGTTTAGCTACTGATTTCACAGTCCTCCAGTGTCCTGTTTGCTCACCCCATCGAAACCAAAACATTTCGTCAGTTGTTAACTTTTCCTTCAAAAACATATAAACAAACAGATCAAATTAAAGTCTCAATATTCATACAGTTCATTCAGATATTATTGTGGCATAATTTGATTTGCCCTAAATACACATTCAAAGGATACATGAACATATTACCTCAAATCTAATCTCATCGTCAGTAACAACAGGGAAATATTTCTTTTTGTTCAGCTCAAAGCAGAAAGCCATGCATTTGACTCGATCGATGTCCTGATACTTAATCCTTACAGTGACTAAAAAGAAAATAATTGGTGTTATTGTTAATAATAAGTATTTAATTGGGAAACATTATTAGCGTTCAATAATAACATTACACACACTAGAAAGTGTATTATTTATATATTTTTCAGAAGAGTGTGTACTCAAAGAGCCCTTTTTTGCTGGAATTGTTTTTACTATAGTAAAATGTAGTATTCTATTGTTTATCATAGTAATTACTACACATATATATTTAAGTTTCTGTTAATAGTATAAACTATAACACTTGGATAAAAGCTGTAGTACAATTACGGCTATCTAGGAATTAACATTGTACTATAGTTAATACCAAAGTTCACTAGGCTACTGTCATTTTTTATCATGTGGGTGGGAAATGAATTTATTTAACTTGCAATATAATTTAAATAAATTTTTAACTGTTTTAACTGTTGTCTATATATATAGACCTAGACGTTCTACTTTTCTACAAATCTCTTTAAAGCATGAATAGAGTTGGTTAACACCTTTACTGGAGTTTCTGTCGTTGATCTGAAAGCTCCTAACGACCATCTGAGGAGTCCCCGCACCTCTGCTTTCGACGAACACGTACTTTTCATTCATGGTCTTGAGATACGCAGGTATGCCTTCTTCGTTCATTTCTAGATGTCTTCCTTCTAGACACAACATCCGAGAACAGACAAGACAGATTCAGAGATGTCGGTCCTTGACCCCAGTGAAGTGAAGTTCATGCACAGTACTCTTGACGAGTCGGGTCAGAAAAACCAAACTCGCACATACACGCAAACGCAACAATCTATTCACCCACCCGATAGTTTGGTGTTATTTACGTTCAATGTAGGTTTTAACGCAGCACCAGTTCTGCAGTGCACTGTAAGAAAGAAATCGAGTTGTTATAGCAAAGAGTCATAAATCAGAGTGTAAGCATGCATGTACCTCGGCTGGTGTTCAGTTCGACGTTCGGCACGCTGTTTGATGGTCCGGTGCTGAAGCGCAGCTTTTAAATTCCTGCACACGACCGTACTGTGACGCTCGCGTCTGGAATCCATCGCCCACCTCTTTCCCGGGAGAAAAAAACTCGATGCCTTCAGGTGATGACTATCGCAAGCGATTTTGTCATTTAATCCTTTACGTTTACTAGTGTGGCGGGATGGTGAGGCGGAGAGCAAGATAACTAAAATATTCTCACATTAAGATACGGAAAGGCTTAACTGTAGCCAACTACCCCACCTAAGGACTTTCACCCCAGGAAATACTAGTGTTCAGAGGAAATCTAAAGCCCAGGTTCGTTCTTTCCAGAGAGGACTGAGACAGTTATTAAAACAATTAAAACAAATGTTTATTTTATTAAAATACAATTCCTATGACAGTCACTAAAAAGTACCTTCCAATACAGTTACCCCTTACGTTACCAACACGGGCCAAGAAAAGGTACGTAAAAAAAAGAACAATGTAAACACTACGGGCAGCCTTGGATCATAAAAAGGCACAAACAAGGAAAAAGAATATTGCCCCAACTAAAACAGTAATCACTCACTACAACCAACCACACACACTGGTGTTGCCCCCTGAACAACAGGGAATGAGAAACTCACTCGTGTTAAACACTGCACCCCAAAAAGAGGTGGGTAAAATACCCTTTGTACTATTGGCCACAGGAGCCCCGAGCACTTACAATAATTACAGTTAATCACAACAAAACTAAATAAATCAATAGTTACTGGTTCGTCAGTGAACTTCCTCAATGGAAAGCACTTCGTCTACAACCACAAATGGGGGAAACCAAGGACGAAACCCAAAGCACCCAAACTATAGCAATTACTGAAAGAAATTGTCACAAAACAAGACCATTAATGAAAATAAAACATTCAAAATGGTAACAAAACAGCAGCGTAATCCGGGGCAGTGCGTCTTGCCATTAAAGATACGCTTGCACTGCACAGAACTGGATGCAAGCCTGTTATACACGTCCCTCCGACTGCGTTCACGATCCGTAGGACTGTAGGACACAAACCTTACATTACACACTAATATTATAAAATCACATTCTACATATCACTCATAAGATCACATTCACACTGATTCACATACCTGATCAAACAATGAATGGGAAGATGTGCTTACAAAGCTCAGCTGGACGCAAGCCTGTTATGCATGTCCCTCTGACTGCGTTCTCAACCAGTCTAACACATCTGTACAGGTTCTAGCAGCACTAGCACGGTGTAATGACTGCCTGAAACTCACTCACTCACTCACTCACTCACTCACTCACTCACTCACTCACTCACTCACTCACTCACTCACTCACTCACTCACTCACTCACTCACTCACTCACTCACTCACTCACTCACTTTTAATTTGATCTGTTTGTTTATATGTTTTTGAAGGAAAAGTTAACAACTGACGAAATGTTTTGGTTTCGATGGGGTGAGCAAACAGGACACTGGAGGACTGTGAAATCAGTAGCCAAACCCGACATGTCCCTGTGTGCTTGCAATGAAGGCAAAGTTATCATCTGTTCACACCGGGGGCCTGTACCATGAAGCTGGGGCCTGTACCATGAATGTAGCTGAACAAACTCAGGGTTACAGGATTAGTTTTGGGTTGACAAAACCAAACCAACGTGATCAAGCTTTGTTGGTACCATGAAGCAGCTCGTGGAGTTTCTTTGTCAACTCAAGCTTTGATCCTGAAGCTAAGATTAGTTTGCGCGTGCGTGCACGTGAACGAGTGACGTCAGCGTGACTAAACCAATCGCATTATAAATGAATAAAGCGATTTCCACAATATGAACACAAAGTTGAATTTCAGCCATGGAGTGATATGGTTCTGCTGTCTACGCAAGAGAGATGTGTTTCAGAAACACTGCTGATTGAGTTAATGTTAAATTAAACGACTATAGTACACACATTTACTGTAGTGCTGTAGGGCAAACAGGATCCGCGGGGTCCTCGGTGGAACTACAAGGGGTCCGTACCCTTGCGGGCAACTTTTTTATGTAAGGCATGCGTACAGAAATATTACAACAAATGTTCATTGAAGCTCCTGCATATTGCAATTTTAACCTGCGCGCGGACAAAAAACATCCATTCAGGCAGCAGAAGCAGTTAACCTTACATCTGCTTCATCATTTCCCTTCAGAGTACACATGAGAGGAGTTGCGTGCATATAAAGTTCATTCTCATATATTTCTGAACTTATGTACAAATTTGTTAAAGCTGTAAACGGCTATTTTGACAGACAAATGACACGCACCGCTTCTGCATTGTAAACTCTGACATCTTACATGTTTAAAATCAATGAAACATGCACCGTTTACTGATGGTGCGTGTCAAACAAGTTGCCCAAAAAATAACTCGGACTGGTGCATGTTGGTCTCCTTTTAGTCTGATATGATGCTCTGCAGAAAAAAAACGAGTTTATTTTTTTGCAGAAAGACAACGGAGCTCAGAATTATAAAATAGCGGTGTGTTCTGCAACACAGAGAAGCGGAAGAAAATATAAGAATTACACTTAATAAAACGGCTGCTTTACAACAGAATACATAAGCCTTTGCATTTAATAAACTTTGCGCCATTAACCAGGGTCAGTCTTTTCATTGAAGCCTTAATAAAAACTACTGTTGAGGACAAAGAAAAATGTTCTTATACAGTGAAACTGAAAGTGTTCCTAGATGTTCTGCACCACAGACAAGAATGTAAAAAATCCAATGCAAATACATGTGATACAATAAAAGTGGAATATAAGTAAGTTTATTGAATTTCATATGAGTGTAAGGGAAAGCCAGCAAATTTGTAAAATCAGATTTTACCTATATAGTTGTAGTGATAGTCATTACGGTAATCATTGCACGTTATGTACTGCCCGCTTAAGACGGGGACTACGGTAGTAGTACGGGGTTCATCCGTAATGCCATGGCCTGTGAAATGTTAATAAAGACGACTACGAGTTAACACAGACGTGCGTGTGTATGGTCCTTATTCCTACGAGTGCCATCCTAACATTACAATAGTAACCAATATTTTATTTTATTTTTTTATTTTATTAAACAGTATAAAAAATAACTAGACATTCTAACACGCACTGTGAGTCAGTTACGTCACCTATATGTTTCTTTGCTCACAGCTGATTGGTCAAGCTTCAGTCTGAGATCTTGAATCTAGAACATAGCCTGCCCCGGAGCAGGTTAGCCGTGCAGCGTAAGATACCATGGCAACGAACACCGAATAAAGCCGAGCTACTTTCACGGTACCTAAAACCCAAGGTTGGCACAAACTAAACCGAAACATAGCTGGCTAGCCACCTAAACCAGCTTCATGGTACAGGCCCCTGGTTTAGGTGGCTAGCCAGCTATGTTTCAGTTTAGTTTGTGCCAACCTTGGGTTTTAGGTACCATGAGAGTAGCTCGGCTTTATTCGGTGTTCGTCGCCATGGTATCTTACTCTGCACGGCTAACCTGCTCCGGGGCAGATTATGTTCTGGATTCGAGATCTCAGACTGAAGTTTGACCAATCAGCTGTGAGCAAAGAAACATAGGTGACGTAACTGACTCACAGTGCGTGTAAGAATGGCTAGTTATTTTTTATACTGTTTAATAAAATAAAAATACTAATAAAAAAATATATATTACAAATATAAAATAAAATATTGTTTACTATATAGGTAAAATCAGATTTTACAGATTTGCTGGCTTTCCCTTACACTCACATGAAATTCAATTTACTTACTTATATTCCACTTTTATTTATCACGTGTATTTGCATTGCAGTTTTTACATTCTTGTCTGTGGTGCAGAACATAGAAACACTTTCAGTTTCACTGTATTAGGACATTTTTCTGAACCGTAGTTTTTATTAAGGCTTCAGTGAAATGACTGACCCTGGTTAATGGCGCAAAGACTAGTCTATTAAAGGTAAAGGCTTATGCATTCTGTTGTAAAAGCAGGCCGTTTTATTAAGTGTTATTCTTATATTTTCTTCCGCTTCTCTGTGTTGCAGAACACACCGCTATTTATAATTCTGAGCTCCGCTGTCTTTCTGCAAAAAAATAAACTAGTTTTTTTCCTGCAGAGCATCATATCAGACTAAAAGGAGACCAACATGCACCAGTCCGCGTTATTTTTTGGGCAACTTGTTTGACACGCATTCATTGATTTTAAACACGTAAGATGTCAGAGTTTACAATGCAGAAACGTTGTGGTGTCATTTGCCTGTCAAATTAGCCGTTTACAGCTTTAACAAATTTGTACAGAAGTTCAGAATATATGAGAATGAACTTTATTTGCACGCAGCTCCTCTCATGTGTACTCGGAAGGGAAATGATGAAGCAGATGTAAGGTTAACTGCTTCTGCTGCCTGAATGGATGTTTTCTGTCCGCACGGGGTTTAAAATTGCAATATGCGGGAGCTTCAATTAACATTTGTTGTAATATTTCTGTACCCGTGCCTTACATAAAAAAGTTTCCCGCAAGGACACGGACCCCTTGTAGTTCCACCGAGGACCCCGCGGATCCTGTTTGCACTAAATGTGTGTAGCCTACTATATAGTCTTTTAACTTGCGCATTAACGCAATCAGCAGTGTTTCTGAAACACTTCTCTCTTGCGTAGACAGCAGAAACATATCACTCCATGGCTGAAATTCATTTTTGTGTTCATGTTGTGGAAATCGCTTTATTCATTTATAATGCGATTGGTTTAGTCACGCTGACGTCACTCGTTCATGTGCACGCGCGCAAACTAATCTCAGCTTCAGGATCAAAGCTTGAGTTGACAAAGAAACTCCACGAGCTGCTTCATGGTACCAACAAAGCTTGATCACGTTGGTTTGGTTTTGTCAACCCAAAACTAATCCAATTACCCTGAGTTTGTTCAGCTACATTCATGGTACAGGCCCCAGGGGTGTATTCCAGAAAGCTGGGTTAATTTACCATCAGATTAACCCTGAACTGTGGGTTGATTAACCCAAAACCTGCTTACTCGGGGTATGTCGGTTCCAGAACACCTGTGTCGAGTTAGTTTAATCAACCTACTGCTAATAACCTTGAGTTAATGCGCGCGCACGGAGAACATATCAAGGCATTTTCAATGGAACGCCGAATTCAGGAGTCACCATGGAAACTAAGGGTGAAAAGTTACGTGCCGAGTACTTCTCCGAAGCGGAGTTAGAAGTTTTAATGTTTGCTTATGAGGAGTTCAAGCCCATTATAATGAAAAAAGCAATACAGCTGCATATGCGAGGGAGAGACAATTGGCTTGGCAAAAAATAACTGACAGAGTCAAATGCGTAAGATTGTTTTTATAACAAATATGCTTGCATTTTGTTAATTTGCAAAGTTTAACAATTGTATTTTTGAGCATGTGGCATGACTCGACAAGCATTTACTTTTCTCTACATCAGTTTCGATGGAGTGAAAAATGTGTCATTTGTCCTGTGACAGAATCTAGCTGGGGATGTACATGCAGATGAGGGTCCATCTACCTCTACACATACATACACATCTTAGCAGTGTAAGAACTTGTCCCTGGTTGTCCTTATTTACATAATGTCATGGAAATGGACCTTATACAGCTTCAGCTAGAGGAGAAAAGGCTGGCCATTAAAAAGCCCAACCTTGAAATAGAACTACTGGAGCATCGTCTTAAGGTGAGAATCATATGTGAACATGAATCTGTTATTTTGTGTGTGTGTGTGTGTGTATAAAGTAATAAATACAACTCTGTCATGACTCTTTTATTTCAGGATATGAAGAAATAGAACACATTAAATAAAGTGATTTTGACAAATCATGTCTCTAAGCATTCTGCCATCTCTGTGGTCTGCTAGATTCAATGGGTGTTGTTCTAGGTCATCTTCATCAGGACAGGGGGGATGCCTCTCTCCTCTTATTGTGGCAATGTTGTGAAGTACCACACAAGCAACTGTGATGTCACATGCCCTATTTGGAGTGACCCTGAGCCCCCGCAGACACTGAAACCTTGCCTTCAGAATGCCTATTGTCATCTCCACCTTGGCCCGTGTTCTGCTGTGAGACCGGTTGAAGCGTGTCTGTGGTCCGGGCTCAGGATCAGGGTAGGGTGTCATCATATAGGGGAGGCAAGGGTATCCTCTGTCCCCCAGCAAGTAACCATAGAAAGGTCCTGTACTGTTTGAGGTGTTCTGTAAATGTAATAAAGACTACAAGCATTTGTCTAACAAAACGTACCCTGTTGAAATTTGTTGCACAGAGATGACTCTCTAAATATTCTGGCATCATGTACAGACCCAGGCCATTTTGCCTCAACATTAGTGATGAGGTGAGTTGCATCACATATTACCTGTGAAGAACAATAAGTTTATTATTTGTAACACCAATATTAAGGAGCCAAAATATAGCTATTACCTGCACATTGATGCCATGCACAGACTTCCTATTAACATAGTCTCCCTCATTGATTGATGGAGCTTTAATTGGAATGTGGGTGCCATCAATGCACCCGATCACATTTGGGAACCCTGAAATTAAGATTACAAGTTTAAAAAGTCTGTGTAGCCTTTACGTGTATGTGTGTGCAGTCAAAATAAACCTATTAAGAAATGTCATTTAATTGAAGTAGATGACAGAATTTCTGAGAGCAAACCTGCTACCCTGTGGAATTCTTCTTTAATAAAGCGCATAGGTTTATGGCCAGGGAACTGTACAAAAGTGTGTAGAACCCGTTTCAGTGCCATGCATACTGTACGAACTGCTCTACACACTGTTGCCTTTCCCACATGCTCTGCATCGCCCACCTTGTAGAGAAAAGTCCCTGTAGCAAAAAAGCGCAGAGCAATACAAAGAATTTGTTCGGCGCCAAGCGCTGACCCGCGGTTTGTCACGTTTGAAATGTGTGGTTTTAGTAGGTTTGTTAAATAACTTAACGACTCCCTAGAAAAACGATAGCTGCAAATATTCGTTAGGATAAGAAAATACATCGATACGTGGTCTTATCACCCTCTCACTGCGAAAACCCCCCCCGTATAATCTGTGCCTCTACGTCCACAGGATCCTCATCGAAAGGGCACGCCATGCTCGGAAACCTCTCTGAAACAAACTAACCCTGCAACATATCCTGCTCCGGAGCAGGTTATCCTCAGAGAGTCAGTTGCTATGGTTACTTACATAACCCGAAAGTTACCTCCGTTTTTGGAACCGAAAGCAGAGGTTACACGCTTACTTACTCCTAAACTTACCCGGATAAATCACATAACCTGCTTTCTGGAATACACCCCAGGATGCAAAGAGTAACGCATACCCAGCCATTTGAATACTGCCTTTTTATTTAGAGCGCAGTCATGGTAATTCGTCACCAGCCGGTTACCTGACACCACTAAATCTACTGGGCAGATACTGCCAGTTCTCCACCAGGGGAAGTTATAGTGAGATTTCTATTCCACTACACTAGTATCCATTTTTAGACTTCAACTGCTTATTTTTTAGTTATAATTTACTATTACATTAGATAGGCCTACCTAAATATTAGATACTTATTCCTTAGCTACTAGTATATTAAATAGATACTAGAACTTAATCAGATACTTATCCATTAGATACTAGTTGTTTTGAATAGATACTACTCAGACTGTTGCCATCTTTAAAAAACGCATCTCTGCCGTCACGTCGCTGATTGATATATGAAGATATAAGAACACTACATACACTCTCGAGCAATATTGCATATATACAACAGTTCAATGGCACAAGAGTACAGATAAATCAGAAAGAATATTGGAGTGTCTTAAAACCCTCGTGTTTTTAAAGTAAATGCGGAACAACTTCCTTCCGCCAGAACACAGTGTTAAGATAACATATAATCTTTAGTTGTTTGAACAAGCTACTAGTTGGATCAACTAAACACAATGTTAAGGTAACAAATAATCTTTAGTTGTTTGAACAAGCTACCAGTTGGATCAACTAAACACAATGTAAAGGTAACAAATAATCTTTAGTTGTTTGAACAAGCTACCAGTTGGATCAACTAAACACATTGTAAAGGTAACAAATAATCTTTAGTTGTTTGAACAAGCTACCAGTTGGATCAACTAAACACAATGTAAAGGTAACAAATAATCTTTAGTTGTATGAACAAGCTACTAGTTGGATCAATGTGTGTGTCTCATTGTGTTAACTTTGAAGTAGCTAAAATTTTTAAGGCAACCAGGTAACTTATTTTTTATGTTGAACCAACAAATCTTTTTTTACAGCGTATTTAATGAATAAATGCTAGTATTTATGTAACATCAGTGACTAGTAATTATTCCGTTGAAGATCTGTCATTTAGATATCAACTATTCAGTTCTAACTGGTGACTTCTAATGGTCACACTTATTAGGTACTTGTTTTTATTCATAAGGTATGGAAATCTTTTATTGGTTAGTTTCATAACTACATATTTTCTAGATATTAGCACTTATTCATTGGAAACTAAAAGGCCGGCTGATCACAAAAGAAAACTTGCAGAGGACAGCAAACACAAAGGCATTAAATAGGGGAAACCAACAAAGGCTGATGAACACAAGGCAGGTGTGGGGAATGAAACACTAATGGAAGCTAAGGAAATGAGAGGGGCGGGGCCAGAGACGAGACTGGCTGACCATAATAATTTTCTCTCCACACAAAACACGTGGTTCTATCATGATTCTGCCACCAGGCTAGAAAATCAAACAGAATCATGATAATTAGATACTAGTACTTATCTATCAGAAACCGGTACAAAATAATAGGTTAGGGGTGCCCAAAAGCAAATTCTGATTTCGATTAAATATGGAATAAACAAGTGTGGATGCCAATTATTTTTTGTCAGTTTTAAGTTATTTCAGAGAAAATTGTGCATTCTTCGTTTTTTGTGAACAAATTTGAGCAGGCGTATGTACAATGTTTATATAAATAATATAATATTATTATATTTGCGTGTAGCAACCACATCACGAGTGGAAGTCAAATATAAAACTTTATTTTTTTATACTCTTTATTTGGCATTTTTCTTATTTTACAACACAACATACAGAAACAAAGAACAAGGGGCACTATAAATTATATAATAACAAAATAAAGTGTTAAAATTGTTCCGCTTCCTTATATGCAAACCATTTTGTCCAGCACTTATTATAGATGTGTCCTTTGATCCGTAGAGAGTATGTCATCTTCTCCATTGAATGTATCTCTTCCACTATTCCTTTCCATTGTTCAGTCCGAGGTGAGTCTTTTTACATGCAATCATTAGAATTTTAAAAAGATAAATGTCGTCTTTTTGGACCACCTCATCAAGTATTAGACCTAACAAGAATAACTTAGGATCTTTAGGGATGACATAACCCATTATCTTCCCAGTAATTAAAAAGATACTGTCCCAGAATTGTTCTAACTTTGGGCACGTCCAAAATATATGAGAGTGATTGGCGTTCCAATGCCCACACTGTCGCCATCATTGCTGTTGTTCACCCCTTTGGTTATTAATAATATGAGGTGTAATGAAAAATCTGACCAGACTCTTCCACCCAAATTCCCTCCATCTTTTAGAACTAGTAGACGTCTGTTGTGTCACGCACATCGAAAGCCAATCACTTCTTATTTCACTGTTATAGAAATGTCTCACTTGATAATATTTGATAATATCGTCCGCAAAAAGTCCAGTTATATGTTCACAGTGCACAGTGACTGGATACACCTAATAAATTGATTGTTAAAGCCAAGACGCTCGAGCACCTTGTATAAAAAGGGCCAGCTGACCCGGTCAAAGGCTTTCTCCGCGTCTAGGCTGACTAGAGCCGAACTCAGTTGTTGTTTCTTGGCTTGATCTATGACAAGCAATGTTCGTCTTATGTTATCATAAGTTTGACGGCCTTTAATGAATCCTGTTTGATCCTCATGAATCAAATCTATAAGATAATGCTCCATTCTCTTAGAGATTATAGAAGTAAAGAGTTTGTAATCAACATTCAGTATTGAGATCAGGCGATATGATTCTATGATGTTTTTAGATATTACAGCCTCTCTCCATGAAGGCGGTATCTCTGCTCTACTCAGGGTCCAATTTAAAGACTCCAGCAGAACGGGAGCCAGCTCCACCTTGAAAATCTTGTACCACTCATTAGAAAACCCATCGCTACCTGGGCATTTATTAGTTTTCAGATTTCCAATAGCTGCGTCGACTTCTTTTCGAGTGATGGGGTAGTTAAAGCCTCATTTTGTATTGATCCTAGTGAAGGCAGGTCTAATCCTGCCAAATATTGTGTACAAACACCTTCATTTACTGGTTTTGAGGTTGTGTATAATGTTTGATAATAGTTTTCAAAGATTTTATGCATTTGATTAATATCATGAGTCAAACTATCAGTTAAAGGGTCCCTAATTTTGGTAATCGAGTGTTTCAATTGCTGCTTTCGGAGGCGTCTTGCTAGAATTCTCATGGCTCATGGTTTTGTAAATCGTAAATTTTTCTCTATTTCTTCGTGTAACATATCATTTATATTATTTTTAATAACTGTTATTTGTTCGGCCAATTCTTGATCATTAGTATTTTCTTGTTGTTTTAGCTCTAGACTCCTAAGTGTCTTTTCCAACTTGTCATATTTTAATCGTTTTACCTTCTTCAAATAGGCAGTTCTTGAAATGAGTCTACCTCTCATTCCTGCTTTAACTGTATCCCAAACCAGAGCAGGATTTACCTGACCATTGTTCTTATCCTCTACACACTCTATTATTTCCTTCTTAATGTCATTAATTGTGGTTTCCTTGTTAAGAATGCTCATATTTAAGTGCCATAGTGTTGTTTTTGATTGATTAGATAATTGAATAGAGAAATAGACAATATCGTGGTCAGATATATCAGATGTTCCAATTTTGCATTCCTTCACCCTAAACCTGTCAATGGTGTTCATCAAAAAGAAGTCAATCCTGGAGTGGACTTTATGTGTGAGAGAATAATGGGTATAATCTCTCTTTAATGTGGAAATCCCTCCAGACATCGAACATACCTGTCTCTCGAATTAAGATATTAAGATCTTTTGATCTACCAGTTTTTTGGAGCTGGTTGTATCCATGGTATAATTTAGGATTGTATTCCAATCACCAGCACATATTAGAATCCCCTCACTTTCTGAGATTATTGTATCAAAAAGCAGTTTACAAAATTTCCTGTCACTTTCCGGTGGGACATAAATGTTAGCAAACGTGACCACCACATTATCAATTCGGCCTTTTATGATAGTGAATCTGCCTTCTTTATCAACCTTTTCAGAAATTAATTCAAAGTTTAGAGAGTTGGAAACTAGAATAGCCACCCCCCTTTTCCTACTATTTTTACACCAGCTATGAAATGTATTTGAGTACCCTAATGTTTAAAATTTATCATGTTCTTGCTTAGACATATGCGTCTCCTGTAGAAAAGCTACTTTTCCCATCTTTTCTCAATTTAGCTAGGACCCTTTTTCTTTTCACTGTACAACTCAAGCCATTGACATTCAAAGAAGCAATTTTCAAATCATATGACACTGTTATAATAGCAAAAGCAGTTACATAATTTAGCGACCCCTAAGAACACACATTGAACAATAACAAAAATGAACCTTAATGAACTGACTTCCAAAGGAAAAGAGGATTCTTCCTCCTCTCCTGTAACCCCGTTGGCAGGTGGAGGGTTAAGTCTCTTTGGACGAGAGGGCACGAAAAAGACAGTAGATGTGTCTGGGTGTAAAAACACGTCCATTTTATTAGTCCAACGTAGACGATAAATTGCGACCTCTCCCACGTAGTAGATAATCAAACAATGGCCTGAAAAGCATCGGGTTGTAGCGTGATGCCCTGCTCCTTTTTAATCAGATTGTTCCTTCTGGAATTCTTGCAACTTGGCCTTCGCTCTGAGCGCCACGACAGGCCCACTGCTGTTCGCCGGCTGCCAGCCCAATAGCTCCCGAAGACGAGACTCTTTGCTGTTCCCACTCTAAGTCTAACACTTTGATCTGAAGTTTCCTCTGCTGTTCGAGGCAGGTGCACAGCGCCTCAGTCGCCTCTTCTGCCCAGCTCTCCACCTGGTTCACGCGGGCCGACGCCTCGTCCATCCGCTGTGATAGGCCTTGTACGTCGGTTGCGATATTATCCAGTTTACCGTTAATTTCTTGTCCCAGTTGGCCAATATCCTGTTTAAGCTTTGTATTGTCTCCTTTTAGATCAGATTTTAAGTCCTCTATTGCCTTAAGTACCCCAGCTGTGTCCGTGCTTATCCCGGGGCTCGCCATGATATTGCTAGCTTGGTCCGGTTGGGTATTAGCTTTTGCGGCTGAGGCATTTTTATAATGAGCTTTGGGCATTTTTATCTATCTATTGTGACCTAGTGTGCTTCTTCTCCCTTTCATATTTTATTTTGTTAAAAATAACAAACAGTATAGCGAGTTCAAACGGGATTTTCGAGGTTAAAGTGGGAGAGAGGTTTCAATGCGACCGTTTACTCCATGTGCACACCCGAAAGTCCAAATATAAAACTTATTTAAATACTTTTTGAACAATGATATCTGAAATGAATGAGGATGAAACATCCGTCCATGTATAATGCGCGATTTGCCAAGCGGCACACTACAGCATATACAACATTTAAATAAACATCTGTAAATAATGAAAACTTAAAAAATATAAGAAAGTAAACTTTTAGTATTATTTGTTAATTACTTTTACTTTTAGACGGCAAGCAGATGAACTGATGACGAGTTTACAAAGAAAAGGGGAATGTGATTGGACTCATGCGAAAACAAGAATCAATGTTGACAGACTTGGATTTATTTCTTTTGAACAGAACAGGTAAGACATTTTAATATTTCAATATTAAATATTCATATTATTCAAACACAATTCAATATGTTGTTATAATTGCTTCCAATGTTTCCTCGTCTGTAAGTCGCTTGGGATAAAAGCGTCTGCGAAATGACTAAATGTAAATTCAATTTTATTTATATAGCGCCTTTCACAATGTGCATTGTTCCAAAGCAGCTTAACAGGGGAAAATAAGAAAAACACAAAAAAGGTAAAACACAGAATACGAATAGTTTAACTTGTTATATAACACCTAGTAAATAATATCTAATGTCAGCAGTCTCCCGGTGGTTTATTTAGCATATTTGCATTAGGTGAATGCTTGGCTGAAAAGATGCGTCTTTAATCTAGTCTTTAAATTGGGCGAGTGTGTCTGATCCTCGAATAATATCAGGAAGGCTATTCCAGAGTTTAGGTGCTACGTATGAGAAAGCTCAACCCCCTTTGGCGGATTAAGTTATTCTAGGTATTATTTTGAGATCTTAAGAGAGCGTGATGGCTTTTAGTGTGATAGAAGCTCTGTTAGGTAGGTAGGGGCTAAACCCTTTAACGCTTTATTAGTGATTAAAAGAACTTTAAAGTCAATACGATACTTAATGGGTACCCAGTGAAGGGTTGATCAAATTGGGGTTATGTGATCGTATTTTCTGGACCTGGTTAGAACTCTGGCAGCTGCTTTCTGGTTTGTTTATTGATGATGCTGGACAACCACTAAGTAGCGCATTACAGTAGTCAAGTCTGGATGAATAAGCTTCTCCGCGTCATCAACAAATAGAATATTTTGTTATTTGGCAACATTTCTAAGGTGGAAAAAGGCTGTTTTTGTGACATTTGAGATGTGATTTCGAAATGACAGGTTGCTGTCAAATGTAATATATAAAACAAAAAGTAGTGTTACAGACGGGAACAGTTTCATCGATTGGTATTTCTCTCTTTTTTTAAATGTAATTTAAGCCCTTTTTGCACGCCATAGGTATTATCTGGGGACCTCGTGCAGGGCTGAACTAGGACAAAAAAAGGGCCCTGGCATTTTTACTCAGACCGGCCCACCATCCAACCAGTCGGACACAACCCACCAGTACACCAACCTTGCGGTTTGATGGACCCAGACACTGCGCCATACGAGTCTACGTCGTTCTTCAGCCTTCCATAGCACATAATGCGCAGCTATCCTCTCAACTAAATCCATGTCCGGCATTTCGCAATTAGACTGGCACCGCCTGACAGAAGCCCTTTCCATGACGCGAATGAAGTGCGTAAACGCAATATGTTAAAGCATCCAACTGCACGCGAATAGCGCGATTTACTACGTTTGATGTGAACACACTATAACACACTGACTGCATCGGACACAAGAAACGGAGGGGTGGAGCCTGTTAAGAGATGATTGGGCCAGCCCAGTGTCAGTATGGAAAATGAACCAATGTTCCGCTGTCCCTGCTTTATGGGCCGTCGTTGGCAGATTAAAAAAAATTATATTATATCCGCCCGAAATGCGCCGGCCCACCGGCCATTTGCCCGGTATGCCAGATTACCAGCCCAGCCCTGCAGGCAACACGTGGCATACGACTCAAAACATCAGACTTGGCCCAGAAGATGTGCACAGGTGCGCAAATGAATAGATGTATAAAACCTGCGCACGCTCTGACACCAAGCAAGCGGGTCATAGCCGGTTGTGATTTTATGCATGTGTACATAACCTTCTCTCAACAATTAGTGGTCTAGCTTTTGTTGAAACTAGTAACTTTGCATTAGCACCTAATGTACTATTGCTCTTTTATGACATATCGCTTATTGCTCCCTGAACTCTTTATAAGTCGCTTTGGATAAAAGAGTCTAAATGACTAAATGTAAATGGGACTTTACCACTGCAGTTGTCACGGCCACCATCACAGCCCCAATTATGTAACTTCTGAAAGTGACATTCAGCTGGCAAGTGGACTTTAGTTAATTATTTAAACCTTATCAAAGCTTTTCACATCACCGCTGATTGCTTTTGCAACTTTGTAGGCAGATATCAGATTCCCAAAGTAAACACTCTGGTCTTTCTGATAAATAGCTTGGTTTGGTTCACAAATCAGGACTGAATATTTAGCCCATTTTGTTTTCTTGAGTGTTTTGTGTAAAATAACTAACTACCTTTATATGAGAAGTACTGACTTTAACTTTTTTGCTTCTTAAATTAAACTTTGGCAGTATGATACAGATAATAAGTGAAACCTGAATAAGTAGTTTTTTTATATATACAGCAATATAAAATCAACACACAAAATACAGGTTAAAAGTCATTTCTGTTTTATCCAGCTGTCAATCATATCAATGAAGATGAGCCAGAAAAGAGCATCTTGTAAATAGTAAACAGAGAAAGGTGAACAGCCAAAGCTCTGGTAAAATTTACCAAAAGATACTTAAAAGGATAGTTCTGTCATTTACTTATCCTCAGGTTGTTCCAAACCTGTATAAACGTCTTTGTTCTGCTAAACACAAAGGATGACATTTGGAAAGAAGTCAGTAACCAAACAGATCTCTCCCCAAAGTATCATTTTCCCCTACTATGGCAGTCTGTACTATGGTTACTGACAATTTCCCCAATATCTTTCTCTGTGTTCATCAGAGTAAATTCATTTATACAGGTTTGGAATAATCTTATGGCGAGTTAACAATGACAGAAGTTTCATTTTTGGGTGAACAGTCCCTTTATATATAGCAATAAACTTAGCTGAAAGACATGTCACACACCCAACCAAGCACAAATACCGGAAATATATTTACAACAAACAGTAAAAGCTCATTAAAAAAATTAACTGACTCCAGTAAAATAAACATTATTATGTTTCAATCTCCTCTGGATAAATGAGTTGAACTTGCACATGGTTTCTTAATGCTTCATTCTCTCGGTAAACATACACAGGGGAGTTCTGAGGTTGTGAGTCACCTTCGACCGCTTCTTTACTCTCACCCGCAAGGTCAGAGAAAGAGGTCACACAAGGGTCGTGTTCCAGCAGGGCTTTGGGGTAGCGCAGAGCCGTCTTCTCAATTCGCACAGAACGCCGCACGGGGGTAAAGAAATGAATTTTGTGACCGTCTACTTTTCCCGGTTCAGCCACTTGTCCACTCCTCTTGCCCCTGAACAAATGCGGAAAATAAAAAAGACAGATATGACTACACTGAGCATTCTTAAAAGAACATATAAATAAAGAATGTTTTCCTGTTGCCAATGCTATAATGTCATTCCAAGTCTCCAAAAACTCTTTATCAGACTTGAAAACGGTTCGAAAGCAAACTCCTCCGTATGAAGGCTGTGAAAATAAAACCACATCGCTAATCCAAAATCCAACCTTTCATTGGAGTATAAGAATTTTAAATGGGGGGGGGGGGGTGTCATTATGTATTAAATGTATTTTTCTCCAATACACATTGCTCATAATTAGCGATTTCATTTCACAGCCTTCATTGATCATACTTAGCTAGAGGTAGATTTTGAGCCCAATTGTATGTAATATTTATCAATATTTGCCATTATTCATCATCGAAAGTGTCAATACCCACAATCAATTCAAAAGAGAAACAAGGTACATGCGATTGAGAATACAAAAGTTGAGTTTTTGTTTGTGTTGTGTTCGAGTGCTGTACCCTGGCGTGGCAGTAATTTTATATTTGACAACAGATGAGTCTCCCCTCATTCCGCAAATAAGAGCACCAACAGGTTTTGGGGTGCACAGGATGTCACCGAGGACTTCATGTTCATCATCCGTTTCGGCCTCTACTGCTTCAGACAGTTTTGGAATAGGAGACGAACCTAAATAAACAAATAAATATATTTTTTAATAATTTTAATTTCTTGCCTTTAACATTGGCACCTATAAATCCAGAAATAATCTTACATCTCTGTAAAATAGCTTCACAAATCATTTTATTATAGCCAAATATGACCGTTTACTCTATAGCAGTATGAAAAACTATAGAAATACACTGCAGCCACCAAGCAAAACTAAAACTGGGGCCTTTATTAGAAAACAGCTTGTATATTAATAAAACATCACCTCTGACCTTGTGAAGACACTGTAATGATGCTTTAACAACGTAATTAAATGTTTATAACAGACATTTAGACTTCACCTTGAACTTGTTTCCTTTTAAGGATCTCAAACACCACAGACCGCAGCTCATCCACTGGCTGTTGAGAGAAACTGAACATTCAAACATCTGTTTCGACTGTTTTTCCGTATGCATCAGCCTGTGCAATCTCCGGTTAGAGTAAATGTTTGCTTGGAAGGTACCTGGAATAAATGTTAGATAATGCCTAATGACCGTTCCAATGATCTCTAAAACAAGAGATATCAAAAGATTAAGCGATTGAGGCTCAGCCATTTGATTCCTTAATTGTCTGTGTTACAGTGTTCTTAAACCAACAATCACCTTTGCAATTTGTAACCCTTTATAACAAAGTGAATACTGATATACTGTATATAAACACAGGTCGATGTTTTTTTAGTAAAAAATATCAGGTAGTCAAAAATGCAAGAGACTGACCTCTCTCACTACACGAACAGCCTCCTGAAACATGGGCAGGACCTCCAGGTTTCCTTCTCTTTCCATGAGTCTGGCCTGGCAGATCCAGAATTTAGCAAACTTGTGGGCCATCGGCACCCGTGACAGCACATCTCTGACCTGCTCCGCCGGGAAACCCTGTGCCACACAGAAACGGCATCTCTGTAATTCCAAAAATGCTTCAGAAAATCCAAAATGTCAATAACCTAAAGCAATACCATGAGGAGTGGACCAAAAATCCTCCACAGGGGTGTAACTAAGAAGAGTTTAGCATCTTGTAGGTAAAAATTAAGGTATTACAACTTATTGACTCTGATGGGACAATCCCTGCATCATACGTGACAAGGTGCAACAGAACATAAAAAGATAATTCTCATGAAGTCATGAATAAAATTGTGGTTTTGTTCATGTAGGGTCACGTTTGTGCATTCATAAGAATATAGGAAATCAGATGAGAAGTTTATCACACCACTACAGCTCAACTGAAGCACTATTACATTTACATTACGTCATTTAGCAGACGCTTTTATCCAAAGCGACTTACTAAGAGTTCGGGGAGCAATAAGCGATATGTTATAAAAGAGCAATAGTACAATAGGTGCAGGGGCGTTAACTCCGAGGAGGCAAGGGAGGCGGTGCCTCCCCTCCCCCTCGAAAATAATCGAATGAGAATATTATTAACAGTTCAGAAATTAAATAGGACAGCTGATAGAATGTATTAAGCGAAATATGAGATCAATCAGCGTATAAAACAGTGTGAAACAGCGCCCCCGCTCGAAAGAAATCCAAAGGGAGGCAGCGTTTCTCTTGCCTCCTCTAAGCTCATTGACTTTACATATACCCGCTAAAGCGTGCCGTGAGTTTGAGTGGGGGTAATTGAAAAGAATGGAGAAAAGTCACGTGAGAGGAGGCAATGCCTCCAACGGGCTATGATTGGATTAACTCATCAGCGAGATCCCGCCTTCCTGCTCGTCTTCGTCATACATTTAAATTAGATTGAACGTTAATTCAATAGTTTTATTAGTTGTATTAATCGGAGTTTAGGATTCGTTTCGCAGATGGCAGAGGCAGAGGAGTTATCGATTGTTGACAGAATATTACGTGGTTCAGATTTGTTCAAAAACGTTTGCTTGTGATCAGGCTTGCTCAGGATAAGAGCAAGTTTAAAGTAAGTCACATCTATTTGATTTGATCTCTTAAATGCTTTGAATATTTCTGGGACTGCTAATAATTAAATTGATGGTATTGGTAATGATCAGGGCCAGACGGAATGCGCGTCCGCGGACCGCGGGTACCCGCGGATATTTCCGCGGAAGAGTTCGCATCAAGTACTCTGCTGTTTAGTGTTTCAATCTGATGATTTTATGGCGTGATCGATTCCAAAGACACCCACAGTCTACTTCTCAAGCGAATCTAATAGATCGTAATCGTTTCTAAAATAGGCTACAGAACAAGCGAATTTTACCTCACGCAAAGCAAAAGTAAAAACCACTAATGAAGCAGCCTGTCTTTATAAATGTCCACACGATATGGTTGTCGTGTTCGTATTGCCTCACATGTTTTTGTTGATAAAAGCAAGCTTAGCCTACACATAAAACTTGGGTTTAAGAAGCGCTGCGTAATCAGACGCAGCAAACACACAATAATGCAATGAGCGAACAAGTTTGTTAAAGCGCTTATGTTTTTTCCACATTAATTCATTTCTTCTTCATCTCATGTGCTGAAACAGTATCACTGAAAGATCCATTAAAATAGTCAAAAACACGACTGAGATCGTCATAGTTTAAAGCTGTGAACAGCATTTACATGTATGATCATCATTATAAAAATATGTCATTCTGCATGTTAAATGTATATTATAAATAAACAAGTAGGTCTATATTCAATAATGGTTTTTATAAAACATGTTGTTAACGTTTTTATTTAGGTTTAATTGCAATTTTGACAGCTGATTTGTAAATGCTTTTATTTTGTAAAGTTTAAAGGCACATTCTCTCAAATCTTTTAACAAATTTATTTTAAAACCTTTTTTCAACTTATAACATATTTCAAACAATATAAAAACTATTCGGCAGATTAAGAAAAAAATCTGCGCAGAATTAACAAAAAAAGTCTGCAGATTCCGTCTGGCCCTGGTAATGATGTAATTCTTATATAGGAAATATAGTACCAGAGGAAGATGAAGGTGGTGTTGATGTACCTTTTCCCAAAGCAGGGAAAATATAAAACTACAAAAATCAGAAGTACATACTGTAATGAACTTGTAGTAATCAAAAGGAATTTTTCACACATAAACACTGAAATGACTGACCAACGCACTTGTTAATAGTACAGAGATGAACAAAAATTACATGGGTAGAAATCTGCCTCCTCATTTTTTAAGTCCACCGCACACCACTGAATAGGTGCTAATACAAAGTTACTAGTTTCAACAGAAGCTAGACAACTACCTGTTGAGAGAAGACTTTTTTTTCATTTGTCTGTGAAGTATTCACAGAAGAGGTGGGTTTTAAGTAGTTTTTTGAAGGTTGTGAGAGATTTGGTTGACCGGACCACGTTGTGAAGGAGAATGAGCGGGAAAGCGATTTAATGCCCTTATGAGAAGTCATTACAAGGCGCCGCTCGTTTGCTGAACATTACAGACACATTACACAGTTGGCTCGGTCTGGACGTGCAGTAAGACATTATCTGGTGACGCGTGACATTTCTTAATGTACTTCTACTAATAGTTACAGCAAGCATACTTGCAAAATCTGAGATCACAGCTTCACGTAGTTTCAAATTCCCCAAGGATGTCAGACGTGCAGGAACATTCATTGTATCATCATGCATTCATGAATCATGCAAAATAACACTAAAGACGTGTTTTAATGAAGTAATGACCAATTGATTGTCGATGTTACGTGTCAGAGTTATTATAAAGATAAAGAGAAAAGATATGGAGTAATTTGGATAACTTGAATGATTCAAGACATACTTTTTGGAGCTTCACCCCTATTATCCCTGTATAAAATAACCTGACTGTATTTTACTTTTAGCAGGGAAATCATATACATTAGAGATGGCATGAGGGTAAATTGAGAGAATTTTACATATTTGGGTGAACTGTCACTTTAAGGGTGTGTTCACGTATGCCATGTTTGGTTTGATTAAAACCAAATCTGGAGCGATTGCTCTTAAGGCGGGCATACACGGTGCGATTTTTGTATGAGCTTGCATTCGATTGTTTTTGCTCGGGAAGAAATCGGTTATACTCGTATGGTCACGGCTAGTATCTTGTGCAAGGAGCAAGACACGTTACAAGCACTTCCTGATCATTTTCAAACATGTCAAAATAAATTTGTAGCTCACGGTCTGAAGTATGAAGCGGATTTGGCAGTCCAGCTGAAGTTGATTAATCAGAAGTTGACTTGGGCAGAACCAGCCAGCGTTGTGTGATGTGTCATGCCCCATTTACCATGACAAAATTATTGTCAATAAATATTTTTGTTGTCGAGTAGTCGTTTTATCTCGTGACTTAATGTAAGAGCCTGCATTATCGTGATTTGACCACTTCGGCATTGTGGAGCTAGTGTGTAATGCAGCCTTGCTGAATGCGATTGCAGAAGATAGCACAGCGTGAATTATGATGAGCTGTGTCCCAATTCCGGGGCTGCAAACTTCTTAGGTCGCAGACTTGGAAATTTCCTAATTGGGTCACCTGCTGCTCATGTTGGTGACAGCAGCAGGACACAGCAGAGACGTTTCTCTGACGTCGACATTTTTTATTTTATTTTAGAGATTGACACGTTTTTGTAGGTTTAAACAGCCCAACAGTATATCAAATTAACCAAACTTAGAAATTCAAAACACAATTATGCACCAATTATGTTAATTAACAACATCACAAATAATATTAATACACTGAAATGGACCGTTTTTGTGAATCAAATACTTTTATTTAACTAAAGTTTTGAATGATTATTTAAAAATGTCAAGCCGTTACAGGCGCTGTGTTGGAAGGAACATTTGAATTGGCACACAGCCTATCCAGCCTTCAGTCACGATGCTGTGATGCAATCGGCCTTCAATGAATGCAGCCCACGAATTGGGACACAGCCATAAACAACATCGAACTAGCAAGGTTTGGGAAAAGTTCACAAAATGCTGTTGTGTGCAATACATGCATGCTTGAACTTGCATTTCACAGGAGCATCGTACGTGTTGGAACAATTGAAGAGGAAACATCCCGGCACAAATAGAGCCGGTGAGAGGTTAGTGTTCGCCAGCCTACTATCGGTAAATCCTTTTATTAGACAATCCAGTACTAATAATAACAACAAACAGTGTTGATAGATGTTTAACAACAATAAGAGGACTTAAGACTGTTTTGAAAGGTAACTGAGGTAACTGAAAGGAGTCTTATCACTTGTCTTTCACTTGTCTTTGTTTAGTTCCATATTCATGACGATTTACAGAAGGAGATGTTAGGAAGAATTATATCATATCAGTTACTTTTATTGTAATTAAATAGTGAATGTATTTTTGCTTGTCATTTCATTTTTACCATAGAAATGTGATCATTTGATGATAATTGTTTAGTACAATTGTAATTGTTACTGCTGTAATGCAGCAGATTCATTTATTTTTGTTTATTGTTCAGAAAGAGAACAAAAAAAGTATTCAATGCTTAGAGAGCATTTGTGTGTTATATCAGTTGGACAAAATCAGAAAAAAAAATCTATGTACCTGTATAGTTGGTTCAAAGTTTATTAAAACAACCATTTCAAAAGCTGGTGTAATTGTCTTTATTCAACTTAATGTTTTTAAGTTCTCTTAAATATGTGTTTTAAAATCCTTTCTGTTATCACAACACGTAAATCATCTGCCGCATGCCGAAGGCGACGCAATGCTAATAACCTTCACAATGCATCACTGCTAGCAACTGCCCCTTCTACTTTCCCAATAGGATTGTGGAACTGCCAATCTGCTGTGAACAAAGCTGATTTCATTACAGCTTTTGTTAAACATTCTGGTCTTTCCATTGTAGCACTTACAGAAACGTGGATCAAACCAGAGGACTCTGCCACTCCCGCTGCCCTCTCCCATAACCACACTTTCTCCCACAGCCCGCGCATCACAGGAAGGGGTGGAGGCACCGGTCTACTCATCCCCAAAGACTGGAAATTCAATCAGCTAACACCCATGTGTGACAACACCTCCTTCGAGTTTCATGCTGTTACTATCACCCACCCTGTTAAAAGTCATTTTGTAGTTGTATATCGTCCCGCAGGTCAGCTTGGACATTTCTTGGAGGAGCTGGATGTGCTTCTTTCATCCTTCCCTGAGGATGGTACTCCCCTGGTGGTACTAGGTGACTTCAACATCCACGTTGGAAAGCCACAGGCGGCTGACTTCGTCAACCTGACCGCATCATTTCTCCTCGAGCAGGTTTCCACATCAGCAACCCACAAGTCTGGAAACCATCTAGATCTGATCTTCACAAGGTACTGCTCCACTCATCACTCTCAGGTCACCCCACTGCACACGTCTGATCACTTCTTCGTCACCCTTGACCTCGACCTCACTGCTCCGGATATCGCAGATGTCTTACCGATGGTCACCTTCCGGCGCAACCTGCGGTCTCTCCCTCCCTCCTGTTTTTCCTCTGCTGTCTTCTCTGCACTCCCTCCTCTGATGAGCTCTCTCTTTTAGATACAGACAATGCCACAGACACCCTGTGTTCCACGCTTTCATCCTGCTTGGACAACCTATGCCCCCTTGCATCTGGACCAGCCCGTCCATCCCCGTCGGCTCCCTGGTTATCGGATGTCCTGCGTGAGCATCGCACCAGCCTCCGGTCAGCTGAGAGAAAATGGCGCAAGTCAAAAGACCCTGCTGACCTCTTTCTCTACTAATCTCTTCTCTCTTCTTTCTCTGTAGATGTCACCTCTGCAAAAACAGATTACTACCACTCGAGGATCTGCAACTCTCCGGACTCTCGAACGCTCTTCAAAACCTTCTCTGCTCTCCTCTGTCCGCCTGCTCCTGCACCTTCATCGGAGTTAACAGCTGCTGATTTTGCATCGTTCTTCGTAAAGAAAACTACTGCCATCAGCACCCAGTTCTCTACGCCACCATCTGTCGAACCCGCCCACATCCCTGACACGTGTGTGCTCCCTGCCTTTTCAACTCTGTCTGAAGCTGATGTCTCAAAGGTCATTGGCTCCAACCACCCTACCACCTGCCCACTGGATCCCATCCCCACCCATCTCCTCCAGGCCATCTCTCCAACGGTTGTGCCTGCTCTGACCCACATCATCAACTCCTCGCTCACCACTGGGACATTTCCCACAGCGTTCAAAGAGGCCCGCATCACACCGCTTCTAAAGAAACCCACCCTGGACCCTGCACTTCTAGAAAACTACAGGCCTGTCTCCCTTCTTCCCTTCATCGCCAAAGCCCTGGAGCGAGTTGTGTTCAATCAGCTCTCCTCCTTTCTCATGCAAAACAACCTCCTGGACAGCAATCAGTCTGGGTTCAAGACCGGTCATTCCACAGAGACTGCACTGCTCTCAGTCATCGAAGCCCTGAGACTGGCAAAAGCAGCATCCATGTCATCTGTGCTCATCCTACTGGATCTGTCTGCTGCCTTTGACACTGTCAATCATCACATCCTCCTGGCTTCCATCAGTGCTATGGGTGTCTCTGGAATGGCGTTGCAATGGTTTGAGTCCTACCTCTCGGGTAGGTCATTCAGAGTATCCTGGAGAGATGAGGTCTCCGGCTCCCAACAACTCAACACGGGGGTGCCACAGGGCTCAGTGCTTGGACCGCTACTCTTCTCCATTTACATGACATCCCTCGGCTCGGTCATTCAGAAGCATGGCTTCTCCTATCACTGCTATGCCGACGACACACAACTCTACTTGTCATTTCAACCGGACGATCCGACGGTCGCTGCTCGCATCGCGGCATGCCTGAGTGACATCTCGCTTTGGATGAAGGATCATCATCTGCAGCTAAACCTTGCAAAAACGGAACTGCTTGTGATCCCGGCCAACCCAAAGATTCACCACAACCTTACCATTCAACTAGGCTCATCAACGATTACACCGTCCAGCACAGCCAGAAACCTGGGAGTGGTAATCGATGATCGGCTTAACCTCACAAGTCATGTTGCCAGCACCACCCGGTCCTGTAGATTCATCCTCTACAACATTAGGAAAATTAGACCTTTCCTATCGGAGCACTCTACGCAAGTCCTAGTCCAGGCTCTTGTCCTGTCCAAACTGGATTATTGCAATGCGCTTCTGGCTGGACTTCCTGCTTGCACAATCAAACCTCTCCAGATGATCCCGAATGCGGCGGCAAGAGTGGTCTTCAATGAACCGAAGAGAGCGCATGTAACTCCGCTCTTCATCAGGTTACACTGGCTCCCTGTTGCCGCCCGCATAGAGTTCAAAGCTTTGCTCCTGGCCTACAAGACCAACACCGGATCTGCACCATCGTATCTCCACTCGCTAATGCAGATCTATGTTCCTGCCAGATCACTGCGGTCTGCAAAGGAACAACGACTAGTGGTACCATCCCAAAAAGGAAAAAAGTCACTCTCCCGTACCTTCTCTGGATCTGTTCCACATTGGTGGAACGATCTACCAGCTGCTACAAGATCAGCAGACTCGGTTGCCATCTTTAAAAAACGCATCTCTTCCGTCAACACGTCGCTGATTGATTTTTCCTAATGCTCTTCCCTTTACTTATAAAAAAAAAAAAAAAAAAAACTTACTAACCTCACTATTCTTAGCTTTTTATACTGTGCTAGGCTTTAATGGACTAGTTTGATGCACTTATGTATTTTGTTGCCTATGTTGTTATAAATTCTTCAAATGTTTCCTCATCTGTAAGTCGCTTTGGATAAAAGCGTCTGCTAAATGACTAAATGTAAATGTTTTAACTATTGGCTTAAAAGCTGAATAATCATTTAAAACCTTACTGATTAGTCGTTGAAATAACCGATTAATCGAGCGCCCTAATAATCAATAGATCAGTCGATTATCAAAATTGCCTTCTCAAAAGGGTAGTAAATCCCTTTCCCGCTTATTGTCCTTCACAGCTCCTTCCTGCTGGAACATTCTTCGTAACTCAGTCCGGTCAACCAAATTTCTCACAACATTCAAAAAAACTGAAATCCCATCTCTTCTGTGAATACTTGACAGGCAAATAAAAATAAAAACTTCTCTCAACAGGTATTGTTCTAGCTTTTGTTGAAATTGGTAACTTGGTATTAGCACCTATTGAATTATTAAGTAGATCTGGGGCCCGTTTCAATAAGGAGGTTCAACCAAATCTAAGTTACTCATTTTTAAGTTTAACAACTCTGACTTCAAGGTTTAACCTAGAGCTGGTTTACTTAGAAACTTACAGCTGATTTGAGTAAGTTCAATTTACTCTGGGTAGGCATACCCTGGTTAAGCACGTGCACTACGACTATAAGAAGGCATCATCAATGGTGTTCCGATATGACGATTCACCATGGCAACGTTACAAAAAAGCAACATGGCGGCAGAAAGCATTTGAGAGCGAGGCACACTTTCCGCTCTGCATACATTGGATTTACTAATGTGCTGAAAATGTGTTTAAATTAATATACAGTTTTAATAAAAATGCACAGGGAAATGACAAAATTTCACTCTGGTCCTAAATTGCTCTCTTGAAATCACAGTACATCACTATGAATGAATGCAGCCTCTTCATGTACTGAATCCTCTATAAAAGCATTTATGACATTAGTCACTGAGATGGTCTCTGTGTGATCAAAATGTGTGCCATGGATGACTGTAATAATGAACTGGGTATATACAGGAATCCCAGAGCTAAATTTAATACTTTTAAAGACTTTTTTAAGACTCTTTCCCTACATTTTAAGACCCCATCGCCACTTTTTTTTTTTAAATCGGTTGAACTTACATTTACAATATAATGATTGTAAGATAGCAGTCTTAGTTTGTGATAACTCCTTAATGAAACCTTATTTAGACGGGTGGGAACGAAGAACATGTGAATTCATTGAGTGTCTAACCCAATGCAAGGTTTATTAGAAAGAGAAAAAAGGCTATTCTTAATGCCTTCCGACACACAGAGCATATGATCTCTTTGGACTAGGGATGCACCGAAATGAAAATACTTGGCCAAATACCGAACACGGCTTTTCTTATGTCTTCTATTTATTTAGTCAATTTTTTGGGCTTAACATGAGCTAAAAAACACGTTTTTTATTTCCTGGTGTGCTGCAAACAAAGAAAACGAAATATTACCTGCTGTAATAATTTAATACAGTCATCCAGCGATCGGTCCACAGCAAAGACAATGTCATGGGCCTCGTCTTCCTGCTCTATAGCAGTCCAGTAGGGTTGAGGCAGAGCAGAGAAGGTCTTCCTCCTCACCAGATGGACAGGCATCGGGGGGCGTTTGTACGTAATGCCTCTCGACTCCCGCCACTCCTGCAGTTTACGCCTGTAACAAAAATCAATGTCAGTTTGTGGCAAAAAGGATGCAATTGGTTTCTTGCGTTTCATGCTATCAAAACAACATGAGACACATAGCGTGAATGTGTCTTGTGTTGTTTTGATAGCATATTTATGAAGAACAGAATTGGTCTGTTTCCAGACCGAACTTGTACATTTCTTTATTAATCATGAAATGCAACTTACAGTCTCTCCTCCTGAGCTGTGGTCATCATCTTCTTTCCTTCTACTGGGGCGGTTCGAACACCTTGAGTACTGGGACAGAAACTGGCTTTGGGAGTCTGCAACTGCACCACAGGCTTCGTCTGGCTGGATTTCTTAATGGACAGCTGAGACTCTTGTGAGGCCGTGGTAGTGTGGGGCACAACTGAACTCTTTGTGTTTCGACCAAACAGTTGTTTAGACGCAGTAACGTTACCCAGCTTAACAGTGCTATGCGGTTTATTTTTAATGACAGAAATAGCATCACTATTTGTAGGCTTAGATACAGTTGAAGAATCTCTTTTTGTTTTAATAATAAAAGCGTTCTGTGATTTCCTTGGGGGATCTACTTTCGTAGTAACTGATGAAAGATACTTTTTTTGATTTTTGTTGGAATTTAACTGTGATATTCTGCTTATCACATTGCTGTTGTGCGTCCCACACTTTGGTCCAACAGTATGAGCTCTGGATTGTTGTGTTGAGTTTATCAGGCCTGTCTGAGCTTTATAAACATTGCTGGATTGTATTTTTGTCCTGTCTGAAGTGTTGTTGGTTGGTATTCGACTTTTCGGCTGATTCTTGGCAGCTGATGTTGTTTTGCGGGAAACAGAAACTGTGCTGACTGAAGGTATTTTTTTATCCAAAGGTCTTTTTGAAAGATCCTCTTTTTTGGGCTGTGATGGGCCAAGACTTGATTTTGGAGTGTTGTTTGCAGCATGGGAAAATGGTTGCCGTACTTTGCTCTGGACATTTCTAAGGTTTGGTTGAGGCTGTGACAATGCAGTTTTCTCAGTCTTGTATGGACCCCTTGGATTTTGAGTAGAACCTGGTATATTGCCGTGTCCCTTTACAACCTGAAGGTTTGCTAGGTAAACTGTGGTTTTATGTGAAGTATTACAGGAAATAGTGGAAAATTTTTGTTTTTCTCTGGCAAGTGAATCTGTGCCAGGTTTTTTTTTTGAGGAGGAATTGGCAGCCTTATTGCGTATTTCTGCCAGAGATTGAACTCTCTTAAATACTTTTACATTTGTGCCATTAATGTCATAATTCTCTTTATCAGCACCTGCCTGAAAAACAGACATTAATACAACAGTTAGCTTCCTTCTCAACAAAGAGGTGCAAAACCTTCCCAAACAAACTTACCGCCTTTGGATAAGTCTCTGTATTTTTCGTAGCCACAGGTTTGTTCTTGAGATAAGGTCTGTGTGGGAAAAATGATTAGATGATTCGGAACATAAACACAAAATAATAAGAGACGCAATACAGAGGTCACAAATGCTAAGGAGGCATTCTTATGTTTTTAAAGAGCAAAGATTTTTATATTCAAACATATCAAAGCATTTCAAGCGTTGTGAACACAAGTAATGTTTAAGGACACTTACTTTGGATTAGGAGCTTTCAGTCGGCCTTTGTCTGCCAGGTATTCTGCCAATTTGAGTTTACGTTGCTCTGTAAATAGAGAATTAATCAAATACAATCACATTCTGAACTCAATTATGTATTATATCAACTGCAAAACAGAATAATTGACCGTTTTTCTGGCCTAGTAAGTTTGAGTAAGTTTCCCGTTTTGTTTCACATTCTGGTTCATCTCATAATAAAATCATGTAAACATCATTGTTCATGTTCGGTTTATTGATATATTTGCCATAATGAACAACTGCCTGTGCATTAGGCACAACAAACGTTATAACATTTAATAAATAAAACACAACACCTCACATTTTATGAATGAATGCTTTAACAGATTTATTGAATATTCGACAATTCCATTGTTGCACACTTTTACATGTGGCAGAAAACATGATTTGGTCCTTTAAATCCTGTTTAGTAATATCAGGTATATTACGGGTCATTGCTTTGTTTTAAGTGGGTACATCCCGCTTAGTCTTGTATCCTGCTTTGTATTAGTACTATTGCTCTTTTGGGACATAACGCTTATTGCTCCCCGAACTCTTGGATAAAAGCGTCTGCTAAACGACTAAATGTAAATGTTAGTTATTTTAATCTATTAAAGTTAAAAATAAACATTTTAATCATAGCCTCTGCTGTATATATGCATTTACATCAGTTAGCATCTTTATGAAGGTGGCGCATGCGCACCCCAATGCACTCGTAACAGACGTCCAAATATTTAACGTTTGATTATTTACTGATAAAACTGAACCACTCTCCACTTTATTTGCTTAACGCGTGCTTTATCACAAACGCAATGAAATACATACCACAATAAAAGTAAAATACTTTTGTAACTTATTATTTATGTAACTTATCTGGCGTCCACAACATTACATTACCAAGTTAGCTTGCTGTATAATGCTAACAGTGTTGTACCTGTTTTCGATAGTTTCGGTAAGCGTTCATCCGTCAAGGTTTCCATAGCGTAACAATCATTAACAAAGTTTGTTTTTATATCGGAACAAATAAAATATAATTTAGTTTAAAACACCACACGCTAGCTTATAACAAACTCTTGCTATTGCGTCTCTCGCAACTGTCGCTTGAATTTCGCGGAGACACGCCCACGTGGGTGCTGATTGGTTTGTTCAAAATGTAGCCAGTCCCTATTGGCTCGTCAGGTTATGCTGCCCTGCGAACACAGATCGGGGTGTGATATCAAACTACCGCGAGAACGTCCCGGAAGCCATGCTCTCGCGATACCAACCTGCTTCATTTCGACTGCCGGTATGCGCAGCGCGATTCTGATGTTTTGGTAATAACAAAAAAATATATGGTAAACATTTATGACTTTGCAATTTAGAGACGGTTTTTTTCAGTATTTGCTAGTGTACGTTGATGTATAAATAAACCTTTCAAAGTTATACTATGAGACAGTACACGGCAAACTGAGTCAACACAACCTTTAACGTTAGCGTTACACCATACAAAGCTGTAACATAATTTACAATTGAAACATGCATTGAATGGCAATTATAATTATGGCACATGTTTATATGTATGTCATGTTTACACCCCCCCCAGCATTTTCACCGTATTATTAAAACTACACACTCATCTAAGGTTAACTTTATGCTCATCTAATACTCAGGTGTGCCAATGTCATGTTTACAGTCAGTTAAAATGATTCTTCAATCTGATTATTAATTCCCTTTAGCTGTTTTGCACACCCACAATATTGAAGCGGTCTTGTAATATACCAGGGCACTGATGATAAACACAAGAATATTTACATATTACACTGATTTAATAAATAATTTAATAGCCAAACTCAGATAATCTAAAAGAAGACCTCTCCCAAACCACAAAATAACTTGGAAAAATACAGTATATAAAAAGAATCAAGAGGTTGTCACACATACAAATTGCTTCAGTTTTCATAAAAAAAAGTAAATTCACAATGTTATGACTAATTAAACGACATGAACCGATTAAAGCTTGAGAGAACTGGGAGTGTCTTCATAAATACCTCACACAGTGCAGTTCTTCTGCCTCTTTACATCATATTCAAGAGATGCTACAGATTAAAAGAGGCTTTTTAGGCATTCATGTGGCTAATCGTGTGTCCTCTCCTCAGACACTTTACGCTTTGATTGTTCTTTTAAAACATATTTGGTTTTAAAGCAAACGATGAACAGTGAAGAAAAGGCAAAGAAACCAAACAATTATGATGCCATGTCCTGAAACGGCCATTCCCCTCTCAGTTAGGTCTGAATGAGTCCATGGCCCCAAAAATAACCATTCAACTAGCCTGCTTAAAAAACACAGCAATTTTAACAATTCACAAAACAAAGAAAAAAACAATTAAGAAGACAAACAAGTGAAAATGGAAGCTAAATAAATACAGCATAAGGTATTTTCTTTTGGTTGGTTCACCTCTGGTCCATCGGGGGAAACAGTTTACGAGCTCTATCACACAAACATTTTGTGCAAAAAAATGACAAAGAAACATTTGCACTACAACGGCTAACGCTTGTTTTCTTTGGAGTTAAAAATGCATTAATTTAAAAGGACTTGACGTAATTCTACACATACACTGACAACGAATCACATGACCTGTCTCCTCAGACAACCAGAAGTTTCTGACATTAAAAGTACATGTGGATGTCATTTGTTCCTGTATGCTTTTTATGTATATTTAACCACTTAAACAACAGCATGCTTCACTTTTTGATCACTTGAATATGAAATCATATCATATAACGAACAGGAAATCATCGCACATGCAGTTCGTATGTGAAGTTCAGTGTCACTATATCCCTGAGTTAATGCTTGTTTGAGCGCCGACGGCCCAAATCTTATATAGGCTACAAACACACTCGCTCTCATTCTCATCCTCTCTTTCACTCAAACACACATACACTCACGCACAAATGACACCAATATCATTTGGTTCAAAGATGAGTAACTATGAACAAACACAAAATAAAAAAGGCATCTGCAGTTTCCCTCTTTTACAATGACTTTTCCGCAAATCTCTGTGAGCAATCTCGATAGAAAAATGACAAAATAAACATTTCTGTATATATATAAATGTCTCTATTTGGACAGTCTATAAAATGCCAGAGTCAGTCTGTTGAAAACACGGCTCTTGCTCTCACTCCGGCTAGATACACTTTGGCTTTCATCCTGCGTAGTTATATACGCCTTCCTGGTTCGAATGCTTTTCATAGACTCGCACAGACATGTTGCGTCGACAAGTTACTGGCATCTGCTATGGCTAATGATTATGATTATTCTAAACATACTTCAATCACTGTCCAGGAAAAAGTGCTTAATGTCCTTTACGTGTGTTGTTATCTCCATATGTCCAAAGTGGTGGATTGTGCATGCCAGTGAGAAGCGATGATCATACGTGTGTCAGATGGTGCTGTCGTTAAGCGTGTTGTGGTTGGCCTGACGGCCGGGCAGGCTGTTCTGCTCATTGAGGAGCGATGTTGTCTCATCGGGGGTGTCTGTTAGCATGACCATGTTTTCTAAAGAGGGATTGGGGATGGAAGATGTGCTGTTATCTGCACAAGTGTGTCCACTGTCTGGAGATTGCGGCGAGCCGTCCAGTCGCGACGCCACCAGGCCGTTCTGATACTGAGAACGTGTGATCTGAGAAAACAGATCAGAGAGATATTTTCGTCAATAATTCGAAGGACAAAATTTAAGAAGCTTGAATGTCAAAGATGATGTTATGGTAACACGCATATGAGAAGATGCAAGTAACGCTAAGGCAAACTAAAATTAATTTTGAAAGCACCATGAAAGTCTTTTTACTTTTCATGAGAAGTAAACCTTTAAGTAACTTTTGCATTTCTTTGTAACTTTTCAGCTGACTTCCCCTTTGAAAGTGGGATTGATATGCTTGGAATTACTGCTGTGGGCAAATTGAAGCATGCAATAAATTATGAGCAATTAGTGTTGTAAGAAAAAGCCCCATAGCCTTATGGGGCCTTACCTTATTCCAGCCTTACCTTAACAAACTGAAGGTCTGTGAGAGCTCGAACGTTGAAGTCTGGTGTGTACTGCGGCAAGGCGATGCTGCTGAGCTGCGTGTTGCTGCCGCTTACGGAGTGAGTTTCTGGCCGGTCCGTGTAGCTCAGCGACGCAGAGCGATTCAGACCACTGATACGAGAGACAGAGCGAAACTCTGAAACACACAAACACACAGAGTGTTGAAAAGTACATCACACAAACACAAATAAAGTTCAAGAAGGAGCAAATGGAACACAATATATGACTGTATCCAGTATGTATATAGTGGCATCTAAGGGGGTTAAAATGAGCATTTATTGAGCAAAGACATAAATAAACAGTGTTTAAAACTGTCTCCTTACCTTAATTTACAACAGTAAACTTAATCCTTTAGAACTTGAGCTGCCAGGTACGATTTGACTAGAAATTAAATTTGATTTCAAGATATGGAAAAATAAGTAGGCTATGAATCAGGGACGGATTATGACTTCAGAGAGCCGTAGGGCCAGTTACCTCCAAGGACCCCCCCTCCCAATCTTTCCATTCTTTCCCTTAACTGCGCATTCACAGTTATAGACAGTGAAAGTTAACACGATAATTAATATTTAAATCGTTCTCGCTTTGTGTCAAAAGCCTGCGCTATGCTTATCTGTACAGGGTTTATAGAAGTCCAATATTAGCTACACAGTGAACACAAATGCTAAAAATCTAAAATAAAGCAAATTTTAAATAATAATACAACTTCAACAAAACTAAAATCAAAACCATAACTCAAAGTGAGATAGTGTCGGGGAAGTATTCCAGAGTTCAAGTTAAATTATTTTCTAAGCCATGAACCAAACCAACCAGCTAGAAACATATAACATGATTCACTTTCTCTTAATGTGCTTTGATCCTTTTAATGCACTTCTCTGAATGCTTTTATAGTTTCAAAATAACATAGTTTCTAACCTGTAGAATTTACTGTCATATTTTCATAGAACATACCTACTGTAAAATATTTTCATAGTCCATGCCCACTGTTTAATATTTTCTCAATATTGTATTCTGTATTTATTCACTGTATATCCTGCACTTGCTAATTGCACTTCTGGTTAGACCTAAACTACATTTCGTTACACTGTACTTGTATATGTGTAATGACAATAAAGTTGAATCTAATCTAATCTAATCTAATCTGTTCATTGTTTTCCTTTGATTTTTTTTAATTACAAATAAAAAATGTGTACATACTGTTAATGCCTTAAATACACTCTTTAAATTAAAGGTGCTTCACGATGGGATGAACCATTTTTGTCTGAATGGTTCAACTATCCGATAAACCTTTCTGCTTTACAAAAGTTTCTTTATAGTATAAAATGTTATGAAAAGGAAAGAAATTGTTCTTATAAGAACCTTAAGTAAGAGTTAGTATTTTTGTTCTATATTGCATCCGTGTGAAGAACTTTTTGTAGCATCTTTGTGTATATTCTATTTTAGTAAAAAGCATCCTCTCTTCCCTCCAACTTTGCATCTCTAGATTCACGAGATGCTTCGACACTTATGCTCAACACTTGCATCCTGTCTAGATAACATTCGTCCTCTGTCACACAGACCAGCTCGCACCTCCGCTCCTGCACTTGGCTGTCTGACATCCTCCATGAACAACGGAGTACACTCGGGGCTGCAGAAAGCAAATGGCGCAAGACCAAGAATCCTGCTGACCAAAGGCTGACCAGTTATTTTTCTGTTAGTGTTACCACAGCTAAAACATCGCTTTCATAACACCAAGGGAAGTAATGCACATTTTACTCTGCAGCTTTACAAGATATTTAACGCTCTTCTCTGTCCCCCTCCTCCACCACCCACTTCATTTTTGACTGCTGAGGAATTCACTGACTATTTCACAGAAAAAACAACATCGATCAGCAAAAAATTCTCTGCACCTCAGACCTCGGTACCCACTAGCCTCACTTTAAACCTTGAACTCTCCTCATTCGCCCCACTGACAGACACTGAAGTCCCCACCACCCCACCACCTTTCCCCTCGACCCAATATCCTCAAATCTCCTTCAAGCCATATCCATAACACTCACACACATCATCAACACCTCCGTGCTCACTGGCACTTTTCCATCCACATTCCAACAGGCCACTCCTTAAGAAACCCAAATTGGACCCCTCTACTACCGACAGTTACAGTCTCTCTACTCCAATTTATTGCGAAAACTCTTGAAAGCTAAATAAACTCTTTCCTATCCCAGAATAAACTACTGGACAACAATCAGTCCGGCTTTAAAACAAACCATTCCACTGAGATGGTACTGCTGTCGGTCACAGGCACTACTCTCCGCTGGTTCAAATCCTACCTCTCCGGCAGATCTTTCAGGGTGTCATGGAGGGGCTCTCTGTCCACTGCTCACCACATGATCACAGGGGTCCCTCAGGGATCTGTGCTGGGACCACTCCTTTTCTCCATCTACACGACATCATTGGGACTCATCATACAGGCACACGGCTTCTCCGATCCCTGTTATGCTGACGACACCCAGATTTACATATAATTTCACCCAGACAATACCAGACGTAGCAGCTCACATTACAGCATGCCTAGAAGACATCTCAGCTTGGATGAAAGAGCATCACCTCCAGCTGAACCCTGCCACGACAGAAATACTTGTATTTCCAGCACACCCCACAGTGCAACATGATCTCCAACTTGACAATGTGTGCCGCGCATTTTGTTGAAACTCTATTATTTTAAAAATAAGAATCAAACACCTTTTGCATGTTTGGGCCAACATTAATCCTGGCAAGAGAAGGTCATCAGTTTGGGGTTATTCACAAAAGGCATTCAAAGGAATCAAGGGCTATGCTTCATGTTCCAACACAAGGTCTAAATCATTATTTGAAGACGAGCGTCGTGAATTGAGGTCTGGAGGCCGTTATAGTTATTTGAGTACTTATTCGGCCGGGCAGCTTTAAATATTTCTCACCAAACAAAATGTAGCTTTGAACTATGCAATGCATCTTGCGGTTGCCTGATTGTTTGTAATCTCAGGTTCTTGTACTTCAAAAGGTATGCCAGCTCCCACAACACAGATGTGAACGTGCTTGCCTCATTAGTTGTTCACATTCCAAACGTATTTTCCGTCTACATCCACCATTGTTTTTTAAACAATAATAACCAAATAAACAAGCTGATATCATCTGTTATCGAATCAGCGACTATCTCATGCACATACCCACATCACCACACATTACAAAATTAATATCCGAGTAGAACAATTCAACATTAAATATTAAAGGGGATAGGTTCACCCAAAATAAAATTTCTGTCATCATTTACGCACACCTCTTGTCATTTTATATGTATGGCTTTCTTCTGCAAAACCCTAAAGAAGATATTTTGAAGAATGTGGTAACCCCAACAACTGTTGGTCCCCATTGACTTCTATTGTATGGTCACAAAACCAATGCAAGTCAATGGGGACCAATGGTTTTCCGTTACAAACATTCTTAAAAATAGATTATTTTGTGTTCTGCAGTACAGAGAAAGCCATACATGTTTGATATTACATGTGGACGAGTAAATGATGACAGAATTTTCATTTTGGGGTGAACTATCCCTTTAAAGTTATTCGAAAAGCATTGACATATAATGATTATTGACATTTATTTTATTATACTTGCTTTGTAAACAACACTATGCAGACGCACACTAGGAACACACTTTCACTCCCTGTTGCACCTGTGTATATGGTGTAAGGACAATAATGTTGATTTTACATTTAAGAACTAAATGAAGGTTATTAGTGAAGGTTTATTGCAATGTTTTACTGATTAGGGGTGTATATACCAGTAAGCATGGTGCATTTCAGGAGGTGTATTTCTAAAATGGTGATGATAAAAATAAGATGTAGGCAGAAAACTCATGTAAAAGCTTATATCGTCTCCTACTGGTACAATCTCTGTACAGCAACATCAAATTGTTTTCAAGGAATATCTAAACTACACAAATGAATGGATTTGAGACAGGTTTTTCCTCAACTCTTTCTTTTTGGAACTGACCAAAAGTTTGGCGAACATATTTAGAAAAAAAACCCTGTGTTATCTGTTCCTTTAAAATGCACAGGTATGAAGTGTTTAGAGAACTATCCCATGTGTTAGAAATGCCCAACCTCGGAGTTAGATATTACTTAAGAAAAGGGTTAATTCACCAAAATTTCTTTCATCATTTATATACCCTCATGTCATTCCAAACCTGTAAGATTTTATTTCCTTCGTGTTTAGCAGAACAGAGAAATATACAGAGGTATATAAAAGAGGTATACAGGTTTGGAACCACCTGAGGATGATTAAATGATGACCGACATTTTCATTTTTGGGTGTCTCTTTAATACTCTGGAGTGAAGGTTCCCTTTAAACATCACATCAGGGTTATGTCTTTAAAAACTACTTCTGTTAATCAGACCAACCCCCGGGTCAGTGGTTAAAGACCCCCGACATGCCGGCGGTTACCTGGGAAACGGGAGAAGAGAGAACATCTCTTAAGCGACAGGTGATGAGGACGAGACACACTGACTGAGAGTGAGAGAGAAGCATGGAGAGATGAAAAAGTGTGAGGATTGAGGATTGGAGGAGGGGGACACAGAGGTAAAAGACACATGGTGGGCTTTTATGATATTCACAGAAAGACAAACACAATACCGACATGAAGCTTATTAATAACGCAATAAATAAACTTATGTCATTCTGTTTATTCACCCTTTTCATTCCATTTCTTCTCATAGTCAAACCGCTATATGCCAAAGGTAAGATAGTTAACCCTAAAATTAAAATGTTTCAACATTTATTCACCCTCATTGCAAGCCTGTTTTGACTTTCTCGCTTCTGCAAAACACGCAAGATTATTTTTTTAAGAACGTTGGTAACCAACTGACTTCCATTGTATGCAAAAGCTCAGAGACATTTCTCACAAATATCTTTATTTGTGTTCCATAGAAGAAAGAGTCATATACAGGTTTTAATGACATGAGAACTTTTCCTTTTGGGTCCTTGTAAATACTAAAAGGAAGAATCAGCCTCTAAAACACATGGCCACTAGATGGCGATAATTCAAAGCTTTATAATTTATTACACAGCTCAATAAGTAAAGATGGGTGGCCTGTGAAAGTCCCAGCATCCCACATGAGATCATTTATAATTATGAGTGATTAGTCGCAAAGCCGAACATTGCTTTATTGTCACACATTCCCATCTTTGTCTTAATCCTCATCATAAAGTTGTGTATACAATAACTAACAAAGTTACAAACAGGACCACCTACTGCTTTCCCACACACACACAAATCCTACATGTATGAGATCATATTTAAATAGATATCAAAGTTGCATATATGTTCAAGCAGAATTGAAACGTAGGTATCTCTGCTTCCTTTTTACGCATGTTGGTAGTGAAATATTAAAAGAATCCACTTGTCTATAAATTCCCGTTTTAAAGCAACTGTTAGAAGCACTCAGGAGTTTAGGGATGAAACGTGTCTTTGTGTGTGATATATGTTGTAGTTTTTCGCTTGCCTCACCTAGTGTTGGAGCGGTCAGAGCCATGACACCGTAGTAAGAGAAAGGTCCGGTTTCAAACTTCATATTTTCATTTCCGGCCTCCACTTCCACACGGCCCTACGGACAACAAAAACAATGTTTGGGAGTGCTTTAACACACAAACACATTATTGGATGAACAAACCAGTTCAACTAGTTGCCCAAGCTAGCTTGTTGATCAGATATTGAAGTGAACAGGGAGCATACGCTGAATTAGCTTTATAGGGGTCGTACAGCAAAAATGATAACCTTCAAGTCATCACACACCTTCATTTTCTTCCGAAATGATACATATGACTTCCTTCTGTGGTAGAGCAAATATGTTTTTAGGGTTCAACAAAGAAGCACCATTAAAGTATATGAAATGTTATGCTGATTAAGTTGTCATTTCATTTCATTTCAACTTTTGTATTTTTTAACTTATTGTTGTGATCAACAATAAAACACACAAGGTGCCGCTTTGTCATCATTGAGATCAAAGACAAACACAAAATATATACAGTATATATATACTGTACTTCCTCAGAAAAGAATTAACTTACACAGATGGGTGAAATTCCATTTTTGAAAGCTGTAACGCACATACATACCCAAAAACAGCAGTAACACCACATTACGCGGCCCAAACTTTACTTCTGGAAGACCTCTACAAAGAATCAATAACTGTTCAGTAGTATTAATTTAATTGATTATAATTAATAAACAATAAAATTATATAAATTCAAAAAATATATAAATTAAATATACAATAAATTGTTGTTATAACCGAACACAGACCAGAAGTTAACTTCGAACCAGTCATGTGCGCCCGATGGGACCGTCTATAGTGTATAGTTTCAGTCCTCCTCTACACCGAAAATGTACAAAACAGACAGCTTAGGTCTTAGATAAAATTGTTTTGGAAAGAATAACATCGCCACCTCAGAGCCTGTTTCGAAACACAAAAGGTGGGCAGACGAAAAATTGACCACAGACGGCAAAACAACTAGATGTTAAATACACTAAGAAGGCCACGGGTGAATTAAAGCGATAACAGTGTGTGAGTGCCAGCCGAGAGGAATGTGAGAACCAGAGAACAGTTAATCCTCTCCTGGCCAACAATGACGGTCCCACACATGAGGTCTAACACCACCGAGTGACTGATGGAACACAATGAAGGGCACAAAACATGGTGATATCAGTGTTGATACACACACACGGTTCTGACTGTTTGCAGGGCGAATATTGAAGCGACCATAGCAAATCCTGTTTTTCTTGAAAGAGGAGATCGATTACGTTTCGCATGTATAGGCCTACAAACTGTCCTCCAGGACATTCAATACTAGAAACGGAAATAGTCACCGACTACCCAACAATTCTATTTTAATTTAAAAGATTAAACGTCTCCCTCTCACCTGAAATGGTAAACATGCCCGTCGTGTAAATAATGGAGATGCTCAAATAAGATAATGTTTATTTGTGTGCGTGTGCCTACACATCTCTGGTTAGGTTACATCACTCAATAACTGTTTCTCAGCATCTGGACTGTCAATCATTCGCTAAAGTTACGTGGGAGGCAGGACGCGCACTTTAAAATGACTACGTGTGTGATTAAAAGTCTTTGTTTGAGTTACTAACAACAGTACTTATGCTGGGCAATAAGGACAAACAATCATCTTTTAAGTATTTGTGTGCAGATAATGCGACCGCAGCCTCCCTCTTTCTAAATCGCTCCAATTCTATCCCACTTTAAGTTGAGTTGAATGTAAGGATGAGCGCCTATATTTTCTCAATCTTCCAAACAAAACCATAAATGCCTGTGTCTTGAGGTCTGTCTCATCTTAAAACGTTTTCTTTTTCTGACTAAACTTTTTCTGAAATATATAGAAAATATCAGACCCCGACAAATACAAAAACACCTTCGGCTTTATAATTTCAGTCTGTCATACATTAACATTTTTGTGTTACTAGATTGTGTTTGTCCTAGATTATTTCTGGTCCTGAGTTTCACTTAAAAGCTTCAATCTGTAACTCTTCTTTGTTAAAAAATAAACACAAATCAATTATTGAGCGAGTGCATAAAAAATCTGTGTTCTCCTTACCATGCCTCGATTTACGCTAAATTTACAATAATGATTTATAAGTTAAACAGTCAGTTATGTCAGTTTGATGTCCTTCAACCACGTGAAGAAAATAACAAGACACGTTCAAGTGATTTTGTTTCAAATAGATGGTGGCTGTGATGCATAGGTTACGGATCGCAGCGTTAATGGGATACTTCACCCAAAAATGAAATTTGTCACGAATTGCTCACTCTCAAGTTGTTCCAAACCTGTATACATTTCTTTGCTTGGTCGAACATAAAGAAGGATATTATGAAGAATGTTAGCAACCAAGCTTTCTTGGGCACTACCATAGTAGGAAAACCTATTGTATAAAAGAATATATTTTGAAGAATTTAGGAAAGCATTCATACACGATTTACGATTTATTATCATTCATCACGATTATTTCTGCCAATATCACGGTTATTTTACGTGATAACTCATTAACCTTTAAGACAACATAGAAAATAAAAACCTAATTTGACTGAAAAATAAAATGTTAAGAATTAGGCACTGCTGAACCACTCTAAAGGAAAGGGTGCATTGTAGATTACTACAAGAAAAGAGAGGATCGTTGCAAAGTGGATTGCGGCACGATACAGTCGTCGGTTTACCTCGATTATTTTGTTTGTAAGGCCAAAATTTACGATAACGATACATTTTAGATGAATTGCACAGCTCTATTTTAAATATTGCAATAAATATTGCACTTCAGGCAGTACGCCGAGGTATAATCGTACTGTGAGATTTTGATATCGTCCCCATTGGCTGATAAATCATGCATAACTTGTTAAAAGTATATCTGAATTTACGTGGACTCCAGTAGAAGTGTTGTGGATCTTTAACAGAGAGCCTGACACCTCTGAGAAACAGCATTAATCTTTAAAGAAGGTCACTCGGCCTGCGCACAGCTTGACGCCCGGCTGAAGGTCGTCTTCAGCTGATGCCGGTAAGGAAAGGTCTCCGTGCCGGGAAGTCTACTCGCAGCCGCACTAAATGTATTAAATGATAATTATAATAATACAGGACATCCTGCTTTCACAAACATCAACAAAGCTGCTTTAAATAATAAATAACGATAAACAGATGCCAAACATATTTAATAGCATCAAACTGCTGCACCTTATAAGCTATTTATGAATTTACTTCCAACAGTGAATAATCCACCCGGCGCTAAACTGAATTGAGATTTGAACTGCGGCAGTTGTTGAATCGCTTTTGAGAATCCATAACAGTTCAGAGAATATTCATAGAAGGTGAGCATTGTGATAGCAGTGCAAAGGTTATAGATTTGATTCCCAGAAAAATAAAAAAGTATATTCTGAATGCACTGTATTGTGCTTTGGATAAAAACCTTTGCCAAATGAATAAATGCAAATGTCTTTATGAGGATTCCTGGTGTCACGTGTGGGGTCTCTGATTCAATTGAACGGCCATGTGATGTTTAACTAGTATGAACTGAATGGACTAATGATTCTTTAGAGGACAATAAAAACATTATAAACCACTAAGATACAGAATGAGACTGTGAATAAGGGAATATGTGATCGAGGATGCTTGCGATTTGCAACATACTGTGTGGAAAATTACAAACTAAAAGTACTTATCAGGCTTTTACCCTATGAAAAGCATGCCTTTGCATCAAATTAAACCCCCCAAAACATTGCTATAGTTAAACCATGGTAACCACAAATTAACCAAGAAATTACTACAGTAACCGTTTAACTGCATGATATTTGTAGTAAAACCGTGGTCGCCAAAAACACAGTTACTATAATTAACTTAAATAAAACCATTGTATGGATGTGCATGAATCAGTCCTAAAATACAACCTGAGCATCATATAACAAGCATTACATTTTAAAGGACAGTAAAGTAACATCATATTATTTAATTGTAAAATAACAAGCTCACGGATGTGAAAAGTACATGCAGACTTCTTTTTTCCGATCATTTGAATCGCTACCAAATATTTAACCTTCTATTTTATTGCGGTAGTGTCACAGTAATGAGGAATTGTGGTGTCTTAATGGTCTATTTCTTAAAATATTGACGCTTTCAAAGCAACAACACAAACAAAGATTACGGCGCACGCACACGTTTGTCTACTGCCCTTAGCTTCCGGTACACATTCGCAAATATGAATGTGCCAGCGCATTATTTCTGTTAAAAAGCTAAAGAAACCAAGAAGAACCGTTACTTTGCTAAACTTGCCTCTCCGATATTTTGAATTTAGACTGCGATACCAAGCTTAACCGCTAGATGTCAATGTCCCATACCTTGTCTTTAAATGCGACCGAACTACAGGATCCATCCAACAAATTGTTTATTTCATACAATTATTATACAATACAATAATAATATATATGAATATTAACATAAATGAAGTCAAATATAAATAGTTATATTAATAGACACTAGCCAGACCCATAAACAAACCTGCAAGTCACAAAATGTCAGCTGAAATGAGGTCAGGAAAAAGTCCCATTTGTGAGACTTTTGTCCTGTTGCATGATTCAGTTTTGTTAAGCTTCAAACTGTGGAACTTCCTGTCGCAACCTTAACTGGTTCCTCATTGGTTCATTTATCCAAAAGTTTCCTTTTTGTCTAATTTGTTTATTAAACATTGCTTTGAAGAAATCAAGATGATACTAAAAATGTCTCTTTCGCCAGATCAAGCATAAAGTAATTCTGTGATCCAAAGGCTGCGGTCATAAATCAGTTTGTTTGTCTAACTGGCTTTAGGAGCCTTTCCGTTTCTGACCCGAGAGAAAACAGAAGAGGTTAAAGAACATCAGATGGTGGTGTTACCTGCAGTATGAGAATGAAGTAGTCTATGGGTTTGCCTCGCTGGTAAATGTAGTGGTTTGCCGATCTCTTATCGTTCTCGTTGAATTTGATATCCTGGATCACATCGGGGTGCTTAAGAATTCGCAAAAGAACTTTTTCGGAGATCTGAGACGGACTGAACAAATTAACCTCTGAAGAGACACAGAAAGACAAAAAAGACACATGGTGAATTTTTATCAGCGATACCATTTTTTAAACACAGAGTTCGAGTACCGATATTTTTTCTGGTAATGACAGATATCTGTCCGTGATTTTATGTGCTTGTCGCAAACTTTTACTGCACAAATTTCAGTCAGTTAAGGCACATGAGATATCTGTCTTTGGTATTGTTATAATTTTTTAGAACGAGTACGCGTACATGAGTTTACTGGTAAATTCTATAGAAAGTTTTCATAACAGCAAGCTGCTATAGGTGCAGTTTTTCAGCATAACAAGCATCTTATAAAATAAACCAAAATTAAAAATGCTATATTTCACTTTATCTATTCACAGAATAAAAGTCTCAAATATTTAAGTGTGTCTTTGTAACAAATAAAACAAATTGTTTTTTAATTATTAATGTTGCAAAGAATTGATATAAACAATTGATATACACCAAACGAAGGTGTACAGACAGTGAGCGGAGGGCTGTGATTGGTTGTTTACCTGTAGCGAGGAAACGATGAGCAGCCAATAGCAGCTGAGGTGAGATCTTGACCTTAGATTCGCTCTCTTGTTTGAAAGCAGAAAAATCACGTTTGTTCTTGTTGTGCGCCACTTTCTTTTTGTGGCGGTTATCAGCTGCAAAGAAACAAAACGTTCATATCAAATAAAAATTGTACACTGCTATATATTACGTGACACGTATTTCATACTGCATGAACTAGTAGTCCAAACATGTTATTAAAAGGTCGACAAAATTTTCCCCAGCCAAGAACTGCATTGGTAGCTTTTTAAATGCTGAGAGCATGTCTTCGTGATTTCGTAAGAAGAGTGAAACCATAAGGTAATGTAAAATGGTTTCAGATGGGGCACAGCAAGAGGAAGCGTGTCAGTAAAGGCATTTCATCACATTTTTATTGAAGTTTCAACAGTTGCAATGTTGTCTTTATAACAGCAACACACACACACACACACATACTGTATGCACAAACACTAAAAAAAACAATTTTCTGTCCACTTACTATAAAGGTCGGACTCATCCAAGATTTCTGATTTGATGATTTCTTCAATGACATCTTCCAGGGTGACCAGACCCAGCACCTCATAGAACGGATCTCCCTCTCCTTCATTATTCACTTTCTGAACGATTGCCAAGTGTGATTTACCTGGAGAGACAATGATTAAAACCATAGTATCATATTCACAAAAACATAGTTATACTATATATACTATACCACCATATCCAAAACAAAAAACAGTACCGTGGTGCCCGCCGTAGCCTGGAGGTTAACACGGTTTACACATAATAATACAACATAATCATTGAAATAAATAAATGCTCTCTCATCTGTAAATCGTCTTTTGATGCAAGGGTCAGCTAAATGAATGAATGTAGATATAATGTAACTGTTAACAGAATTTACTGTGGCACCGGAGCCGGGGAAGCTGAAAGCATTTTCGCTTTAAAATATAAAACCCATTCAATCCAGAAATGAAGCGTAGACATAATATTATAAATATTGATAAGAAGCCAAAGCCGTGAAGGGCAACACAAAGCCTGCTTTGCAAAATTTCAACATGATGTTTTGTTCAAACCTAATATTTATCATACAAGTAGGAAAAATTGCTTTACGTATTAATTTCTTTGCTCTACAAAATAAGATATTTTGACCTTATTGAATTATTGCACCTTTGACTACCATTGTAATTTGTCCGACTATGGTTGTCAATGGTGACCAAGAACTTCAATTCTTTCAAATGTTCGTTCCCTGTGTTCATCAGAACAAAGACATCTATACAGATTTGGAACAACTGGAGACAGAATATTTAACTTATTATTTTAACATTTTATATTGTTTTCAATATAACGTTTCTGTACCAATACAGCTCAGATGTGCATACAGAATAGTGTAAAAAGATGAATATGAATGCATTGTAAAATAAAACATGGTAGTGTGATGATTTAAGAGCCTATCATTCCTATTCTGCTGTATTTCCATCGCACACGTAAATACAGTACCATATGTTCACAAAAGATGCATTTACAAATAGCACAGTATTATTATGCTGCATGTACAAGCGACTGTCTTATTATTGTACCATGATGGCCAAAACAAGGTAACACCATGGTACTTTATATCTACCGTCGTATTTTCATCATACTCCAAGGAACACAAAATAATGGCATAAGATGGTTTTGTTTAATGGACAGAAGTGAAGAGTTAAACTTCTCTGGTCATCTGCCACCTCACTGTTTGTAATGTGAAAGAAATTTGCCGTGACAGGATGCAGCTAATAAAGACTGTACTTAGCAAAGCAGAACATTCTAGAATCTCCCCGAGTGTCTTTGGCTGAGGGACGTAAGCGAGTGTGTTTACATGCACACAATCTAAAATTATTTTTCTTATAGCTTATTTTTATATACAAGCAAAGAAAAATCTTTCCCTGAAGCATAATCGGAGTAAGACTGTGCATGACTGTAAAACACAGCAGAGACAGCAGACGTCCCAGAGGGCCGGCGTTATGCTGCATGAGGATGAAATGAGCCAAAATCACAGTGACAATAAGAGAAACAATTCACATGCATCTAAATCTGCTTCATACATCACATGCACGCACGCACGCACCAAAGCATGCAGACAGGTACTTATCACAAATTCCTATACCAAAACAAAAACATTTTACTTGTAATTGTTAACTTCGTTTTGTAAATCATTTTTAATGCGGAGTCATCAACCCCTGCGGCTAAAACAATGTCAGTCTCTCTCTCTCCCTCTCTCCCTCTCTCCCTCTCTCCCTCTCTCCCTCTCTCCCTCTCTCCCTCTCTCCCTCTCTCCCTCTCTCCCTCTCTCCCTCTCTCTCTCTCTCTCTCTCCTGCATCACTGCTCACGCTCACCCACAGACACGCCGTACCCTACACTGCACCCCGATTCCTCAACAGCTACTTCAACACTACAAACTTCATTTTACGTCAAATTTATTTTATATCAAATTAAGAGACCACTGGTGAAAACATTTCTTCCAAATTCATAATAAAAAAGCTTTTTTGCATTTATTTGCAGACAACTGAAACGGGACAAGCGGGTAACAAGAAAAATGCAATGTTTGCATATCTTGAATACTCCAAAAAATTGATGTTCATGTTTTAACAACACAATACTAACGTTTTAACATGTATTTTAGGATCAATTTATGATGGAACGAGCCGTTAGGTGATTTTGTGGCAGTTCTGAGATTTGTTTCTGTTGAAATTCAACACACACACTGGACTGGAATTGACACAATACATCCAGAAAAGCTGATTTAAGGCAAAACTGGAGTGATCTCTTCGCTTTGTCCCGAGGCTTTATAGGAGCAGAATTTAGCTGACGGCTAAATAAGCATTCATATCACAGACTTGGATCTCAAACAATATAGTTAAAGTCGGGTAAGTTATCTTTAAAAATGAAAAGGAAAGCAGTACGCAATCTCAAATGTTTGACAACAAAGTTTGAAGTTTCATTTGCCTTAAAATGCAGTTAACTTGTAAGTTACAACGAAAAGTAAATCAACTCATGGCCATGTGGAATGAATACAAAATCAGATTCACGCAGCAGTCACAACAAAATCATGTTATGTGGGCACATGTCTGCCCAGACAAAGGGTGGAAACGTAAACCTGCCGGGTCACTTTTTGATTTAGTCTCTCACACCTCGAATAATTGATGCATTACAGGTGTGTCCGGGCCTGAATGATCTGTCCAAGTCACAAATTAGCATACGTTCAAAAACCAAAGGATTTCTGTCTCAAATGATCATTCATCTTTGATGGGCAGATTAAATATCCTAAAGACGCACGCACGTGTCATCAGAACGGTCTCAAAATCTCAAAAACAGTCTCAGATCTCGAATCTTTAGCTATGAGAAGTGCTTGCAACCCAAGACTTGAAATTCTTTCAACAAGGACCGTGCCCTAAAGAAATGTCTAATTAAGGAAATAGTTTGAGGAGGAAAAATGACATAGTTGATCTCATCAAGGCGTTACATCACCATGAGTCACTGTGCTAAACTGAGCAGTGGTCCCTTGAGGAATAAGAAACAATTCCAGATATTCATCACAGTTGCATCAATGGTGCGCAACTTATATCAACGGTCTGTCTGTTTGCTGGCAAAAAAGCCCACTGCAGATGCTTAAAGTATGAAGGTGTTTTACTTTATCATGGAGAGGATAATGTCACTATCCACCACTTTTATATCACATGGACGCCCAGGATGTTTTGTTGCTGATCCCAGCGTTGTGTTTTTCTCAGAATGTACCAAATTGTCGATTGGACCGATCTTAATGTTGCTGGCATCTTTCTGACGGATTTGTTGAGTTTTTGAAATCTACCTATGGTCTTTTTCACTTGGATGGAGATCTCCCTGAACCCCATGATGTGGGTTCACAGCAACAGCTTCCAAATGCAAACACCACACGTAGAATCAACTCCAGACCTTTAACACGCTTCATTCATAAAGAAAGTATTTAAAGTGTCATTCGACACGGCTTTGCTTTAGATGTAATACGACGTGTAAACACGATTTAAGGTTTAAAAACATGTTTGTATCTCAACTTTGCTCAGCAAAGTGCTACATCGTCATGAAAGTTTATTATTAGCAAGTGTTATAAACTTTAATATATTCAAGTGCAAAAATATCTGAAAGAAAACTGAATTTGGTTCTGTGAGTTAAATAAGGCATCACATGTTAAAAGTTTGAAAGTATGTTATCAACAAGTAGCCCCCTAGAGGATTTGAGATATTTTGGTAGCCCTTGCATTACAAAAAGGTTGGAGACCCCTGCGCTACATAAAGCTGAGAGTGCGCACTTTAAGACAATGTCTTTATAATTTATAAAGCTGTAACTTTTTGATACACATCTAAAATAACATCAAATGTGTTTCTGTCCAAATATTTAAGGAACTGACTGTGTGTGAGGAATGTGAATTAATGCTGGGGCCACACCAAAAGATTTTAAACGGTGAGAGACCACATGAGGAGAAAATATCCTAGATTTAATCATTTTGCTCCTATAATGTGAGGCGCGCCGTGACGTGACGGAGACAGCCCACCACACACCAACAGACTTTCAAACAGTCCTGACTGTGAACACAGGAAATCTCACAAATTCTCTCGAGACTCCAGAATGAGTTATTTATTATTGCACTGTAAGCTTGGTTTAACATTTACGTTTTCAATATAAACAATTGTGTACATATAACCTTTTATGTCATTTTTTAAATATTATTCATCGTTGAGAAATTGCTCAAGCAGCATCGTTTGAGGCATTTAAGGTGGCACAGCACTAGATATAATCTTATTGCAACTCAAATATTGTAGTATTTATATCTTCACACTTATAAAAAATTATATCAATACAGTTTTGTAAAAAAATTGCTGCTGACATTATCACCCGAAAGAGTCTACTGGCTCCACTGGACCTATTTTTTCTGTTCCAGTTTAAAGCATCCGCACACTCGGACTCCAACCACTACCGTTACTTGTACATCGCATGGTTTTAATAAAAATGATTCGCAATTGTGATGATAGTGTTTGTAAAGCTTTTGAATATTTAAGATTCGGGATCGGGGCGGCTCCGATGTTCTTCCGATCGGGTTCATTCACTCTTAACACACATCACACCACAGGGAAATCTGATAAGATTATCTTTAGAGCCGTTTAAGATCATCAGGATTTTACCTAGGACTGTCGGAAGGGGAGACATCGGCCCGATAATCTTTTGGTGTGGCCCCAGCATTAGTAATAACCAAAACTCATTGCTTCTGGAATCGTCCACCCACATTTCTCAATGTGACTGAATCACACACCCTCTCTCTCCAAAGCGCGCCCAGCACATATATTCCAGCAAACCCAAACAGACAAGCACGATAGCATGTTTGAATAATTAAACATATTTAAATGCAGTTCACTCCCTGATTTTTATTCCTGTTAACACACATGGACAACAGGTCCAGCCCGATCCACTTTGCACCAATAGCATCAAAATAAAGCAAATGTCTCTTTCGCTCCGCGCGATTGTGCTTTTAATGGTGGGATCAGAAATTCTCAGGGGCTGATTAGAAGGTAGTGAGCAATGAAGATAATCCATTCAGTACACACATTGAAACAGTGACTCAGCCGAACTGTGTTGCGTTGCAACAGGAGTCACGTGCACTTGCAAAATTTACCTAAAGAAACTAATCTGAATATGTCTCGCCCCATTGTCTGGGGTGGTTACGGCCCTTCTTTACGCACTCACTCATCGCACACCATACAACACACAACTCAACCTATTTTGTTACCACAGCGCCATGTGATAGATCCACACCCAAAAACTGGACAGCAATGGGGACAAATAAACAGCCCACAGTGTGAATGTGCTTTAAATGTTTGGAATTAGTTTGCATATAAAGGTCTAAAATGACAAATTGTTTCTAAAGTAAATTGTCAGAACAATAACAACATTGGATTGAAATCCATGTGGATCCATATGAGCAGTTATCAGCATTACAATAAATATTGAAGTATATCTATGTTCTATATGCACATTTCTTCTTACATGCATTGTTATGTTTTATACATACATCACTTTAATTTACAACCTTTTTAATATACATCTGTTTGTTTGTTCGGTTGCATTACCATAAATGTACAATCAGCCATCAAAAATCTAATTAAAAATATGTCATAAATTAACCTTATATTGTTCAAAACCTGCATATGACTTTTTCTTCTGGGCAACACAAACGAAGATATTTTGATACTATCCCTTTAAACTCTTGTAGAGTTCAAAAAACAATCTTGTTGAACCTGTGCAGTGACAATAAAGAACTGAGTCATAAAATAAATATGTATTTAAGAATAGGAGATCTGATTATTTCAATCGCAGAGCACGGTTTAGCAAAGGGCAAGAGAACGTGAACTCTATGTTTATGCAAATCAAACACATTCTTTAGAATACTGAATCCCACAATGCAATTCTCCCGACTTGACTTTTCATTCCCAGAGTTACAAATGAATAAGACATGACATCATCTGTGATTTCTTTTACAATTCTTCCTTGACTTTTCTGATCGGACTGCCAATTATTTAAATTTCTACGTGGATTAAACGTGAAAACTTACTTGCTTACATATTTAATTATTTACTAACCTACAAACATGTTTCTAAGAAGATACCTTGGCACGGTATGTGGTAAGGATGTGAAGAAAAAAGAATTCCAACTTAAAAAATTATCTTTATAACAAAAAGTTTGCTCGTATTCCAGTATGAATAGACTTAATTTCTTTAAACGAGTAGGACAATGCTTGTATTTATTTTTGACCACATTAAAATGACAGATAGATTGATGTAGATTGTCAAGGTAAAATAATCTGGGTTTGGGGTAATTTGATGAGAAATGTTTCAGTTCATGTTGAGATATTTAATAATGTTGACATTTGTTGACATGATATCTCTTGTTAAACTCTAGTGAAGACCACTTGCTCTCCATTCTTTCTCACTGATGTCTAGTAGAGATGACTGAGATATTACAGAGATCTCATTTGTGATTTCTCGGCTGTACTAAATTAAAACGCAAACCTGCTGTACTGTATTGTATGTTCCACAGTGTGGACTACAATTCATTCCGAGTGAAAAGCTGCTGACAGTAAACAATGCATGATGGTTTAGGTTTACCCTGTCATGACTTAAACACAAATGTCATCTCAGTATTTTACAGCCTCAATTTCTATAAAAACAGTCGTATATTTCTGCTCACACCTACTTTTTGGAGGACCTTTGGTAAAACCATGAAACAATTCACCAACCAAGTCCTCAAAGACAACAACCACACTGAAGGCAGGCATCACAGTTATGGATAAAAAAATATCACTGGGATTAAAGGCTTCCTAGAAAAATATTCCATTAACCTCCTGCCTAACAAAATTTTACAATCTTAACAGGAACAAAACCTCCCCAAACTGTGTGGGAGAAGGCGATAGAAATAAGAGTGCCAATACCTGACCTTGAAAGTCTGTGGAGGAGAGAAAGCCCGGAGGGAGAGGGGGTGTGTGAGAGTGTTTTTGTGTGCTTGCGATAGGAACAGGACCAAATAGACTTTGTCTACGAATCCGTAGTGGATGCGTCTCCTCCCTATTGGTTTTGGAACTTTCACAGTTTTCCTTCACATTAGTGCAAAAATCAAATGACGGTGAGAAGACCACCGGAGGTCAAATACTGCAAGAACTCAATATTTGAGTTAACTGTAATATTTGAGTCCGTGTGAGTTAGTGCCTAGCAAAGAAAAGCCACATACCTTTTTTAAACTCCTCCAACATGGAATCCAACTTAGTGTCGTGAAAAACAAAGTGCACCGGATGGTTGTAGAACTTAGTAATGGTTTTCAAAGTGGTGCAGTCATCTGGGTCCACGAACGCCAGGTCCTTCACATAAAGGATGTCCACTATATTGGTGAGTTCATCTTCATACACAGGGATGCGCGTGTACCCGCTCTCCATGATTTCTGACATTGTGTTGAAGTCCAGGACAGTGTCGCTGTTGATCATAAAGCAGTTACCGATCGGTGTCATGATGCCCTGCACCGTTTTAGTCCTCAACTCCAGAGCTCCCTGGATCATGTTGAGCTCCTCTTTCACGAGGTCGTTGTACGGCTCGGTCACCTTCAGCATCCCAACCAGCTTCTCCCGATTGTACACGGTGCCGATCTCCTGCCCCAGCACGCAATCTAGAAGCTTACTGATGGGAAGGGACAACGGGAGAGTCACCAACATGAAGAACTTGGTGACCATGATGGTGTTGGCACCTACCGCCAAGCCATGGCGAGAACAGAGAGCCTGTGGAACGATCTCACCGAAGATGACAATGCCGATGGTCGACGCCACCACGGCACCCAAACCGGAGCCGATGAGGTCATCGAGCAGGATGGTCAACGTGGTGTTGACAAGGACGTTGCCGAGGAGAAGCGAACACAACAGGTAGTTGCCTTTCCTCCGAATGGGCTCGATCTTACGTGCGTACTTCTTTTCTTTTTCCGTTCCACAGCTCTGCACGATTCGCAGCTCCATGGGGTCCAAAGCCATGAGACCCAGGTTGAGACCACTGAACATACCCGACAGCACCAATAGGCAGGCTATCAAGATTACCTGGAGCCAAATGGGAAGCAGAGACTTCTTTTCCTCCACCACACGTAACTTCCCATCATGCTCTCCCAGCAGGTACCACTTTCCATCTCGGTTGTGTCTGATGCACAAGCCATAATCCCTATGGGTCTCACTTTTCCGAAGTGGTTTGATTTTGACACCCAGCACTCCAGATGTGCCCTGGCTGTTGACAGTCATAACGGGGCTGATGGACATGTCTTTCGTAAAATCAGCACAAGTCCTGTTTGAATCAGAGGTGCTGTCTTCCCCCTGATCCGTGAACTTAATCTGCGACCAGGTGTCATTGCTGATCTGCAGTCCGTAGAACCTGAGCAGGATGTTACTCTCCTCGGTTACCTGTATGATCCCGTTATCGGCGATCGTGGCGGGCTTGTCGCTGCTCTCCAGCCGCATGCCGAGGATCCGGCTGTCGCTTCCCCGGGACTCCGCTCCGTTCGTACACACTTTACACCAAAATAACACTATAAAAGTCAGCGTGCGCCCCTTATCACTCCATTCCGCCGCCATGTTTGTTTCGCTCTATGCGGAATGAGAGTTGACGTCACCTAGTCATTTCACACGTGCCCGCCTCCTCATTAACATAACACCGAGGTGATCCAATCAGGACGTGGAACGTCACCAGCCCATTTTCCTTAAAGGAACAGTTCACCTTTAAAAGGTAAAATCCGTCATTCCTCTTGTCATTTTAAACCTGCTTGACTCGCTTTCTTGCGCAGAACACAAAAGAAGATATTTTGAAGACTGTTGTTAACAGCCTCCCCATTCACTTGCATTGTGTTCTGCAGGAGAAAGAAATTCAGAAGGGTTAGAAATGTCAAGGTTTGTAAATGATGACAGAATTTTCAATTTGAAGGTGAACTATTCCTTTAAGGAAGAAGGGATTTATGAATATAGATACATAATAAGAAATATTCATACGGAAGGGGAAGCTTGATTCAAGCTTGTATCAAAATGCGACAGAAATGACAGGGTCTCATGACATTTAAAGGAAAATCTTGTTTCCCATAATGCTGCATTTATTTTTGGAAAGAAACATTTTGGAAAATGTACATTTAGGAAATAAATGTACCAACAGAGTTCGTCTGCTGCTCGTGTTCGTTTGGATTATAAGGAAAATAACTTTTATGAATGTAATATCTTTGCCTTCGGTCACTATACATACACATTTTCGACATGAAATATACTTTTTAATGTGTTCAAAAATGTGCAATTTCTTGAGTGAATCTCATGAATAACATAAAATTATACAGGGAATTATAATTTTATTTATTAACACCCATTAATTAAACATAGGTACAACCATGATGTATATTTAAATTGTATTAAAATAATGTTCTTAATATGCATAATACAATGTATATTTATGTTTATATGGGTGCAATGTGTAATGTTTCTTTTGAGATATTCGTTTTTCTAGACGTGATGTCAGTGTTATAGTTAATGTGGTAATTCATAAATTAATGAGTTTCATGCAGTATGTTGAGTTTAATTATGAATTCACTCTTTACAATGGCGCCCTCTAAAGGACAGAGGTGCAACTATGGACAGTTCATTATAGATCCTGTATGATAGAATAGGTGTATGTTATCGTGTGAGCGAAATCCTTTATTTAGATTTTAAACGAATTTAAAACGTTACTGGTAACACGAAGGTGCTATTTGTTAACAATTAGTTAACAATGAACAATACTTCTACAGGATTTATTTATATGAATTCATGTTAATTTCATCATTTACTAAAACATTATTAAATTAAATGTTGTCACTGTTAACATTAGTTAATGCACAATGAACTAACATGAATAACTGTGTTGACATGAACTAACATTAACAAGGATTAACAAATGCTGAAAAACTAAATTCTTCATTGTAAGCTAATGTTTGCAAATGAATTTACTAATGTTAACTAATAGCACCTTATTGTAAAGTGTTACCACGTTACTTCCTATAGGTAAACTTTAATGCCCACAATGACCAAACCTTAATCTGTGCACGCCTTATAATAAGCTATATTACACTTATCTAAAAGTATAAATATACACCAGAAGGTATATGAAAAGAAAACGGCATTGGAAAACAATATCTGATCATGCTTCAGCCACTTTAATATATATTCTAATAGTATATTAATAAAAAATTATACAATATTACTCATAAATTACATTAATGTTACAAAATCAAAGAGAGAAAAACACACATGCACGTTGACAAAACAGATCACATTGGTGAAATCAAAAACGGGCCACATAGACATAATACCTGAGGTAAAGCTCTTGAATACACGACATTTTACAAAATTATTTACAATTGTGGAAAGCAACACTGAGCTTTCAAAAAACAAATAAATCATTTAAAAAATGATCCACGAACAGCTAGATGATCATCTGTATATCTAGTATGCTTTTGTAAACAGAAAAGGGTTTCATCAACAAAACAAACTGAAGTAAATCATAATTTAATATCAGACCAAGGTTTGAGACGAGTGCAAAGGCTTATTTGAGTGTCTCATTTTAGGAATTCATTTGTAAAATAACTACCAAAACATTCATTTAAGCAATCAAAAAGTATTCGTGAAAGGCAAGCCTGTATAATACTGTATACACTTAAAGAGTCTTAATACAGTCGCTCCGGTTAGCGGAGTTAAATAATAAACACTTAATTGATGAAAAAACGGAAATAGAAATTGAAATGTAAAGTATAAAAATCACACAGGCATTTAGTTGGACAATACAGCCTCTCATTGCACGATAATCATTGAAGTATAAAGTATATACTGTAAAAGCGTTTAATAGCTTGTTGCACAACAGAGTAAAAGTCAATGAAGTAGTTTGACATCTCAGTTATCTGCTGCTGCTTGTGGATGTTGTCACTTTCCATTTCTAAGACTCTGGTTGGTTGACATTAGTAGGAAAGAGGACCTCCACTGAGAAGCTGACCGTTTTGGACTGGAAAATACTGTAAGTGTTATCAAACCGCAGAACATCTACGAATAAAGAGATCGATATTAGTATATGAATTGTCATGCATTTAAGAAAGTTGTTTGTTTGTATTAATGAAATAGCTCCTGTACATACACACTCCTGGTTCTGGACAGGTGAGAGATCCATCCTCGGGTACCAGATGTGCATTGTAGCGCTGATTTAGCACAATCTCCTTCATCTGTCCAGCCTTCACCCACTCTCCCGTCTTTTTCTTCAAATAGACACCAAAACCTATATCCGCACCCTCACAGGAAAACTGCCACCTGAAGACCATAAACCAAAACAAATGAATATGAAGAATATTATATGTTGACTATAGAAATTGAGCGATATTGGCTTATGCTCTTTCATAATGCGGTCTGCTCACCTCAGCGCACAGTTTGGCGCGAGTATCTCATATTCCGTTTGGTGAGACGAGCCACGGCCGATCGTCACGCAGTGATCGTAGTCCGTTTTAATGGCATCTCGAACGTAGTAAGACCTCGGTACCTCAGCTGCGAATGTAATCTGAAAAGAACACGCACATAAAACCAAACTTTACTTTGGTTGAATTAGGTGTATTCGTTTGATAATGAAATAAACAAAGGCCGATGACACTTACAGAAACATCATGGGTGCAAAAAGAAAATAGCCTGACATTTGATTAGTACAGAATTTACTGGGATTAAAGACATGCAAACATAAAAAAATGAAGATGGACGGGATGAAAAAACAGACAGTAAAGAAGCCGGATCACACAAGATTTTAATTGGGAAGAAACGGGAAGCTTTTCAGATTCAAAAGTTAGTAACCAGGCCTCTTATTTCAAGAGCCAGGTGATCACAGAATACAATACAACACTTAACATGAGTCACAACGAGAAATATTACTTCGTAACCCATAACTGATGTATAAACAAAACAACTCATAAAACCTCAAATACGATGCACGATTTGTTTGACAAACGTTTTCACAAAAAGAAAAAAATTCACATTATACTAAAGACAAAAATGTCCTATAGTGTGACAGCAAAAATGTCGAAAACAAACGAAGATCAATCTCTATTATGCTATTTTATTTTATATTATAAATATAAATATTCATTATATAAAATATGATTAACAGATTGTTTTCAAAACGTTTGCTATGTAACACCATAAGATACATGGTATATTTGTCGTGCATAAATATGTATCTATACATCCTTTTTTATTACCCACAATCCCTTGCACAGAAACGTATTTACCTTTTTACCTTCTTTTACAACTTCAGAAACAGGTTTTTGTGATTAGAGCAAGATGCCGCTACCCCAGATTGTAAATGCAAGTACATAAAACAATAAGGAATTTAAGGAAGTGATAGTTCACCCAAAAACGAAAATTATTGCAAACCTTTATGACGTACTTTCTTCCGCAGAACACAAAAGAAGATGTTTTGAAGAAAGTAACCGATTAGCGTTGGACCCCGTTCACTTATATTGTATGAACAACACGAAACCAATGCAAGTGAATGGGGTCCAGTTAACAACAAAATATCTTCGTATGTGTTCTTGCGGAAGAAAGAAAGTCATACAGGATTGAAATGACAAAAGGGTGAGTAAATGATGACACCTTTTTTATTTTTGGGTCAACTATCACTTTAACAAGAATTTTACGACTTAATACAGTGTCCCATTTCTGGTGTACAGTCTACTAACACACTCAGAAGTATGTACTTGTGTAGACGAGACGTGCAGTATGTGAATTAGGATTTGCAATGCTTCTGTAACCCACTCAAGAAATCATTCTGTTTTTATCTGTTTAATAATTTATGAATTTCGTGCATTGCTGTCGTAACCTTATCTGCTGTCATCTATCTTATCTAGCTGCATTTTAACCTTTAGCAAGTTCTCGTATGAAAGAAGTGCTCTGGTTTTCATTAAGGTAGATTACTGGTTTCAAACTGCCGTCCACCTCACACCAGAAAGAAAACAAACACGGTACACACATGTTCCCACACTGCAATGTGGAATATACATTACAACAGCCAAAAGAATCCCAGGTTTTTTTTTCTTTTTTAAACCATTAATAACTAAGTCAAAATAAACAACTACTACCTTTAACACAAAATGCATTAATCTGACGGAAAACGGACAGAAACACTTGTGCAACAAGTACGACAGTCTAACAACAACACATCTAAATATTAATCCACTTTAGTATTCAGAACGTGGCCTCGTCTGCAGTGCTTTTAAGACCTCCAGTCCTGAAGGGGCAGCGTTACCTGTGTAACTACACACAGAGACAACATGTCTCAGTTCAGAACCCTCCTTTAAGTCACGATTCTGCATGTTATGAATCTAGAAGTGTTACAATATATCGTGGCATGATATACCACAATACTTAAAAATGATGATCTGTGTTGTAGAGCTGGGTCAAATATGCAAAATATAATATCTAGTGTGATCCTACGTCAACATGCTTTAAATGTTATGTTAATTTTATTATTAGGTTCATTCTGTTCGATTAAACCTTAAACGTTGACAATTCTAAAACAAGTTGTATGTTATTCCAAATGGTTTATGTTAACATTTTGTGTATCACTACCCCCGCTGTGTATAAATCCTATGTATCCATGCCCGAGCACATAGTACACACACAGGAGTGCTTTTGTTAACCTAAAAATGTATTTATGCCGTTTAACGCTTATAAACTGCTCCTTCCCCCATTGTAACGGGCATTTGCTCTTCACACTCAGGATTTGCAACAGACAGAATCATAACCACAGTGCTAAAACAGATTAGCCATGTCAGGAATCCAAAGCTCCAACCTTGCCAACGTATCAGCCTATAACCAATGAAGCAATGCGACGTGCTCTGGTCCAGCATCAAGTGCATCATAATCACGTTTATGATGCAGTTCAAGACAATTCAATCATTAAGATTAACATAACCTCATTATATAGATGAACTAAACCGTTTCACAGGTTCACTGCATTTATTTGTTTCTTCATGTCGTCTTGGCAAGCTGAAGTTTTGCTTTGGGACATGAACGCTGTTGAACTACATACTTGTGGTTCTACTTAGCAGCACATTTGAAGGAATGTATTTACAGTATTGAGTTTCTTCGGGTCAACCAGGTGACTATGTTCCTATAACGCAGGGGCTGGTTATACCACTCTATTTAAACAAGCAGGAAAAAAACTATACGTTGAAGTAGGCAAATACAAAACAAAAAGAATGCTAGAGACAGACAAGACCGATACTAGCGAATAACACATTTCTTATTATCATAAAGTCTTACAAGAATTCTGTCGATTGAACTCAAATAAAAAAAAACAGGACTAAGTATTATCAGCAAAATTCAACTACGAAAAAATGAAGACTAATTTACTGACATTTATCTGACAAGTGCCAAGAAATATGTTCAAACTAAAACTGAAAAATGAACAAACTAAACATAAATGTCGAAAGCACAAACTTAAATGATAAAAAAAGCTAGAATTAACGTGTAAAACCAAAAATAGAAGCTAATTTGAAACATTTATTTAAAAAAATGTAACTGTAAATGAAGAATTTGTTTCAAAATGAGATAACTCATGTTTTATTATGTTATCGTGTTTATATTGTGTTAGTAAGCTGTATTATTTTGTTATCATGGCTTAAATCAAACAAACCAACTGCAGTTTGATTGATATTAATTGGAATGCACAATAACAAAACATGGTTTTCAATAAATTAAAGTGATCTCATTTTGGAAATAAACTCTTCAAATATCGACTCTTTCTACTTTATAATACTACTGAGCTTGCAGGAAGCAAACTATGCAAAGTATTGACTGCTGCCAAAGTGAATTCTACCAGTCATAAACATTTTAACCAGCAATAAAAGTGTTCTTTTTCATTTTTATTTATTATTATTAATGAGAAGATCCGGCAGTAGCGCACATACGTCACACCTCCAGTATTACGAAATGGAAATGGTTATGCGACACTCGTGACTCGCAACTTCCTGAATGTGACATTCCATTAAAAAAGAGAAGTGAAAATAAATCAAAACTAAGAAAAGCGGGACTACTACACCACTATACCATGTCACTCACCCTGGTTCGACATCTGGGGTCACCATCAGGGTCGGTCAGTTTTCCTCCATAGAACGCTGGAAGCTCCTCAGGGGCGATGTATTTCTGCAGCACCTCCTGCCAGTTTGCTGAAAAGTCAAAAATAAATAGAATTGTGGTTAACATTCAGATGACAGAGGTGATTACCACATCCGTGACAATGTTAAGGAGTTTATACCGTCTGTATTTATAAACGAAAATACCCAAACAATAGATACCAACAAGCTTAGAAGGCAAGGGCTGTAGAGTTTAAACTAGTGATAAACCCATTTGTTGTCCAGACTGAATAATCTGCTCTGTTAAAGTGACACATTTACAATATTGACCGTTTTTTAGTTTCTCAATTCTGAAATCAGCTGATATTCCATTCTTGTCAATATAATTAATAGGCAAGGTTATTTTACTTTACTAAAATGAGAACTTTGAAAATGTTGATTGAAATAAAATAAAATATTGGCCTAAAAATTATTGGAGAAACTTTAACTAAATAAAAAATGTAAACGATGCCTCAGAAATAAATTAGAATATGTTTAAGGCACTAAATATTATAATAAAATAAAACTATAGATACCTTATATAGGCATCTTATATAGCACCATAAAAAAATGAAAATATAAATAGCTAAGAATTAATATTATTGCTATTACAAATTACACAAAACAGAAAACCTAACAATAAATGCTCATTTAAAATATAAAAACAAAACTATAATAACTCTGTTAATAGAAAAGTACAAAAACAAATTAAAACAACCGAAAAGGACTCTGTTTGTAATATTTTTAAATAATATGGGGCAAAAACTGTGTAAAATAAGTTATTTTGGGTTTCTCTATTGTTTCTGTTTATATACAGTTAATATAAAATTGACAAAATAAAATTTAGTTTAAGCTTTAAAGCACCCTAACTTAAATAAAGTTGAAATTTTCCATGAATTCCTCAAAAACAATGTACACAAAATTCCACACACTAAAAACCTTTACATGCAACTGACTGACATGAACACAAATAAAGCACATTGTTATGACGTTAAAAGTGAGACGCGTATGTCAGCTTACATCCCAGGACGACGACTTTACGGCGAGTGTCCTCACTCAAAAAATGCTTCACCAGATTATAAGCCACAGGAAACAGTTTGGGTGCTGCAAAAAAATATTGCTGAGATGTAGATATATTGCTGAGATGTGCACACGTGATAAACCAAAGTATCATGCACGATACACAAGTGCTTGCAAAATAACTTTAACTGTGCACTTTGTGCCATCATTCTGTCCGTTTGATGTGACGTGCTGTATATGCCATACTGATAACATGATAAATGCTGACCTTTAATAACAAATAACCTCTTGAGTCCCTCTGGATAGTTATCCTCGAACATAGTGAGAATCTATGAAAATTGTTTAATGTTAATGCATCAAAACGAGGTTTTAAACAGTCTTCATTTTAATCAAATAAATATATAATATATTAATGTGACACACCTCTCCATAAGTCTCTACAGCAGGTTTATATAGGTGCCTCATTCCCAAACCTTCAAGGTCATAGACCATAGTTATAGACTCAACGTACTTGCCCAACTACAGGGAAAGAATGGAAAAAGGGAATGAAAATACAGTTATGATAAAACAGTTTACCGTTAAATGATCATTTTGCCATTCTTATCTCAAACTCATGTCACTCCAAACCTGCTGTACTTTTTGGTTAAGAAAATCTCTGAACATTTTATCAGGAAGTGTTCAGTAGCTAAAAAACTAAATGGAAGTTATCCTTCATGTCTTCCTTTGGCATTTCATGGAAGAAATGACCACATCACAAGCATGAGGATGAGTAAACAATGACAAAATTGAGATTTTTGGAACTGTTCCGCTTTTGTCCCGGTCCAAACACGCACCCGGGCGCTCTGTAAGTCACACTCCTTCTGTAGCATCTCGCAGTCTCTGACTTTAGACTTGATGAAGTCCTGCTTGGTCGCCGAATGCATCAGACCCTTAGGGTCCATAGGCCCGATGATATCATACCATACCGGGTTCCCATCACGATCGTAGCCGCACATGCCACCTGAGAGATACTTTTCTAGTACCTGAACAAGAAAAAAACAATAGGTGCGATAATGACACCAACAATACGAATAAACTCTTAAAGGGGCTACGTCATGAAAAAGAGCAAATGTAAAACGAAAGCTTTTATATAATTATGCGCGTCATACCTCTGGCACTTGCCACTCTGTAGTGATGGTGTCGACCTTCATGTGTTTCCGAAACTCCATATGCTACGCAATACAAACAACACATGGTTAAACCCGTCGCATAAAAACTATTTGTGTGATTCAGATGTCAGCGTAGCAAAGCATGACCGTACGAACACGCTCATTAGTTTTGTTATCAGGTCTGCGTGAATATAATTATCCACCATACATTCGTCTGCAACAGATACTGCTGTCTGTGCTTTGACCTGAAGTTCAAGGAACACTAGTGACAGGGTTCAGAGATACTACTTGACAAAAGAGGGACCACACATCAACAACACAACGGTAACAGAAAGTCATTGGCATGCGATCCCACATCCAAAAGCAATACTGTAGAAATCTCATGCATAATCTTGGGATCTGATATTAAACGCATCAGTTCAGCAAAAAGAAACAATCACGTGTCGTATAAAACCTGCATATGAGGTTTGTATTGACGTGAGTGAATGATGAGAATTTTCATTGTTAGAACTATCCCTTTTATACTTGTACTTCACTTAAAAATAACAATATAAGAAGCTTGTGCTGATCTGACTCTTAACACCTGGTGTGAACTGCGTCTTAGATAAACCGGATGACATCATTTAACATCATTTGTGAGTGACCCTGGACAACAAAACCATTCTTATCTGAGTCGATATTTCAAAATTGAGATATTGACATAATATGAATAAATAAGCTTTCCGTTGATGTATGGTTTGCTAGGATATGATCATATTTGGCCCGAGGTCCAACTAGGCCTATTTGAAAATCTGGAATCTGAGGGTGCAAAAATCTAAATATTGAGAAAATCGCCATTACAGTTGTCCAAATGTAGACCTTTGCATAACATATTACTCACAAAACAAAAGTTCTAATATATATATATGGTAGGAAATTTATAAAATAACTTCATGGAACAAGGTCTTTTCCTTAATATCCTAATGGTTTTTGGCATAAAAGAAAAATGTATCCATATATTTGGCTATAACTAAAAATGTTCCTGTGCTCCGTACGACTGCTGTTGTGGTCCAGGGTCACATCATTTCTAATGTTATCAAACATTTTTAAAGCTTTTGAGGGGGTCCCACCAATGATGACACACCAAAAATGCCATCTTGTGATATCTGCGTCATATTCAAATTCATCACGCTGGAGAAAAACAAACAATTTGAGACGTCTATTTAATCTGAGCATGAAGGGTGATGAATTATACACAGGGTTACTAGCAATTGTGTAATTTTTTGTCTATGTTTCAAAAGATGTTAAGCTTACGAGACTGACAAAAACAAGTGCTTTTTTATGTTTTCTTTTCCTTCTTCATTCCATTCTATTAGCACAAAGTAGACATGTTAGAAAGTAAAACATGAAACAAAGACTGAATGGGATACCTTGCGCATCATAGCCTCGGCTTTCTGTAGATTGAAATTCCTGGCTGGAAAATAATAAATAAAAGAGACAAATTACAAAGAAGCGAAAGTGATGCAAAACAGAACAGCAAACATAATGTTGCAGGAATTTGGTATTGAATGCTGCAGACAAGTTTATAGGACTTGAACTTAACTTATAGGATTTAACTCGAAAACTGACTTGCAAATTGGAAACCAGTGGCCTAATATTTGTTGAAACATCTGTTGAAAGGAAGGAAGGTGCCCTGACCATGCTAGTCAACCCAGAGATGACCTTCAAGATTTCTTTTTTAACCTTTTTATCAAAGGGATACATACAGTCATCAACATCTGTATATAACAATATCACTTTTACAGTTAAAGTCGGCTTTACACAATTTAACGACTGAATAATTCGCCAATGACACAGTAAAAGTTATGACAATGATATCTTTGCACCCCTTTGAGTTCCTTACTTTTCAACACTGAAGCTACTTACAAAAGAAGGGGTGTGTTGGCGACCTTCAAGACCTTCAATATTTTGCCATATAGCAACCTAAAAAACTGAATTACGCTGCCGTTCACGTTCTCAGCCCTGAGACAGTAAGATATAGTTGATTGCTCTCATTGTCACACTTGTCTGTACCTGACTGGCCTAGAAACACGACTAACCCGCAATTAGACCGAGGTTGAGTCATAAGTATTTAATACTCATAAAGACGATTATATGACAGCTTACAAAAGCTGTCAGTGTTTTCTTCAATGGATATGTCAATCACCATCATCGAACAAAGAATTTATAGGCTGGTCTTTGGAACATGTTGTTACAAACTTGTACATGACAAAATTATAAGTGACGATTGTGCCACGAGGGTGCGGAGAGTCCACTCCAGGTCTGATATCCAGCTCCCAGGCCCGAGCACACGGCACAATTATAGGTATCACAATGAATCATATCATGATAGAGATCTGTTCAAACATGAAATATAGTCGCGTTTCACCGTTGAGAAACTGAAGAGTTAAGAATCAATGTCCTGAGATTTATTCAAGCACACTGGCTTTCAGACAACCGTGTTCTCGCATAACATCTTTGAGCACCTCGATGACATGCTTCATAAGCAAGTGTTTTATCTTATCAACCTCTTGTAAGACACCCTGCCCTCTTTTAACAGCACATATGAGTGTCGCCCCTCTCAAGCGCCCTGCGAGAAGATAACACGGCTCCACAGAACAACTTAAAACCGTCTTACTGTGCAACATTTACACGCGTCCAGCATGCAAAACTGACTGTTTGTCAGCAGCACAAAACTTCTTTGTTAAATGCCAAAGAACATTCACAAAGGCTTCAGTGTGTTGAAATCTGATTCTAGAGGATCAACTTTTTACGTTTGCAGGCACACCAGTTAGTCGCGGCCTTTTTCTATGTGTGCTACTGGTACGGACATGATGCATTACATAAAATGTTGCCAATTGGTATCTCAACAAAACACTACATCACGATTCGATTCTGCATGTATTCATTCACAGCGTTGTGACTTGATATTCATTCTGTCTGCGCACGGATTACTGTAAGATCATCCCTTTCTTAATGCTGATTAGAATTGTGCATGCATGCACATCTACACATGTGTGCTTTGTACTATTGCTCTTTGTATGACATTTTTACATTTACATGTATTGCTTCCCGAACTCTTTGACTAAATGTAAATGTAAATGTATGGACATGTCATTCAGCAGACACTTAAATAATAAAATATTATGCTTTCATATCTATACGTTTTGATGTGGTTCTACATGCATTTCATACATCGTAGGGTTTTGTGAGCATCATCCTTGCATGGGGTTCTATTCAATAGACATCAGCTCTGCATGACATTTATATTATTATTCACCATGATTCATAAATCTCACTCGACTATAAGCAGAGTTGTACTATGAATAAGTTATCCATAGTTTAGCCGTGATATTTGAAGTTAAACTATGGTTGCACTTTTACTATAGAAAACGGGTCTCACCTCGGAGCCATCGGAGCAGAAAGTGGTCAGTCTGAGATGGGCACTGAGGCAGAATGTCCTGAACCTTCTCCCGAAACTGACAAAAGTTTGAGAAAACAAAAGTGCTGATTCATTATGAGTGTTACACAATCATTCACGAACATGCGTTAATCCATCTGTAGTAGGAAACCGCTTAAAAAAATGAAATGATATGAACTGCAAGCTGTTGCTGTGTGACATTGTAACGCTCGTTACACTTTCGGCCGCTTTGATGTCATTCGAATGACAAACTTATAAACCACATACGCACGTCAAGCTTTATCTGCCTGGAAAAAAGTGTTTCAAAGCAAATATACTTTTCAAGTGCGGCATTTGGCCTCTGATAACGCGAAATGTTTCATCCACGTCATTATAGCGCGTTACTCACTAAAGGCTGCGTCATTTCATCCGTAATCTGTTGTTACGTGAAATAAACTCCGTACAACTCACATGTGCCAAAGTCTCTGCCTGCTTCACACTCAGATCTCCAACTCTTCCGCTCATGTTGCTCGAGTACAGTAGAAATAATACTCAAACATTCATCCGGAGACTGACACTGTAAATGATGTGACGTGGCTCCTCCTACCTGCAGCGCCGCTGCTCCGCCGGCGTGGGGCGCTGCTGGACCGCTTATTACAGAACGCACGAGGCGGCTTTATATCCCAAAAGATTGCTCGATATGGGCTTTCACGCTATAAGATTGTCATCGAAATATCTATCGGTTTGTTATAAACAACGCTACCGATAGTTATTTTTTGCCAATAAATCAATTGAGTGTGGTTGCTGTAACCATTGCTGCCCTTAAGGCAAATCTTTTTAAAAGGTGCTGAATTATTTACTATATTATTATGTATAGATGTAAATGTGTAGAATAAACAAAATGTCAATAATCGTGATTACGTATTACGGTTATTGTCAAAATTGGTATATTGTGACGGACAACCCAACGTTTGTTTAATAATTATTACTTTTAATAATAATAATAATAATGTTATTTTTAGGTGTAGTAGCAGTGTGTACATATAGCATACATTTACCTATCGTGTTGAAAAAAATGATTGATTACGTATAAAAATATGTTTTATTATTTACATCCAACAAAATAGTTGAAAATGTTCGCAAAACATACAACATTTCTTCACATTAACAATTCAACATAGAAATATAAATCTATTATTGACAGCTTTTTACAAAACAAAATCAAAGCACTGTCGATTGACAATACATTCATAAGTATTCTCATGTGTCCCGATGAGTCTCGGGTTAAACAGACCCAACAGACATTTCTCCCACACACATGGTGAATCAGTTTTATCAGAGTGAGGCATTGCTCCATGCCTGTCTGATTTGTCTCCATGGCGTTCCTAAAACAGACGCAACTATGAAGAAGACGACTAGAATGAGTCCTTTAGCCAGAGCCTGGGAATATGGCTCACCTGTGAAGAGGGCAACGTGTCACATTCAGATTTGATTTCAATATACCAGATATGATCTTGTGTCACGCTGAATCCAGCACTTTTCTTACATGAACACAGCGAACGATACAAGCATCTTAACTGTTCTAAGATGTGGTTTGCAGTATATAATGACTTTTTTCCTCTCACTTTTTAGTCATTGAAAGTAATTCAAGTCCTCACCAGTGTAGTATCTTGTTAGAGGGAAAGCCAATTCGTTCCAGCACACATCATTCCGGTCACAATCAAACTCTGTGAAGTTAATACTGAACCTGCAGCAGAAAAGAAATTCAAGTTAAACTTCACACAAGCCAAAATACACTCCATTAATATAAAGAAATACAGCTATGAATACAGTTATTTGGACATAATTACAATAATCATTTAAAAACTTTATAGATCAAGTACCACCTTTGATAAATGAGTTGCAATATGCAGCCGTGGAAAAAAAACGTGAATTTATTTTTATGGGTATTTGTTTAGGTAAAATGTTCATATATATTTTTTTACTATACAACTAGCAATATCTCTCCCAAATTTCCAATAAAAACATTTCTTTGTGTATTTACTTTCAGAAAATGAAAACTGGAGAAACAGGTGAAAATAACAGAAAAGAAGCTCTGTATTTTGTCCGACCTCAAGTACTGCAAAGACTTTTGTTCATCAGTAGTACAACAGTCATACTTGTACGTGTATGAATAAAAAGTAAAAAAATTATTCGTTTTTTTTATGTGATCACTTGGAATTTTATAACAGTCTTGTCATACTGTCAGCCTTTTACATTGCAGGTAGATTACTTTTTGTCACTCCAGAGATTTGATTTTGTTGAAATTCAACATACACAATACTTCAATGTTGATTAAATGACAATTTGGAATGGTCTCTTATTTTCTTCAGTGGCTGTATATTAAAGGGGTGATTTTCCAGAAAAAATTGGTGTGTTATACCTTGGTGTGTTATAAGTTGCCCATGCATGTATTAGACACGTGAAATAGCAAAAATGTAAGTGTCTGAACAAAAGTTGTATTTAACCTAGAAGCGAATGCTCACCCAGACCTGCCTGAAACGCCTCGTCTCACAAATCTACGTCAGTTCATAACACGATTTGACAAACAGGATTTGTAAATCTCATTGTACAGTCGCGGGCGCAGCCATGTCACGGAGATGCTGTGTGTTTTGCTGCGAAAAGAAAGCCTCTTTGTTTGCCCTTCTAAAGGACGAAGCAACTAAAAACAAATCGTTACATGTTCCAGAAAAGTACAGTCCGAATATACATGGCGTAACACTGGTTGATCAAGAAGGGCCGAAGCACTTGCAGTATTTATTATGTTACCATTCCCTGCTGTAATGCGAGCTTGTTTCTCTCACACAAACTCTGTATGATGTATATGGTTGTTTGTTTATAAGAGGCGTTACATTTCCGTGCAGTATTTGACAAATCACTACGCACTAGTGAACTGGCCAATCATAGCACACCTCGCTTTTCAGAGCGATGAGCTTTGCAAAATATCAGCGCGTTTCAGAGAAGCGGAGCAAAGAGGAGATAGAAACATGCCCAGTTTGTGGAAAATACAGCGTTTTTAAACCTTAAACCGTGTTTACACATTGTTTTACATTTAAAGCAAATAATAATATTCATTTTAGCCACGTCAAATGACCCCTTTAATGTATTCAGTTTTCGAATGTGTCACATACCGCCAGGGAGCGCTATGGTATCACATTTTGAGGATCACTAATTTAGGAGATTTTTACATAATGGCAATATTGTAACACATTACAATAATTACAGCTGGCATGGAATGATTACAGTGAATTGTGCAATTGCAAACTAGGTTAGTCTGTATGTGGTGCATGTTAAGTCCCTACCTGGATATAGGGGGCTGGGACCTCAGAGAATATTCGGTAAAAGTCACAGACGAGGTGACAGCAAAATTCTGCATCACCCCTGGGTCCAAACAGGGGTTCGGACCGCCCACATCACATTCAATCCTCCATGTTGTTTCTCTAAAGCTGTAAAACAAATAAAATTACATTTCAGAATCTCAGAATCTCCTAAAATCAACACAAATGCCAACCAATCATAAAAAAGACCAGTTTGAGTGCTGGGAGAAGGCCCTGTACCTGATCTCTACTGCCAGAATGATTTTTTGAGGGACGCCCTGCACTCTGCCCCTGATGACGGTCCTGATGTTGACATGAAGGTGAGTTGGAACAGCAGTGCACACACCCCTGCTGCCCTCTGCTGGCTGACTGGAGTTCTGCTGGAAAACTGAGAGGTAATATGTCAGGTGTCATTCGGTAAAATATTGGCAATAACATTTGTATGCAGAAAGTTGACATATATAACTTGTATCATACAACATAATATAATTTGTGATAATTTGTAACATAATAATTACAATTTGTAATGTTTTGTGCTGTGCTTTAAGGGTAATAGCTCATTTGCATACAATAAAACAAGGTGATCATAACTGAAATCTGAAATTTTGAGAGCCGTTCCCAACCAGTTTACAATCGTATATATATTACAGATAGATGGTATTACACTACGACTATGAACAATTCACAATTTATGCAATGAAATTTCAATGTGCTTCACTTCATTCTACTTACTAGTAATGTTTAGCCAGTCTGTTATGTTATTGAAGTCTGGTTTTCCCGTTCTGGAGACCAGAGTAGAAGTCACTAATCCAGCCAACACAGCACGGACTGTTTCTCTGTGAAATGACATTATATCACAATAAACTGTATTGTAATGTCATGAGCAGTTCACTTTAGGACATTGAGATTAAAGGCATAAAACACTGTAGCGCTTTATAAATATTCCACAGCAGGAGCTACAGCTGGTCATGCTTTTAAGAGCGTCTCTCACCTGAGCTGACTGCACTGCGTCATGTTCAGCAAATTCACAGGAATCAGACAGCCTGATGTAGAGTTGATTCCAAACAAAACTGGTCGCATGTCAGCAGAAGAGCACAGACCTTCTCCATCTGATCAGCACAACATTAATTCAGCAACAATGATGTTTTAAGTCATGATTTTTATAGTCCAGAGGTGTGCCGAATACCTGGCTGCCAGAGATTGATCTGAGCTCTCTGTATAACACCCGTATCAGAGTCCGGAATGCCACCGATCACAGGTCTCTTGACCTGATAACCTGCAGGAAACGGAAGCAGAACATTACACAATTGTTTCCTGAACAATGATCTTGCTCTGAATCAGAATGAAGCCTCGAACATTACCTGGATTGCCAGAGTATGGCTGAGACGTTTCATTTCCGTTCACGAACACAGCTGAGTGTCTGCTTGTGAAAGATACTTAATAATGGTAGAAAGAATGTGAAAACCATCAGTTTTGCAATGGTATTGTGCAATGAAGAAGTTGGCGTCAACAGAAAGACAGCAGCTGTGACTTACCAGCAGGACCAGGAGAGATGTCTGCGGTGGACCGTAACACAGTGATCCCAGTAAGGCCATTCTCTCTCCAGTAAAAAGTGTATCGCAAGGAAAGAACAAGAATACACGACTGCTTATCCGTCTGCCGTGAGTCTATATATCAACAAGTTCAATAAGAACACTGTTACAATAGAATCGTTGTCCAATGACTATAACAGTACATACTACATAAAAAATCTTTTTAAATGACTTTTAATTTTGTAATTATTAAAATTAATATTTACCATAGTATTATATAAGATTAGTGCTAATATAGAATTTTGTTAATATGCAGGTCCGTGCTTTTCTGATCTATTATTATGGTACAGGCCATTTCATAAGACATAAACAACACTGGCCTAAAGGTGCTTCCTTTTTATTTGTTAATGAATTTATTTCATTTTACATCAATATTTAGGTTTAATTTTAGGTCAGTTTGTATTTGTTGTTACGGTTATGCAACGTTACAAAACTGAAACAAGTGCTTCTTGACCAGCTTAATCTGTTTACATCTTATGAAATGGTCTGTATTAATACTTCAATAATAGTGTAAAAATAATGTACATTTTAAATAATTCATGAATTGGTCATTCAACTGACCCGATATTGGCTCAGACAGAAATAAGCTACGGTTGCTGGCCACCTCATCCACAACGTTTACTGTTACAACACCTGTTGGAACAAATATAAGGTTAGGTCACACACATGCACATCTGCATGCCCCCTCCCAAAAAAACATAGTAAAAATACACAAAACATGCTACAAAAGACACTTAAAGGGTTAGTTCACCCGCAATGAAAAATTCTTCCATCATTTCTCACCCTCATGTGATGCCAAACCTTTATGACTCGCAGGTTTTGACTGACATGAGGGTTAATAAATGATGAAATGAACTATCCCTTTAACAAGTTTGACTACTCTTACAATGCCTTTAAAAATCCTTTATCACTTCTTTATGAGATAATGTAGACATATACCTATATAAAGCCACAGAAAAAAAATATGACACCATTTTAAAATCAGTTTTTCTGCATTTAAAATTTTCTATTTATAGGTACAGTATGTTTAAGTAAATTATCGTTTTTGTTTCATTCTGTGAACTGCTAACAATATTTCTATTTGCATAAATTGAGATGAAAATAACATTAAAGATGCTCTGGATCTTAAATACTGCAAAGAAATGAAAAAGTTCATATTCACTTTTAAGCAATACAACAGTAACATCTGCGCATGTATTAAGGAAAAGTGTATTATTTTGTATGTGATAACCTAGATTTCTAACTTCTTGTCACGCTGCCAGTCTTTCGTATTGCTGTTGTATGACTGAGGTTTGATTTTGTTGAAATTCAACAGACACTGGACTGGAATGGCCACAATGCATCTTGAAATGTTTATTTGAAATGAACATTTTGAAAGGTCTCTTAATTTTTCCCGCGGCTGTATATCTATTATATCATGTACATATATATTTACCTCCACGTCCATCTTTAACGTTGACCCTCAGGTTGTCTGACTGTGATGGACAGAATTGCAGCCTCCTTACACATTGAGACTCAAAGTTCTCTAAAAATGCCACTGGAGCATTTTCCACACACTGACCCAGTCCCGAGTTCTGCATCAGGATTAATAATAAACAAAAATGTCTGTGATCAATATTTGCACCTTGTGTTACCTTGGATTCATTTCTACAGAAGAAATAAAGACATGGACGTCTCGGATGACATGGGGGTGAGTAAATAATCATAAAATTTGAATTCTGACGTCAACTACTTTAATTTCACACATCAATCCACACAATCAGAAATCAGAGCTGCTTCTTCACTAACCTGTGGGATAGTAAAGTACTCATCAGTTACGGTAAAAATTGGATCCCCCTGGCGGTAGTTAATAGGAGGTACAGGAGCTGTCACCTGCTGAATTCGGAACGATGGGCGAGGCTTTGGAGAGCTGCAAAGACCAATTTTGGTAAAAAATGGTACAAGGGAACCATGAGCTGTAAAAAGTCCCTTGTGTACTTACACTGTTCCTCCATTGTAAAAAAGTCCCAGAAAAGGGTTGTTGTCAGACGGCGAGACGACACATAGGAAGGGGAACCAGTCGGGGTCATTTTCAGAGGACTGAGCTGAGCACTGATAGTCGGGAAAAGGTCTGAAACTTCCTCCGAAGGGTCCAGGAAGACACTGATTCGAAAACAGTCCCAGCATCTCTTGGCTGCAATTCTAAATAGATGAATTGCAGTAATAAATGTTTTCTTGAGGTCATCGTATTCTTGCACAGTAAACAACTGCAAAACCGGAGTCATTTATCCATCAGATCTTCTTACAATTATCTTGTATGAATGTTCCATTGGCTTTTATTATTACCAGATCGCAGCAACAGCGTATGTCACACACGTCTGGAGAAACATCACATGGGCACCGACCAAGAGGCTGGAACACTTGGTTAGGAATGACCGTCCGGTTTTCTGTTTTATAAACAGGCAAATACAGTTAACATACTGATATATAAGTGGAAGTATTCAAGTATTTCCATCATCAAAAACCATCGTTAAAAACCACCAGGTGTTAATACACCACTCAGTATAATAACAAAGAAAGACACAGACCGGAGAGGGGTTTGCTGGGGACGATCTGGGCATAAATCTGCGTCTGTATGATGAGCGATGCTTTGAGGGTGTCATCTGCACATGCAGACACACGGAGCGTCTCCTGCACACATAGGGACTCCGGGCAGCAGTCTTGAGATGTTTCGTTACCACACAGATCCAAACTGCGGTTCAGATTCACTCGCACCAGAAGAGCACTCTACAAGAGAGCATATATTACAGGTAGTTTTTACCAATGTAAGTGTCTTTCTATTATGTTGGTGTATGTGAGCTGTTAGATGTGTGGGTTTGAAAAACGTTTTGGTTAAATCAAAGCACCACTGTTTGTAGCATTCAGTATGAGAAATAAAACATCAAAAAACTAAGCAATCGCTTTACAAATGCACGGCACAGGAAACGAGAGCTGCCCTTTCTGGCCATAACTGTGCTTAAGGCGTTTGTGCCTTACTTAAGCAACTCCTACTGCAGTTGTGTGGTGTGTCAAACTTGAATAGCAGGGATATTCCCATCATTTCAACTGAAGAAGCTAATAAGGTGACCTTCATCCCATTTACTGTTATATTTCTGGAATCACAACGGTAATGTACATTATTACTGTATAAATATATAAAAAATTCCAGAAAATAAGCAAAAGTTTTAATATAATAGATATTTTTTTACCATCAATCAAATGCATTGTTATTGTGTCCCATCTGTATTACAGTCAAACCGGCCCTTTAGCAAACATACTTCACCTGCAGAACATTTCTCATATGTTTCTTGAAATTACATGACTGCACATTTATTTTACACAATTTAGACCAGGGGTCTCAAACATTTTCGTCGTAAGGCCCCCTTTGTGTAAACTTTTTGGCCCCCCAAATAAAGACTTATAATCGTAAACTCAGAATTTTATTTAAACCTTAAACATGTTCTGTTTAAAATGCTGATTGCCTAAAATGTATGATAAATTCACTGGGTCCATCTTGGGGCCCCCAATTTGAGAACCACAGATCTATACAATGATTTATCAGTCATTAAGTTAAATATTGACATCATATCATCTGCATTGATAACATTTGGACTAAATATTTTTTTATTTCTCTTCAGTGCTGATCCACAATAATTTGAACGTGGCTGTAAAATCTGAACGTTTCCTGAATATTTTCCTGAATCAACATTAGGTAAGGTTAGAATTCATCCTAACCAATTGATTCTACATGGATTCCTAAATCAATTGCTACACACATACGTTTTTAAATAAAAAAGGAAAGAATATAGTTTCCTAGAAACAACCCAGAAACAAACAAAAAAAAGTTCCAGTTCTGTTCTTGAGAATCGCACCTCTGTACACATTTTCCTGATAATGCAAAATAGGGTAATGGAATCCTTATTGTCATGCACAAAAATATGAGATAAGTACCCTACAGTCATACAGTAATGTATTTCTTTTTAAAGATGAATTTAGCTTTTAACCAAGGATGGCCTAAGCTTATCCCTGTCTTGGAAACCACCCCTATATAAAACAATGCACAGTCAGACTCAGCAGTTTCACTTCCTGCTTGAAAGATATAACATACATACATACATACATAGATATATTCTATAACCACAACTAAACATTGATCTAAAATATTTGCATGCTGCATTAAAAGAGTGACTTTTATAACTTCTAAACAAAGTCTTTATATTATAAACAATCCTATACAAGCAAGTGAGCCACCTGTTGATGTAAAGAAGCTACTCACCTGCCCAAAGAACTCAGTTGAGAGATTCCACTGTGTTTGAGAAACTGGAATACATGATGGTGGTGGAAGGCTACCTGAAACATTTGACATTTACACGGGAATGTAATACGGACTAATAGTTTGTGACCACAAAAAGCATTCTGACAGACCATTAATGCTTGAATACATACAGATACATTTTACACTTCCTACATGTTTGCACTGGTTCATATTAATACACATACTTTGTGCATGTAGGTTTCTTTAACGTGCTTATTTTATTGTTGAATGTGTTGTGTTTTTGTTTCATATTTTTTATTTATACTTTTTATTTTGGTTCCTATGCTACATTTTTGTAGACTAAAGGGTGTGATTTATTAAAATTTTAATGCCCGTGAAGCACTGTGTATGGTTGTGAATATGATCACTAAAACTTGACACTGAAACATGGCACAATCATTCATTATCAGAATATCCATCATACAGTAAACAGTAGCTTTTATAAATGTACATTTGTATGAGATATAATGGACAAGGTTTGAATGTGCTGTGTGTTTTGCTCACCTGTTGCACTTGAGGGGGAAACAGCACCAAGTGTTAAAGAAACACCAGAAATGTTTCCAACCAGAAACGCAGATATTTTCGGACCAGATGCCAGAATAAACTTAGGCTGAAATACTGAAACAATTATTCATTAATATCTTCTATATCGGTTTCATACGAACTTGATTGATATGCTACATCGAAATATATATGTTGAATACGTCACTAATTCATTCGTGTTTAAGTTTAATAATACATATTAATTTTCAATAAGTAAGCTGAAATCTAGCTAGCGCTTGGCTGTTTTCTCCATGGCAACAAGATGTTTGCTAGCGGCTAAGCAGCTTCAGGTGCACGCGGACAGTACTTATTTATTTATTCTTACTTACCGACAGTACAAACAATCCCTTCTTTTACAAGTACAATAAATATAAATATGAAATAAAACACAATGCATGAGAAAGATAATCTTTCCATGACGGTTTAGTATAGTGGATACTCTTCTCCTACTAACGCCACAGAGAAGAGGAGCTCAATAGCGCAACTTACAGGCGTGGAGGACGAACCTCTGCACGTGTGGTGACTTGTAGAGTTTGCAGATTTTATGTAAAGTCCCCATTAAACATTGAAACGCAACCAAGTTTAGTATAGAATAATTGTTATAGTATTAAAACCATTATTAAAAAAGCAATATAGATTCATTATATATTTATGTATGTGATACACATAGCTGGGGGAACATTTCTCTGAGGTGGGAAGTTTTATTTTATACTTTGTATACTTTAAATACTATGTACAGAAGACCTACTGGAATACTTTAATATACTTTAATACTGATTAGGAACAAAGAAAAGAGACACAATTTGAATCAAAAATCTTTTTATTGAAAAAAAAATGTTACAACAGTCGAATTTAAACTTATGTCTGTAAATATCACACAACTGAAAATACAGTGTAGCTTTTAGTTTTATAAAATTTACATTCAGACATTAAGAACACCCTTTTAACCAAAATGTCTACGGATGATGAACATTTAAAGAAACTTGCCAAACAATTGTCACGCCAAGCTAAAAGTAAGTCGGTTAGTAAAGACGTCACATAAACTTTGAACGATTAAGATATACAAATAAAGTTTAGAACACAAAACTATTATAAAGAGGCCATTGCTAGCTGCCACGTTTGTATGCATGCGTATGTGCAAATGTGTATTCTCAAAAAGTTTAAGTCTTCAGGCCTTCACAGCGTTTTGCCTATAACGAAAGAAAACATCATTAAATCATTAGTAGAGTAGGAGCATCTGTTTCACTGCGTCATTCATCATGCTTCTGTCAAAACAGAACAAGTAGTTCTCATTGATGGGGATTTGTTTTGTATTCTCAGGAAGTTTTGGCTTGTGGTTTCACAGCTTGTGAGCTTGTGGTTAAAAAAAATGAGTAGGATTATGACTCAAGCATGTCCAAAAACCGTGATCTTCTAAATATAAACATAGTGACCTGCTGTGCGGGTGACGTAATGTCTATATATGTCTATTTGATGAGATATTATGTAAGATGGATTCACGGACAATCCTTGAATTTACACATGAAAATAAAATGGTAAAAACATACCTGAAATTTTGACGCTTTGCACCTCTTTAGTCTGTTGTCAATGAATCTTGTGAGCTCTTTAACCCATTTAGCTTCACTGGCAACGGGGGCACAAAGTTTCTTGCCTCTCCTGGTAGTAAAACTGTAAAACCAAGGACCCATGTATATTATTTCACTTAAAAAGCTCTTTATGTTTACTGTCTATTAAAGAAATGCTTCTGCAGTGTTTGGAAAGGGATCATAGGAGAGATCGAATGGCTTAAAAGACAAATAAACATGCAGCATTTTCTTTTGAAGTGGTGTACTTACACAACAGCATCACAGGTGCAGCCGTTGCCTCTGATCTGATTCCTGTAACTGAGGACGATAGGTTTCGGGATGACTTGAGTGCCAACATTCAAGCAACAGTCCAAAGCTGAATCTCCTTGAGCATCTATGAGAAAAAAAGACGAGAAAGAGGAATATATGGAAGAGAGAGTATCCCTCCAGAGACCATTTATTGTCCAATGCGTTAAAAATGTGCAATGCACAGCTGGGATCAAGTTAGTGATTTAAGAATGATAGAATAACACGCTGATAAAAACACAAAAGTGGCTCTAAAGTTAATCTAAAAAGCTCATCCTCTTACATACATAAAAAAATAAGCATCTGTAAATAATTTTTTGTTAAATAAATTGTTCTTTTTTGTTTATTATTCAACCAATTTAACTACCAAATTGACTAACAACTTTTAATGTAAAATTTGACTTCGTTGGTTGCAAATATGATATGTTATCATATTTAAATAAATGAACAAATGGATCCCATCCAGTCAACACACTTCCCTGCAGTGGATGAAGGAGACAGACACCACAGGCTTACCTGCCGGAGTGTTGTAGATTATAAGAGCCAGTGCACAGAGCATCACACTCAGTACAGGTAGATGTGCTGAAGTCATGGCAATAGATGCTGGAGACGTTGATTCTTGACTTGTGACTGTGTTGCTGGAAGCTTTCCTGGTACTCTCCTCTCAGCCTCTCAATCGCTGCCCGGCTTTATAGGACATTATGGTTTCACTTTTACAGTTCTGAGGCAGCCCTTCCCTCAGTTGTGAAATGCCAAAGTAACAAAGGTTGAATCCAGCGGTCGTGAACTGGATCTTGCATGAATGGGCCAAATTTAGGACACAATGCAATCCATTCACTTTCACTATTCACTAGACCACCTCCCTCCCGATTTTCTTTATAGTTCACATAGAAACTTTCTTGCATAAGGGTCAAATCAGACTGGCAAAAGTGGATGTTTCTGTTTACTTCATTTACCGATACACAGCGCTGGGGATTTTTAATACTAAATATGGAAAAGTAACTGTTAATCTTTTCCCCGAAGTAATTGTCTGTGCTGGTCTCTGTAGATCCCCATACATCAAAACGTGCCAGCAGATTGTGCAGACCAGGCAGGGAGAACTCATCTTGTTCATGAGTTTTATTTAAGTTTTTTTACAAAGTTTTTGATTATTATAACATTGCCTCTCGTGTGCGTGCCTGTGTGCGTGCATACTAAAGGTTTGTAAAATAGTAAAAAAGTAAAATAGAGATTCACTCAAATTGTTTTATTTAATAACATTGATCATCTTAAGCAACCATTTGACATACATTCCCAAAGGCATAATTTCCTGAACATAGCTTACAACTAAGGCTCAATATCGCTACAGTAAGACACTATACAGTACAAATTACATACGTTTTCAGTAAATGACATATTACATTCAACATATAACATATAACATATCAGGTTTCAAATGCCAGTTTTTTATTCATTTCTTGGACAATGTTTTCAATGCCACGAGCTTGATGATTTCATAAGTATGCATGTTTAGGATCAGATATGAATGATTAAGTCATCATTAGAGAGACGAGCATCAGTGTCACTTCCTGTTTGTTCCTCGGTTTGTCAAGTGGGTCATCGTGGTCACTTCCCATCTGTAAAATAGGAAAAAGAAACCGGATTAACTTTGGTTTACAGGGTTCAGACAATGTTTCAGGGGGAAAAAAACTACAGACAACTTCTGCTAAATGTCTATTTAGCTTTTCAAGTGAGGTCTGTGAAAGAGCAGAACTAAGAAAGTGAGTTAACCTGAAAAGGGACATGCAACGAAAGGGGATTTTCGTGTATGTTTAGTTTTTACCTATAGTCCTACTAATTAGATTTTCTCTTTGTGTCAAGGTGTGAGATAATCTTGCTAATCCAGCCGTGTTTCTCCTCTGGAGGTGCACAGAGTTTCTTGTGCTTCTTCGTGATGAATCTGTGGGAAATGTGGAGACATTTTATCTATGAAACATGCATTTCCACTAACGCAACAAATACTGACTGGTTATCTTAAACCAAAACATACACAGTCGCTGGGATTGGGCAACCGCTGTCTGTGGTCTGATGAATGTATGATGCTACGATTTGCACGGGGATGCGTGTGTCCTTGGTGGTCAGACAGCAGTCCACAGCTGCATCTGAAAATGCTGAGAATTGAAGATTGGCATTAGCAAAGCTTGACACAGGAAATCCCCCTCTATATTTATTTGACACCCTGTAAGAACAAAACTTGGCCTGAGTGTGACTTTTTATTTAACTTACTGGAACCACAAGGGCTATCTTTCAGGATTGTTACAGCTAAATGTATGAGGACATATGGCAATGATCTCACAGCCATAAATCTAAAACCTCAGCCAGCTGTCCATTCAAAAATCAAGTTTCGTTTTAAAATGAATGCATGAGCCAATGCATATTAAAATGTCCATGTAAAACACTCCAGGTGTTTAAATGATGGTCTTACCTTCTGTGTTGCCCCAGAAGACTGCGGTGAGGACCATGAGAGTTAATGCTGGAGTGTGCATTCTGGTCTTTGAGTTTGGCGGCAGTATGAGCATCAGAGGTGCACAGGTGTGACTACGCAGGTGTCACTGTGCAGGTATTTATACAGAAAAGATTTACTTTCACTTTCATATGAGCACCTTTTAGCTCCACCTCATCCTGTAAATGCATCAGTTTCGTTTCAGTTTACCGTACTCACATTCCTTTCCCATCGTTTTTTAAACCCTATTCTCATTCTCTGCCAAAAGCATGACCTGACCACAAATAAAGCAGCTTACAAAAACACATACTAGATGGCTTTAATATCATTGTTGTTTTTGGATGATAGAAGTGTCCAACATTTGACTTCATTCAATTGTACCCCACCCGTTGCGATTTCTCTCATGTGTTAAGTTCCCGTACAAATATTCTCTTTTTGGAAGTAAGAGTAATAAATATCAATGTTGGTGTAAGGTTGTAGCTCAGTAGTAATTGCATTGCATCAACAACGCAAGGTTGTGGGTTCGATCCCAGGGGATTGCAGATACCTATGTAAAATGTATAGTCGAAGTCGCTTTGGATAAAAGCGTCTGCTAAATGTTGTGAGTGTTGTATGCTCAGAAGTGCATATCAGGGTTGTAAACACATGTTTATCAAATGGTGTGGAATACATTTTTTCCCTGTTTAATCTAAACAATCTTCCACAGCCTCATGGATCAATGTGCAGCCAGTGCTTTTTACACTACTGTACAGGGAGAACCAAATGAGAGACACATATGATAAGACTTTAAAGTTGATTCTCGTTTTTTTACTTCATCAGGCAACTGCATAACCTTGAGAAGTGTAAAAACACATATTGTTTTTTGCAGTGAAAAAACTCTTACAGGTAGGCGCAGGCCTCCTTGCCATCATGCATCCATCTCTTCCTCACTGTAAATGATTTCCCAGTATTTTTACACTAAGTTACTGGCAGCACGGTTACCAGTAAGTTACTGTATTTCAATTTACTGTAATAGATTTTACGGTACATAAAATATTACAAAACAGTATTTTACTGTATTTTACTGTACTGTATTTTTTTTAATACTGTTATTTATTGTAATACCCATTTTGATTACTACTTGCAAATAATATTATATATTAAAGTTGTTAAATATATACATCTATCATTATTGATATTGTAAAACTACAATACTTCAGAATTACATTGAGAATTAATAGGCAATCAAAGCAATGTTTGTTTCAAAAATAGTTCTATTAAATAATTTCATTGAAACGTAGTCGAGAAACTGCATGACTTGCAGTCATAGCTGGACATCTTAAACCTTGTTTGTAAAATTAAGGAGGATGTATAAACAAAAATGCAATATAATATTGATAACTATCTTCAGAGGTTTATAAAGACTAGAATAAGCTTATTACCATAGAATAAAATATTTCTATCTACATACACCGCGCGTCCCCTTGCATGGTATTCACCATGTCTTTCTACAGTAGCCCTTAATGGTCAAACTGCTCTACAGAGCGTATTCTTTGTAAATACTTTATCTACTTCGGCAAAGAAACAAAAATGTGACGACATCTTAGTTTTGTGTCAGCCACCGTAGTGCTTCAAAAGGGAGGGGTGGAGTGAGCCGTTGGTTGCAATTCACAATTGACATTTTAATGACGGATCCTTCAACATCCGAAGAACCTTTCCTTGTCACAAAAGGTTCTTTGTAGTGGAAAAGGGTTCTTGAATGAATGGTTTGGGTAACCCAAAACGATTCCTTTTGTGGCACCCTTTTTTAAGAGTGAGAATAAAAATTACTAAAATTAGTGTGATGATAAAAAATTTGTATTCTTATACTTACTAATTTTCATGAAACAACTAAAGAATGACCTGCGATCTCTAAACTAGACCACAACAATAAAAGCACTTCCTGTTTAACAAAGAGTCTTTTTAGCTTTATATTTTATAGGAAAGTGATGAAATTACAGGAAATCATGTGGGGTGAGAAAGAAAAGAACAAGAGATGGAACTCGGGTCATCCAAAAAGGCTTTTGGCCAGCATAATGATGTGCAGCCCACTTGGCAAACACCACCGACTGTCTATGTTCACACATACAGACGTTGTATTTAACTTACTGCCCATTCAAGATATCCGTGAAATAGAAATTTTATAGCTTGACAGCCTGCTACCGCTAGAGAAAACGCTTCTGTGTGGCATTTTTCTAAATCGATGTTCATAGCAAACCATTTAACCGACAATCAATTTGAAACATGAACATGGATTGCATAACTTCTTAGCATTTGTTTTGTCCCCTTTTGCTTTTATGACAGAATGTATTCAAGCTTGCATGAGCTCCACATGTTTATGCACAACCCGATCATTTGAGAATATTCCAAAAGCAGCCGTGCTTCAATGGAAAAATAACCGCCACAAAGGAGTCCATATATGTTCAACCCTGGTAACATTTGGCTCATGTGTCTTACTGGAGACAGAAATATAATACACATAATTCAGGTCTTCCAAAACCTTCCTGTTTAAAAAGAACGGGTCATATAAAGTGATCATAACATGCCATTATCTCAATAATGATTTGTTGAAAACCTGTTGATAAACGGCTTTGGCATGGGTACAAGGGTGTGTTTTCCGTGAAGCACTTCTAACAGAATTGAATATTCGAGCATCCCCATTGTTAAGCGGCTGAGGGAAAATGTCCCTGATACAATTAAAACCAACCTGACCTGAACTTTGAAAGGCATTTTTATTTGTGAATGCATCGTGCAAGTCTTTATTAAAACATGGTCCTCCACCCATTAACTCCTTAAAAGTTTCAATTTCAAATGCACGGTTTACCATGGGGCTTCCCAAACCTGGTTAGGTATTGTGTGCACATCATTTATAAATAATTGAATTCGTTTGACGTTCTTTACTACTGGACCCCATTCACTTCTGTTGTATGGACACAAAACCAATACGAAGTGATTGGCGGCCAGTTATCAATATCTTCTTTTTCTTGTTCTGCTGAAGAAAGAAAGTCATACAGGTTTGAAATGACAAGAGGAAAACATGATGACAGAATTTGTATTTTTGGGTGAACTATCACTTAAGTGTAGAAAATGTCGACTTGCAATCTCCTTTAAAAAAATCTGTGTTCCTGTTAACCTTCATGTTTATACCCTTGTTTATACTATTTAACGTAATGTATTTTTTAAATATATGTTTTGCCAAGTCAACATTGTAGCTCTATAAATAAGGTATGTTTAACAACACAGTAGCTACATAACATACCAGAACCAGTCACACTGAAGCATCCAGATGTCTGCAATGCTGCGTTATTTTATAAAAGATCCAACGCGATGTGATCAGGTTTATTTATATATGGTGTGGGTATCAAAACCTTCCCGGTAGATTATGACTCCCATGTTAAGAACACTGGAATTAGTAACCTCCACTTTAGAAATGTGATCTGTTGATAGTTATTGCAAAGAATTCGTCCAATGTTAAGAGTATTTTATTAATTTAAAGCTCTTGGCCGTCTACATACAAAAGACGATATATATATATAAGCGGTGAACTGGACGTCTGAAGCATTAGCCCTACACGCATACGCAAGGCATAATGTGTATTCGCACATTGCGAATAAGGTGGATAAGTTGCCCATGCATGTATTGGACACATCAAATTGCAAATATTTTATTGTCAGAACAAAAGATGCATTCTATATAAAAGCAAATGCTCACCCAGACCTGCCAGAAACGCCCCGTGTAACCACACCCCCACAAATCTCCGTCAGTTTGTAGTATGATTTGACTAGACTGCCGAAATGTATACGCAAGCAAGGCGGGCATAGCTGTCACCTGTGTCACCCTCCGTAGAGCTTCGAAAGGGGTTGCAATTTGCAACCTGTATATTCACATTGCTACTTAAAATGCTTAAGGAAATAGACAAACCAAAACTTTCATATGCATCAAAAGACTGTACTGTGTAATGCATGCTGCATTGCATCTAAATTCTTCAATTCACAGACAAAACTCTATTAAATTCTAAACTCTTGTTCCTGTGGCTCAGTGGTTAGGGCATTGCAATAGCAGCACACAAGATGGTTGGATCAACTCCCAGGGACACAATGAAAAATTATTTAAAAAAATCCCATAAGTATGTTCTTACATAAATGCACAATAGTGCAGTCCTTTATTTATGTTATTCTAGAAGACACGTTGAACCTTTCCCAAACATTGAAGAGTGAAATATTTTGATTGCTTATCAGCGATCATGTAATCAGATAAACAAAACCTCAGCAAACTGATTACCATCTTAGAATAGACAAAAAGTGTGTGAGCTACTGTATCTGACAGCATTAAAGACCACCGACCTATGCCACACTACACCTATATACACACTGTACATGTACATCTGTGCTTTCGTGTTCTAATGCAGAGGACATTTTATGTCGTTTTTTTAGTTCTAAAAATCCAAGAATGCAAACTATCCCATTGTGCAATTTTGTCACTTAGATATCATGTTTGGAGCAGCATCCCACGACTGATTAAACTGATTAGTGTTAAATATGAAGGAACTCCTTCACCAGCAGGAAAGTCCCTATGGTTTCTCAGTAGAGAACTCAGCAGGAAGTTTGGTTTGGAGGCTGTTCTGTTTTGGAGTCGAAGCAAACCTTTCTCGTAAGTGACAGCCAAAAAAATAGAGCTGAACACCCACAAACGATTGAGGTACGTAGACATATCTTATAACCCTTTTCCTGTAAACATTAGGCAAGAGGTTCTTTCAGAAAGTGTTTTGGAACAGAGAAAGTACAGGGCTATTTAAAGACATTTTCTCTTCAAGAAAAAAAATATGAAGGAGCCCATGAAAAAAAGGGTGATTCTCAGAATTGATATTCAAGAAAATATATCTCCATGTGCAGAAGATCCTTATGCAGATTATGAGCTTTTTCTATCTACGTACAGTACATTCACCACGGGTCCACTTGCATGGAAATCGCCATGTTTTGTTTCTACAGTAGCCCTATACGTTCAAACTGCTCTATAGAGTGCATTTTATAAATACGTTATCTCCTTCGGAAAAAGAAGCTAAAAGGTGACAACATCTTTGTCGTGTGTCAGCCACCGCAGTGCTTTGAAAGGGAGGGGTCAACGGTGGACTGAGCCATTGGTTGCAATATGCAAACTCACCACTAGATGGAAGTTACAGTATATAATGTTTTCTCTACCTATTTTTGTATATACTATGTGTTTGCTAGGGGTGTCACAACCGATCAGTGTGTTAATACTCCACCTGGTCATCTGAAAATCGAGACAACCATAATGTCTGCACAAATAAGTAAATATGTTCCTGTAAAGTCCAATTAACACGCTAGAACTAGAGCTACATTCTCGCACAATCCATAATAAAAGACTCTTAACGGAAATAAGATGTATTAATATATTAGAGAGCATTATTAACTCTGCTGTGGAATTTGAGTCTTGTGGAGTCATGCAAAAAACATAACAAGGTCTTTGACCTACTTTGCTGTACTGATGCTCCAAAGCCCATCTTAAAACTGCACAACCTATAATTAACCTAGATACAAATTCAACATTACATTGAACGTCCCATGAAGGTACCCGAGTGGATGAGAAACCTGTGTTTACACGTTGAATCAAATTTAATCAGTTTTACCTAATCATGTCATAAACATGCATGTTAAATAATATAAAATTTCTTATCATATTCTTAGAGTTTTCTTATCATAAGCGTAACAAAAGCAAAAACAAGTTAGCAGTTCCCATCCTAACCAATGGCCCAGCTTTACCTGAAAATGCTTAAGGGGAAGCAAGTCTGATCAAGTCGTTTCTGTCATGAGGTTTACAGGAACCATGAAAGCGTGCGTGCCAGACCCTTTATCAGTCTATGTCTGGCCATGTAGAATGGGCTTCTGTGACAGGAAATACATTTTCAAGCAGTTAAGCAAAACCACATAAATACAAATACAAAAGCCTGCATGACATAAATAATAACCATTTTGTCTTTATAACAAATTATGAAAATGATAAAGGAACCCAGGTTTAAGTAAAGCACATTTCATACACAATTTATACACATTACAAAAAATGAAGGTTTGGCCTCTCTCTTAAACATCTGTATGATAATATTGGCCTACGGGCTCCATTAGCTCATAGCTTATACATTTATCCAAATCACTAACACTGTTTAAAATAATTTATGATAAATGTTACAGGGAATCGACACACCGCATAAATTCAAAAGGCAGAAAGCATACAGAAGAAAGGTTTAGTTTTATTAGATTTATGAGTAAAGGGACAACAAAATATAAAATAAAAAAAAAAAGCACAGCAACATTGTGCACAAAAAATACATCAAATGCATTATTTTTTGTTTATAATTGTATTATGTAATGTTTATGTAACTATAAACTGGTTTATTTTATTCAAAAAACGATAACATAACATTTAGATTTTTTTATCTCATGACCATTTAAAAGATACTTATCAATTCCCCTATATGATACATATTTACTTATTATGACATTGTCTAAATATCGTTCATCTACAATTGAAAAATACAACGAAAAAAATTCATTATTACACTGTAATCAAAAGCCCATTCCAGTTTTTAATAATAACTCGACAGTGACACCTTATGGCCATTCACTAGAAACACGTTAACTATAAATGTTCACTTCCTAGTCAAGAACGTTTATTAAATTATTGACATGCCTACATTCTGAACTTAACTTTAACAACGGGTCTAATACGTTGTTCGCTTTTATATATTTTTGTGATTAGCAAAAAATAAACGGTAAATATTGTTTTTCTTGATGGCTTAATTCCAAGAGCACAGTAAATCAAAGAATGGCATTTTTGTTTCGTTTAGTAATGGAAAGTACCCACGCGTGCTGATCTGAGATCATTCCGTGCAGTCCCTGTTCTACCCGTAACGCGCTTCAAATCGATCAGCGCAAACTGATCCCAGATCATCCGACGCACAAAACCAGCGCACGGGCTCGTGATTCCATCGCTGGAGCCGCCGCTGTGCATTCTGGGATTAGTTGAAAGATTCAAGATGGCGGCGAGCAGGAGACTACACAAGGTAGACGTTCAAACCTTGTACTTTTTACACCTCAGATCGACAATCATCACACGCGACGACGCGAAAGCGGGTGAAAAGCGAGTTTAACTCGTCAAAAACGCGTCTTGATCGTTCGTCGGGTCTTGATCGGTGTCGTAACGAGCGCTTCTCGCGCCCGATGACTCGGCTTGCTTTGCGTTTCCAAACACGAAGGAGGAAAAGCGCCGGCGGAGGCCGCGGGACGGTATATATAGGTTTCGGTCGAGATCGGCGAGACAACGTGCTGTTAGACGGGACTCTGGTGCATTATGATCGAGTTTAATTCCTTGACAGTGCGTAATTTACGTAAATTCAGCATATGGGAATGTATGAAGATAAGACAGAAGTGTTTGCTGCGATGGGTTTCGCCAGACCGGGCTCAGTTGTGTTCAAACCGAACCGTATTTGTCTGAAACTCTGAATGAATCCTTTTGAATTAAATCGGGTTTAATCGGGACCGTGTGGGTCTCTCAAAGAGATCGACGTAGTTTGGAAGTCGACACAATGGCCCCAGAGAGGACACAAATAGGTCAAACTATGTATGACTAGGATTAATAAAAACGCAGATATTCACCCCCCTTGGGCATTAAAAGCATAAACTATTTCACTTACAACTAATTTCAATTGTTGAATGAGTTTCAGGCGAATAGCTGAAGTTACGCCCTGAAAAAAAAACGAAACTGTGACTTTCGTTTTACAAACTTCCGTTTTGTAAATGATATAAATCACTAAATTAACTCGGGACTTGACCGACACTGAGCAACATAGATGTGTGTAAACCTAATTTATGACTCAAAATTGCCGTGTATTTGAAGTTTTGGGGTGTTTATGCACAGGTTGGTTTGTATTTGGTTGGGTTTGGTAGTGTCACACAATCATGTTGAATTTACTTCCTTATTAGATAACAGTGGCTGTAAATGTCAGGCAGCTAACAGTGGTTGAGGAAAAACACAAGTAATCGTAAATAAAAACGTATTATTTCTATAGTATTTATTTTGTAACATTATTACGATTTTCTTTATAACTACATATAGGTTTCAAAGTGATTAATATATATATATATATATTAGACACACACAAAACATGTTATATATATATACACTTTTTGTTAGAAAACAATAGTGCTTGCTTAGATATGGTGCGCCATGTTTTGCATGGTCCTAATATTTTTTTTTACAAATTATTTTCATTATTAGAGAAAAGGCTTCTTATGTTACGTAATAAATAAAGTTGGCAGACACTTTTAAAGCAACTACCATACATTCAAGTCCTGCATTTGATCTGTTTGTTATTCCTAGCAATGATGTTTGTGGTGCTGACGCATTGCTCAACCAGTTGAGCTGTATAGATTTAAAAAAGATAGTTACAAAACAACTGTTTGGATACGGCACTGACGATATCCCTTTACGCGGTTAAGGTGTGATTTTGGGACCGTTATTTATTTGAAGGTTTTACTCTTGCTTCTTGATCCTAGCTTAGATCTATACAAAGTCTTGGTCGATATCAGATTGCAAGCTCCTAAATCACTCCTCTTAATGATCTAGAAACTAAGTTTTGATTTGCATTTATAAAGACAGCCTTGTTGGTCATTGAAGAGAATATTTCCATACGAGAAATCGTAACACTATGTTTCTTATTTTCTCATTATATTCAGGAACTTGAAGAAATCCGCAAATCTGGAATGAAAAACTTCCGTAACATTCAAGTTGACGAATCAAACATATTGACATGGCAGGGTCTCATTGTTCCAGTAAGTGTTTGCTAACAACATCGGTTTATTGTTGTAATACAATAAAGACAACAAACTGACCTGTGTGCACAATACCATGTGATGTTTGCCTTTCCACAGGACAACCCTCCTTATGATAAAGGGGCGTTCCGGATCGAGATCATCTTCCCTGCAGAATACCCTTTCAAACCACCCAAGATCACGTTTAAAACAAAGATCTATCACCCCAACATTGACGAGAAGGGACAGGTCTGTCTGCCTGTCATTAGCGCAGAGAACTGGAAGCCAGCCACCAAAACTGACCAAGGTGAGGTTCACTGCATTTGTTGCATTTATTTTTATCTCTCCTTCTAGATTTGATTTGCTTTGTATCTGTAAATCTGACGCTGTATAGAGCTCCCTAGATCATGGGGATGATATAAAAGCCACAACAGTGGTCCAGTGTTTGGATCACAATTTAGTTATTAGCTAAAATTTTGTCTCTGCTGTATCTGTAATATATTTTGATGGCTTGGTAACACTGACTGACAAAAGTAATTTACTGTTAATAATAATTATGTGAAATAATTTTTTCGAATTGTTTTAGTATAGTAAAGATTCTAGTATAAATCTTAACCTTACTATATAGTTTACTGAAATGAACATGTTTGGTCTTTTTTCCACGGATATTGCACTTACCTGCTGAATTTGCTGGATTCATTTTTCGAAAAACTCAAAAATAGACCTTCTTCCATATTGTACTAGTAACATTGAGTACATACCGTGGTTGCAAGAATCATTTTAAAAAATTATCTTAAAACCTATGGGTGTCTTCATTAAATGGAAAAGATAAATTATATTGAAAAACAAAGAACAATTCGATTCGGTTACTCTGCCAGGAGACCTGTGTGCACCCGTGAACAACCAATTTCATACATCCACTAATAATCACCTTAATTTATGTTCATCTAATGTTAATTTTTAATGATAACATACATTAACATTGTTTTTCTCCTGCTTTACAGTAATTCAGTCGCTCATTGCCTTGGTGAACGATCCACAGCCAGAACACCCTCTGAGGGCTGACCTAGCAGAAGAATACTCAAAAGACCGTAAAAAATTCTTTAAGAACGCAGAAGAGTTTACAAAGAAACACGGCGAAAAGCGGCCAGTGGACTAACAATACCTGACAAGTGTGTAGCCCCACCTCCAAAACACAAACCCCGCCTCCTCTCCCTCCGCCCCTTCCTTCGCTCTACTACCTTCTACTCAACAACCCAACCTCTACTCCCTTTCCCTCTTTCTTTCCTTCTCCTCCTCTCCTTTACACGTGTCACTCTAGTTGAGCTGGAGAAGTACAGCACAGCTGCGGCCTCCGTCTTTGAGCGGGACATTGTGAGGACATCCGACCTGGCATCCCGGTTTCTGGTGTTAGCTTGAGGCCCTTACTAACTTTCTATCATGTTTTTGTTTTTCTTTCCAAAGTTAAAAAACATGTAAATTGGTTAGAGGATTACTTAAGACAAAGAAGTTGAAATTGTATTCGGTAACGAATGCTGTTTGACCCTTTTTTGTAAAAAGCTAATGAATCATTGCATTATTACAAGAATCTTTTGATTACTTTTGGAAGTGACCGTTCATTCAAAAAGCTGAATTGTAATTTATCATGTATATTATTATTTTGTTCCCTTTCTTATACGCTTTAATTTCCAAACAAGGAGAAGGAATGGAGGATTACAGCGACAGCGGCTAATATTTCACGTTACTTTTTTTATTTTTACTGCACTTGTTGGGTTGCACAGCTTGTCTGAGAAACAGGCTGCGTTCAGCCCTTTACCACACCTAGAATCGGCAAAACCACTGTAAAGTCAACAACAACAAACAACAGCGGCTTAGATGCCAAATACTGCTTTGAAATACTTTGTTTCACAAATGAAAAAAGGAAGAATGCGATTTGTGTGAGTGGGCGTAATTTTCCATGATGATCACTAATTTTAAACATCTCTCTTTTAACATGTTTCATAGGAAAATCTTGTATATTGTTGATTATTTTGGTTTAAACGTGGAAATGGCCCCTAGATTTACAGAAATGTACGCTACTGAGAAATATTATTCCACTTTTTCTCCCGAAACAGAATAAACACAGTAGTTGACCGTGGGTTTTCAAGAATATTCTCTACGCTTCGCTTAAACGGTGTCAAATTCATAGTACCATTTTGGGGAGCTTGACACGAGTTATGATGTTCTGGCGTTCTGCAGTTCGAGAGATTTAATTTTGGGTCAAGTCTTTGTGAATACGACACCCTTTAGTCTTCAAAGTGTCAGTTTCAGAAATTTTGACTTTACAAATGCTCTACATTTCATGTACCTAAATAAATAAGATGACCAAATCCAGGGAATACTGTTATATACCATATATACTTTAAAAATGATGATGATTTGATTGGCCTTGGATTTGCTAATAAACCTGAACAAACCAATCCAAATATTCCATTCCATATCCCACTTAAAATAGTGAGATTAGTCTTTGTAGATGTCTAGTTTCTTAATGCTTATATTATATGTCAATGATGCCAAAATGTTTCTGAAATAGTTGTTAGTAGGCTAGAATCTAAAGGGATAATTTCCCCCTTTGTGTCATTCTAAACTTGTATGACTTTCATCTGCAGAACACAAAATGTATTTGTAACAACACCTGGCACCTATTGTACAGACACAATGTCTTGTGCATTTGTGTTCTACACATAAAGGTTTTGAACAACTTTCCGCTTTGATCTAGCTGAAAGAAAAGTATAGGATGGATAGGAATGTTCAAAAATAAACCCACCGACTAAAAGAGATTGCTTTTAATTCAATTTCAAAATACAATAAATACATTTGTTTCAGACACTGTGCTTAAAATAAAATAAATTGCAATTTTATATATATACAAAGTGCGTGCTACATGTTCAGTTAAAATCTTCAGATAGTACATTACAGTCATAAATATGTGGCTTTCCCCTTATCAAATCCAGCTAAAAATGCACCTTTGAATTAAAACTGCAAATCGACAGATGGTAGCCACCATTAAAATTGATCCTGGAGCAGCTTCTGAATAGCCCGGAGTGTAGTTAAAGGTCTTTAAAGGCACAGAGGTGGATCCCCTGTTGCCTGTAGGAACTGAGCACCTGAGGGTCCTGTAAAGTATTCAGCTCATGTAGTCGGTCTGAGGACTGTGAGAAACCATCGGGTCCTTCTCCGCATCCGCCCTGCTGTGGATGACTCGGATATCCCGGATGCACCATGAGCTCAGCGGTAACTGGCTGATGCGAGTTAACCGCTGTGTCACTGGTCTGTGTCAGTATTATTGGAGAAATTACACCATCATCCAGTGATGATGCGTGCGCCTCAAGCGTGAAGCCTAAGGCTCGTTTGAGGTTAGATATGGTCATGTTTTTACCCATGGTGCTTAGACCCAGATATATGTCAGGCCACCTGAGGAGAGACGTAAGATCATATTCATAACCTCATATTTTAAGGTAAAATTCTGTAAAAACCAGGACGTATTATACCAGAAATGCCTAATATTTGACAATTACAAATAGGTGCCACATTTTTGTACATCAATTCTTTAAAAAAAACTTGGTGCACTGTCACTACATGTGTTATATAAAAACCAATAAGAAATTGTGGCATTTTCAATATGGTTGATACTGTGCTTGGATGGAGACTACCATTGGAAAATGGAATCACCTCAACTCCTTTTTTTTCCACATTTTAAAATATTAGTAAAGTCAATAAATCTACTCTAACAACAACTATATTTTAGTAACTATGGGAATAATATTGTCACTACAATATCTAAAACCTATAATCAAAAATAAATGAAAACTGTGGGTCTATTTTATAATCATCCGTGTAGTAACCCTTTGACTAGAATTCGATTATTTTGGCATTTTATCAGCCAGCATCTTGAGGTCTCACCCCGAGATGGTTTTTTTAAACAGTGTTGAAGGAGTTTCCATGCCATTTAAAACTAAATTTAGAAATAAAATGGTTTGTGATGAAAGGAATTCACATGTTTGCAATCTCTTCCTTACATTTTAAATGGCCTTACATACCTAATGCCGTGTCGATGAAAGACTTCGACAGACTCGAGAGCATCTTTTTCAACCTGTGTGTAGAAGCATCGAAGATGGGACGGGAGGAATGTACAAAATTTAAGACGCGGCTCCACTGGCACTCGTGTGTAGGTGATCCCAAAATCTGAGAGAACTCGGGCAAACACTTCTCGTACCTCTGAAAACATTTATATACATATATAAAAGAAACATGAACAATGTTAATTCTTTACTTTTAGTTTTGGTATTAGGAAAACACATACGACGTTTACTTTATATATCATATTAAGTGAAAACGTTTACGTACAGAAAAGCAGCTAAAATACTTGATTGTTTATACAAAGTCTCATTTATATATATGAAATAAACTAAGTCTTCCCAGTTCTAGTGTTGATTCATTGCTTAAACATTTTGACCAATGCCAAGAATGATGGTAGGTCTATTCCCAATTGCAGGTATGCTGTATTAATGACATATACATTTTATTTAGCATTAACAATACAGCACCAACAAAGGAATTCAGACAAATATAAAGCAATGACACTATCAGTATTCGGTGACAGAACTGTTAAAATGCATTTGGACCTCACCTGGCAGTACGTGTACATGCTGGTGGCCATCCATATGATCGGGCATGTGTCCAATCAGTTCCCAGAACCGATTTACCTGTGCCCTGAGCTCCGCCTCCACCTTTAACACACATCTTATTTTTTGAGAATCTTTACAACAAACCCGGGAATTAAAACAAAACTCGCTGTGTTATCAGAAACTAACAAACTAAAATATATTTGCTTATCAGTGTCTGTTATGGTGACACTGGATGTTATAAGCACTGCCATATGGATGCCAACCTTAATAGATTTTCACGTGACTTCAAGTTTGGCACATACGAGTGTGTCATGTCCCAATTTACCTCCGACATCTTGAGCTGACCACTCTGCAGAACTTCCCGAAAGCTCATCTTTCCATGAAAGAAACCATCTTTGTTGAGGAGTGTTGATCCCGTCAGTTTCTGAGAAACAGGAAGACCTTCCGAGAGATTTGCGTGGAGTCCAATAGGAATATCATATCTGTTCACATAACAATATGTTAAAAGCAGATCTGAAGCCATCGATCCAATTCATTTAGATCCTGAGTGAGGCCAACATCGGTACCTTTTGGCCAGATCTGCTGCATGCTTCGCCGAGACTGCATTCACCAACAGAGACACGTTGGAGATCCCACCAGCTTTAAAACAATCCACAATCCCCTGATTCCTCCTCTCACAATAGCCAAAATCATCTCCCGTGACCACCAGCTTCACTTTGGCTTGAGGCATCTTCTCCTCTCCTTGATGCTGAGGAACACACCAACAACAGCAGCAGCAAGAATAAAAGTATCGGCTGGAGAAGTCATATGAGGAAAGATGAAACTATCCAGACCGGAAACCGACACGTCACAATGATTGTGTCACATTCAAAACCATCTACCATCTGTGTTCACCGACCCATCGCAATCTTACATACATGTACATCAGCCCAATACATCACGCTGGTTATAATGCAAGTTATCTCTGTTAACGTTAACCCTTCTATTAACAACCCGTAATTCTAAGAAACGAATCAGTGCCATTATCAACGGGACAAAATGGTCTATTTTTAAACGTAGAAATGCTTGACAAGAACGACAGGTTCGTTCACTTACCCATTTCTAACAAGGTGTGTTTGCCATTAGTCGCCTTTCGCAATGTATCGTGTCCGACCCTGATCGCGTCAGAACAGACCGAATGAATAAAATGCAATTTCCTTTTCCGGGGTTATCGCGTCCTCTATAGGGTGACATTTAAATTACGCCAACACGTGATGCATGGTAAATCAGGACAAAATAAAGATGCTTTTAAATACATGAAGTAAAGTACAGAATAGTTAAAGATGAGGCCTGTTATATTTGTTGTCAGCAGAAAGAATATATATATATATATATATGGAGAGAGAGAGAGTATGAAACAAGGTTGTAATTTAAATGTATGCATTCTGGCAGACTTCATCCAACCTAAGTTTACATTCAAGCACTGTTTTATGTTTGATTTACTATTTAACATGAAGATAGCGAATTGCTATAGAGACTTGTTGAGTGTCAGTATCGTATGGATGAATATTACGAGTTATGCTATAAATGTTTATTACACGTTTCTAAAATAAATGGATTTCTTCTTTACCAGATTGTTTGTTATTTTATTATGTACAAGCATTAAAGACAGGAATGAAAAATGAAGTAGGCTACATTTTACAAGAGACATTGTAACGACGTGTAGCCTAGTGATAAAGTGTTGATGTATGATTTAAAAGCCTTTGTTTGCTTTAAATTATGACGAAAAACATGTGTTACACTTACCAGACCCCGCTGTTCTTGTGAACGATGTACACAGATCCTAGGCATCAGGCGTGAAGGTGCTTACGTGTCTGTTTTGAAAAGTGTCCCAAGACACGCAACCTCTTTTAGTAATATGGGAAGAGAGAGAGAGAGAGAGAGAGAGAGAGAGAGAGAGAGAGAGAGAGAGGGGGGGGGGTTATGGTTTTTATAGCATGATGACATAACACGTTACATTTACATTTATGCATTTATGCATATTGTTCTGTACATTTGTTTCTGAACTTGCTTTAAAAACGATACTTATTTTCTCCCTCAAACCCCAAGGGGGGGGGGGGGGGGTATACGTACATGACACGTTACATGTTATCATTAAAGCCTCTCTCTGCTCTGCTGTATGAAACACAAGTGAATGAATAAGAAGAGCTTTACAAGATTCAAGTATCCCTAGTGGCTACTCAGACTACATCATGTAAGTTTTATTATAGTTGCATACTATAATACTACTAATAGTTACATTATTCCAATAGCTCGGGTTCGGCTACTTTATTTGTTTTGGTTTGCAGTGCTTTGTTCATACATTTTGACACAGTTTAAAGTATAAAAGCGCTCCGAATTCTTATGATCACTAAAACCACTTGAAAATGTAAAATAAAATTGAATAAATAGTCTGCAAATCTCCAAGCAATGGCATATATAATAAAGTAAGCTGCATGTAGTATCATTCAAATTATTAAGATGTGTTTATTATTCTTTTTCTGTAAAAATATATTATTATTATTATAAATATGGTTATTATTATAAAAAATAATTTGGTTGTAAGTCAGTGCAGACCTTACTTAAAGATCAGGTATAAGACACATAAAAATAAGCCTACTACATAGTAGGCATGTTAAACTGTGTGATACTGTAGCATTCAAATAACACTACAGAATTTTTCAAGTGGTTGTACCAGCAGGGACATTTGTCAAATTAACTGAGCGAAGTTTTGGCTTTAAATGACTGTCTATACAGAAACTGGCACACCTCCATCCTGAGTGACAACTAGCCCCGATGCATTGATCCATGTATAACTTTAGCCGGTCTTTAGTTCATAATCTTTTTTTATTAACAACAATGAAAGTTCTTTACAAACATTCGTGTATACAATGAAATACAACATATATATATATATAACAAAAATTGCACACTAGGGGGCTATTTTTAATTTACATGAAAATACATAAGCATTTACAAATTTTCACCTGACTATGCTTGATTCTACTATTCTCCCAAAGACCAAATAAAATATGTTTCCAAAACAACATATAAGTTCAACAATCTGTTCAAGTCTTGACCTCTTGACGTGACATCACCACGCTCTCGACCAATCACCGAGTTCCGTGTGTGCGTCCCGATCACTTCCTTGTTTTCGGACTTGTCATGACGCGATTGGTTACAGCGTTTGAATGAGACTGAGACTGTATCGCTCTTTCGGTCAGGTAGATAGACGCAAGCCGTGATAATGGGACAATTGAGGCTTATTTCTGTCCTTCTGGACTTTATTTTGTTATTCGTCATGTGCGCTGGTCGTGATGTTGACTCGAGCTATGTCACGTGTGGGTCTCTTGTCAAACTGATGAACACCCGGCACAGCGTCAGACTTCATTCGCATGATGTCAAATACGGCTCAGGTATTAAATATAATCTAGTTTGTGTACCAACGCGTTCGTATTTGATTTAAAATGATGCTAGCTTACTATTTCGTGTATTTGGTCAGCTCGTTTGATTTCATTTGGCTCCTCTTATAGCGTCATATAGCAGCTGGTACATGCATTAGCCAGGATGCTAATAACCACCTAACGTTATATTGCCAATCGTCAGTTATTTATAAAGCACATATTTCTGTCTTTTTGCCCCTTGTGGTGTTTTGATAGATATTATGGTTAAGAATTGGTTATTATGGGAGAGGTAAATGTAACAATGACGACAGGTGCACCTGCAATTATGCCTTTTTGATGTACCATGGTAACTTTAGGTTCAGTCCTTAGGTTTAGTGTCTCTGTGTGTTCAGTTAATGCTAAATTTATATATTTTTAATCCAAATCTATAGGTAGTGGCCAGCAATCGGTAACTGGTGTGGATTCAGCTGATGATGCCAACAGCTATTGGCGAATCCGAGGGAAACCCAATGGGCTTTGCCAGCGTGGAGAGCTCGTTCGATGTGATCAGGCAATACGAATCACACATTTGAAGACTGGCCGCAATTTACACTCGCACCACTTCAGCTCACCACTCTCTAACAACCAGGTATTGTTTACCTACTACACGTGGAAATAGATTTCCAATGGCCCCAGATAGTATTTGGTTACTAAATCACTTAATGTTATTTCATTGGTTAGTGTTCACTAAAAAAATAAGTCCACACCACATTTTCCCCTAGCTTTTTTGTTTAGTCAACTTTTGATCTAGTTTATCTCAACTACACTTTCTTAGTGATTACAACAAAGAAAAATCAGTTGAAATAAGTGGACCAGAAGCAAATTTGCGACAGTGGATTTAAGTCCACCCAACCCAAAATAGTACATCTTCTTATATTTTTATTATAAACATAAGTCTAATAAAGACAGACCAAAATATTGGTTCAGTAACTGGTCAAGCTGTTTGTGTTGAATTCTTTTTCAGAGGCAGGACCTCGGGTTATGCACTTCGAAACACAAACATCAATAATAAATTTGGCAAACACTAAAAAAGGAATATTTTTTTAAATGTGAATATAGGAATTTATAGTCTGTCTGATATTTGACCCGTGTTTTGACTTCCATAACCTTATATGTTTTCCTTATAGTCAATGTTTTCTTGTACAGCTGCTTTGTATCAATGAAAATTGTAAAACGCGCTATATAAATAAAGCTGACATGACTTGATTCGAAACTGAACTAAATATGCCACAATTCATGCTGGGAACGTTTCTGTTTGTTAAGCTTACATAAGTTTTTGTCCAAAACTTGCTAAATTTCGTATCCAAGTCCAGTCAACAAAATAATGTTTGTTAGCAAACACGATGTGAACGAATTTTGATCAGTTCACACAAAGTAGCATATTGGCTCCTTAATAACGAAATCATTTATCATTATAATAGCAAAACATTGTATAATACAATGCAATGTTAGTCGCTTTGGATAAAAACGTCTGCCAAATGCATACATGTAAATGTTTTGTTAGATGAACATATTCAAGTTGGATTTTTTACAGTGATGGCAGTTTCTTTCAAATTTCAGATTTCATATGCTCATAGGATTTGTGCTGTTTTTTATAGCCTCCATATTTCCATATTCATTCTTCTAATTGTGACTTCTGTTACGTTGATTATTTCTTAACCTACCATTTCAGCCTTATGAATCAATTAAAATTGAATTTACAGTATAACTTTAGCAACAAAGCATTAGAAATAGATCTGTTTCATGTCTGCAGGAGGTCAGTGCGTTCGGGGAAAATGGAGACGGTGATGATTTAGATGTATGGAAAGTACAGTGCAGCGGAACATACTGGGAGCGAGATGAAGCTGTGCGATTTAAACACGTTGGCACAGAGGTTTTCCTCAGCATTACCGGAGAACAGTACGGTCATCCAATCAGAGGCCAGCGTGAAGTCCATGGAATGTCAACGCCCAATCACCATAACTACTGGAAGGTAATGGAGGGTGTTTTTATTCAGCCCGGCAGTGATCCAGTGCACCATGATGAGCTCTGATGACGTCTCTACGTCATCGTAGTCCAAGCCGATGGAGACAGAAAGCACTCTGCTCTGAACAACTGAGAACTTGACTCACACGCTGTGAAATCTCACCTATTATTTAATCTCTGGGTTTCTTCAAAAATGTACATTTGCCGGTCAGACCGCTCTTATAGTGCTGCAGATTTGTTACTTTAACGTCTGTTTTTCAGTCAGTAGTCAACTATAAAAGCACATTAAAGATGTTGTTTTATTGGTTGGTCGCTTTCTTTTGATTGTAATGTTTAATTTTGTATATAAGACAATTCAATTTAAAATTACAAACTTATATAAGATACAAAAAGGTGTATTTTATATCATTTATAGTTAGGTCTGCTGAGGCATTCAAAACAAATTTAAAATCCGTTTGCACATATCAAATTCTAACAATTTGTGGGGACTTATTTTTTAGTTCTTAAGTGACGTTTGTTTGTAGTTTTTCCATAATTTGACTATTTATTTTCCACTAATGTTGTCTAAATGACCAAATATGGACGTTATTTGATGAACATTTAAATGTTTTGATAAACAAATGATTATATTTCAATAGAACTAACATATAACCACCAGACAATTTCACAAGTATAAATGAGGAGACGAGAAGCGTGTTTAGTAAAAAGTAATCCTACAGAGTACAGTGTGAAAATCCTGTCCATCTGTTATACATGTAACTCTTATATATCCAAACCAGCAAACTAGCTGAACCGTACTAAATATTGCTTTAATAAATTTTATGGAAAGAGGAGGATATTTCGTTGTAACACTTTATTATACTCTAGTTTCGAAATGAAAGGAGATACACAGTATCCAAAGGGGGGCAGCATTTAGCTAAGAATAAGACAAATATAGATTACACAAAAAATAATATATCCATGATAATCATTCATTATCATTGACCATTTTAATAAAGACTTTGTTTGAATATTTAGACCATTATTTATTTCCTAAAACACAATAATTTGCGCCTCTCAACGATCGTCAGCATGGAAACCAATAGTTAAGCTCGAAAAAAACATTGTTTTTAATATTTTGGAGATGTAATAGAACTGGTAACAAATCAAAATTATTTTATAGTCTATAATTTTATCAGACACAACGATATAGTCTGTTAAATATTTTGTTTTTTCATAATTAGTCTGGCAAAAATCAACATTTCTATAATGCTTAGAAGACAATCGTTTTTCATATTCCACTATAGTTGTAATGTAAGTGGTAATGTTTTAAAATCGTATGTCATTTTCAAACAATTTTATTTATGAGCTCTATCGTGACAACTAAAACCTTTCCAAATGAACTTCATATGGCAAATTGCTTGTTGAAGTGTACTGTGTTTTGTATTTTGTCTTTCCAGAAGATGGCGACATAACACAGAGTTTGTGCAGCTCATCTCTTCAATCCATTTGCAACCAATATAAAATCAAGAAAAATCCTTTTATATGGTCCATTATAAAATGTACACATTGCAAACATATGTTGAATTTTGTTGGCTAAACTAATTATATTTAATATATTTGTTTTTAATTAGTTATTCAAGGGATGAGTATGAACCTGCAAAGAATAATCCAATTTCATAGTTCATTCCACCTTTTTCCCAGCTGTTTGTTGATCTACAGTGTATTAAATGAAAACTTGAATCCGGTCGATAATGCTATTGATGCTCCAATCACATATGACGCAGTGCCATACTGCACCATACAAACCACTCAAGGGAACCCACAGTCATATGATTTAAATAGCTCAATAGTATCATTTGATTTCTCTTGCCTTGACTATTAATAATAACTCGAATAGCTGGATTGAATATCCACATGCTTTAGGAAGCCATGAAAACCTGAGCTTTTCACATCATCCAGTGGACAATTTAAGAATAAAACCTATAACATAGAGGTCAACAATTTCCAAGGTTGTGACTGACCAGAAAATCGAGGCATCTGAGGTCGCATTGTTGCGCTTACCACGACTGTGGCCTGGACATGCAATTTTACCTTTTGAAAGTCACCTTGAATATCAAAAAACAATACAATAATATCCACCTCTTAGAACAAAGAGAAAACAAAGATGATATGGTATGTTAATACATTATAGTAAGGATTGTTATATTCATTTATACATAAACGGAATAAACCTGTTTAGAATTAATAAATGAAGCACTTAATCTTACTTAAAATTATTGCCAAAATGGTATTATAATTTTAGTGCAACTATAACTAGATATCATTGATAATCTGTCTATAGGATTACAATAATGCCAATAACTTGAATGTTTAGTTGAGCCGAAAAACACTTCGGAATAAAATAGAAAAACATTTGTTTTCTGATAAACGTGACGCACGTATCCTGTTAACAACCAACAAATCAATACACAGGCAGATACATACAATTTACTCACATTGAATGCCTCATGTGTTTTTATTCAGGACTGAATATGTGCAATACTAATCATACAAGAAACAGCAGCCATAAAAGGTATGGACAGAAAATAATGCTTTGTGGCTCTGGATGGATATATACGTAGGAGTAGCACATCATCTGCGATAAAGAATAGGTGTGTGTTTGGTGGTCTGGTCCGGTGGACTGATGCCCTTTCATTATTGCACTGCTTGCTGCAGCTCCCACAGTAGTGCAACAGGGAAAGAGTATCAGGCAACAGACAGAACACACAGACAGAGAGTCTTATCAAGAGACAGAAGCTGGAGAGAAACACGGTGGCTCTCCATCAGTTTTTCCCAATTGGTTTAAATGGCTAAATAAACAAATACCCAGTCTTCCAAATGATTAAATGTGATGTGTTCTGTTTGAATCTCCCAGACAACTGCCTTTGTCATTTAGTGGCCAACACAATTACATTATGGTTTACCATTCATTTTATTTTGGCCATTTTTCAGACCTCTCCGCAGCTTCTGTGTGCCGCTGCACAGAGACCCCCATTCGAGGTTAACCTATAGATCATGAGATGATGCTGCTGCAAGGATAACAGAAAACACCAAGATATATAGCATATTTCATCAACACAAAATATATAAATTTAGTATTAATGTATATTGTAGGTTGAAAATACAACAAACACATCCCATGCACATTGTGTATATTATAATAGAGGATTATGGGTTATTATTTTTATCTTACATAATGCATTTCAGGAATAAAATAAAACACAAATACGAATTCTGAACATATCCGAGGCTTGAAAACGGTTTAGCTAATTTAGATTTATTTACACACGGATATAGTCAATTGATAAGGAAATTATATTATTGTAGGATATTAAAAGGGACCCATTTGAAGACTGCTCATTACGTTGAACTATGACGAAATCTTTGGAACACGTGTAATTTATTTATCCAGTGACCTGTGATGTTTTGGGGACAGCAGGATCTCCTTAATAAAACTTAATAGAAGACCCATTAAAATCATATAAAGGTAGCTTTTGTCACATTATATAAAAATAGCTTTTTGTCACATCAAAACTATTTTTACTATTAAACAGGCTTAAATAATTATTTAAGTGTAATTTACGTTACCTAAGTTCTTAAGACTTTTTATAAAAACATTAACTGACATTGAATATCCATAAATTCGTGAAATTGCAGATTACCCTTAAAGTCAAGACCCTATAAGCAATATTGCACTACTCCATGAACAGTGAGAAAAGCAGAAGCAATATTGATAGGGTCTCGCCTGCAAGATGCATTTAACATGATAATCACACAGCACAACAGGGAAAAGGTTTTTGCAAAACACAACATCCATCATTTTAAAAACATTTCTCAGGAAAACAAATGTGACTGTAAATGATGGCTAAACCTTTTCATGACATCAGACCTTCCGCAGCTAACAATATGCAAACAAACAGGGCTTTGATTAAATAGATGCATCAAAATTCATTTCATTTATGTAAATGTTATCCTTAAAAACCTAAATATTCCACTATAAAATGTCTAAAGTTTGTAAAGTTAAATACAGCGCATAATTTAATCTTTATGTGCCAAAAGATCTACTTGTTAGATATAATCACAACTATAGATTCAACATACATGGGATGAGACCTCACAAATACCATATTTGATTTGTTAATATACACATTTTCAGAACATAAATACGCTGCTTGAAAACCAATAATCATCAACAAACCAATTCTAATAATAATATGCAAATCTAGTGTTATCTCAAACATAAATCCTTTCAATGCTCTCTGTTGACCCCGAAGCTTTCAAATATCAGCAACACTACAGTTGTTGTACTCTCTTTGGTTATCTGCATCCAAAAGCAGTCTTGGTGCACGGCAATTCCAAGCATACCAACTTCAGCCTTTGAGTTAACGACATGCTCCAACAGGATGTTTTTTTTTCCTTTGGGAATTTCGCATTGAACTCACATGCATGATCTTACTTGCCCCCCTGAAATGTTGCAGCACGACAACATGGCGAAACAACGCCCTTTTGGGTTTCCTTATAATTAATATGCATCCAACGAACACATCCGCAACTACGCATTTGATATGGAGTATCTACCTGTACCATACCGACCTGCAATAGTTTTGTAGTGAGCATTGCGTTGGCTACTTTGTAACTTAAATGGCGCATTACGCACGCGTCGCATACCATCTCGTAACCAACAAACTGCTTCGTATTAAATGATCTACTGGTTCTCTAAAATGTTACGATACTAAATCTATTGAACACTTACCACCAGACGGTGCCATTACAGGAAGCTTCAAAGCCCATTAGTTCAGGACTGGACTCTGGAGAAGGACACTGAGAAGAACACATGAGCTGTAGGCCTTAGTATGCTATATAGTGCCCAATGAATGCGGTGCGCATGCGCGATGCGGTATGTAGCGCAACATTCCTCATACACCCAGTTCAGATTGGTGAGTTTAGAGCAAACGTGCACCTGGGGGCAAATGTATTTACACGTAACAGCTCACGAACCATTAGGGTTAGATATTTCCATTCATTTGGCCAGATGTCCATTCTTTTGATGGGGTAACCTGAAAAGCTTAACTTGCATAACCTTGTAGATACCGACCAACAGTAAAACATCACTATGGGCGACCTCCCCTCCTCACATTCCCTCCTTTTCCTCCCCTCTTGGAAAGGGACCTGCCCCCTACATTCCTTACAAATAGTCCCATCCCCCACCGATCTGGCTTAAACAAGAGAACCATCCCTTCCTACAGCCTTCTGGAACAGTTTCTTTATTATAAATAAATTATTTTAAACGGTCTATTTCTATATCTGTACATTTATGTTTACACACTGTTGAAAGCACATTATGGGAAGGAAAGCAATGGCGGTGACAAATGTTGTGCATTGCACTGCTTTCACACAGCATAGATCAACGTAAATACATCGTAAGGCATATATAAAATAATCCACTGCATGCACTGGTATACCGCATGTTAAACAAATCAATCTTTAATTTACCAATCTGTCAAATTCGTTTTCGTTTTGAAACGTACAGCGAAAATGTTACGTCACGGAAAAAGCATAATAAACAAACTAGAACTATTAAATAGCCAAGTAAATACTTTAACATTAAACCGAAATAATTGTGGAAAGAATGAGCACTGCATGCATTTACTAGTTGTGACTTTCCTTACGGGATTACAATTTAAATAGACTTCAGCTTTTTAGCATATAAAGTAATACATAATAAATTTTAGCACGTTATTGCTTCCTTTATGGGTCCATAATATTAAAATGTATATGCAAGTTGTTGTAGGCTTATTTAACACCAACACATAGAATTACATTATTATGGCGGCGTTTGTTGTTTTTACGATTTACGAACTGACCAAATGTAAAGGGCGTTTGGGTTATTCATTATTCTTTAAATATATAACATTAATACGCAGTTTCATGTATGTGCTCGGCTCACACCATGTAGTACACTGCTTTTACAGCCTGTGGGCCTCAAACAGAAGTTAGCGAAATATGCAAAAGGTTGAGACACTCACTTCAAAGCATTGTTTAAGGGTTACTTAATCGAACACGTGGTTTTCAATGCAAACGAAGACGAGCTCAGTCGTACAAAATGTTCTTAAAAGGAGGCGTGGCCTGGGGCCATTTTCATAGAAGTGAAAAACAGGAGTCGCATACATAGCCATCCATAGGTCAAATACTGTAGTTCACAGTCACACCCCTGCTGCATGCGTTTTAACAATCCCGTCGGACTTTAATGAATCGGTAACGGTGCGGAAACATGGGTTATTTGGATGGTAGGGTCAGTCTATATTGCGGCCAGACTACAGTCTCCCAGTTGCAGCTACAAGGGCCAAATTTAAGGCCTAACGCTATTCATAGTCATGTCCTGGTCGCCCAGTTCTGTTTAAAAGGTCTTGTGGCCGAGAATGCGAAAGCCAAATGCAATGACAATACTATTGCACTGCTTGAGTAGATGGTTCAGTAGTGCAACATCGTCAAAGCAACAGACCTTAGCTCGTTTTAAGGAGCAGCCGAAACGCATGGACCACCTTTGAACAGGCCTTAAATCAGACAGGGCCTGAATCATGCCTCAGAGTTTCAGTCTGTATATAGCGCATTTATTAAACCAATGATATATAAAGTGATGTTACAAATAAATATATTAAATAAATCTTTGCTGATAAGGCCAATTTTTATGTAACGATGGACACGTAAACATACATTACGAAACGCGTGCACCACCGTCGATTTTATTTTTGATATACGTAAGCATAACTGCTACTATAAATCGTAATTTGAGCAACCAAGCCATTTCGACCACAAAAAAAAAGAGAAATATTGTGACACTCTTTTTCCGGACTTGATCCAGAAATAACACGGCACAATCAAACGAAAAAACTTAGCAAAATCGTTCAAATCAATTCATTACACAATTATGATATTAGTTACATTCACATAGGCTATTAGTGAGTCAATAAGACGAGGGTGGGAGAACTTGTAAGTTTAGGGGAGGGGTGGAGGTAACTTTTTCTTTCCTCTTTTTTTTGTCAGCCAATGCCCTTTTAATATTGCACTGCTCATCTGACTGCACAGTAGTACAACAGAAAAAGGGCCCTGGTCAACAACAGCAAAGCAACAGAAAACGAGACGCGTTATATTGCTCTAATGCTAGTAATTTAGTCTTATTTTAGACTATCAAATCGCCATGTGCCTCGTGCCACACAGGGCGAATTTACGAAATGAATAGTTACGTAAATGCATGTCTTCTGTATAAAACGCATTACTAAAGTAAAGAGCACGAGAACTTAAAAGAAAAACAAAAGAACCTTAAAGATTGACGTGTATGGTAGGAGTTGTCAAATCGAAGAAAAAACAACAACAAATATCCAATTAAATGAAAATAAACTAAATAAAATAACAAGACGTGGCACTCTGTAAATAAGCATTTGCATTAGAAAGCTAGACTAATGGTTTTATATATATATATATATATTGGAACGATAATTTAAACTCTGATGTCAAGCACTCTGTTGTGCGAAACGAGGGAAGAAGAAATAGGGCAAAGAGCACATTCCGCGATACAGTGCGACAAACCTTGGTTTAATACGTATTATTCTCGTCCGCTTTGCCAAAGTGGCAATTTGAAACCCCCCTTCTTTGGGGGGTTTCAAATGTGAGGGGCGGGGGCTCTATGGGGTTATTTTTAATATATAGATTAAAAGCGATTCGTACATTCATTAAACCTATATTCAATCAAATTACACTTCAATGGCGAGCTTAACACACACAGGCGCAACACCGAGCAAACCTCTGTTGATACAATTCTATACAATCTAGTAAATTATGTATTAAAATTAAATAATTTATAGAATTTCGTTGAAATTTTTTTTTTCTTGTAATTTCAGTGCCTGTTAAACGCACGTGAAGCATCGACTTCGATGCATCCAGCAAGCCCCTTTTTTCATTTCGACCACAAACGCAGCATTTGTGGGAAAATAACAGCGTTGCAATAAAATAAACGACAATTAATTTTTCATCGCGTTTACCCAGACGTACAACTTCAGTCCTCGGTGTTTTTAAAGCCCGACCAACTGGCACCTCGTGTTTAACTCAGAACAAGGACATAAGCAAAATCTCTTATATCAGCCATGCATTTTAACATTTATCGATCCGGTTTAACTGTGTACACGAATTAAAGCACGTGGAAATTACACACCGTATCCTCCGAGAGCCCCTTTGCAAGTTAACCACTGGCTTCGGTGCGAATATGAAGTTGGATGCACTGCATGCTTTACACGATATCAAAATCAGGTGCTTTGAACAGACAATCCCGACAATAGAGAAGAGAATAAAAAGGGTCTTGTTCCCTTTGACTGACATGACTTCTCCCAAGCAGGCAGCCATGCACACACAGCAAATGCAAAACCCTCTTGATAACCTCACCAGCGCGCTCTTCACATTTCCAACTACAGCCATGTTCGGGTGCTTCTATGGCACCCCGTTCGTCGTTCTCCCCATCCAAGACGACTCAACGTTGTCGTTCTTGCCCCTGAGCTCCCGCCATTTCCATCAAAATCACCCGGATGCTACTCACGAACGGTACAAGAGGACCCCCTTAATTTCATGAATGGTACCTGGCCAAGGGAGGGACAATCCATTAAAACCAGAAGAGACCGACAAAAAGAGGAAAAAGTTGGACCCAACGGTTGCAAGGCAAGAGTCACGGATTTCTTCCCGTATCTTCGTCTTTATCTCGCTTAACATTGTGCCATCTTGTCACGGGGGCACATTCTTCCTTCTCGTGGTGTTGGGAAACACAATTGTAATTTATCCATGGCAAGCCTTGTGGCCCTCTTCGCTCAAGACTCCATCTTTGACTAGTTGACATTCAGCTCTTACTGAAGCAAATTCCTCATTTGCATGCCTCGTCGCTATTGGTCCGTTTCTGCGCTAGTCTTTGCCGCTTGAAGCCTCATTGGCGGAAGTCGGAGGCATTTAACTGTCTCGATAGACGTGCCATTGGCTGTTCGGACCGAAACGTCACCGTATAGTTTAAGTTTAACAATGAACGCTCACATTCTGCTCTCCATTCACAAATTTCTTCTTGCGTCAGGTAGAAAGGATGACGGACGGGTCATATTTGTGCAAATAATTACACACAGAAGTACATAAACCAACTTTAAAAAGTTACGTTGCGTGTTTCTTTTTCAATTTCACGTTTCGCACAAATGGTTACATTTTTTTATGACACAAAGCTGATATAAAACACGTTGCTACTATGTCACTTCAGTAATATAAATTGGAAAAATTCTCATAAGAAGTATAACTGCAAAACCAATGACGTTTCCCAGTCAATTTATTCCTGATACCGTGTATCGAATATCCTGAATAAATATGAATAATATTCATGCGCTTGTAGTAACTTTGGATAAAACTCGCCTGGTTGATTTGATATTAAAAGGATCAAGGTTTCTGCATGCCTCGTTTCTGAAAATGAGCACAGGCCTGCGTTTTCTTTCTTTTTTTTAGAGACGACAGTTTAGAGAAGCAACTGTGGAATGTACCGAGAAAGCTATAGGACTCCTGGACAGACGTGGTATCCCGAGGAACGAGAGGGTGAGAGGGGAACTCTCAGCGCTTTGGTTGACGCCTCGAGGAGGGCAGCAGCCTGTAAAATCCCACATTCCTGACCAATAGAGCTTAAATAATGGCATTGTCCGTCGGAAAGAACCGCCTTACTCTCCCCGTTTACTGCGCAGTAGTAGAGAGCGTTTGATCCAAAGCAGAGCGTAAATTCAGTATGCAGTGGACGTATCTAAAAGGACACCCTCCTCTTTCTCTTTCTCTCTCCCTTTCTAAAAACACACAAATGTATATACACGCGCACGCACGCACGCACACACAACGAAAGGGCCTATATCGCTACTGACATCCTCTCAGTACACTGTGTGTGTGCGCGCGCATATATCGGGCGGAAGTTGGTAGGCCTTGAGAGGTTGATGAAAACCAGCTTTATGTATACACCTTTAGAGCTACATAAATGATTAACCGTCCCACAAACATCAGCAGACGTATATTCATGAGCGAAATGGTAAGCACAAATTTGCACGCACTTCTTCGCGCAATTGTTAATATATAGCTTGTGCTCCTGTTTTTGTTACAGATGCACGTGCTGTCCTTTGAGTCCATGTCAGAATTTACACAACTTCAAAAACACACACGTACACAACAACAACGAGAATAAAAGTTTACGAGATTAACTTTTAGTTTTGTATTAATTCATCGTTTTTAAACGCGCGAATGAAGGCCTATACAATTAAAAGAATGATCAGGAAAATGTAAAGATAAACGAATTCAATATTTGTAGTAATATGTCAAATGAATTACGATCAGCAGTTTAATCTAAATATAACTGGTGCCACAGTAAAGAAATGTTAAACAAAGGGCTTTAGAAGGTTTTTGAACAATTTGGGGTGCTTGATAAAATTAACTATTGGTGGAAAATGTATACTGAATCAGAAATGTGTGTATAAGGGAATATTAAACTAAAAGTATAAGTTTAAGTCAACTTTTCTATTTATACTTTTACAACAAGTGTCGCATGTCTTCGTGCTGATAAAAAATAGTTTCCCAGTAATTCTCCGCCTCTGTAGTGACCATGGGTTGGACCATGTGACGCGCCCCAAACCGTGAAAACCACGCCCAGCGTGAGACGACAAATGGGGGAAAAAATAAGTTTGAAAAGGGTAATTAATTTGCACATATGCTCCTGTCCATTCATACTGGTTTGGGATTGGTTTCTTATAGTCTAATTGTCTGCATCCAAACACGATCGAGAACATTTCATATACAGACAGTCTAAGAAAATGTATAATTAATGCCCATTTTTCTCAAATAAGCCCCAAACTCAAAACGTTCTTTTCTCTGGAATTGTAGAGAAAAATTGCCCAGCAAATCTTTTGTGACGTGTTACTTTTTTCATCTAAAAACAGCGTTGTATCTTCTTGACCTGTGTACACTGCTTTACACAACCAAACACAAAATAATCCTGTTAACATTTAGCTTAAATAAATAAACAATATATGTAATCTGATAAAAAGAAACGAACATGTTAAAAATAACGAAAAACATATTTATGATTTGTCATATTCATTACTATTATTGTGTTGACAACAGTTTATCTTTTTATCAACTGATCACAAAAACCACCTCTATTGAATAGTCGCCCATCTGTTTTTAGTATAAATATATTAAAACAACTACCATTTAAACCTAAATAAAGATCAGAGACTGTTTCAAAAAAATGGTTTGTTAATAATTATTTTGTATTATAAAGTGCATGAATGTGCTTTATGTATAATGTGTTCCCAGGCTATTAAGTTAAACACGCCTAATCAAAAAATTATGTAAGTTTTGTTTTTCATCCCATTGACAATGCCACTGGGATGTTTATTTGACATGATTGTATGCAAAAAATACACATCTTAGTCAATGGTGTGGAACATGCAGCACTACACATTTTATTTGTCTTTTCTTTAACACGCCTGATAAAAAATAATCAGCTCATTACCAGAGACCTGCATTAACACAAAATGTGCAATGGGGTACCCAAGACCGGAACTGAGTACCAAAATAACTAAACATTATTTATTAGCTATTACTCCAGTCTCCATCCATGTTTTAACAAGTTAAGATGTTTGTTACGTAACTGGATTGTATAGCTTGTTTGTTTGTTTTTATCTTTAAAAAAGGCAGCTCGTTCAAAGTCAGTATTTATTAAGGCTTACTCAAAACCAAATTTTTAGTCAGTGAGCTGCATTTGTGTTGGTTTTTCGCTTTGTGAAACATTTTTGTGTGCGTGTTTTGTTGGTAGAAAGCTGCGATAATTCAGACATTAATTTCTTTGCTGTGGTTGTGAGGTTCATTTTTTGAGGGCTTTAACGTGTTTCCCTTCCTCTTTGATTCATACATTTCCTCCTGTTTGGTAATGTAGCATGTGACTCCCCCCAGTCTTCCATCCGCCCTCTCTCCCCCTCTGCTGTCTTTCCTGGAAGGGGGTTATTGACTAGGGACCAATTCCTACTGATGGGTATTGATGACTGCGAGGTGAAAGTAACTGTGGTTTAGCAGTGTGAGATTGTGGGAAGGCTGTGTGTTCGTCTCCTCACCTCGTCTGTTTTTCTGAAGACCCCCTCCACCTCTTCCTTTATTTTCACCCCTCTCACTGACTCTTCAGGACGTCCACGGCTCCTTGCCATACCCCCATCCCCAGTTCCAGCCCCCGACCCAGCCCCCCAGCTCCTGCTACAATCTCTCCTAATTGCATGCATGACATTCCAGCTGGGTGGGTGGCATGGAGCCTTCTGCGCACTGTAATGTGTTATAGCAGGAAATAGAGAGCCTTTTAGAGTTGATTGACATGCAAACACAGATACATTAATGCAAAAGCATGTCATATACTTTCACCGTATCTTAAACCTTTTCTATGTAAACATGGCATGCGCGATGTGCATCCGCACCTTTCTTTAAATATTCCTGACTTGTTCTGGTCAGAGTATGTATGGCGCTACAAAGATAAACGGGCAGAGAAACGGTTGTGAGGGAATACAGTGTCACAATTCCTGTATCATCACAAAAGCTTTATGTTGCACTTAAGTATGTTTTGTGGCTCAACAAAAAGAAAACAAGTAGAGGTTGTTATTCTATGGGTATCAAAAAACAAGGATGATTTTGTTTGTAAGGACTCCGAGATGCATTTTATATTGATTTCTAGTTGTGACGGACTCTCTCAAAAAAAATTCTTAAAATATTTGTAAAGGCGAGAGACAGGGCGGTGTTAACAATTTTAGTGATGACATTTGCTATTCGACTTATTCATCAAATGTCTTTTTTTAAAGCATTCTGCTTTTCACCCCAAACATCAGAGATTAAAGACACATTCTATTAGATTTATATTTGTTGATTGATTATGACAACCTTTACCATCTGCCTTGGGTTTTGTGCTGTCAAAAACTGAACAAACACCCGGAATCAAAACGTTATGGCCGTTCAATCACATCCCCTCTCCACAACCTCTCAGGAACATACACTTAACACACATGGACACACACACACAGATGTGAGCTCTCACAGGACACTCAATCTCTCCTTTCACCGAGGTGCAGGAAATGCTTCCTTGAATGGAAATGTAAATAATAAGAAATTCACCATTATTGCCAGATGTGGACTGGGGCATCATCAACATTTCTCCTTCCTCCCTTCAAATCAGTCAATAACCCTCTTATGGTGGTGTGCTCTCTCTTTCTCTCTCTTCTGCTCTCTCTTCAAAAAGGAAACTGTTGGACTCCCAGATGACCTCTGACCCTTAGAGGTCAGCATCCACAGAATTCCCAGATGTCAGAGTTCAGAGCCACTGCTCGGGTCTCAGGTTTCGTGCATATCCATGTGGCGCCAGGCCGCGGCTCTGCTTCATACATACCACCCAGATCCCACTACATACCTGCTATTCAGCCTACAGGCTCCATATCAGAGAAGCTGCCCATTGGAGCGAAGAGCCAAAGACAAAAGGTTGTGACATCACAGAAGGGACAATGAATTGCTATCAATTGATTTCATGGGTTCTTCTATATGTTTATTTATATTGTTTTCTTGCACTTTAGTTAATTTCATTTGCCTCTTTCATATTTTATCGGTTAGGCAAATATAAGGCAAACAAGCAAAATTTCATTTTAAAGCTAATTTAGAAATAAACAACATTTGCCATGGATTACATCCAGTAAGTTTAGCATTATGCTTTGATTTTACCCAAAACTCTATGGACTCTATTAAAATGGCTCGACTGATGTATTCAGACTAATGTGAAGAACGTTAAACACTGTCAATGGCACAAAAATGAAGAAAAAGATTCACGGTACATTAGTTATTTCACATCAACTGATTCCAACATCTGACCATTCCACTCGCTTTTAGACAACCCATAACCACAATACCTTGCCCTTTTACTTTTATTAATTTGATAAATCTTTAATGTGAAGCAACAATAATATTTCATGCTTTAGAAAGAAACATTTGTTCTATTTGTCACAAGTTATAAACTTTAAACATCCCTAATGAATGTATATTCGTTTTCACGTGTAAAGAATCTTCACATTTCATTATTTTTCTAAACGTGTAGTCGATGTTTTAACTGTCAGTAAGAGTTTTATTAACAACCTTTATGAAGTTTCTTTTCTATCCCTTTTAACAACTACACGTATTTGTGAATGAACCCTATTGAGACATGAAACTGACGGTTCATTCATGTTAAACTATTGGAGCTCATCTTTAAAAGCGATTAAAGGTCACAGAGATGTCTACATTCCTCAGTGTGTCCTCGTGTATGTGTGTGTGTTGAGAAGGGGCGTGTCTAGTGCTCGTTTGTTGTCACTTCTCTGAAAACTCAACCGCGGTGTCGTTGCTCAACATCATAACGCAATGCAAACTATTTTTTCGTTCATTTGTAACAATTTGTCGTTAAATATACTCATTTATTGAGCTGATATTCACTATAATTATAAATCGAAGAGGAACGGAAAATGTGCGTTATTGATGACGGAAGTTTTTCAATAAATAGAAAATCTTTTATGTTCTAAATCTGGTTTACGATAACAGACACGTTTTATGTCGTTTAGCAGACGAATATTTGAATTGTTTTGTGCACTTGTCCGTTCATCCGTTTGTTTGAACGATTTTATGTAATTAAATTAGTTTAATAAATCAATAACAAATGAATGAAATTATTTTTGTTTGAAAGAAGAGTTGCTTTAATCGAATCGCAAATTATAGGTTTTTTGTGAATGAAAATTGAACGAACGAAATGGACAGTATCGAACGAAGTTTTTTTTTCTTTGATAGGGAGAAGTTTTATTATGTTAATTTATTCGTATGCATATACGTTTTATTCACATTCAAAGTGTTTTAAAAGTAGTTTTCTTTTATTTAACTTCACCTTCCTATTCAGAAAGTAAAGACTGATAGATCTGCAACTTTTTAAACAATAATAATTTACAACTTTATGAATAACTGCTGCTTTATTTTGCAAGGAAAATTGCTTGGCTACCCAGCCAATACTAGGCCTATGTATACATTACTTAGATTAATAAACATGAAATTCTTGATCATCATCAGTAATAAAAGTTAGATTCACTGCTATTTTTTTCATTTGCTTTTGTTAAACAAACACAAAAGGTTACTGAAGATAACCTCATGACAGTCTTTGATTTCATTTAAATGTCCATGAAAACGAAAGTATCCATTTAAAAGTGTTGGTTTCTTGAAGTTACATTTTTTTATTGTCACCTATCATAAGTCTTTATTCTACAAGAGACCCTTTTCAGAACATTTTGTTCTTTAAAAAAGATAAATTACTGTTTAAAGTATCCAGAAAGCAATACAGTTGTTTGAATAATCCATAGTATGACAATCAAAAAACATTTTAATTCTAAAGATTTATTGTGCAAATCAAAATTGTTGAATGTATGTCAAAGTTGATAAGGAAAGAAACAACGAAACATTGCAGAACTTATATTTTTAAGAATGTAATGTAGTAGGTCACCTTGTCGTGTTTTCTTTGTTTGTTAATTTTCATTGTTTAGAATGTAAGGTCATATAATGCACATTTCTAAACATCAGTTTCCGATTTCTAATTCCTCATCTATAAATAAATAATGTGAGGATGAGAAAAGCAGTAACCGGTGAGTGATGAATCATTGCTTTAATTGAAGTATTTCATGATGGATGGTCAGTGTGTGTCCCACTATGGTCGGTTAAACTGAGCAAACTGGTATTTGTTACCTGATCATGTTTGTTGTGGGTCTAAAATAAGTCAACAAGAATGATGTTTTCATGTAAATGATCCAAAAATAGTGGCCATCACACTGTTTTTGTGTGAGTTCAGCTCATGGTGGAGGTCTCCTGTATGCGTGTATTGAAGTTTCTGAACATGTTGTTTCCTCCAGTTTCCCGGCCCCTCGGTGGTCCTCCCTGGTGTGTGTGTACCTCAGTCTAGTTTGTGTGTTAGCACTCAGGTTTAACTTCAGACGCATTCCAGCTCTTTGAGGTCTCTCTGTACATACCTATTGCAGGAGAGGTCAGAGGGCAACAACCCCTAGCTAAAGGCATGGCCTTGATGTGAGGACTCTGTTCAAACAATCCTGGGATCGCAGGTTCTAAACTAGAGAGTGATAGGGTGGAGGAGGGAAACATTTGGTGGTGGGATAGGGGTGCGCTTTAACATTTAAAAAATGTGATGCTATGAAGTACAAAACATTTTGTATTCATTATTTTGAAAAAGAAAACTAGAGCTTAGAGCTCTTAAACGCACACAAACAATACGCAAGTAAATTATGTTTTTAAAATGTATCTCTCAAACCTTTGTTTGTATCTCTCAAACCGTTTCTCTGATGTCTTTATTAAATTCCTTTTTGCACATTTTACTTAATATGAATGTAAGGGAATATGCAACAAAAGCCATATATCTACAAAAAACTCTTTAATACTTCAATAAATACTGATTTTAATCTTAAAAGATTAAGTTTAAGGTTATTAAGATGCATCTTCAGCTACCTATCTTGTGTTTGAACCTGCTTTCATTATTTATATTTGGAATGAATTGTTGTGTCAATGCAACAGATTTATTTTACAAGTTTACAAGGTTTTATTTCGTTGTTTACAATTTATTTCTTCATTTTAATTTAAATATTAAACATGTTTATTGAAATGTACGCTTTTATTTTAATACTTTGTTGTTAGCAGAATGTAATTCTCCAAAGAGAGAGATCACATTTAAACCATGTACGTGTTTGTATCTCCTTCCTATATGTCTGAAAAAATATCTAAATATTTCATTTAAATGGTATCATAATCTCAAAACACAGATTCTTATGGTTTGTTCTTTTTATTTAATAGGTTTTATTGGAAGACAAACTTAATTTCACATGCATATAAATTCACCAAAACTCGCATTGTTTGTTATATTCTTCTTCTTCTTCTTCAAATAATTATATATTCTCATCATGCTCTTTAATTTGATAGATATGAGTACCGCAATGCAACAACAAACCCAGACATACAGCCATTAAAAAAACATACAACTCTTTCTCATCAGAATGGTTTGCTCCATCTTCCTCTCTATCACACCTTCAGATTCCTCACAGCAGAGTGCCAGAATGCTTTATACTCCCTGCATATCTCATGAATGTGTGAAGATGAGAGTGGGGGGGGGGGGGGCTGATAAACGAAATGACAGGAAATGGAGAGAATGAAGAGGTTAGATGGTCGATGGGTGATGATAATGATACTGACGGAGTACACATATCAATCTGATACCTGCAATCATGCTTGTGACTACAGTGAGACCAACAACAGAAACTGACTAAACAGACTAACATAAATTTACTCATTTGCGTTTTCTCTTTTTCGTCTGACCAACCATGATTAGCATAACACAAGTCCTGATTTTCCCTCCAGCATCACACACACTCCAAAACAAGAGATTTAAAGGAAAGGATTCCAGTGGGTATATATTATCACATACACATCAACCAAATAGTTTATCTATATTTACAGCATTTATATAACCCACCATATTGTTTTAAAATACGTGATTTTTTTTAAAGTTGTTTGCATTTTATTTAGTTAAAACGCATCACGTATAATGTATGGTTGACCAACAAACAGACTTGGGCAAAGAATGATGTTTAAAAGTTCATCATTTATTTTGACTCATCTCTTATAGAAAAGCAAATTGTTGAGACCCAGAGGAAAATTGTCTTATTCCTTAAAGTTTGCTTTTGGGTAGTTCAGGAGCTGTAATGTTCATAGTTGGAATGTTTTGTACATTCATGTTCCGTTTAAGTACCAAGTAATATGTTTCCTCTGTAAATTAATTGGATTTTGAAAATAAACAAATACAGTTGAAAACGCAGCAAGAGTACAGCCCTGTCAAATGTACATGGCAAAATTTGTGCTTAGACAATTTTGATAAGACATGTTAATGTTGAAGTCTTTGACTATTGACTGCAAACTTGTAATCTTGGCAAATCTGAGCACAGTTGAACACATTGTTGAGACACATCTGAAACTTCGAGACACATGAGACAAGCATATTAAAGAGATCTTTTTTCTTAAGTGTGATGTGAAAGAAAGCACTCAAAATTTAAAGAGGGCTTGGAAACCATGATAAACACCACATGTCCTCCTAACAGCGCCAGTAAGATCTGTTCCTTCTCTGCCACGCTTGTTCTCCATCATACGCTGTATTCTGAAGAAACATCACCAACGCTTTTCAGTTCCAGATCGTAACCTTCATAGTGTCAAACAGCTTCAGCTTGCTGGTTACAAGTGAGTCACTCCGTTTTTACTGGAAGCGATTCTAATGGGCAAACGGTTCATTTCCCCCATCCTGCCAGTCGATTCCCCGCTCTCTCTTTCATCCCAGATTCACTGTATTCTGCTGATATTTATATCATACATTTGTCAGTTAAAGGATTTCCTCTTTAAATCTAAAGAGAGAGAAGGATTCAGTGACAGAAGAAAAGAGAGAGATTCAGCAAGGCAAATAAGCATGTTTGTTCATCCATGTCTGTAATTTCATCCCTTCTTCGCCCTGTAATTATTCACTTGTTTCTTGTCTGCCGCTCTCCTTCAAGGTGGCGCATGTTCTTATGATCTTAAACACTGCTTTTGCTTTCAGTCCACTTCTTTTTCTTCCTGTACATGGTGGCATTTGTTTATGTGTCGGTCTATGCGGAATAAGAGAGAAATGTCACAATGAGGAGAGGGGGAGAGAGTGCTGATGAAAACTGGCCAATCAACTATGACTCATTTTACCCAATCAGTTTCACACACACATATACAAACACACGAAAGCATTTTGTGTAGTCATGTTCAAAAGCTTCTTTCAACATATACGTTTGGAACAACAAACCGACATCAAACAGGATCAAGCTCATAATTTCATCAGATTATCTGAACAAGCCTTTTTGTGTGCATGCGAACATCTTGTGTGCTGTGACAGTCCAGATGAGTCAATACAGGGGGAGACAGGCATTGTGGGTTGGATGGGTTTAATTGATCACTCTGCTGAAGGACACAAACTCAACTCCAAGCTCCCTCTGCCATCTGTGGGGTCACAGACACACAACCTGCTCCCCTTTTTCTCAATTCTCTCCTTTTTCTGTTATTTTAGAGACATTTATAAAAAAGCAGTTAGGCATTGGACAGTTGACGAAAAAAATTGGCTGAACATATTGAACTATATCCAATACGAGATTTATTTGTAATTGGCAGGGATTTGTGAACAGTTGCATCCGACATTTGAAGTCAGATGCTGCGGCAATCTGTTCAAGCCATTTAAAGAATCTTTTGATGTGACGTCGCCATCTAGTGGTGGCTTGTGATTGGTCGCCCCGTCACTGCTTATTTAGTAGTATGGATGGCTAGAGAAGAGGAGCACATTTAACGCAATAAGCATATATTGCCATACGAATGGGTTCACATAGTTTTGCTTTTATTAGTCAACATAAATATTCAAAAAATAATTATTGGAAAGCCAAGTCACTCATTTTAATAAAAAAACTATTGACTTAACAATCAATATTCATTTAAAATGTATTAATTTAATGTATGCACTCCATTTTAATCTCAGTAAATTCAATAATAGTAGGATAGAGTGGAAAAGACTATAGGACGAGTTCCTGGTTGCAGGACCAACAAAAGATAGTCTTACCTGGCACGTCTTATCTGGTGCCCCTTTCAGAAAGGAGGTTTAAATTAACACTGAAATGAGGGAGTTTCTTTCGAAGTGCAATTTATTCATTAATACTGTCATTCATGGCACACATTGTGATCACACAGACACCGACTAAGTGAGCAAATTCCATTTGTGCCTTTATAGAGGATCCTCTATGTGAAGATGCTGCATTGATTCTTTGGACAATTTAGGACCCGAGTGGAACTTTGTCATTTCCCTGTGCATTTTTATTAAAACTGTCCCGTTTTTCTTTACCGTGAATTAGATATAAAGAAAACACCATCCATCCTTACATCAATAACATCAGCCACCCGGCCGTGTATTACATCAGAGTATTTTGTTTCCTTTACATTTTCCACAAATTGAAGAGTGAGAAGAAATGACTTAATAAAGTGTGTAAATAAGAAATGAATAAATACAGACATAGGAATATCAGGGTTCGAACCGTTGAATCTGTCATGTGATCTCACACTCATCACAAGAGCACCGATGGGGAGTGAGAACATTAAAATGTTTAATTATTTATGTTGTTTCATTCATTGACTGATACATTTAGTTGTTTACTGGTACATTAATCTATTTGTAAATTGAAACTTTAGTCATTTTCAGCACAATAGTAAATAGTAAATCTCAAGCGCTTTCTGCCCCATGATGCCGCAGCCGTTGCCATGGTGAATCGTCATATCGGAACTCCATTGATCATGGCTGGTCGTAGTCGTGGTGCACGCGCTTAACCCAAGGTGCGCCTTCGCTGAGTTGACAGAAGAACTAACTTAAACCAGCTGAAACCTGTAAATGACACGACAACGCTGTAAATCAACTCAGAGTCGCATTTTAACCCTCATGTGTAGGTTGAACCTCCTTAATGAACCGGGCCCCTGCTGTACCCGCTAAAACATTTTGGCGGAAACACGGTAGTCTATGGACCTAAACCTGCGCGGACTTTTATTTGACAAAAGCTTTTATTTTGACAGCAGTTGAACGCAACACCGGAACTTAACGTGTTTGTCTTTTCCGCTCCGTGGATCCACGGACCGGTGTGTTATTATGTCGTTTGAAAATGATTGATATATTTATTTGCTGTTTAACTTATAGAAAATGTCTAATTCAAAGCACTTAAATATACCGGCAGGTTTGATTGATGTGTATCGGTCGTGAACCCCTGCAGCAGATATGAAGACTGTGTTTATGGTGGCTGAGAAGCCCTCTCTTGCTCAGTCTATTGCCAAAATCCTCTCTAAAGGTAAGAGCGTGACATATTATTTTAACTGTTAAATAGTCTTTCTGCCAAAAGTTGGTTATTTGGTTTCACTTTAAAGCTATATAATATATTAGACAGTATTTGGAAATTTGATCACAATATGACGATATTACCATACGATATCCGTATACTTTACCATAGTTTTGTCTTATTTCATTTTAGTCTGTATGTTGTTTTCACATCTTACTTGACTATTTTGATGTTGCAAAAGTCTTGAAACTTTTGTATAGTAGACTGCAGGAAATATTTGTTTACTGTAAAGCAGTAAGAGTTAAATATGGCAACATGTTGATACAAAACCTGTTTATTAATTCACATTGAGAAGCAACAATATTCTGGTTGTATGTGTTGATGTTATGTTTTTATGAATAAATAAGCATAGACGTCTTTGTGGCAGGCATGAAACTTCATTTACACAAACATTACTTATAATTCTAATAATAGATTATTAAACTAGTGGATCAATTCCGGGGCTTGGTTCCAGTTCTGTCGGGATGTGGCACATATACAGGCGATGTTGACGTCCTCAAATTCCAATGCATAAGTTGGGCATCTTGGGTTTATTCGGAGAAATGGCATTTTGATTGCGATGGGAATGCTCTCCAGACTTGAAGAGTCTTCGATGGCTTTACAGGAGTGACTGTTCAGACAGTCGGCTTCATAGATTATCTGTGGGACTCGATCCAAGTCAATATTCTTTCTGATGCAGAAAATAAACATTTGATATATATATAAATTTACAATTTTATATTCCAGTTTTAAAGCAAACTATTTAAAATGCAATACAATTGTAAAAAAGAAAAGAAGAATTGAATGTCCATGAACTCTTGGTTCAACTCACACATAGCGCCATGTTGCCACGCTGCGCTCATTGAGTCTGCTGGGCAGGTTGATGAGGTGTGTGTGATATTCTTTCAGCGTGGATGAGCAGTAGGTGTGTTCCACACACTGCGCTGGGATTGTACTGCATTGACTGGGGTCCCACACCAGCAGAAAAATACTTAGGAGCCCGAGAATCTAAAGAAGAGAGAGGATTAAATAACCACCAGTAATTATTGGTCTGTTGTTCGTGTTTTTGCTTTGTGTGTATGATAGGTACAGAGTACATCATGCCATTTTCAGCGTTTCTTTGTTGTTGACATCTTCTACAAAAGGGAGGTCATCTTAATTTTGAACCATTTCTTTGTAACAGACTGATATATTACCTTTTGCGTTTTTTTTTAAAGTAGCTGTTTGAACATATGTTTTGAAAAAACATATTGCGAATAGTGTTCTTGAAATTTGTGTTTTTTCTTTATAGCTATAAGTTATAGCTATTTTTTCAGGTTTTATGAATTTATATACAGAAGGCTCGATTGAATCTTAAATATCTCAATAAGTAGTATGTTCAACAAAAAGTTTTTTTTTGTCGTTCAAAATATTATGATATCTTTATATTGCGAACCCAGTATCATGTATTATATGTATGTCAAAACTAATATAATCCCAATTTTTTATATATACAAATATACATATAAACATATATATATTAATTTATAGAACTGCAGGTTTTAAGTGCGAGTACACAATATTTATGCAAAGCCCACTCAAAATATTTTCAAAATGATATTATAACTGAGTCGTAGAGTGCATCTCTCAGTGGATGATGTTTGAGACTCACCTGTAGCTGTTGCATGCTGTATGATGAAGCTGTAGAGGTGACGGGTGGATGCCCGAGGTTTGGCTCGTCTGGTCTGTAAGTGGTAAAGATGCTGGTCCAAATGTGTCGGTATCGGCTTATATTTATGTAAGATCATCTCAATGGAGACCTTTCAAAGGTCTGTGCTCAAGGAGAGAGAGGAGGAGCAGACTCTTACACCGTCATTAACATGTGGCTGTTTTTTGGGCTCATTCACTTACTGTACGTCCTCGTCTACCTGTAAGAGTTCAGCCTTGGAAACGGCATACCATTAACTCATGGTGACTAGAAACGTCATTCATGCTGATTTAGAGCAGGTCGAGCATTAATGGAGAGAATGTGGAGAGCACGAATGGAAATGAGGATTGTATAATAATGCATAATTGGTGTTCTTAATAGTGTTTTTTAAAGGTGGGATAACACACGCAGTTTCTGCCAATCTCATATTAATCCTGAGTACTTCTACAGTAGTATTGCATACGTTGTGTCTTCGAAGAGTATTTAGTTTGATAAAATTTAGCTAGACGATTATTGCCAGAAAAAGACGAGCTGCTGGAGCGTGCAGGGGGATGAAACTACAGCACGTGCACTCATTACATCACAATCAACACCCTTCGTGTTGCTTACATTATGCGCGTGCGCGCCGATTGCCAACAATTTAGTTTTGACTTACCGCGTGCGATTCATGTCTGGTGCTTTTTTAGCACTGGGATCGCGCCATCTATCAGTTTCAAACGATCTCCAAATCCAGCGTTATATCTACCATTTATATAACACCCATCACTGAAATGCCGTGAACAAACACACCTCAACATCTCTCACTATCGCAAGAGTAACGGGATGCAGCTGCAGGCCCACAGCGCAGCCAATCTTGACACAGCGCAGCCAATCTTGATAAGGAGTCTTCCTAACACTCGTCGTCGTCGTTCCAGACTTATAAAAAACTTTCTGAAACAAGTTTGAGTGCATCAAGTATCATATAATACTACGTCATACGTCCGACTCGTTTTCGAACAAAGTTGACCGGGTTAAGCATGAGAAGCCAGCACGTTCAACAGTGTAAAGAAGTCAGAATTGCACAGGTCATGAACGCCTTGAATTCAATAAAGGAGGTATACAAAAGGAGGAAATTATCATTGAAACATTAAACGGTTAAAGAATGTGTGGATTTTTCTTTGACTGACAGGTAGCTGTTTAAGCCGGAAGGGCCTGAACGGAGCATGCTCAGTCCACGAGTACACGGGAAGCTTCGAGGGCCAAAACGCGAGGTTCAAGATGACATCAGTGTGCGGACACGTCATGAGTCTGGACTTCATCGGCAAGTGTCTCATCTTCCTCCAAGCACCGAATGTTATTTTGCATGTGAATGTTTTGAATGGCCAATGAAATGTTGCTTTTACAAACCAGTCAGATTGTTTTCCTCGATGTTTAATAGGAAAATATAACAACTGGGATAAAGTCGATCCAGGCGAGCTGTTCAGTAAAGCACCGACTGAGAAGAAGGAAGCAAACCCCAAACTAAATATGGTCAAATTCCTTCAGGTGACTGTTAAGCTGTCCTTTCACACCTATTGGATGTCACCACTTTTTCTATTATGATAAAGTATTATAAACACCTAAAGTGGACTTTTTACCACATTAAACTCTTCAAGCACTTTACATGTATGTGTTTTTACATTTGAACTTCAAGAATCTTCAAGAACTTTGAATCTCAAGTTGTTGTTGGCAGGTTGAAGCTAAAGGTTGTGATTATGTTGTCCTCTGGTTGGACTGCGATAAAGAAGGAGAAAACATTTGTTTTGAGGTACGCCTGATGTCATTCCGTTATGATCACAAATTATGAAAATGTAAAAAACATGGTCCATCTCTTGAAAAAGTCGCTTTTTTGCTATTATATTGTAGGTGTTGGATGCCATTCAGCCGTTTATGAATAAATCTTACGGTCACGAGTGTACCGTTTACCGGGCCAAGTTCAGCTCCATCACAGACACCGATATCTGCAACGCTATGAAACGACTCGGAGAGCCCAACAAGAACGAAGCTTTGTCCGTAGATGCACGTCAAGAACTGGACCTCAGAATCGGCTGCGCTTTCACACGGTATAAAAAGTGATCATTTGTGTACTGCAGGAAGCATGTATGCTTTAAATGTATAATATTGTCATTTATTATTCATATATCTGTCCATGTCCAATAGGTTTGATTGATCGCTAATCAAATCTGACCGTTGTCTTTAGTTTCCAGACCAAGTACTTCCAGGGAAAATATGGGAATTTGGACTCCTCTTTGATTTCTTTCGGCCCCTGTCAGACCCCCACACTGGGTTTCTGCGTGGAACGTCATGATAAGATCCAATCCTTCAAACCCGAGTCATACTGGGTTGTTCAGGCAAAGGTCAGTACTCCTGTACCAGCAATTATATGACAAAAGCTGATTTGGCTGAATTTGTTTCTCAATCCAGATTTCTTTTTAGTTTTTTATGCGTTTCTCACTTTTTGAATAAATTGAATTTGAAGTGTCGGCTAAATGTGACACTGATCAGTTAAAAAAGTAATAATGCATTGTATGTATTTCTCTATATTTTGTGTTAGGTTTTTAAAGGGAAAGACAGCCCGATCACATTGGACTGGGACCGTGTGCGAGTATTTGACCGTGATATTGGTCAGATGTTTGTCAACATGGCAAAAACTGCTAAGGAGGCTAAGGTGCGCCTTAATGCCTTTATCCAAATTTGAATCTCATTTTAAATGATTATTTTTGTACATTTTGACAGTACTTTTACAGCAACAGCGGTGTAACGGCATATTGCTGCTGTCCTTCAGAAACCTTGTATCTCCATATTTTGCTATTTCTATTTTTTCATTATTATTAGTCATCCTTTATGTTTGTCACACATTTTTGCAAATATCTAACCAGTAAAAGCATAATAAAGTGCTGGTCAACTTTGACCTCGCGGTATGTAAGCATTTAAAACGACAGTGTTTTTTTCTATTTCCTGAAAAACAGATCATTTGGACATGCAAGGTTTCGGAAGGATGGTGACGATATGTTTTGTCGTGTGTTTATTTTGCAGGTTGATTCTGTGACGAAGAAGGAGAAAGCCAAGCAGAGACCTCTTGCATTAAACACAGTGGAGATGTTAAGAATCGGCAGCTCTGCTTTAGGTAAGCGAGTTTCCCTTCTGATATTGTGAACGTCGCATCCAGGAATCACAGATAAATGAAAGTAAAACTTCCAAACAAATATTGCTTATGGGTAACATCAGTCATAAGAACCCAGAACTCAAAGTCAGGTCCGTTGGCAATTATTTGGTTAATGATGACAATAGAAAGGATAAAACGTATTACACATCGTAAATCACGCAATTGAACGGATAAAATATAGTCCATATATACTGTCTCTGGTTAATCTCATCAGTCATCACTCATCACCGAAGATATGAGCATCTTTCTGCTCCGTGAAATGCTTAATGTTACACAGAAAGTAATTTGGCGTAGTATTAATAAATAAGTTTGTATGTGTGTGTTCATCAGGAATGAGTCCCCAGCACACTATGCAGATAGCAGAACGTCTCTACACGCAGGGTTACATCAGCTACCCTCGTACAGAGACGACACATTACCCTGAGAACTTTGACCTCAAGAGCACCCTCAGACAACAGGCCAACAGCTCCTTCTGGGGCGAAACGGTGAGCGTGACCCTCTTTCCCAACCCTGACATGGAAACTTAAGATCAGTTATTTGTCAGGCAAATGAGATCTTGAAATTACATGGTGTCCGCGGGGTCTTAAAAAGTATTGAAAGTTGATAAATAAATTTAGGAAAAAACCCAAAATGTAAGTCTTAAATGCCGTTTTCCAAGGTATTACATTTTGAATCAACTTTTCATATTTGTCCCAAGAGAGAACCCATGACCTTGGTGTTGCTAGCGCCATGCTATAACCACTGAGCTACAGGAAAGTATTCATGACTCCATGATTTCTGTATATAGGCCTACACTGAATTAACAACACGTGTTTTTGTGTGTAGGTTAGAGCTCTGATTTCAGAGGGCATTAACAGGCCGAGAAAAGGGGCGGATGCTGGAGATCACCCACCGATCACACCTATGAGAGCGGCGTCTGAGAGCGAGCTGGGTACGCTCGTCACCGTATTCAAAGACTTAAAGGGACAGTTCACCTGCGAGATGAAAATTCCGTCATTGTTTACACGCACGCCCTCTTGTCATTTCTAACCTGTTTGACTTTTGAACTTCCGCAGAACACAAAAGAAGACATTTTGAAAACCGGCGGTCTCCATTGACTTGCATTGGCTTTGCGTCCGTGCAATACAAGTCAATGGGTTTTTGGTGACCAACATTTTTCAAAATATCTTGTTTTGTGTTTCGCAGAAGAAAGAAAACCACACCGGTTTGAAATGACACAAGGATGAGTAAACGATTCATTTTGAAGGCGAACCATCCCTTTAAAAATGTAGAAGATTTGAGGAGACGACAGGATGGTTTATCAACCCTTTTTTATTTGTAGGCAGTGAAGCTTGGCGTCTGTACGATTACATCACACGTCACTTCATAGCGACGGTCAGCCACGATTGTAAATTTCTCCAGACCACGATATCTTTCAATATCGCCACAGAGACATTCACATGCACCGGGAAGACGCTCATTTCTGCTGGTATGTACCATCTTAAGATGAATGACAAACGCCACGGTCGAAGCTTTGACTATGTGGGTGACGTTTTAATAAACGCTGATCGCATGAAACGTTGTCCGTCTCAGGGTACACTGAGGTGATGCCCTGGCAGGGTATTCCACTGGAAGAGGCTTTACCCGTGTGTGAGAGAGGAGACACTTTTACAGTGGATGAGATCAAACTGCTGGAGAAACAAACCAATCCACCAGATTACCTCACTGAGGCTGAGCTCATCACACTGATGGAGAAACACGGCATCGGTGAGCGATGAGATGAGATTCTTTAGATGTCAAAACTCTAAAGGATAAACATCCAAGATATTTCATTGCAATTCAAATGTGTTGATATTATTCTGGCTGTGTTTTAGGTACGGATGCCAGCATCCCTGTTCACATTAACAACATCTGCCAGAGGAACTACGTGACTGTTGAAACTGGCCGTAAACTCAAACCCACCAACCTGGGAATTGTTCTGGTTCACGGCTACTATAAAATTGGTAAGAAGATAGTTCAGCGTCAGTAAATAACGCAGTTATGTCGGTGTGCGTACCAAGGTTGCAGGATCGAGTCCCACAAGATACAACCTTGAATAGACCATCACCACTCCTCAGGATACTGTTCTCTGTAAAACTGTGCATCGAAACTCACTTTGGATGAAATTGATTGTACATTTCTGTGCTTGTTTGTTAGATGGAGATTTGGTCTTGCCCACTATCCGGAGCGCTGTGGAGAAGCAGCTGAATCTGATCGCTTTAGGAAAAGCAAACTTTGATCAGGTCTTACAGCACACTCTGGATATATTCAAGAGGAAGTTTCACTACTTTGTGGACTCGATTTCTGGTAATGCCAAACACAAAGAATCCATGCAAAAAATGTGGTGCCTGTACCATATTATAGGAAATCACTTCCGAAAAGTGACACGAGGTACTGAATGCCATGAAACTTTTAGTGTGTCTTTTAGCTTTCAGATGGAAAAAAGGCTGTTTTATTTTAACATAAAATGACACGTTTCCAGGAAGAAGCTTTTTATTTGTGCGCAATGAATGTGGAACTGCTTTTTGAGTCGCAGTCTTAATCTGAACGTATTTGTCGTTTACATTGTTATATGGAGCAAACTTTTGGATCTACAGCAACAATAAAACCACAAAACTTATATTTTCATGGAGAGGATTTTATTTTGCCCTCTTTCTTTGTTTTACTGTTCTTAGGAGACATTATACATCTCGAGCACCTTTTTTTCAGCGTATTTTGGATCATATTTTTAATGGTACTTATTTGTTATGCATTTATATTCATTTATAATATTCTTTCTAACATTGTTTTTTTAACAGGTATGGATGAATTAATGGAGGTGTCTTTCTCTCCAATCGCTGCCACAGGGAAGCCACTGTCTCGATGTGGAAAATGCCATCGCTTCATGAAATACATACAGGTCTGTGAGGAATAAAATCAAACTGTAAACTTATGACGACGATACTATATTTCTATAGTGTAAGGATTTGACAGAAGTTCAAAGTGATCCCTGAACTTGAGTTTACTGTTGGTTTTCAGATTGACTTGAACCTGTGAACGTTCTATTTAGGGCTTCAGGGATTAATCATGATTTATAGCATCCAGAATACATTTTGTGTTTACATAGTTTATGTCTGTGCATATTAATTTAGTATTTATAAACACAAAAACATGAGAAATGTTTAGATGTACTTATTTATATTTACCAATAATTGAAATTATATATAAATGTTTATTCATTTTGTTAATTCATTGTTCAAAATATTTTTCGAAAATATATGCATGCGTGTGTATGTTTTAATAAACATGAAAATGATGCCCAGCACACAGACATATGTAGAGTTTGTTTCCAACATGAGCTGAATCATATTTTTGTGTTTTATTGTGATAGTTAACTGTATTTTTCAAAACAAATCAAAACAAACCAACTGCAGTTTGATTGATTTTCATTGGAATGCACAATAAAAAAAAAACAATTCTCAACAAAATGATATCTCATCTTGGAACTAACTGTCCACCTATTATGTAAAAACAAACTTTTACTCTCGATGCGATTAATCTGTTTCTATTTCAATCCGTTTATAGGAATTTACGAACAGCTCAACAAGTTACCCTTTCTTTTGGGGAGGGGGTAAAGTGATAGTTCACCCAAAAATGAAAATTCTGTCATTTACTCACCTTCAAGTTCCAAATCCCAATAAAAGAAAGGTATTTGGAAGAATGCTTATAACCAGACAGATCTTGCCCCTACATTGACTATACCGTAGTAAAAATACAATGGTAGTCAAAAGTGCCCCAGAACTGTTTGCTTTCCTACGTTCTTCAAATTTTGTCGTCTTTTGTGTTCAACAGAACAAAAAATATGATCAATGTGGGGCGAGATCTTTTAAGTAATAAACCATTTTTCCAAATATCTTTCTCTGTGTTCATCAGAACAAAGAAATTTAGAACAACTCGAAGGTGACATCATTTTCATTTTTGGTTGAAGTGTCCCTTCAATGCCTTTCGTGTATTTTATTGCATGCTTCTATCCCATCACACAATGTTTTGTAAATCCAAAACGTCTCTTTTAAAACTAATGTCTGATTGAGATCATAGAAACTTTGATGATGCACAGTGACTAACACGTATAAACTTGACTTGGTCGGCTTTGGTTGAGTCATCTGGTTATACACACATTTTCAGATCCTAATTACCATACACATGGCCTCTTCACTTTAAATCATGTGCTCTCTCTCTCTCTCTCTCTCATGTGCATGACCTTCAGCATTGAAGCATTTTCAATAAGTGCACTTTGTCAATCTGATATTCATATATTAGTCATACAGTAAATGATTGCTCTTCATTCATAATTTTTTTATAAACAGCCAATCGTTTATTTTGTTCTCAATAATATAATGTTAAGTATAACAACGTTCCAAATTACTAATGTAAAGGTCAAAACCATGACATTTAAGTGCTCTTCTACAGGTCAGAAAGACAAACGTCTTAACCGCTCTTATGTTCTTTCAGGCTAAACCCAGTCGCCTGCACTGCTCGCACTGCGACGAGACCTACAGTTTACCACAGAACGGTGCAATAAAACTGTACAAGGAGCTGAGGTGTCCTCTAGATGAGTTTGAGCTGGTGCTCTGGACCTCGGGATCTCGAGGCAAAAGCTACCCTGTGTGTCCATACTGCTTCAGCAATCCGCCTTTTAAAGATTTGAAGAAAGGTGAGACAGATGACATCATGTGTTTCTAAAATCAAGCACGTGTATGCATGATTCTGCTCTTAAAGAGATAGTTCACCTGAAAAGAAACCTCAAAACCTGTTTATGACTCTTGGACTCGGTGGAAGACAAAAGAAGTCGTCTTTTGTGTCCTGCAGAAGGAAGAAAGTCATACAGGTTTGGAATGACAAGAGATATGAGTCCCTTGTGTCAATGTCCTTTTCTCTCTCTCGTCCTCTGTCGGTCTCTAGGAATGGGCTGTAATGAATGCACCCACCCGTCCTGTCAACACTCCCTCAACTCTCTCGGGATCGGTCAGTGCGTCGAATGCGAGACGGGCGTCCTCGTCTTCGATCCCACCCCTGGACCAAAGTGGCGCATGTCTTGCAACAAATGCAACGTGGTGGTGCATTTCTTCGAGAACGCCCATAAAGTGCAGGTGTCCCAGGACAGCTGCGAGTCTTGCGAAGCCTCCCTAGTCTCTGTGGACTTTAAGACCCGCTCACCGTTTCCTGACGGTGATACTCAGCACACCGGCTGCGTGTTTTGTGACCCTGCGTTCCAGGATCTGGTGGAGTTGAAACACGCGACCATGCGCCATCCTATGCACCGGGCAGGAGGGGCACGGAGAGGCAGGGGGAAGGGACGAGGGAGGAGACCCGTGGGGAGAGGGAATCCTAAAAAACCCAAGGATAAAATGGCAGCGTTGGCTGCGTATTTTGTATAGAATGGGTTTAAGTGGCTGTTGTGTAGTAAAACTCAAAGCCACGTTAACAAAACAAATAAGCAATAAAGTTTTAGTTCAAAACTGTCAGCTGCGATTCTGTGTCTGTGTCTTTGAATGACTACATGCAATAGAAGACATTTCAGACACAAGATACATAGGATTGTCCATATGTGTAGTATGTTTGATGGCTAGCAGAAAGATAGTAAGATTGCGGTATTTGAGGTCTGAACAAATACAGAGCATCTTTCCCAATTATTTTCCCTAAACACATACCTATAAATAGTCAAATAGTTTTTTTAAACTATTGGATCTGTATGTCCTTGCCATCGCAAATCCGGCATCACTTCAAGGTACTGGTTAAAAGCGCTAGAATAATTGTAAAAACTGAAACGTAGGTCTTAACAAACGTGCAGTTTTTTGTGAAAACAGATATACAGTTGTGGCCAAAAGTGATGTGAGCCAAGAATAATGTTTTCATCCTTCAAACATGTATTGACGCTTTAGGGATGATTTTGTACAGATGTTGTGTAGTGCATGTAGGAGAAATAGAGGCAAAAAAGCAGTAGATGATCATCACGAACAATGGTGGACCAGTGGAATAATAACTCATTGCTTGGTCAATGGATGTTTTATTGACTGCGTGACTATGTTCCTAATGCATTTATTGCATATTAAAATTAAAACTATATTCCATGTGAATACTTTGACTGATTTTAGCGTTTACATTCTTTTGTTTGCTTTTATTTGAATGGTTTAATACAACCTGTAGGGTCTGTAAATAGTTCTGTGAATAATCATTTTGCATTGTGCAGCGATACATAAACACACTTCAACATGTATCATGGCGATACCCCTTATGTGCTTCCATTTTGATTAAACTGCATTTTGACCCAACATTTATACTTTAGCAATACGGTTCCAATAAACCCATTTATTTAGATGCCCAGTTTCAGCTTGCTTTAAAGAAACAGATCACCCAAAAATTTGAGATATTTCTCCATCCTGCCCGAAATGATTCGTTTAGCACTGTTGTAGTTCATGTCACATCATTGTAAATATTTCTGTTTTATTTATATTATTTATCATTTCACAACCCGAGCGGGATCCCCAAACCCCACTTTGAGAACTTGCACTATTGACAACTCCCTTGAACCTCATTGTGTAGGATGTAAATAAACCTTACAAACATTCTGCTTTGCACTCCATGACGGATGACTCAAAAACCAGTAATAAAGGTGAAGATTTTATCCAGCAGACTTCAAGCCAAACTGTGTCATCTCCTTTCCTGTACGCATCAGGTGCAACATATATACAATGATCAAAGATATACAGCAGGATCCAGACACACCTGTCCTGTTAGAGAACCCCAAATCAGCATTTCTTCTGAAGTCTTTGATTTTTCATAACAAAATGTATTGCTTTAGGCTGCTAAAAAGTACACTAAGATCAGATGCATGTTAGGGAAGGGTTTAAAGTATATTTGAATGAATCTGAAGTTGGCCTGATGTCCTGAGGGAATGATGCAAAGCTGCGACATTTCAGAAACATGAAATTAAAAATTGTGTTTGCTTGTTTAACATCCAACAACAGGATAGCAGTTGTAAGAAAACAAACTGAAAAAATTTTATACGTTCCATTCTGCCAGCAATAATCTTTAAAAGCACATTCACGTTAGTAGATGCTTTGGAATGATTTTAGTTTCGCAAAACGCAAACGTCTGTTACGTTGCATACATTACATTTGCCATCTCAGTCCTTTGAATTAGTCACCATGTACTTGCATACCTGTCAAAACAATAAATAAAGACATTTCTGATTGGTCCTTGATATAAAAATAAAACACGCAAAGCTCACAGACACGTGATGAATTCCCGAATTGTGTGATGTCACATGATACGTTGAGTGTTGCAACAAATGAGGCGTTAAGTTTTCCGTCCGCTGAAAATCATCTTTGGACTGTAGAATATGAGCCCTCGAGTCACAAATACACAAACGCATGGCGAGTAGAATTAACACTTGTGAGAAACATGATAAGACAAAGAAAGTGATGAAAAACAGAAACTTCATATCCTGGAGTGCAGAAGTCAAGACTTCACAGAACACTGTGTCCACCCTCAAACAGGCACGGGCACACACACACACACGCGCACGCACTCACACACACACACACACACAAAGAGCTGAGTGAATATTTACATCATAATCGACAAACCACACAGATTCAAAAATTTGTGAAAGAAAAGTGATGCACAGCATGACGTAAAATTCATCGGCAACATTAATTTGTTCCTTGTTTTCGGTTTCCGAACTCTTCTGAAGTGCACTGTAGTCTCAAAAGTGTGCGGTTTTATTTATCTACAAATGCCACAGGTGATATCATGGTGCTCCTTTAAAAAGGAAGAGAAATCCAAAGCTACAGGTTTCAGTCCTCCGGTAAAGCACGTCATTGTGTAACAGTTTGTCAAGATATTCATCCGTTCCACAAACAGCGGGTCTGTTTTCATCCCTTGATGGGTTTAACTTTCTCTCTCACTAATCTGCAGTCGGTGGCAGTGTGTCTGTATATGTAGAGAGAGAGAGAGAGAGAGAGAAAGAGAGAGAGAGAGAGAGCTGTGCCTCAGCTTGACTGTAGGGGGCACACAGCATCTAACAGACCCTCACGGATTACGCTCAGAAAAGCGCTTTGGATCCTTGGTTCTCAAACTCTGACCAGGCATCGTTGAGCTCCATAAAGATCATTTTAGCGTACTGCTCGTACGGTTTACCTGTAGCCTACAAAAGGCGAGAAAAGCAGTTGTTTGTTATCCAAAACTCTGGGTAAACTTCAAGGCAAGTCATACATGTTGTCATAGAGGCCAATAAAATGAATACAAAATAACTTTTGTACATTTTTGTGTTGTTTTTGATCACATACCTTGTCCGGATGAACAATAAGCACAGCTTTCCTGTAGACTCTCTTCACCTGGTCAGGTGTGACCAGATCAGCCATGTTGACTGGTTTCCAGCGCGTCTCTCCCTCCCACAAAACCGTGTGCAGCGTGGAGAGCAACGCTCTTATGTTCCTCTCCTTTCCCTCAATCCAATCTAATAGCTAATACACAAAAAACCCATCGTCATCAGGGTCACAGGACATTCCCCAGCGCTTCTTCAGAAATTCAACGCGATCTTAAAATCTAGTGATAGTCAGCGGCCCTGACATAAGCTTTGAGACCGGGATGCTGTCGTACCTGAAGTTTGAGAGGGTCCATGTCTCTAGACATCTCTTGTTTCCTCATCTCGGCGATGGTCCTGGGTCCCCTCCTATCATGTTTGGAGCCGAAACCTTGTGTGGATAGAAGATCCTCAAAGTCATCCACTTTCACCTTGGGCTTTGGACCTAAATGTAAGAACAAGGTCAATTTAGATTTGTTAACGCCTGTAGCATAAATATCTGAGATTCGAGAATTTTAAACTTAATACTTCTCTCATAATAATAAACAACAGTAATATTACTGTGTGCCTTTGCAAATAAGTAATAAACACTAAATAGAGGGTATGCAGATGACGTCACTTTACCACGTGAACATGCCAAATCACATTCCCTTGAGTGGCAAAACACTGGCTGCTTACAATGTCATGAAACACAATTCCGGGCAACATATCAGTGTTCGAGGACACCTGGTTCCTTTGTAAGTCGTAGGGATACCAGTTGAATACAACTGCTGTTCATTTCAGAAAATATTTGTATGTTTTAGTCCCAGTGTCTTTGGTTCTTCTATTGAAAGCAGCCATTTTGCTGCATGTTTTGCCACTCAAGGGAACGTGTCCTGACGTGTTCATGTGGGAAAAAGACGTCAACGCATACCCTCTATAGAACATAACCCTATACACTAAAGATTCACACTAGATTCTTACCAAATCCCAGCCCTCTGATTCCCCTCTCTTCTCGTCCACCAATCACACTGAAGGTGGGGTTGTAGTTGGGTTTCACTGGTTGGCTGGCAGGTCTGATGGGTTGGGCTTGTGGTTTGGGAGCAGAGTTCGGAGGCATCCACGGTTTGCTGGGGCAGGAGGAAGGCCGAGGGGTCTGTTGCCACTGTTGACTTGTGTTCTTAGAGCCGCCAGCAGAGGGCGCCGTTTTCAAACCCGAGCCAGACAATCCAGCGCTGGATGAGCCTAAACACAAACCTAGCTTGTTAACTGACAGGGAAAAGGTCAGGTGGATGTATATTAGACGACTGACATGACAGAAAGCTGGGTGAGGGGCCAACGGAAATCAAAACTCACCGGGAAGTGTTGAACCCAGGCTGGCGAGGTCAGCGAAAGGGTCAAAGCTTTGAGATTTGGTCTTGGAGAAAGACGACACTCCGGAGGCTAAACAAAAATTATTATGGGATTGAAAAAGTGTAGACTGAAATTTAGTTTTTAGAACATGTCCAGCAGCATTCATTTAAAGACGCCACTTGATCATTTGTCATCAAATGGAATGTGACGTGATTAGATGAAGGGGTCTGACGAGTAAATTATCTGTTGGAATTGTTTGAAGAAGTTTGAAAATCAGATCAATCGAGTCTTTCTTTCTAAGTGATGTAACAAAAGAAATATCTGTGATTGGTTAATGAATTACCACTCGTGGCAGGCTTGCTGGCAGTATTGGTCATGTTACTGGTGGTACTGGTTCCTCCTGTTGTCCAGTTGTCCCACCCACCCAACAGATCAGGCTGACTCGCTGATGACGTCATCTTGGGTGTCTCGCCCCCCAACTTATCTGTCATTTCAAACATCTCACATTTAGTTGGAAACATTGGATGCAATGAATGACACGGATGTTTTCTGCATATTGTTAACGATATTAATTCCGACAGTATTTTTACCACGTCATCAATGAACAGCAAACTTGACTTTGAACACAATAGGACAATATTTATTAAACCACAGACACAACAGAAGAACTCACTGAGGTTAAAGAGGCTTGAATTGGATCCAGGGGGCGGAGCTTTGAACCCACCGCTACCGCTCTCTGAGCCCAGGAGATCACCAAACAGATCAGACCCTGGAGATCCTGATCCCACACCAAATGGGTCAAAGAAGTCTGAGAAAAAAACAAAATGATTATAAGACAAACATAAAAATACATAATATATATAAACAAATCCTATTTTAAGACATTCAATTTTTATTCCAAAAGAACTACTTGTGCATACGTTTATGACATCATTTTCAATATTCACATTTGATTTTTCTTCAATTAGATGCAGTTTTTTACAACGGCATGGGTCCGCAGATGTAACCTGGGGTTGCTCAAACATGTTTTGCCAAAAAGCGGCGTGGGGATCTGGGGTTGAAACCGCTCTTACCCTTTGTTGCTGGTTGACTGTGTGTGTTAGTGAAGAACAAATCTTCTCCTGAACTGCCTATAAGATCTTCTGTATCCGCAGAAGGTGTAGTGTCGGGTTGTGGGGCGAACAGGTCGTTCAGGAGATTGCTGTTACTGGCTGAACTTTTCAATCCTGTCTCAGCAGGGTGAGCTGTACCGGCCAGAAGGCAGGGGTCAGAGTTCAGGCCAAGCAGATCCTCTGTGTCAGGCTGAGGGTCAGGTGGTGTGCTGGTGAAGTCCGCCTCGAAAAGTGGCTCGCTGGTGTCACGTGATAGAGTCACGTCAGGAGGGGCCGAGTAAGACACTGACTCCTCCTCTGAGCCTCCGCCACTCAAATCATCCTGGTCATCCAATTGGCTGTCAGAGCAGCCGTACTGCCTATCGCCATCTGAAAAGACACGGAACACTTTAAACGTTGTGCATAAAAGTCGTGTTGGTTTGACCAGTGCACACTATTGCCATCAGTTATGTTTGGGGTGTTTGAGAAAATGTGACCCCTAAAAAATATATTTAGCTATAAAGTTTTGTTAACCTTCCCAGTCCAGTGTTTGGAAGAAGTTGTTGGCGTTGGTGTCGATGCTTTGAGGGGACGGTGAGTCCGATTCTGTTTGTGGATCCTCAGGTGAAGACTCTGGTTTTGAGGGTTCAGAGGCGTAACAGGCTGTAGAACCGGGCTGCCGGGGAAGCTCTGGTTTACCTGAACAGACAGAAAAAGATTGAACTTAAAATTAACATTTTTATGTCCTGTTTATTTTATATGGAACTTTTTACCATATTTTTATCTTATTTGATCATAGTTTTAAATCCTATTTTATCTTATATTTAGTTAATTTTAGATATTTAAATGCATTTTACTTTATTTATATTTTATCATTTTTTTATCTTACATTTAATTATATTTTTATCTTTCAGATTTTTTTTACATTTTTCATTTAATATAAGATAAAATATGATAAAATAAAATAAATTCTATGTTATCATTTTTCAATATTTCATCATATTTCTATATTTTATTTAATTTAACATTTTTATTTTATATAATTTTTACTTTATCTTATTTTTTCTGACGTGTCGATGTAATTTTTGACTTTTCATTTTGTTTCCCGAATTGTTGTTGTGTTTTATGACTTGCTATTCTGTTTTTAGTTTGATATTGTGTTATCAGATTTGTTGTTTTGTTTTGCACTTTCCGGCCACCGTACCTATTTTTCTCTTATTTTTAGATATTGATTTTTTTTAAATGTTTTATCTTCCTTTATCTTACATTTGATCATATTTTTATATTTGAATTTTTTATTTTATATTGTATTTTATATCTTACTTATACTTTGTTGTATTTTTTTCTTCTAAATTTTTTGTTTGTTTTATATTTCATGTTTGATTTTTATTTCACCTTATTTTATTGTATTTTTTTCATAATTATTTTTATCTTTATCTTAAATTCGATCGTATTACATTTTATTATATTTTAATCTTTATTTTATCATATTTTATTGACCAAACATTCAAGAGTGCCACAGATAAAAGGCCCTCAACCCATTTCCTTACAGTCAATGCGGAAAATCATAAAAACAAATAATGAAAATAAAACCAATAAAAAAGATGTTCCTTGTAAGACAAGAACTCACCAAACTTGGTCAGGATCTCCTGCTGTTCATCTCTGCTGGAGAAAAGGATTTTTGGATTGAGTCCTTTCGTGGCAAAGTCTTCCCAGGGCGGGGTCTTGTTGCTAGGGCGATCCCGAGGCTCCACCTCAACATTCACATGTACCTGGAAGAGGTCGGGATACTTCTCCTGGATGTCACACGCGTCAAGATCGTACCTGCACACATCATTTTAATATAAACACTTTGAATAAAGAATATTATATGACAAATAATGATAGTATCCTGCGAGCCTGTGATACTGACTTAGCAAATTTGACGGTGGAGGCGTTTCTGGGCACAAACCCCGTATGAAACTGAATCTGAAACATCTTCATAGAGGCCATCTGCAAAAAGCGCAACACATGATTCACTATAACTAGAGTGAACAGCAATTGACAATAAAACATACCAACAGTATAGAACGTTTGCTCTTACTTTGGCCTGCAAGCGTCCTCCTAGCGTAGCGCGGGCGTGATAAATGACTATAAGAACATCTCCCTGCACGGTTACGTTCAGAGGAATCTCCGCTCGGCCGTCTTCCATCCGAAAATCACTGCAGAAATAGGGTACAAAAGGCAAGATCAGCTTAAATTACATTTATACATGTAACAGTTTTCGTCACAGGGTGGAAAAAACGTACTTCATTTGGTCATACTCTTGCGATGTGGTCGTGGCGCGCTCATCGCCGACGTAGACCTCGCAAAACGGCCGGCATCCGTTGCGCTGTTTATTAAAGAGCGGTACGGGCGTCATGGCGACAGAGCGGATGGTGATTGGCTTGCTGTGGGGGATTATGGGCTCTTCTGCCATCATATCACACATGTATTCAATATACCTGCGAGCACAGAGGAAAAAAATCTAAATGAAACATTATATATTCTGTTATTCTGTTCTGCAACATAAAATAATGGTTAAATATTTGAGGTTCAAACTTTTAATCCTATGAAAGACTTATAACCAAGTAATGCACAATCAACATTGTGTTTTTTCATCTCAGGGATGACCTCATTTTCATGAAAGATTAAATGATGTCATTTAGACCTCTGCTTGCTCCATCCTCACATGTCTGAAGATATCAAAAGTGGGATAACTTTTTCAACTTTAAAGAGTATACTTGTAAGAATAAAAACTACTACACAAGTTATTTACTGAAAATATACTTCAAAGTGTACTTTTATAAATAAAATACTTGTGCTGCAGAACACGTTCGCTTACCTAGTTTAACCATATTACATTGTAGTGTAGTGTCAGTAGAGCCTTGTATTTCAGCCCGGGCTAGAATGGACCAGACTTATTTACGCCCCTCCGGCCAAGCTTTGGGACAATTTTTACGTCATTGCTCACCAGCGTGCTGGGCTTGTTTTAGGCTTGTCCTCCTTTTTATATATTAGAAATTCATTAACTTTTCGATTAATTGCACAGCCCTACTTGACGGGCAGAGCCAGGCTAGGGCCTGAGCGTCTCGGGCCAGGGCCGGGCCTGGGTTTAAGGCCCGTGCAGGGCTCTAAGTTGCAGTATAAAACAGCAGTTATTAACTAGTTATTATTACTGTTACACTTAAAAGTATACTTTTATGAATTAGAAAGTAGACCAATTAAGTCAAAAATGGTACTCAAATAGTTATTCATTATATCTAGTAGGCCTACACTGGCATTGGTTTGCAAAAATATATTGTATAATAGATATAAAGAATCATTCAAATATATGAACTTGACGCATACTCCTTTTTCTGTAACGAGCCCTACATCATAGCAACACCCTAGCAACCAGAAGGTTTTAGCAATGCCCTGTGAAACAACCCTGAACCATATGTTCTCCTGCAAATGTAAAAAACGATTTTCTTCTCTGTACTTCTTATGAACAGCCCAGATCTACAGAAACGTCTCTTTCGGGCGGGTCACTTCCTCTCCCCGCTGGCTGTCAGAGTCGTATTATCAGCTCCAGAAACCACTCCAGTTCACACTTGCTTAGAATCATAAGATTCACAGCAGCCTGTCGAGTTCAGCAGAAGCTCAAGGTGAGCAGAACGACCGGTGAGGTTACAGCTGTGGTAGGAAGTGACATCGGCACATTAGCAGCTGCGGCTCATACTAATGCAGCTGGCCTGCTGTTTTTCTTCACACGCGTGTTTATTTCTGCTCTAGTGGGTTCAAGTGCGTGTTGATGTCAAGGACCTGATGCTTCTTTGTTTAAGATCGAAAGTGAATGAGGAACACTGACAGGAAGTTTTTACCGTTTGTGTGAAGGTGAGATACCCGGTGGGCATCGCTTCATGCTGAACATATAAACTGTAGCCTCAGCCGTGGAGAACAAGCGACAGAAGCAAAGGAACGAACAAACCACGACAGCCGAGGCGGCCCGTCCATCCTACGTCCAAACAACAGACAGGAAAGTTAAAAAAAGCAATTTAAAAGTTGATATCACAAGATTAACACAGCCATTTTGTGTCGGTTTATATGAACTTTCAACTAACATTTTTTTAATTTGACTATCCCTCTGTTTATGTGCTTACCAAGCAATGCACGATGCAGATGTTCCTCTGGTCCTGTTTGAGCCACTGGTGCATGTTCTTACATATACTGTACAAGTTCTTCAGAGTAGGAGCACGTCTGGGCTGCCAACCACACTCAAATACCTAAACACACATACACACATATATAAAATCACACACTGGGCCTTTCAATTTTGAATTTCTGATAACACTTAAACCTCCTAGTTATTACTGACGTGACCGGGCCTTGAGGCGTAATCTTTATGGACAGTCATGACAAACCAATGTTTTTGACATTTTGAACAGAATGCACATCTATCACAAACAGCTTCCTTTCCATGTTTCTAATCAAACGTTTATGCATTTGGCAGTACATCCTCTCTTACCCTGTTGTGAAAGCGAGCGGGTCTATAGGAACGTTTGGATAGGTTATAAACGGCGTAATGACCAGCGTGACGGGAGTCCAGGAACAAACGCACGTCCTCTATGTTATTCTTGATGGCGGATTCTACACCTTCTGCTGGGAAAGACATGACTGCCGGCACAAACACACACAACCAGGAAAACAAATTCAGGTGAAATTACAAAATTCAGAATGCATTTGAAATCTGTGTCCCACATGCGTGTTAAGAACTCATACCTGCTACTCTGGAGGTGATGTAGGACAGGTCGAGATCTCCTTTAGCATAACTGAAATCAGTTGAGGATTATTAATAAAACAATTAACCATTTAAAGACATTTCGATTAACACACAGCAATCGCACAGATGGATTTAGTAGGCAAGCTATTTAGCTATAACATCTAATTCTAATTTTACTATACAAGGTTGAATTTGTGGCTATGGACACAAAGCATGAAAAAGCCATGAGGGTGGAAGCTCACACAACCTGTCTGAAAGCGCACACACACACATACACGGGTTCTGTCCTGTAGTTACCTGGAGCTGGAGGGGGTTGGAGATTTGAGACCAAAAGACGTGATTCGGGAAGAGAATGAACAAATAACAAAATGAACAAAAACAGAAAATGGGCCAACTGAATAAACTCGACAGATATGTTGGGATGTGAGGGGAATTATCAAACATGATTCTAAAATGCAAACAGATTATGGCAGGGCATGTGGAGGGAAATGTCAGATCTTGTACAGCAGCGTGTGTCACAAAACAGAACACTAAATGAGTTTACAATGTCATTACCCGTCCAGTCACTACAATTACTCATCTTCTCATCAACAATAACAGTCAATGGTAAATCAAAACGGATATATTTACATTGATAACAAACGTCAATGGTAATATAGTGCATGATGCACGAGTAAACATTATTTTGAGGGAACACATGCTTGTAAATTTAATCTTTCATCAACATGTTTTGTTGCACTTGAAAATATGTCACCACTCCTTAAGTATTATGGGTTGCCAGATATGGCTGCAAAATATATCCAAATATCGAAATACTTTGTAATAACTGACTGATCATCATTTTTATTTAACTATTAAAGGGATACTTCACCCAAAAGTGAGTTGTTCCAAATCTGTATAAATGTTTTTGCTCTGATGAACACATTAAAATCCGATCACGCAAGTCACTTTACGTGTAATTCATCTGATTGTTGAAGCCACATTTGTCAGGGGGTTTATTTCTCTAAACGGAGTGCCACTGGCAGCCTTTCTCAAGTTTGTTGTTTTAATGTAGACACGGGACAATCGGGGTCACAATGCGCTGTGACATTCTCGGTCTTCCCGGTGTGTCTACACCAGAGCGAAATGACGCTCAGCAAAGCTAATAGCTGAGCTCCTACCAGGGAATTTCGGTGCAAGCTATCAATTTATCCTTAACATACACTTATCTCACGGATGCTTCGAATCGGCAGCCCGTGCCCTTTGGAAAGGAGAAGAAAGCGGCGCGACCCGTGGTTTCACTGCCTTCTTTTAGACGTGACGTAAAAATACGAATGCAACCACCGAGAGACTACTGACATTAGATATTATTTACTAGGTGTTTATATAACAAGTTAAACTATTCATGTACTGTGTTTTTCTTCTTTTCCCCTGTAAAGCTGCTTTGGAGCTATATAAATAAAATGTAATTGAATTGAATGTGAAATATGAATAAGTAAAAAATTATGTTTGTACTTTGGGTGGGTATAGCAGATCGGATTTATATATGTTTAGCCGAGTCACATTTATGCCGTTTTTGGATTTTAATCCTGGGTGGTGGAAAGCAAATGAAACACGCTTCCCGAGGAGTTATCTCTGCTTTCCCGGGACATCCGTGCCATCTGAAAGGGTGTTTTCTGCCGCGGGACAAATTGTCAACAGGCTCCCGACTGTCACCACAACACATTAACATTTTACTTTATTAAATACAACTCCAAGCCAGCTATTTCTGTTTGATGTAAAAACTTCATGACAGAAATAAACGTTGCTGGTTCTTCTGCGTTTTGTCATAATTTGTTAATTATTTATAATTATTTAATTATTTAATTATATTTTCTATATTTAATGCTTTGGATTTATATCTTTTTAGTTTTCCTCCATTGTCCAAAGAGCCGCAGGTTTGTGAAAATATGAATGCAAGTGCTGTTGTAATGCACGTTGGTTATGCTGCATGTTAAAATAAAACTCGACAACTGTAGCTGTGTCTCATTTCGAAGATATCGCAAGCATGCAGCATGTATTTTTATTTCATTTCAATTTATTATTAAAATCTTATGGGTTAACAGTTTATGTTCAGAAAACGAGTGTCGGTTCTCGGTTAGGGAAATTATCCGGAATGAGCATGCTTTGATTTCACACGAAGCGGTGGCCGAAGGCTATCAGGTTTTTGTTTTGTCAGCTGGATCAAGTGATAAACAAGCAGTACATTAACATCATACCGCTGTAACCCCTCAAACAATCTGTCAATGAACAAAACATGACATAACGAAACCAAGACAAGCCAGAACACATTTCAGCAAGCGGCTGCTCTTATTATTAACGGAAAACTTTGAATCGACATTCTTCTGCGTTTCTCTCACCTGGCCACAGACTGGATTACTTTAGATGACGTGTCTTTGATGTTTGTGAGGAATCTTTCTGTTCCACCTTTTAGAATATCCAGAAATCCTCCGCCCATTCCTTGATCTCCATCATACACACCTAAACGCACACAGGACGATGTTTATTATAAGTGCTTCCACAGGAGAATATTTTTGATTCATACATTATATTAACATGAGACTTGTTTGTCAAAGACTCCCATTGAGATTGTAATTCAGACGAACTGAACGGTAGCAGGCTTGAGGTGTATTCAGTAAGTAAAACAGAGCAAAGTCAGCAGATGGTGGACAAGGGAACAATCCTCTTACCACACAGAGAGAGAAAGCCATCATCCTGGGGTAAATATGGGGGTGGGGTGTGTTGTTTGCGGATGGTATTATAGTATCATGACAGCAGGTTGATGGTTACATTACAAAAAAAGAAATCACATAGGCATATCTGTATGTGTATTCATTTGGTTTTCTAGTAAGATTTCCATAACACACTTGATTTATACCGGTGTCCGAATAAATGCCTGAATTTCCAAAATGATTTGATGTTTTTTTATGAACTATTTCAAGGTACGTGTTTAAAGGGATACCCTAAATGTTTTATTCTTTCATCATTTACTTATCCTCAAGTTGTTCCAAATCTCTATACATTTCTTTGTTCTGATGATCACACAGAAAGATATTTGGACATCCTTAGCAGAAAGAAAAAAATGCAATGGTAGTACAGATCGAACTCGAAGGCGAATAAATGATGAAATCATTTTCCTTTTTGTGTGAAATATCCCTTTAATAAAAAAGTAAAGCACCTCTTACAGTCTGAATCTCAATTTACACCACACAGCCTTCAAAGCCATTTTTATACGACTATAAACATTTCATTCTAATTTTATCCGGCAAACAAATCTCAGTAAAATGTGTTTGAACGCAGAGCTGTACTCACCAGCATTGTGTATGTTGTTGATCTGCGAGGGACTCTGCGCGCTGTTGTTCCCGAATCCTCCGTTCTGCTCCAGGAGCTGTAAGGATTCATATCCATCATATCCAGACCTCAGACAGTAGTATGGACTTAACAGACTCATGGGGACCAGCGTGCTCCCGAAACAACATTAGAAGCAAGACCAAAGCAGAAGAGTGCTGTCTACACATGGATGTGAGCGCCGTGTGTCTATCCACTACAGTCAATGATAGAGAAACATCAATGCTGCTGGGTAATCGCTTTAATCCAGAGAGAAACGCTGTCTTAACCCGGATCACATGAAGGCTCGAGTTATCCTCTCCAGCATGTGTACAGCCACGTAACAAGACAACTACAGCCATGCACGAAAACCCTCAACGAATTGCTTACCCTTCTATTTAGACCGTCTTAAGGTGATCATCCAAATCAAAGTAGGAAAGTCTCTCTCTTTAGATAGACTAGTCTTGCTTGTTTATCAGTCCTTTCTGTCCTCGTGTAGCGAGATCATTAGGTCAGAGAGAAAGAAAGAGAGAGAGATGAGACGTTGGTTTGTCTGTGGGAGGTCGTGACGGGAGGGAAAAAAATGGCGGTAGGAACGTAAAGGAAGAGTGCGCCCTGTCTCTAAATGGCCCTTCAGAGAGTCGTGATCAGTATGTGAGACTCCGCTTGTCTCCGTGGGAGTGTGAGCGTGGAAGAATGAGGGGTTTGTTTAAAAAAAAAGTCTCTTAAGGCCGATCAAATGGAAGCTATTTACAGAATAATAGCGGTCGATCGATATGATATGAAAACGGTATTTGGTCTTTGACTTTAAAAAGGAAGAAAGCATTAGAACGATGTTTAGTCAGACAGGCTGTACCTCGGTAATGGGTGATTTGGGGTTGACGTTCCTCGCCGCAGCGATCTCCTGCAATTGGTTAACAAGCTCGTTGATGGTCAGCCGCTCCTCCGGGTTGATTTTCAACATCGATCCTGAAACAAACGCACAAAGCATCGTAACACTGCTGTCACTGAGAAACACAAGAGCTCCAAGCCGGAGGAATTCCGGGTAATGTTGGGGATTATGTAAAGGTTTGTCAGGACGCTTACGGATGAGTTGGTGAAAGACTGTGTACGTGGTGTCGTTTTGAGGAATGTTGTATTTGCCGTTGACGATCTGGAGCTTGGCTCCTTCTTCAAACGGATGCTGTTTAAAACAGAGCAGATACAGGATACACCCCAGAGCCTGACAAACACAAAGAGAATATCGGTCAGTGCATGGTGTCACATGGCATGCTTCAGAAGTTTTAACAAAATACTGATGATCTAGTCACCCATATGTCTTGCTTCTCATTTATCGGGTAGTTGGAATACAGATCGATCATCTCTGGTGTCCTATATACTGGAGTTGTGTTTCTAGTAATCTGTAAAAAAGAGAGATAGAGAGAAAGATTATTTTCGATATTACTTTTTACAATTTTGCACTGTGGCAAAGCAGCTTTCCATATGTTTAGGCAATTGTTACTGTAGTAATATAAAATTTATGAAAAAAAATCATTATTATTATAAGAATACATGGTACTATTGCAATTAGTCTCAAATGAAACTGGACTGGAAAAAGTTTGTATCTATTGTTTCTATTCATAGTACATTTAAAGATATTAAAATAAACTATAGCCCTATTTGGATGGTAATTGTTTCTTATCAGGACGTCTGTAAAAATAAATCTGCATAGCTCCTTGGCGATTAAAGTCATTCATCCGGACAAATGTAAATTCACATTGCGAGTTTGTAATCCCATGAACCTGAAATGACAATTCGCAAGCATTTAATCATTAAAATGGTATCAAATCGATATAATAAAATGTAAATATTGAATTTCTTTCTGTTCTTATCACCTCCCTCTCTGTGTATTGAAGCAGCGATCCTGATCTATCGGTCATGTTAGCTAGAACTGTGTGTGTGCGTTTATTTGTGTATGCTCTTGTGACACAATCACGTTAACAGCCGAAACATTAAAATCTGTATCATCTGGTCATCATACAGACACGTATGATATCATTTGAAGCTGTAAAGGGTTAACATTTATTTGCGTAGATCCATGATAACCACAAAGGAAAAGCCAAAAGGATGCACTTTAGGGAAAGGTTAGGGGTAGGTGTAGGGCTTTAACTCAAGAAGTTGCCATAATTTTATCATTTTTTATAAATATAATGATTTACACCTAGTTATTATTGCATAATGCACAACAATACTGAGGAGCAAACAGTAAAGTTATCTGTCACTATTTGAATGTGATAGCATCTAACTACTATATCTACTTAATCCAAAGAAAATACAGCTATTTTAATAGCATATCACTAAGGTGTGACGAGATCTCGTCTGGATGTCAATTACATAATTGTATTCTCGCGTGTAAAGTCGGATCTCGTGAAAACACAATTTCCTTGCGTAATTGGCACGATGGAGTGCTGGGCTCGTAATTGCGACCATTTTAGTCTCATACGTGTGACCTCAAAATATTTTTGAGAGCATTTGTGCGAGTGCACATTTTGTTGTGGTGTGACCCGTTTTTCTTTACTGTACAGAACACGCTAATAACTGCACAAAGCATGGCCAATGACCCTGCATTCATAGACAACATGATTTTCCATTCCACGGTGCCGACTACGCACTAGACAGACAGGATTCAACCTTCGCGCGCATCTCCCACGTCTGAAGCGCCTCGTGCATAAGCACTAGTGTTTATGGCGGTTCGTGCTGCCAGCAGCGCGCGGGGGATCAGTAGCTGTGCAGACTGTACCACAAGTACAGTATAGCAACTGCATCCTCACATTACGTTATTTTAAATACAAGCTAAACTCCAAGGTAAAGGTACGTCAGTTTCTGATCGGACCATCCGTCGCTTTTTGAGCAAAAGTGGACTACATGGAAGACCAGGAGGACTCCACTTTTGAAAGAAAAACATGTAAAAGCCCTGGAATTTGCTAAAATTCATATTGACAAGGCACAATCCTTCTGGGAGAATGTCCATTGGACAGATGAGTCAAAACTGAAGCTTTTCGGCAAGTAACATCAGCTCTATGTCGCAGACGAAAAAAATTAAGCTTTCACCACACCTACAGTGAAACATGGAGGAGGCTCGGTTATGTTTTGGGGCTTCCTTGCTGCATCGGGCACAGGGTGCCTTTAATCTGTCCATCAAGGCATTCTGGAGCGAAACGTACTGCCCATTGTCAAAGCTGTGTCTCAGGTCATGGGTCCTCCAACAGGATAATGACCCAAAACATACAGCTAAAATCCTCCAAGAATGGATAAGAACAAAACCTTGGGCTATTTTGAAGTGGCCTTCTATGAGTCCTGATCTAAATCCCATCGAACATCTATGGAAAGAGCTGAAACAGTCTTGAGAAGGCACCCATCAAACCTGAGACAGCTGGAGCAGTTTGTTCAGGAAGAGTGGGCAAAACTACCTGTTAACAGGTGCAGAAGTCTCATTGAGAGCTACAGAAAACATAATATTAGGTTAGGGGTCCCAACATTTTGTCCATGACATTTTCATTGGTTTTATTATTTACAATATTATGTTGAATACAAAATCCAAGCAAATAGCCGCTGCCTTAAGTTTATTACAAAATGACCCAGTGAGCTTTAATACGGTAAAGCATATTTTTTCAACAACTGGTTACACATACACACACCCTTTGAATAAGCACAAACAAATGTTTATTCATAAATCAATGGAGGTTTTGGACATTGCATGGATTTCAATTTACTACCAATGACCGATTTACGAGGACCAGAAACAAAACAAATAATTTCATCAGCAGAACAATTAAATCAGTTAATGCTTCTATGGGAAACAGATGAAGGTTTTAATACAATCATTGCTGTATGCAGTGTTCATCCCTGGGGCCGTATCGCACTGTGATCATTTCCACATAATCTATGAATCATATCCAAAATTAGAGCAAAATGAACGACCAATATGGAAGTAAAATAGTGACAAATGTGCTTGAAGCAAAAAGACGTGCTGAATAGCTCCAATTGAAAAAAAATTGCATTGTATTAACAGTTCTTGCATTTCAAGGTTCTGCAATTCAATATGGTCGAACAATTAAACTGTGAATATTTCAAATTGAAAGATTTAGCTTGTTTTAAAATACAACCATTAATATTTCGACAGATTTTTTTCAGTACATATTATTTTCATTTAAAAATTAGCAAATTCAGTAGTACCAATTCGGCTTGAAATTCAAAGTTTCACATCCGGGAATCCTAGGAGAAGCAAAAAAGCACCGATTTCACCAATGCATGATCTCTACCTGCTGCCTTGTGTGTCGGACGAAGATCCAAGCTACGTCTGTACACGTAAAGTGCACGATTTGTGTATCAAATGCTCACGAAAGGGTTATTTCTGTAGCTTGCCAAATACAAACATAAAACCGTGCTATTGATAAGCACCATCTTAAGTCATCAAAGAAGGGTTTGAGTTTCTGTGATGAGAAAATGTTATATTTAACAGTAAAGTATCTGTATATAACAGTATTTTACACCATCAGAATCAATTTAACACAAAAATTCAAATTATATTTTTTTTATTTTGGTATAAAACTAAATAGCAATCAATATACATTTTAAACAGACAATAGTAGTAACCGAAATAGTGGTGCAAACAGATGTAAGAACAAACCATGAACTATTTTTCATCATAACGTAAAATAATCTAAAATATACATAACATATGACATTAATGTAAAATATTTTGTAAATGTAGGATATAAATGTAACACAAACAGAGTACAAACGAATAACTACACCACTTAAAAGAGAAATATCAATGGAAATAATTATGCCAACTTTTTATCTGAAATCTCTGAGGTAAGAACGCCAACCAGAGAAAAGCAATTATAGCCTATCAGGCTATATGAACGAATGAATACAAAAACAAACTGAAATACTGTAACAATAAAGGACACCTACCTTACTCGCGCCATTGTTTTTGCTTCGATGTTAGTTCTGGTATTAGCTATGTCTCTATGTGAGAACTACGGCGGTACATCCTAAACTTATTGTGCCATCTTATGCTTTTTGCGTTCATATTCAAACTTCCGCATTTCTGTACAGCCTTTGCATTATTAAAAAGGTGTAGGCTATACTGATTTTAGTCATCTGTTCTGAAGATTAAACATTTTGGCACGTTACACTGGCCGAGATGCTGTGGTCCGTGGACGCCAAAGGGATACAGTAGTACAGGCACTTAGAAAATCTTGCAAGCTTATAACGTTTCTGTTCCACCATGCCACCATACATGTTGCATATATTCATGCTTCTCATTCAGTCAGCATAAGTTGTTAGGGGGTAAACTTGATCATTCAACTGAAATGTACACATATATTTTAGACACTAAACGTAATATTATGTGTTTTCTCCATCCAAGCAAATCCTTGCATGAGATTGGTTTCAGTGTATATAGACTTCTGTCATTTAAAATGCATTTAACAATATGTTAACTTATATGACAATATAGATGAAAATGATTATACTAAAACGTAAAATTTCATTTTGATATGTTATATTAGCATTGGGTGAGCTACACTGAAAAATAAACTATAGCCTAATACAGAAGTATAATACGAAATATGGTGATTTAGAAAGTGAATTTTGAGTTTTTAACAGTGAAACTGTGTGTGAAATGTTTCAATTTGTCTTCTTCACAGCTTAACTGCACAACCATATAGAATTGCAGACTCTAACCATGCACTTTTTTTATTAGTGGTAATTCAACATGCTTTTTTGCTTCAAAGATTTGTCACTAAAATACTTCCATAGACCATGCAGCAATGATGTCACAGCAATGTAAATCGGGTATTGAGATGCATACTAACACGTTTCATAGGAAGCAGATAATCGTATTTGAAGGTACGGCGGCTAATTCTCATGTTTCTTACCTCATCCTCCACCATGGATCTCTTGTGGGCAGACCAGCTGTAGTCCGGGTAATGTGCCACAGTTGTTGAGCTACCGAAGTCACATAACTTTATGGTTCCCTGATGACTGATCAGCAAATTCTCAATCTATAAAACAGTAAATTACAATAGCATTTAGACATTCACTCATGTGATCTGGTATTTTTGTTGCAGACATTAAAAAGCCATCTGCGCACATTGCATGTACCTGACCTTATAAAATTAAATTTTATATATAAATATATAACATTCATTGTTTGTGTGTTTCGTTAAAAACATACAAATTTAAAGCAATCTCGTATGGCATGACAGTGAATAAAGTATGAGAGACTTTAAAAGCCAGAAGGGGAGGGGCCTCACCTTTAGGTCCCGGTGTATGATTGGTGGAGACTGTTTGTGCATGTGCTGCACGGCACGACATGACTGGTAGAAAACCTTCAAAACCGTGTCACATGACATGGGTCCTTTCTGCTCCACCCTCTTCACAAAATCAACCAGCTGGCCTGCAGGAAACAGAGGGCGGAGGTCACCGTTACAGAGGAAACTGACCACAGACGCACAATTTCAGACACGGAGAGACTGAGAAAAATGTGTTTAGTCAGTGAAGAGTTTCCGTTTTATTTCATTAAACGTTCTTTGCCTTTGACCTAGGAAAAGAGTTCAGATGCATACCTAAGAGAAACCAGTAAAAGTCGCTTATCCAAATGTTCCCAAATCAGGAAACAAAGTAGTATTTTTTTGCTTCCCCAATGACGTTTATACCATTATTTAAAGGAACAGTTGACCCAAACATGTTTTGGTTCTGAGGAACCCAGAGAAAGATATTTGGAAGAATGCTTGTAACCAAACAGTTCTTGTGTTCATCAAAACAAAGTAATGTATACAGATTTGGAGCAACACAAGGGTGAGAGGGTTTCAGTTTTGGGTGAACTGACACCCTGTAACGGTGTGTTTGTGTGAGTTTTACCTCTACAGAGTTCAGTCAGAATTAGAAACTCAGCCTGGCCTGTATCAGACTCTTCTTTGCTGATAGACGCAGCAGAACAGAACTGCACGGTGTTGGGATGCCCAGACAGCTTTTTCTACACACATGGACAGATAAGTCATGCTTACAAAGAGTTTAGCATTAGTATCATTAGTAATACTGCATTCACAGCCTCCGACGTTGAATTTGTTCAAATTCAATTATTACCATAAAGCAGACTTCCTGGATGATAGCTTTGCTTTTTTCCTCCTCATGGGAGAGAAGTCTCTGTAAAACAGAAATTCATGATTCACCTGTGGATGTGACATTCAATTAGGGATGTGCATTTATTTTTAATAATACTTCATATTCGAACATTTGAACTTATTAAACATGTAATATGCCTATTATTAGAACGGCTTGTCCTTATTAGACGACGGCGCTCTGACTCACAATGCGAAAGCGCAACTGTGTTTACATGCAGAAGCACGCCGTATATTATCTGATGATTTCGATCTTGAGGAAGACTTTTTTGCCCAACCGTACTTATTCGAACCAGAATATACAGAAGACGAACTTTGAGAGAGGGAAGAAGATGCGACACAACCACAAGTGCTCTCGTCCAAGAAGATGAAGTGGTCTCGTGAACGCGGGCCATACACTGAGAATATATCGATTAAAGTCTGTATTTTGTTTTGTTTTTTTGCACATAAAGCATTCTTGTCGCTGGACAAAACAATGTCTTTAGTACTTTTCTGGACCTTGACAAAAACTGTGAGGAAGCCTGGAAATGTCACCTAAATATCTTCATTTGTGCTCCGAAGATGCCGGAAGTTCTCTAAACATGTTTAACGTCATGTGGGTGAGTAAAAAAAAGTAGAATTTTGGGTAAACTTCCTCTTTAAGCTAGTTTGCGATCTGACTGGCCAAAGAATACGAATAAAATGATTTTTACATATTTTCTGTATATTATAAAGTAATTACAGATGAAGACAACACTAACCCTGTGGTGATGCAGTTTTTTTTTCGCTATGAAAAATGCGAACCATCGAATAGCATTTTTAATTTTCCATAATTGAAAGTGATGGGATATTCGAACAACCGTGCGCATCCCTAATTTCAGTGTAAATGAATTTATAAGCACATATATTACAAATGTACCATTGACACCGCTTTCGGCGGATGTGATTTCTATCATCATCGTACCTTCAGAGCATATTCCTTACTGCTGCCCAAATCCTGAGCTTCATACACGAACGCAAAGCCACCTGTGGAGAAAGCAGGAGATTATTTTACAATCACAGCCCATGCTCCTTGCATCAGACATATCAACTGCAAAAACAAAACACATTCCCTGGATCCGAGTGTGGATCAACAAACAGGACCTGATGCGTAGGCACATATTTCTTTCGGGACAAATATTCTGGTCTATTACCTCTTTTGGAGCAGCACACAATTGGTAGGCGAGGAGTCATTATCTGACACTTTTTGCAAACCTCTGTAAACAGTGTGAATGAGTCAAGCTTCTAGATTTCATTAGTAACACACACGCAGAAAGAATGTGCTGCCGACAGCAGTGATTATTAAACAAACGGACTGCGGCCATGATGTGATACCGCATCAATGAATTATTGATTTCATTGAGATTCAGTTTGTGTTACGATCTGTCACTCAGACAGGGCTAGGCAACAGTTTAACACGTCATCAAGAGCCAGAAAGAAAATGATTGCAAAGCATATTGTTACTTCTAACTCTGAAGGCCGATTCACACTCTGTTGGCAAAACCCTGTTGGATTATCAAAATGTTTAACAGATGCTTTTCAGGTCCGGATTGATAGTTTGTGTTTACATAACATATGTCTGTGTACTGTGAATATTAATGTTGTATTTATAAACACACACATGTATACATTTAAGAAAATATAACTTAGTTTTTTAATGCTTAAATAAATACATAAATGTTTATATAGAATTTAAATTACATATAAATATATACATAGAATTTTTTGTATGATGTATTTATGTGCATGTGTTTATAAATACAAAATAAATATGCACAGTACACAGACATATACTATGTAAACGCGAACTTTTATTCTGGATGTGACTGATCGCAATTAAAGGGGCATGCATTTACATTTAGTCATTTAGCAGACGCTTTTATCCAATTCAGGGAGCAATAAGCGATATGCCATACAATGGCGCAAATACGAGTTTTTCTGTATCTTTGGTATGTTATCTAACAGCGAATGCTCACCCAGACCTGCCTCAAACGCCTCATGTAACCACACCCCCACAAATTTACGTCAGTTCTTGGTTTGGTTTGACTAATAGTGTGTTCACTCCAAATGCGAATGAAGCGTAAAGCACAAGTGATTAACATGTTAAGTCAACGCAAAGACACGATGATCTACTTGCGGTGTGATTCGTGCGAATGGCGACGCGAGTTGAAAAATCTGAACTTTGTCAGAAATTCGCACTGCGTTAACCAATCAGGAGCTTGCTCTAGTAAGGCCGTGAGCGAGCCGCAGAAGCCCCTCCCATGACGCGAATTCGCGTCTGTAATGAAGCGAATTTCACGCGCGAGTAAAATCAAAATGTTCAAGCGTCCAACTACACGCGAATAGCACGATTTACCGCGTTTGGTGTGAACACTCTATTAGACAACCAAAATGTATACGCACGTAAGGTGGGCGTACCTGTCAGTACAATAAGTATGGTAACAATGGTAAGAGTATGTTCCGAATATGGTAATAGGCGTTACTTATTAGTTACTTATAGTCTTACGCTTGCAGCATTCGACCAATCTGGTTAACTGGCCATCATAGCACACCTCGCTTTTCAGAGCGATGAGGTTTGTAAAAAATTAAAGACGCGATACAAACATGCACGGTATGTGGAAAATACAAAGTTTTTCAACCTTAAATCGTGTATTCACATTGCATTACATCTAAAACAAAAGATAATATTTGTTCTAGCCGTGTCACATGACTCCTTTAATCATTTAACAGCCATAACTGCAAAAAAGATTAAATTGAATTGATATAATCTGAACAAATAGTACATTTCGTAAATTCGTGTTATAGTTTGAACCTCCTAAAACCATTTTCACGCTCATAAAAAAATAAATGTTATATGGAAAACGCAGTTGTGCATGTGATGAGTGGAACACAAATGACAATGTCAGGTATTTATGGACAAAAAACTGTCCTCAAGTGGCTGTAACCATGGCGACGGTGTAAATGAATACCAGCGGAGACCTGAGTCAGTATGCACGAATCAAAAGGACCTTTAGAGTTTCACATTACAGTGTGCCGCCATTCACACGCACCACAAATTTACAACGTCCGACATTTGTAAGGGAAAGAACAAGAGAGGTCCGGTAAACACAAGTCAAACTATAATATTCATACGATATCAGTTCTTCTTTTCAAACGAAAGCCTTTTTCTGAACACAGCAATGCAGCTAGAAGCCTCCAGTGCCATTCACACGAAATGTCTTGATTCGGACTCATGATACAACGCACATGTGCACCTGTATAATGTAAACAATACTTCGTCACAGACAGGAAAAGTTGGACAATAAATAACCAACGAAATCTGACAACAAGGTTGAAAAAGCATGCATTTTGTAAGCAGCCCAGGCCTCGATGCTCCAAGGTAAACCATTCCTGTTTACCCAGAATGCAATTCCTTTCTCATTCAGGCCCACAGATATGATCGAAATGCACAGTAAATGGCTGCCTGGGGTTAGATGATGCATTACTCAAATTAAACACAAAAATGACGTAAATAATACGTGAAGAGATCACGGCTGTCAAACATTATCATACATACATACGCATACCGTAACACTCTCTGATGTGTCATGCAAATACTGTGGTATGAGAAAACACTAATCATGGTATTAACATCAAAGAAACTTCGTATGGCACTGCCACCATTATTGTACCACATAAACGAACACGTCAAATACAAATATGTATAATATTACCTTTTAACAATTCCATAATACAGACAGACACATCCACATGATGTGAAATACGAGGACAGGTGTATCAGACTCAATGGACTTGCTAAGAACTTAGCGAGCTAACCTTAGTTTCACAGTTTGATAACATGTACAATCGTTTTATCGGAACACAATTTCACACAAAGTCAGTGTTTATGTGTGAATAATAGTAATAATTCACGGCGGCTATTCACTCAAACTGTTGTTTATCGATTCAAGACACGCGAATAAAACACAGGTTAGCACGGGTAGCCTGATGCTAAGTTACGCTGACTGAATCTTTACCTTCCGCGATGACTCGTTTGATCCGGAGCTTCAGCTCTCCGAGCTCGACCACCTGCCCGACAAAGTCGTTATGGTCCCGGCTGGCGGCGGCGCCGGATCCGCCGGGCCCGGCCAGGAAATCGAGAGCTGACTGGAAGAGGGACATTTTGTCCCTTCTTTCTATCGCGCTGGTGATCGGAACCGGATGCCTCACAAGATGAACCAAACCGGTAAATAACTAGACAATAACGCGTTAGTTTATAATAAACTCTGTATTCGAGTATGAAAACATCGCAAGTGTTGATTCCTATCGACCTGTTCTCCCCGGTACTTCCGCAAGGTGCTGACGTGGGCCGGGGACGTCACTTCACGCGGCGCCGCGCAGACCTGTCGACTTATATGACGTTAAAGTTTAGTCGTTCGTGTCTATGGTTGATCTTATGTGAGGAATATATTTAACTAATTCATAATTGCTAATTCATTATTCTTTCCCTCAATAAAACGAAAGAATACTGTATTGTTATTAAATTAAAATGATATTCATAAATGTTAATACAGTCAAACTTTTGTTTTGGGTTCTGGCACTGTACTTCGATTTATTTTTACTCTATGTACTATAGTTCAATTTAAAAAAGGAGGCTGGAATGACACGAACATGATTGTATGAAACATTGTTTTTGAGGGACATTACTTTTCTTTATATTATGCATCTGTGTCTCCCAAATAATTGATCATAATTATATGTAGCCTATATACAGTATACCTTATAGGCTTCCCTTTTACTTTAGGTAACAGGAATCTGCAAAGGTAGTTTGTGATTGACACAATTTAAAAATGAGTAACTTATTTTGGCACACATTAGTAACGGCAGATTAACCTACAATGAATTTGCTACAGACAACATGAAATGACAATGACCAGCACTTTTGCTTACTCTTGGTTCATTTGAATCTCTCCATACACTGAAATGCATTTTTTACTTTTGTGTTAGATAAGTAACATCCCAATGAATGCATACTATATTTATTAATGTACATTTACCTAGATTATGTAAATTTACACATTTGGAAGACGCTTAGATAACATTGCATTATACACTTGTTTCTGACTATGTGCAATCCCCAGGTCTGGAACCCATAATTTAGGCGTTGTTAGCGCCAAGATCTGAGCCACAGGAAATTATAGTTTATAGTATTCATTTACAAATCATCATAAAGAGAAAAACAAACTCAGTGGTTTGAAATGTTAGCTTCATTTTTCCTAAAAAGATCAAATATACAGCTGATATAATTTAATATGCCTATTGCTACATGGTAGGTAACATGCGTTTAATCAGAAAGCTGTGGTTAATGAAGCTGAGGGTAAAGCTCAGGGGTTTACAGTGCTCTCATACAAATCATAGTAATAACAGTAAAGAGAGAGAAGACTTAGATGGGAAAATCTGACTGTAAAACACTGAGGTTGTACAGGCCGGCGGTGCAGTTTTGGGCCTGCGTGTACAAAGCATCTCAAGATACACTGTTCCTGAATCAGCTATTTCAAAACAGTACGAATGACTTTGAGATTTACTTTGCCGGCGTGGCCTGAAGAACACAAAGCACTTATTACAACACAATCCAGGTTGTGCCGTGTCTGATACTGTCAGATATGTGACACTGAATCTATACATATTACAAATCATGTATTTGCATAAAAACAAGTGTTTTATAATAACATAAGAACATTTCTAAAGCAGCATATTCATTTAAACAATACTTTGCTGAATTTAGCACATCAGGTTTAATAATAGTCTAACTCCATCTGTTCAATACTGTCCAAAAACAAGTCCACCTGGAACACACAGTCCACAATACAATCCGAGGTAGTGATACAGGGGTACAGTTCGCGCTGTCTTTCATATCGTGTTAAATGAAATATGTTTATAGACTATTAGAAGTCGCAGTGGTGAGAAACCGTTCTTTTTGGTACGGAAGGCGACAAAAACATGAAGAAACAACAGCTGATAAAGATCAGACAGGAAGGTAAATACACAACGTAACGGAGACAGAATTGTGGAGTGAAGCAAATGACAATGAGAACACTTTATTTACATTTTTTTAGAGACAGTCTGGGGTCAAAGACACATTGGGGGAATCTCACAAAATCTGTCAAGAAAAAAGTATTTAAAATAAGGAATTTTATATTGTATAATTATGAGAACATGAAGTCCTAGTTAGGTCTGACTTTTTCAAAGCAGTACCAGTAATGAATGATCACTATAAAGCATAATGATAAAACACTATTATTAATAATAATAAATAATCTCATTCTTTTTACTGTAATGGCAAAAAGTATTTGTTGCACTGGCTATAAATAATTACAGTCAATTTTATGATAACTTAATAATGGAAAAAACAAGATATGCTTATTACTGTTATAATTCATAACAGTAATGAGAATGGAAATACGTTTCCAACGGTCTTGAAAATAAAGTAACAATCTTTTTGGTCCTAAAATCAGTTTGACATTTTCAATTCATGAGATTCACCCAACTATGTATGAGCGAGATATGAAGTAATTCATGGGTATCTGTGGTTAATACAAATCTGACAACAATGTTAGTGTTAAGCCACGAAAAAGACTACTGAAAGAAACACACAAAGAGCTTCGGAAACAACGTTTCAGTAAAGCGTTTACTGATCTCGGTCAGTTGACTTATAAACCTAGCATAGGACCTCTAGAATCTAAGGCGATATGGTTTAACTGTAATGCAGTTAGGCCTTGGCTATGTGATGGTAATATGGTCTGTATATACATATTTTTTATACACAAAACAGAAACCTGTGTATTACTAAAACTGAACGTAAAATCAGCAATCTAAAAATGTACATGCATGTACGGCCTCATCGAAACACAAGCAGAACTTTCGTGTAATTGTTTCTCTTTGTGTTGTATAGATGAGGTCCAGTGTGTGCATGTGTGCAACACAAGTGTCGCTTATAAGCAAACCTATTTTGTGTCTTCATGTTTTACTTCATGAAATTCAAACCAAGTGTGAAAACATCCTTTCTATAGACTTTCGTCGATGTGGTTTTAGGTGGTGTGTGTTCCCAAGCCTGCAACGACTTACTGACCAGCCATCGTGAAACTTTCTTCAAACGATCTTTCAAACACATCTTCCTCATCCCAGCGAGACGCTTCTCCCGCTTCTCCTTTCTACTTTCGTTACTCTAAAATAAACACATATTCCAACGCTAGTGAAACATCTGTATAGTACACAGGGAACACAGCTGTCAGGTGTCTAAGAAGGGCAGGTTTAGGTCTCGTGCGTCTCGGCCCGGAGTCTCGCACCAGTCCTTGCGTGGCTTGGCTGCCGTACGCTCTGCATCCGGGTGGAGATCTAGAGCGGTTTTCCGCCTCTGTTGTCTTCTCTGATTCTCTCTCAGAAGAACATGTACTGGTTGTCGATCGCTCTCTTGCGTCCCCTGTCTGGCGGCTCTAGTTCATAGTCAGAGTCTCGGCTGGGCAGTAGGGGTGGTAAGGGGTTGGGGTGGCGGAGCAGGTTCCTGCGACCTACGGACTCGCTCCGGCGCAGAGGTACTGGACGGTCGGGGAGTGATGGAGGAGTGTGATGCGTGACCTGGGCTAATGCTGACGGGGCCATGGAGGGGCTGGTGTGTGGAAACGAATCCAGGCTACAGTGATTGAGACTCGGCTCGGAGCTCCAGCGAGAGAAGGGCACTAACACAGGAGAGCCAAGAGCCGAATTCTGACCTAGGGAGACAAAATAATCTTGGCATCAAACAACTTATCACACCAGCAAAACTCATCTTTACTATGTGTTCTTAATTTGCTGAATATACATAAAATTCATCATGATAAAATACTGCACTTGACATCGTGCATTGCATCATCGTCAATTTACAAAAATAATCTGAAAAAGTATGAAGTTCCTGCTTTCAACATTCAACTGCATTTGTAGTTGTGTACATTATAGATTGGACCTCGATTTATTATTAAGGCAATACCACCTGATTCCTACAGGGGGCCCTGTATTCACAATAACCATCTGCATTCAAGGACGTCTGTTTGTGTGAGCACACAACCACATGTAAGTGTGTATACTTGTGCTCTTTTATCACACATTGTGTATAAACACAAGGCCATGTGCCTGTGACCGTATTTGCAGTTTGTAAGGATGGGAACTTCTGGAAACCTTGAAAAGATGATATTCCAGGTATGTGTTTGTTTAATAACTGCTATGCAACGGTTTAAACTGTTAAAATTTGAACTGATAAATTATTTTATTAATCATACAAACTAGTTGAAGATTATTTATACATTTGTAATATTTTAATTGGTAACTTAGAAATCTGCAACACATGGTTTGCACTAAACTATAAGAATGACAGTCTGACCCTCGCTGATGGAAGGGAATGAAACCAAACTACCGAATCAGTCTGCTAAAGACTCATCTCATAATGCTGAGAGTGACCGGTGAAGAAATCAAAATAATTATATTATCATAGGGATAAAATAATGGCAAGTACAGTTTCATAGGCAGTAAATGTATAACCGATTCACTGTTTCGGTAATTTAATAGTGTGTTCACACCAAACGCGAATGAAGCGTTAAGCGCGAGTGATTTACATGTTAAGTCAATGCAAAGACGCGATGACCATTCGCGCTAATGATGCGAATCGCGCGTTTGCGTGAGTTGAAAAATCTGAACTTTGTCGAAAATATGCGCTGCGTTAACCAATCAGGAGCTTGCTCTTGTAGGGCCGTGAGCGAGCGGCAGAATTTCACGCGCGAATGATGCGAGTAAACTCAAAATGTTCAAGCGTCCAAATACACGCGAATAGCGCGATTTACCGCGTTTGGAGTGAACACTCTATAAGGGGCAGTTTACTGGACAGGGATAAGCTTAAACCGGGACAACGCCTTAGCTGAATTACATTTACGTATTTGGCAGACGCTTTTATCCAAAGCGACTTACATTACATTGTACTATACATTCGTTTTTTTAATTATGTGAATTAAGTCGTTTTTTTTAATCATTTTTAACAAAAAAAAACATTACTTTCCAGCATCTTTAAACAAAGTAATCGCACTGATATATTTTAAGATATGTCAATGTAAATTGACTAACATTTAAAGGACCAATGTGGACATTTTAGCGTCATCTAATGTAACGTATTTACGAAATGCGCTCTGTGGAGCAGTTTGTCTGTTTATGGTTACTGTAGAAACAACATGGCGAATTCCATGCAAGGGGATCCGCTGTGTATGTATATAGAAATAGCTAATTCTAAGGTAATAAACACATAACGCTTCATTATGTAAGGTCTTTATACACATCTGAAGACATAGTTATGTAAATTATAATGCATTTCTCCAAAAAAACTCCACACTGTGTCTTAAAGTTAGTCTAAAGCCTATCCCGGAAATTGAGTTTAAATGGTTTAAAAATATGATGTCTTTGGTTGTCTCACCTGTGTGGGTGATGTTTACTCGTACGTAATTGGCCAGCATGACATCGCAGGCGGCTCCGCATTCTAACGGGATGGGACAGTTTCGAAAATGACTGAGCATGTCCATGACAGACGGGAAACGCAGGTGCTGCACACGACACTGACCCCACTCGGTCAGAGACAGACGCAAATGCTGCAGAAAAATCATATCATAGCAGGTTAAGAGAGAAAAAATTCTGACATTTACAAATTCTTCCATACATTTACGTAACACAGATCTTTACTACAAAACAGTAAAGATCAAAACTAGATTCTTTAGAAATGTATGGGGGGGTCGAACAACAGCATCTGTTTTATCCTGATATAAAGATGCTGATATGATCAAGACAATTACATATTGCCAAATCCGAAAATGTTGTCATGAGTCAAAATGAGGACGATGATGGTCGTTACCTTTGCTCTGGCCTGGTAGTTAAATGTAAGAACGTAATCTCCTCTCCGCGTCTCGCTCTGTCTGACCAGGAAGTTCCCATGACCACTGACCCCGGCATGCTGCACAAGGTAGGCGGCCCGCACACGTGATAGGGGCCCGTGGAACCATGGGTAAGAGGACAGGAAGTGATCCGTTTTATTGTAGACATGCTCTGCTAGGCCAAAAACCGGAGAGCCTGCAATGAAACATAAAATGGTGAAGGCATCTTTATAGGAACATCCGAAACATTTATCACATTGTCGAAAGCATGTTCTAGCATTACCTAGTCTGTTAATAGAAATAAACAGCATTTGCAATGTGTAATGTGTCATAACATGAGTAAAACATTGAAAGTTAGTCTTGAAATGCTATAAGACTTGAAAACCTCATCCAGGAAGGAAAACCAGTTTAATCACAGAACGTACTATTATATTTAATGAAAGATTCCAACTATTTTGTAAGCAGTAATCTTTATATTTACTTAATTGGACTTCATGGTGACTTTTAAAAGTAAACTTTTCTCAGACACTCAGCGGTCAGTGTCAGAATTGGAGTGTACGTTCATTAGAGTCTGCATATATAAGCAAAAACATATATGTTCCGATGTGAGAAAGAAAATGGCGATGTGAACGTGTGCGTTTTTGTAATAATATACTTCAGGGACAAATTGTTTCCAGAGCGGGCTAAATCTGACCAAACCTCCTCAGGGATATTTAAGGACATCCTCGAACAGGAAAATGATTCATACATACAGTTATGAATGTGTTTTTTGTAAACAATGTTTAAGAGAAGCCTATATATTTAAAATGTAATTTACATATACAGTATACAACGAGAGAAGTCATGTTATGTTATATGCTCATGTTCCTATAGTTAATACAGCATTGTGTAGGCAGCGCAAAGGTTCCCAGGGAACACGCCCAAACGGATCAAATGTACACGTTGAATGCACTGCAAGTCAGTTTGGAAAAAACGTAGAAACTCAAATATAAACTATGTGTGTGAGACTCACTCTGTCTGCTGGGCTCTATGCTCCCTCTGCGAGCTACATTGAGCGAGTCACTCACAGGAAACGGATCTCCATCCACGCTATCTGACCTGGAATCACACAAACGCACACCCACGTAAACATTCTTTAAATGCATAGTGAAGAATTATTATAGACATTTGTAAAGCTTTCATTAATAATAATAATAATAATAACTGATAACAACAGTTTGTTAAGATCTGCATACAAAGCATTTGGACATGCAAGACGCTTAAAGGAAAAGTTCAACCAAAAATACAAATTTAACTTGCATTAATACTCACTTTCATGTCATTTCAAACCTGTATGACTTTCTTCTGCAGAACACAAAAGAAGATATTTCAAAGAATGTTTGCAACCATCCATCACTGGCTCCCACTGTATGGACACAGAACCACTAAGACAATTCTCAAAATATCTTCTTTTGTGTTCCTAAGAAAAAAGACTCATACAGGTCAGACTGACATGAGGAGAATTAATGATGATGTTTTATTTTTTGGTGAACACTTCTTTTAATATTGTATGAGCGTTACATTAGACAACAAGTTAGTGCTGAAAAAAAGAGACTTACACATCAATTCACATCATACAAGAGCAACCAACAATACTTGTGATGCAGCAAGGCCAAGATTCAAGAGTAAACTAGTGCAGTACAGAAGCTAGAGCAGAAGTAAAAAGCAAAAATGTTTTTAGACAGATACAATTTCCTTACAGGAAGTGACACAGCTGTGGTCGTAATGACTATTATTGTTTTAATGTTAATTGTGCACCACTTTAGCATTCTCCAGGAGCAGTTGAGAGAGACATGTCAGTAAGCGTTTCTAAACATAACCAACAAATGCAGTGAAAAAAGCTGAGAGAGAGAGAGACAGAGAGAGAGAGAGAGAGAGAGAGAGAGAGAGATGGGGGGTTTTGGGGAAGCTGCTGGAGGCAGCAGTACAAAAGCTTTTGGTACGAGTCAGGAAATGTGTGTTGTAATTCGTGGAAAAACAAAAACACTGTACAACGCTCTTATTTCAAGACTGCTGCACGCACGTGGGGTGAACGGACATAAAAAAATCAGACATAACATTGCGAGAGGTCTGTGAAACACAGTCTGCACGAAGAATGAAGAAAGAGAAGTGATGGCATGGAGAGAATGAGGCCAATGAGATGTGCTGAGTCGAGTTCTTGAGATTCTTAGTAATCAGAATAACAGGAAGACCTCTCTATTTCTTCCTAACTCACATTTATACATTCACACGGGCTTCAGTTCTCAGTACCCTCACACCAATAAAAGGAAATTAAACACATACACACACACACACACACACACACACATCACATGTCTTCACATGTGCGCCAGCACAGAAACTGTGTTGAAAGACTGCATTGAGATTTAGTCGATCATAATAGGTCAAACTGAATGGATTTCAGTTTTATTTAAAGAGAGGGTTTTTCACTGTGTGTGTAAGAGGAAATGAGTGGGTTTTCTCAGTAGAGGAATGTCAGGAACTTCTGCAGATGTTTGGGGTTTAATACACATGATCTCACCTGCTGCAGATACACTCTCTGAGCTCTGTGGTCCAAGAGCTCACCTGCTGCTCGTTCTCTGCCTCGAATATAAAACTACCTGGATGACCAGTGACCTGAAGGGAGAGAGCGAGAGAAATGCGTGGGTTAAATTAGAAGATAAAGATTCAGGCAAAAGTAAGTTATATTTTGGAGAGCTCCAGGGACAATGAATACAGAAATGTTTATTCTTAGTTTTCATGAATAGCTGGAGGTTGATTTATATCTGGATTTTTAACATGATCCGCACAATCACTCTGATACTGCACAGTAAATGTAAATCTGAGTACAATTGTGTGTACAGCTGATAAAAAAAACACAAATAAAAAAACTGCCCTTGCACACTTTGGTCATTACAGGTGATAAAATAAATAATAAAAGCTTTTTTTATAGCATGTTTGGCAAACTATGACGGTGTGGCCATTTTTTCCAGAACAAATATTGAGTTTCCTGCAACTTTGCGTGTGTTTCTTCACTAATGTATCACATCCGTCAGTTAAACAATATTTGTACATGCAGAAGGAAGATTATTTTTAGGTGCTGTCACCAAAGATGAAGTCACCATATTACTTCTTAAATAAAGTTTTAAATAGTTTGTGTAATCTAGAAAAAAGTGCAAGGAAAATAATAAGGAAATAATAAAGTTTTATGAAAATGTTTTTCATCAAAAGTAGCAACGGTGTAACATGCTCGCTGAATCTCTTCACATATTCAGTTCAGCAGAAAATAAAAGATAAAAATCAAAGGCATAACTCTCTATTTCAGTTTCAGGCTCGAGAGAATCGGAATTGATGTGTGCTTAAGATATTTGGATTCACAAACAAACGGGCAATAATTATGGCTAGGGAAATTATGTACAAGTGTGTTTATATGTTTATATATATATATATATATATATATATATATATACACACACACACAGTATGAAACGACCAGAAACATCTCTTTACAATAGTATTTAATAATAAGTAAAATTTAATGCACACAACCATTTGGGTGCCTTTATTTAACAGACTTCATTACAAATTATCAGTATTGTAATATGAAATGAATAATTTATGAATTTCGTATTTATTTTGGGTAAAATATGTCTCCCCATCAGTTTAACTCACAGATCATCCTGAAAAACAGTCTAAAATTAAATTTTTATGATTGGAGATGTTGAATTAACTTTTTAATCAATAAAATGCATAAAATGAAATTAATACAGGTACCAAAAAAATTCTGAAGATAAAAAAAAAGGTAAAATTGTGGTTATTTTATTGGTTAAAACTGGTATGAATGAAAACTGACACGACAAACTTATTTAAAACAGCTTTCCTGCCTTTTGAAGCTCTACATTAACATAATATTACTTTTCAAAAACACGAAAACTTTAGTAAATGGTATTTTGAGAGAAACATTTATGTTTTTGTGTGTTATTGAGCATCTGTGTGTTATTGTTTACCTTCAAGACAAATGTGTTCAGGTTGTCAGGCATTTCCAGTCGATTACAGCGTCGTATCTCCTGGATATCTGAACAGGACACGATAAGCTTTGCCATTTTGTAGTCCTGAAACACACAAAGTGACAATTTTTATGAAATCACAATACAAGTTTCTTTCTTTTCAGCTAAACTTTACAGTACTGTTCAAATTTCACATTACATTACAGAAACCTGAATGATACACCTTCAGATTGTGGGCTTGTATTGAATGAAAACCGGACATTTTTCTTTTCATTTAATCCCTATTAAAATGTATACTATGTTATTCTATAGTATGAAACATACTGAATAAACTGTAGTTAATACTGCAGTATACTTTAATATATTTACCTTAGTAAGGTTAAAAAACACTTTTTAGGAATTTGACTACAGTTTACTATAGAGTATATGTAGTATGGTACACTACAGAACAGCTGCATTCATAATACATTAAAGATCACACAAAGCATTACAATCTAGTAGAGCTACATTTTCACCACAAACAAATAAATCTTTCAAAAATGAATAAAATAATCAAGTTTTTCCACCACATTGTTCAGCCGGAAGTCTACAAAGTCAATAAAATATAAAAGTGCATTACAGTCTAACCTATAATTTAAGACAAAAAAAATCTCCTTCTGGGAAGAATTGAGATTCCTGGAAAATGAATTTGGATGCTCCGTGCTGCATGCATTTCCAACGTATATTAAAGGTTTACTTCATCGGTCATCATTTAATCACCTTCGAGTTGTTCCAAATCTGTATAAATGTCTTTGTTTGAATTTTTGCGTGAAGTATCCCTTTAAGTCTTATGTGACACATCAGAGATTTTAAGAATTAAGCAGAAAAGCTTGCCGTGCAATTTCTAATTTTCGGTCTAATTTTCGGTGAGTCAGGCTGAATCTTGGCCTAAATAGCTTCACACGCATACGCACCTCCATGCCAAAGTCTGTGGAGCGACAGTGCAATAATAAAACAATCGTTTTAAATCCTCTTTAGATTACAGGCAACTCTCACACACACAATGTCATTCACATCCACAAAAAACCCCACAAATAAACACACACTTCTGCTTGGACAGAAGCATTTGAAACCTCACACATATGGCAAAACAGATCTCCATTTCTGTTTGCTATGGCAACTGTACATAACCTACCATTAACCTTCTAGGCCAGATTTCCATGAAGCACAATAAGCTACAAGACCATTACACTGCCAGATGTAAGATATTTAATACTACAGCAGGCCTCAGTTTGGGGTACAGGCCATCAAGAATTGAGAACTCAATTTGATACAATATATACATGCATACATACATAGAGCCACAGAAAATATTAAGAGGCCGTTACAAATTTTCAGCATTTTTACACGTATCGTGGCTAACCTGAACTGACAATCATTTTGCGCGTTTAACAGTTACAAATCTTTAATAAACGTCTTAAAGCTAAAATGAACATTCAGATTACTAAACGCTGGCAGAATTGATCATTCTATAGTTTATGTTCTGTTAACAAATCCAACCTGACATCAATGTCTGGCTGATATCTTCGGTTTGTCATGGATTAAACAACTTAACATTCAGTGAAAGCTAAACCGCTGACTCCAACAGATCACGGTCACAGACAACACAACTAAATTTCCCATGTACGCACTAAAGTTCAATTTCTCTTGCTGTGTATGGCCTGTTTTTTGTTTGCGAATCTGTGTACAATGTTGTTTATCTTTTTTTCTGACATGACTCCAGCTGCATTTCCTGCCTAGAAGTCCAGTCAACCCCATAAAAACAGCACAGTTGATAGAACAGTGAGGATGTTGCTGGTTTAATTCTCAGCGAACACACATACTGATCAAAGAATATCTATGCATAAATGTACATGTCGATATGCATGTCCTTCAGGCCAAGAACACGGTGGACACGTTTTCATTGGAGTAGTAAGCAAACAGAAGAAATCAATACAAAGAAATGTTTTATCACTACACACGTGTGTGATTAAAAACACCACAAGAGACAGCGTGTCGTTCGGCTGAATAACTCGCATCCTAATTGTTACTTTTGATTTTAGTCACATTTTCATAGCTATGTTTCAGAATGAGTCAGATTATGATATTGACAATAACAACGAGGAAAGAAATCTAGAAACGATACAACATTATCAGTAGCAAAAAAGTCCCTTGAAAGAGCGACATCTGAGATTTTGAAAAATCTGATCTATAAAGAGGGTTACGAGTTTATAGAAAATACAACATCTATCACCTAAAGTGTAATGTAATTTCCACCTATGTTAGTATAAGATTATATTTCTTTAAATAATTTGGTTTCCTGTTACAAGTTGAAATACCTTTACATTGAATAAATATATACATATCTTCATGCATACGTATGAACGTATACATATGCATTTAAACTTGGAAATCAATAACAAATGTCAATACCTATACATAAATATCTAAATACATACAAACATGCTCACACACATGCAGATATATATAGTTAAAGTATGGATGGATGCACGTATATATGCATGTATATATGCATGTGAGAGAGAGAGAGAGAGAGAGAGAGAGAGAGAGAGAGAGAGTTTGTTGATTTTCCTGATTAAGATTATAATGTTAATTCTTATAAGAATAAACGCATCTCCAAGTTCTACATGTCCATCCACCTGTCTGTCCTCAAAAACGTCTTAATTTATTAAATTGTGGTCAGCGTGAATGCACCTTTCAAAAGGAACTCAACGTGTAATAATGTTCTTTTTTTAAAACACACTAAACGCTATCCCTTCCTGTCTCTTAACATTTTCATATCTTTCTAGTTTTCACAGGCTTTATTTTTACAATCCCTGGTTTATTTATCGCCCAGCACTTCTGCGAGCTGCTAAAAAAGAGTGTCAATCACTCTGACCTTTACTGTCGCTCCACCACAGCTTAACACAGTGCTGAGAAAATATGCATGAAAGTTAGAGAGAGTGAGAGGGTGAGAGAGACAGCGAGAGAGAAAGAGATAGAGAGAGAGAGAGAGAGAGAGGAGGAAAAGAATTCTAGAAAAAAGCAAGTTTCCTGTGTAACTCAAATGCTCCCAATGATGGACAAATATCTCTTCTTAAAAAACCAACCTAGTTTCACTCATCCTAGCGTGTTTTTGCCACATATTTAATGCACTACAGCATTACAACACGATAATGTGTTGGACAAAACAAATAATTCTCTTCAATCCATTTCTATCACATCAGAAAAATGGCTCGAGCTGTTTCTCTGTAGTTTTACATTCAAAATGTCAGAGGCTTCATAGCATCAGGGATCCTTTAAATAGAAATAAACAAGCAATACATGGTTTGCTTGAAAGTGCAAAGAATCACAATACACATACGCAGCTGCTCGTATTCAACTTCATATTCACACAGGTCGAGCGAGCATCCTGTTTACGGACTAGAGAAGATGAACCACAGCACCTACACACAAAGAGAGAGACAGACAGAGAGAGATGGAGGGGAACAGGCGGTGCTTTCCATTGGTAGCACAGTGAGGTCAGGTAAACCAGCTTGGCGGATGCAGGTTTAGCAAATGAGCTGCGACAAAGTCCATACGAACTCTTCGTAACGACACTGACGGCATATACACTGCTGGCGATACCAATAGTGTGAGAAAATATATCTCTCAATATTTATAACATTTTGGTCAAAAGCAAATCTATATAATTTGCGCTTTTATAGAACAGTATTACAAAATAAAAGATTTTAAAAGTAAAATAAAGAATAAGTAATATAACGTTTGACTTAAAACTAGACTAAATTGTTGCCAAACTTTGCAGATACTAAGAGTGCTTTCACACCTGGCTCCTTTAGTATCGCACAAAATGAATCGCACTAGAGTTTGTTTTTCTACTTGGTGCAGTTTGTTTGGGCATGTGTGAATCCAGCAATCGTCTGTTGCTGCAGACCAAATAAGCGTCCAGTTTTGAAGACAAAACCCGGTACGCTTTCAAACGAACCCTGGAGCAGTTTGTTTGGGGTGAGAATGTGATCAGACCTCGAAAAGACCCAAATGCAAAAAGTACTGCACTTTTTTGGACTAAACCAGCTGCCGTAGTCAGTTGCCCTGTGCATTATGGAATGAGGACAAGTGTTTGTTGACAGTTTGTACTAGCATGGCAGCTCGCGGCAAAACTTTGTGAGGAGGTGCAGAGCCTAATAGAAATATGGTCTGATGACCCTATTACATCCCAACTTTCGAAAACTCACAAGAACAGTGCAATATTTTCATTGTTTAGCAAACTCAGGGAAAGGAATGGAACAGGGCCGGGTTATCCAAATGCGGGTTATCCAAATTGTACAAGTTCCCCTGGTACGATGACCTCCATAATATACTTGGGGAAAAACTGACATTGATCCGGTCGATGTTGTTGAGATCACCGCTCACAAGGATGCGACGGATGCTAGCACAGTTGACGGGCTAACGTTACCACATCTGACACGCGATGTTTATTTAGTTTTAAAAAGCAGTTTACAAGTGATGTGGATGTTGTCACATGACTACAATTTGATTCGTTTCAACTGGTTGGGACCAAATCGATCAGTGTGGTCTGAAGAGGACCAACACCGCTGAAAAATGCTATGTAAAATTTTTTTGCCCTTGGCGCCGACCAAATGAACCAAACTAAAGGTGAGAAAGCGCCCTAAGACATCTTATCAAAGGAATAAATACATATTACAAAAATGTGTTGATGTGGTGACTGATAGAACAGCTTGTTGAACATATCAAACATAACCAACAGGGCAAGCCGTGGCTATAGGAACCAACAGTTATTCAAATTGGTTCTGTTCGGCCTTCTTTAATCCCGTGAAAGTCAAAGCAAAGCAAAGTGAATGTGAACTGAAACGCATGACCACAAAGGTAAACGATACTTGAGAATTTCTCAGGTGACAAATTTCTACTGGCTTATAAATCACGCTTGCCTACTTTAATTTCAGCCCATAAACTGTCTGACTGATGGAATGATACTTTTATTAAGAAAATGAAAAAAATAAACAATATTGAAGTCATCTATAAATTGCAAACATGGTTTCCTTTATAATCAACAAAGCAAATGTGATGCAGCTCCCATATAGGCACCACATATATGTCCACATATGAATATTTACATAATCAGTGTGTTGCATATAATATGACATATATTTATGTATAATACACTTATCCACTTCACACACACAATACCTATATACATTATACACCTACCTACCTACCTATATCTATACCTGTATATACTATATACATACCTACCTAACTATATATGTGTGTGTGTGTGCGTAGATATTTATGTATAGGTATATACATATGTATTTGAACTTGGAAATCAATTACAAATGTTTACGCAGAAACGTAGGCATGTACATATTTATTAATTGTAAAGGTATTTCAACTTGTAACTGGAAACCAAATTATTTACAGAAACATCATCATATACTTATATGTGTGAAAATAGGCACTTTTGAAAATATGCTGCATGAACTTATAAATCCATACATAAAAATGCGTAGAACCTTTGTGTGATATAGTGTAGGTTTACATTAATTAACTTGATTATGCACTGTCATAAAAGTGTTATTTTTATATACACTATATTAAATATATAGACTATTATGTTATATATTATATAACATTTTCCATTACATGTGTCAAGCACAGCATGTGGCAACTTTGTAGCACATTATAATTACCAACAAGGTCTACTCTAAAACAGCTGTGAGTCCACACAAAAACAGACACAACACGCATGGAGCCAGCAAACACCTTTGATACACAAATGAAAGAGTTGTGTGGCATGTTTTCCACACACTTGAAAACCACACTGTGGAACCTACCACCATGTGTTTACATCAGGGCAACCAAACTGACAACAAAGTCAACAGTCAGCGGTACGACAAGTCACTTTAGCTCTTTCAGAACCGGTATGATCAATGCCTGAATGCATGGAATGCAAACACATAACTGGGTAAATAGTTTTAGATGTAAATATAGACAGCCGTTAAAGGGACAGTACACCCCCAAAATAAAAAATGTACTATTTATATCCACTGTCTATCTGTGCAATAATACTTGATTTCTTTCTCTTGTCAAACACACATGAAAAGGTTCTAAGGATTACTCATGTGGCACTTTAATATACAATGAAAGCGGATGGGGACTAGAGATGTCAAGGTTCAAAAAGAACATAAAAGCACCATGAAAGAAGGCCTACAACAGAAGCAGTCTATGCAACTCATGAACTAGAATCATAAAATGAAAAGACTGCTCCACGGGACGGTGCAGCGTAATAACACTCAACACACTGCAACTGTACACAACGTCAATATTTTGATCAAACACTGTGTCATACACACCACCAACATGGCATTGTTTGCCGTCATAAAACACACGCAAAATGAAGAGCTGTCATATGCAAAGCACACAATGAATCTTTATCTCGACTGGGTTTCCGTGGGAGGCTTTACACTATAAAGTGTCATTGTACATTGAAACTAAATGGATGTGTGTTTACTAATGACTGAATGGCTCCGATGAACAAAAAAAGCAGATGGTCACAGACAACACAAACTAGTCGAAACGCAGCAGTCATGAGGTGTTAAAACATTCAGATTAAACTCCATAACAATCGTATCACATGTCCGCTGTAAAAAAATATAGCTTTGCATGACAAAAAAGTTGACCTTGGATGTTAAGGGTTTATTCTTTATCTTTTTAAATGTACGTCCACGTCACCTGCTGATTTTAGCAACCACATTTTTTATAACAAACTGCACCAAGGTCATTTGGCACATGAAACTTAAATCTCAAATAAACCATTTCCAAATGATGAAAAAAGAAAAGTACTAGTCTTACAACAATGCATAAAATGTACTTTTGTTCTAAAACGATAAAAATGCTAAATCCATCTCTTTCATGTGAAGCCGTGCATCACTCTTCAGCTCTTCAGGTGTGTGCATGCGTGTAGATCTCTGTAAATGAGTGTGTATGCATCTGTTATTGATATAATTCTTGGTTTTAAATTGTCAAGTGTTGTGCTTTCGGGGAAACGGGCATGTGGCCTACTTATCGAAGTGTAGATTCTCATATCGATAACTAGGAGTACGAGGTCAGAGCTTTCTGCTCATGCTCACATTAGGAAACGAAACTTTGACTCAGACTGCCTCGGTTTCAGTCCATTTCTTTAAAAGGCAAGTGGAAAACAACGAGGGCAAGTAAACACAGCAAAGCAGTCCCATTCCAGAGCTCAAAAATCTAAAATCAGACTTTTTGGCTATAAAATAAAAACGTTTAAATCATGAAATCATATATTTTTTCTATTTTTGTTAAAGTCAGTTCGATCATGTAGAAATGTCTTTATAAAACGTGTTCAATAGCGCAATTCATAGTGATGAAGTACTTGTAATACTGAAAAGTTTTCCACCAAGCAGAGAAGCCCGTGTTTCCATGGAACTGCAGCAAAATATCTAAACCACTCGGAGGAAAAATAGTGTAACCGAGTTTCTCTATGGAGAAACAGAGTTATAAAAATATTCTGTTAAAATATACAATGACAAAAAACATGTTGAGATTAATCAATTAATAAATCAATCTTTTTCATTTTTCAAAAACATAAACTTGGATTCGGTTTAAATCTGTGCAGAAACTTGAAATTGTGTTGCTAATCTGATTGAGATGTTAGTGGCTTGTTAAAGGCTCAAATTGTATGTAGTTGTGTGAGCATGTGCATGTGGTCAACAGGGTCAATGTGAAGCACTTAACACGCTCCAGATGGGACGATGCGGTTTTCTAGAATTATATGGTTGCAATTGTTGCACAGCAAATAAGACTAGAAAAACAAGACACGTTCAGACAGAATGATTCCCTGATACGTAAATAACTAAATGTGTTGTGGGCTGCCACGTGATATCAAATGGAAAACAGGAATAGTTCACCCTAAAATGAAAATGATCATTTGTTCATCTTAATTTACTCACTATGACTTCCTTTTATCAGTTAAACACAAACACCTACATTAAAAATGCCATTGTGCTGCTTTATATGGGCCAGCTTGCAGCAGCGCAAACGTGTCTTTTTGCGTAAAAAAAGCTACTGTAAAGACACGCATGAATTTTTTTTTTTTAAATTCGGCTGTTTTTGTGACTGACCTTATTGCATATGCATTTGTATGAGTTTCCCCTTCGGACAGGAGGAGAGCATTTAAATGAACCATGCAACATGATTTACTAAGGTTTGCGATCGTCATTGCACTGGTACTTGCGTCATTATTTAACGCCCCAAAACAGCATGTCTTAAACCCTGCGCATATTTGTTGGTCAAATAACACGCTGAAATTTCCACTCCCATCTGCGTTTTTTGGAAATTGCGCTCATGCGCAACTTTCCTAAGATAAAAAAGAAAAATAAGACCTGTGATTAACAACATTGGGGTTCATGATGTTTTTCTATTAAAATAATCCTTCCAATTTAACACACCATTTGTGACTTTTGAAGTTTACAATCGGCAGAAGTAAAAAATATAAAAATATAGCAATTTGAACATAATATGATTGCATACATGTCAGAAAAAATGTAATACTTTAAAAAAAATGTGTTGATTATTCTGTCTGTGCATTGCAAATGCTGAATAAGATTCAAAGTATGGAGGCCAAGCTGTCTCTTTAAATTTCCTTTAAACATGATAATAATATAACCCTTCTGTGAAATCTGACTGCAGATAATCTTTCTAATTTATCTGCAGTGTACATGCTGCTTTTAAAGTTAGGACTTCCCTGAAACAAAGTTTCTCACGCAAAGAAATTATCAGCCAGCCTGCAGCTTCCTCTCTGTGCATAGCTGCCCTTGCACCAAACATAGAGCATACCATTACAGAATCAAGACTTAACATATATGCATCTCTGTGCATGCACGCATAAAATGCCCGCAAATTAAACCATTCATGATACACGTTTAGAAAAACTACTTACCGATAAAATGACCCAAATTAACGGTTTCACGTGCGCATGTTTCTAACTTTTATTAAAGTGTATACACTTGAAGTGTAGTGTTTGCACTTTCTTGCCCCATGTTGCCTTTACCTTATATAGGCATTTTGAGCAAGTCCTCATATCTCTGCCAAGATTCCTTAGCGGCCAATCAGAGCCTTTAAACAGCTGTGCCGTGACCCTCCATGCAAGTCAATGCCATTCGCCGGTGGAATGAACTAGCAAACCGCCAATTATCTGACATCAGTCAGAGTAACCAAGTGAAATGGTGCGAGACAGTGAGAGAGATGAAGACAGAACAGTAATTGTGTCCATATTACTATCATTAACTGTGTCTAAAATGAGCTGTTTTCTATGTCAGCGCATTAACTGAGCGTAAGTGTAAACATGGCAGTTAACAAATAAAACGCATCGGCCATGCGTTTTGAATATTTTAGCCAAACATGAAAATGTTTTCATGTACACGTCAGGCTGAGCAATTGCTGTGCAATGACGAATGAAGCAAGTCAAGTCTTTTGATTTCAAGATTATGGATTTCACTTTTGTAAAAAAATGTTGTTATGCTCCAAATTTGTGTGCATATTTTACTGCAATCCCATCCTATTTCGCAAATGTAATTAAGGGGGGGATCATGATTGTATCTGGTTTGTTTACAGAAGAAATATGTTTTTGAACAAATCGGTTTCAAACTACTACACTATTAATCTATTTCAAATCACATTTCTGAAAATTCCTTTGAGTTTAAATGTCTAACGTGTCATTTTTAAAGGATCTATTGACAAAAATGCAATATTAGAAACATAACTATGTGTTCGAAAACGTGACAACATCTTGGTTCTGCGTCAGCCACCACAGTGCTTCAAAAAGGAGGGGTGGAGTGAGCCATTGGCTGCAATTCGCAACCTCACCACTAGATGCCGCTTAATTACATACACTGAACCTTTAACCTTACACACGTTGTTGCAAAAAATTGTAATATATAGAGGCATCTTCATGGTCCAATGAATAAAGCCGCACATGTCGGCAGCCTATGTTTCAGTCACTGAAAAGAAAGCTCCAGGACAAACAAGTCAAATCTGAACAGTTTTGACACACTTTCAATCTTTTAGATCAGATTCCTATCAAATACACAAAGTACACTAAGCCTAGCTCCACAAGTTCTGAAGATTTAACTTCAACCTCAGAGAGAAACAATTAAAAACAAAATACAGGTATATGGCAATAACTGGTTAAGGATTTTGAGACTCTCAAAAGGAGTGAGAGCCCCCCAAAAATCCCCTTACCTTGGGTGGGTCATAGAGCTCTAGATGGTACCTCTCCCTAGCTGTGTGCTCATTGGTCCTCCTGACCAGCAGGCGGCAGCGTAGCCACTGCGGGGGGGTGTCGGAAATAGATTCATCCACCTCCAGGTACCGCAGCAGCCCCTCCTTACAAACAGTTCCTGTTTCTTGTCTGCGTCTCACAGTACGAAACAGACTCCACCGATCTCGCAACATGTTCCATTGCGAGAAGCGATGGGAGGGTCCATGCGCAGTCTGAGGTGAAGACTGGCCGTTGTTTTCAACTGTCACAGAGGGTCCGCCACCCTGGAACGATTCGTCCCTTGGGCAACCGCTCGAGGGTTCGCCAAGTTGTGGGTATTTCTTAAAGAGCCGGCAGACGCTATCTTTGATTCGACTGACAGAAATATGAGTTACATCATTACGAACAGGGGGCGTGTTCCGCCGCTCTGGTGGATCGTCCTCATGGCTGAGATGTAGGGATCTGCGTGTAGTGTCTGCAGGAGAGCAATGCAGCAAATTCTCCTGTTCTCTAGCGACGCCACCCGCATCAGGTTTGGGCGCCAACACAGCGACTAGAGGAGCGGCTCTTGGGCGCACCGTCTCCCGGTAATCCAGCACTCCTGAAAAGGAAGTGATGCGTAGACGGCCAGTCATGGGCGGTAGGGGGGGCGGGAGTGGTTGTCGCGGGACAGGTTCGACATCTTTGGCCACTTCGCAGCTGAAATGGTGCTGAAACAGGGCACTAAACTGCTTGGAGAAACTTTCCGGGGAGACCACATCCTGCACCGGCTGCTCACGGATGAAACGCCGGTAGTGTTGGGCTAGTTCTCGGGCCGTGGTGCTGGCATGCAACTCGCAGAACTCCCTCCAACCACAAGGAGGTGCTATGGACGACGCAGTGCTCGTGGTCTGCTGGAAAACGTTACCATTCATTGCAGTAACCAGCACAGCAGAAAATCACTGTGAAGAAGAGATGAACATTTACATTATTGTCACAGAATTATAACTTATTTAGGCTTCTATTCATGTGCAAGAGCGTTAAAAATATATTTTATGTTCTGAGGATGCAAAATTAGACTTTTTGGCATAATACAAATCTAAAGGGGTGTTAAAAGGTCCAGTCACTAATATCTCACTTCCCCCCTCCCTTTTGAAACACTACAACGGCTGATAGAACATGGCGAATTATATGCAAGGGGACCCGCGGTGTATGTAGATAGAAATAGCTCATTCTTAGGTAGTACAAACATAACGCTTCACTGTGTACGCTCTTTATACACTTCTGAAGACATATTTTTGTGTATTATATTGCATTTCTATCAGCAGATCATCCCAAAAATTACACACTGGACCTTTAAGCTACACTCAGTTTACAATGCGATACATGGTCTAAAATAGCATAGTATCATGATATTTTTAACAATTAAAAAAATCTAACTGAATTACAAACAACAGATTTATTTAAAACACTTAAACAATTTTAATAACGTTTTCCATTTAACTGAATCCAGATCGAAGTGAAACTTCTCCATGTAAATGAGTCAATATTGACTAGATGTCACTTGAAAACAATTTCACTAAATAAAACTATAAAATTTTAATGAAATTAAGTTAGTGAAAGTTTTAAGCAATTAAAGACCACAAATTTTAACATTTTGTATTGATGGGATCAAACAGATATCATTTCATACAAAACCTTTCCATTTTGTCTGATTTTATCGTGATATTTTGTGCCAGGATGTATCTTAACTTATCTTTCATGAAAAATGGAAACCTTGTATGGAATATCCATCCATTGGTCAAAATCTTTTTTTTGTTCATCTTGTGACTCCACAGAAAGTTTAATTTGATTTGCCTACAGGTTGTTCTTATTTTTTCTCTTCAAACACTGTATCGAAATGGTCGACCAACCAGCTTACCAGCTTTCCAAAACTACTAACTGTTTGGGTTCCATACCTACAGGGATGCATTTCTGCTGCGCTCGGCTGTAAACAAACATGTTTAATACCCAACATGTAACCAACTTCGCATTCAATCATTCAGCTCTCCAGTACAGGAAGAGCATGACTAATATATAACTTGTCGCTTCACTGCGTACCCAACGTGCCACAGATCAGAGGAAGAAATATCTCTCGATGCGGAATGCGCACCTCTCACGCTCAGATGACTACATGCAGCCATGGATTTTTTTTATTTGATGCAACAAAAAAATCAGCACAAGACATGTTGTGGGAACTTGCGACAAAACTGGAACCAATATCCCCAAACTCGTTTTCCCACATCCTCATTTGCTAGCGTGGGGCCACTTGGACGGCTGTGAACGTTTAACTCACCATGAGAGGTGAAAGCGTTGATCTTTAAGAGGGCCTTTTTTGAAGTTCGGTTATTAAATGTAGGTTTAAACATGAAGCAACAGATCAGAAAAACCACAACACTCACAAGAGCAAGAGAAAAAAAAGAGGAGGGGGCACTCTTTAGACGCCATCGTCTGATCTTTGCTGTTTTACCAAGTGACAGGAAGCAGTAACCTACATGAGGAGAGAAACACCCATCACACGCTCGTGTGCATGTAGATGTTTTCTTTGGTGTATGCTGAAAATATGTTTTGGATGCTAGTGGTCAAAAGGGGATGGTGGTCCGTTTGCTTTCCTTACGTGAGGAGCATCTATTATAAGGATTTTGTATAGGTGGCCTGGATGGGCCAATGGATAGTCAAAATTGACTTATCCTCATGTCATTTCAAACCTATTTGACTTTCTTCGTTCTGAACTTGCAGGACACAAAAGGAGACATTCTGAAGAATGTTGGTAACCAAACAACATTGAACCCCATTGACTTCCATTGTTTGCACACAAAACCACTGCAACATTTCTCGACATATAATCTTTTGTTTTACATAGAAGAACGAGTCAGAAGCAGGTTTGTAGGTGAATAATGACAGTTAAAAATGATTGGGTGAACTTTCCTTTTACTAGCTTAACCTGCAAGAACCAGCTGGTCAACAAGCCTTACCAACTAATTTTCATCTCAATCTGTTGAAATTCACACTGCTCTTAACCATTTAAGTCAATCAATGATTATAATAATGCATGTTTAAGACATGTTTACAACCCGCCCCGTCCCGCGGAGTGCGTGCCCTTGTGCTGTTGTTCAGTGCACATGCCCCGTGACGCTGTCCCGCCCCCTCCGCTGGCCCCCGGGGTACGGTCTATCAGTGATCATCCAGCCCACTAATGACTCAGCAACCCCTGCGCACATTAACATCACTTCCTCTTTGACTCTCCCTCTCCTTACATTCCCATCCCTCGTTGCCGGCACGCACACGTACGTTGAATTCCCGTTCTTTTTTCTCGACCAGTATCTCCATCGTTCTCCTTCCTTTCAGCGTTTCTCCAGCTTTACACCTCCCTGTACCACACACAGCCACTTCCTTTAATTCTTTTTATACCTTTCACCCATTTCCTGTTCCAGGAGTATAATCCCTTCCTTCTTCACTTTGTTTTTTACTTGTATTAATGTGTGTAAGCAACTAGGTTAAAAAAAAAAGGAGTAAACCATCCCTTTCAATAATATCAATGCAGTCAGATCCCTTTGTCATACTTTGGGAAGCTTGAAAATAGTAACTACTTTGTATCATTTTATTACACGGCTCGTTGGAACGCTTGTTTCTGATTGGCCAGACGTGACATTTGCAGGTTCGTTATTCCCAGATAACAACTGCTCAAAACAAATAACACACGGTTACGAATGAGCTAATAAAATATTTCTAATTTACTGTACATTTCATGGGGTAGCCGTGTAATAAGCGGGATAACGTACAAGCATCCGGCTATTATCGCAGAATAAGCCCTATACAATTTAAGGTATCCTAGAAGAGTCACAGATTAAATCTTTTTAACATCTCTATTATTTCTCTTAGATGTAAATGAGGTTAAATGGAGAACAAATGGAAACTTTCGCTTAAGTCTCCCATGTCTCAGATATGTCTCCTTAGAAAAAAAGCCTGAAAGTTCACAAATGTCTCCATCAAAAGTCAATATTATTGACTATAATAATACTTTTCATCAAATTGACCCACATTTTATCTCTACATTCAACATTAATTTTACACCTCATGAGTTTTAACATTGTCTCATCTGTTTCTAGTCTCATTTATCTGTGAAAGAGCAACCTCTCACCGATAAAATGGTCCTCTGGGGTAATTAACTGTGTGGTAAAAAGGTTTAATACTCAAGTGCTTAAAAGGTTCAAATTGCTCATCTTACCATTGAGAAAAAGTAATAGAGATGTTTTTGTAAACACTGCTTATATTGTAACATAATAAAAGATTATCGCTTAATGCTCCCTGAATTCTTTGTAAGTCGCTTTGGATAAAAGCGTCTGCTAAATGACTAAATGTAAATGTTATTCAAATTAAACATCAATCTGATACAAATCAGTGAATACCGTGATTCATAATGTGTAATATCTCACCAACTGAAACAATCTCTGTCTGCTCTAAATACACATGTTTTCATACTTTAAGTGATATTGCATAGACATAATGACTTTTCTACTGTACAAACGGTATTTTCTACCCCTTAATCCCTACGCTAATATTTTTTTACATCTTTGATTGAATGAAAAAAAATGAAGGTATAATAAAATATGAGTGATTTAGGATAATTTGCGCAGAATGTAAGGTATACCAGGAACACATGAACATACACAGCTTTTAAGCATCACTCAGGTCAAACATGTCTTCAGTTTGCTGCAATTTCCGTGCTTTGTATTCACACTCGACTTCGAGTCCATTACACTTGCACCCTTTTATTCCCGGGGTCTTGGGAAGCCTGACACAGAGTGGGTTTCCTGTACTGAAGTGTTGTGATAATAAAAGCAGTGCCCAGACGATACAGAGTCTGACATACTGATTTTATGCACAGAATTCTGCTGAATCACACAAAAAATCTTGTGCCTGCTTCCTCCTTATGACTCTAGAGCGTGCAAACAGACCGAAAACTTAGCACGAGACCTTCTTTAGATCGAGAAAAAAATAAAGACAGGCAGTGGGGTTATTCACGCAGACAGGAAGCCCTGCCCTGACTTACTGACCATTACTTACATACACAGTTCACACGCAGATATGAACTTTGACTTTAGAGTTTTAGGTGTGACAGGTCTACTTTGCTTTAAGAACAATGCCTTGATGCCTTGCCCAAACTTGAAGCTGCAATATGTACATTTGTGGTAAAATATGCACTGATACAAAATTTCTCCACCCATACTGATACCCGATTATTCAGGCTGATATCTGCGATACAGATTCTGAAACGTTCTGAATTTTATTAGTGAATATAATGACGATTCATATTGAACATCAAACTGGTGATGTTTCTTAACATTATCTACATAAAGGACACAAATTCATTGCATTTTCCTGTCCTCTTTTGATTGATAGGACAAAGCGGCCCTGATAATTGGCTGTTAGTAAACTATCAGCTGATAGCTGTTAGTGTTGGCGCTGCTTTCGACCGATACCGTTTTTTGGACTATATGTCGGTGCATCCCAAAATAAACCCCAAAATCTGTCATTAAGCAAGCAAATAAAACCCAACGTTCACTGTACCTTATACGCTTAAAGCTTATAATAATGATTCATAATTTGAGTACAATTTTGCAGCAAACTTTGGTTTGATGTCATGTGACTTAAACATAAACGAATGTACGCAAAGTTACCTGAAAGAGAAATGGCAACATCGAGGCAAGAGTTACAGATTGCAACTTTAAGTGTTGCAATAACAGAATCACAGGATGCTCAAACAAAAGTGCTGTGATTTAACTTTAAAGCCTACACTTTTTGGGAAACACATCAAAATACGATCGGCCAACCTCTGTCTTAACATTTGAATCACACCAATTATTATGGGAAAACAATTGTTTTGAACACGCATATCACAAAGCCCATGGGATTGTTTTCCCCTCGACTCAATCGCATATCTGCGCATTCCCGTCACATTTCCTGTGACCTCGCTGGCTATCCAGTCCAGACATTGTTTATGCCATTGCATTCTCACACACACAAGAAACACAGACAACAAACATTGTGTCAACAGTAGAAGACATTACAAAGACATTGCTATCAAAATGCCAATACACGTACAGCACCTATTAAAGTGCAGCAATGATGTCTGTGCATCCGTGATGTCTGTCTCCAAACATTTTTGACTACCGAAAGTGGGATACAATGCTACCTTGCAATGTTCCCTGTTCTGTTGGCACAAGCCCATTCAATACCCCTTCTTTCTCTTCCTGACACTAGCGCACACAAAGACACAACAGGAGCCCTGCGGCAGTTGCAGAAAACACAATCAAGGTATAAACCCAACTTTTATGAGGCTGCGAGGCCTGAGGTTGTTCATCAAAAGGAAGTTCATGTACAAACATGTACCCAAACACACACACACACACACACACACACACAGAGAATGCTACTTTAAAGCGACCATATCAGTCACTCTCATTGAAACACTGTTCCATCACACAGGAGAGGGAGGTTTGGGGCCAGTGAGAATAAAAACAGGGGGACTCTTTCAACCTGAGACGAACTGATGCAGCGGAATCCCCTGTTCTCAGAACAGGTCTTACACCAGTTCTCAGTTTTTTTACACAACACTCGCCCTCATGTTTTCATGTCATCTTTGTATCTGTATGGCACACACAAACCATCATCATACTGTGCATATGAATGTTATAAATATTACAGCCGAGGTCCAAAAATAACACTCGACAAAAGCGAGTCAAATATTTTTCGAAAAATATACATAATGTGTATCAGAATGTTTATTTTCTTCTTTATCTGTTGCTTGAAATGATCATGACTGGTGAGAAATCTTTCAATCTTTCAGTCTGTACATTTTTCTATGCACCCAGCTTTGGGAAGATAAAGTTAACTTTGGACTCGAGCACAAAAAAAAAATTACTAAATACTTTTAACGCGTTTCTTTGATAAGGACCTTAACATTTTGAGACTAACTGACTAAAATATACATAGACTGACAGCTATTAATAATAAAAACTGACCGTTCACTGATAGCAGTTCACTTGAGAACGCTTACGTCACAATCGGTTAATGGAACCACATTAAATATATTCTTGATTTATGAAGCGTAACCGGACTGCTACAGCAGACACTATTTAAATACTTAATAAAATGTAAAGCGGTATCTAAAAGCTGCCATGGACATCTCGCACATCAAAGGAGCGTTTCCGGTCTCTTGATCCAGATGTCAGAATCATGACGAACGCACATCTGGCACGAGCTCGTGTGCATGGAAACCGGTTTACGCATAACATCAATGTTAAGTGTCAACATAAAATAATTGTAGAATTTATTATTGAGATTGTTTAATTTATGATAATAAACGCATAATAATAATATTTATAAAAATGTTACGCAACAAAACATTTTACGTAATCCTCTCTTTTGGGTACCATTCAAAAAAGCGTGTTCTCAGAGTGCGTGGATGCACATGCACGCGGGCTACAGTATTTTGTTTATTTTCTAATCACTACGAAACATTTGCATATTTAATTAATTGCCTAATCGAAATGACGCAACTTCTGAGACTAGTGTTCACGTATCTTTCGGACCGAGCCAGCCAGGCACGCGCCGAACAGAAACCGCGATACCCCTTTAAACTCGATTCTGTCTGTCGCGCGCGAGGGTCAAGTTCATTGGTACCTATCCAATATCATTCGGACGGAAGAAAGCGGCACGTAACTTATTGACAAACGATATGAGAAAACTTTCACGAGTGTCACATTCGGGAGACCCCCTCCCTCGAACAACCACGCTCTCCGTTATCTACACAGAACAAGAATCTTCTGGCCCGAGTGAACTAGGATTAACGGTACGTTTCAATTGCGAAGAAAGGTCCCGAAAAGCGTTAAACATCTTTAAATACTGCAATAGAAAGTTGTGATAAATAAATAACGTGACTTGCCTGCTAGCCCAGATGTCCGTTACTTTCTCTGTCATGTTGGATGAGCGCAACAACAGCTCTGCGTAAACTTTCAGGAAGGAGCCCCGAGCGCGAAAAAAAGAGAAAACATGGACACGGCGACAACAAGCGTAAAGAAATCCTTGATGTGGCGAGACGCACTGAGCTTCCGGAAAAATAAAAGTCTTCCTCATGCCCGTAGACTTCACGTCGTTATTATTGTCGTTTTGGTACATTTGGCTTTAAAGTTGCGACTTAAAACTCGTGAAATACTGCACATTATACGATGTTTTGACACTTTTATTAGTTAAATTATTGTAAACTTTCTGCATTTTAATATACCAAAAAGTCATCGAATAAACGAGCAGAATATAAAGCATACTACATTACATATAGTTTTATCAGTTAATAATATTGAGTTGATCTTGTCGCTTTTTACTACAGCAGTTAGTGGATTGCATTTCCTACTGATTTAGAAATCTACATTTTAAACCCTAAACTACTTGTATATTTTACAACTGAGCAAAAAGTTTGGTCAGCCAAAGCCAACGTGGTTCGTGAACTTTTATTTTAAAGTCGTCCCAAGTTCAGAACTTTTCTTGAGTCTGACTTCACGTTGCAGCTTTCCCTCTTACTTTAGTTGAAGTAAAAAACGGTTTTAACAACAAACAAAAAAGTAGATGCGTACAAGGGTGTTTGTTTAAACATTTATTGGAAATCTTTATCGTTGATTAAGCCCCACGGAAAATCAATGACAAGAAAAGAACAGCATTGTACAATGTCTAGTAATGCTGAGACACCTTGTGGCTGAATCAAGTTTTTCTTGGACTGGTTTGAAAAGATTTAAATTCCTTCAAAATAAAGTAATACCCCAATGTCCTTGGTTTTACCAAATATTAAGAGTTTCTTGTTGTCAAAAATGCAAGTCAGTCAGTATTTCGGCACAGAGTACACTTTATTGCAGTTGACATTTGATTGTAACAAAAACACTTGGGTATAAAACCGTAATCACAATTGCTGCTTTATTGCCATATATTTGTATTGTTTTCTTATATAAAATCTCAAGGCACTGTGATTGTGTACTTATTGTCAAGGTAAGACTGCAGAATTGCACACGACGTCCAAAATGTGTCAATATGTACCCAATTAGAGCCATAAATACATCATGAAGCTAATCTTTTATATTGTATTAAATGTTGGTCACACATGGATGGCTAAACTTGGTCAGTATTATAAAGCAAAGGTTAAGCATTGACATGCTTATTGGCACAATAATATAAATGTAAGCACAAAAAAGAATGACATATAACAGCTGTTAAGAAAAACATTCATCTCCCAAAATCTGGATACCATTATTACTTTAAGATTCATTTTTTTTGGCATTTATGAATTGGCAGGTTTGATTGAAAATGCTTTTTATGATAACTGTGTTACTCTTGCAATGCATATTTTGCAATTCAACTATTTGCGCTGTTACTCAAAATTACATTTCTACCCTACATTATTAAAATATAATTATGGTTGCCATAGACCAGCTTTGGCACCTTCATGTTTAACATTCATAGTGTTGTTGATAAGGAAAACATAGATGTCGTACCGCTGCTAAACAGTAGAAAAGACTGCAGTGTTATCATGGAAATTAATAAAACAAGAGAAGAAACCGACAAATACGATAAATGCTTTTAGAGCTTACATCTCAAGATAAAGCTGAGAGCCATGTTTAAAATGAATTTACCAGCCTGATATCATTGCAGACTCTGATGACTGATGTTCTTCTGCAGTACAGAAAAGAACTGCACTCTTTTTCATATTTTGCACCGTAAAGAAGTTATATGGCTTCAAAAAACCTGGAATATAGTGTAAATATATGGAATTACATATTTTTATTATATGGAAAAAGAGCACTTTGGGTGTTCTGTAAGGAAATATTTCTATAAAAAAGAATTGGTCTTAAATTAAAATGTTAAAAAACATGCTGCCAGCCTGTCACTAACATTCCGAGGCATTTTATATGTCAGGTTCTATATACATTTGGCCTGATAATGTACATCTGCTATCTCCCGCAAAAACTAAGATTGCACCAAACACTGTAAACACACAGTTATCTGCGGAAATGATGGGTGGACTCTCCTGTAATGGATAAATGCAGAGCGTGGCTGATTCATTGGCTCTGAAGCCACTCTATTCTAAGTTCAGCCACCTCTTCACCGTACCAGTCATGCAGTTTAGAGAAGCACTCTGTGCCGGGTGAAACAGGGCTCTCAAGCGACCCGCCAACGGTCTTTCTTCGTGGAGGTATTGGAGGTGGTCTGACTCCATCCCCTTTACCGCTGCAGTCCCCCTCCCAGGCCCAACCCTCGCTGATACCATTAACCACACTCGTTGGCTTATTCCAAGACACCCCGTTCTCCCTACTGGAACTCCCCAAAGGAGACAGCCCTTCCTCTAACGGATCCCGACGCTGAGAAAGACCTGTGACTGAGGCGACTCGGAAGCCTGGCGTGGCTCCTTGCACTTGTTGCTGATGTTTCTTCTGCTTATTCTTAATCTGTAAAGATCTCGCTTCTTCTTGTACCTCTTCCAGCTGCCTCTCTAACTCCTTCACTACCAGGCGCATGTAGGCGAAACTAGCTCGTGACAGAGCCTTGACCCACGACTCCATAGCGACCTGACTCTCTGCGGCCATCTTGTAAACCTTTGCCTTGGCGCAGTCGAACTTAATGGCGAAGGCATACTCTTCTGATTCAGACTCGCAAAGCTCCACTGTACAGCCCTCCAGCACGATGACCCCGATTGGCTCTCGAGTTTCCTTTTCCTCGAAGTAGAAGAGCATGTTCCCCTTCAGAATGAACCAGCGTTGGTGGTACGCCGTGTTCCGTTCCCCTTTCTTAAAGAGAAAGCCCGTCTTGTCAGGAGGAGAGTTGCATGTGGCATAATGTGCCACACTTCTCTCGTTGAGCTTCATGGCGGCGAGAAGGAGACCTGCTATTTAAACACAAGCAGGAGTTTACAATACAGTAGAAACATTTTCTTTTAACCAATAATTTGATTTTCACCTTTTGCTCATCGTTTAAATCACATTAAGATGAAACATGATACAAAAGTAACAAATAATTAAAATCTAAATAGACATCTAAAAGAACATTAGTGGTAGAAGTAGAAATATATGAATAAATAAATATCATACTTGATATACAAATTATTTATAGTAAATATGCAATGATATTGGTGGCCACAAAAAATTATGTGGCCATATTAGTGACATTGGTACCTACTTGGTTTAAAAAGTATACGGTATGTTAAAGCAACACTCTTTTAAAGCCATTTCAGAGAAAAGACATAAATATGTATGACAGCACTCACCGTTCTTTCAAAGCTGGTCTGTGAACCCTTCATTCAAGGTCTGTTTCAAATGATGAATCAAAGCACCATGACATGTAGAACACATCCATTCTGACACTAAAAGACAGACACAAACACAGAGCAGAAGTCAATGACGGAGGGCTGATACACTGGAACGTCTCGCTTTACTCATTTGACCTTGTTTAAAAATTCTCATGCTTTAAAAAAGTCCCATACGTTTCTGTTAAGTGTGACTAAACTTTACATGAATCAGATTTAATGTTTAACCATGTGAGTCTTTAGGCTTCCTATAAACAGCTCCATAAAGCAAAATCACAGCTACCACACCATAGAGGTTCTAAATAACTGTTTAAAAGGCACACACATATTTATTTTGTCAGTAATGCTAATTTACATTTTATGGTATTATCACACAGATATATTGTGTATTTGATCGTTTTTCAGCTTTTTGGCCATTTCCATGAAAGTCATTTTGTTTTGTATCGTACCTGTCATCTGCTTAGCTAGTGTATAACTAAAGTATAACTTCTTAGTATATACCTTCTTTATACACCGTCCTCTCACAAAGCAAGGACATGTGCTGTATTTTTGATACACGACTCATCCATTTCCATCCTATTCACTAATTTTTCCATTCAGAATTTCCAAAGTCTTCAAAGTCTTTTTTTACACGTTTTTGTCATAAATATTCCCATTGCATTCACCATGTGACATATATTTGAGGCACATATAATTTGATCATTGTGCTATGAATATAACACCCCGATTTCAATCTATAGACTATTGTTACAGTTACAGTTAGTAGTGCTTCTGTACATCTGATAGAAAATTTGCATTAATACAATGTATTGTAATTCCATGCTTTTCGGTATTTACATAATTTCTCTTTTCATACAGTTTCTTCTTATGCCTCCGGTCTCTACTGCCAAAAGGTATTTTCATAAACACGCAATGCTGCTTTGCAATGATAAACATTGTATTGTCAAATAATGTATCAGGACACATATACCACACGCACAGATGTCTGAGTAAATTTTGCCAAAACAAACATACCACAAAGTTTTTTGGACAGTTTAGTGGATGCATGAAGTCAATGACTACATATTCTCAGTAAACACACACTGTTAGTGTCACATGTAATATATCACATTTACAATAGCCATGTTTTACCTAGTTTGACAACCGGAAAATAAGAATGCTATTTTTATTATAATAAATGACACTTGGTTTAATTAATATGATGTTACCTACATGTCAATCATGCATAGAGTGGCCTATAGTGTTTAAATACTTAAGTATATTCTTTCAACATGTTAGTGTAGCCTGCTATGCTAGTGCTATATTAATATTTAATCAATATCAATGGTTTATTCAACTATCATGATACTGTACCATCACTTTGGTAAAACCACAGTGACAGTAAGTCAGTTCTTGATAAATGCAACAACGTATGAGACGGTCAACTAGCAAACACAGTTTATTAGACAGCAGTTTAATACCAATAACGTTGTATTAACACTGTCTTCAGAAAACATCCCATTCCTAACAACACACACACACACACACACACACACACACACACACACTCACACGAATAGCATACAAACGTGGCTTAACAACAACAAGCAAGACTTTAACAGGACAGTTGATCATTATCAAACTACTTACTCAAAGGCGATATAACTCAAAAACACAAAAACGAACGGTAGATAATCACAAAATACATGAATAAAGCAGATTTTACTTACAATGCCGTCTTTGTTGTCCTCGTTTCAGTTTACGGGAGATCAAAACGTAAACTTCCGTTGCGTTACCGGGGTAAACCTCAAGAATGGATATTAAAAATACATTGAAAGTCTTATAGCGAGAGGTCGTGAAGATCTAAAGCGCCATTTAAAGCTAAAAACTGTTTAGATGTTTAGGCGATTAAACGCCTGCATGCAGTTTTCATCGCTTCCTTTACCGCCTGATCACGTGACGCTGCTGGCATCGCTCTGTCAGAGCTGCGCGAGCTAATCTGTATAATCCTACAATCAGAAACAGCTTGACGTGTTTTTTCCTCTATAAATGTTAATATAAATATAATTATACAAATTATAAGATGTTACAAACACCATTAACTAATTAGCTGTTTACCAATAAAATGTACAAAACGTGTACAATCGTCATTATTTCCATTCTAACTTTGAGGCTGTTTTATCATAGGGCCACATGATGCATGCGATGGTTTCTGTTGTGTTTTATCAGGTCTGTTGTTTTGTACTATACCATAATAGCCTACTTTGATCTTTGATGAAAAAATAAAAACCATCAGTATTTTAAATTAAAACACCATTAGCTTTTTTCATCAAAACAATAACAAATACATTTGTTTTGGGCACAGAATACATCTTCAGAAGACACCATATAAATGTCCATTAAAGCCAGTAACAATTCCTATTATAATGATAAAATCCATTAAATGTTCTGTTGTGTTTCGGGCATTATATTGGGGATATATAGCAGGGATATATACAATGTTACTGAGTGATTATCATATTTGTGTTTATTTACATGGAAACCCAAAGCACCCAAATGCCTAAACAAAAACAAACAAACAAATAAGAAACAACACATCATTGCTCTTTTTGTTAGTATGCAGTTTAGGTATATGGTAGTAATAAAATATATAATGTGAGTGGTGGTAATGTAACAACGCATAAAATGCTTGCTAAGGTCAAAATAAAAATGTATCTGTATAATAGATATGAATATGTGTAGAACTAAAATATGATAAAATATTATATAGTTATTGTGTTAGTTTCGTTTTGACAAGGCGGTTAAAAATGTGTACACATTAGGAGAGTGTTAAACCCTAAACGCTCATTTATACATCATCTATTCATTTGGAGTGCCATGACTAGAAGTCAACAATTCAATGTCAGCTAATATGTAGACAGCAAATATGCAAAAACGCAGAGACATGTGAAATACAGGATATTGAAAAATGTCTTCATGAACACTGTATTATTGATAATCCCATATCAAAAGCAGGAAAAACACACTAGGCCACACGTTACTGCAAAATCAATTTTAATATAGAAAACAAGAATGACAATGCAAGCTCAAAGCGAACAAGCCTTTCTCAGTCCCCAATATATTACTATACAGTATCTATTCTGTTTATGCAACATACATAAAGGACACACGGATAGAAAAAAGGTTTAAAGGACCGTTATAGAATGTTAACTTATAAAAACACTCATAAAACCACGCACGGTATAATTCATTCACACGTTCATGCATTCTTGGTCTCTGTGTGAGTGAAATCAAACTCAATGATCAGTCTTAACAGAAATTGCCTCTGGCTCACTGCAGCAAAGGTTTCTGGGAGATTGAGTTTTAGCGGTTGCCCTCCATGATATTCTTCAGACATCCAGCAATGAACCTTTCAACAGCCAAATAATAAAACATTTAAGACAATTTCTAAAATACAGTAAACAATCTACGGAAAGGAATGCTTGTAAGACATATTAGATTATAGTTTAACATTGGTCCATCAAAGCATTTTAAGATTTGATAAGATGATCAAATAAGAGTGATTTCTTGGTGCAACACTCTTTCACAAACTTTTGTTACAACACATACAACTTTTATACAACATTAAAGTGGGTAAAGATATAGAGAAAATGTGCTTTGAGTAAGTTTAATTTTGCAGACATCATCCCCCGAATTCATGTGCCTTCTATCGAGATCAAAAATCTCATCCTCAGCCAGATTTTAATCAACAACAATGAATCTGCAGAATTTTATAGCAACATCGAGGTCACAAAGAGTTTTGCTTTGAGTTTTTCTGGCTGGTGGGATGAAATATTGCTGGTTTTGAAAGATGATAATAGAAAGTTTCAGGGTTCAATCATGTCAAACTCTTGTGGCACAATAATGTTAAAGTCCCTTTAACTTTTGTATTTTTATAAGTACTGTTTAAATGTATATATATTTGTAGTTGTTGCTCTTTTTTGTTTTCATAGTTCACACATAATAAATTCATCATTTACTCACCCTCAGATTGTTCCAGACCTGTATAAACGTCTTTGTTCTGCTAAAGGAAGACATTTGTAAGAAATTCAGTAACTGAGCAGATCTCGTCCCCCATGTGCTGCCATAGTACATTTATATTTAGTCATTTAGCAGACGCTTCTATCCAAAGCGACTTACAGAGAGTTCAGGGAGCAATAAAGCGATATGTCATACAGGAGCAAGAATACAATAGGTATAGGGAAAATAAATATATGGAAGTCAATAGGGGACGATCTGCTCGGTTACTGACATTCTTACAAATATCTAACTTTGCGTTCCGCAGAACAAAGACATTTATACAGGTTTGGAACAAGGTGAGAAAATGACAGAATTTTCATTTTTGGGAGAACTATCCCTTTAACTTTTAATTTAGGCAATTATGTAATGCTTTTGTCATTTAATAAACGATTTATTTATTTTTAAACACACTACCCACCACTAATCCACATAATTCCAATGGGATACCACACATTGAACATGCATTGAACCCGGGCGATTGGCTTAATACAAATTGGGGGAAGGAAACAGTGCATTCAACTGCACATCAGTCCATCGTTGGCTCTAGAACCCTCTACTTTCTCATTTGAAAGGGTTTTTAATGTAACTATTACAGTAGTTCTGCTAGACCCAGGCAGGGAAAGTCTCCAACCCGGCTATATCCAAAGAACCTGTAAAAACATTCATATTCAGAAAGCAAAACAACATTTCTTATCATACTATACGCATACTCAGAACGATAAGACATAATATCTCCAGTGTGGGGGTAAATAAAGAACAAAAACAAGACAAAAACGAAATAAACAATTAGAAAACGACAACAGACAGCAGTGCTTAACAATACACAACCACAGTTCTGACAAACACAACATTCGTCCAGTTGCTTTTATATGCCTAGATTATAAAGTAGGCTAAGGAGTCGCTGTTCTTTTGTAAAATAACAAACAACAACAAAGAAAACATTTATGATAAAAAGAAGAAAAGGATTGTACAAGAATAAAAAGTAAAAAAAAACATCTCAAGTGTCTATGGATTGGAAAAGCTCTTTGAGTCCCAATGGAGATGTGAATGCCTTTCATGAAGTGTACATTTCCAGACCTCCACTGGATTCCTAACGCTCCGATGACGCTACATTGTGGCTACAATGTTCCCACTGACCGTCTGCAGGAAGAGTATCCATTCCTGACGTATCGTCATGGTAACAGTTTATCCCCCAGGTTGATTGAGTAGAGCAGGTGTCAGTCATAAGAGGGGAGCAAAAGTTCGCAGGGTCTGGTACAAACTTTGAAAGGAGGGTCGGTCGGAGATGTCTCGACTCCAGCAACGCATCATGACCTCAAACAGATATGATGGACAGAGCGGAGGCGCGGAGAGACAAATCTAAACATAGGGGAGAGAGAAAAAGACAATAAGCAGAAGTTAATGATAACAAAAAGCAGAAGTTATGAATAAATGTGACGTAACGCATGTAAGATTATGCAATGTAATCTTTTAAAATCAACTCGCATCAGTTTAAACTCCTTTGTGCGACTTCACTACACGCTTATTGTGGCCAAAATAATCAAAATTATACTATTACAATATATTGTATTGTTATTGCTGTAATTTCCTTTAAATAATAATTGTGTTTTTAAATAAATATTATAAAAATTATTGAAATCAAATTTATCTTTAACAAAAAATAAATGGGGGGTGAAATTTGAAAAATTTATATTGGGGTGAACTTACCCTTTAAATCATTGAACTATGCTGGGACGACGGAACTTGCAACCATAGTTGGCTAAAGATGCTTTTGGGAAACACACCCCAGACTGACACTCAATATTTGCAAAATGATTGTAGGTGCAGTATTGACACAATATCCATAATCATTCATGATTGACATTTATAAGTTACTCATCACGTTTAATGTCAATACCGGTATATGGGACACTCCTACATCACTAATAATATGAGCAACTTTTCAGATTATGTTTGATAAAGAAAATAAAAGCAATGGGGTATATGCATATGGCCAGCCAGATAAACCACTTCAGTTCTCATTGCGCTGAGGTAAGTTTTCATCAAGTGATAATGACGTATTTAGTGAGAAAACGTTCAAATTTCAGTGAACCGACAACACTATGGCTGAACATCGCTTTGTGATCAAGCCTCGAGTACTTCGATTTTTTCATATTTGTGGATGTGGCTTAAAACGGATAGACATACCTGTCTTCCCTGGTTTCTGAAGAACTCTCCTGTGTTTTCAATGACCTGCTCATCAGACAGAAGACTGTAGGGCTGCTCCTTACAGAGAGTGAAGATCTCCCAAATAGTTACCCCGAACGCCCAAACGTCGCTGGCTGTTGTGAACTTACCCTAAAACACATGATGTATTGACAAAGAAAGCCATTTTAAACTGATGTTTCTAACTTACAATGCTAAATCTATCAACAAAACAAACAAGCTTTCCAATACACTCCACCCAACTTTCTGTTTAAATATGAACAACAAAGTCAACACAGGAAAGAAAATTGTGCCTTGCATATGACATGTAACATAAAACTTTTCTAGATTTCCTTATTCTTACTTAAATTGAGTATGTAATTGGATTGCATACTGTAGGTTGAATGTCGTACGAAGCATTTTACTGTTGTTATGGACGTGGACAGAACCCAAGCGCAGGCAGACATTTGTCGAACAACAAGACTTTATTCCAAAGCAAAAACCCTCGATGGGGAAAACAAGAACAAAACAAGACTAAGGTGCAAAGGAAAAACCTCCCACAAGGGGGACAAAACAAACAAAGTGCTTAAAATAACAAATAAACTATAATCCTCAAACTCACAAACAGGAACACTGGTAATCCAAACGATGCAGGACGGACTATGGCATGAACATTTAAACAATGAACCGACAAGGGAACAGAGGGAAACTGGGGCTTGATAAAAGGAAACACTAACAAGGACTGATGACACAGGGAGAGTGGCCACAGGTGACATGTATGAAACACTAAGGGAAAGCTAACAGGAGGATTGCACGAGGCAGGTGAGGGGACTGAAACACTAAGGGAAAGATGGACCAGGTCTGGAGACAAGACTTACACTAATGGACTGCTAACCGGGGAAACAAGGGGGCGGGACTAAAGGACGTGACACCGGAGAGAGAGCATGGCTTCTCAAACCAAAACAATGCTCCTTCTCCACACAAAACACATGGGACTGACATGATCCTGCCACAAGACTCGAAAACCAAGACAAGGAGAGGCAGGATCATGACAACTGTATACTTATTTACTGCGTACTGTGTATGGTTATGTATGCAAATAAATATAAAAAATAAATGTGAAAATTAAAATATACAGTCTCTCTCACCAGCAGGATGCTCTCCCAGGCCATCCAGCGTATAGGCAGTACAGCGCGACCTTGTATACGATAGTAATCGCTACTGTACAGGTTTCTACTCATGCCAAAGTCAGAGATCTTTATGGTGAGGTGGCGGTCCAGGAGACAGTTTCGTGTGGCAAGATCCCGATGCACAAAGTTCAGAGAAGCCAAATACTTCATGCCAGATGAGATCTGTACCGACATGTGCAACAGATCTGCTATGCTGAAGAGACACAAAAATAAAACTGACTCGTTTCGGTATCAGACACTAAATCAGGTTGAATATCAATTGTATTTTCAATATCGAATTGATATGTTACTGTATTCATTCGAAAGCAAGATTTTTGTAGGATTCCCAAGATCTGCCCTGAGTTTAACCTTATCATTTTCAAACCCGTCACGTTTTCCATCATATCTAACTGTAAGGTTAATGTAAGGAATTTAAAGGTTAAGAATGTTACGCTTGAATTTGACCTGCACGATAAGGATATTGACCCCAGTGTGGAGATGAAAGTGTATAAATGTCCGAGGCATACATAACGACAGACACACCTGACAGATGGAATGTTGTTGGCATGTGTAAGTGTGCTCTCGATCTCTCTCTGCGACAGGAACATGTTGAGATCTCCGTTCTCCATGTACTCGGTTACCATGCAAAGCGGATCCGAACTCACGCACACGCACAGCAGCTGAATGATGTTGGGGTTGTTCAGACGCGACATGATCTTGATCTCCTTCAGGAAGTCATTTCTAATGTTGAAGAAAGTGAAGGTCAATGACACCCTTAATATATATCAGTGAATACAAATATGCAAGATCTAAAATCCTTCAAGGTTAGTGACCTGCCTGAACGTGACACATTGATACCAATATAGGATATAACTACTTTCAACAGGTAGTACTGTCATGATATCAGGCTTTCACTACTCGGTTATTGTGGCAAAAATAATCCTCACAAACATTATATTGCGTATTAGGCACAAAATAATTTTCGTGGTGCTGATATTTTCACGTTGTGGGCTTTTTGTGGGGTTTTTAAATACATAAATGATGCTATCCATCAAATCTATCTTTCATTTCATTTTCTCTGTGTTTTGTCTTTTATTTATCATGCACAGAAGAACTCACGATAATGATGATATTGCAATATCTATTGAAAGGACTTCAGAATAAAGCTGACGGTATTATGATGTGCGTAGAATTAATACAATATCAATAATCGTTGTGTGTTATTATCACGTTATTATCAATACCGGGAAATTGTGACACCCCTACTTACAGTATTATTGCAGATACATTCCACCACCCCGTCTTAATTACAAGTGGGAAACTTTCCACATTTGGGAAGTATAGAAACATGGCAGAAGCTGGTTGGTATTATTGATCATAATCCATTTTTAATGGAATGTCAACCGTACACAATTGCTTGTGCACATTTTATTGATACCTGGCATTGCTGGTGGCGTCCGATCTAAGCTGCTTAACTGCTACCAGTGCCGGCCTGCCATCCTGCTCGGGCAACGGGGCGCCTTCTCCCAAAAATTCTGCCAAACCCTCGGCCTCACACAAGTGCACCTGGAAACGGCAAAGACAGAGAACCATATAGCATTTCTTGAATATCTTTGAACTACCATGCACATACCACATCATATGAATATTATATATATATATACATATTTCAAAACAGTCCATAAAGAGTAATAAATCAAGTATGTACAAACACCAACAAAACACATAGCAACAAAACAAAAAAAATCCTCCAGCTGTGGTTTGTAGTGGGTGTCGCAATTTTGTATTCCACTGCGTGTCCTCTCGACTCACCTCCCCGAACTGGCCTTCTCCCAGTTTCTCTCTAAACAGTAGGCGCTCTTGAGGGAACTCGGCCACAGAAATTTCCTTCCGAGTGAGGGAGTCAACGGTGAGTGCCGGAACGGCGTACATATTGCTCCCGGTGACCCCCTGAAGGCTTATGATGTCTGTTTCAGCGTAATGGGGCACACTGCTCTGAAAATTCTGATGGGGGGTGCACAGGGTAACATCGGGCTCAGCGTACCCTCCACCACAGGCTAAAGAGAGACAGAGACAATGATGACTTTTGGTAGGCTGTTTATCCCAAAACACGATATGTTCCTCTTTATCAATTACTGTTATAGTTGTATAGTGTGAACTCTGAAATTCTCTTAAATTCAGAATGATCTTTAAAACAATGTCTTGTTATGGGTTTGAATGGGCCTTAACTCAAAAATTTTATTTCACAGCATGTTAAATACACTATGCAGCGATTTCCCGGACAGGGACAACCTTAAACCAGGACTAAGCCTTAATTTTATAAGGGCATATAAGTCGTTTTTGCAAGCATTCCTTACGGCTGGAATACACTACAAGACTTTTAAAATCTGAATAGGTTTTTTTTAAACTAGACATCATACACTTGCGATGATGGAGAGGAATGAGCTACATTGTATGAACATGTTGAAAGTGTGTCAACGTGGAAATAATAATAATAGGAAAGCTCTTTGAATAATTTTAACTTCGAGAAATGGCAGTGGAAGGGAAAGGCTCGCTCACGGCAAAAGTTTAGTAGTGTATTTTAGCCTTTCCAAAAAGCATTCCTTGTGTGCATTTTAAGAAAACACAATGGCAATGGTGTATTTTAAGATATGTCAGTGCAAGTTGTTTTTAGTTTGCACAGCTCTAACATTGAATTTAGTCACAGTATTATCAATCCCTGTCTGGGAAACCTCCCCTGTATATTTAAGCATTCTTGCACTTAAATGTTTTATTTCTACACGCAGCAGCAAGCACACAAATCTCAGCTTCTAATGCTTTGGCAATACGAATGTACAACTATGTTATACTAATACTATACAGTATTTAATTTTAAATAATATTGAATTAAATATCTTCCTCATGTTGAAAGTTTGCACTGCTTGGGAAAAAAACAATTGCACAATTAAAAGGTAAGGTAAAAGTTAACCCATTTTAAGGTCTATGTCCCATCCCTGACTTTTAAAAAAAAATACATATTTTGCCTATAATTGAACTAAGGTGTACTAAAATGTCATTCCATATTTTTATCATATCATTATATTGATATCGACTGGACAGTGAAAGATACAGTGATATGAATTTGAGCTCATATCACCCACCCCTAACTACAGTGACTTAAAACTGAGAGAGAGAGAGAGAGAGAGAGAGAGAAATCAAGAACAGAGAAAAAACTAAGGGATCTGGGTGTAAGAGAAATAAATCACCCACTAAAAAGCAAAAGAAACATCTAGCTTTGGATCTTACCCTCACGGAATCCTCAGATCAGACGGAGTTCACACACAGCATCTGTACTGTCAAAGCTAAAGAAAGCAGGACTACAGAGTGAAAGAAAGGAAAAGAATAGACAGGCAGCATGCAAAATGATTTACAAGGAATCAATGAATCAGAGTTCACGTTAAACATGTAAAAGAGAGAAAATAGTCTCATGATTTCCTCACCCTCATGCCATCCTTATCATTCACAAAACTTCGTTTTTAGAATACATCTGAACTTTGTATTACAATGTTGTCATTGTATCTTCTTATATGGGACATCCACACACAGAACATCACAAAAGTAATCCAGACGACTCAAATAGCTTAATATGTAATATAAAGCAAAACACTAGTGTGTTAGAAAGCGTAGCATTTTGAGCGTATTTAGCGGAAACCAAAACAAATGCATACACTTTCAGTGATACAAGGTGACACGTAGATATACATCTGGGGTGGAATGAGGTTGAGTAAACTTTGAGAGAATTTTCTTATATCCTTCAAAAGAAGAAAGAGAAAAGTATATGAGGGGCAGAGGTGCTCAGTATTACACTGAACGAGAACATTCCAGCAGGCTTTCTTCTAAAACCCAGTAAGATGATCACACGGCAGAGCGCTTAAAACAGTATGATGCTTTGAATGGGGAGAGCTATTTGTGTGGCACATTAAGAGCCTTTCACATCAATCACTGATGTTGATACGGATGCCACGTTTAAAGGCCTTATGTAGTCAGTGGACTATATAGACAGTAAGGCAGCTCACTAGGGTGTGTGTGTTTACCAGAAGACGCTGCGCTTTGGGACAGCTCTGGGAGTTTGTTTCTGAGGGCAGCGGGATCCTGATACTGGGGATCCAGCAGGAAGATCCTCTCATAGGGAGGGTCGAGTGACACGCGGGGGGGAACCGGAGGGGTCTGCAGGATTATAGTGTCGCTGCTAGAAGACAGACGCACCGTTACCTCCTCCTCCAAAATACGTCTCGGAGCCTGAGCGAGAAAGGCTTGACTGTAATGGCTGCTTGATCAATTATGATCTAAAGGCTGGCTAGTGAATTAAAACAAGCACACATACCTTCTCCAGTACTTTACACACGTATTGGCACCACAAAATCAAGAAGATGATGACCACCAATAAAAGAATAATAGTCACCAGACAGCCAATCAGAATCGATGTGCTGCCCTCTTCAGGGGGGCCTGTCTTTGGTGTTGTGTTGATGTCTGAAAATAGACAGAGGGTCACATTGTTTATGTATTTTTGCTTTTATCCAAAGTGACTTCCAATGCATTCAAGGTGTACACTGTATCAGTACATAATAAACAAACATTACATTAAAAAAATAATTTTATTAAATGAATTACTCTTTTGAAAATGTCTGTTCATTTTATCCACTCTTTACCTGGTTTTTGTGTAGTACTTTCTAGTTTGCTGTTAACTTCATATGAGGGCGGGGTAAACACTGGGGGCTTCTGGGTTGGAAGCACATTGGTGGCTGCAATGCAAAATAATTGAAGGCAAAATAAACTTAAATGCGCATTTATCGCTCTAAACGTGTACAGGTTATAAACAACAAGAGGATTTGGAAATATAAGATGGAGAGGAATGAGCTACATCGTATTAACATGTCGTACCAGACTGGAACGAGATCTCGCTGAACAACATCCAAGTGTCAGCAAAGCAGAACCGGCAGCGTAGAGCCGTGGCTGATCTGTGCTTCAATGGAACCGTCACGTATCGAGCGCTCGGGTTCCGGTCGTCCAGTACGGTGTGAAACTCCACCGCCTCTGGTTCCCACTCAGAGATTAGGTGCAGTTTATACACGCAGGATACAGACGCAAAGATCTTCACACCCCGAGAGAACATGTTGTTACTGTGAACCTGTTAAAAGGTATAAAATAAGACACAAACAGATTTGTAGTGAATAATGTATTTAAAGGGATAGTTCATCCCAAAATAAAACTTCTTTATATGCCCTCATGCTTGTTTGACTTTTTTCTATCTGCAGAACACAAGATATTTCGAAGAACATCGGTTCCCATTTATTTCCTTTGTGTGGGAACAAAACCAATGACACATTTCTCACATTTCTCTACTTATGTTTCCACATATACAGGTTTTGAGAGTGAATAAATGACAGAATTTAGATTTTAACACAAAGCCCATTTTTCACACTCGCCTTCATTGAGGTGAAGTTTCTTTGTCTGTCGAACTCAAACTCCATCTCCACATATCCAGGTCCCAAACTGTCATTCCTCCAACCCACATAGTCATATCCGGGCCACAGTCTGTATTGCCTCCAATGTACAAAATCATCCTGACCAATCACGCCATCCGTCAGCTGACCCAGCCCTCCGGACAGCTTCCTGTGGGACCAGTGCAAGACAGGAAAGACTCAGCTTTTGGCGAGGAGTGATTCGCCTTCATTCGAGAACTTTAAGACAATCGTGATTGTTCTGCTATAGAATGACCCCAAAACCACCACAATCTCGGGGTTGGCAGCTGGCTTTGGAAAGTCGGGAAAAGAAGGATGTGGAACCAATGTGAAGCAACAGATAACCTTCAAACTGTGTCCAAAGTTAATTTTTAAAAAAGGTCAGTTCACCCAAAAGCAACAATCGGGTCCGATTGACCAAGTTGGTGTTCATCAACAAAAGCATAGTGATGTGATGGCTTTACTTACAAAAACGTCCAAAACAAACACAGCACACACTTACAAATGTAATTGAGTCAATAATTATTTGTGCACTACATAATTTTGAACCAAGATGGGAGCAGGAATAAATCACAACTTACTTTAAGCCAAACAATCCGATATGCCCCTCTATCGCCATCTCTGTTAAAATGTATAATTGCAGGTTGTGTTCTTATCTTTACCAATATTGAAGTCAAACTGACAATTCCTACAAATATTTTACATTACAGCTCAACTTGGAAATCGTTATTATAACCTTATTGTTAATTTTTATGTACGTAATTACAACATTATGATTATTATTTTATCTGTTGAACACATAATGAGATATTTTGATACATGAGGGTGAGTAAATGATGACAGAATTTTCATTTTTGGGTGAACTATTGGGGTGAACCCGATAAGACGAAAGACGAGTGTAGAATGACATCAGGGTGATTAATGACAAATTTTCATATCTTCTAAACTATACACATAACATTCAGCACTTTATAAATCACCTGCGTTTCAGTGCACCGTCGTACGTGGAGTCATTAAGTGGCATGTTGGGGTATCCCGGAGCCATCATGGTTTGACCCTCTGGAGAGCTATAGGCTGTCAGGCCATCTGCACACCAGGGGGGAGAGAGAGACAAACTTTAATAAGTTTTAGCTGTAGAATGTCATTACTCATTTCTCTTGGCTCATGTTTAAGGCACTCGAGGAACTGAGGTCAAATTAAATAAAGCTGCAGAAAATCAGACACCAGGGGGTCGATCTACATAAACTACAGCTGTTCTCATGTGAAGCTCTGAGAAGGTCTGTTACCCATAAGAAAGAACAAAACTGAACTTGCATGATCTGTCCAAGCTCAAGAGTAAAATCTAGTGCATATTTGTGCATGCTTGTCTACAATGTTCAAACAAGAGGATGACCTGGAATGGTAGCACAAATCCTGTAGTTATATGGAGATTTGCTAATGCTCCATACAACACAACATTTAATTAAATAAACAAACAATAAAACGAAAGTAAAAGGCCACACAAACATAATTAAACAACATAAACTCCAGGCTTGGTCCTCTCTAACTGACAGTCCGGTCGCTCGATTCGAGACTCCCGGCTCTCGTCCCGCCTACCTCACTACATTTCCTAATTTGACTTTTAGGTTGCGAACAATGGAGTTAATGATGTAGGCGAAAAACTGGAAACTAGCACTTCCTGTGACATCATCCTGAAGTCAAGGGGTTATTTTGAATGGGTTTTTGCATCCTGATCTCACAGGAATCCGTAACAATTTTACGAGTTGGCTTATTATTTTATTAAAAAAGAAAAAGCAAATCGTAATAAAATGTACGAATGAGATTGTACGAATTCATACAAATAAGCCAGAATTAGCCACATCGTAAAAAAGTCTCGTTTTTGCCGTGTTTTGTGTTGGTTTAAATGCCTGAGAAAAGGCCAAGATTCTTATGACAAAACTTTTCAGGCCATAAAATGTTTATGCGTCATGAAAAATGTGGTTGAAAAACAAGATGCTAGAAAACAAGATGTCATCGCAAAAAAAGAACAAATGCAACATGGGCATAATTCCCCCAAAAGGTTTGTGAAGCAACATTAGTAAACATGTTTTTATTAAAGTTTCGAGGCTTGATTCTTATTTATAGCCTAAGATTAGCTTTTCCGGCAATCGAATTCAGGCTTCAAAATTCATGAAAGTTGGTAAAACATCATAAACTGAACTGAAAACGTGATAGCAACTAAATAACAACACTACCTAACATATAAGGTGTAAAAATTACTTACCCTGCCAGAGACATCCGAACAGCTCCACTCTCATACACACCGTGTGTACAGCATCAGTGACAGGGATCAGACGCAGGAAGCGAGTGATGAGGGGAGGATGAAGATCTCGTACCACGGAGTCGTACGTGTTTACATTTCCCATTATAATCTGTAAGGCAAAATTACATTACTCTAAACCTGCCAGGACTAAATCAAGTTCACCTCAAAATCGCAAGAAGTCTAAACCTACAGTAAGTAATAAACCATTTAAACGGTCTCTTTACCCAGCTTTAAAACAATACTAAGAAGTTTAGCATTTTACAGAACGTTCATTTTTACAGAACTTCCCACTGATGTACAAAATATTAATGATCACGTCATCTTTTGTACCTCACTGCCAGAGCGATTTCTCCAGGGTATCCAGCGGTGCCCGTCACGACTGTACTCCAGGCGGTACTTGCGTGCGTACTCGTTGCCGGAATTCCGTGCGTAACGACCCTGCGTAGCAACCACGGTGAGGAAGATGAGCTGACGAAGGTCGAGCTGAAGATACTGAACATCTGAGGGCTGCAGTTGACCAGCAGGACACCAGGCACCATCTCCCTCCTCTCTGTTCAACCTGAACAACAAACGAAACAAACTGTAAGTAAATAACATTACATGGACAGAAAAATAGTAGTTAAGTTAAAGAGTGTACACTTAAAGCTACGAGAGGTGCCTCGCTTAAGGTGCAGGACTCGAAATGACCACTATCTTGTCTATGTTACCTTGCATATTGTGGTCCAGTGGTTTCATACCACTGGCTGGAGGCAGTGATGTCATCGTTTTGGATCCTCCCATCCTCCATACCAAGAGAATATCGACATTGAGCTGCGGAGAGCAAAGAAGAAGAAAATGACGTACATCAACATGAGCCCAACAGCCAAAAATCAATACGTATTATGCCAGCCGATAAAACTAAATATAATATAAGAAAGTAAATATTAAAAGATGCCAAATTACAGTTAACGTGAGTTACAGCCTTAAGTTGCCGGATTGTATAATGTTTGACATAATGTTAGTCTCAATGTCCATCGGCTCAATTTCTTCTCAAAAGTACTTCCTTTCAGCCTTATTCGATATGAAGATTCTCATCTTTGCAGTATTCATTGTTGTGCTTTGAATACGTATGTGAACTTAGAAAAGAAGCATACTGAAATATGGGGCATCAATTGAAAAGTACTGTGAAGAATCTTTACATATTAGGTTCCTATAAATCTGGCATGTGTAAGTGCGTGTGTGCGCTCATGTTACCTGGGTCTATCTGGGCATTGACCTTAGTTTGTAAGGCCAGCAGCAGATAGAGCAGCATAATGAGACGTCAGAGCCTGCCAACAGACAACAGTACAGACTACATCTCTGCAAAAAAGAAAAAGAGAGTGAAATATTTCCATTTCAGTTATTCGGGTGATGCCTAAAAGTATTTAGACATTTAATTATAAGTTAATGTTATTACATTATATCTATCCAAGTTTCGCTTATTCGCAGGAAAGACAACACAAGCATCCTTTCAGAGCAGGGTGAGTACACTACCAAGTGTGTGAATTTTCGGTGTGCATTAAATATTACATTAAGTTTAAGTGCAGAAACTGAGATACTAAAGTACACAAAACAGACGTAATGTCAGTCAACTATGAATTCTTAGTGTTTCATGCACAACCATTACAACACTAAGCAGTTTGCAGTTTTTACATGGTTTACACTGTATATGTATATCAGTCAGCTGTTGCACTCAATATTACGAAATACATGATCAAATCTCATCCTTTTTGCAGATGCTACTTGGTTTGATATTTTATTATATATATATTTCTATGAAATTCATTCACTCAAGTGTCCAAATACTCTTGAAGGTAGAATTGACCTCATGACACCACTGTGCACGAGATCATACGTTTTTTAAATCTTATGAAAACCCACAGGTCACATTAGCATCACTGTTATGCTAACTATGCAGACAATGCAAGTGCAGATGTGGTTGAGGAATCACTGGCAAATCTGTCCTATTTAGATTAAAATTCTCATCATTGTAAATAAAACAGCCACTTTTTGAAATGCACAGTGTAAATGCGTTTATAAATATGAATATCCTCTGTTGTGATCATTATTTCTATACATAAAAGAGGAAAGAGGCATAACATAAAACAAGACAAACAAATGGATAATGGTACTCATTTTCATCAAAATAGTTACTGTCTGTTTATCTGCAATATTGTGCACACAGAATTTCACATTAGTAAAAGGAGAAAATCCCGCTCTCACACAAATCCAGACATATTCAGAAGGTTGCAATCCATTCCAAAACCTCTAAACCTTCAAAATTCTTGCACTATATCATTAGCGGTGTTTGCTAGCAAGCATCTATTATTATTATTATTGAGCATAGATTTAAACAAACCCATAACATTAACATTAACATTAAGTATTGAATTCACCAAATTCACCACGTGTGTGGTGTGTAAATGATACCTCAAATCATGTGGCTTGAGCAGAGGTGGGCTGGAACCTTTCTATACAATTCCCCTATAAATAAATTATAGACGAAATCCGAGTCTACACATCTAAATATCACAATACAACATAGTAAGCATGCACAACATTATGGCATTATGCAAATCTGATACTTTTATAAATGTATGTAAGCATCATTGAATGCCTCAGTCATTTGCCGAGGGTCTGGGGCCATGTTTCATCACTGGAAAGAGTGAAATAAGAGTTGTTGTTAGTAAAGACAGTGTGCAGTTCATGTGTAAGCTTGAGTGCTTTTTTACTGTGGAGGGTCTCTTTCCCCAAACCTCAGACCACAGGAATGTGTCTGATTTCATGAGTGTATCACGCCCCATTCATTTCTCCGGAGACAATTACACACACCGTCATCATTTGCCATTTACTGTACAAGTTTATCGAGTTCACTTGTTTTCATTAGACAACTCAGAAGAGTACAGATCATCTCAATGGCACCATCAGATGGGTCGCACGCACACAGGTCAGATGGGCCACGCTTATGCGGTGAAGCAGTTTCGATCTGTAGTTTTTTTGCTTTTTCAGAGCATCTGCAGATGTAAATACCCTAAGGCCTATAGTAACAAAAAAAACTAAACATTTTTCAAACCCACTTACATGTTTTAGGAACCAACCTGAATATTCCCTGAGTGACAAAGTGTCTAAAAATTGCCGATGATAGTGCTGTTGTGTGAGGGCATAGGCAAACAAATACGTGTTAGTGATTGTTTGGGCGAGTGACTAAAGGAACCAGAAGGAGAGAGAGAATAAAGCGATGGAGGTTTCAGATGGTTTATGTAATGTCTGGCTCATATAGGTCTGTCCAGTACCGGGATTCCAGCCGTCTTGCTCATCTTTCTAAGGGACCTCATGTGACCAACCGTGAAAAAAAAAGGAGAGCAGCAAAACACTAACAGACCCGTTACAAACAATGCAGTGCTAATATTGCCGCTAGCATGACATACAGTATTGTTTTGAAGATTGGGTAAAGTTGGTTTTTTATTGCTACATAAAGTTCTTAACTTTGTCTAAGCTGTTTCTTAAAATTCTTCGGGAGAGAACTGACATACAGTACAAGTCGAAGTTTATCATTAATATGAATAGTATTGCTAAAACAATTTGGTTTAGGAAGAATATACATGATTCTTCATTGTTTTTTTATTTTAATTGGGCTGTTAAACGATTAATCGCAACTAATTGTATTTAAAGTTTTTGTTTACATAATAAAGTGTACTGTAATAAGTATGTAGAAAACAAACACGTTCATTTACATGTGTATATACATTTTAGCATGTCCATGTAATTTGATATTACATAAAAATAAAATATATTATATATTATTCTTAAAATTGTACATGTGTGTGTATTTAAATATACTAGTTTTTATACACATCACACACACACATATATTATGTAAACAAAAACTTTTATTTTGCATACAAATAATCGTTTGGCAGCCTTAAATTATAATTTTACACACAATGGTGAAACCTAATTAATTTGTGACTTTTAATTTGTGAATTATAGCCTTTCTATTTAATCTCATCATTGTCAGAAGAAATAATTATAGATCTCGTCCGGGTTAACAATTGCTCAAGAATCTTCTCAAGAAGCTTAATCTTCGACAACATCCTGAACACGTTATGTGTATATTAAAGTTTGTAAAATTTATTTAAATTATATTGAAATATGCAAATATGTAAATGAAAATTGTATGAAAATACATGTCCTTTATGGGAAAAGAAAGCATTTTTAAATACAAATCTATTAGTGTTATCGCAAACCATTGCGATATGCATACAGGTGGGTATGTGCAACATTTGAATCATTTTGACATGTTGTGCAGCTAAACTCTAAAAAAGTTCCAAGTCATATGCGATCCAGGCAGGATCAAGATTCTTAAATTCCAAAATTCCAGACTCTTACAACTTGCAAGTACACGCATGCATGCAGACAAACATGCGAAACTCATCAGGAGCATGCAGGAGCATGTTTGCTCAACCGAGTTAAACAGCAAGAGATATGTGAACCCGTGTTATTCACCATCATCTACACAACACGTTGTCCTACCACAAACACACGCGCACAAACACGCAGCTTTTGCTCACTTTCCTTCAATTTGGTTGCTGCATTGAGTTCCCTCAGTGACTAATCTTGAGAATTCCTGCCAAACATCTCACATTTATGCAACACAATAAACAATGTGCACGACGAAAGCACGAGAGCAGCTGGCATCTCACAAGAGAGATACAGAGCTAAAAGAGCCAGAACCATCATAAATGTCATAAATAATCTGATCCAACAATCAGCTATCCGCGTATATAACACCTTCAAGTGTACTTGAAACACACCACACAAGGGGAAAATCCAAACAAAATGTTTCAATGAATACCTTTTTTTTCGCAACTGCTTCAACGGTTTACGCCAAGATCTTCTTCAAACTGCTTGAAAGAATAAATGATACACTTTACATTGCAGCATTATTTACTGTAGGACAACGAAGCTCCCTCCTCCACCTGGAAAACATACAAACCATTCCTGAATTGAATCAAAGTTTTTGCTTTATAAATATTTCCCACACACGACTGACCTTGAACAGTCATTTGTTCTACGTTCTAGCACTTATCAGGTCTGAAACCAGCTGAGAACCCCTGCATGGACATTCCTTTGGTAAACTGCAGATAACTTATCACGATAGCATAGAATCTGCAGCACAGTTTCTCACGTTTACCACAGAACAGCCATCAATTCTAATAAATCAAAGGAAAGTTGGTTCTCATGCACAAATATGCAATCAGCGCAGCGTTTCAGATTATATTTTGTCCACACTGGTATTTACACTACAAAGGTTTTGGCAAACCGAGCTTAAGGGGAAAAGAGCTTGGAGGTCACATCATTAAAACAGCTCTAGCGATAATAGTGGTTGAAAATGTTTTAAGTTTTTTTTACTGCATTTCGGTTTTCTTCCACATTTAATCGTACTTTCTCAGCAAGTTTGAGCACATTTACGAGCGTTTATGCTTAAGGCATTTTTCATTAGTTAGGCAACATCTGACCTCTGCTCCGGCACACAACACTTGTTGCATCACAACAGGAAGAAGAACAGCCTGCAAGGCAAATAATATCAAAAAACGGTGAAGGAAACACCAGCAATGTTATATTATTCAAGAGTTCGCCCTCGCCGATAAACAGCTCCTTGTTGGGATAGATGATTGCAAATAAAATATTGCAAAGTATTTTCATTTTTTGGGTGAACTTTCCCTTTAAACGTCTCCATCGGTCTATTAAAAAGATATTTACAAAAATATAATAGAAAAAGGAATTCGTGCAACTCAATTTGAATCAATTCTCTAATTTCAATAAACCAAACCCCAACTCAACCCTCAGAAACCATGCTTTTGGATGAATTATCATTTGTGATACTTTAATTTGACCACAAATACCCTTATGTAATGATAACTACAGTAATACCATGGTTACATTTACTACACTTTTCTTCTATAATAAAACCATTGTACGTTTTTGTAAAGGAGCCCTCGATTAAACCTGCAGCATAACAATTATTGTCATATCTTGATTCTTTACAACATGGAGTGCAAGCTTGAGGTCTGTAAAAGGCCTCGCGCTCATATCTGATTACAGATGTGCACGGGAACGCGCTCTGCCGTATCATTTCGAGGAACGAGCGCGCGGCGCGAGAACCGCCGCCGGTGAGCTCGTGCAGAAACCGTAACCTTAAACACCATTATAACAGCGTTCGTACGTTAAAGTCGTTATTGCGCGATCAACTACTGACGACAACGACATCTGCAACGACTAGTAAAACAGTTAAACCGGCATCAACGCGGCCTGGTGTACGAAACATGACAAATGCAAACACACACAAACTCATAAAGTCAAAAAACGAACGCTTCAAGACAGAAGAGAGCTAAACAAGTAGCACAAAAAACACCGCCGTGCTAAAATACATCCCTTCCCCATATCAAATTCAGCGGTTCGTGCATATCAAACATCTCAAAACAACAAAATCTGAGATGATGTAAACACAAAAGCGCCCAAAGTTGACGAAACGAAGTTGAAACATCCACGAAACGTTTCGTTCAACAGTCAACAGTGTTTCTCAATCGCAACAAAGAAGCCAAAAGAGTCACCAACTTCAGTCTTGTCTTTCAAACTCTTTATCTTTTGCTCTAAGCCGACCGATTACCTGTTTTTAGGATCCTGGCGATTGTTTAGTCCCACATTCGAAGGTCAACGCGCAGTTACAGATGCTGTAGCATTGTGAGAAAGAGTTTATGTTCTTCAACGATGTTACAATGCATCGGAAGATCTGCTGCACAGCCCGAAAAAAAAAACACGTTCAATGTGAATTTTACATCACATCCCTCTTCCGGCCGCTCGGAGAAGGGGAGCAATCCCTGCAACACTGAACCGACTGAAAATAAAACAGTGTATCATCATCGGGCTATTATCTTCATTATGACTAATATTCGTAAATTCCTCATATCATTTATTAGTGTTGATATACATTGAGTGCAATTAGCAAGTGCAGGATATACAGTGAATAAATACAGAATACAATATTAGGAAATATTATACAGTGGGCTATGAAAATATTTGACAGTAGGTATGTTCTATGAAAATATGACAGTAGGTATGTACTATGAACAATATATACAGATGGCTATATACTATGAACATTAATGTACAGGTGGCTATGAACAGATAATAATTTTGACTAAACAATAGTGCAAGTGACTTTAGTGTGATGCAGTAAATGCAGTTATTGAAGTTACAGTGCAGTAGATTAATGCAGTTATTGAAGTTACAGTGCAATAGATGAGTAAATGCAGTTAATAAGGTTACAGTGCAGTAGATGAGTTAATGCAGTTAATAAGGTTACAGTGCAGTAGATGAGTAAATTAATAAGGTTACAGTGCAGTAGATGAGTAAATTAATAAGGTTACAGTGCAGTAGATGAGTAAATGTAGTTAATAAGGTTACAGTGCAGTAGATTAATGCAGTTATTGAAGTTACAGTGCAATAGATGAGTTATGCAGTTAATAAGGTTACAGTGCAGTAGATGAGTAAATTAATAAGGTTACAATGCAGTAGATGAATAAATGCAGTTAATAAGGTTACAGTGCAGTAGATGAGTAAATGCAGTTATTGAAGTTACAGTGCAGTAGATTAGTTAATGCAGTTATTGAAGTTACAGTGCAGTAGATGAGTAAATGCAGTTAATAAGGTTACAGTGCAGTAGATGAGTTAACGCAGTTATTGAAGTTACAGTGCAGTAGATGAGTAAATGCAGTTAATAAGGTTACAGTGCAGTAGATGAGTAAATGCAGTTAATAAGGTTACAGTGCAGTAGATGAGTAAATGCAGTTATTGAAGTTACAGTGCAGTAGATGAGTAAATGCAGTTAATAAGGTTACAGTGCAGTAGATGAGTTAACGCAGTTATTGAAGTTACAGTGCAGTAGATGAGTAAATGCAGTTAATAAGGTTACAGTGCAATAGATGAGTAAATGCAGTTAATAAGGTTACAGTGCAGTAGATGAGTTAATGCAGTTAATAAGGTTACAGTGCAGTAGATGAGTAAATTAATAAGGTTACAGTGCAGTAGATTAATGCAGTTATTGAAGTTACAGTGCAATAGATGAGTTATGCAGTTAATAAGGTTACAGTGCAGTAGATGAGTAAATTAATAAGGTTACAATGCAGTAGATGAATAAATGCAGTTAATAAGGTTACAGTGCAGTAGATGAGTAAATGCAGTTATTGAAGTTACAGTGCAGTAGATTAGTTAATGCAGTTATTGAAGTTACAGTGCAGTAGATGAGTAAATGCAGTTAATAAGGTTACAGTGCAGTAGATGAGTTAACGCAGTTATTGAAGTTACAGTGCAGTAGATGAGTAAATGCAGTTAATAAGGTTACAGTGCAGTAGATGAGTAAATGCAGTTAATAAGGTTACAGTGCAGTAGATGAGTAAATGCAGTTATTGAAGTTACAGTGCAGTAGATGAGTAAATGCAGTTAATAAGGTTACAGTGCAGTAGATGAGTAAATGCAGTTATTGAAGTTACAGTGCAGTAGATGAGTAAATGCAGTTAATAAGGTTACAGTGCAGTAGATGAGTTAACGCAGTTATTGAAGTTACAGTGCAGTAGATGAGTAAATGCAGTTAATAAGGTTACAGTGCAGTAGATGAGTAAATGCAGTTATTGAAGTTACAGTGCAGTAGATGAGTAAATGCAGTTAATAAGGTTACAGTGCAGTAGATGAGTTAACGCAGTTATTGAAGTTACAGTGCAGTAGATGAGTAAATGCAGTTAATAAGGTTACAGTGCAGTAGATGAGTAAATGCAGTTATTGAAGTTACAGTGCAGTAGATTAGTTAATGCAGTTATTGAAGTTACAGTGCAATCGGAGGGGTTTGGAAATTTAAAACTACACTCTTTAAAATGCTTAAGAACTACTACTTTAAGTTCTCCAAAGAACCTTTCATATTTCATTTTCCACTACAAATAACCCAATTCTTCATTGAACCGCACAGCCTAACAAATGACCTTTTAGGAAACTTTATTTTTAGGAGTGCAGCAATATAGTATATGTTATGGTCTTTATTGATCCAGAAGATTTGAAAAAAAATGGCCAGTCTCATCTTCCTCCCCAGTCCATCTTCACATGAACAGATGGTAAAGCAGATAAACGTTCAACATCAATGTCCACAATTATTATTAATATATGAATCACGGTACGCTTGTAAAAGGAGATCCCAAAATATGATATCATTTTTAATCTACTGAATCACTGTGTGAGCTCTCTGGTGACACAAGATAAACTATAATGCAAATTAATGCAATAAAGTAGTAGTGTTTTCTCTGCTACCTTTTGGAACATGCACAACTCAGCTTGAATACTTTTTAGTTTATTTTCTATTGCTCTGTTTTCCTACAAAAGTGCATACTTTAAAGAGTTAAAAATCGTACTTTTTGTTGGAAGAGTTTTACATACTTCGAGAATTTTGTATTTATTTTTAACTTCATTTGTGTTAACACACAAAGAGTACAATATCAATTGTAATTCTTAATTTGGGAAAATATTTATTCGGTCTCATCGCGGTGTTGTATTTGTAGATTTAGTCCATTAGGGGGCAGCAGAGACTCATTTCTGCCTATTACAGATCGACAGGGCGGCAGCTGTCCGCACATTCCTGAAAATATTTTTCTAGATTTTTTTGGATTAAGAAAGGAGTGATGCATGAGCCAACAGTGCTTCCTGGCAGTCAGGGAAATATGAATAAAACACACAGAGCAAGTGCCAGAATAAGAGCGGAGAAAATATACATCTCATTGCAGAAACTTAAGTGCACTTTATTACTATTTACACCCTTTTCATACATTTAATGCATCTTTGATCAGATGTTAGTTCAATAGATTTGTGTTTGTTCATACAGAATTTCAATGAACCCTTATGGGTCATGTTGTCACTCAAGGTGAATGTGTGTTTGTTAAAAGATTTAAAACAGTTTATTTTTCCCTGAGCGATACCTGTTACACATTAAAAAATTCCAGGCATTGTCATGTTTTCATAACCTTATGTGTAACGCTTACATGTCAAACGCTTACATAGTGCTTATTCATTCTAGCAGTGACCTCCAATTCCTCAGATGAACCAGTTATGAGTGGTTTGGCTATTTGGCTGACCATTGCGTGAAGAGAAAGTGATGAAGTGTTTGGGAAAGGCCTCTGTTGAACAACACTTGGATGAGGTAACATTATTTCCTCTTTCCCGCTGGCACGAGAGCGCGAGAGAGAGAGAGAGAGAGAGAGAGAGAGATAGAGAAAAACACGAAAAACACCAATTCTTGTGTTTATCTTGGAGAGAGTTTGGAAACACATTGATAACATTATTTTAGCAACTCTAAATCTATTTAAAATCATTAAAGACCTAACTGACCATTCAAAGCACCAGGACACAAGTCATGTTAAACATCATTATATCCAACTTATATTAATAGCGAAGTCTTTCTGTAGTAATGTATTTCAAAATATTTTACATGCATGACTAAAATACATGTGTGTTGCAATGACCCCTTTGACCCAAAATAACCGAAAAGTTGACAGAAATAATAAGTAATACAATCAGTTTAAGTAGCATGGTGTAACATTTGTTTCTAATATTCATTATTCTGAAGAACGGAATAGTGTTGGACACGAATTCAGACCAGAAGAGTGCTAAATTTAGCCCTGCCATCAATCAGTGAGATAACAGTCATGAAGAAACTCTCTATATCTCTCTAGGAATCAACCGGTTATTTTCAGAAACTAGTTCAGATGCTGTATCACTTAGATTGTACGGACGGTGTAAATGCGTATCAAGCTTGAGATTTCCAGGATGATAAAAATAGTATTGTTTTACAAAGTATAGAACTTGTTTTAAATCGTTTCTATTTGTTTTCTATGAAATATCGCGTTAATAACATAAATAAAAATCCTGTAAAAGATGAACTAAGATTCTAATTGTATTACAAGTATTCTGACATAATCAACTGATATGAGACATAGTGTAGTTTATATAACGGTTGTCAAAACTACTTTTCACATTTCCTCCATCATTGTTCTCTTCATTTAAGTAATGACTATATATGTGTGAGTATGTCTTGTAAAAACGTGTTTCATTTCTTAAAATCATGATTGTCCCTTAAATAATGTCATAGAAAGTATGTCAGAAAACAAATAAAACAATCTACTTCAAGAGCTTAGAACAACATAAAACATTTTTCAAATTTCTTACATTTGCCATTTACGCACATAATGATTCACTTTAAAACAGTGGTTTTCAAACTTTTTGCCGCAAGGCCCCCTATGTGTAGAGTGGTTTGCTTTGCCGCCCCCAAATAAAGACTTATCATGCTAAACTTCGAATTTTAATTCAATAAAAAACATATTCAGTTATACAATGCTGGAACATCAATTGTTTTGGTTGGTGGTCTTATTTTTCTGATGTTTGATTGCATAAAATCTATGATAAATCTCGATATTTCATAAAATGCCACAAATTTGTGGCCCCCCTGGATCCATATTGGGTACCCCCAGGGGACCACGTCCTCCAGTTTGAGAACCGTTGCTCTAAAACATATCCATAAAGACTACTTATCAGACTATAAGAATATTGTATGTGTTAATTGTAGCAAAAAACTAATATGACAAAGTGGTCCCTTTTCAAAGGAAAATTTGGCAATAAGTGTATGTGCCCACTGTGACATAGTTCATATAAAACTTTGTTATGTTTAAAATCGCATAGCAACAACAATGACCGGCTTATGAGATTTTATCAGATGTACAGTATGTTATGGGTAGGAGTGTTGTAACAGGTGCTGTAACGGTGACAAGGCATGCATGAGGGTTTCCTCTTGACATCCACCCCTAGCTGTCACTTTTCCCTATTTTAATTTTTGAAACAAAAATGAAGTCATGTCGTAGTCATGTTGATTCAGACTTGCTCTCTATTTCTGCAACACCCAGATTTTTATTTGTTCCGACCTGCCCGCAGACACACATCCACCCTTATTGAATACCTCCAATCCCAGAGCATGCCAGCACAGGAAGTTGAGAGTGAATATCAATCGTGGACACACATCTGCCGAACCGGTTTATTCCTGCTCTGCCTCCAGCCTGATGGAATGGACTCATGCCATGCACTGTGTACTTAGCGACTGAAGAAAAATGCTTGATTCACATGAGCAGACAAGTAAGTGGTGAATGTTGAGATGGGTCATATTTTACCAGAAATATTGTAAAACATTTATCATGAATTTCAGCTGGCCAGCATCCCAACAGGTGTTTGTGTGTGGGAGAAAGAAAGAGCCGGACAGAGGTGAATGAGGTAATGAAAAAAATCTCACACCCCTTTGTGACAGAAGATTGATGACACAACAAAGACACTTAAGCAATGTAAAGACATATTTGGTTGGTCACCATTGCATCAGCTTCCTTTCTTTTGGCATCCTTGCCCGAACTAGCTACAAATCAAATCAAGCTTAAGTTCAAATGCCAGTTTGAGACCCACACATTCTTTAATTACTTTGTCACCTCATCCTTAACATTCATATGGAGTGAGTTCACGGCTGCTTCAGATGTTTCTCACCTTTCTTTCGAAACAGATTCTCATCACATCCTGAATGTTTCTGATTCCTTACATTTCTAAAACAATTGTTAGTTTATGAAATATAGCCAACGGTTCTACATCTTTACCATACCTTCTTCATGACACAATATTGTCTTTCTCTATTAGCCATATTTAGACCCCAGAGTCATTTGATAAACTGATATACATACTTATAAACATACCATACATGTGCAGTCACTGATACACATTGATGATGTTAGGACAACCAACAGAACTTCGTGAAAAAATCACAGATGTGATCTCTTATACTCTCATCTATTAATTTCTATACATTAATGAAACAAAAGGAGAGTAAACAGAAACATTTGCTTAAGTATTCCTTACAAATATATATATACCGATCAAATATAAAAAATCTTTATGGAATTTTAGAAGAATTTCAGAAGAGATTCAGAAAGACTTCACAAAGTTGTTGGTTACTCATGTGTAGACTGTAAAGAAACCGTGTGAGACATCTAGCGTTTGAGCTTGGTATCTCAGTCTAAATTCAAAATATTGTAGAGGCAAGTTTAGCCAAGCAACTTGGTTTCTTTTGCTTGTTATCAGAATTGATATACTACAGGCACTCGATTATTTGCGAATGTGGCAGGTCACAAACGCCCACCTGCGCAGTAACCTTTGCTAATGTTGTTGCTTTCGAAAATGTTTATAGAACTTGTCAATCGACGTCACGGCGTGTCGCATGCTGGGCGGGGTGCCGCCATCTTGTGAGGTTGTTTACTAGCGATTGATTCATGATCCCCGATGGGATTTCCTTCGCGCAGTTTACAAGTCGAAAAAAAAAAAATCTTATTCCGTTGTCTAATTTCTGTCCTAAATGACTGTGCGACTTGCTGTTGCAGTTTATAACACAGCACAGCCGACCCACCATGTTTATGTCTTCTTAGTCACACAGAACAACATTGAACTGAACTCACTAGCAGAAAAGAGCTTCTACCACCTACAAATGGCCACGGCACCCAGCATGCAACACGACATCACGTCAGCGCCACATTCTCTATATCATTCCGGATAAAAAAATTATTGTGCATTGTAAACAACATTAGTGATACGGTACTTGAATTCAATTGCAAATTGACAGAGTTTGTTTATACACGCACTCTCAAGGTCACACTGAGGTCTCACAAGCAGGAAACGCATCATGGTCAAGAGCTGAGGATGAACACATGTGCACAAGTTGTGACACATTTGACTAAATTTATATTGTGAGACTAAACTTGTGTTGTGTTTCTGATCTTAACAAAGCTATTGATTTTTTGTTTGGTCTACACAATTCTAATCTTCAATGCATTTAAAGATACATTTCGAAAACCTTCCTACTGTAGGTTTGTTCAGACAGTTTTTGTGTGTTCGGTCAAAGATAGAATCGTAATCTTTGTACATTATGTCTTCAATCATGCCCAGGCACGCCAAACACACCTGGGCCATTTCAGGGATTTCTGTATTTCTTTGCTTTGCCAGCTGTATCTCTTTCTCATTCTTTCGGTTCGTTCTCCCATATCCTCTCTGGTTTCAGGGCAGTGGGAGGGGTTTCATTAGGAGCATGTAATGCCACCTGACTCAAGGCTCTGGAATGCCATCTCACAGAGAGAGCGAGAGAGCAGGAGGGGGATGAAAGGAGAAAACCGGGAGGTTTGCGTGCATAGAGGAGTGTGTGTTTAGTGTGGGGGCGTTCAGATGTAAACCGCTTATTTGAATTTGTGGCAGTGGAAAGTAGATGGTGTTTTATGTGCATCTGTGAGGAAGTGTAATTGGGAATCTCCCAAAAGTGTTGATGGTTTGCTTGCTGCCTCAACTTCCGACGGGAAGCACTTACACACATGTGACCGACGTGTTTGTGAGGGTTTATTTACTACAATTTATGGAAGCTCAATTTGTAAATATTTTGTTAGAACCTCAGAGGTTTGAGTCATAGAATACACATGCAGACACATTGTTTAATTTGAGGTATGTCGTTTTTGAAAGAAAAAAACATAAATATGAATAAATGTAATTGTTATAGTGAAAGAATGTGTCACATTTATTTTACAGTGTTTGCTTGTATATAAACAGAAAATGACAACTCAATTTACTGTATATTCCCCAAAGCATCCCATAAGAAAGAAAAGTCACGGATGAGATATATTTAATATCTTCTATAAACATAGCTAAATATGATATATTTAAATCATGAATATAGATTAATATTTTTTTCTAGACATCATTAAATTTCAGAAGAGATCTCAACAAGGTCCCCAATAAAGCTCAGATTTGCCACGTCTAAACATTTCGTTATTCATTTAAACCAAATGGTTCATCTAATCAATTTGAGAAGAAACACTTAATACTAATTTGGTATTTAAATGAAACACAATGATCTACTGTATGAGGAATAACAATTTCTACGGAATAAACCTTTAAGCTACATTATACACATCCATTTCAGAAGAAGTACGTGAAATCATATTTAGATTTGATATCATTTTAGTGTTAGCTGCATATTTCTACTCTTCTACTGTCAATCTAGCAGATGTGTTTTAAAGCAGAAAAGATGTTTGGAGTTCGAAACGGACAACATCCGTCACGTGGAAGGAATACTGTAGGTGAACGTTTTTTTTGCATGACGGACGATGCTCTGGGCCTTTCCTCGATTTGTTTCCAGTCTAATTTCCATCTCCAAATTAGGTTACGAGGGCATTGGATTGGCATGTACGTAAGGCTCATTTTAGGCTACCTGACCTGAGTATACCAAGTAGAGTATGAAAACATATTTGAAAGTGTAATGTGTTTGCAACAAAGTCACAGGTGCAGAGTATGAATTTGCAATTTTTATTTCACTTTTTCAAACAGATTTGTGCGCAATTGTCCTATCAGTGTAAACGCTAATGAATAACAGATGTAGTGATATGCGTCAGAAATTAAATACTTTCATATTTCAATAACAATTACTGTAAATAAAATTGTATCAAAGTTTTTTTAAGCGTGTTTGTTACTTTATAAAGTTAATTCGACATCTGATGAATTTCTAGCTCACATTAATATTCATAATATTGTTCATAAAAAGCAACAAGTTATAAAATACTTTAAGACATCAACTGACGTTTAAAAACAATATGAAATAAATAAGTCAATAACAATAAATAGATAACGTTAAATAAATAGCTACAAGAAACGACAGTTCTTCATTTAACACAATAACATCTTCAATGTAATGTTCAAGTATTTCTGTGCGATCAGCAACACAAACGAGCATTGCGCCTTTCTCACGCACAGGTTACTGGTCTACTTGTGAGACTATAAGGCGAATCTCTATACTTCAAGTGAAGTTTTGCACAATATTCAAGTAAAGAGCCGTTCACATTTGGCTCAGTTTTTCATCATTCAAGTCCATCAAATGCCTTTTCAGCTTCGCTGGAACCGATGGGCTTTCCAAGCGCCACACACTGCTGTCCATCTTTCAAACATTGAAATTATATTAATAATATTAAGTCCATGATATTAATTAATATTAAGTCCATAACGTGATTTTCAATTCATTCAGTTCTCTTGACCGAGTCTATGGTAAACTGGATATAGAAGAGCCACCACGTATCCATTGCGATGACCGTGCTGGTAATGCGCTCTCACGTCTTCCTCCCAGTTTGCGCTCGGGCACGTAGTGTTGAGAAACTGGTTCTCTTTCTCGTTGCTGGCCTGGAGCTGCTTGCTTGACATCTGGGCGAAGTTTTTCTCCATCATCTGTCTGGCTTGGTCCTCGGGGGACTGGAAGGAGAGGACATTGTACGTTGTGGCTTCAGTGAAGCCTGGACTCTCACTCGGCAAGGACTCAACGGATCCTTCCTCCGTGTAGATCTGCATGAAGACCACCAGGCACAGGATGAGCAGCCACCGTTTGGCGGTGCTTTTCTCGGCCGGTGGGAGATATTTGCGCACTTTTGAGGGGTACATGACCCTCGTGTTCCTCTTGCGCGGGCGCGTCGGAGCCGCGCGGTAAGGGTGCGTCAGCTGCGGTTCCGGAATGCGCTCGAAGGTGAAGATCTCCGGCTCCGTGTTGCGCGGCATCACCGGTCTGAAATCAAAGTGCGGCTGCTGCCCGAAGAAGTTGTTTGTCGGGACTGAGAAGACCATGCTGTCTGATCTGGCGAACATTATTTTCTTTTCTGATCAGTTACGCACTATTCTCTGTGTCTTGTTCTGTAGTTGTGACTTCTGTGACTTCAGTGTGAGGTTTATATATATTTTGCTTTTAAGAGACGCCCAGGTTTTGAAGCCCCACCCTTAAGATGAGTTGCTCATGACGGAAAATACACGATTTAAACGAAAAAATCCCATAGAAATCGGAGAATATGAACACATGACACAACATAATAATGAGAGTTACGTTTGCCTGCCTACATATAATAATATGATCTCATTTATAGATAAAGTTAACTTTTCACAGTTATAAATGTTACTGCCTTAAATGTGTATTTTCTGTCTATATATACAAAAAAATAGTTTTTTGTAGACTTTTCCTAGTGAAGCGATGTAAAACATATTGCCATGACTTAATGATGACATTATTTTTACAGTGTGTTTATCAGTTATATCATCAGAACAAATTAACATCAAAAAGGGATTTATATGTTTTAGAAGGTTCTTGATTTTTTGTATATTAGTATTATTTACATTTACATTTATTCATTTGGCAGACGCTTTTATCCAAAGCAACTTACGTATAGGAGAGCGTATCAACATTTTTTCAACACTCTCTACAGTACTGTTCGTTTACAAGGCAATGCTACTTGGAGGATCAAAGCTGGAGTTAGCAAGGGAGAGAATGAAGAACAAGATTAGTTAGACAGTTATTGGTTAGTCAAATAATGCTGAACAGGTGTGTTTTGAGCTGTTTTTTGATAGTTGAGCAGTTCGGGTGGAGGCTGGCAGTTCATTTCACCACAGGGGAACCGAATGAGTAAAGGTTTTTGCAAGCGATTTGGTGCCTCGTTGTGATTTTCAACCCGAAGATGACAGGACGGGCTTTAGATATGGAGCAGTGAGTTAAGGTAAAGGGGCGAATTTGCCGTTATCGTTCTGAAGACCAGGGTCAGCGATTTAAACTTGATGCCGGTGGCAACTGGACTGGTTAGAAGGCCGGTCTTGATATGACCAAAGATTGGACTAGCAGCTGAGAGGCATGCTCTGACAGGAACTGGCTGATTTTCCTGAGATTGTAGAGCACAAACCTGCAAGTTTGAGTGATTGCTGCAATGTGAGGGATGAATTTCAGCCGGTCGTCGAACATCACCTCAGGTTCCTCGCATATTGGTGGGTGTTATAGTAAAGGAACGGAGCTGAATGGTACGGAAGTGTGCATTTGATGGGAGGGCTGGTATAACCAGGAGTTCTGTATTGGAGAGGTTGACTTTTAGTTCATGCTCTTTCATCCAGGAAGAGATTTCCAGAAGGCAGGTAGAGACACGGGCAGAGATGGTTGGGCGAACTGGCTTAAAAAAGCAATATGCGTATCATCTGCATAAAAATGGTATGAGAACCCACGTGCCTTAATAAGTGGACCCAGGGAGGTTTTCTATAAACAGAAAAGAGGAGAGGAGCAAGAACTGATCCCTGCGGAACTCCAGTTGCCAGGTGAGATCTGGATGTCTCGAAACTGGGCATCTATGGAACTATACTCAACTGGTTTGACTCTAATGTCACAGGCAGATCCTCACAGAAGTGAGATCAGTCTGTAGTTGCTGACCACTGAGGGGCTGAGTATTGGTTTCTTGAGTAAAGGTGTTACCAGGTCTTGTTTAAATGAGGTGGGGACATTGCCAGTAGTGATTGAGGTGTTAATAATGTGTGCGAGCTGAGGAACAAGAGACGGAGAGATAGCCTGTAGGAGGTGGGAAGGGATCGGGTCGAGGGGACAGGTAGTAGGCAGGGTGGAGAATTTTAGAGAGTCTCCGAAAGGGGAGAGAGAACGGAGTTGAGGATAGCAAGGGGTAAGAGAGAGATCAGGGATGCATTGAGCAGAGAATTACCTGGTCAAGAAGTGAAGAGAAGAGAAGGTTGAGAAAAGTCGACGCGGGTTAGATGCAGTTTGGAATTTGTTTTGAAAATAAACAGGCTAACAAATTCACCAATGCCACAGAAAACATTTTTGGTTCCCAACAGAACATTTCGGTTAATTTCTAAATCTTTCTTTTTTCTTTTTATAATCAGTAGAATTCTTTTTTCTCTACAAAGAACCCTTTGTGCAACACACATTTTCTGTGAATTTAAAAGGTTATTTATCGGACCTTAAAGCTCTTTATCTTGAATAGTGTAAAATAATGTATAATAATTATGAGACACCCAGACATACTGTGATAAACCATCTAATTATAACGAATTTTCCTGATATGATTATTTAGTTTCCTGAATAGTTAAAAAAAGAACCCAAGTACACGAGGCATGTAAAGGGTGAAAAATAGTACATCAAACGTACATAATGTTGACAAATGTGTACATATTAGTACATAAATAGTACACTAGTTGTCACCAGCTCTTCTTATACGTATTCATATACTTCCATCCTAAACAATCTATGTGAAAAATCAGTTTGAAAGCATGAAGAACTCACACTGTAATAATAGCACTGATGTAAAGAGTTTGGAATCAGGCCGTGCAGACAATGTGCCACAGGTTACATACAAAGTGTAAGCAGGAACATGCAGACGACTTGTCAGGATGTTTCCAAAGAAACTTTGCTGATACTGTTTTCCCCTATCATGAATCAACACAAGACTAAAACTCAGATTACTTCCTTTATCAGAAAGATACAGAATAGGTATTTCTAATTAAACTACTTTACCAAATAGTATGTTTTAACTTTTATGTCTAAAGCAACATGACAACAGTTTGGTTTAGTTTCATACAAAGTCAACGTATACTCATACAAAAAATTGTAAAACGTGGTGCAGAGTATTTTCATGCCACACTTTCATTTGGCTGACACTGTATGTGTGTACGTTGCTCATGCATTCTCTGTGGTCTGCCGAGTTTCTCTGTGTGGGGTGGAGGTATGTCTGCCCCGGGTTAAACCTTGGGCATGGCATGTTGACTTTAGGAAGGGCCACAAAGGCTTTGCGTCACCTTACTAAAAATAAACACACACTTTTGAGTATGAAGTACATTTGTAGGTAAAGGTGTGAAATTCAAGCTCTTTGATTTATGGTTTCCGAGGTGTTGAGGAATACAGCCTGTACTGTGACTTGCGCATTCTGTTTGTGCCTTCAAGCCTAGCAAAGTTGATATTAAATCACGTTTATGAGAGCAAAAAGATAAGGATCTAACTGCCTTATGGCCGTACCAGTCGCAGTGAACTACCTCTGGCCTTCAGACTGAAAATGTTCCACACTGTTTGATCTGATTCGTCCGCGATTCACACAGTTTTGATCAATTAGAGTTAATCTGATGTGATTAGAAACTATAGTTTCTCAAAAGAATGTAACATGAGGGACAGTTTACATTCTCTCTGTCGGCTGAACTGGCAGATGAAACCATACAGGCAGAACAGAAAGCATGAATTCTTGGTTTGTTAGTGAGACTCATTGTCTAAGTAGAATTCCCATTAAAATGTCTCATTCAAATTTCGTGGTGGTTTTCCAAGTGTCTACGTGCTGGTTAATATGTCAGTCAAACATTATTTATATGCAGCACCGATGATGACAGTAAGGGGGCGACCTATGTCACTTTCAGGTTGGGGGAATGACTGCATGTGCAGTAATGAGAATTCAAATCCAAACGATATGGTTATGAAATATAATACATTTTTATAAGTTTCCGGGTGAAATATGAGCCAGACATGTTATTAACAAGCGTTTACGTTACTGAAATGAGCATTATTGTATCATAAGAGGGACAAAAGCGTAAACCAAATTCTTCTAAAGCATTAACGTAGATGTCTATTTATAGGTTGGAATGTGTACCTTTTCTAAACAATTGGATTGTTAAAGGAGGTATGAAAGTCCTGGATGATTGACAGATACAGTTCGCTTTAGCGTCACAGCAGATTAAAGTAATGCGTCTAGAGATGATTGAAGCAGCTCTGCGTGACGTTTACAACTGAATTAATGATGTTTATTATATTCCTAAAATATACTCATGTGTCACATGACTGGACAAGTGCAGTGAAAAAAGTGGAGTATATCGTACACACGTTTATTCCTAATCTTAAAGCTGAATACGACTTTTTTTGTGGTTAGTTTGATATCATCTGACCTCAACCTGCTATAAGCGACCTGCAATGTTATGTTTCAAACAGAGATGGCGATATAGATGCAAAATATTTCAACTTTAAGAAATAATATTTAAAATACATACCCATAGAATTGTGTAAATTGAGAAAGTTCAAAGCTATAAACTCAATGTAGCCTTTTGTGTTTTAACTTTATATGAATGAATACTACATTTGCCAGAATGGTCTAAGAAATGTGGCCTTTGAAACTGAAGCGAACATAAAAATGCAGCTTACAAGATGGAAAGATAAAAGCCAGTCTTTCCTGTAAATGTTTCTTTCTGTCATTACAATTCAGACTTCCGTGTTTCTGTTGCTCAACTGATAGAGCATTGCAGTAACAAGTCAAAGGTCATGGGTTTGATCCTGAGCAAACACATTACTGACTCTGGACAAAATGGACAAACCAAACTGCTGAGTTATGAATTGCTTGGTTGTTTAAACCTATTGTTGGGCCAAATATATACCATTTGCTGGATTAATTTAACCCAATGTTTGCGTTTGTCCATTTTGATGCAATGCTGGGTCGAAATAACCCCAAATGAATGCACACAAAATGTCTATCAAATGTCAGACTCGTTGTTCATTTTTTCTCTAAAAAATTAAAGAGACTAAACTAAATATTAAAGTCAATTTAAAAGACAGAACACCGCTCTGTCTCACACTTTAATATTGACATACGTCAAGTTTAAGTCTAAGTTTCTCATGATGATTCAAAAGTGAGATCTCATGGGAACAGAAATGTTCAGCCCTGTGTATTGATAATAGTTTGGCATGAACCAGATGACTAATGTGTTTGGGATGATGACAATGCATCACACCTGCTCTCTACACGATACATGCAGACAGGTAGACACTTTCTCACAGTGCTGGTTGAAGTTGCACAGGTGTTAATAAGTTGAGGCACTCAACAGGTGTCTAGGGCCGTAGCTATACTTGTGGAAGTGGTGGTTCTTTTTCTCAACAAAGAGCAATCCGTGAAGCGAGGAGACATGATTACTCGCACAGCCGTCTCTCACTGGTCTCTGTTACACACATGCAGTTTCACTTTCAACCATTTTGTCTTTGGGAAATTATTTTATAACACTAAAGTTGACAAGTATCTGTGAGATGAGATCATGCGTCGAGAAACATGCCCAAAATGAAAAGAAAAATGTTCACGTACATTGTTGAAAAATAAAAACCTGCACGATATGATATGCAGAGATGGTAAGTAACGAAGTACAAATACTTCATTACTGTACTTAAGTAGATTTTTTTGGTGTCTGTACTTTACTTCACTATTTATTTTTCTGACAACTTTTTACTTTCACTTCTTACACTTTTAACCAAATATCTGTACTTTCTACTTCTTACATTTTCAAACCAGACTTGTCACTTTAATCTGTATTATTTTTTGTCATGCGCGCCGTTTTTAAACAAGAAGCCTGTTGGTTTATCGTTTTTTAGGTGAGTCATTCCTAATCACCCATGGCCATATATTCGGGAGATGTTTGAAATTGTCGGTGTTAAAAATTCTTGTCATAAGCAAAGTCAATGTTTTCCGTAATTATAGTCTATTTTCTATGTTTGCTAAGTCTGTTATCATGAATTCATATTTTGCTAGCGTGCTAGTTAGATGTTGTTCATTGTTCACACTTCGCATCTTTTTTGACCAGAAAAAGAACACACACATACACTCACCGGCAAACACACACAATAACTTAATGTAGTGTTGCTTGCCTGTTATCTGTTGTTAAGTTTTTCCCTCCAATTTTTTCAGTTTTGTTAAAGGGATGTTGCTAGTGCTGTTCGTGCTGTTGGCACACACTTTAATATTCAGTCTTTAGCACAAATTGTTTAAGCCAGCGAATAGGATTATCTAGAAAGTTGCCAATTTGAGCGGTAATGATTTATAATATTTTCACTAGGCCTATTAATCTGTCATCTGGTAAACTAGGTGAGGTGTGAATTATAATGATACTTTCACTCTTGTTTGCATTTCAGTATAATTAACAATGTAACTCACTTTTGTCTGCCTGTGTTCTCTATAGCAGTTGTTCTTGGATACAGGCTAAAGCAGGTAGTAGTAATGGCTACTTTTTACTTAAGTATATTTTAGAGCACATACTTTTTTACTTTTACTTGAGTAAAAAATTAAGTCAGTACTTCAACTTTTACCAGAGTATTTTTAAACATGAGTATCTGTACTTCTACTTAAGTAAGGGATGTGTGTACTTTTGCCATCTCTGATGATATGTGATGGGATGTGAACTGTGAAGATGTTGAAATTAGTTTGGCGAAAGGTGGATTCGAACCCGATGGATAGCGTCAAAGCTGATATTACTTGTCATATGACTCACTGCACCACTTTGCGCTTCCGACACCCACGATCCTAATTATTGGCAGTTATTTAAAAGGACACATTTTTATTACAAATATTCAACTTTGACAGTGAGGGGTGGGTCGTTTGAACCACCCGAACCCCCCCTGGCTACGGGCCTGTATGTGTTTCTACTGTGACGTGATGTTCACTGGAAAGTTTCAGGTACTGTAATGTCTGACTAATTTAACAGAAGTTACATTTGAGGTTTGGTATGTAAATGTACGTGTTTGGGGTCGTTGTCATTACCGCGAGACTGATGTTTGTCTGGGTGTCCTTACTTGATGTATGTGAAACATGTTGGTCGTAGATTTCACATTCAAAGGTTTAGGAATAATGGACATCCTTCAACATTCCGTTTAATTCAAATGTATTTCTATAGAACCTTTCACTTAGTCTTAGTGTATTTATTGTATGTTTTTAATATTTAAGATACAAATAGATTTGATGATAAATATAATAAATACATTTTTTATTATTTTATTTTTATGAACATATATTTAGCAAATGTATGTATGTATTTTTTATGACCATTTAAATAAATTTATGTATATTACATCAAATTAATTTGTGTATTTATTTATGTAGGCTGTTATATGTATTATATTATATTACATTACATTACATTACATTACATTACATTACATTACATTACATTACATTACATTATATTATATTATATTATATTACATTACATTACATTATATGGGGTCACTTGGGGTCACTTATTATATTATATGGGGTCACATAATAAGACACTTACAAAGGAAGAGTCATTTAAATATTTTATTATGTAAAATTATATACAGTATAATTATTTAACAGTACAACAAATCTACAGTCATTTTGTAAATGCAAGAGCATACGCTTTACATCTAGACATAGCGCAAATATTTCCTATCATCACACAATGATGTAATAGTTTCTCTCCATCCTGATTTTACATTTTCAACCAAATATGAATATATTTAATAGCACGTGGCGGATTACACATACTTTGCCGGCAGTGATGGAAGCCTTCCCATATGCACACACACAACTGAGTCTCAGCGCTGTTGAGCGCGCTGTGTAAGTTTGTTTTCTCTCTCAGTGAATCACAGACTTGCCTTTCCTCTACGCCGTTGTGTGACGTGTGCGTGTGTATCAGTTTACAGTCAGAGAGTCTTGACCCGTGCAGTGCTCAGATGGCCAGATTTCAGTGAATGTTGGAAATCCAGTACAGCTCAGACGGGTGATTCAATCACGCTGCTCTTTCCAGTAGCACCGTAATTTTTTCCCTTGGTGTGCATGTGCACGTTCCTGCACGCTCTTACAGTGTTTTCTGGAAAAGCTCACTAACAGTTCCTGTGCATGCGGTTTTGCTTTCACACACGGATGTGGCATTTGCCATGAGTCTCAGGAACAGCTTCTCACTCGGTGCAATACGCCTGGGTGCTAACGTGACTGTTTAAACCCCAGCACTGTGCAACGTCTATCTCTGAAGACCCCCAGGTTAAGGGTCTCTCCGTCTCAGCTTCCCCATACGAGCAGGAGGTTTCCTGGGGCGGCTGTTGGGTCTCACAGAGTCCGTCCTCCATGTAGATTTGCAGGAAAAGTAAAGCAGAAAGCAGAAGCAGCCATCGTTTTACAGGATCGCTCTGCTCTTTTGGCAAGATCTTCCTCGCTCCTGGGGGGTAGAGGACCCTTCGGGTACGCGGCCTTTGGGATCTAGTAGTTTTAGAGGAGATGGGTTTGTCTCCATCGCCCAACCTCTCCACACTGGCATACGGATGAAGCTCTGATGATGAAGAATACATCTTTAAAGATGATGCAGAGCTTTGTTGTCTGTGTAGATTTGTTTATACTCCAACACGCTGGCTAAAAATCATCAATTCCGCAAACATTCGTGCTGACTCTTCCTCAAATGGTTTGCTTTGAGATCTTTTTTCAAAATCTCAGTTCCACTGTGTCTTCTGATAATTTCACCTGTGAATCATTAGTCCTTTTATAGATGTGTTTCACATGGGTGTAACTTGAACACCTTTATCAGGACCCGCCTTGTGTGTGCTTGAATGGTTCCTGGGGTTATTTTTAGCTCTGTTTACCCTCACGGCATCCCCTTTAATTTTTTCAAGGGAAACCCTTGTCGTCCATTACATGCCACGCGTGCTTGCTTGCTTACTATTTATTTGAATTGTTGCAACATCTAAACCATAAACTATTCAGACATGTTGCTTCAGGTAAGCTACTTTTCTTCAGGACAGTGAAATCAAAGCAAAATCACAATATTACACTTGCACGTTTCCTGCAGGCCTGCTGCTCAGGGGCTAAAACTAAATTCAGGTTTTTTTTGCACGATTGTCTTGCATTTCAGGAATTGTGGAGAGTGTTAAAACAGAATGGAAGAAATTGAATGTTCCCTTTTTCACAAAACTTATTTTCCCAGAGAAACATCTGGAATTCTCGGTGGTGGGTCCATGATAGCACAGGCGACTTTAATGGTGTACATGTTTCTCATAAAATTGCTTAGAATAATTAAAAATAGAAACAAATGAGTATGATAATACAAGCGTATGGAGGTGTAAAATGAAGTAAAATAATCTGGATTTGGGTAAATTTGAGTTCATACTGAGATCTTCAATAATATTCACTTTTGACTGCAGACTTGACAAATCTAGGCTCAGTTTGGAGATTGTTGAGATCTCTGAAACTCTTACATTTGTGAGATTTCTGCCTCTTTTTCTCAAAAGAAAATATCTGAGATCAAAATACCCGAGCAAAACTTTCCTCTTACCTCATTTAATGCATCAGAGAAATAAGTGAGATATAAAAGAAATCTCATCTGTAATTATTCTTCCTACGGACTGATAAAAATCTTCCGACTTCGCAAAAACGTGCTGCTGTCGCTATTTTGAGTGGTTACCAGATCTCAAAACATCTCAGAAACGGTGACAAAAGGGCCCTGGATATATAATCCTAGAGGGGCCCGGGGCTCAATGACAGATGGAAAATACTGGGTGTATCTGAGAACCTGACACTCGAAGGTAAACGTTTATTCTTTGCATTCCATACAGAATTACAGAGTTTGACCTTCAAGGGACTCTTTACACTTCGCGTTTGTTTTCCAGGTTGCCATGGAAAGTCATAATTCCTTCAGCCACAGTATAGAAACCTCAAGATGTATATTTACGGCCGCTCAAATGACACGGTTATTAGAGAACTGTGGCGACTGTGGTTTAAGTTCCAGCTCAGGTGGATGACGTGGCTGTTGGGTTTAGATGAACTCTTTGAACCCAACAAAAGAGCTTCTGTGAACCCACACAGAAAGTGTACAACAGGATGTAGGTTTTGGTTGATGGGGTCTTGTGATCTATAAGCACGAAGGATTTCCACTTGGTGACCGGCTGTTTGTGGAGGAGTGTTTATGGTATGAACCGCATCACTCTTCGCATGAAGTCATCGGTTACTTACTCCTATCCCTGAAGTATACGTTCACATTAATGCATTTGGCCGAAGCTTCTATCCAAAGTGACTTGGTGTGCATTCGTAAGTATTAATTTTTATGAGTGACCCTTGGGATTCAAACACCGCCTATATAAAATACAGCCACAATACAGCCACAAACAATACTTCTCCCAAATTTCAAATACAAATATTGTTTGAATTTATTTGCAGAAAATAAAAACTGGAGAAACAGGTCAAAATAACTTCAGTCAAATACTGCATAGAAAACCATTTCTTATTCACCTTTAAGCATTAACACAGTAATATTTGTCCATGTATTTAGGAAAAGTACAAAAATATATTTTTATGTGATAACCTGGATTTTGATCACAGTTTTGTCATGCTCTCAATCTTTCACATTGCTGTTGGATGACTTTATGTCACTTCTGAGGTTTGATTTTGTTGAAATTCAACAGACGCTAGACTGGAATGGTCACAATAAGACTAGAAATGCTGATTAAATGAAAATTTGGAATAGCCTCTTAGTTTTTTCCGCTGCCGTAGATACAAAATATTCAAAAATCTATAACATTTTACAATTTAAACTGATTTTGCAGTGAAAATCTACAACTTTAAACAAAATACCTTCTCATAAAAACTATAATAAAAACTAAAATAACCATACAATCATTGCAATAATTCTGTAATAATTCTTGCAATAATTTGTTCACTCATTTGATTGCAAAAATAAAGAGCCCGATCATGTACAATAGCACATCTTTCTGCAAAAAGTCACAATATTCGGGGTATCAGTCATACAAACAGTATCTATGGAGTTAAATTCCGACCTTTAAAGCTACAATCCATAACTTTTGTATCAGAAAAATCAGTTATTGAGCAAGTTCATAAAGAAATTACTGTTCAAAACTTTCTCCTTTCCCCGATTTAGCAAAAGAGATAAAGTCATTTGTGTACAAGGGAAAGGCCGATACTACATCACAAGTTCATTAAAAAAATTCAGTTCCCATTTTAAAAGGATGTTTCAACATTTCAGTGATATTATGAAGCAAGCTCTCAACAGAAATCTGAACATAAGAAAAAAAAATCCACAATGCGGCAAACGTGCATGCACTTTTAAATGCACTTTTAGGTCGGAAGTTGATTTAAACGCATGGGTTAAAACAACTCAGCATTTTCAAAGTGCATCTACAAAGCACATAAAGAACGCAGTGTTAAGATTTCGTGCTTTGAATGATGTTGTTTCAGTAAAATAGCTGCAAGGTATAGAGATTTGAAAGACTTTATGTCCTGGGCTAAACCACAAAGCAGAAGAATGCACCGGCCCAGCTCTCCACCTTCAGTCTTTCCTCACGATAGCTGCACGCAACCCACAGATCAAACACACGATAAAACCTTCATTCGTTTCATCTTTCTCTAAATTAGTTTTTTGGTCATTCTTGCTGTTTTGCCTTCATTTATCAATCACCGTTGAAAAATGAGTTCCAGCTATTGTGACTAGTTTGATGTTTTCTGGAGATACTTTATACAGGATTTGAAAATGTGACCACTCCAGCACCCTCGATTGCCCTTTGCCACCCTTGTAACTATTTGGAATTGCTTTAACAAAACATTCAGAGTACATAATTGAGCTGTCTGTAAATTCAGATGTCTGGATTAAACATGTCCCGACATTGATCCTAATATTATTTAACCTCCCCATGACACGTGCACACTTCATTTGCAACAGGAAGGTGGAAAAGTGCGATATGAATAGCAGCTAGGTGTAAAGGTCATAGCTTTTCTATATAACCAACGAGGAGCTATTTTTCAATGACCATGACACACAATGTAACTCAAAATCCCATTTACAGTAAAATGTTTTCATTTGTTGTAATTTTCATGGAATAACTGTAATTTAATTATATTTTAATCAACAATATAAATGCGTGTTTTTGCATGTGTGCGTGTGTCTATATATGGCAATCGCGTGACATGAGCTTTTAGGTCGTGTCTCAAAGTGATTAGAAAAAAATCTTGTTATTCAGAATGAGGCTGTAGGCAGGTGGGGTTTGTAACTGGGATCCAAAATTATTTGTGGTGGTAACCGAGTTTCAGTCTCTCTCCACACACACACACACACACACACACACAGATGTTGTGCTTTCATGTTTTATAGTGATTTTGTATAGACGTACAGTATGTCTTTTTTATGCTGTACAAAGTCTATATTCTATCACTTTACGTTATTTAGTGTGACATCATTTATGTTTCAAAAATGTCCCCACAATGTAAAAAAGTTTCTGGTATTAAAATCATCAAAACGTTTACCACAAACACACAGTTGTCTCCAAGGGTGAAACCAAAACTACCAAACACAGCAACCAAAGACAAATATACTGCAATTTTGCAGCTAGATGCGTCTAAATTTCATGCACTGGACCATGAAATACCTCAACACAAAACTGTTTAAATTTGAAAAAATCCAGATTATTAATTGAACCCAAATAATTTACTCACCCGCATGTTGTATGACTTTCATTCTGATGTGCAACACAAAAGGAAATATTTTAAAGTAGGGGTGTCGCAATATGGCACATTGACAATAACCGTTATACATATTTCGTAATACCGTAAACTAACCCCACAAAAATCGACTGAATTTTTGCATAATTGACGACATAATTGAACTAGTTACATATCGCAATAAAATCGGAATTGCGAAATATTTTTTGGCTACAATAACCATGTCGTGGGAATCTGATATTGTGACAGAAAAATGTAAATGAGCAATGCAGGATTACAATCTGTTCATTTGTATCCATTCCTTTTAAAGGTCCAGTGTGTAATTTTTGGGATGATCTATTGATAGAAATGCAATATAATATACATAGCTGTCTTCGGAGGTGTATAAAGAGTGTACACAATAAAGCGTGCGTTATGTTTGTATTACCTTAGAATGAGCTATTTCTATCTACATAAACCGCGGGTCCCCTTGTATACTGCCGTCGCAGTGATTCGAAAGCGAGGGGTGGAATGAGCGGTTGTTTGCAATTCGCAACCTTCCTGCTAGATATTACTGACTGGACCTTTAAGTTAAATAATTTAAATGAGTTATTCATTAAAAAACTCTGAATGATCTGTTCACAGATGTGATTATTAAACTGTGGAATTCACACAAATTTCACACAAAGTTATCACGTGGTTTCAGAAGAACTAAAATATCGAGTTATATAAACCTTTGTTAAACGTTTTTGGTGATGTCCCTCTCATCACTCAAAGCCTCTGTCCTCATGCATCATGGATGCATGAAGAAACTAAAAAATAAATGTATTTCATTTGAATCGAAAAACTATGACAGTTTTTCCTGTAAGATGTAAAAAAACACAAATGCTCACATCCTTAACTCGCTTCACCATAAAGTGGATTTCGTTTAAAGCAAGTTAACCTTCGCCACAACTTGTTTACATCCGGTCTTCGCAAACCGCTTTTCAGCCGTCGTGTGATAGGCCAGTTCATCCGCCAGTGTCTCTACCTGGGTGATGTCGGGATAAAACCCCTCGAGCGTCATTTCCTCCAGAAAGCAAAGAATCACATGCTCACGCTCCAGTAGAGACAGAGGAATAACCTTCACCGCGGGGTCCTTCCACAGCGGATGGATTCCAGACAGGGCGTGCCGAAGCGATTCATGAGCTCCAGCAATCGAGCCGTTTTGTAGGACGTGAGCTGTTATTTCCCCTTTGCCCAGGCTGCTTAGAAAAACATAAACCACGTTAAGAAACTCATTCTTCTGATCCGGTTTAAGAAAGGACTTCAGAGCGTCCAGCAGCGGAGGCTGCATTTGTTCCACCTCATCTAGGATGAAGAACGGAATTTGCTCTTCTTCCTCGGCTAGAGTCACTACCTCGGCTATGCGCTTGGCCAGTGCGGAGGCGCAATGCTGTGCTGTTTCCTTCAGGGGGCAGTGGTGCTTAGAAAAATACTGCACCACCAGCTTGTCACCTATCACGGAACGAAAGTGGCGTGTGAACAAGCGACCCAGGTGGGTTTTCCCCACGCCAGACGGCCCGTGTAAAGACAGGGCGAGGGGTTGCTGGTGGTTGTAGGTGGACAGGTAATCTACCAGCTGGTCCATTAGCTCCTCTAGCGCCTCCCGCTGACCGAACATCTCCCTCTGTAATGTCTTCTCCAAACCTTCGAGGTCATATTTCAAAGTATCGTCATCCAAGATGGCGTTGTAGACCTGGGAGAACGGATTTCGCAAAAGGTCACATGGATACAGGCTTCATCTTTAAAAAAACAAAGGTAGACTTTACCTGGAGGAAGATGATGAGGATGAAGAAGATCAGGAAATGTTTCGATCGGTTGCGTTCCTTCTTTGGCTTGAACATGAGAGTGTCATTAGGGAACAGCACACGACGCTTGGTCTTCCTTTTAGGCCTTCTAGGTTGGCCATCTGAGATCATGCAGTTTGAGCCGTTCAGGCCCAGCCTGGCTGGGTTAGAGCTGTGATCCGTATGATGTTTCTTCAGGTATTTCTTCTTGATTCTGATCATGGCTTTAAGCTGTGGGGAGAGAAGAGACGCGCTCTTCCCTACTGCCATCTCCTTTTGCTCACCTCTTTCATTTTCAATCTGAGCGTCCATTGGAACCTTTCAACCATCCACACTGTCAGAAACAAAGAAAACATGAGATCCAAATGCCATTTTATAGCAATTTGGAAGATGCTTTCATCCAGAGTGACTTACAAGCGATTCCGGGTGTGATCCCTGTGAATGCAGCCCCAGCAAGATTCCCACTTAACACATATACTGATGAGACAAATGTATAGCTTGAATGAACTTTGGATAAAAGCATCTGCCAAATGCATGAATGTTAATGACTTTGGCCTTGCTAATGTTCTACCGTCATAGCTTGAGGAAATCTACAGTAAAATTATATTGCACGTGCCAGTGGTTAGCGTGACATTTTGATACATTTCTTGGCAAATACATGATAATTATTTATAATTAATAGTTGGATTTGGCAGCCATATAGACATGTTTGTAGAAGTTGTTGGTAGACTTTAAACCTTTGAAAGGCATTGAAAACTTAAGGCTGGGCCTTATGATCCATATGAATCCTGAAGGTCCTTTTAACCCTAAATCATTCTAATTGCTTTTTTAAATGTAACAAGCGATTTGTTAATGGATTTTAAAGTCTTTGCAAAGCCATTTAAAATGTTTCTACAGCAGGTAATGTATATCCACTCTCAAATATTTATAGTTGTTTCTTTCATTTAAAATAACTCACAGCAGACTAGTTGTAGGTCACATTGGGTCTCACTATTTCAACTATAGTGCACTCACAGAATATTGTCAGAATACTAAAACTGCCTAGTATCCACATCCAACAGTCTACCATTATAACGTATAAAAATGAACCATGGTTTAACAACGGTAACCATATATTTTGGGATTGTAGTAGAACCATAGTAACCACAATTAACCATGTTTTACTACAGTTTTACAAGGATACAGTATCTGTAGTAAATCTGGCTATACAAAAACAGCACTTTTTAAACCACAGTTAATCTTTCTTAGCCGTGACCTTTACATTGGCAACTACCATTTTTATCCTTAGGAATCCTAACATTTTATTTCAGATGCAAATGAATCAAGCTGCATGCATGACACAATGCATCCTGTATAAATTACTTTGTTCATCACATATTTTCCTAAAATATTATCAATATATTAGTTTGTTTCCTTGTCCAGATGTAAGGCCAGGGGATGGGGGTAATGTTTTGCATAACTATTCATACACACAGGCTTTGCATGCAGCATCAGGAAGCTGATGGAACCACACACAGTGCACACACAGTTAATATTTAACCTCTGCCTGCATAAAATGTTACTTGTTTTTGAAATACGCACAGCTGTCCAAAAGTACTGTGGCAAACTTTAGTCCATTAGATAATATACAGGTGTATTAAAAATGTAAAAATGTATATGCTGTTATCATTTATTCGCCCTCAGATTCTTCCAAACCTGTATACGTTTCTTTGTTCTGCTAAACACAAGGAAGGTGAACTATCACTTTAACTATAGACATGACCCGCAAACTTTTCAAAGCAATACGATATTCAAACACTTCTTTTGAAAATGGTATACAGTATATGCTTTATTATAACTTATTTAAGTTTTCAGTGTGGTTGGGCTATCTTTAAAATAAATGTCACATGCTTTGCTAGGTCAGTTATGCAAAAGGAACCATGAAAATGGTTCTGTTCCACTGCATCAATGACGTAAATAAATAATATGAATGATAACGGTCTGGAAACATAGAAACACGTGCAAAAGATTATCTTTTTGATGCATTTTTGTAAACATCACTGCAGAAAGTGTGGTCGGCTGCAAGATCATCATCATCATAGACGTAAAGTACCACACTTACACTAAACAACAACAACAACAGGGTCTCGGAAAGCTGAGGTGGACTGCTACCTTTAAAGTTGCATTGGGCTGTCTGTCTCCCTCGCTTCCACACGCTGGAATCTCAGTTGTTTTCTTTATGAGGATGATTTAGTAGATGATGAGATGTCTCTCTTCTGTGCACACATTCACACCTGCTCACCGAGGTCTCACTTTCATCTCCATCTCTTTATCGCTCCACCCTTTCGTTTATCTGTCACATATCTCATCCTTCTTTTTTTGCCAGCGTCATGCAAAACCGCTTCATTAGGCGGATATAAGAAGAATATTTTTAGTGAAAAGATGCAAAAGTAGACTGTTGTCTGTTGTCAAATATTTAATAAATCAATGAATGAATGAATCAATGATTCACTATACGTTGAAGTGCATTTGTTGCTTGCAGAAAATGAGGTTTTCCATGGAAGCGCTTCCAGATGTCCATATCAACGGTACAAACGGTCAAAGCCGTTACTTAGCCCAGTTTCCAGTCTTATTACTGAGATTCAACGCAAGAAAACGCTTTTGTACTCCTAGTAGATCGTAAACTATTTCAATCGGACGACAAATGTAAACGTTAGTGTTTGTTATATAACATCACAGAAAAAACGCAGCACCCGTTGACTTTCTTGCGTAATATGCAGTTTTGCCTGTTCCAATATGGCGGCCTTGGTAACATACAATTCAGCAGTCTATGCTGCTTCTATGTAGCCTATGTGTTAGGTTTATTTTTTATATTTTAAGATCTTAAGTGTATTTACTGAAATCGTGTAAGATCGAATATAGTAATTCAGTTACTACAAAAATAACAGTAAATACATTTAGAAGTCCCACATTGTTTAAAATAACCCAATAATGAATATAAAAATGATTCATTAATTTATGAAAGTATGGTTTAATGTATGGTTGAAAAGTGTTATTTCTTAACTCATTTTATATAGAAACGCCACCAGAACTGTAGAATGACCCATCTGTACACCACTGCCATGTCTCTGCATTGCTCACAAATTGTCTAAATAACATTTAAATAACGCATCATGTGGGTGGAACAGAAAGCTGTTTTATTTTGCATTATTTTCAGTCTAATTGATACGTCACATGCCCATCCCTAACTAGAACATCCCGTGCCATCCTCCTGCGAGAGACTGACTGACCATCCCAGCTCCAGTTCAGGCAATCCCATCACCACCCAAGAGCAAAGAAGGACTACTTGTCACACATTACATGAGAGCAGTTTGAAGTTATAGCTGCTCTGTTGTCTGATATCAGTCACAAAATAAGACCAAATTAGACCTAAACCGTTTCAGCATAAATCACAACTAATAACTATTGTTCATAAACATTTTCTCTCCATTTATTTATAATTGGAGTTTGGGTTCCTCGCCACAGGCGGTGTTGGCTTGCTCACCCGGAGACTGCTGACATTATTTATTATTTATTAGAACTATCTTGCTTGTTCTATAAACACCATGCACTGTGCTGAGTTGTACCTTTTCTGTGTTTTTCAGTTTTTTTATTTTCTCCTGCTTTGGAATAATGCAGATTGTGAAAAGCGCTATATAAATAGAACCGAATTGAATTGAATTCACTAATTATTCAATAAGTATCCTATTGCTGGAAGAACACATTTTAGACCAAATGAACAAGAACTTTAAGACCAAACATCCAGCCAGAAACAGATAAAGGTCACATTTTTAAAAAGTTCAACTGGGGGATTTGTTTTACAAAGTTTGGGTTTGTTTGTACTTAAAATAAATGGCCAATATGCCATGTCGTGACTGGACGTGCTTTTGTTTTTTGTTGCTATAGTAATATAAAAAACGGGCAGTTGCTACAGTTCAGACCTGCCTACTTTTGTGATGAACAACTCCACCTTAATATCAGATTATACAGAGCATATGTCATAGGGACATCTTTAAATTAACCTAGCAACCTGTTCACTTTTGTGTATGTTTATGTTTGCTATCGACTGCTGGATAATAAGATTAAAAACATAAGCAGAAATGAATTGTGTTGGTTTTAGAAGACCTTTAGAGCTTTTGTCATGATCCTGCCTCTCCTTGTCTTGGTTTTCGAGTCTTGTGGCAGGATCATGTCAGTCCCATGTGTTTTGTGTGGAGAAAGAGCATTGGTTTGGTTTGTCACGCCATGCTCTCTCTCCGGTGCCGCCGTCCTTAAGCACCGCCCCCTTGTTTCCCTGTTAGTGGCATTAGTGTTTAGTCCTGTAACCGTCCCTGTACAATCTTCCCCTTAGTGTTTCATTCACTTCACCTGCCTCGTGCAATCCTCTTGTTAGCTTTCCTTTAGTGTTTCATTCATGTCACCTGCCGCCACTCGCCCTGTGTCATCAGTCCTTGTTAGTGTTTCCCTTTATCTAGTCCCAGTTTTCCTCTGTCCCTTGTCGGTTCATTGTCATTATTTGTCATCAGTACTCACCAGTTGGATTACCCTTGTTCCTTGTGCTCAAGTTTGTGGACTATAGTTTATTTATTAGTCAAAGGACCTTGTTTGTTTTGTCCCCTTTGTGGGAAGTGTTTAGTTGCATCTTTTTGTTTTGTTTCTGTTTTCCCCATCGGGGGTATTTTTAAATAAAGTTTTGATTTCTCACTTCTGCCTGCCCTTGGGTTCTGTCCACAACCGAGACAGCTTTTTGTCAAAAGGCAATATTTGATCACTAAAATTATTTTTCACTGCCTTATTTTATCTTTGTGAATCCTTTTTAGACCATATAATGTACTTAATTTTTCGATCTGAACCATAACTCAACTATAATTATCAAAATCAAATCTACATCAAATAGGCTACATGAGCATCTGTAAATAATGCATATTAAACACAAACCATTCCCTAAAAATATTTAATATAACTTAATGTAATAGTTTTTCTTACACCAAATGAATTTGTTTACATTTTAAGCAAAAACATAGTTTTGTTTAATTTATCAGAAAACATCAATATAAATACGACAATGTTGTATAGCAACACAAAAAATGGTGGTTCTTTTTACCAATTTAGAATATGTAAAGCTAGTTTTATTATTTTATGTTTCAAAAACTGTTTTATATTAGCTACACAATCAAAAAAAGAACAAATATTTATATACATTTTGGTATAAATAATGAAATATATCTGATCAAGAGTTTCTGATGTGTCTGTATAGAGGAACGAATTAAACCCAGAACTAGAACATAAATATCCTAATATATATGATAACAGAAGGCCCTTTTTTTGCCCTCACGCTTTGAATATCTATAAAATTTTTCTCCTATTCAATTTCATTAGTGGTTCAAGACCTGGTGGATTTGTGACCCTGGTCCAGCCCTTATTTGACATTGATAACATTGCTTGAGCCGGGTGAGGGGGGGATTACTCACGCACTGTAAGGTAGACTAGGTCTCATGGTATGTGGGAGTATTGCTGACTAACTTGTTGTTTGTTTGCGGTGAGTGATGTTGACATTGACCTCGGTGGACACATGTACACTAAAGAGAGGGATTCTGCTGTTTTGTCGCCTATTCAATTCAATTCAATTTCAATTCAATTTTATTTATATAGCGCTTTTCACAATGTGCATTGTTCCAAAGCAGACTTACAGGGGAAAAACGACAAAACACCAAAAAAGGGTAAAACACAGAACATGAATAGTTTAACTTGTTATAAAAAAGACCTAGTAAATAATATCTGATGTCAGCATCTCCTGGTGGTTTATTTAGCATATTTTGCATTAAGTGAATGCTTGGCTGAAAAGATGCGTCTTTAATCTAGATTTAAATTGGGCGAGTGTGAATTGGCCTATTTACGCTTTGCTTAAGAAACACCTGTGAGGTCTTTATTTCTTTGTACCTTTTAAAATTAGCCAACATAAATAAACAACAGAGACAAAATAATATTTGAAACAGGGACAGAGAGTTACTGGATCTTTGGGGGAAAAATGAACACAGTAAAGGTTGTCAGTTATTTATCATTGCTTTTTTTAACTCGTGTATTAGGGAACAGAAATGCTTTTAGATTGACTCAGTGGATGCAAAGAGTTTTACAAATATACAACTCCTTCTCTCTCTCACACACATGGATAGTCAAAACTAACCAGACCTTCACAAAAACAAAGAATAATAGTCAAAACTCTCGCCAATTCCCATGAAGGACGCACACAAGCAGACCAAACTGGTTGGCTGAACCAGACACACATTTTTGTTTCACTGCGTTACTGAGGACATCTCATTGATTTCAGGCTTCTGTCCCAAAACCCAATCCTTAATCTGAACCACAAATCTGTTGCCATATTGAAAGTAAATCTGATTTGGGCAATATACTGTATAGCCTTTACTGAAAACCACATTAAATATCCTCACAAGTATACTGTAAGTTTGACATATTTCACAATATTAGAAACAACGTCATTTAAAATAAGGCCTCCCCCAACCGTCCAAACCATTACACACACACATTACATGGATTGTGATTTGTATACTGTGTTTTATCCCCTAACCCTACCCCTAAACACGCACACGCACACACACACACACATTCCTTTGTCTCTTACATAAGTAACACATTACAAAAGCAAAGAAACAATAGGACCTATACATCTCTTAATACACGAACACACAATGACCCGCCAGAGTAGAAATAGTAACACAAATATACACATTACTGCTGTTATTCCCTCTTTGTAATGATTTAAACGGATGGCCTCACCCCTAAAGCCTCGGCCGTGCGATATGACGCACCAAAATACAAAGATGAAGATGTGTCATTCGAACGTGATGGGGCCTTACATCACAATTCCCTGTGCATCCCAAACCATCTGCATCTTCAAAGGAAGATTCAATGGTGATACTTTAAAACAAACACGCATCTTTCCACGACACATTTAAATCATCCCAATCCATACAGACAGTCTATCTTATTGTCATACAACATGTAATGTATATGTCTGTGGATATCTGACGTATTGCAGAGTAAACTGGCACGGCCTATAGACTAGCTTGTCATGCCCCTTAAAAAACATGGAGAAGATTTGTCTTTGTGCTATTTTTATAGATTTTCTTTAAAAATGGACTGTTGATTTCTCCATTCAGAAAAGTCCAGTTATACTGCATATTTCCTCCTGGCCAATGAAACAAGTGTATGACAAACCTAACTTTTCACCACATCCTCTAAAATCAAGTCATTGCTATGACACAGCATAAAATTCCCTTGTTTGTAAGATTTCACTGCTGTGTTTGCTATTATCATCCATCCAAGGCAAGGGAGTCCAAAAGGGTTCTTGTAGTTTTCCATTGCGTCAGCATGCCTGGCAAAGTTTGTGAATGAACTCTTGCGGCCCATCGCCATCTTGCGGTCGGGCAGGGTAGTGTCTACTTCACAACAAGTGTGCTGTCTGCAAATTCACCAACCATGTTAATATGTTGTTTTTGTTTGAGAAAGTATATTTTAGTGCATGACAAAAGTATGCAAATGCTAAAACATATTCTAACATATTAAACCCAAGAGAACTTTGTTACTCCTGCAGTCGGGGAGAGTGGGGTAAAATGAGTCAGTGGGTAAATTAATCCACCCACTGTTTCTCGAGTTCACCTTGCCTCTAATGAACTGGGACGGATAGTATGCGTGTTTGCCGTGCTGTCCCGGGGCGAGTGCTCTTAGCTTGGTATCCTCCTCCCGGGGAGAAGTCCCCGGATCATACCCCGGTGCTGAGGTAAACCGGGCTAGTGGTGTGGAGATGGGGATGTTGCGAAACGTCCGATAGAATGGAGGTGAGGTGGCTTGACTACTTATAGACTGTTCGGACGATAGCTGTGGTTGTTTATCGAAAGCCAGCCGAGGTTATTAGTCTGCACTTGCTCCTCCCAAACCTTGTTAATAAAACATCATATATGAGCGACTAAACACTTTTTTTATAATTTGACCATACATTTTGAAACCACCCAACATTCCTGCCAGAATGTGAAAATGTGAAGCACATTGGAGAATTGGACAGTATAACTGACTTTAAAAACTACATCAAAGCAAATGTATCCAGGTCTAAACATATTTATGATGCATGTTGGTGATTTACCAAAGTTTAAATAGTAGCCTGAATTTGTAAGCTTTTCCAAAGTGGCAGCTATGGGGCAAAGTGAGCCACATACTGTGGGTTAAATTGACTCAGTGTCGACACTTAAGTTATCTTCAATTTCTAATTTTTAAACCTGTATAATTTCAATTAAATATCGCATAACTTTCTAGTTTGTCATGTTTACTTTAGTATAGGCTACTGAGTTTATGGACAGTGTACACCAAAGTATCTTACACCTGGTTTTACTCATACAATTTACTGTATATCTTTCCAATTTAATTCACTAACATGTTTGGCATTAAAAAGCACGGTACAATGCCAAGAATCTACAAAAACAGACACAGTGAGAGCAGAATAGAGAACATAGAGAGACCTGGGTGTTTCACAGGACAAGTTATTTCAGAAATGAGATTGCAAATAAAAGATATTGAAGTGTAAAGTGTATTTGATTAGATTAGATTCAATTGTCATTACACATATACAAGTAAAGTGTAACGAAATGTAGTTTAGGTCTAACCAGAAGTGCGATTAGCAAGTGCAGGATATACAGTGAATAAATACAGAATACAATATTAGGAAATATTATACAGTGGGCTATGAAAATATTTTACAGTAGGTATGTTCTATGAAAATATGACAGTAGGTATGTACTATGAACAATATATACAGATGGCTATATACTATGAACATTAATGTACAGGTGGCTATGAACAGATAATAATTTAGACTAAACAATAGTGCAAGTGACTTAAGTGTGCATAAATTATTGACATTAGCTATTAAAGTTGCAGTGCAGTAGATGAGTTAATGCAGTTATGAAAGTGGTCCATTATTGCAAATGAGCATTCAGTATAATATTTCTGGTGGGCAAGTGAGCAGTATAGAGTGCAAATAAAATAACTATTAGTATTTTTTGTATTAGTACTTTTTTTAGAAGGTAAATCTTTAAAAACATGGTTTTATTTAAATTCAGTTGCAAGCTCAGTATATCGCCATAACGTTAAACTTACCCCTACCTATATGGGGCAAACTGAGCCACAGGAGCACTTTTTATATGTTTTTAAAACCATTATGTATTAGCTGTGTTCTAATAATTTAGATTGATAGGAAACATCCTGAAATTAGATTAAATACTTTTATTGCACTTACGCCTCATTTCAGTTTATCTTTAGGACCACGTAGGTATTAAATGGCTCATCAAACCCCACTCTCCCCTTCATTTCATTCGTTATTTCTTCTGATTATTTTCAATTTTTGACCAGGGTTGGTCAAAATACTTTTTGTTAGATCACTTTAATAGAAGGTTTCATTAGTCAGACGTGCCTGGTCCAAAGTTAACGTCTGGTCTGTGTTTTTTTATTGGTCTATATGATATAAACGTTTATATAAAATTAATAGGAACATTTTATTTTATATAAATTGTAATAAAACATGTCTATAAATGTTATCATCTTAATCTCATAAAGATGTAACTTTAATGGAAAAATTAAAATTAAAAGTATACAGAGGTGTCATGGTTCTCGAGTGGCGAGACACGGAGAGAGGACCCAGGTGCAGACAGCGGGTAAGGGGTTAACATATTTTATTAAATAATAAAACATAGACCCACGTGGGGGTAACAGAACAAAACAGGGATACAATAACATGACAGGACAAAAAACTAACTACACTGAAACAAGACTTAAATTTACTTTTGACATGTACTACAAATAACTAAACTAGAGAACAAGACATAAGAACTCACCACACAAACCACAATGAACCAGCACAAGACAGAAGACACAAGGGCATTAAATAAGGGAGAAAATCAAGAGGGGAAAAGGTGTTGGGCATTATTTAATAACGAGGTAACGAGAGGATGGGAACAGAGATGAGACCAGAGAGAGTGTATGGAAAGCCATGACAACAATGGCCTCTCTCCACATTAAACATGAGGTTCTGTCATGATCCTGCCACTATACTAAGAAAAACATGACATGATAAAAGATTGTGTTTACATATGTCTGTGTACTGTACATATGAATAAAAACATATACATGCAAATATTTAAGAAAAATTTATAATTAATTAACATTTAGTCCGATATATAATAGTAATGATTGGTACATATAAAGAATTGTATGTAAATATTTCCTAAATATGTATACATGCATGTGTTTATAAATATAAAATATATTATGTAAACACAAACTTATATTTTGGATGCGATTAATAGCAATTAATCGTTTGACAGCCCCAATTGCGAATAATAAAAATATTTAGGATTATTCGGTCTGCCAAATAATAGTTCTGTTGCCAAGCGACTTTTCACATTAATATAATGTGCGATTTTACAGTACAGTATCTCAAAAATGTACAGTCGAAAGCACCCATTTTACAATATAGACTTTAAAAAAATACGCAAACAAAAAAATGCTCATCCTGTTCGTTTCTTGTTCGAGTGTAGTTGACATCTTGCTGGTGTACAATGGCAAAGTTATGGCTATAGTGTTAAACTTCAAATTAGGTTTTCTTAATATAGAGAATGATAATAGTAGCCGTAACTACAAGAATCGCCATTACGCTCATGATACAAGCTTTGCACATGGGTGTCCGCAGTACTGTAATCAGCAGAGGTCTCTCTCTGTTGCCATCTTGCTGTGCACCAATGGGGATCCCGACATCCAGAGTTTGACTGATGGTCCGCGGTACAACCGGCGCGGAGCTGGTTGCTCTCTTCACCTGCAGTTTTCCTTTACTTCGGTTAAAACGGATGCTGTAGACCTGTTGCATTGCAGCCGGCAGGTAGGACAGCACCGTGGAGTCATTTGCGAGCTTCGGAAGACCCAGGTCGGGTAACGGGGTGTACGCTCGGCACAGAGGACACTGGATGGTGTTGGGTTGAGCAGACTTCACGTTCATCCTGGCGAGGCACTCCAGGCAGAAGGTGTGCTTGCATTGGAGTACCTTGGGTGTGTTGAAGACATTGTTGAACTGGCAGAAACAGACAACGCACTCCAGATCAGGGGTCTCTTCATCATCCGGGCCAGGTTTTTGGGGGTCACTGATGTCGTTCGAGTCAGGCTCCATGACAAAGGGAGTATGTGAGAAAAAGGAAACTCAATGGGCATCTTCAACGTCCATGGTGATGTGGCACACCTAGACAAGAACTCGAACAGATTAGTGATTTGAAATTACAGATACAAGAAATTCATGAGGCGAACCTTTTGTCGGGTTTCAATACAAACATTTAGTATTTAGTACTTAGTATTTAGTTGTGATAGATAATTCCCCTTGTGTTGTTTATAACACTTTCCTTCTGTGGAGCACAAAAGAAGATATTTTGAGAAATGGTTGGTTTTGTGTCCATATACACAATGGAAGTCAATGGAGGCCAATGTTGTTTGGTTTTCAAAATATTTTCTTTGGTTCTGCCGGTAAGATAAAGCCATACACTTTTGGATTGACACGAGGGTGAGAAATCCAGTTTACCAGTGGGGTAAGAAAAAAATTTTTAAAGAAAAAAATTATATAATTTTTCTTACCTAATTGGCAAACATCTTTTTTCTTGTATAAAGCATTTTTTCTGTAAAAACGTTTTAAATGCTGGTGTCTCCAGCCATCAATTAGAAATACAGTACACCATCTGCCTGGAAAAATAATTTTTGTCCATCTATGGCCATCCAGAAATATCCATTCATTAAAAAGCAACATATTAAAGATAGCAAAAATAACTTTCTTTTCCAACAGAAATCAATGCATTAGCATGAAGAATATGGCATGCAGAAAGTAAAGAGTTATTTGTCATTGCAAGCATGCTGTGGATGTGTTTTTAAACAGAATTTGCCTTGTAAATGCTTACAGGTTTCCATCAAAGCTATGCAAAGCAGCAGAAGGTCATTCCATTGCTGGCACAAATAATACGGGCAGAAAGATCCGATGACTTTATTAGAGGTTCATTAGATGACTTTTGAGTTTAGCCTCAGTCCATTATCTCATATGCGGCATTTAAATAATGAGAAATGGCAAATACCCCTGACATCAGTTTGGATAAGAGCGTCTTCTTAATGCATGAATGTAATGTAATTGTATCGTTTTTTTAGTAAGAAATATTGTGTTTAGGTTTTAAAAAACATGTATCGTGCCATCTGAGCCATATGAATCCCTTTCAATTATACCTTCAAAAGATGTATATTTTCTATATGTATAAATATACGCCATATTATTATATATCGTGTTGTTGTCCCTCCATCTCAGTTTGTAGAACACTTAAATGTGTAAAATGTAATATAAATGATATTTATCTAAGAAAATCCTTTAGAAGGGTGACAAAATGCATTTATACTCTGCTTAAACATGTACAACTGTTATCCCACGTTCAACCTAAAACCTTTCAAATGCAAGTTTTTAAAATCTGACCTTCACATCCACAAGTTAAAACGAAATAGTTTCTAAAATATTAAGGAACATTTTTTTACATCAAACCACCCCATAATGCAACTCGTACATGTTGATACAGTTTAAAGACAATACATGACAAACAAAATGGATCTTACACACCGTATCTAGACATCACTGTAATAAATAGCAATTTACGAAGTTAAATCCACAATCGCTCACCCATCTTCTTCACAGGTGTATTTCCCGGTCGACACCAGTTTGCATCTTTGAGATGGAAGTGTTTTCTTTGCTGTCAACTCGCTTCTTCACACCGTCTCCCTGTACATCTGCAGGCTGGGTCTTCCTTTGTACATCTACCAAACGTTTCCTTGCATGATTTACATTAAAAAACAAAACAAATACTCAACTATTTTTGACCGTGTTTTTCTGTCTCACTCTCCATTGCTGTAGCCTATTGCAAAGAATATCAAGATTTGAATATTGGAGCTGCAGGCAGGAGGAAACGCAGAGCGTGTAGTCAAATACAAGCCAGCCGTGTAAACTCGCCAGGCCGAGCAGAGAAACAGAAAGAACTTTTAGAAAGCAAAATGCTTATGAGGTCAAAATAATGTCAATTGGTACACTTTAGTGCGTGAAGACAATGACAAAAACGTCTTCTCAAAGTACGTTTTTGATGTGGTACCATGTTCCCGTACCATAACGTCACACGGTAATGCCATAAAGCATACCATGGCATCAACACGGTACTGTAAATGTGCATGTGCAATACACCTTTTGTGTTCATGTAGTTTAGATCATATTTGATATATTATAAAATCATTAGATAATACATGGTTTGCAAAAAATCATACAGAAGCACTTTACTTTTTAGTTTAGTGTAGAACAAACATGATTCTGCAGAAGTTTCCTGTTGTGTGGGTATGCAAAACAAAACAGAGCCGATCACATCTTGCCTTCACAGACGTTAATTAAAATAATGCGCAGCAAAAACATTTCCTCCAAACCAATTGTTCTAAAACCATTTACGTCATAGTCAAATAAAGGTGCTTCATCTGGGGCTTCATTGTGTCTGAGGAAAATAGATCTGTTTTATTAAGACGACAACATGTGACTGTCGAATCATCAATATTCTTCTGATACACTAAAATGAGGGATATTTTGTTATCTGAAATCAGACAATGCAATTCATAACTTAAAAAATACAAAATCGTTTTTTGGACCAAATAACTCTTTGGTTTATGTCTGTGAAAAAAAAACGTAACATTAAACAACACATTATCAGTGTCCGAAAGACAATATTCTGTGAAACACATGTCAAATACAACTGTCCTAACATAAGCATCAAGTAAAACTATCCTTACTGACTTCACATTTTAATGTTTAATCACTAATCTCTGTCAGAATATCAAAATCTGTTCGCTTGTAATGGCCATGTTGACCCTCAACTCTCCATCCTCGTGGTCTCCAGTGTATAAAGTAAACGAGCCGTCTATTTACATACATGTTTGAGTGTGTTTATGTGTGTGTATGTGTGTGTACTGTATGTACAAACTCTTGCAGCATCTCTAAACGCTCTAGATTACAAACTCTGAGTTTGTGTATACCTAACTGTGTGTGTGTGTGAAGCGAGAGAGATAACAGAAAAACGAGAGTGTTTATGTTATTCGCCGGGACTTCCTGAATTGATCTTGGCAGTGTATCGTTTTGGACCTGTTTGCATTTATCTAGCTTAAATCAAGGGTCACCACTAACACATTCAGTCAATTCTTATTGGTCATAACTATGTCAAAGTGTATGACCTATACAGCTTTGTTTCGACATTTATACAAAAAGGATAAATAACATGTAAGTGGAGCTTGTCCATGCAAAACTCACTGCCTGGATTCTTACACCGTGTCCACGCTGGACATGACAATGCGAGACGACAACGGTCGTTAAAACTGTTCTTCATGGGCATCCAGTGTGGACAAAATGTAAAAATGTTTTACTTTATTTTAAATAAAACATACATGTACAGTACGAAAGAAAAAATGTTAATGTGTTCCATTGTCTTTTTTTCTCGTGTCGTGGCGTTCAGAGTCCGGTGTAGACAGGGCTAGCACGTTGCTAATGGTGTGTAGCATGTTGCTATACTGTTGTTAAGGTGTTGGTACGAGCTTTTGACTGGTTTTGAAGCACTTTCCTATGCGGTTATCAAGCAGTACACCCCAAAATTCTTTATTCACTCTCCCCTAGGTTGTTCCTAATCTGTATACATTTCTTTGTTCTGATGAACACAGAGAAATATGTTTTGAAGAATGATTGTGAGCAAACAGTTCTTGACCACCATTGACTGCCATAGAACAAAGAAATTTATAAAGCTATTTTTTCTACTGTTGAACACAAAAGAAGACATTTTGAAGAATGTGGGAAAGCAAACTGTTCTGGGGCACTTTTGACTACCATTGTCATTTTTTCTACCCTACAACTCGAGGGTGAGTAAATGAAGACAGTTCATTTTTGGGTGAACTGTCCCTTTAAGGTGTTGCATATGAGGTTTGAATAGGTTTGTAGCACGTTGCTATGCAGTTGATAAGCTGTTCCGTATGGTGTTCGAGTGGTTTTGTAGCACGTTGCTACAGTTGCAAGCATGTTGCTGTGTGGTTGCTAAGGTGTTCCGAGTGGTTTCGTAGCAACCACGTAGCAACGTGCTAAAAGGTTCCAAGTAGTTTTGTAGCATGTTGCTATGCATTTGCTAAGGTGTTCTGAATGGGTTTGAGTGGTTTTGTAGCACATTTCTATGAAGTTGCTAAGGTGTTCGGAGTAGGTTTGTAGCACGTTGCTAGGCAGTTACTAATGTTGTAGGTTGTCGCATACTGGCCAAAATAAAAAAGCATAATTTTCTCTCTGGATGAGGCTCGGCCCCTGCTGTAATACAAAACTATGTGATGTTTCCCGGTTGAAAATTGTAAGTCCGACAACTTTAAAATGTAATGCGATTCTAGTCCTCGATTCATTTTGTTTTTTGCAGGTATGAATTAAAAGCGAGCCACTTCAGAGAGGTTGGGCGTTGCTCCATGATCCAGATGCAACTGGTGAAGTCCAGTGTTAAAGCTGGCACACAGAAGACTACTGGAATCACATGGAGCCAGAGACACCAAAGGGCCCGAACCGTCCAACGTTAATGTGGATAAACATGCTGCGTACAGAACGTGGAGAAAACACAAATCAATGCAGGTAAATTCAATTACACTTTACAGAAAAAGTTATCCGTCTGCTTATTACTTATGTCAAACAAACCTAAGACAGTATATGAGGAAGAGTAAGCAATCTGTCTGAGTGCACATGTTTATGTATGCAAACATCAGTGTGTGTGTTACCTGCAGTGTTCTGATCCCATATTTTCACCGAGCTGTCGTATGACGATGACGCCACAAGGGCAGGATATCCATGGCGTGGGGGCAAAAACACACAACACGCTGTGGTCTGCAGGTGTCCTCTGTATTCAGTCACCTTACATCCCGGCTGCCTGAGGTCCCACAGCTACAAGCACACATTTTCAGCCTTTTAGTTTAATTACACAAGTGCACAAATGTGTCCTGGCAGTCACACTTACAGTGGCTTCGCAACCCTGCCCGCCGAAACCGTTGCTGGTGGACAGCAGGTGGAAACAGTTAGGACTGATGTCACAGTGCGTCTGGATATACTGCTTCGCTGGAAACGTGTGAGCAACCTGCCAGGTCCGACTGTCCCACACCCTTAAAGAGACAGTACATATTAACACACACACACTTAACCGCATTTAAAAGATACAGTAAACATTGGGGTGAAATAATATTGTCTGTCTTTATGTTAATATATTTAAGATGTTTTAGTTTTCTTGTATTCATATCAAAAAGACAACTACAATATTTAACCCTTGTCCTGACACTAACAATGCAATATCCCAATGAAAGGTCTTGTGTAACATATCTGAGACCATCCAACCTGATAGTTTTGTCTTCTGAGGTTTGGACAATAGATGTGCTGTCTGGCACCCAGCATAAATGAGTCACCTATAATACAGAGCGTTGCGACACATTTATATTCAGGATTAAGAACAGGTCTCTACTAAGGACTTCTGGGTGAAGTGGTTTGTAAAGACTTTCTGACCAGGTTACGTGAGATGGTGTTTCTCTGCAGACATTTCCCTGACTCGATGTCCCAGAGGCACAGGGAGTTATCCCGAGATCCCGTGCACAGCTGTGAGCCATCTACAAACACAAATATAAATACATCACAGCATAAAAGCAAATCTGCTTCCTGCTTAAATTACTAAATTATGTTTGAGATCTTGTAAATCTCAATCAGAAATCTAGACTACTTCGGAAGACGTAAACAACGCTGGTCCAGAAGAACTCCCCGTTTCATTTTTTAACACTACACAAACATCCGGTACAACCAACAGAACATTTACAACTGTATCTGAATGTTAAACGAATATCTTTTGAGATTTAATCATATAGGCCTATATACGATTTTTTTAAATGAAACCGGAAGTGCTTCTGGTCTATAGAGCTAAATGTACTTGAGGCAAGTTTAGTTTACTAAAATGAAAACTTTAAAAACTTTTCTGTTCATAGAAATCAAATCAAATATAGGTCGCAACATTATTGGAAATTTTTTTTTTATGTTTCCTCAGATATAAACTTATAAACTAAAATTATGATAGCACACAAAAACTAAAATAAAAATGTATTAATCTTATATCGCAACATAAGAAGTAAATAATAAAATGACAAAAGCATGTTACAAAATAGCTAAATTTGACTAAAATTAACATAAAGAAACTTTTACTTAAAATAAAAGCTAATTTGAAAAAATAAAAGAACTCTCACAGACAAAAAAATTATGAATGACATTAGATGACACAATATTAAATGAAAGGGCATTGAATTGCACCTTTCAAGCTAAATAGTTTAACAGAGTGTTTATTAGATTGTAAATAATAAACTGATTAACCTTTTTTGGCTATGAGATTAGTGGAACATGTCCATGTTAATATGATGGACTACACCTGCTGTTATTCCGCTGGAACACCTGTGTGAACTTGAAGAGAAATTGCTTTATATCTACTAGAAGTTAAAAACACTTTTTCTTTATTTTTACTGTAAACCAGTTAACATTATTGCTGAAAAAAAATGATATTGTCATTTGTTATCTTGTTAGCAACCACAATTAATAAAATTCATACATTTTTAAAGTCATTAAGAAATCAAGTTGGAAGTGATACCGCTTTTATTATGAATACATTTATCTCTACATCTACTTTATAAACCAGTGAGCCCCCAAACACGAACACAATTTGTATTCAGAAGATAAAAATGTTCGATAGTTCAGTCGGTCCATTCCGCCAATACACATCAACGATTTTTATGACATCATATTGCGCTTCAGCTTCTCATTAGATTTCAAGTTGTGAGGTAACAAAACACCTATTTTAAACAGGGGGAGGATCCACTCGATAACTTCCTGTTTCAGTGTTATTTAAAAACATATTAAATGGGTCTTTAAATGTGAAATGTTCAAATGTGGCTACTGCAGGATTGTGGGAGTTTTTACTGAGGAACTTGCTTACCTGGGCAGACGGCTACTCCATTAACTACCAGCTCATGGCCAGAGAACTCCTGGATGGCTTCTTGCTCTCGACCCAAATCCCACATCAGGACCGTTTTATCACGAGATGCGCTGAAGATCCAGGTTTTACCTCTAAAACAACATAACTACAAAACAGAGAAATATGCTAATTGTTTCACCATGAATAACTCAAAAACATTATGACATAGAAATGATGTAGACAAATGTGGTTTTCATTACCTTAGTAACTTCTCTGCTGTGGCATTGAAAGGATCTACACAGTTCCCCAGCTCTCCAGTCATACACAACAACGGCCTTAACACAACAAGAATGAGACACATCATTTTAAAATCTACATAATTCGCAACAGTATTAACATGTTATAATTCTTAGTGAATGTTGAAATATAGGATTAGAACTAAAGCCTTCCTTTCTACACCACTTGAGCTACCATATTAACAACATTTTGTTTTTGTTTTAAAACCTTGTCATTCACCATTTGGAGCATTATAGTTTTATTATTTTAAATAAGCTTTTTCATATATGTTAGATCTTTAGTTTACATGTTAATTTAATTTTGTTATGCAATGTATTTTATTAAAAAATGAAATAAAAAAATTATTTTATAATTTTTCTATCTATATCTATATCTATATCTATATATATATATATGTTTAATTTATTTTTATTCCTAGTATTTATTTATTTACATTTAAACATTTTTGTTTATTGCTAAGGTAAAATTTCAAATTCAACGAAACCCCTTGACACACTTCTTAATGGCTTACTTACAGCTGTCTCAACACAATAAACTGAAATATTTTAAGCGAATAACAAACAGTGATGTCGACGCTGTTCAATGCCCCTCACCATGTCTTTGCCCCCTGACACACAGAGGTCAGAGGTCAGGCTGATGACGCAGTTGATAGAGTCTGTGTGGGCAGGCTCATACTGTACTACCTGGGGTACAGGCGCGGTTTCGGACCCCTCTTTGGCCCTTTCAAGGTGACAAAAACATATTTCAACATTTACAGGTTTGCAGATGCTCCTCTTCTGTACACCACTGTAATAAACGCTGCTCCTCTCACCTGTACAGATCAGAGCGCCGACGCAACTTGCTCTGTAGTTTTCCCATGCTTGTAACAGGTGTGCTCTTCCATGCACAAGCCTCATGAGACCTCAATTTGTCTTACTCATCTCTCCATGCGCAGGCCATCTCCTATCCTCTTTCAGGATCTGTGATAATCACACACGCGCTGTTTACTATAACATTTTGATGAAGACATCACTCCCCAGACCCTGGCAACCACACAATGAAGCTGTCATCTGCTAACAACAGATGCTGGCGCCTTCTCTAGCATAAGCTGGTAGACAGTTATGTATTGGGCTCAGTTATGTATGGACACAGCCTGTTTCTCAGAGATAGGGAGGCAGAGCGACCTGAATCCTATTAAGTGCATTAGTAGTTCATCGCATTAGGTAACAGCTAGGATGCAACATGGCCAAACTGGCCAACGGTGCAATGGCACCAGTAAATATGCAATAAACACGGAATATGGAAATGCACCAGTTTCTGGGCAGGCTGGCTGCAGGTATGTGTAGAAGAGGGCAGGCATCGGTTTGCAAATGCATTAAGTCTGGCAAGCAAAAACATTGCACGAGCATGCAAGTGGTCAGTTTTAGCTATGCATCTTTACGTAAAGAGACTTTATGTTTTGGTGAAAGCATTCAACGCAGTACCGCGCAAACCCTTACCTGTCTGATGCTTATAGCAGAAGAGCGCTCATCTGAACGTCCAGTTAGTACGCAACACGAGTGTGCACTAATGTGGAAAATGTTCAAAGGTAAACGAAACGCATCGTGATTCTTTTGGCTCATAATCTTTCGCCGGTGCCTGCTAGCGGTTCATCTTGCGAGCGAGCGAGCGACGCTTTCTCTGTTACCAAGCCAGCACAGGTCACGTGACAGGACACGGGGCGGAGTGCTTTGGCTACACGTTATCATTACGGAAGAAAATGTATTATACAGATACATTCTATGCTAAAATTAAGTTAAATAAGAGATCACAATTATAAAATATCTAGATATAAAATATAAATAACCATGAATTTATTAACTGTAAACATGTGTTATTTTTAAGTAAAATTTTGAATTAAAGAGTTCTTTAAAACAATGACCATTCATTATAATTTGATTTGAGTTGATTTAATTTGATTCGATTTGATTCGATTTGATTTGATTTGATTTGATTTGATTTGATTGAATTGAATTTAGTTGAACTAACGTGACGTGACGTGACGTGACGTGACGTGACGTGACGTGACGTGACGTAACGTAACGTAACTCAACTAGTGAAGTGAAGTGAAGTGAAGTGAAGTGAAGTGAAGTAATTCCATTCCATTCCATTCCATTCCATTCAATTCAATTCCCTTCAATTCGTAACGTAACGTAACGTAACGTAACGTAACGTAACGTAACGTAACGTAACGTAACTCAACTAGTGAAGTGAAGTGAAGTGAAGTGAAGTGAAGTGAAGTGAAGTGAAGTGAAGTGAAGTAATTCCATTCCATTCCATTCAATTCAATTCAATTCCCTTCAATTCGTAACGTAACGTAACGTAACGTAACGTAACGTAACGTAACGTAACGTAACGTAACTCAACTAGTGAAGTGAAGTGAAGTGAAGTGAAGTGAAGTGAAGTGAAGTTAAGTTAAGTTAAGTTAAGTTAAGTTAAGTTAAGTTAAGTTAAGTTAAGTTAAGTTAAGTTAAGTTAAGTTAAGTTAAGTTAAGTTAAGTTAAGTTAAGTTAAGTTAAGTTAAGTTAAGTTAATTCCATTTCATTTCATTTCATTTCATTTTAACCAGCTCTAAAGTCCTTACCAGCATGCAGGTCAAGTTTATCTGTATTTGTATTACGGCTTCTCTTCTCTGCATTTTTGTAAAACCTCACAATAATTCATTTGGTCCAAATATTTACTAATATTTCAGTTGTTTACTTTTTTTGTTATATTTAACAATCCCAGTGTGAGTGATGATACCGGTTTGGTCAGAGACGTCCAGAGTGTCGCAGCTTTCTATGATCAGAAAGAGGCTTATGGGCTCTGCAGGTCACTTGACTGAAACAACAACAAGGGTCTCTTTGTGATCCAAGCCAAAACCAACACAATGATTGACATAGTTTAATAAATATTTTCTTCTTTCAAATAAGGACCAAAATTGGAGCTAGCACAAAATATTCCAAACTGGTCATCATAAACTAGCATTAGGAACCAATCCGAGCGCATGTCTGGACCGCTGTGATCAACTGAAGCTTACGATTAAACTAATGACTGAACACAGACTCACCGCCCATTCAAAGTTAATCTTTGAAGTGAGACCTGAAAACCATGATAGAAAAACATTTCTTAAGTCCTTCTATGTGTGAAGTGTGTGTGCTCTGAATGAATGAACGTACAATGAGTAGAACAGAAGACTTCTCAAATTTAAGAAAGGTAAGCTTTTAATATCTGATTGGACGTACATAAAAAAGGCAATCTGAAAAGGACTAGGCATAGATAAACAATTGACATGCATCTGTTAAATGACCAAAATAACTCAAGCGCATCACACAGGGCTTCTGTGAGTGACTCTAAAGGGAATTTCATACTGAATCAGCTCATGCAGTTCCCCTTTTCATGCTTTAAAACAACAGCATGATTGTAATTCCGCTACTATATCTGTTATTCACATTATCTGGAGCTTTAAGACTGGAACTGTCCGAGGATGAGTTCACATTTCAGAGACAGTCTGAATCTGTGAAGAAACATTTGGGATATTGAGTGAGACTTTGAATATTTAGGAGGTAAAGTTAAAAAAATGGGTTATGACAATGAAGATTTTGAGGAATATACACCTTTGCTTAAAGACATCACAGAACCAAAACGACAAATAAAGGTATGATTTCATATGAAAAAGTATTCTTATTTATATTATTTACAGGTACTTTTTCCTACAGGCTACTTGGAGTGAAAAAGACATTAATAATCATACAAATTCATTTGATCACTTTATTTATGTTTTTGCTTGATTGTTTATTTTTACACATTATTAATAGAAATTTTGCATACAGGTTTAAGATTTTATATAACACTGTGATTTTCTGCAAAATACTTTCTTATTTACATTTTGTTATTTTCTGCCAATTGTGTATTTTACTGATGGTGTTCGATTATTTTTAGTGGTCTACCAGACTCCTTCGCACATAATCTGTATCAGTCGTGAGCTAAGATCAAAGTCAAGCTCCTTTGTTCACATTTGCCCACAGGTTCCAAGTAAGTCTCTTCTTTTTGCTGTGTGGGCTGCTTGCATCGGTGGGACGTTTCAGTATGGCTACAATATATCTGTCATAAATGCACCTACCAAGGTAAGAAATGGGTCAGCTAGTACCGAAGCTCGACCCAAACACTAGCTGTCTGTGTGTTTCATATCTGCATCTGTATCTGTCACCAAACATATTGCTTTTGAGCTGTTGCGTTAGTGCAGTTAACATGAATGTACACATGGATGAATGTACATTCACATGAGGCCGAATTCTATAAGGTACATGTACATGCGATTTATAGGGATAGTTCACCCCAAAATGACAATTCTGTCATAATTTACTCACCCTGTTGTCATTTCAAACCGTTATGACTTTCTTCATTCCGCAGAACACGAAAGAAGATATTTTAAAAAGAAAGTTGGTAAACGAACAGCACTGGACCCCATTCACTTCCATTGTCTGGACACAAAACCAATGCAAGTGAATGGGGTCCAGTTAACAACATTCTTCAAACTATCTTCTTTTGTGTTCTATGGATGAAAGAAAGTCATACAGGTTTGAAATGAAAAGAAGGTGAGTAAATGATGACAACATTTTTGTTTTGGTTGAACTATTATTAACAGTAGCGTAACAGTTACTACAACACCATGTCAGTAGATAAGTCACATGAAAGTGTCGTAGTTAGAATGCCATGTGAATCTGGAGTTTGCTCTCTGTCACACTTTTGCTAAAAAGAAGTGACGACACACATACACACACACTTCTTATTTTGCAACAATGCAAAGTTGTGAAACAAGCGGTTGAATTGGTAATGTCCTGTTAGATTTGTAACCTATATTTTGCTTTAGTCCAAACCCATGTTAATTTTTACCACGGTAAAGCAACAATTCTACCATCGCTAACCTATATTTGTGTCCCTTTAACAGGCCGTGCAAAACTTCATTAATCAGACATGGATGGAACGCTACAATACAGAAATATCTTCACAGCTTCTCACTTTCCTTTGGTCCACCATAGTGTCCATATTCCCCCTTGGCGGGCTTGTGGGAGCGTCTGTTGGCGGAACTCTGGCTATTCGATATGGAAGGTGAATTGTTGCTTTTGAAGACACTCACAGTGAAACTCTGTGTATAATGTGTTTGAGATTCAAGGACGTAGTCAAATATCATGATGTTTGTTTCAGGAAAAGGACACTAGTGTTCAACAACACCTTTGCACTACTGGCTGCCTTATTTATGGGGTTGAGTTATACCACAAGCACTTATGAACTGCTAATCATTGGCCGCTTTCTAACGGGAGTGAATGCAGGTATCCGAAGCTTTACACATAGATCAGATGATGTAGAACATGTTGTAATGTACATTGGGCCTTCTTCACGAAACCCCAGCAGAATGAACATTAGCTTTCATTCATTTGCATGCAAACTGTCCAATTGAATCGATTGTCACAACTTATAGACTGCTTAACTTGATTTATTTGGTTGACAGGTATAGGGATCTGTGTGCAGCCTCTGTATCTGGGTGAGATGGCGCCCAGAGCTCTTCGTGGTGCCATGTCAATGGGAACGTCCATTTTTATCACCGGGGGGATCCTGACCGGACAAGTAGTTGGCCTCAAGTGAGTAAAGTTAATAACATGACTTTTTGTGTAATTAACTATGCTGTTTTACATTTCAAGTATTATTATTTTCTTAGATCTTCCACCGGAGTTCTCATAAAGAATGAATTTGCAAAAAGAAAGATATGCTGAGATATGTTTTGTATTTGTGCGTGTTAGAGAGTTGTTAGGTCGAGAGGAGTACTGGCCCATCCTCCTGTCCACAACTTGTGTTCCAGCCATCCTGCAGCTGTTGATTCTGCCCTGGTTCCCGGAGAGCCCTCGCTACCTTCTCATCGATCGTGGAGATGAACTGGCCTGCCAAAAGGGTAAAGGATGATACTTTTATGTTATAATTGTTTTGTGTGTAATTAGTGTTTAAATAAACAGTCATCAGACAATAAAGAAATATTGACACATGAGATTAATTAAAGATAAACACACATACTTTTTATAATTAGCATTAATTTATAATAAGAAGTGTAAGGTCATTGAAACTTGGAAACAAGGCACCCAGATGTTCAATTATGCATTTCAAGCATTTTTACATAAGATATTAAATATAACCACGAGAACACATATTTCGTCAAGTGTGTTTAAATGTTTTACTTGTACTGTATGTCAAAGTTAAATGTACAACCATTAATGCAAAAATTATGAAGTCAGCTAAATCAAACCAAAAATTTGAGTTAGAATTAGAAGAAAGTTGTGTTCAACAGAAAAAATAAATGTAAAAAGCAATTTTTCCTATGGTTGTCAATGGTTACAACATTCTTCCAATTGGCTTTGTCCTTATTCATTCGAACAACAACATTTATACAGATTTGAAACAGCTCAAAGTGGTGAGTAAATGATGACAGAATTCAAATTTTTGGGGTGAACTGTTCCTTTAAATCTACCAATTTTCTGTCTGACTCTGTTTCTTGCTGTTTCATCTGTGTTTTGCAGAACATGACTTTGTTGGCACGAAAGGTCTTGAGTCACATTTAAACTCATGACTCCATTGACGTTTGTTATATCTCAGCTGCCCGTAATCACGAAATCAAAATGTTTAAAGGCTGAAGCGTAACATCTCATTGAAATGAGCACGCTTGAGCTAAAACCAATCCGCCGGTTCAAGCCAAACCACAGAAGCGAGAAAAAGAGAATCTCGTGAGTAAAAGAATGTTCTGCCCTTTTGCTCTTTCGTCAGCTCTAATGTGGCTTCACGGAGCAGATAATTACCACGGCGAGCAAGAAGACATGGAGAGAGAGAGAGGGTCAGCGCGGCCGGTATTAAACCCAAGAAGCCCTGGGAGCTTTTTTACTGACGGCGGACTGCGCTGGCAACTGCTGACTGTCATACTGCTGAATGGGTTCCAGCAGCTCAATGGCATTAACGCAGTGAGTGCACAAAACTGTTGGTCTTATTGTGCATGACGTATTCAATACATTGTGGTATGCTACGCCATCACAGCTAGGGCATTGTGGCATTGTGCACACTACTGAAGAGCTTGTTTTGGAATATTGGAAACTGTGAAGATCACTTGCAGTGAACCCACTAAATATTTGGATTGCCATAGCTTTAAATAAAGAATTATACAGTACACCTTATAGCACAGAATAGATTTATTCTGCACATTTTCTCTTAAATATTACTTTTGCATTTTTCTTTTACTTTACCTGCAAAACCCGTCTGACATTTTCTTGTAAATGAGCATTTTTGCAGGCTCTTATGTTCAGTAATGTATGCAATGAAAAGGTTATAAGTATACTTCAATTTAAGGATTTGAAGCGAATGATGAACATATAAAACATGGCAAGAGCATTTGGTCAATTATTATTATCACATTTGATGTTTAGTCTTTGCTGAAATCTTTACAAATATTTTAGAATCTAAAAGAGGTTTATTGTCAAGTGTACTTGCACATACACCACATTTTCTTCCCAGAGTACATACCTGCATAGTATATATTCTAAAAACAATTCCAGACACATTTTGTGGCAAAAACCATAAAACAAGATAACATAAATACAGAAAAATCTGCTTCAAATTATTTTCATAAATAAGTCAAATCAAATAATAAAAAATCCTCACATCAACTTTAGTTAAAAGTCTTTGTAAATTTGGACCAGACTCTTTTGTTCATCTGTTGAATTATATTTTGTTATCTGTGCCATGTCATTAATACTTGCCTGAATACTTTTACATTTACTGTTCATTCAACTCAAGTCTTAACAGTCTATAGTTCTGTATCATCATAAGCTAAAATCTTTTTTTGTGTGCCATCTGGTAAAATCTCTCAACATTCTTATAATTTTTATTATGACGTCATTCTGTGATCTGTTTACATGTCAGTGATCTCTCTCTCTCTCTCTTCCAGATTTATTTCTACACAGACTATGTGTTCACCCAGGCTGGCATTCCAGCAGACAAGATACCATACGCTGCAGTAGGAACCGGAGCTTGTGAGTGTGTCACGGCATTGACCTGCGTAAGTCTGAATATCTTGTCAAGGACAAACCTTATGTTGTTTTATCGGTATACGACTAAGAATCACATTTATACACAATGATGCTTTTAAAAAGGCAAAAGTGAGATCATATGCAATGTCCGGTGTTTCAGGGTCTTCTGATTGAGTCTCTGGGAAGGAGAGCTCTGATCATTGGTGGATATACTCTTATGAGCCTGTGGTGTGTTTGTTTAACCATCTCGCTCTCTCTCCAGGTAAACGTTTATCTGTCATTTTCAAATCTATACTACTATATTCTACTAAACTTTCTCAGTGTATACATTTTGCATTTCTGTACATTAGAAATTATTTATAAAATAGTTGTTATATACTGTATGCTATTTTTAGAACGATGCTAACATACATTTTCTATCTTTTATAACCCTATAATCTTTAGTGTGTGTTTAAATATTTGTATCATCTTATATGTGGATGTAATATAACTTTGCTGCATCTCCCTCACAGGAGTCCAGCCCGTGGGTTCCTTACCTAAGTATGATCTGTGTCTTTGCGTTTATCCTCAGTTTCGGCCTGGGACCAGGTACATGAATGAATGAACATACAGTATGTATAAAATGCTGTAAACACACCATAGTTTGATCAGAGTTGCATTATTGTGCTGTGTGTTACAGGTGGTGTGACAAACATTCTGACAACAGAGCTGTTTACACAAACGACTCGGCCCGCTGCGTACATGATCGGCGGCTCTGTCAACTGGACATCTTTCTTCTTCATTGGCATGGTCTTCCCGTTTATTGTGGTATAAATGAACACCCCGTTGTTCTTTCATGCAGACGTTGTGTAGCCTATATGGTGAGTCTGTCTATCTTTCAATTTTTAACTCTTCTTTCTCTGCGTTTTTTAGAATGGCCTGCAGCAGTATTGCTTTCTTGTTTTTCTCGTCGTCTGTTGCTTGGTGGCAACATACATCTTCTTCGTGGTCCCTGAAACCAAGAACAAAACCTTCCTGGAGATTCAAAGCGAGTTTCAGTCGCGAGAGAGAAAGAAGCTTCTTGCTGCCAATGGGACTGCAAATGGACCTTCACTGTCCACACCGATCTGAATCACACATAGGCGTTTACAAAATACGTGCCAAATAAGTGAGCAGCAGATATTTGAAATAATGTTAATTATGGTGCTAGTCTTCTATGGTAGTGAGCTACCATAACGTATACAGTATTCTTCACAATTTCATGTGGATGTGACTGCATAGTCATTTATACACTCGCAAACACCGACCTACCACATCATGTGCCTTCGAAATAAAAAGAGCCCTTTAAAACAGAGAATCACATGATGAGTTTGTCTCACACCATGGCTTCAGAAAAAAATATTTTGCTTCATTACAGCAAAATACTTTGCAGATATACTATAGATATTGTATGTGATACAAGCAGTTGGCCTGTATGACGGTACAGTACTGTATCTTGGTTTTTGAAATTATTTGGACTTTGAATTCTGTATATAGTATCCATGTTTTGTTAAGCAACAAAAAGTATGTTCAATAAAAGCAATGTGCATGAATTTTGCTCATTTTAATGTGTCTATTTTGATAAAAGACAACTATCATTTATATGACAATAAAGGAACTATGAGCGTGTCGCATAGTCATTTTATTGTTTGTACTTACAGTATGGCTGTTTTGATTTATGTTTACATTTTAGAATAATAATAAACCCATCAAACCAATGAACTAACTCAAATGAAAATAGAGAAATTATAACACTGTTTAAAAATGTAAGGCTCACAACTGAAATGCATCGCACGGTATTCAAAACATTTAATCGGAAAGTCTACAGTATGTGTAAATGTCTAAAAACTATTTTGATATGTAATAAAATAAAATGCAAATTTGAAATGCATTACTGAAGACAAATCTGCCAATAAGAGCTCAGCTTATATAGGACCTCTATCAGATAAAGTTGGCATTGCTGATCTGAGCAAAGTTGTATAACTATCCTGAAATAAAGTTTTGTCACTCGGAATAATTTCCCACCAAACAATGTTACATTTGTGTCATTTTCCAATCAAAAGTTTTGATTATTCTGATGATTTCATTAACGAGACCAAACGGATGTTGCGGGGCTTTATCGCCCCCTGCAGGAAAAGCGAATCTATGACACCTCGCTTGTCATCATTGGTGACGTCAGGAGCACGTGCTTTTCGTGTCAGTGCCGTCGCTCACTATGGCTGGAAGAAAGGCAGTGAAAGTTTACCTGGATCTCCTATCGCAACCATGCAGAGCTGTACTTATATTCCTCGAAGTCACCAAAACACCGCACACGGTGGAATACGTGGCGTTGCGAAAAGGTGAGCAGCCACAAATGAAGAAGTGTTGTTCTTGAATGCGGCGCATGTAAATGCAAAGTGCAGATGGCTTGAATCCAGCTCTGTATAAAGGTTAAGCTGCAGGTTGTTTTCCAGTATGTATTGTCATCTTGCTTTAGGTTATTACATAATTATTAACCCAATTTATCCTACATGTACATTTACTTTTGATAGAAAGAAATGACTTTCTTTGAGTGTAGGTGAGCAGAGGAGCCCCGAGTTCACCAAACTCAACCCGATGCAGAAAGTGCCTGTGATGGATGACAACGGATTTGTGCTCACTGAGAGGCAAGGAGTATACATCGACCATGAAATAAAAATGGTTTTGGCATGAATATCTATTTAGTTTTTAATAATTTGAACAATTGCACACTTTAATTTGAGTCTCTTTTTGTTACAGTGATGCTATATTGAAGTATCTGGCAACAACTTGCAATGTTCCTGATCACTGGTACCCCAAACATCCAGAGAGGAGAGCCAGAGTGGATGAATACACAGCCTGGCATCACATGAACACACGCTTGCATGCTGCCAAAGTCTTCATCTTTGAGGCAGGGTTGCATTCACTGATACTTAAATACATACTGCTTAAAGCATTAACACATAATTAATATGCATCCAGTAACAAAGCTTACATTTTGTACATGTATTTATAAGTTCGGTGTTCTCCTGTAGGTGTTATTGCCGCGCATGGCGGGGCAGCCCACAGACGCCGGGAAGGTTGATAAGGCGCTGGCAGAACTAGAAGAAACACTGGACAAGCTGGAGAACATGTTTCTGAAGAGACAAGCTTTCCTTTGTGGGGATGACATCTCATTGGCTGATTTGTTAGCTATTTGTGAGCTCATGCAGGTTAGGACGTCCTTAACTGTTAATGTAGCTTTGACTTATCTAACTTCGAGTCAGATACATCAGCTACAGATCTTTGCTTCTCTGATATAAATGATTTTTTTCAGCCTCTGGGTGGCGGAAGGGACATTTTAAAGGACAGACCCAAGCTTCTGAGCTGGAAGAGTCGTGTGCAGTCGGCGCTGTCTGATTCATTTGATGACGCTCACAGCGTTCTCTACCGGTTACGGGACAAAGCCAAACTGTGAAGCGTTGGTCTCGGTGTTAACAATAATTTAAAAAAGTCATTAATATCGTTAATTTATTGTAACTAGTATCTACTGTACAGTACACTACTCGATACCAATTGTGTAAACAGGTTTCTGCGAGAAATTTACACATGTTGGCTAAATGAATAAATATAATTATGCAATACATTTTTCATAAATATGGACTAGAAAATATAAAACAATTTTATTGTTGACGAATATGTATTTACAGACTTACACAGTGTTAGACTGCGAATAAAGCTTAGTTAAAAATAGCCACCAGGAAACAGGAATAAAATGTGCTCTAATATCAAGCGGCAGGTTTCCTTTTTGATGATGGTTCACCTTCTCCCTCTGGTGCCTTACGTTTCTGTGAGAAGAACGTCAGTTTAAAACAACTCAAAATCAACAAAAAATCAAACGCAAATTCATTTAAGTAACAGAAGTGTGTGTCATACCCTGGATGGTTCAGGAAGCATTAGCTGTTTTGCAGTGTCTTTCATCTCACCGTCCTATGACGGAGGTCAGAATAATGTTTTTAGGGCGTTGTGGTGTTACAAATCGCATTGAAATAGGTTAAAAGAATCCTTCTGGTTTTAAATCCTAAATTAGTATTTTACTACTAATAATTCAATTCTTCTGCTCTTAATATAAAGCCGTGGAAATGATCAAGAGACCATTTCAAAATTATTTTCTGTATTTACTATTTATAGGTACTGTATGAGTTTAGATCAAATTATTATTATTTTTCCTTCTGTGAACTACTAACAATATTTTTCCTTAAATTAAGTTTCTCTTTGCATTTATTTGCAGAAAATGAAAAATGGGATTAAGAAACAGGTCAAAATAACAGAAAAGATGCTCTGTATTTTAGCATTTAGGAAAAATATATTTCTTTATTAGTTTTTGTCTTGTCATGCTGTCAGTCTTTCACATTGCGGTTGGATGACTTTGTCACTCCTGAGGTTTGATTTTATTGAAATTCAATACTGGACTGGAATGACCACAATACATCTTGAAATGCGGCTTAAATGAAAAATTGGAATGGTCTTTTCATTTTTTTAAGGCTGTATATCTAATATATACTTTGTGAATGATCTGTCCGCCCATTTCGAAAATCTTCATTCCCTCAACTTGCATTGTAAAGCAGGTCAAAGTTCATAGGTCCGATTCCCAGTGAACACACATAATGACAAAACGTATAGCTTGAATGCAATCTCTTAGGATAAAACCAAAAGCAGAAATGTGAAAGCAGAAAAAAATCATAATCTTTTAATAACTTTTTTGACATAACCAAGCCCTCTAAATGTTTAACTAGTGCTTTCCAAACACACAGTCAATCATACTGTATAGAGACATTAATATTGAGTGTGTACCTTCAACCATGGATGTTCTAGAGCCTCTTCAACACTGAGACGCTTCTCAGGATCCACAACCAGGAGCTTCTTGACCAAGTCTTTGGCTGAGAAAATATTTTAATAACACGCTGTATTCTACACGCATCTAAAACAATATACAACGTACATTTCTGTGTGTTGTATGAGATACAGTACGAGTTACCTTCGTTCGAGACTTTCTTCCACTGAGACGGGATAAAGCGATAATGCCCGTTGATGATCTGCTCTCGAACCGTCATGGTCGTGCATTCAGTGTTGAAAGGAGGATAGCCACCCAAACTATCACAATACACACAAATACACATGAGTAATAAATGTATATCATTTTAAAAGCTCATTCTCAACAGTAACAAAAAATTATCTTTGTTTTGAAAGAAATCTAATTTGTTTTATTAATCCTAACCAAATACATGTATTTCTATAAAATTATTTGTATTAAGAGCTAGCTTATGCTTTATTACAATATATTGCAACATTTATTTATACATTCAAAAATGCATCCAAAATGTTTTAAGGTCACAGTTTTATAGCATGAATTCAACATTATCACATTTTTACTGCGTTTAGAGTTTGTTGCTTAAAGGGACAGTTCGTGGAAAAATCTAAACTTTGTCATGACATTATCACTCAGTTAGTTCAAATCTGTATACATTTCTTTGTTCTGCTGAACACAATGGAATCGATTTGGAAGTCAGTAACCAAACATACACTGGCATTCTTCCAAATAACACATTTCTTACACATGTTAGGAACAATCTGATGGGGAGTAAATGATGAAAAAAGTGTTGGGTGAACTATCCCTTTAATTCTGGACATAACTGATTCACGTTCAGTCATGTGACTTTAATCTGTACTCACCAGATAAACAGAAGGACCCCCAGACTCCAGTAATCTACAGCTTTGGTGTAGCCCACAGTAGCAGCGTGAGTGAAAACCTCTGGGGCAAGATATGTGGGCGTCCCACATAGTGTCTTCATCAGAGAGGACTCTTCCAAAATCTTAGACTGATTGAAATCCGTTATCTGTACAGAGGGGAAGCCAGAAACCTGTTATCTGTAATTGTCGAGAAGGTGGGGTTATCAGTGTAAGGATTGTTTCTGTACACATCCTGTAATATAAGGTGTAGGCAACTACAAAGACCAAACCTAGCCAGCTTCTCTGAACTTTGGAACTGCTAAATGTTTAACATAAACAAATAAAAGCACTAAAATGAGTCTATTTTATTTGTTCAGATACCCACCTTTATCAAACAAATGTCGTCATGTGAAGCGAGAAGCACATTCTCTGGCTTAAGATCTCGATGAATGATCCCGTTATTGTGAAGATACTGTTAAGAAAACACAACATGGTTGACTTTTCCAAACTAAATATTAACAATTAAGCAAAAGAAACATTATTTATTTGTCTAATGCATTTGGTTTGTTTGGCATTCGTAATGCTAAAGATGGCGTAAATTCTTAAGTCGTGTAGTTTTGTCGCCCGCATATGAGAGTACTCAATGGGAATCGTTTCAAAGCATGCTGCCAAGAATGCAAAATGTATCACGGCCGTAGCCATGCAGTTAGTGCAGGTCGAGGCACGGCTGTCAAGTGGGTGACATGAGTTTGCATCCACCTCTGATATTTTACCAAATCATGCTCAACCCAAATATGGTTTGACATGAACCTCTGTCCAATAGTTAAAGGGATATTACACCCACAAATAAAATAGTTTGTAATTATGTATTTACAGACTTTTAAAGGTCAAGTGTGTCATTTTTTGGAGGATCTATTGACAGAAATGCACTATAATATACATAATTACGAGGTGTTTAAAAATCGTATGAAGTGTTATGTTTTTATTACCATAGAATGAGCTATTTCATTCTACATACACCGCGGGTCCCCTCACATGGGATTCACCATGTTTCTAAAGTAGCCCTGAACGGACAAACTGCTCTAGAGAGAACCTTTCGTAAATAAGTTATCTCGTTCGACAAAGAAGCGAAAACGTGACAACTTCTTAGTTTTGTGTTTGGAAAAAGAGGGGTGGAAAAAACCGTTGGTTGCAATTCGCCCTAGATGCAGCTAAATTTCATACACTGGACCTTTAAAAGGTAATATGAACTTACCTCTACTGCTTTGAGCATCTGATAAAAGTAGAGTTTAGCTATGTCTTCCTCTAGCTGTTTCTGTGCCTTGATTCTGCCAAACAGCTCTCCACCCTCAACACTGCAAATAACACAGAGATTATATTCATATGATTTATTACAATAACCGTTAGACGCGGTGGATCTAGCAAGTTTTAAAAAAACATCTTTTGGTTGCTTATTTTGCAGAAGTAATATTTTCCAAATTCATTTTAATCATGCAAAGAGAATTCATTTATATTGTGTATTCATGTAAATATATAAATATTTTATGAGAATACATCTTATCTTTATATGCCTTTCATTGAGTTTTTTGTCTTGGCAATTCATTAGAAAGAAAAACTTTACTAAATATATTTTTTCTTAACACTGCAATCTGAAACATTTACCTCTATTATTATGAAGTTGCGGGTTACTTTGTGTACTGAACTTACTGTATGTTTTCATGGGTTAAAGTCAAATAACATCAAATTTATATTTACTCTTAAACTGTACACGAAAACTCAACTTTTAAAAACAGGGTTAAAAACGTACCCTTGTGTAATGTAAGAAACAGCTTTGACTACTGATTTGGACCGACACAAGTTAAGGATTGCAGCTGATACATCTCAAGTTCTTTTAGATATTAATGCTTAATGCTACAGAATTACTTACTACTCTAAAACAATGTAGTAGGAATCTTCTGTCTGGTAGAAATCTTCAGTTTTGATCAAACATGGCTGCAGGAATAAAAACAATATACCGTATAAGAAAGATCTTTTTCCATCTTTATGGTGCTTAAATAACCACTAAACTGACTTACATGATCAATTTTCTTTAATATCTCGATCTCTCTTTCTGCATTCCTGGTGGCCGTCTGTAAAACAAATGCATAACATTTTAAGATCAAGGCATCTCTATAGAATTTGCGTAAGCGAATCTGGATCATACCCCTATTGATGGAAAATCATTTTTATTTATGGTTTTCAGCGCCACTTTTTTACAGGTTTCCTTTTCGATGGCAAGTTTGACTTCACCACAGACCCCTCTGTTGAAAAAACAACAGTCAGCTGCATAAAGAAATTGATTAGAAAACGTAACTTTGTCACCTTGCGGCAGGATTACAACTATTGCTAACTTAAAATGCACCCTACATATTAGAACATAAATGCAATGTAATGCTGTCATTAAAACCAGCAAACTGTTTTTAAGTGCATTTAACAATACCAAACATTGTGAAATTAAAGTTCACTTACGTTCCGATCTTTCTGGCTATGTGGTACTTGTTGCTGAACTCTGCTGGGAGGTTTGTTTGGTCATTGCCCATCTTATCAATAAACATAAACACTGGAAAGACACAAACACACTTAAAAACCTATCAACCAAGAGACAGTTGAGCCCAAAATAACACACAATGTCACACACTCACAGAACCTAAGACATGTATATACCTTGGTGTTTTTGTTCTGCCAGTGCAATGACAGAGTTGTTGCTCAGGACGCGCTTATTGCCTAGTCCTATTTTATCTTCATCCACCCATGTGCCGTTACCACTCAAGTCCTCAATGTACACAAGATTTTCATCCTAAAACAGCAGCAGAGAAAAACAGCCCACGTTGTATATTTTATTATTTGTTATAGAGATCAATACCATAACACGGCAAAAGGCGAATAATGTAAAACATACACACACACATTTCTTGAACAATCAATACACACAGTTTCAATAATGTACATGCATTATAGGAAATGTGTTCATAAGCATGCAATAATAATATTCATTCATGAAAACAGACACTCTTGCTTTGTAGAGTAGCTCATATATGACGCCCTAATAGTTACAAAAGCTTTTATATGCAATGTGAAAAATACCTTGCTTATCAAATGAAAAATAGAGAGTTTGAAGTTTGTCATTATTTGTCTCACCCTGAAAATCCTAAAGTGGTTCTTGCTATACGTGTGGAAGCGTGCCGATTTCTTGACAACAGAACTCTTAAAAGTATAGTCGCACTGTCTGTCTCTTCCGAACGTGTACTCGTTTTCCACACAGTCTGAACAAACAACAAACATCAGGTCACATTCCTGATACAATAACTTTTACAAAAATGCATTTACAGTGCATTACAAGGTTTAAAAATGTGAATTCTAGTATTATTGTGTTCATTATGTAGGCTCTTCAAATGAGGCAAACAATATACTCAACTGAGAACATTAAATCCCTGCACCAGGGGAATGACACGGCCCCAAACCTGAGGCTGAGGTTCTTCTTCATCTTCAGGAATAGACTGTAATTCCTGTACAGGGACCGTGTCCACTGAACTCAATGTCCCTGAACCCGAGGAGGAGCCCTGACTTGATGCCGTTGGGGCGGATGAGGAACTGGACCCGGGCTGGGATTGGGTTTGGGACTGGCCACTTGCTCCGGCTTCTTCAGACATGATGTTCTCTTCCTCTGGACAGCAATACAAAATCATGTAAGAGCATCACAGCTGGTTTACAATGCAACATCACTTCACATTACATTGTGAGATACAGTATTCATGCAATGTGCTCTGTTTTATACTGCACATTTTGGCAAATGTAGAAAGTCCTCTAGATTCTATACAAATTGCCATAGTGGACACATAATACTTGTACACTACAGAACTAATACAGAGAAGTATGCTACTTTAAGCAGAGCCAAAATCATTTTGCAACACTTCAAAACTTTAGACAGACACAACAGCAAACTGCACTGAATACTTTATTCAGAGGACTTTTAAATTGAAGCTTTAGTGCCATTAGTGATGCTTTCATATACTCAAATCAACACACATTTTTGAAGTACACATGCACTCTAAAAGTGTATATTTACACGTGGGAGTAAATAAGAGTTAAGACTTTGGTATTTTTTAATTGAAGGCTTATATAAAAGTATGATATAAAAGTGACACAAACTTTAATCGCAAAACGCTGAATGACGGAACTTTGAAGGAAATACATACATTGATAATGCGTGACCTTTGCAAACTCAGCTAATTTAATGCACGACCGGAATCAATGCAATGCAATGCAATGCAATTTAACAAAACACTCAGATTGAAGAAAAAAAAAGCATTCGTTTTTGACAAAGCTTGCACACAGCACATGCTGCGACTTGCCTCCGTTGCTTTACGGATAGCGTTAATCACAAGCGGTCAAGGAAGCTGCTGTTTTTATTCCGCGCAAATATTCGTTAGCATAACATCGACGTCAAATATAATCATTATTAGGCTGCGATTACAATTGCACATCAATACGCATACCTTTGTCGAGTCGTGTTTTACGAATAAATTAATCCTTCCAGAATTGGAATATCAGGCAGCATGGGCACCTCATTAATCTGCCGGGAAAACACTTCCCACATGAGTTTCAAGTGAACGTCCCATAACATATTTCGGCCAATCAGAACGGAACGCTAAGTCTCACGGGAAATGTAGTTTCTACAGTAGTACCGCTTCATTCTTTTGCTTTATTTTTCCTTTTAAATGTTTGACAATGTGTTGTTTCTAAAATAATAATATTAACCATAATAATAATATAAAATAGAGAACCACAAAGAAATTCCAAAAAGAAAACAAAAAAGTGTTTTAAAATACTGATTTGGATTTTTTATTAATGAAAAAAGCTCAATACAAACATATATGCCATAGCACATTACAAATATAACAAATGTCCAAGTGTTGATATAGGCTATATCATATAGCAAAGAGACAGCAATTTTGAATCATAAAACAAAAGATGTAGAAAAAATTTGATTTGTTAATATGTATCAAATATAAACAATTTTTAAAGTCATAATCTAATAACAGAAACATATGCAACATAGAAATAAAATGATGGGCCTTTGTATTTGTCCTAACCTAATTTAAGATCATTTACCATTATTGTTAAATCAGTAAACCAACTATTGAAACGTGGTCTAACTTTGAGGTATTTACATTTGTGAATAAAATATTTAGCTAGTACAATCGGTATATCCCTTAAAAAAATTAAAACTATTGTCATTCAGAAATATTTGGTATATTGAATCTTGTAAAAATCCCCAGTGGAAAAACCTATGATCTGTCGTTTCGATTTCAATTTGACAAAAAATAAAATAACTATTCTCCCAATTGAATCTATTGTGCAAAGCGAGTTTGTAAATGTGGTACCCTGTATCCACATTCAAGCAGCCGCCGTGTTTCCGAACCTTTATTTTGACACGATTCCAAACATACGACCGGAAGCGAGAGTCTCATACTTTTAAATGCTGTTACAGTGGACAGTCATGGCCTGTTTAAACAGACTGGGGTTTTTAAAAACGTTTCAAGGATTAAAGCATGCACACGGCTTTATATCAAATGGACAAAGTCTTGCGTTTGGAGTTTCGTGTTTCGCTTTGACGCCATGTTTCACTTTTCTCAAGGGCGTGTTTCATAAAGCAGCGAAAACAAACCTGACATTGAACTATAGGTGTTTCTGCACTATGACAGCAGACAGACCTTGCTGGAACTGTGGATCTTCTACTGAATTATTCTTCTGTTCATCCTGTAAAGTCATCCAGCCTCCCCATAACAACATCAATTATTTTCAGCTATTGAACTGGTGAGTTAACCGGTTGTTGAGAAAGTGATATAATTTATAACTATCAACGCATACCATGAATCTATATTACTCCGCTTTTCATCATTTATTCTCCCTTTTCTTTTTCTGAACCCATATATGCTCTTTCGAGTAGAACAGATAATGTACAATTTTAGTAGTCAACCATTTAATATTTTCATACAAATCTGAATATTTCTTTTTTTACAGACAGCCATATTGCTTTGCAGGACATTGACTTTAGGACACAAATCCTAAGGACCACTTTTCTGATACTTTAATTTAGTTTGATGCCTGTCCCTATTTACTTTCATTAAATTAAACGGACTGGGCTTGATATTTCTAAAACAACTGTTTGTGTTTTATAGAAGAAAAGTCATGTTGATTAATGGATGTGCAATTCATCGAAAATTAATCGTAATCCTCAATTTGATCATTCATCAATTACAAAAGCAAAATAATCGAGGTAAACGATTATTGTACCGCATTCCATTTAGCAAGGATCCTCTCTTTTCTTGTAGTATAAATCCACAGTGCTTCAGCAGTGCTATTTCTTTACATTTATTTTTCAGTTAAATTTGATTTTCTATGTTGTTTTAAAGGTTAATGAGTAATCGTGTAAAATAATCGAGATCTCAATATTGGCCAAAATAATCGCGATTTGGATTTGTGTCATAATCGAGCACCCCTATGTTGATTTAAACCAATATTATGATAATTAAATGTTCTTCACATTTCTCAGTGAACTGTTCCCGTAATGTATTAGTTGTAGAAAAACTCACCAGAAACATTTATAGTATTTGTTTCTCTTTCCTCAGTGAAGAAAAGTTTTCGTTGGACACCCAGAATCTTCAGAAAAGATATGTTGAACTACAAAGATATCTTCATCCTGACAACTTCGGCCAGAAATCATTGGTACTGACCTACACAATAATAACCTTGTTATGCAACGCTTCACAAATCTCAATGTTGCCAATGACATCCCATCACTTTGAAGGCATAGCGGCTGCCCACAAATACTCAAGTTGAAATGTTGAGATCACAGTAATGTAGCATTTGTTTTAAGAGTGTAGTTTATTGGTTTGAGTAAAATATCTAAAGCTTGTCATAAAAAGAAATGAATGAATGTATGGCATCTCAATTAAATAACACAACAATACCACAACCTGTATTACAGAGATTAGATCAGTGGTCTAAGAAGGATGTTTGTAACCCAAAGTTTGTCTCATGGGCGAAACCTATCCAGTATAAACGCAGAGGGATAGCAAGTAAAGAGAATGAAGGCATTAGATATGTCTAATCTAAGATGTAGGAGGCTACAATTCTGTAGTTATATCACAAAAGTAAATAAACATGTTTTGAGCAACATAATTTTCCATGAAAAACATGAAAGATATTTTAGGAGCATTAGTATTTTTGCTGTGACATTGTTTTGATGACATGAATATGGTGTCTGTTTTTTGTATTTAACAGAAAATCTCTAAATATAATGATTCATTTTTATTTTAATCATCATGTATTAAGCTCCACGCAACTACTTTCTGCCATTTGTAGGATGAATTTTCTGAACAGATTTGATGGTGTTAAAAGGTGTGAAGCTAAATGTAATTTATTAACTTTTTCTTTAGATTTTGGGGGGTGAAATTGAACCTACGTGCATACATGACCCTTGTTTCTTTAGTCTTTTTCATGCACATTCTCAGTTTAGACTGTAATCCATATCTGTTTAGATGCGAAGGTAAAGAGTATACATGCGATCATTCATACAAGCCTGAAGACAGCTCGTGGCTGATTGGTGCATGCGTTATGTACGCCGCCGTGTCTCCTGACAGCAAAAGCAAGCTGGATGTTCATCCTCCAGGGTCTGGCAACCTTGACAGCTGAAAATGTTTTTCTTCTGCAAGTCATTTCTTTCGTTTCTCACCTCTTATTCCACCTGACGTCTCGCTGACGAATCTCATCACAGCTCAGACCCTCTGTGTCCACCCACACGCTGAGATCCTTCAGGAAAAAAAACACAATTATCAACATTGCTGTTTTTTTTTTTTTTTGACAATTCACAGCATTCCCGAGAGGAACTCCTAACCACAAACACAGAATTTGTCATGATGTCTTAAAATAAATGTGACAGCCTTACGTAATTATATAACGTCCGGGAAAGTTAGAAAAGTTGGGCTTTTGTTTTGATACACTTGTTGTCTTCTGGTAATATCCTTTGTAGCTTTGTGTTGCCTGATAAAAGAATGAATGTAATTAGATGTGATCTGCTCCTGTTTTCAGAAAGAACAAGAGTATTCAGAAACACAGTCAGGCCTGGTGAACAAAGCTTACAGAACGCTTCAGAAACCTCTGAGTCGGGCCATCTACATGGTAAATTTTTTCTTTTGATAGTGTTTGTTGAGTATGAGAGAGAAGTGGGTTGTAAACAGCGGCCAAAACAATTATTTTGACACTTTAGTCTTACTTGCAAATGTGTGCACGTATATATACAGTACATAATAAAATATTAAACCATGTGGAAGAAAATCTGATGGCAAAAATTTCAAGTGAATGGATTTTTGCTGTTGTAATTGATAAAGCAACAGATTGAATTCGGCGATTTTGTTTCTTGTGAAAAACAAACTCTTGGCACGATGTTTTCAAATCTTTTGACACGCACTGAAATTTATGGGTGCAGTTTATACATATACTGTGTGTTTCTTGAGATTCTCTTTGCTGAACTTTTAACCTATTGATAGAGCTAAAGCGGACTCTTATTCTGGTTCACTTTCCCCTTTATAACCTGCATCTTCTGCTCTAGCTGGAGCTGCGGGGCGTTTTACTGGAGGAGGGTACGGATGCGTGTGCCGACCCTGCGATTCTCCTCGAGGTCATGGAGGTCAACGAGAACCTCGCAGAGACTCAGAACCAAGATGAGGTTGATGCTATCGGGCAGTCGGTGCGAGGTGTGTTGGACAAAAAGCTCGGAACATTGCTCCGTGCCCACGTACTGTATGTAGCTTGTAGCTTGTTTATTGTATATGGCTGTTTGTTGATGTAGGTTCATTCCATTGGAAAGTTCAAGGTTTCCTGGATTTATGTTTGTGTTTAATTCATTCATTGATTGTTCAGTGTGGTCACAGCATAACGCTTTATTTTGAAATCCTTTGTCAAAGGATGCTGACATTATTTTGTGCTGTTTCCCCCCTATTCTTTCACCAGATAAACTAAAGGATTTGGCTGAACAGATGACTTCGTCTCTGAACAAAGGTTTGTTTTGCTTTCTTCAACCTGCGACTTCCCAAATCTGACATTCACTTCCATGGCCGCATGCACATTTCCTTGGCATGCGATTGAGAAATTGCCTGGTTTTGTGTTTGACTCGCAAGTTTCTTTTTGCAGGTGATCTGCTGACCGCCAAAGCCCTTCTGGTTCAAATGAAGTACTTGTCAAATATAGAGGAGAAGGTGAAAAAGAGAATTACAGAGAGTTGGTAATAGAGCGTGAACAATTGTTAATAATTTAAACGTATTGTTTTGTCAGCCCCAGGGCTGTAAAAGCATCACACATGAGTTTGCACATTTTAAATGTACTATTTAATGTTATTTGTGAATGCTATATTATTATTGTTGGCATCTGAATAAATACACTCAAAGGCAATGTTTTTCATTATAAGGGTAATAAAACTTTTTAAAGATATGAAATAATAAACAAAGATAATTTTTTTTGTATGCAGTCATATATTGTTAACAATACTGTGAATAAAAATTTTAACTTATCAATTTAAATGTGGGACATTAATGCTCTTTTCCTTTTGAAAGAGTTTATCTTTATTAATAATCTTTATGGATCCTTTTGTTTCTCTTTTCTTCAATGCCTTATTTCATTTATAAAAAAAATATATTTATATAAAATGTAAATTATATAAAATGTACATATAATATAAATATAAAAACAAAAATATAATGTTTAATATAATTGTTCAAGGCCTAATTATATAAAAAAATAAAATACTCTCTAAAACAGTGTGAATGTACTGATTTCCTCAATACAGTAGCTACTTCTGCATTCAGATTTAAAATGTGAAATCCTACAAGACAAAATCTGTGTAACAAATAATTTTTTAGCCAATCCCTGTTTGAATCTCGAGTGCTCGTATGCATACAATCTCTGCAATGCTCTTTGTGATAAATGTTTTTTTATTTCTCTCTAATGGGGACTGATTCATTAAATTGTAAGTGGAGCAGGATTTTAGATGGTGTCATTACTCTGGACATGCAGTTTAAGATGTGTCTCTTATTAGATACTGCAGAGGCAGGGTTTCTTTATTGTACGAGTTTTTACAATCTCTTGCGGTGTTTTATGAATTAAATTACATAATAACGGGCCTAGTGAACCAGTACATATGTAATGTAATGTAATGAAATGTAAGCAGAGTTGGTAAGAAGTGTAAAGTTTCTACTGACCTGTAGGGGGAAGCATGTGACCTTACGATATGGGTTGTGAGTGGGTGGGCATGTTCTGCAGGTAAAAACCTCAATATCTGTGTGAATTATAGGTTTATGAAATTTATATTCCTCTTGTAATGGAAGAGTATCGCCTGAGCTGCTTTTATATTACTGTCTGACACTTCGATTTAACTGCATATAAAAACATGATTTTTGGCTCCATTTCAGATGGAAAATATTTATTTCCTCAAGCTGAGGTTTTACAAATTATTATTTACTGTTTTTCATAACCCTGGCTGTAAAGGGATGGGCTGGTTCACACACACAAAAAAATCCTCATTTACTCACCCTCATGTGATTTCAAACCATAACTATTTCTTCTGCACGACACAAAAGAAGATATTTTGAAGAAAGTTGGTAACCAAACAACATTGGACCCCATTGACTTCCATTGTATGGAAACAAAGCCACAGAGACATTTCTCAAAATATATTCTTTTGTGTTGCACATTAGTAATTCATATAAATGATAACATGTGTTTTATTTGGTGTAAACTATTATTTAAATCAAAAAAGTGCCTAGTTGAGGAGAGATGTGCATTACGAAGACATTTTGTAGGCTACCTGGAAGACAATAAACAAAAGAAAAATCGGTTAGATTAACATTTAAAGAGGAGCTTATAGGACCAATAGACCAAAATATCACAGAGTGCTTTATGTCACTGTATGTCATTTCATGTGAATTTTAATGCGATTGTTCATTTTTGGGTGAACTATCCCTTTAAGCGGCATCATCAAAGTCGACCGCACAACATACAATGTCGGAAGAAAATCATTGGGGGGTCCTTTCTTCACAAAATAAATTAATATAAATGATGACAGAAGTTTTATTTGGTGTATTAATATTTATTATATTTCAATTAAAAATGTGCTTTGTTGTAGAGGACAGATGCGCTTTTCCATGACATTTAAGGCTACCTGGAAGACAGTAATTCTTTTTTAAATCCTTTGGATTAACATTTAAAGAGGAGCTCGAGCAATAGACGAGAATAGCACAGAGTGCCTTACGGCACTGTGTGAAGTAGTCATTTCAAGTGAATGTTATGCAGCATCATCAACATCGACAGCACAACACACAACGTCGGAGAAAAATCATTGGAGGTTAGAAAAATTATGCCAGTTTACATTTAATCTTCAATTTTAATCCGTATACCACTGGAGCAGAGTTGCAAATGCATCCCCTTGCTTGTTTATTAAGTCAAGAAGGACAAAGTCACGTTCCTAAGTCTCCCTCACAGGAGAATGGTTTCCTTAATGCATGTAGATGTGCTGAGAATTAAACCACAGCTCAGACAGAGCGAGAGAGTGAGTGTGGGGAAGGGTGGCCATCTGATGTGATTATGATTCATCCCATAATCAGAAAGCATCTACCGCTCTGCCAAATGAATGGAAAAACATGATCGACCACTTCTGAAGCTACTGCTGTGTCCAACTACTCCTTCAAATTGGTTTTGAAAGAAAGAAGAGAATGAGACTTTGAGGGTGTGCGGGGAAGAGAAAATCCAACGTTAAACCTTCAGCGGAGGGGAAATTGAGTTGGATGGCATGAAAGTGAGCGGACAAACATGCATGTCTTCGAATGAGGCTGAGGTTATTAAGGGGTCTTATGCTGCCATTACGTGCTCAATAAGAGTGCCCATTTCAACCCGGAAATAAATTATGGAACGTTGCTTGTTCAATGTCAGCAGATACTTGCAATGTTTTAATGCAACCTAATCATTAATGTTTTAATGTTACCAAATACTTTGTTACTAAATTTGTTACTTCCAGTTTGGAGTGACCTATCTTGAATCTACCTTTCATATCTAAAGTTCTGGAAAAAGTAATCTCAACTCAATTATGTTCCTTCCTCCAAAGGAATGACATCAATGAAGATTTCCAGTCTGGATTCAGAGGACATCACAGTACAGAGACGGCTTGAATTAGAGTTACAAGTGATCTGCTTTTGGCGTCTGACCGAGGTTGCCTTGTTGTGCAAGCAATGTCGAGCTTGTGCAGAGGCTGCAGCTTTTGCCAGAGGGGATCTGAAATCCCCTGGTTAGGCCTTGTTTCCTTCTGAGGTTTTTTTGTCCTCCAATGGAGTTTTTATGTTCCTCGCCACCATTTGCATACTGTTTTGCACTGTTTGCCTGGCCGGGGGGCTGCTAGAATTTTATAGTTTTATTTAATTAACACTGCATATGGGAATGTATAGTCTGTCTGATATTTGACCTATTTGTTTTCTTGTACGGCTGCTTTGTAACAAGGGAAATTGTAAAAAGCGCTATATAAATAAAGCTGACTAGACTTGACTGGGAATTATCGAATTTCTGAGAGCACGTGAAAGCAGCATTAAAGGTAAAGGATTACAAAACTTTTTTGTATAAATACTTTTGACTTTTTTGACAGCCTTAAGTGCAGTTTATAATCGTGTTTTAAAATGTAACCGTGCATCTATGCGAAGTGGAATGCAAGCGCTGTGATTAATGTGCTTGAACCCCCTCCTGTCAATGTGGACAATGACGCACAAATATAAACAAAAACCGGTGTGTTGCCTACGGCATAGGTCCAACGCAGAAGTAATAATAAATGGTTACAAATACCCCCACTTGCCTTCATTACACTTGACCACTTGACTACTTTCATGACATATTTCCTGTTTTTGGCTCAAGTGTTCTGGTGGGGAAGATTCTAAGTGAGCACGTAGTATTTCTAACCTGATGGGACACACTTAGCAAGTGCAAACATTTAATTCATGTGTTTTTTCTAATTATATGATGCAAATCAGTTTTACAAAATACAAAACCTATCTCTGGAGTTTAAACCCTTAAAATGTGTAAAACTTCTGCACAACTTATTTTTACAGCGCATTATCTGTATTGCATCAAAGCAGCTGAACCAAAAAACAAACACAATGCATTTTAACCAAATATCGAATGAAGGGTCTAGTGTGCGTTAAGAGCACTGCACTTTTAAGACATTGGACAGTGGGGTATTTGGCCGCAGCTTTATTGAACAACCCAGTCAAACAGACTGTCTCTCAGATTTAGGGTTGCCAAGTTTGCAGTTTTCCTGCAGAATTGGGATACTTTTAAACTGCTGCCACATGTTGTATTTTATTCCACAGGTTAAAAGTGGAAAGATTTTTACTGTGTCCCAATCCACCTACTTATACCATGCCCTTAAAGTATGTACTGTATCTCCTTCGAAAAAGACGAGAAAACATCACAACGTCTTAGTTCTGTGTCAACCACCGTAGTGCTTTGAAAGTGGAGGAGTGAGCCATTGGTTGCAATTTGCAACCTCACCACTAGATAAATCTTCAAAAATACACAGGACCTTTAATGGCAGTGTTGTTAAGAAAGCAATTGATACAGAGCATGTCTATGTTCTGTGAATTACTACCTCACATACTGTATGTTAATGAGATATTTATCTTCAACAGTCTTTAACTAGTCTGCTGTTTGATGCTCTACATTATGAGTCGGTAATGTTGCATGTGGAGGTCATATATTAATCTGACTCACAATTCTTTGTCAAGCTCAGTGTGTTAAATAAACACATGACTCAATACGATGCTCTTACGTTTGTTTCAGTAACGGAAAATCAAACAATAATTACGGTTAAAATGTGCATTCAAGCAACGCTCAGAATTCTGAAAATAAAAGGAGTTTTCTTTTCGTAGTATATAGTGAATCTTTCTTTTGATTATAGGTTATAATGTGACCTGCTGCATGGGGCCGGTTGCATAAACTGCTGAGACTTAGAAATTAGTCATCTAATTATTTTACTTCTGTAAATCAGTTACATAAAAAGATAGATAAGGCTCATTGAAATACGATAAATAAGACTGATTAGTCCTCACTAACTGCTAGTCAGTGAGACTAGTTGTTAAGACACAGTCTTAACTAAGCGGCTAAGTTTATGCAACCGGTCCCATGCCATGTTTTTGAGGTGTTTCATACAATTCAGCCACGAAAGCCTGTGAAAATGGTTCTAGGTTTGTCAAAGTTCATAGTTGGCCAACAGTATAAAGATGAGAGCCTTTTTATGTACAATATAATGCTGAAGGTGAATGGTGTTAATGATGTTGCTCTCATTAACTTCAAAAGATTCTGGCCTCACTTTCAGAATCACCTAATGAGACATCGTCCTTCTCCTCTTTGACTAAAATCCATTAGGTTTGCTCCAGCTGAGAAATGAGAGGATCTCCCACCTTTGTGAAAAAATTACGACTGCACGCTCACTTCACTGCGGCGTGTCTCCGGACTTTTGATGTGAGAATCGCGAGAGGATTTCTGGGGAAATGTTTCTCGAGTAACGACAACTGCAGCGAGAGCCAAGAAGCTGGTGGGCGAGTATGTGGGTTCGAGCAGATGGCATGACTCACCAGCTTCTCCCAGATTCCAGTTTGAAATTTTGTGATCCACGTCACGTTATGTCAACCAAACATGCGTCATCGAGAATCCTGCCAATTACTTTCCTGGTGGTCGCGTGCATCGGTTGTAAACATGAGTTTCTTTTTCTCCATTTCTTGTTTATGCGGCAGTAGTAAGGGGGATAAGACGATTCAGCCCAAGACTTACCAGATTTTACTCTCATATACTCCTTTAATATAAAGTATATTAATATACTCTCATATAAAAAGTAGATTTTGTCATATAACAGAAGCACTTCATGTTATCATTATGGTCAACGACTCAACATCAATGTTTGTTATTGACAATCGCAAATTTATTACCAAATTTTCAAAATTGTTTTGTACCTTCAACAGGAGATGGAAGCGGAGATGTCTGTTATACTTTGCGAAAACCATCCATTAGCATTTTCATTCATCTCAATGGCCATCAGCTTGTACGTGTGGCTCTAGAAGTGCCGCTTTACTCAAGGGTTGTGAATGAATAATCACTCTAAGGTTGCGATTTTGTATTTGCTTCAATTACAGCACTTTGTGTACAAAAACTTGTATTGAACCAAAGAATAAAGAAAGAACACAGTTGTCACTCTTTTCCATAACCGAGCAGTGTGTCTGTATTTTGCACTTAAAACAGGACCTACAACCGTTTTCAGCTTCTACGTGAATGGAAAAAAAGGCATTAGAAATATTTGTAAAAAGTGGTGGAGACCCTGTCGCAAACATGAGTTGAGTTTATTCGTAATTGATGTTGCAGGAAAAAGCGTTTTCGAATCTCAGGCAAGATGGACTTAAATTATCTGTAATATTCTCCACTGAAGTATCAAATGGCTGGAAATGCGACAGAAAAATGTTGTGTGCACCGCGGGGAGCGTGGCCCGAGGGGATGCTGCTCGAGATTTTAATTAAAGGTTGGCGGGGCATCAAACCTCAAGGAGTATTGGAAGGATCAGAGAGAATGTGGATGATTAGTTATTCTTTTGAAAGTATAGAGGGTATTGTAGGAAATCTCAAAGCTCAGGTTTGGAGGGGAAATCTTTGAAAGCCAGCAGTCGAGAAATAAAAAGTCTAGAAATAATACTGATGTTCGGTGACTTTTCCCATGCCCTAGACTATGATGTTATCGAGAGTTGGTGGGCGACTCATGGATAAGGCATCTTCACGTTTCATGTGCTGTGAAAATTAAGTCGTCTTATTGCATTTGCACAGCGTAATAGATCAGATATCTTTTATAGAGTTCTGCTCATGTCAAATCGGGCTTTGAGAAAATCCACCCGTCGCAGAATATATTGCCCTGGTATGTTCTTATCACTACGCTGGAGTTTTATTTAAGTTTGTTAACCTGCAATAATAAAAAAGAAGAGCCTTGAAAAAGAGAGAATGTGTTCCACAAAGCTTTTGTTGTTTGGAGCTGGGGTTCACTAGAGATCAGAGTCCAATAAAAGTGCTCAATAACAATAGTTTTTTTGTAGAATGCGGTCTGAAACGTTGTGCTCTTTTTACAAAATGGATAGGACTGTTTAAAGTCTAATATATCTGTCTGGATTGCTAAAGCATTTGAGAGACTGTCTTGCATTTGCAAGTTTTGGTTTTGTCTGGGTCCTAATTTGACCAAATATGAAATTTCTGGAACAGTTTTGCTTTCAACCAGTCATAACCCTTATTTCAATGGCTAAAAGAGAGTGAATTCATGGTTGAATGCGGGTTGACAAGAATTTTATAAAAAGCACATAAGTCAGAATCCTACCATACACAGATGTAGATAAACGTAAATGTTATAGCTATGCAAAGTTCACAGTATAACTAAGGTTTTCCTCAAATTTGTTGCATGACAGTAGTTTACACTAGGGGTCCAGGGGTCTCCTGTATGGTGCAAGGGGGGCCTATTCAAAAATTTTCCCATGAAAATTTCATGGGAAAAAGATAAAGCAAAAATAATAAGTCACCTGAACATATTGTGTCATTTCTAATTGTTTTTTTGCACATGAATAGTTTCCAGAATTGTTCACATTTGTATCATTCTTGTGAAATGAAAGTTGCTACAGTACATGTGAATTGAAAATGTCTCTTCAGTGTTATGCTAACTATTTAAGCCTGAAAACATGATGTCGTCTTTAAAATATCACATTTACTATTTATCTAACAAAGTTAAAATGTTTCTTAACATATTAAAATTATGTATGTATAAAAAAAGTGGTCCCTCACACATGGTTCATCTCATTTGGGGATTTTTAATGCCTGATATATCGCCCCTTGCATCTTGTCTTAGACATTTACGAATGCAAAGATGTGTTAAATTGAGCTTGATTAGAATAAAGTGGTACTGCAACATTTAAGCTTTTGCGTTGAGTGTATTCTAGGCCTTATGCCCCGTTTAGACACCCAGCAACAAAGCGAGGCGATGTCATTCATTTCGATGGAGAGCCGACGACGACTTCTTGCGACTTGAGCGACAGCGACCGTTAGCGACAGGAAGTGGGCGTGTCTAGCTATGCGACAAAGTTGAGATTTGCTCAACTATATGCAAACTGTGAGTGACTTTCAGGAGCGACTACAAAAAGGAGTTCAGCAGCGGAGCTCATGTCATCCGTCTCTCTTCAGTTAATGAAGGGTTGCTGGTGGTCTGAACGTAGAGTAAGCCTGAAGACCAATTCACTCCGAGAATGATAAAGATAACAAAAAAAATACACCAGCAAACAAAAAACGTATTCAGAGCTTGAATGCAGCTATTTAAATGTACCATGTTACTTTTGATCCAATAATGCAAATCAACCCAGCATTTGGGTGGATACAACATAATACACAGTATAATCCAATAGTTGATGTTGTCCTGTACCCCTGTATCTCATCCTAAAGCATCTCTTCACACTGCAAGATCAAGCAAATTACTCTTTCCTACAGACTTTAACTCTGAATGTTTGGGTTTGAATAAACAATTACGGAAGTGCGGCCTCAGCTGTCTTCCTGGTCAATGATGGCGAGATAATGATGCTGAAGCTTTTGTACCATTTTCTTGTAGTTCAACAGCACTGCAACCTCTCCAGCAATACCTGTTTCCATGCCAACCGTATCCTCCATCCGCTCTCCTGCGACTTCTCAAAACAATAAACACACTCGCACAGAAAAAGGCTGATTATGTATTTCGTAGTCATCACACCTGTATTGATTCTCTGTGTCTTTTGATGTGTTGGAAGAAGATAGTGCGGAGTGTATCAGACAGGATGTCCTTCATCTCTGTGTTATTTGTGTGGACGTCCGTGATGGAGGGCTTCCATTGAGGCTTTGACACAAGATCCTGACAGCCACAGCGATCGGTTCATTGATCTAATCATTAACAAGAGGTAATACATTTGCTTTCTTTTGTAAAGCTTTCTTTGGCTCTCTTCATATCTATGGTGTCTTTTTGTCCCTGCACACACACTCTCAGAGAATATAATCATATCAGACCTGCCTATTGTGTCAGGGCCTCTGGTTAATATTGAGCTGAGCCATTACACGGCCTAGCGCAGGAGGCAAAGAGCGAAATAAAAAAAAACCTTCGCCTTTCCTTCAGCCATATTGCTGTTATTGCATTTGACAGGACAGTGACCACATAACTCAATCCTGTCAACGCTCAAATTGAAGGCCCTGAAGGAGTATTTGTTGCCATTGACCTGGGTTGTCCGTGGCTTCTGATTTATGAAATGGTACAACTCCATTGTGAAGGTACACAGTATATGTCGGCATTTTATGTCTTTTCAACTATCGCTCGGATGAATCCGAGTTTTTATGCATGATCTTTGTTTAGAGTCGTGCCAATCCAACCTGATCTCACAGGAATTTGTAAACAAACTAAATTGTACGATTCTAAAAAAAGCAGGACTGAAGCCCCTCTCCTAATCCCACCCCTGAATCATCCCCGGACGTGAAAGCAAATCATACTAAAATGTAGAAATAAGATCGTACGAATAAGCAGCCAAAAAGCAAATGAATTCCTGTAAGACTGTATTGACCAATCATCACCAATAAACTAAAACTTTTCCTTCTGGAAAGGTTGGAATTTTGGAAAGGTCAGGAACTGATTTCACTTTTTGTTTATTTTTTGTCACATAGTAGCAGCAAGAGTGAGTCTTCCGATTTATTTTGTGATCTTGACAGATTGTTGAGATTTTCATTCGCATTAAAGAAACCTATCTAACCTCTTTTTGTAAGGCTGGATTGTAAAAACTACTTACATGTCCTAACATGTCCTTAACTAAGGCCTAGTCCTGGTTTAAAGGGATAGTTCACCCAAAAATTTTATCTGTCATCATTTTTTGACCCTCGAGTTAATTTTTTTTGTTTTGTTGAAGAATGTTAGCAATTTCTAATTCTTGGACATCATTGACTACCATAGTAGGAAACATTTAAATGGTATTCAAAGGTGGCTGAGAACTGTTTGCTTTCCTAAATTCTTCAAAATATCTCATTTTGTGTTGAGCAGAACAAAACAAAATCTACTATGGTAATAAAAGAGGTGACAGAGTAAATGGTGACAGAATAAACATTTTGACCGAACTATCCCTTCTAACTAATCTCTGTCGGGGAAACTGTCCCTAAAAGTTTAAAATCGTGTCTTAAAACACTAACACAAGTAAATCGAGCCTAACTTTTCATTTTGTGTTTTACAGAAAGCGGAGAACAATACTGGGCCACAACACATATAAGTAGACAGTGACAAAATGTTCCTTTTATCAGGTGAATTATTGCACTACTGCCTCAAACTTTGCTAAAATAGAACCGTTTAGATAAATATTACACATTGTTTGCCAGGCACGTTATTAAAGAGACGCTGACGGTTTTTAAACCAGCCCTCATATGCTGCTTCACCGCTCTGTTGAAACACCTGGCACCTGCAGCTGCTAAATAGATCTGGCCCGCATAGCCCTCAGAGAGACGAGCTTCACGCCTCGCCGCGTCCCAGCTGAACGCCGCCTTTTCCAAGTTCTGTGACAAACTCTTGAGATTGAAATTAGCCTGCTGGGACAAAGGCTCAGTGCAAAAGAGGGTCTTACTTTAAAGAACTACTCAGAGTCGAAGTGCTGAGTGTACGGAGCAGGAATACCGGGTTCTGGGATGAGAAAAAGTACCAGGCCTACTTTTGTTTTTCTTTGTCTCATCATTATTGTGCTGTGATTTGTTTAGACTAGCAAATAAGAGTAAAGTGACAATTCACCTAAAAATGAAAATGCCGTCATCATTAACACTGCGGGGAAAATTAGGAGACCTTTTCAGAGACAGTTTATCCGATTTTAAAAGGTACTATTTATAGTCGTGTTTAGATAAAAAGGATAATTTTTGTATCATTCTGTGAACTACTCAGTATTTCTTCCTAATTTCAAATAATTTTATTTCTTTTTTGCATTTATATGCAGAAAATAAAAAATGGGGAAATAAAAACTATTTTCTCAGAGCTCAAAAACTGCGAAGAAAAAGAGTGCATTTTCACTTTTAAGCAGTATAACAGTAATATTTGTACATGTACTTAGGAAAAGTGCAAAAAAATGTGTTATGTGATAACCTGGATTTTAATCACAGTTTTCATGTGTCTTGTCATGCTGTCAAGTCTTTCACATTACTGTTGTATGACTGTATGTCATCTGGTTAGATTTTGTTGAAATTCAACAGACACTGAACTGACAATATATCTAGAAATTAACATTTAGAATGGTCTCTTATTTTTTTTCAAACCAGAACACAAAAGAAAATATTGTGAAGAATGTTGGTAACCAAACAACAGCGGTACCCATTGCCTGAAATTGGTTTTGTGTCCTGAAAGTAAAAGTCTTAATAAAAGAAGCGTAGCTTACATAATGAAGCGTTATGTTTTTAATACCTAGAGATAGATTTCTATTTATATACACCGCAGGTTCCCTCGCATGTAATTCGCCATGTTCTGCCAGCTGTCGTAGTGTTTCGCAAGGGACGGGTGGAGTGAGCGGTTGGTTGCAATTCGCAAACCTCACCTCTAGTTTTCACTGACTGGACCTGGACTCTTCGAATAGATTGAGGTAAGCTTTTAAAACACGATTTAAATGGCACAAGGAGAAACTTATGAAGTGCTTTCTATTGCTCAGATGCCGCCGTCAGCACAAAAACTTTGTCATCTGCTTTGTCATTTTCGGAGAGCGTATCTCAAGGTATTGATTCCTGGGACCAACCTCTCCTGTTAAAGTGGCATTATTGGTTTCGTGTTGGCAATATGAAAAGCCAGTCTGAACAAATGGGTCGGCGGAGTTCGCAAACTCAGCAGTCAGGAATGAATCGGTGAATTGGTGCGGTTTATACTGATAGCTGCACTTTCAGGAAGAGCCTTTCTGGGAATGTCATATTCTCATCCTGATTGTCCAGTTGTACTGTAACTCTGTGTTTACACACATTAGTCTTTCTGGTATCACATTTATCCTTACGGCTTCAGTTTTTGAGGTCGAAGATAATATATCTGCTGTAAACAGATGACACATTCGGAGGGGTTAAAAATTGTAGGTCATGTGTTTGTAGACCTCAGAATAGGCCACATAGATTTTAGACAAAGATGTAATTTTTTATTCCTATTTTAATTTACTGAGTGGTTTACATTATGCATATGGGTTGTTTAAGGTCCAGTGTGTAATTTTGACAGAAATGTCCTTTAAAGGTGTATAAAGACCTTACATGATGAACCGTTTCGTTTTTATTACCTTAGAATGAGCTATTTTGGTTGCACTTTTTTTTCTAGTACGTGTTCCTACAGTGTACTTAAATGTACTGGGGGTGTATTAGGTAACATGGTATAAGTTTAGGTGTAGGGTCAGGGTTAGTACCTAGTTATTACCCAGTTATTGTATTTCATGTAATAAGTACACGGTATGCACATGGGAAACAGGACTGTAAATAAAGAGCTACCGCTACTTCTATACACATACAACTGCACTGCAGTTGCGTTACGTAAATACGTTATCGCTTTCGGTAAAGGAGCAGAAACTTGACAACATCTTAGTTCTGTGTCAGCCACCGTAGTGCTTCGAAAGGGATGGGTGGAGTGAGCCATTGGTTGTAATTCACAACCACACCACTAGATGCCGCTAAATTCCATACACTGGACATTTAATAATATATTATTTAATATAATTATTAATGTTTATATTTATTATATAAAAAAAGCTATGGACATTTTTTGCTGTCAGACTATATTACGCGTTTTTGGTTTGTTTGTCAACTACCCATCTGCATTTGCATCTTTTTGTTTACTTTGTTAACATTAGTTTTACATTTACATTGTACAAACTGAGATAAGTCAATACATTTTTTTCTATTGTAACAGATGTACATTTATTCATTTAGCAGATGCTTTTATCCACAAATGAGAAAGCATTGGACATTTTCTCAGTGAGCTAACAATAAGCATTGTTTACTTTTAGTTTGAAAGAAAAAATATGACCACTTTTCTGAATATACACGCTTTACATTTCTGCTTTTAAAACTCTACGGAAAGCCTTACTTACCCGCAAAGACATCATGTTTTGTTTGTACAAACAGAGAGAAGTCGATACTATTTTCTATTTTAATTGACAGCATGCCACGATGTTGTGCGATTGGGCTTCACTTGTAAACCCAAAACATAAATTAATTGGCTGCAATTGTATAAAGCGGGGCTTGAAATACTCTTGTTTGAAGGTAATGTTTGTATGATTTTAAATCAACAGTCTGTAGTACTGTCAACACTGTAGTACGTCGCACAACAAAGTCACAAAGCCATTTCTCCAGCTGCGAAGGTTGCTTATATTTTATTGCAGAATCCCCATTGGCTGGCAGTGATTTATATCTTTTACAAAGCCTACTTTACACTGGAAACCTGGGAAATGCTATAGTGAAAGAGAGCAGCGACTCCAGCGGACCGAAAAATGCCATGTCTGACACAAAACATGTTTGCTACGAACCAATTAAACCCAATATGGTGAACAGCATGTCTGCGTCACTTCAAGTCCAAATGAGGGTAATGCTGTGTAAAACCTCCCTCTTTCTCTCGTATCCATTACGTCCAACATTATAAACCTTTGTGGGTATCAAAACAACATGGCCACACTCATTTTGTCTTTGTTTGGCAGTGTAGCTCTGAACATCATCATCTTCCATCAATATCTGCCAGTATAACAGCGTTGGCTGAGTTTTTTTAGATTAGATTCAAGTTTATTGTCATTACACATATACAAGTACAGTGTAACGAAATGTAGTTTAGGTCTAACCAGAAGTGCAGTTAGCAAGTGCAGGATATACAATTAGAATAAATACAGAATACAATATGGGAGAATATAATACAGTGGGCATGGACTATAAAATATTTTGCAGTAGGAATGTTCTATGAAAATATGACAGTAGGTATATACTATGAACAATATATACAGATGGCTATATACTATGAACATTAATGTACAGGTGGCTATGAACAGATAATAATTTAGACTAAAATAGTGCAAGTGACTTAGGTATGCATAGAGTTGAGCTCTACCTTGAGGCATCTGCTGGAGAAATGAAACCACATCCCTCCTCACTTCCCCCTCCACTTGCGGAGTGCGAGGGATTTGCAAACTGCTAGCAGAAGCAACTGTGGCGAGCAGACGTCGATAGCATGGCAGTCTGATAAAGGTGGAATATTTGACTCGGTTAACTCGAGGCTTTTCAGTTGTCAGGGATCTCATTAGTGTGTGACAGCGGCTCCTCGAACGAGCGCGTTTTCTGCTTGATGCATTTCTGAAAGTTCAAGTTGCTGTTGAACTATAAAGGATTTCAGGTTGTAAACATTATTTGTATTGTTAATTCCAGTTAGCTTTGAAATATGCTTGGATAGTCTACTTTCAAGGGGACCTCAAGATGACTTAAAGGGAATGGTTTGCTCAAAAATAAATAATAAACTTTCCATTATTTATTCAATCTCACATCGAAAACCTGTATATAATTCTTTCTTCTGTGGAACTCAAAATGGAAGTCAATGGGGTCCAATGTCGTTTGGTTACCAATAACGTTCAAAATATCTTGCTTGGTGTTTTTAGAGCGAGTGCATTTTTCATCACATTTGTTTTACATTATTATTCAATCAACTATCAAAAAGTATGCATCATTCTACACAACAACTTGAGTTATAAAACAATTGACTAGACTATAGACTAGGAATTGTGATTGTCTGTTGTCGCAAAGATTTTGCGGTGCCAGCTCAATACACGTGAGTTTGTTTACAAAGCCGACGGACCCGGTGGACCAGATATTCGTCGTTCAAACTATCTCCACCGATCAGGTAAAATAGGCCGTTTTACTATATGTTCTTCGTATTTCAGTACAAAGTTTTATGTGTCGTTTCTCCATAATTAAAACTATAATGTCGATAATGTCAAATTTTTTTGCTTACATAGTTGGTCTTGTGTATGTAGCATTGTTTGCAAAGTGTATCATTTGTATAATATAATGCATGGACGTGAATGTTTTTGGTAACCTATATTACTTTTATTTTTTCCGGAAATTTACTAAACACAATCACAACCAGGCGTTGTATTTTGTGTAATATATGTGTATTATATATGTTATAACTACAGTAAACTCGCTATGAAAACAGCGCATAGCATATATATATATATATATATATATATATATATATATATATATATATATATATATATATATATATATATATATACATATAAACATATATATAACGATAACATTAGCTTACTCAGCGACAGAACTGTTCAACATGTACGTGGTTTACTGGTCTGAACTAAAGAATCTGCTACTTTTTACCACAACACGTTTATTGTGTTTTTTTAGTTTTCATTTACAAGCACTACACACATTCATGACGAGACACCGGCAACAATATATTATCTCTCAGCAACCTTATGGTTATAAAGTGTCAACCTGTGGTGTGCCAATGACACAGACTAATATCAAATACGTTAAAAAGTACAGGACAGTAAAAAAAGGTGCAAATAACACTTAAAAATCCAGGACCAGGACCGCTAGGTATGCATCCGTTTTGCAACCTGTTGCCTCTTGTAGCTCGCGCCACCGAGAGTAAGCCCGTCCAATATCGATTTGTGACCAGCCTCGTGTCAGATCACTCTTTCTTTTCTTTGCTTTCTTTGTTTTCGTTCGTTTTGTCTTACTGTTAGCTCTGCTGTTGTCTAACTTCTCCAAGGCTACAAGTAAAACGTGACGTATACCGTAAAGCAGGGGATAGGCGGGGCTTGTACCGACCCGAACATCAAAGTTACAAGTGCAATTTCAGCCGATAGGAGGCTACTTAGGTAGCAAAGGCAGTCAAATTCGTCCAGTTAAAAGATGTCCTACAAATAAAATAATTTAGAGACATTATTTTAAGGTCAAAAAGCTGCTTGTTGTCGCTTTAAACCCTCAGTGTTTCCTTTGTCTGGTGTCAGTCGTTGTATGTTTGTTACTGTTCCCAGTGTCGTTACTCAGTCCCATTTGGATTATTTCAGTTCGTTGCTTCTTTGTTTTACTGTTTTGCACTTCGTGGCGTTGTATAATAAAATCTAAGCATGTAGATCCGCTGCCTTGCCTGCCTACCTTGTTACATCAATACTGTGCTGCTCTACAGCAAGCGCTACAATAAATATGATGGTTATTTCAATCAGCAGGTACAAATTGAGAACATTGAAGTTCAAGCTACTGCGTGTCGAAAAGGTCAGACTGAGTTGCCCTTTCAAATCCTCAGCAGTGGCCATGTTGTCGGCTTTTTAGGGTTCCAGGAGCCACATATACTGAGTATCTATAATGTCTACAATTTCTACGTTATGTAACATGAGTTCTGTTTTGAGCGACCAATGGTGGACCGGGAATAGTTTTGGAAATGCTAAAAAGCAAGCAATATTTTTGCAATCCAATTTGAAGCAATTGGAGCATCACACACTTCAGATTTAGGTGTTTCATTTGGCTTCATTTACTACCACCTGTAGCGTATCCATTACAAATCCCACTGCAAATATGTACTAACTATGCATGAACCTCGCTTTTCCCCAATGTAATGCATGTTAGACTTCCTTATGATCACTCAATTAGTATTTTTTATTATTGCTGTGCAAAGGGGCGTAGTAGGAATTTCAGGGGACAAGAAACATACAGTACTGATCTCTTTAACAACCATACCTGATTCTTGAATATTTTTTGTAATATGATAATAAACAGAATATTCCATTCCAATTTTTTATTTAATCTGCATTTTTTAGATGTATTGTTGTGGCTATTCGAGTCCAGTGTCTGCTGAATTTCAACAAAATCAAACCTCAGGAGTGACAAAGTCATCCAACAGCAATGTGAAAGACTGACAGTTAGACAAGAGACATGAAAACTGAGTACAAAATCCAGGTTATCACATAAAAAACTACTTTCAGAATTTTTCCTATATATATATTTATATATAAAAAGCATTTTGAGTTTCTCCATTTTTCGTTATCTGTAAATAAATGCAAATAGAAACAATGTTTTTATACAAAATTTGGTGTAGAAATATTGTAGAAAGCAGTCAAAAATTATCATTTACCTAAAAACATAATAAATTCTGAAAAACTGAAAATAAATGTTAAATGGTCTCTAAATCTTTTTCCTTGGCTGTAGATTATACATGACAATTGTAAACTAAATGTGGATTTAAATGAATTGGTTCTCTTTCAAAAACAGATAACCTTGCATCAGCACGCAATGTCTTGTTCCCGTCTCTCAGGGAACCGAGGTTACAATAGAAACGTTATTTACATACTTACCTCAACGGCTTTAACTCAGATTTCCAGTCTGCAATACAAAGTCAATATTATTAAAGATATCAATGTGGACTCAAAGGTACTCTTCATGTATTTTAACAATCGTCTCATTTGTTTCTGTTTTATTTCTACATTTTAGGAAGAACGATTCAACATCAAATCTCATAAAATACAGAGAGAAATAAAGTTTTCCTCCGGGTAGGTATCTGGAGCTATGATCGAAAATGAAGAGCAGAATATCATAAAGATTTGAATAAGGGCTCATTTGAGATCAAAGAATTGAAATTGTTTGCGTTTTCGCATCCAGACATCTAAAAAATGTCTCGGATTCGTTCCGTTTTTTTAATGTTTAAATATATAATAATATTTTTTTATGTCTTAACAAATTGTAATTATGGCCACAGGGCTGATGAGATAAAACACAGGCTTCCCTCAATCATGCAAAGCAAATAACTCTGATTTCCTACATTTTTATATTAAGAACATTTTGTGTTTACAAGACACAACTGCAGTTATCTTAAGCAAAACTTAATTACTGATGAAAAGAGGAAGATAAAAGGTTTGGAAAAGTTTTACAACGCAGCGTAGAAAGCGCACACAGGATCATCAAAGCTTGTACACATTGTATTACTTAAAATAAATTGCTTCTTTTCCAGACACACGCACACATTCTCAACCCATGTCTCAACCCATTTTATGTATTCCGTCCACAGAAATCTTTCATCAGCCAGAAGAGAAACTGCCAGAAGGGAGGTAAGAATACCCAACTCTTGTAATATTCCTCCTGTCTGTGTCTTGTTAGCTTGTGTGTGTGATAACTGCAGGATCAGCACGCTCGTGCCCTCATGACCTTTTCTGTTGTTAGACGAATTAATGCTGACACGCCTCCATGCCCAGGGAACTCGCCATCTCCTCCAAACACAAAGAACAGTAGCCGTCGCTCGCTCTCTCGCTCTCCCAGGCTGTCGTGCTGCAGTGTAAAAATGATTTACATGAATGAGTAACTCAGTACAGATAGAGACAGTTTTATTGCCACTGCGATAAAATCGCAGAGGGTGTAATGTAGTTTTGACAAAAAACGTGCCTGAATTAGACCTCTAAAACCAATTATTGGCCATGACAGAATGACTTGTCAAGATGTCCGGGACACAACATTGATATTTATGTGCTCAGAATTGAATCATTTTCTCTAAAGATAAATATTGGTAATTAGTGGTGTCTGCTAAAGCAAGCATAACTTTTGCTACTGCTCGTATATAGGTATTGTTTTAAATCTCTTGTCACGCATATCCAGACTTTCAAGTACGGCAACAATAATACATAAAACATGTAGTTCACCAATGCAATGCACATTTTCAACATTTATTCACTCTCATGTTATTTCAACCCTGTATTATTTTCTTTTGCAGAACACAAAAAATATATTTTAACGAACCAAACAATATTGAACCCTATTGACTTACATTGTATGAACAATATGAACATTTCTAAAAAGATCTTATTTTGTGTTGCACAGAACAATGAATCAAATACAAGTTTGGAATGATATGAGAGTGAATAAATGATGACAGAATTTTTCATTTGTGTGAACTATGCCTTTAAGACTTGTTTTCACCAAGAACGATTGCGGTAAATCTTCTTTAGTTTAACACAATTTTGTAGGTTTTTTACAGACTTTTGAAATGTGGTAAAATTTTACACTACACAACCACATATTATAAAATAATATGAAAACCATGTAATTTTACTTTACAAAAATATTTTATTGTTTGTTTTTTTCTGACGGAATATTACCGTTTTTTTACAGAATTTTTCAGTGGTATTAGTGTCCAGAATTTGGACGTAATTTTCTTAAGCATAATTGATATCATCGCTCTTATTTGTACATCCAATGATCTGCAGTAGTTATGCTTTTTATTTCACTTTGTGTTTCTACGTCATATATGGACGTTATTACCGACAGTTATCAAACCTGTGTAGCCTTTCACACTACATCTGACTGTCTAAAATACTCTAATGAGATCTAAAATGTGCTTTCAGATTGTACTTTCAACCCGTGAGAGGGTTTTTTGAGTTGTCCATGTTAAACCTTTTGTTTCTGTGGTTTCTCAAATGTCTTTTGGAGGTGCTCCTCGATCACAGAGCTGCTGATTTATTCATAACTGTACAGAGAAACTTCTTGGAAACTCTTGGCCTGAGCCATCGCGTGGCAAATGTTGCCATCTAATACCTGCGGCCTGTTGGGTACAAACTTGTCTTCCTCTCTGACCGAGGTTCAAGGAAATGTATTATTTAAACCCATTCGTTCTGACCCATTACAAAGGAAATGCTGACCTTTAAGCCTCGTCCATTAAGTCACCAGTGTGTTTTTGCCATTATCACTTGTACTCACAGAAATGCTGAAAGCGTTGGATACCGCTCCTGCTGCTGATATATTTTGACACAAGAGAGCAAAACAAGTAAAGAAAGAGGTTAAAGACATAGAAAATGTTTTAGGATAAGAGTCGTGACATTTTAGCTTTAAAGTAGCTCCATAAGTCACAGTGTCTCATTGGAATTTAATGCGTTTGGTTGATGTTAAGATGCATCTCGCTCTGTTCTCCATGCAGCGCTGAAATCTCATAAATGCACTCATAGAATCTACTGCGATGAATTCATCAGAGTTTCACTCACACTGTTTCAGTATGTGTTGAATTAAGGGTTCAAATATGAGACGGACTCAAACCTCACGCAGCAAAATCTAACAACGGTCATTTTGCTTTTGACATCGAATGAGAGTGATTTGATCAGACTGCATCTCTCATATCCAAATTGCCCCCAAATTCATAAATGAATCAGAGACTCCAAAAGGACAACGCTACAGATGAAAGACATAGTGAATAAGACACTGAGCTTTAGCTGGAGTTACATTATATCAACAATTTTTGTCTCAGTGCACCTCATTGTTTCTTATATTCAAGATGCCCAGAATAGCAACAATATACTTGTTTTATGCTTTTAATACATTTGTGATAAAAGTAAAAGTATATTTACTTTATTTATATTTAATGTTGTTAATGTCTTTTTGGATTATAGAAGTAAAACCAACCTACAGTCTATTCAAAATAGCCTATCTTTATAAACAGTTTCGTAAACAGTCTGCATTTATTAAACAGCACATGAGGCATGTACACAAGTTAGTAATTTCAAGTATTTTTATTTAAAATGATAAAAAAAACTCAATGTAGCGCCACCCCTAAACTTAACTTCACTGGCATAGACCCAAAATCTGGAATCTATTTATTCATGTTCTTGGACACGAATATCCCCATTTTTTCCGTGTCAGTGAGCACAATCTCTTTTTGATTTACATTTCACTCAGCACGACTTTCGATACCATTTACATTTATAACCTGGTATCAAAAGAAGTCGAATCATTGAAAAGTAAAATCATAACAAAACCTACCAATGAGATCGTAGGAAGGAATTCACACAATGAGCAACCTTGTTCAATAGGTATGAATTCCCATCAGATTGTGGTGATATATATTTATAAATATAGCGCATTGAAAATACTCCCAATGAAAACACGCCAATTTCGCTAAAACTCCCGCGTATCGCAAAAACTTTCTCACGCACGCATGTTTTCTTGGGCAATACGATAACGATGTATTTCGCAAAACTGCAATGGAAGCACGTTTTGTCGTATTTTCAAGTCACGTGATGGCGTATGTTTTGGCAGAACATTTGGAAAGATAGTGTGTAAGAAATTCACATAAAGCAATATCTTATATGATAGCCGAAATGCAGGAAAACGAATGAGTGCAGTATGGAGATTTATATGGAAATATAGACATGTCTATGCACTATGTAGGTATATGCACTAAAATTTGAAAGAAGAGGGGAATGACTTATACATAGTCATTCCGCCATATTGTTTTAATCGACATTTAGAAAACAGTTTGCGCAAATTTGTAATGGAAACCCACCCACAATAATGTTGGTCATTCTCGTATTAACAAAAGCAAGGTTGCATTGGATTTTTGTAAGTGACCTGGATAATAAGAAGGCTGTTTTGTGCTTGATGACGCATGACAAAACAGGTCACAAAACAAGTGTCAGAACATTAGTTGGGAGTGTTTCATTTGTACAAAACAATGTCTGGAGAAGTTGAGTCTGGCCTTTAACTGGCCACGGAAATGAAACGAACACCAATTAGCAGTTCAATCTGACACCTCAATTTAGTTATTTGTGTGAATTGGTACATGTAGTTGTGTGTGTATGCCGATGCCACACATGGTACAAGACAGGCAGGATTGGTCAGACGCGTTGAAAGGAGTGAATACAAAACCTCAGTCGTCACCGGCACCCGGAGCGCATGGGGATAATGACTGTGTCCGTGTCAACAAGCTGATAAAACCGCACGCTTGACTTCACACGTCGGCCAGCCTGCAAAGCTGCGAGTCCAACGTGTCTCCTTATTTTGCCGGGAACCATCTGGTACCCACACAGCTGCCAAACGCGCCGGGCCAACGTCAGCCCGAGGGCAATGCCACTATCATCACACTCCTCTGTGACTCGGAATCTAACACAACCTGCTCTTCCGTGCCATGTCTGACATGGCAATTCTGTTAGAATTCAGCCAATCAGATCCATCAAAACTACAATCCTATGACCCGCAGACTTTGAAATTGACGCAGTTCCGTTGTCCGCCTAAAGATGGCAGTAGAGCTTCAGCTGAGAGGGTGCCCTTTTAAACTATTCAAGACTTTTCAGGACAGGTTTTTGTTTATCCTTTATATGCAGATTTTGGGGTGTAATGGAAAGTTTTGTGGGCGAAAGGGTCATAATTGTGTTTTAAGGAATGGAGCGAACTTAACGACAAATTAATTTGTGTGTTTTCTGCCAGTACAGATTCTGCTGATAAAGGACCAAGCTGACTTATTTTGCATTTAATTAGTTTTCCCAGGTGCTGGCATCGGATTGGCCAGTCTTGTGTGTGTGTGTGTGTGTGGATGCAGTGTGATGAGTCATTACCCATATGGATAATTTACTGTTCTCATTTTGCCAGTAGTGAAAAAATCTGCTTTGTGTAAATGGGAATTTGGGGTAGTTTATTAGCATAGCCATATTGATTGACGACAGAGGATCTATTCATTGCGTTAAACATCATTAAAACACATTTTTACCTTTTTTATTTAATCAGAATACCACAGTGCTTTCACATTTTTTTTAACACCATTCATTTATTGTACTTTGTGTCAGCTGTGGCCTAATGGTTAGAACGTTGGGCTTGGATCAGAAGGTTGCCGGTTCTAATCTCAGTGTCAGCAGGTCATGACTGAAGGGCCCTTGAGCAAGGCACCTTACCCCTGATTGCTCTGCAGTAATGTGCCATTGTAAAGAAAACTACTTGTAAGTCGCTTTGGATAAAAGTGTCTGCCAAATGAATAAATGTAAATGAGTACATAAGGTAAGCTTCAATTGTAAGTTTCAAATTGAGATCGTGAAATAGAGGTGAAAGTTACAGATCGGCGATTAAAATGGAGATTTCTGTTGCTTCTCGACGTGTCTAATGATTCAGAAAATATCTCAACGGTGTCTGAAAGTGTGCTGAGGTCTATCAAAATATCAAAGTCTCATTTCCAAAATCAGAGATTTCAATATTCACCAAACTTAAACATCAGAGAAGAGCTCCTGAGCAACATCAGAGCAGAAACATTTTCTCTAGGAGTTTCGTCTGTTGTGTTTTGTTGTGGTTTTATTTGAGATAAGAGAAGAGCTGTGGCACCAGACTTGCTATAAACAAAATAGATAGAAAAACAGAAGAAAGTGAGTGGAAATGACAGCAGAGGGCTGAAGGCAGAGGTTTAGGGTAAAGATCGCAGGACAGGGAGGAGCCACAGTAGATCACAACAACAATAAACAGTTTTCTTCCTGTTTTAATCTCTCTCTCTCTCTCTATTCCACACACAGATCTACCTACAAGGCACCTCGGGGCGCAACATGAATATCGGGGGAAACCAGTCGGGTTAAGTTTTAGTTCTGTAAAAGTGAACGGATGTAAGTGAAGTGAGTAATATACCATATATACAAATATATGAAAACGTTTGAAAATCTGCTGGGTCATGCATTCTTATAGTTTATTTCAATGATTATTATTAAACGAACATTTATGAGATACATCATGTCAGCGCAGCGGATTGGTTGGCGCCACGCTGCCCATTGGTTGGCGCTAGGAAATTTAATCGCGCAGATGACATGTCAGCGCGGCGCGAGCTCTGTAATACCCCGCTGTCTCGTCCCACTTTTGGATTGTTTGGCTTCCATTACTAACGCTCAATTCGCACGATTCGCCTCATTCGCGCCAATCACACCGCAAGTAGGTGTAGGTCTATCACCAGGGAGTCAGTCAAGAGAGAGTCAGTACACTGGTCCACTTGCACTGGTACACTGGTCCATGGCACTTAGTTCTTAGCTTTGTAGGTTTTTTGGGAATGGAACAGTGGATTTGCATATCTACAGGGACCGCAAGGATGGTGTACTGGTTGGTTGTGTCCGACCGATTGTGGTGCCAGGGCCCTTTTTTTGTCCTAGTCCAGCCCTGGGTACATGTAGCATCATGAGGTCCTGCCTTCCTGTGGAATAGATCAGTTTGTCAAGGTCACCTTCCCATAATATACTAGTTTACTTTTATAAACATGAGAGACTGAGTACAATTATTCACTTTCTTACAAAGTAACACAAATCACAAATATTATTGATCTATTGGCTATAGGAATCGTACACTTTTATATTTGGCACTAGCCTTTTCATTTTAATCATCTTTTAAAAATGATGCAAAAAATGTATTTATATATTAAAAATATTCAAGTTACACTTATATAATAATTAAATTAGATTTTTATAATTTTACAGAATTTTTACAGTATTTGTTTTAAATCTAATTGCCTCAACACCACAGCCAAGATAAAACCTTAAGGTGCAAGTGTTAGTTTTAGTTCTTTATTGAAATATGTCATACGTACGTAGGTACAATGAAATTCTTACTTTGTTGCTCCTCACGAGAAAGACAAATCACAGGACACTAAAAGTGTGCAGATAAAAATATAGTATAAAAATATTACATAGCGCAAACTAGGAATGGGCGATACATAAATAAATAAATACAAATAGCAAATGTTTATAATTTGTGTAATGAATAAAAAAGAGAACCCGAAAGAAAAGACGATTATCAACAAAGTAAGTAATAAACAGTAAAGTGAGAAAGGTAAAGTGACGAGTGGTATCAAGTATCTCAAACTATCAGTTTAAAGTTTGTTAAACATTATTTCAAAGTAAAATGATCACATCTTTGTAGAAAGCTTGGAAGAAATGTCAATATGTGACTGATCTTTTTTCAGTGTAAAACTTTTCTTAAGTGGAAAAACTTGGTGCACTTTTAAATCCCTTTGCTGATTGTTAAACTACACATCGCTCTGTAGTTACACTGCACAACGAATGTGTACGATTGGTCATCCACTGTTGAAGTGCTATTGGCCTTGTAATGTAGATATGCAAATTGAACATGAATATGGATGTCATGTTAATTTGCTTTTCAGTTCCATTACCTCTCTTCCTACTGAACAAATCAAACACAGGCAGCTTTGTCAGCAGTCGTTTGCTTTGTAGAAAAAGACGCAACCCCACCAAAGATTCTCAAGAGAGTGTTTGAACTGTACAGATATTAAGAAAACTGTCCTACGGTAAGTGTTGATGTATGCAGAAACTGTAAAAAGCAAGGCATCCGTTCAAAAAGTCACATTTCTGCCATATGAATATCATTAACACGTCCATACTTCTTTATCCAACACAATTATTCACGTTATTCTAATGCCGATCACTTTTTGGAATTTAGGAGATTGGGGTGATCACAGATTCACTCTACATCAGATCTTTTTAACGAATTTTGACATGAACTATTTTTGACATGTTCATTTAATATTATTTTGGTTTACAAACATTTGAAGAGCCCCCAAACTTTGCATTATATGGATTTAGCACACACATACACACGCACGCATGCACGCACGCACGCACGCACGCACACACACACACACACACACACACCTGTGGATGTCGTATTTTTACTTCGATGTGGAAGTCATCTTGAGTTCTCCGTGTTGCATCTTCCATCAGCCCTGTAGTGTTACAATTATATTATATTATTACCATTACTTATGAATAGTTTACAACATGCATTTACGTATTTACTTTATTACCTATTTATTTTATACAATTTATAATTTACTGCTCATTTACTCTATATTACTTTTCTATATTACTTTTAGTCTCTGTTTTAATTAGAAAGACTAGTTGTAGATAGTGTCTCTCCACTGCAATGTCTGCTTTTACTTTTGTTAGTTTTATTTTCCTAAAGGTGACACTGAGAAATGCAAGAGAATTCAAATTTTTGTACCTGTGCAAATGGCAATACACTTTACTCTCTTTAACTTAATAAACGTGTTTTAAAACACTAGTAAAAAGATTATTACGCAGAAGAGTTGCAAGAAGAAAAATGTGTTTAGTCACAACCTGGCGAAAACATTGATTATCATGATTATTATCATGTTTTATCACGCGTTTTAACTGTTAACAGATTCAAATGTTGTTCAAAGCAGAACTACTTGGCTTCTCAGTGCCTGTGGTTTAGTTACAAACCCAGACCTCTAACCACAGGGCTTTAGGACTCGAGTGCTGTCAGTTTCTTTGCTCTTAAGCAGGTTGCAGGTGATGCGGTGGTTAAAGCTGTGGTCTGATAACCCAAAGGTCCTACGGTTGAACCCTGAAGCTGCATACACTAGTTCCCTTATCAGCACTGAGCTCCCGAGACAGACACTTAACCTCAGGTAAAGCTCCAGAGAAATGACCTGTTCCTGTCACACGCCGCTGCTTCAGATTAAAAGCACCTGCTAAATGACAAATGCACTTTTATTCTATTCCAAAAGAGCTTCTTAGGAACAGAATAGGCTGGTAAATTACTGTAGTGTACTTCCTTATATATTGCAGGAATACGGTTGAAAGCTTTACCGAACAAACCTGCTGTCATTTTACTGAATGAAGGCCCTAATTCGCATTAAACTAGCGGTTCACCAAAACGCGTCGTATTTTACAATTTTCTTGCCGCCTCAAATGGTAAATTATTTAAGTAACGATATTGTCTTGCTGAGAACAGCTTCAACCATAAAATGCCATTTGAAAACATTACATCCTTCCATTAAATGCGGAAAGCATGCTTCACTCCTGGAAAAATGTTTTTTGATGCGTGTCTAAAGCTGAACAAAAAGCGCCTGGTTATCTTTTGACGCAAATGTGTAAAACATGCAAGCGGATTGTTGATGAAAAGCCAATGAAGTTTAAGCAATTAGCAATTCACATTAAGGCAAAGAAGTAGACGGCTCCAGAATGGCTTATGACAAATGACTGAATATTTAATCATTATGTTTTAAAATCCTCCGGTCCGTGTTTTAAAATCCATAATTCTTGTTAGCATTGGAGAATGGACATCCGCGGCATCACAGTGCCTCACATATCAGCATGTACATCATTATAATTTAGCATTACTGTCAAAATTGGTTATTCCTTACTGATGTTAGCTGTTATTGACATATGGAATTGTTTGTGGCCAATCTCCATCCCACCCGAGTTTGTGTTTCTCTTTCAGACCACTGAACAATCCTTTCTCCACTGGACACTATGTGATCTGTAAGAAGACTCGTCTAGATTTTAAAGGTCCAGTGTGTAATTCTTAGTAGTGTCTATTAACAGAAATGTAATATAATATACATAACTTTGTCTTAAGAGGTGTATAAAGACCTATAATGGAGCGTTATGTTTTTAATACTTTAGGATTAGCTGTTACTGTCCACACGCCGTGGGTACCTTGCATGTAATCCACCATGTTGTGTCAGCCTCTGTAGTGCTTAGGGATGGAATGAGCTGTTGTCCTAGATGCCTCAGGATTTAACTGACTGGTCCTTTAACAATTTTTTCAGTGTAAGTACTTTTACACAAAAGTACAAATGAGCAAAATCTCTGCTTTGTTAAAGGAACAGTTCGCCCAAATATGAAAGTTTTCTTATAATTCTGGCTTCCTAAGTGGCTTCCTATTTTCAATTGAACACAAAATAATAATTTGACATTAAAATTCTGCCATGTATGTCCACGATTAAAGTAATACAAAGGTGTGGGTTAATATGTGGTTGAATTTGATACAAAACTTTCTTTAAAAAAAAGCTCAATAGTAACTGATATGTATACAGTTATTTGCTTTTTCAGGTTTCTTGTAGTTTTATTCATGTTTTAAATAACATTTGTATTTTAATGCTTATAATGTTTTTCATGTTAAGCAATGTTTTAGTGTTCTTGTCTTTTTTATTATTTATTTATTAATAATTGTGTAATTTACGTTCAAATTTTGTTTTAATTTTAGTTACGTTTAAACTTTAAACTTTAACTTATTTTAGTTTCAGAGGTGACATTTCAAATTTTTGTTTGGTTTAAGGTTTTCTAAATAATAAAAGACTTAAATTCTATTGAAATGACTTAAAACAATCTTGTTTCAGTTATTGGTTTTCCTATTTGCTTGGTCACACTAGGCGGTTTCTCGTCCGAGTCAAAACAGCCCACCTGTGAATTTGTATGGCTTGTCTTTAGATATGGCTTCTTCAGATATTGTTCTTCAACGCACATGCTGCACAAACACTTTAACGCAGAGCACAGAACACGTTCTGTCCGGACTTTTAACTTTACCCTGCAGACAGTTAGAACTCAAAATGGCAAGCTGCCCTGTTATTTGTGAGTGGATTTGTTAACATTGACAAGCACAACCTTTTATTGATACACCCTCGTGGACTACCGCTGAGCAAGATGTGTTATAACCTTTGAAAATATCACCCCAAGTGTCATATTTTCTGCTAACAGGGTTTTCACACAAAAAGCCCAACGCTGGACTCACAAGGGATGTTGCTGTGTTCAGCAAATGATCATTTCAAGGAGATAAGCGTTTTAATATTTGATTACAGCGTTTTACAAAAACGTAAAGATTTTTCTCCTCCGCAGCAGGTCTGTTCTATACGCTTTCGTTCTGGTTTTGACCCCGTTCACCCACACCCTTGAGATAGTCTGTTTGTCTTAAAAAAACAAGAAAAGCACATTTTCTTTTGTTTACCTGCATAGCTTCCTCTGTGTGGTGCAAAAGTATATTCTTTTGAAAACAGGCATATCTTATGTATACTCACTCTGTGAAAATAGCTTTCGTGCTGTTGCATCATCGCATGCAGGGGATTCTAAATTTTGCTGTGATATGGAGGTTGTTCTCTATAATGTATGTTCTTTATGTAATATAAGAACAGTTTGTCGCTGTTTTATTTTCAGCTCTCACGGGTCAACAAAATCATGTACGTTATCAGGTAATTCACATTATTAACTCATTTATTTGTTAGAATCAGTTCATGTTATTCATTTTAATGTGATTTACGGTATTATGCCATTGTTACTGTACCATATATGGTAATGCAGGTGTTGATTTGTTTGATTAAAATCATGTCTTTCTTGTGTTAACCATTCTACAGTAACCAAATTTATTTTGGTTTTAACTGTAGGAAAATTATTGTTGATTTTGTCAGTGTCATATGTCCCACGACAAAATAAACATGTACTGTATACAGTCGGCAAAAGTGATGTCCGGAGGGCATATGCGCACAGTATTGATAAAATTAAATAAATAAGAAAAATGTCTACATTTACTTTTTATTTATTAGACTTTTTTAAGATGTATTTTTTATTCATCTTATTTTGTATTTATTTTAAATTAATTAATTGATGAAAGATTAGGCAAAAAAGCAAAGCACGGCATAGCAAAGATTATCCGTTTTCATTTGAATATTTAAAAAAAGAAATAAAACAAACATTGACTACAATATATTATTCATATTTTTTTGGCCTTGACTCAATGAGCCAAGGTTGTCATTTTTTTGCCATTGTTCACAGACGGTTACATCAGACGCCGAGTCTGTTTAACTTCCACTCTATGTTTGTTTATAATTGAACAATTTATTTTCTATTAAATGTATATTGTATATTAATTACATTGAGTTAAATGAAAACTACACAACAGTTATTGATTTATTGCACTGGTCTACCGGAAGTTAAGTCTGGGCCACATAACGTTGATGTTGTTGCCGCTGAAACCATCTATAATCTAAATTAAATTAATCTATTAAATCCAAATGAAAGAAAACCTTTTTTAAAGAGAGGCGACTATATTTCCTTATTCTTCACACATATTTCTAAAGGAAACGCAATATAAACGCAATCAGAGCAAATGAGATGCAAATACAAGACCTGATTGTTGCGTTCGCATCAGTTTTGTTTCCAGAAAAGCTTTTCTGGGCGATAACGTCTTTGTGCCACACAAAATGAAAACAATCTCCCTGTTTGCAGACTTGTTTAAAGTTGACATTTCATCTGTTTCTAAATCAGATTCCATGTAAAAATGCTCAGCAACAAAGAGACTGGCAGCGAGGACGACATGCATATTTCAGCAGAGTGTGTATGTCGTTTTCTCTGTGTGTGTTTGCGTTGTGTGAATCGGATAATTCGCTTACCTTGATAGGCATTTATCAATTCACTCACAGATACTTCTCCAGCGCAACAGGGGAGCTTAATTTCTGCTGCGGTGCTGATGTGGTGATCTGATTCAAGCCCTCGCAGGGCACTCCTACCCGTGTCCTGTATGACCTATCCTTCAGACTTCTGGAGAAAGGTAGGCAAGGGAACAGAGGTATTGTGGGTATCCTTTGTCTGGGTTTGGGCATGTTAGAATTCAAATCACGTGCCAAGGAAACGTTATGACAGCAAAAACATAATGTGACAACAACAGAGAGGTTGAGTGCTAAATGAGAAAAGCAAAACAAGTAAACATGCTGACAAACTCATGTTGAGGTGCATACAGTAACTAGATAAATCTGTTTGGTTTTAATCTCTCTTTTTTTCACATTTGGCAGATGCTTTTATCCATAAGTGAAAAATTCTTTAATATCTCAATTTGACATCAATGAGATTCAATGGACAGCAAATAAAAACTTCGGCTTAAGGGGATAGTTTACCCTAAAATGATCATTCTTGCATCATTTATTCACCCTCATATCATTTCAAACCTATATGACTTTACTCTTCCTTTGACATTTTGAAGAACGTTGGTAACACATTGGACCACGTTGACTTCCACTGTCTACACAAACCACAGAGCCATTTCTCAAAATATCTTCTTTTGTGTTCTGGTTCAGCAACACAACCAAAACGTTTCAAGTTTGCAAACGCAAGTATCTTTCACGATAGCTCAAAGCACGATAGATTTTTATGCTTTTTCAATTAACGGATCTCATTATGTCGTTGTTCCTGAGGTCAACAGCATTTGGATTTGTTAAGCTTGTGTTATGATTGGAATCAAAGATGAACGCTATATGTCATCTTAATGCTAAACCTCTTTTTAACCTGCACTGTAATCTTTCATTAATGTGATGTTCTGCTGTTGGCTGTAATTTACCTTTTAATTTACCTGCTCCCTCACCGCCGGCTACACCCACCACTGTCTAAATGGATATTTAACCTCCGTACCCCAATCGGGATCCCATATGCTTACCTTAGAGATGTTCATGACACCGGCAGTAGATAACATTATCAATCAGGGCAGAGATAAAGCAGATGTCCTCACTTCCTGCCGGGATGTTTGCTAAGGGGTTTGGGAGGCTGCCATGATGCATGATCGGAAATGTCCGTGACATATCACTGAAATGTCTTGGTAAGGGGATTTCATTTTTTTGTGTATAACGCGGCTCTCTACACATACTGATAGGGAAAATGTATTGATTTAATGCACTGTAGGTTGCTTTGGATTAAAGCCTCTGCTAATACATACTGTATATGTAGATGTACTTGATACTGATTGGTTAACCTTAACATTCTGAAACATTAGTTTTGCTGTCTCTTATAAAAATGCAAAGAGTTGTCAAAAGTTAATTTTTGTGTATTATTATAAAATATTAAAGTAACCCAACTTTTATCCTGTACTTGTTCTTCAAGAAAAGATATTGGTGCACACAAAATTTATAAAGCTTAGGGCAGAGAGACATGACACAACATGGTTGCATGCCGTATATAATACAACATAAAGTCCCCATGCACACAATAAACCAGAGCAAAACGGCTCTGCTTTCTCCTGTGTTCTAGCACACAGCAAATTAACACCCTGAATGAATGGGCTGTGATTTGGCATCTCTTTTACTTGTGTTTTTCTTGGTATTTGGAGGTTGGTCATCATCCAGTTGAAAGCACGGGGAGAATGTGAGGAAAGACATTATTCGTGTCGTCTTCTCTCATTAGCATTATAATTATAGCTCAAACTCAATCACGTAATCGGAGCATGTAAAAGTGTCTTGGCAGGCAGAATAGGTGAACCTGTCCAGAAACATTTTTGTCATCCTGGTTGGAAATCTCTTTACATCCTGATAGCAATCAATAAGTAAAGTGGTCCAATGATATTTTTATAATTATTTATAATCTGTGAAAGGCCTAGGACCAAAAAAAACGTTCAATCATTGGATTCGGTCCAAATGCGATGATAGGTGGTGTGTACAGTTTCAGTCAACATATTTTGCATCCCAATGCACACCCTGTTCACGCAGACACCGTTCATCATCAGTGCGGTCACATACGCTGTGCAGAAACAGCGGGAACCTAACTTTCCCCTTGTTAAATGTGTGCAAGTTTGCAAGAGGACAAACAAAAAGAAAGACTTCCACGACTCTAATCTAATGTTGGTATGCTTATAATCATGATTTCAGTGCTAGCAGGCTGAAATTAGCACTTTACTAAATCAGCCATTCCACCGTTAAACCCTGGATTGGTTGCATTGCCAAAGCAACATTTACATCTTTCACAATATGGATCTTATGGTTACCGAAACAAAGCAGCACCGTGTGACAATGGAAAGTAATTTGTTAATCATTTGGATAAAATGAGTGATCATTGATTTAAAACAGCAAATAAAAATACTATTAAACCATTTCATAATGGTAAACATTATACTATAGTACTTTAAGTAAGTGTAACTTGTCAGAATTTAAACCGAATTCGCCGTCTAGCTTAAAGGCATAGTTCACCCAAAAATGAACATTCTGTCATCATTTACTCACCTTCTTATGAGAACAACAATGATGCCCATTGACTTGCATTGGTTTTGTATCCATAAAATATTAAATAATCGGTACCACCGTTGTTCGATTACCAGCGTCAAGGGAGGTCTTCAATGAACCGAAGAGAGCACATGTCACTCCTCTCTTCATTAAGTTACATTGTCTCACCATAGCCGCATCAAATTTAAAGCCATGCTCTTGGCTTACAAGACCACCACTGGTTCATCCACATATCTTCACTAGCTAATACAGACTTATGTACCTGCCAGATCCCTACACTCCGCAAATGAACGACATCTTGTAGTGCCATCACAAAATCTCTCTCACGTACCTTCTCTGGATCATTAAGATTTGGCTGAAAACATATCTCTTCCGTCAGCACATGACTTCTTACTCTGTTCTACTCTTTCTATCCTTGAATTTTTTAACTTTGTATACTGTGGGTGGATATGAGATCAGTTTTACTGCACTTATGCTTTTTTGTTGTACTTATGTTGTTCCAATTGCTTCCATTGTTTACCTCATTTGTTAGTCACTTTGGATCAAAATGCTAAATGTAAATGAAAAAAGGTCATCAGGTTTGAAGTGACAGGAAGGCGAGTAAATGATAGACTTTTTGGGTAAACTATCGCTTTAAGGTCACAATAACTAAAAACTTGATTTAGTTAAAATAAGTTACGTTACTCAGCATGTAAGACTGTATGAGATAAATACAAAGTTTACACACTCAAGACATGAATCAAAAATTTTGATGGACAACATATAAAAAGAAAAAGCTTTTAGGAGAGCACTTTGCTTTTTAATGTTGTGTTAGCTAATACCTTCATCTTGTTTTATTGCATTTAGCAATTATAATGATTGGGTCTACGCAACAGCACTTAACATTTAATATTTATACATGTGCATAACTGTGATTGCAAACACACAATTAACTTGCTCTTCAACATTCACGAAGCGGCTTTTCCTCCAAAGCAAAGTGTGCCTTACCTATATGGTCCATCAAGGCATAAAAAGTTAAAAAATGGCCGCCAAGACAACGTCTAACCGAGACTTTTAACGGGTGAATCCACAGTCATTCCTTCATTATTAACCATTTGATCGCCATCGTACATGCATCATGTGAAAGCAAACATGTTCGTTACCCACAGGCAACATTGTACAATAAAGAACATAATATTCTGTTTTCCTATGAGACCGAGTTTATTTTCCACTCTCTGAGATGCTGCTGCGATCCATCAAACTTGGGCTCTTACATAAATGTAGACATTATCAAAACCTTAATATTGTTGAAAGAGTTGAAGCTTTATATTTCACTCGACTGGATAACCTCGCCTTCAGCTAGTATCGCCGCTGTGGTTGCTCACATGCATGTGTCTTTTGGCCTCATACATCATGCATTAGGTGCTTTAGCCGCAAGGTGAGATGGGAAAGTCAGTACTGTGGAAATAAAATACAGTGGTTGAAACCACAACGTCATACATTGGTGTGTAGTTGCCGTAATGGGCGGCATACTGTTTGTATATGGTAAACACTCTCATGAAAGTCAAAATGCCCCTAAAACTAAATTAAAGGGCCACATATCGGCGCCTAATAGAACTGCTTATTTCTGACAGGTTTGTTTAAACAAATAGCTTTGGGCGCTAATGAGATCACGCCGTATCATTAGAGGCCTTCGCCCGCTCTCATTATTGTCTGCGCATACGGGTTAGAAATAATATTGGGATGAGGGAGCAAACGGGCAGGAAGCTTTTTCGAATGCCCTTCTCAAGAGAAAACTCTCTGTCTATTCGCACATCATTATAAACCGAGATGCTTTCTCATCTTAAATCCATTCTCACGAGACTCCATGTGTGTAGGAGACATGCCGGTTTCTTGCAGCGTGGCATTTGTGCTCTCACACCTTTAGAAGGGAGTAATTACATGCTGTATTGAGATTGGTGAAAAAGGCTTGGGGAAAAAGTGTAAACCTGCCTCAAAATAGCTTATGCTCCAGCGGCGTCACAAATCCATAAACCAGATCACAGCTAAAGAGATTTCACTTTTATATCTTAGCAATTGCTTAATTGTTGGAGATGCGGCGTATATCGTCTTGGCTGTGTTTACAGTGCATGTCATTTTGTCTTTAAATATAGCAGATCATGAAAGAGCAGAGAGAGTACTGTAGTGTCTACGACTTAGTTATGGTAAGGCAAACATTATAATTACAATGGGAAAATGGTTGATGACTCGTAGGGTTCAATTAAATTAGAAAATGTATATATATATTCTAGTTGAAACACGTTTTGATGTGAATTATCACTCCATAATTCTTTCATTATTTTCTCTTTCTCGTGATAGTCCTAACTTGTATGACTTTCATTCTTCTGCAGAACACAAAAGAAGATATTTGGAAGAGTGTTGCTAACCAAACAACATTGGCTCCAATTTATGAACACAAAAGGCATTTCTCAAAATATCTTCTATTTTGTTCATAGTTTTGACTGATATGAGGCTTAATGATGATGACGCAATCATTTTGATAAATATTTGCAGTATTATCAGTTTAACTTTACACAATTTTAAACTGTCTTTGTCTGGTTTGTTTGGTGCATTATGGGTTCTGATCAGCTGAGTTGGAGTGGTCACTTGTAGTGTATATAAGCTATATCCATTTTGTTGGGACAATATTTCAATTTACAGTATGTCAAACATACAATATTTTAAATACACCAACAAAAACCTTTTTCATTTTCTTTACTAAATTTTCAATTTAATTTAATTCAAATGTTTGTGATGACTTTAATTGAATATGGAAAAACAATAAGTGCACAGCATAGATGGGAATTACTTCAATATAGTTAGCAGTATAGAAATGTTGATAAAATGGCATTTCTGCAAACTCTAGTCAAAAGTCGATTACACTGATGATGATCAAATATAAAAAGTTGTATTTTTGTTTTTTTGTCGTAACATAATTATCATGGTTCCCTTTGTGTTCTTCCACAGTCTTGATAAGTTTGCTATTTTCTAAATTAAATGTCTTCTTTTTTTAAAATAGAGTGCTGCACGCGCACCAAGGGTAATTTGACTAGAGAAGCGGACGTGGTGTGTGAATCGCCCCTAATTGTTCAAAAACCTTTGACTGGTAGTCTATGTCGCTGTGTTATTTTGTTGAATGCCTTGTTGTGGATAAAAGTGTCTAACAAATGCATATTCGTAAATGCACAATATCATTGTTTCTCATGTGTGTTATGAATATGACAGATTGTAATGTTTTTGGGAGTTCATTTGGATGTCACTCCGGTCAGTACAGAACAGGACTGATCACTTTGATATTGAATAATATTTATCAACTACGTTTTTAGTTTATAGTGTACTACATGCTAGTATAAAGTCAAATTTCAAAATGATTGTGCTTCTTCTTGTGAGTTGATGTTTAGGAATTTACCCTGACAGGGAACCGCAATGCAATTTTCCTTTTAAACGCAATGTCTGTCTATTGATCACTGTAAGCTCCAAAATTTCACAGAATAACAGGGTGTGACTGCGGGGGGTTTTCCCTCCATATTTGCATGACATCCTGTAACAGTTGCTTCAAGCTACTGTCACTGAAATTGAATATAACATGACTTACACATCCTCAGCGACTATATTACCATGTTCACAGACGTGTATACGTGGCGTAACGCATCTATCAGTTTCAAACGATCTCCATATCCAGTATTGTATCCACTGTAAATATAACACCCATCACTGAAATGCCGTGAACAAACAAACACACCTCAACATCTGTCACTATCGCAAGAGTAACGGCGCAGCCAATCTTGACGCAGGCAGCCAATCTTGATAAACAAGTATTCCTATTGCTTGAAACTGTCCCTGTTAGGAAACAGGGATCCAGACTTATAAAAAACTTTCCGAAACAAGTTGGAGTGCTGGGGGAGTGTATCAAGCACAGAAATTCTACGTCATACGAATAAGTTGACCATGTTAAGCATAAAAAGCCAGCATGTTTAACAGTGAAAAGAAGTCAGAATGCATGACAAAGCATGTTACCCGATCTTTAAAATATTGTGTAGACATACTCAAATGTTCAGATTCCCTAAAGTAGCCCACTCTGATGAACTATAAGTGAACTATGCCATGACAGATGTCATTTATCTCAGGAAGGAAGTCTGGACCCAGTGCAATACTAGAAAAATGTTAGCGCTTTACTTTTGGTGCAAGAAACCTTGACTAATACTTCCAAGTAGACTCCGGGGAAATATGCGTAGAATATTAGCCATTAAAAACACATGGCCATTATGTCAAAATTATGTCTAATAAAACTTCCTTCCTTTGTGCAAAACAAAGAGAGCTTTTTTCACCCGATGAGTCATACTGTATGATAGCTGAAAGACTGCACCGGTTTCATTACGAGAATTCATTTCCTTATTGTTTCAGATCAATCTCCTTCACTTGTGTTATGATGAGTCATCTCATGGCAAACAGAGCCCAGCTTGTCTGTATCTAAATAAATGTGAGAAAGCCATAGGCGGAACAGGATGAATATACGCCCTCATTTACTTGCTTTGTATAATTGGGTCGCACATTCTAGCATAACATGTTTGCTTTAGAGGGATGCGACCAATGTGTAGAGTCTGTCTGTCCATATAAATTGCTATTGTATGCGTCCATGCATCTTTTGTTTATAAATTATATTAAAATTGTATTATATTGTAAAAATAAATTGTAAGTAACCTTTATTTAAAGTCACTAAAAAGTTGCTTGTCAATAAAGTGATGTTATCTAGTGAAAGTCAGTCGGTTGGTTGTGTGGGAACAACTGTGGTTAGTTGTTTCTTTCACTTTTATTAAGTATATATTCTGAATGATCAAACCAGCCTATGCCATCAAGTCCTCGGCTCTTCTGAAATGTTCAAGTAAATGTGAAATGGCACAGTAGGGTCCTTGAAGCTTGCATCAGTTATTTTGTCGCAAGGGACGGAGGTCACAGCGAGACTGATGTTTTTTTCCCTCTAGATGGCCTGACTCAGGGGATTAAAGGAGAGAAAGCTCCAACTAACTCCTCTATTTCATCTTTCTGGGTCACGCTGATAAGCCCAACGTGTTGCTAATACATCTCATTAAAGAGCCGGAGGATTTGTCATACACAAGAGTTCTTGGGCTAAATGTTTACTTTTAATTCAGGGGTTCAGACCTAAATAAAGTAAAATGGGACTTAGATAATGATGTTTTAGCTGTAATGAACGTGTTGTTGCTGAATTGTACGTTTGGGAATAGGGCAACCTGTTTTATTCCTAAATGTTTGATCGAATTTATTTCTAGTTTGTTGTAATGTTTTCATTGGGTTTCATTTATTTTGACTTTGGGGTGAACTATCACATTTGTGTGCCATATTTATATAAATATTGAATGTGGATATAAATTGGTTTTCAGAGATGTTAAATCCTGTCCCGTTCTTCAAAATGGCTTTCAAATACTATACATACTATGATGTTTTCTTTGTATTATAATGACAATGAGAGGATGAGAGTGAAGATTCTGCACACAACATCTTGTTTTCGATTCTTTGTATTTTAGATCACTGGCTTTCATTTGTGATCATTATAGATAATATTTACCTTTTATTATTATCAAATAATAGCAATTATACTTTTACTGTAGATGAAGAAATGTGACTACATCATATTCATCCTCTCAGAATAATATTGTTATGAAGGACGCAACTTTCTGAGCGCTCATGTTACCTGTCACAGTAAGTCGTCCATTTTTATAAATTATGTTTTGAAATATTAGATAAATTGGTATGACGACAATTGTTAATTTCAAAAGATACTTAAAAACATAAAAATGTCTTCCCGCTGACATCTTTGTGTACGCAAACTATCACTGAGCACTTAAGTATCTTTCTTTTTTGTTAGACATCCTGTTAATTTTCCTGTCATTATGCTGCTAAAGTTTAATCGCACGGGCTTGACGATTTCTATTTGACCCTTTTATAGAAATACCTTTTTTAAGATGACAACATAAGCATCTTAAGTTTTGGAAAGTACTACTGAACACCAGTGACCCATATCTAATTTCAGATGAGTCACAAATTGCTTTCGCTCTTTCAAATCAATCCTTTGTGCTCAAGCAACGTAATTCTCTTTCAACGATCGGCGTGCAATTATTAGTCTAGTCTTATTATTGATCGCTCATCGAAAGTCCTTCAGCAGAATAATGGTAAATGTTTTTTGTGTACCTTCATATATCTCTGTTCCTGTTCTCTATTCAACAGATGGGAAATTAATTTGGTCAAAACCAAGCACATCTGCGCAATTAAGCTGAAATAATTGTCGATTATGATACATGTACTGTAGCATAACTAATTCAGACGCAGTCATTTGATCTGAATAAGAACAAATTGGAACGCCTCCTCATGCTGTTATTAAAAACAAGCAAGTGAAGCCAAAGTATTTAAGGATTTATGTTTGCAATGACTTCCTGGGAAACTAAATGAATTGCACACTCACCGAAAAACACTACATGTGTAGCATGTAGACAGGAAAGTATGCAAATAATTGATCATAAATTGGTTGTGTTTGAAATGCAGTGCATACTGACATGGTACAAGTAATCATGTGCATTTATAACTTCGATTTTGGGATTTAATCTGCTAGTGCAATCTAAAAAAAGTCTGGTTTGTTTGGTTGGGTCACACATAGACATGTTTAGGTTCATTTTAACCAGATGGATTTTTTTAGATTGTTTTAAATATGTTTATTTCCATTAACCAAACTCAAGCATTTAATAATAAAAAAATCACCCTGCATCAAATATTTTTTATTTCGTTTTCTTCATCCTTTTCGGTGATCATCTTCAGAGTTATGTACTGTATAGGTCTTTTAAGCTTTTAAGCTTTTAGCCAAAGCACGAGACTGTAAGGAGCTTAAAGTAACATTCACTTTACTTCCTTTAAAGTTTTTTCTTCTTTTGATTGATTGCTCCCCCCACATGTAATCTTGCTTTTCTTAGATTCATTTAAAATCGGCTTCCACCCTTCCGCAAATCTGGACGGAGAGATGCCGTGTTGCTTTATTATGTCACATGTCGAAGACGTCTAAAGATTCTGATCCACTCTGCCCGGCCGTCTTATTACATTCCTTCATTTCCAACATACTCATATTAAAATCTAATAAATATCCTACAGTTTGGAAGCTCAAATCCTCAAACTTGGTATTATAAAATACATTAATTTATGCGCTATGATGTCACTAGGGATAACCTCATTTTTACACTCTTGCAAAAATTCATTTTTCTTAACATCGGGTTATTCCAAATTCAATAACTGGTGCCTTTCCTCGTGTCTGGATTTAAAGGTATGGTTTACACAAAAATGTCATCATCATTTACAAATGTAAGGCAGAATGTCCCTTGCAAATCATATACTTGACTCATTTTATGAAATGCACTTAAAGGGATTGTTGTTTATCAAACTTTTTGTGTGGAGCACTAAAGAAGATATTTTGAGAAATGTCCATATAATGGGGGCCAGTGTTGTTTGGTTATCAAAACTCTAAAAAAGTAGAAGATGAAATGGTGATAGAATTAAAATTATAGGTGAGCTATTTCTTCAAACAAAGTTCAAATAAGTACACTTTATGTAGCAAGTACATTTACTTTTATACCATTATGTGTACTATTTCTGTACTACTTGGACACTTTTTAGTTTTTAAAAGTGTGCTTTTATACATGTAATAAACATTGAGTATAGTTTATTACAAATGTTTATTTTCCATAGACTGACAGTACTTATTTTTAAAAGAAGTATACTACTAGCACACTTGAATAATCTTTGTGATGCAAATGGCATCACTATTCATTTTTAAATTCACTGGAATTTTAACAGGATTTTTTCACATGCATCAACTTAGAAAAACAATTCAAAGCCACAATGTAAAAGATGTTTCACAAAATTGCAGAGAAATAAAGCATTCTTTCTTCATTTATCTTTCAAACATGTTTATTCTCGAAGAAACTCGGTACTACAGTCCTAAAAATTACTGTGACAACTTTTAAATTTCCTCATACCCACAGAAGTCACCATTTTATTTGTCACAGTTCTGTGCCATTGTTTAACCTTTCACAATTATCCTGAAATAAGCCGTTAGCTAGCGAATACATCACTGACAACCATCTTCAAAGTGCCAGCCTCCCCACTCCAACCCTTCACGCGCACTTGACAGTGATTGGCCGTCTGACAAAGACCTCCAATCAAAAGAGCGGTGTCTGCAGCACTGAAAAATTCAACTAAGGTTGACTTGTTTCCCACAAAAGCGATCGAAGCGATGATCTCCAACTGCGCGAGACAAATTGGTTAGAATCCTGCCGAGTTTAAGGAGAAGACCTGATTATGTGCCGGGTTGGAGAAACTCCTGCGAGCGAGTAGCCCTGTGTCACAGTAGAACAGGAATTAGATGGGTTACACAAGTGTCCTACCCGCTGACAGCGGCAGTTAATGAAAGAGCCGATAGAAAGAAATAGAGAGAGGGAGTAAGACTGACGTTGGACGGTAGACGTAACCATATAACAAGCTGGAGAAGTATCTCCAATCTGAGAGTGAGCAGAGCCGGTCTGCCAAGTGTCACGCTGTTACAATGAACTGTCACATTGGAAAACCACAAAATACTTTGCGAGGCTGTGTAATCGATAAATCTATCTCTCGGGTCTCTGAAGGGTATCCCATTTACAACATCTCAAGTTTTTCCTTCAAGTATATCCACAAATAAATGGTTCTGAACTTCTGCCTCAGGATTTGATTTGTCTTTAGATGTGAAGACACAGATTTGTTGATTTACAAAGGTAATCAAACATTAAACAATTGTTAACTGCACAGGCCCAATGTGCAAAATGATTGTTCTACGTTGATTTAAGCAGATTAAATACTCTGAACACATAGTTTAGCATATACACACCCGGTTAATATTATTTATTGTTTTCTAGAATGAGGGCATCTCACACATCCTTTCTCTATCAACATTTGTCTTATTTGAATGCTGATGCTGTTCTCCAAATTGATTGGATGCACCATCTCATGGGATGCATGACCTGTGGATGGCAACTACGATTTTGAGGTAAGTTGGTAAGAAATGTTTTTCTAACTATTCATGTTTTTATTAATGTGTATGTACCAGTAACTCGTGGATGCAAAAAAAACCTTTCAAATTCAAGTGATTTTTTTTCATAACCAGATAGCACAGGTACGTCTGTAAAATGTCTGCTAAAGATCTGGAGATCTGAAACCATCTTAGAAATATCTTAGAAACACGGTTTTACATACCTTCTAAATCGTAAACATCATACATACGTCTTCTAAATGTCTATAAGACATCTGACAGGAAATGTCTCAGAGACGTATTGTAAATGAACAAACATTTTGACATCAAATAAACATCTCCGAGATGTATGTGCGCTTTCAGTATAAAGATCAATATTAAGCGGCATTTAAAGCAAAGTCCAAAGTTGGACTGTGATACTTTTCCGACTACTGTTCGTCTCTCTTTCGTCCCAGAATTTCCAGTCTCACGCTCCACTATCCTATAATAAAAGCTATAAAGGCCAAAAGAACTATCAAACTCTCTGGCCCGAAACCACCGTTTCTGAGTGTTTAGAAGCCTCATATTCACTAAAACTAAAGTAAGTTATCCAGCATTTCTTCCCTCAGGCCTCTCAGGTAGGAACCCTTATCAGGCTTTGTTTTGAGGAACAAACAGGCAATGGTGTTCAGAACCATACAGAAGTGTGAGGGATAAAACAAGTAGAGCCACGGCAGAGAAGGTGGGAGAAAAAGACAGAAACACAAAGAACGTGAAGAGGTTGTGGGAGAAACGCTAGCCCTTGGGAAAAGGGGGCGGAGCCTAGATGACATTTTTGGGGCAGACGTCATAGATGATCATCACGTGTTGTAGAACTACATGGAAAACAATGTACATGAACGCAACTTTAAACTCTTGTTAACTTTGAATCGTCATGACATGCCAACAGCTACTGTTTACAGTAAATCTTCTGCAAACCAATTTTCTTGGTGACAAGAATGTAAGCTTTTAACTTTGTGTAGTTAAAATGCTGCAAATGCAGAACATAAAACCATGTGAATAAAGGAAAAATCACTTAAAATAGCATTTTCTAGTTGGCTTTTACTTTGACTAAAACTTCAAAACCACAATATCGTTTTTCTTTAGCAAACTCATGTTTGAAATGTTTTCTTCCCTGGTCATGCATCAATAAAAATTCATTTTTATTGAATTTTATTGCAGCTGCCTTATAAGATTCTGAGAAAGTCACCAACTTCATGCCATTTTTGCTTAGATTAACTTTTTAACCGACGCTTTTCCATAATGATTCAAACGTATTTAAAATCATTTTCTCCACGGATCTTGAATTCGTATTTTCAGAGATTTTGTCACAATGCATTATGGGATTGATGCTCCTCAAAGGAAACTAGCTCTGTTTTAAATCACCCAGAAAATGCTACAATCATACAGTCTATAGTTTGGAAAAAACTTCTTAAATGATGTCACTAGGTTTTGAACAGAATTATCATTTACAGTGGTTTTGCTAAATGTCTCTCTTTTTTATAATTATACAATTTACAGTTATGAAGTTTAAAAAGTCCTCAAACCTATTGGTAACATAAAAGTTGCTGTGCCTGTTGTATTAAAGCATGATTGTTTGACATTGTTTAGTTTAGTAATTCTAGTTTGCTTCATTGCTTTGTTTGTCTTTAAGTTGCTGAGGGAATATTCTGTGTTTACAGTCTGTGTTTGCAGAAGCCCGGCCGCTTGGAAAACGCCATGATTCAATGACCCTCACCCTCTCTGCAGAAATATCAGAAACGTTTAGTCAAGATTACATTTTCATATTATTTAAACCAGAGATCAAATGGAACAATGGAATCAAATATAGTTTGAGAAGTAATTTGTAACAATATAATAAAGTTCTGTTAACATCAATAAATGCATTATTGTAGGTGAACATTAATTTTTATCATTCATTATAGGTACAGTTTACCCTGAAACTTAAATTCTGTCATCATTTACTTCCTCTGAGGTAGATTTTTACCTGCATACATTTCTTTGTTCTGCTGAAGACAAAATAATATATTTGGAAGAATCTCAGTAACCAAACAGATCTCATCCCAATTTACTGCTATGTAGGAAAACAGTAAATACTATGTGAATAAGTGGTCGTTGGGATCAGTTTGCTTACTGACATTTTTCTAAATATCTTCCTTTGTGTTTAGCAGAACAAAGAAATGTATACAGGTTTGGAACAACCTGAGGGTTAAACAGAGTTTAAACAGATATTTCATTTCTGGGTGAATTATCCCTTTAATCTCTTTTAATAGTAGGACACACAAATAGAAAATGTTAACAGTTACAAGTTTTGATTTTAAATAAGCCGTCATGATATCAGATTTTCACTTTATGGAGCTTTTTTATGCAATCAAAAATTCTGTGTTTGAGAGTAAATCGAATTATTTTGTAATTTAAAAAATAAAGGTCGCTAAAAAAATCTGAAATTGATGATCAAATTTTTGTTTTTCTTCGTGAACTTCAAAAACTTTCATCACAAAACTACAAATATTGCTCTCTTTTCTGCCCTTTTTTGTTGGTTTAAAACGTTTGCCTGCGAGTTGAAAACTTTAGCTTGCGAGTTGAATTTTTTTTTGCGAGTTAAACTGTATCTCAGTGGGCGGTCTCTAACCACCAAGATGAAAGGGCTTTTTCTATTGGTCATTCCCGATTGAAGTGACAATATGATCACGCCCACTATGTTTTCCCCTTGATAACTGTGGCTTTTGTGTCAAGATTATTGCCTGTGAAGATACTTTGTGACACCCCTTATTAAAAATTTTTTTTTAAATGCTGTAGGGCTATATTAGTTCATGTTAGCTAATGCATTAGCTAAAATTATTAAATACAAAATTTATGAGTTAATTTGATGGCTATTATTTCACTAGAAATCTCAGTTTATTCCATATCTGAGTAGGCATCCATAGCCTGTACTGTCTGTGAATTCTGCGGTGCAATCCCTCCATGACTTCAGAGGCAGATGAGCAGACAGCTGCGCAATAACTTCCTTTATCTCTCCTCTGAAGCGTCTCTCTCTTTACACCTCCTCCATCATTCACTCCCTTGAGGAGAACATGAGAAGATGTGGACGTGACTATTGAGAGGATGGACAGTTTTAATACCGTCCTTGTGCCCCCCAGGGGACCGGTTACCCCTGAAGATATTACAAGCTCCAAAATGAATCACATCAATTCCTCACCGAGCACAAGATGACAAGAGTAAGACCCACTCTGAGGACTCTGTCTCTTCACAAACAGTCAAAACGTGGAGGCGAAGGATCGCAGAGCAATGTCCACTCCTCTGACCCACAGTTAATGCGAGGGTCACTCTATTGATATGAGAAATATTGCAAACTTCTTAAAGCTCAATAATTTTTCACCTTCATTTCTTTTTTTTAAGGAAACTTTATCAGTTTAATATCCCCCAAAATAGTTTAATGTCTCGATCATAGAGTGAACAGGTAGCCCTACTATTTTAAATAATAGAAAAGTTGGATGAATGAAGATGAGTTCATGGACCCCATGAAGTTGAGTGTTGATATTTGGAGGTGAATTTGGAGGTGATATGCACTGACATTATTTCTTTGTGGTCTAAATGGTTTGATTAGATGCCATGTATCTCTATGCAATTTTGGTCTGAAATATGCACAAAATTGAGTTTTTTAGAAATGAATACCCAAGGCTTTTAGACAATAAGCAAAATAAATAACAGAAAGCAGAGAATGTAACATCACAGAAAAACAAAAGACTACTGCCACAAACATCAAATTGGTCTGTTATGTTGTCTTACGTTGATGCATTGTACTGTGTTGCATTGGATTTTATTATTGTTTTTGTTTACACATATCTCTGGAATGCTTGATTCTGATTAGTCAGTCACAACAGTGGCAAGTGTCATATCTCACCTTAAAATATGATATATTCTTAAATAACTCAAATTTTCAGGAAAAGTTATTATAATTTGATTTGATTATTGCAATTTTGATTAATGTTATCGTGCTTAAATTATATAAACTGTTATTTTTTCATTATAATTTTGATACATATTAAAAGGAGATCAGGGACATTTGAAAAGCACGGTAGTCCTGAAAACTGAAACAGCTTCAGTTGATACTTCCGTAACATCCTGAGAAAACATCATAATGTTTTAAAAAATAGTTTCATATACAGATGCGAAGCTTTATTTTATTAGCAGTTTTTTTCTCTAGGTTTCTACTTTTGTGCCATCTGACATTAAGCACAGAGAATAGAACAATTTTGAGAAAGCAGTTCAACCAAATTGCCTAGAAGATATGGTTTTACAATCAAATCCTCATAGACTGAAATGTCACATGCACTTTAAATTGGACAACTACATTGCGTGCCGTGTGACTTAAGGCTGTGCTTTCTGTGAAATATTATAATTTATGTTCGGATCCTTTTCTATCATGTCTGTATTTAAACTCAGTTTATTTTTATACATAAGCAGAGTCCTTTGACTAAATGTGCCGAGGGGTCAGACGGTAAAGAATGAATGTGGAGAGTGATGTAAATGTTCCTGATTCTAACAACATCCAAGTCTTGAATACAATTTTTGCATTAAAGTTTTTCAACCTTAAGTTTTTTTATGCTTGCATATTATTTCTTATTTACTTTTAATTACAGAATTATGCAGACCATTATACATCTTACAAATGTCATTTTAAGATAACGTTTTTACATTTCTGGACATGTTTGTCAAGTAAATGTCATTGCCAATCTCTGTATTTGAAGTATAATGCATGCATGGTAATTTAAACAAAGAAGGATTTAACACTTTTTATTGTTAAACTGTTTTTTTTTGTTAACACCGTACATTCATAGCCAGGCTTGAGAGAAAGCCATTAAAGCAGTCTTCAGTATCATTATTCACTTGTGAAGTTTAGCTTCAATGCTTGCATTCAGCTCTGCTTGTATCTCTAAACGGCTTCTGTTTAAATCTATTTTTTTGATGCAGATGCACCAGGCTGAGTACAGTGGCACAGAATTGGACTCTTTGTTGTTTGCTGAAGTGAATCTCTAGAGACTGCAGCAGAGCCGGCGAGAGAGAAACGGGAAAATGCTCCTCAAAGGAAACAAAGTGGTTTGGAAAGATCTCTGCTTCATCCTCATCTGAATTCCAGGAGGAACCTTCACCCATAAGTATGCCATTGTCCGCCTGGAATGAGATGCCTATATACCCAGTTCTTTTGTCAGGCTTCAACTGGTTCAAATAGTTCACTCATAAATTAATATGTCATAATTTACTCACTCATATGTCATTTAAACCTATAACCTGCTGTTTTTATGTGGAGCACAAACAGAGCATGAATAATTTAACTTTTCATAAAAAGTTTATTTTACCGTGACAGCTGGACAGATCATATAGGGACCATGTGACTCTGGCTGTCAATCTACGTGACAGCTTTGTTTAAGAAACAAACTGAAATGTAAAACGGTGGTCTGTTTCTGAGCTTGATCCCTTAAACCATGTGATGATTCTTTAGAAAATTTGCTCTCTTGGTTCCGCAGGAAAAACATCATGTTTAGATGACATACTGTAAGGGATGGTAAATAACGGCTGTATTTTTATAAAAAAGCTATACAAAGTTATTACAACCACATAGATAACCATAGCAAGTGCCTAGTAATACACTAGCATCCCCTACAACACCACAGCGAAGACCCCGAGAAACCTAGCAACCACTCAACCACTTTAGCAATCTAGTAACCACATTTCAATGCAGTTAATAAAGAATTAAGTTTACCACCACGATGCTAAGGGGCATAATGGGCGGTTGCTAGGGCATTCATGTGTGGTTGCTAAGGTGTCCTCAGGTTTTTTTTGCTTGTTACAGTATATATGAGGTTGCTAGGGTGTTTTTATTACAAGAAAAAAAATCCTATGGACACAGAAATGTGGACTGAGCTGTCAAGCCTGTCAGAGCAATATGTCATCCCTCAACTGGTCCACACGTTACACGAAAATTGACTGTTTTCTCTTATCATCACTTCAATCGTCTTTCTTTCCGAATGACCCGTTGTTAAAAATATTATGAAAATAGTTTCATTCCATCCCCAGTAGCTCACATTCGAGACATCTGTACTATAGAGCTGTTGTCCGGCTTCTAGAGATGAATTGCTCTCCACCTTTCCACACATGTCATTTGCTTTCCTCCACCCCTGCTTGGTTTTAATGGTGTCATTCTTATAAGCTATTCCTGGACATCTATGATACACTCCAAGTGTCCGCTGTATAGCAGCACTGTCATTCAGCCAGACGGGGAAAAAAAAAGTTTGAGCTTTGTGCCGTTTGCCTGTGTAGAATACAAAGTAGTGGCTTTCAAACAAACTGCCAAAAAGGGATAGCATTTAACCAGACGTCACAAAAAACTTTCTAATTTTGTTATAAATATCATTGAATCATACAAATAATTATATATCATTTGGAAAGCATCACTAATTTTGGTCATACTTATGAGTTACTTGCCAAAGTTAAACATTTGAGGAAGCGTTGAAGTATTAAAAGTTGGCATGTTGGCATGTTCTGTTGCAGACATGAATGAAACATTAAAAGACCCTAGCAACCACATACAAAAATGAGCCAAAAAGCCTTGAGAGACCTTAACAACCGCTGAGTGATACCCTGGCAACCACCCATAATGCCCCATGGCATTGTGTTGGTGCATTTGCCACAGAATTATTTTATAGTGTAGCTCCTTTTTGTACTTATATAGTTAACTGACATATGTCTTTCAGAGAATGGACTCTCTGTCAGAGAATGGATGATGTTACTCTTGCAAATCACTGTCCGGAGTGAACTGACAGCGCTTAGTCTTTGTCAGAAACAACAGAAAGTAAACATTCAATTGTTTTTTAGACCAGCATATTTGCCTGCCTTGTTTTTCTACCCTTTTGGCAAAAAAGTAAGCTTTAAAAATGAGTCTCCTCGTGAACCCGGCAAACACAGATCAAACCACAAGAAGCCATTTAACCCTTATTAATAATTCAAGTCTTCTGAATGCCGTAGCTGTTCTAACATCTCGACTCAATAAAACACACAGGGGTGAATTAGAAACACCAGTTTTTCATGTTTTTTGCTAGCGTTTATTGGCTTTTGGAAAACTTTCAAACCATTTGCTTAAGGAGAAGTATAAATGAAAATGCTTTGGCGATCAATGATCAGGGTCAGATTGATGAGCAAAATGGGTCGGCTCTGAATCTTAATACATTATGTGTCCTACATGTTTATTGTCGTTTTTTCCACATTTGATAATACATCCTATTTTTATTTATAATTATTAGGGTTTCGAGCCCGAAGGGCTGAAAACCTATTGTTTTTGTAAAGATTTTTATTATTAGGGTTTCGAGCCCGAAGGGCTGAAAACCTATTGTATTTGTAAGGATTTTTATTATTATTAGGGTTTCGAGCCCGAAGGGCTGAAAACCTATTGTATTTGTAAGGATTTTTATTATTCTTCTTTATTATTATTCCGCCATAAAACGCGTCGGCCAGCCCAAACCGTAAGTCGTAGAAACTCGAGACTTTGTCAATTGGCTGTATCTGTGCAGGTTACTCAGATACAGTGAACCAGCCAAATCGGCCCATAGGTGGCGCTATAGCGATGGCAAATGCGTTTGGCCTCAAAGCTCGTAAATCGGATGTCGCACAACAAAGTTTTTGGTGTCATTGGAATCCTTGGCTCCAAACTTAAAAGATGGCTATCTCCGATTTCATTTCCGGTATGCAAATTTTCCCGCTAATTAGCATTTTATGAAAAAAAAAAAAAATGAACTAGTCCCTGGATTTTTGCCCGATCGGAACCAAACCAACGCTGATTAATTCTGTGGAGTGTGAATATAAATATTCATTGAAAAAAAGTTGAAATTTCGATTCAGGGTCGCTAGGGGGCATCAAAACGTCCGAACCGGAAGTAGAAAATTGTAATAAAATGGCCATAACTCGTGAACCGTTTGAGATATCTTCACGGGGCTTGGACCCTATGTGTAGACTCTCAGTCCAGGGTCACAGTAAAAAGGAATTGCCGTTTGGCCACTAGGTGGCGCTATAATATACATGAACTCGAAAAGGGCTATAACTACCCAAGCGTTTCCCCGATCGACTTATTATTTGGTATGGTGTGTCTTTGTGTCATGTACCATGACAGTCTAAAAGGACATTGGCGTATCTAAAGAAACATGGCCGCCATCGGCCAATGAATTTTGAGCACTCATTAGACAGGGTTAACGGGGGCCGATCGAATTGACACTCGCTGGGCTTGTTCGACTCATGGTCCTGAAGGTCTGTAAGAAATATGAACTCATTCGGCCACCGGGGGGCGAAGTAACGATTTTAGAGTGCATAAACAATTGTGTATCACGTGACATTTGACATATACTCAAACTATTTACATCATATGATAGCTCTCCTCATTCTGAACAACTTTGCCTCTGGACACGCCTCTGTCTATCAAACGGATCGTGAGTTATCCCTGATGATGTCAAAAACCTACTTTCGCGAACTAGTCCCTGGTTTTTCAACCGATCGGAACCAAACCAATGCAGATGACTTCTGTGGAGTGTGAATGTAAACATTCATTGAAAAAAAGTTGAAATTTATATTCATACACGGTAGGGGGCGGTCAAAAACTGAACTGGGCGGAGCCTATCACATTAAAATGGCCATTAATCCAGAACGGATTAACACATCATCATGGGGCTTGGAACATATGTGTAGACCATCACTCCGAGGTCACATACAAAAGAAGGTGGCGTTTGGACACTAGGTGGCGCTAAACCAGTAAAAATGGCAAAATTGACACGCATTTAAATTCTTAAACAATTGTGTATCACGTGACATTTGACATATACCCAAACTATTTACATCATATGATAGCTCTTCTCTTTCTGAACAACTTTGCCTCTTGAAGCATTGCTGTCAATAAAACGGTCCATTAGATATCGATGATAACGTTAAAAACCTACTATTGCTAACTACTTCGCGGTTTTAAGCCCTATTGGAACCAAACAAACGCAGATTGCTTCTGTGGAGTGTGAACATCAAAAGTACTTGAAAAAAAGATGAAATTTATATTCATACACTGTAGGGGGGCCAAAAACGGAACTAGGCAAAGCCTATGACACTTAAACGGACGTTGTTAGAGAAGGGTTTGAGATAGCTTCACGGGGCTTTAAACATATGTGAAGACCATCGCTCTGAGTTCACGGTAAAAAGAACGCGGTGATTGGACACTAGGTGGCGCTATAACATGAACAATGGCACTTAATACTGTAATTATGCAACGGTTATACATCTACAGGCTCTGATATGCTTTGAAAACAAACGTCTCGGCCCAGGAACTTCCGACTTCTTGAGTTTGAAAGGACCTTCGCTTCAATTTAAAAGCCAACAACAATGAAAATCGGATACTCATTAACAAATTGTCCAAATGATTTGACAGTCAGAAAAAGAACATTCTTGTAGTATACGTGCATGTTTCTGTAAGCATGCATAGTTTCTATAAGTTCATACCTGTCATTTTTCTGTGCGTGTGTGTGTTGGACTTTGATCCTTCATGCGTGTGTTGAGGTGTGACCCCCTAACCTGTTCATGAATGCATGACTGCTTTTGACTGCCTTAAAACTCGAAACCCGATAAATGCTGCTTGCAGCTTTAATTAGGGTTTCGAGCCCGAAGGGCTGAAAACCTATTGTATTTGTAAGGATTTTTATTCTTCTTCTTATTATTATTTTTCCGCGCTAAAACGCATCGCCCAGCCCAAACCGTAAATCGTAGAAACTCGAGACTTTGTCAATTGGTTGTATATGTGCAGGTTACTCAGATACAGTGACCCAGCCAAATCGGCCCATAGGGGGCGCTATAGCAATGGCCAATGCGTTTGGGCTCATTGCTCGTAAACCGGATGTCGCAGAACAAAGTTTTTGGTGTCATTGGAATCCTTGGCTCCAAACTTAAAAAATGGCTATCTCCGATTTCATTTCCGGTATGCAAATTTTTCCGCTAATTTGCATTTTACAAAAAAAAAAAAAAATGAACTAGTCCCTGGATTTTTGCCCGATCGGAACCAAACCAACGCTGATGAATTCTGTGGAGTGTGAATATGAATAATCATAAAAAGAAGTTGAAATTTCGATTCAGGGCCGCTAGGGGGCATCAAAACGTCCGAACCGGAAGTAGCCTGTTTCACTGAAATGGCCATAACTCGTGAACCGTTTGAGATATCTTCACGGGGCTTGGACCCTATGTGTAGACTCTCAGTCCAGGATCACAGTAAAAAGGAGTTGGCGTTTGGCCACTAGGTGGCGCTATAATAGCAAAGAACTCGAAAAGGGCTATAACTACGCAACCGTTTGCCCGATCGACTTATTATTTGGTATGGTGTGTCTTTGTGTCATGCACCGTGACTTTATAAAAGGACTTTGACGTTTCTCAAAAAACATGGCCGCTATCGGCCAATGAATTTTGAGCACTCATTACACAGGGTTAACGGGGGCCGATCGAAACGTCACTCGCTGGGCTTGTTCGACTCGTGGTCCTGAAGGTCTGTAAGAAATATGAACTCATTCGGCCACCAGGGAGCGAAGTAACGGTTTTAGAGTGCATAAACAATTGTGTATCACGTGACATTTGACACATACTCAAACTATTTACATCATATGATAGCTCTCCTCATTCTGAACAACTTTGCCTCTGGACACGCTTCTGTCGATCAAACGGATCGTGAGTTATTGCTGACGATGTCAAAAATCTACTTTCGGAACTAGTCCTTGGTTTTTCAACCGATCGGAACCAAACCAATGCAGATGACTTCCGTGGAGTGTGAATGTAAATAATTTTTGAAAAAAAGTTGAAATTTGTATTCATACACGGTAGGGGGGGCCAAAAACTGAACTGGGCGGAGCCTATCACATTAAAATGGCCATAAATCCAGAACGGATTAACACATCATCATGGGGCTTGGAACATATGTGTAGACCATCACTCTGAGGTCACCTACAAAAGAAGGTGGCGTTTGGACACTAGGTGGCGCTAAAACAGTAAAAATGGCAAAATTGACGCTTATTTCATTTCTTATTCAATTGTGCATCACGTGACATTTGACATTTACACAAACTAATGATATCATATGATAGTCCTCTACAGTCTGAACAACTTTGCCTCTTGATCCATTGATGTCAATCAAACGGTTCACGAGTTATCGGTGACGATGTTCAAAACTTACTTTTGCAGACTAGTTCTTAGATTTTCAAGCAACTTCAACATTTCCACCACAGTACAATTCTCTGGACTCTCTAGGTCAATAATGATCAAAAACATGTTGAGTTTTTTTTGTTGTGTGACCATTACAGGGTCCTTTATTATATTAACATGAAGAATGTACGTTTAAGGTCGCTACTCCTTAATAAATAATCCAACTGACTTGCAATTAAGTAGTATAATACATATGAAGAACCCTGAAGGAATGTTTGACACCGCACACTTCTGAGCTTCGCGTGATTCCCGTCTCATCTACCCGAGGATTGCTGCTTAATCCTGTCATTTTTCTGTGCGTGCAGGACTTTGATCTGTCGTGGTTGTGTTGGGGAGTGACCCCTGAGCCTGTTCAATGATGTCACAGTGCCTTGGATGGCTCAGATGACGAGAAACCCGTTATTACTGCTTGCAGTTATATTTAGGGTTTCGAGCACGAAGTGCTGAAAACCTATTGTTTTTGTAAGGATTTTTATTCTTCTTATTATTATTCCGCCATAAAACGCGTCGCCCAGCCCAAACCGTAAGTTGTAGAAACTCGAGACTTGGTCAGATGGTAGTAGTCTTGCACGCTACTCAGATACTCGGAGTCAGCCATGTCGGTCCATAGGGGGCGCTACAGCGAGGAAAAGCGCCTTTTTGCTCGTAACTCCTAAACCGTTTGTCGCACACCCACGTGTTTTATATCATTGTAATCATTGGCTCAAAACTTAAAACCCTCATGGCTCCGATTTTATTTCCGGTATGCAAATTTTCCCGCTAATTTGCATTTTATGAAAAAAAACAAAAATGAACTAGTCCCTGGATTTTTGCCCGATCGGAACCAAACCAACGCTGATGAATTATGTGGAGTGTGAATATAAATAATCATAAAAGAATGTTGAAATTTCGATTCAGGGTAAATAGGGGGCATCAAAACATCCGAACCGCAAGTTGCCTATTTCGCTAAAATGGCTATACCTAGAGAACGGTTTGAGATATCTTCACGGGGCTTAGACCACATGTGAAGACCCTCAGTCCGGGGTCACAATAAAAAAGACTCGGTGTTTGGCCACTAGGTGGCGCTATAATAGCAAATATCTCGAAAAGGGCTATTACTACTCAACCGTTTGCCCAATCGACTTATTATTTGGCATGTTGTGTCTTTGTGTCATGCACCGTGACTGTATGAAAGGACTTTGGCGTTTCTCAAAAAACATGGCTGCCATCAGCCAATGAAGTTTGAGCACTCATTGGACAGAGTTAACGGAACTCGATCGAAACGACACTCGCTGGGCTTGTTCGTGTCCTGGTCCTGAAGGTCTGTAAGAAATATGAACTCATTCGGCCACCAGGGGCGAAAAAACGTTTTTGGGGTGCTTAAACAATTGTGTATCACGTGACATTTGACACATACTCAAACTATTGACATCATATGATAGCTCTTCTCATTCTGAACAACTTTGTCTCTGGACACGCTTCTGTCGATCAAACGGTTCGTGAGTTATCGCTGATAATGTCAAAAACCTACTTTCGCGAACTAGTCCTTGGTTTTTCAACCGATCGGAACCAAACCAATGCAGATGACTTCTGTGGAGTGTGAATGTAAATAATCATTGAAAAAAAGTCGAACTTTGTTTTCATACACGGTAGGAAATGCCAAAAACTGAACTGGGCGGAGCCTATCACATTAAAATGGCCATAAATCCAGAACGGATTAACACATCATCATGGGGCTTGGTACATATGTGTAGACCATCACTCCGAGGTCACCTACAAAAGAAGATGGCGTTTGGACACTAGGTGGCGCTAGACCAGTAGAAATGGCTAAATTGACGTGTATTTCATCAGTTAAACAATTGTGTATCACGTGACATTTAACATACACACAAATTATTGATATCATATGATAGCTCTTCTCATTCTGAACAAATTTGCCTCTTGATCTATTGATGTCAATCAAACGGTTCAGGAGTTATTGCTGATGATGTTAAAAACTTAATTTTGCAAACTAGTTGTTTGATTTTCAAGCAATTTAAAAATTTCCACCATAGTACAATTCTCTGGACTCTTTAGGTCAATAATTATCAAAAACATGTTGAGTTTTTTTTGTTGTGTGACCATTACAGGGTCCTTTATTATATTAACCTGAAAATGTACGTTAAAGGTCGCTACTCCTTAATAAATAATCCAACTGACTTGCAATTAAGTAGTATTATACATATTATGACTCAAAACAAGCATGCAACATCTGATGCTCATCGGAAGAGGCATGCCTTCATAAAAGTCCAAAACGTGAAATATTCATTCTAATGGGCTTTTCATACATGTCTTTGTAAGCATGAGTAGTCTGCATAGACCGTTACTGATCACCTAAGTCAACATTCTGGGTCTAAAGGCCTAACATTCATTGAGGATGTGTGTTAGGGCCATTTCTGAAATGGATTTGACTAATTTATCCTGATAACGTGAGTCTCGCTACTGAATTATCTGAATGACTTGATATAAGAAAATGTAATGTATGTCCTATATGTGCATGTGTGTGTGCTCATGCCTCGGTCTGTATGAGCCAATGCTGACCATCTGACTCATTTTTCTGGGTGTGGGGTTGTATTGTCGATTGTGGATATGTTAGTTTGCCATCCCTGAAGCCCGTCGACATTTACTAACCTAAACCTCTCGAAACCCGATAATTGCTGCTTGCAGCTATATTTATTATTATTTTTCCGCGCTAAAACACATCGCCCAGCCCAAAGTGTAACTCGTAGAAACTCGAGACTTTGTCAATTGGTTGTATCTGTGCAGGTTACTCAGATACAATGACCCAGCCAAATCGGCCCATAGGGGGCGCTATAGCGATGGCCAATGCGTTTGTGCTCATTGCTCATAAACCGGATGTCGCACAACAAAGTTTTTGGTGTCATTGGAATCCTTGGCTCCAAACTTAAAAAATGGCTATCTCCGATTTCATTTCCGGTATGCAAATTTTTCCGCTAATTTGCATTTTATGAAAAAAAAAAAAAATGAACTAGTCCCTGGATTTTTGCCCGATCGGAACCAAACCAACGCTGATGAATTCTGTGGAGTGTGAATATGAATAATCATAAAAAGAAGTTGAAATTTCGATTCAGGGCCGCTAGGGGGCATCAAAACGTCCTAACCGGAAGTAGCCTGTTTCACTGAAATGGCCATAACTCGTGAACCGTTTGAGATATCTTCACGGGGCTTGGACCCTATGTGTAGACTCTCAGTCCAGGATCACAGTAAAAAGGAGTTGGCGTTTGGCCACTAGGTGGCGCTATAATAGCAAAGAACTCGAAAAGGGCTATAACTACGCAACCGTTTGCCCGATCGACTTATTATTTGGTATGGTGTGTCTTTGTGTCATGCACCGTGACTGTATAAAAGGACTTTGACGTTTCTCAAAAAACATGGCCGCTATCGGCCAATGAATTTTGAGCACTCATTACACAGGGTTAACGGGGGCCGATCGAAACGACACTCGCTGGGCTTATTCGACTTGTGGTCCAGAAGGTATGTAAGAAATATGAACTCATTCGGCCACCAGGGGGCGAAGTAACGGTTTTAGAGTGCATAAACAATTGTGAATCACGTGACATTTGACACATACTCAAACTATTTACATCATATGATAGCTCTTCTCATTCTGAACAACTTTGCCTCTGGACACGCTTCTGTAGATCAAACGGTTCGTGAGTTATCGCTGACGATGTCAAAAATCTACTTTTGCGAACTAGTCCTTGGTTTTTCAAAACCCATCGGAACCAAACCAAAGCAGACGACTTCTGTGGAGTGTGAATGTAAATAATTATTAAAAAAAAGTTGAAATTTATATTCATACACGGTAGGGGGGGCCAAAAACTGAACTGGGCGGAGCCTATCACATTAAAATGGCCATAAATCCAGAACGGATTAACACATCATCATGGGGCTTGGAACATATGTGTAGACCATCACTCTGAGGTCACCTAAAAAAGAAGGTGGCGTTTGGACACTAGGTGGCGCTAAAACAGTAAAAATGGCAAAATTGATGCGTATTTCATTTCTTAAACAATTGTGTATCACGTGACATTTCACATTTACACAAACTAATGATATCATACGATAGTCCTCTACATTCTGAACAACTTTGCCTCTTGATCCATTGATGTCAATCAAACGGTTCACGAGTTATCGGTGACGATGTTAAAAACATACTTTTGCTAACTACTTCTTAGATTTTCAAGCAATTTCTTAATTTCCACCACAGTACAATTCTCTGGACTCTCTAGGTCAATAATGATCAAAAACATGTTGAGTTTTTTTGTTGTGTGACCATTACAGGGTCCTTTATTATATTAACGTGAAGAATGTACGTTTAAGGTCGCTACTACTTAATAAATAATCCAACTGACTTGCAATTAAGTAGTATAATACATATGAAGAACCCTGAAGGAATGTTTGACACCGCACACTTCTGAACTTCGCGTGATTCCCGTCTCATCTACCCGAGGATTGCTGCTTAATCCTGTCATTTTTCTGTGTGTGCAGGACTTTGATCTGTTGTGGTTGTGTTGGGGAGTGACCCCTGAGCCTGTTCAATGATGTCACAGTGCCTTAGATGGCTCAGATGACGAGAAACCCGTTATTACTGCTTGCAGTTATATTTAGGGTTTCGAGCCCGAAGGGCTGAAAACCTATTGTTTTTGTAAGGATTTTTATTCTTTATTATTATTCCGCCATAAAACGCGTAGCCCAGCCCAAACCGTAAGTCGTAGAAACTCGAGACTTTGTCGGATGGTAGTAGTCTTGCACGCTACTCAGATACTCGGAGCCAGCCAAATCAGCCCATAGGTGGCGCTATAGCGATAGCCAATGCGTTTGAGCTCAATGCTCATAAACCGGATGTCGCACAACAAAATGTTTGGTGTCATTGGAATCCTTGGCTCCAAACTTAAAAAATGGCTATCTCCGATTTCATTTCCGGTATGCAAATTTTTCCGCTAATTTGCATTTTATGAAAAAAAAAAAAAATGAACTAGTCCCTGGATTTTTGCCCGATCGGAACCAAACCGACGCTGATGAATTCTGTGGAGTGTGAATATGAATATTCATTGAAAAAAAGTTGAAATTTCGATTCAGGGTCGCTGGGGGGCATCAAAACGTTCGAACCGGAAGTAGCCTATTTCACTAAAATGACCATAACTCGTGAACCGTTTGAGATATCTTCACGTGGCTTGGACCCTATGTGTAGACTCTCAGTCCAGGGTCACAGTAAAAAGGAATTGCCGTTTAGCCACTAGGTGGCGCTATAATATACATGAACTCGAAAAGGGCTATAACTACCCAACCGTTTGCCCGATCGACTTATTATTTGGTATGGTGTGTCTTTGTGTCATGCACCATGACTGTATAAAAGGACTTTGGGGTTTCTCAAAAAACATGGCCGCCATCGGCCAATGAAGTTTGAGCACTCATTAGACAGGGTTAACGGAGGCCGATCGAAACGACACTCGCTGGGCTTGTTCGACTCGTGGTCCTGAAGGTCTGTAAGAAATATGAACTCATTCGGCCACTGGGGGCGAAAAAACTGTTTTGGAGTGCTTAAACAATTGTGTATCACGTGATATTTGACTTATACTCAAACTATTTACATTATTTGATAGGTCTCCTCATTCTGAACAACTTTGCCTCCTGAAATGCTTCTTTCGATCAAACGGATCGTGAGTTATTGCTGATGATGCCAAAAACCTACTTTTGCGAACTAGTCCCTGGTTTTTCAACCGATCGGAACCAAACTAATGCAGATGACTTCTGTGGAGTGTGAATGTAAATAATCATTGAAAAAAAGTTGAAATTTGTATTCATACACGGTAGGGGGGGGCCAAAAACGGAACTGGGCGGAGCCTATCACATTAAAATGGCCATAAATCCAGAACGGATTAACACATCATCATGGGGCTTGGATCATATATGTAGACCATCACTCCGAGGTCACATACAAAAGAAGGTGGCGTTTGGACACTAGGTGGCGCTAAACCAGTAAAAATGGCAAATTGGACGCGCATTTCAATTCTTAAACAATTGTGTATCACGTGACATTGGACATATACCCAAACTATTTACATCATATGATAGCTCTTCTCATTCTGAACAACTTTGCCTCTTGAAGCATTGCTGTCAATAAAACGGTCCATTAGATATCGATGATAACGTTAAAAACCTACTATTGCTAACTACTTCGCGGTTTTACGCCCTATTGGAACCAAACAAACGCAGAGTGCTTCTGTGGAGTGTGAACATCAAAAGTACTCGAAAAAAAGATGAAATTTGTATTCATACACGGTAGGGGGGGCCATAAACTGAACTGGGTAAAGCCTATGACACTTAAACGGACGTTGTTAGAGAAGGGTTTGAGATAGCTTCACGGGGCTTAAAACATATGTGTAGACCATCGCTCTGAGGTCACGGTAAAAAGAACGCGGTGATTGGACACTAGGTGGCGCTATAACGGGAAAAATGGCACTAAAAACTGTAATTATGCAGCGGTTATACATCTACAGGTTCTGATACGCTTTGAAAATTAACGTCTCGTCCCAGGAACTTCAGACTTCTTGAGTTTGAAAGCACGTTCTCTCCAATTTAAAAGCCAACAACAATGAAAATCGGATACTCATTAACGAATTGTCCAAATGATTTGACAGTCAGAAAAATAACGTTCTTGTAGTATACGTGCATGTTTCTGTAAGCATGCATAGTTTCTTTGAGTTCATACCTGTCATTTTTCTGTGTGTGTGTGTGTTGGACTTTGATCCTTCATGCGTGTGTTGAGGTGTGACCCCCTAAACTGTTCATGAATGCATGACTGCTTTTGACTGCCTTAAAACTCGAAACCCGCTTAAAGGCTGCTTGCAGCTTTAATTATTATTATTATTCCGCCATAAAACGCGTCGCCCAGCCCAAACCGTAAGTCGTAGAAACTCGAGACATTGTCAGTAGGTTGTATCTGTGCAGGCTACTCAGATACAGTGAACCAGCCAAATCGGCCCATAGGTGGCGCTACAGCGAGGAAAAGCGCCTTTTTGCTCGTAACTCCTAAACCGTTTGTCGCACACCCAAGTGTTTTATATCATTGTAATCATTGGCTCAAAACTTAAAAAATGGCTATCTCCGATTTCATTTCCGGTATGCAAATTGTCCCGCTAATTTGCATTTTATAAAAAAAAACAAAAATGAACTAGTCCCTGGATTTTTGCCCGATCGGAACCAAACCAACGCTGCTGAATTCTGTGGAGTGTGAATGTAAATATTCGTTGAAAAAAAGTTGAAATTTCGATTCAGGGTCGCTAGGGGGCTCTAAAACGTGTGAACCGATAGTTGCCTATTTCACTAAAATGGCTATATCTAGAGAACGGTTTGAGCTATCTTCACGGGGCTTACACCGTATATGTAGACCCTCAGTCCGGGGTCACAATAAAAATAACTCGGTGTTTGGCCACTAGTTGGCGCTATAATAGCAAAGAACACGAAAAGGGCTATAACTACCCAACCGTTTGCCCGATCGACTTATTATTTTGTATGGTGTGTCTTTGTGTCATGCACCGTGACTGTATAAAAGGACTTTGGCTTTTCTCAAAAAACATGGCCGCCATCGGCCAATGAAATTTGAGCACTCATTAGACAGGGTTAACGGACGCCGATCAAAATGACACTCGCTGGGCTTGTTCCTGTCCTGGTCATGAAGGTCTGTAAGAAATATGAACTCATTTGGCCACTGGGGGCGAAATAACATTTTTGGAGTGCTTAAACAATTGTGTATCACGTGACATACATCTACAGGCTCTGATACGCTTTGAAAGTAAACGTCTCGGCCCAGGAACTTCAGACTTCTTGAGAATGAAAGCACCTTCGCTTCAATTTAAAAGCCAACAACAATGAAAATCGGATACTCATTAACAAATTGTCCAAATGATTTGACAGTCAGAAAAATAACATTCTTGTAGTATATGTGCATGTTTCTGTAAGCATGCATAGTTTCTATGAGTTGATACCTGTCATTTTTCTGTGCGTGTGTGTGTTGGACTTTGATCCTTCATGCGTTTGTTGTGGTGTGACCCCCTAAACTGTTCATGAATGCATGACTTCTTTTGACTGTCTTAAAACTCGAAACCCGATAAATGCTGCTTGCAGCTTTAATATTTTTTTGTTTTTCTTTTAGGTTTTTTAGTCAGTTCTATGTACATAATTGAAGTCATAATTTAATTAATATAATTTATTTATTTTTTAACATTTTTGTTTTTATTTCACATCGTTTTTGTATTTTCAGTTAACATTTTTTAATAATTTGTTTTTCAGATAATATTTAGAATTATTTTTTATTTTATTCAATATAAATAAAAGTATAGAAATTGTTTTAGTTATAGTATAACTAGAGATGTAACCGGGATCGATCAAATTTTTCACACTATTGACTTTGGTAAAATTTTTCATACCATCAACTTCGGTTTTAAAACAGCCAATGGTTAGGACCGATACATCCTATCAATCAAAAGAGGACAGGAACATTTTATGAATTTGTGCTCTGTACAAAGAAAATGTTAAGAAACGTCACCAGTTTGATGTTCAATATTAAAAGTCAGTATGTGAATTAATAACATTCACAAAGTTACAAAATATGAATTTAGTCTTTAAAGTTTAATTCTGCATTGAAAAAATATGAAATGTATAAAATATATTAATACATTATAATGGATGTTTTTTTACATTAGCTCAGGATAATCTCAGGTTTTTGGGACTCCAGTCAGCCATCAGCTGCATCCCATGAGACTCGAATTGAGATGCTTCACCAGGTATCCTCGACCTTCTTCGTTTTATCAGTCCAAGACAACAACAAAGTCCTGTTTATAAATTCACTGTTTGCTAGCCAGCTCTACCAAGACAAATATGTTCTGTAGACATTTCTGATGTTCATCACACCAGGAAGATAGTAAACAAAATAGTTTTGACACATCTGTATTTATTCATTTGTGTTTCCATATGCTAAGTAAATACGTTTTCAGCAATTTCTTTCTTGTGTAAGGAAAACAGCAGCCTCTTTCAGCACCCACGTTTGGAAATTTCCATACTGTCAGGCAGAAGGCAAACATTTGGTCGAAATCCAAGTTGAGCGCTCTAAAATGGCTGTCAGGTGATACGACCAGAGAGCAGGCGAGTCATATCGAATGTGCAGCAATTGTTCATTTACATGAATAAATTCTCTTCGGCATACAAGGTTTTATTTTATTTGAACTCGTCACAATGGGCTGTATCTGAATTACAATCTGCTTTCTCTTCGACGACTGCCAAGATAGCAAGTTTGTTCAGAATTGTGTTGCAACAGATCAATTTTACAGCATTAGACGTTTTTCGGTTATTGAGCTTCTTATCAGTGTATAGTGTTTTCTCATTCTTCTCAGACTGCTGCCCATGAAGTTCATCCAAATAGCAAAAAAGATACCTGAGCAAATTACGCCAGCAGGCCTGGAGAATGAACTGCAAAACATATTTTAAAAAAGCAATCCTTAAAGATCAAAGCTAACAGTTTAATAATAAGCTGTTGAGCTTCACAAAGTATGCCTTCAACTCATGTTACGGATTGCAGCTTTGAATGCATGTATTATAATTTGAGGTCTGCATAATGCCATATTGTATTTAAAACATGAATAAAACATCAATCAAATAAAATAGGGCTGTTAAGAAATTATAATAACAATAAATAGATAAATTATTATTATTAATAAATAAACACCCTGTCAATTTAAATGGATGTTTCAGAGACAAAACAAAATGTCCCCATGTTTTACTCACCCTCAAGGCATCCTGACTGAATATGACTTTCTTCTTGAAGAATAATGCAGTATGAATAATAATACCACGTATCATGTTTCTTCCAAGCGGTAGAATGGGAGTGAAAGGGGGGCAAATTTGTGAAGGTCAAAACAGTGCATCCATCTGTCAGACTGCTCAACACGGCTCTGTGGTCTTAACAAAGGTCTTCTGAAGCAAATCAATGTGTTTGTTAAAGAGAATTATCCATATTGAGAGCGCTATCCCTCGGCTGCACGTGAACCTGAGGCTTGTTTTTCCGGCAAATGTCGCAGGCGTGTCGTTTGGTTCCAATGGATACCGTCTCCTCCAGTGCTCTAAATTGAATCAAGTCTTATGGGGGGTCCCCACCAGAAGACTTGTTTTTGGTGGGGGTTCGTCACGCAATATACAATTTATACAAAATACACAATATATTTGATCATAATATGCATAACTACTATTTATTAAAAAAACAGGCTTACATAAAAGAACAGGCTTCTTTTACTCTATTTTGGATCAAATCAATGCAGGCTTGGTGAACAGAAATGGCTTTTGAACCGTAGTTTATATCCAACAGAATAATACACGCATCATTTACTGATGTAGGATTTACTATTTTCCGGATGATTGACACTTTGAATAATAACGTTTGTTCAGTTTCAAATTTAAAGTGATATGACAGCCCATAAACAAACTAAATATAAATGATTGCAAATAATGCATTAACGAAATTGACCATATCCATAGCATAAATTTAATCACATTTGTACATTTTTACTCAAACAAATATATCTGAGGGACCACCCAGGTCTATTTTTTACTTCTTATGGGGGTCCCTAATGCCTAATGAAGGGTCCCGGATCCCCCAGCCTTCAATTCGAGCACTGTTCTCCTCTGTGCAGTAGTTTTTGTCACAGTCATTTGGTGGAATAACAAGCCTCTGGTTTACGCGCAGCAGAGGGATAACGGAAAGTTGACATTAACGTTAATAGCGCTCTCAGTATGGATATTTATTTGTAATGAAACAGATCGATTAGCTTCTGAAGACCTTTGTTAAGACCACGTAGCCGTTTCGGGCAGATCTTTGATCGATGGATGCAAAAACTAATGTAACGTAAACCTTACGTTTTGCCAGATTAAGGTTAAGGGCAATATTGTGAAATGGTGTAAGTGTAAATAATGTAACACTGTGTAAAGCGACCCAGCTCTCTAACGCACGTGCGATCAATAACTGTGAGGTCTTAAACAATTTCAGGTGTTTTAACTTTCCAGGTAGACATACTGCTTGGATTATGAGCGTGTCACCCCTCCGTGTAGATTAAAACCTGGAAAATTACAATACACTTTACATCACCTAAACTGGCCGAGTTAATGAAACGGGGACAACATAATAAATTATGGCAACGTTGTTTGTCCTTCAGAATGTCAAGTGAATGAGCTTCCGTTCATGTTTGTGTGCACATATTTCTCTTTGACCTCCACCAATGCGAAGCGAGAAATCCAGTTCTCTATGTATGTGCACTGACCAGCGTGAAAATCAATACATAGGTGGCACATAGCGAAAGGTTATTGAAAATATTGAGTTAATGTATAAATTGAAGCTGCGTCTTACTAAAAATTCTGGGTCATTTGTCACCCAAAATGTATTTTGTAAGACTAGCTTTATGTAATTGCAGTAAATTCCAGTGGGCTACGGAAATGTTTAAACATTTTAAACGTGCGACCCCTTTGGGTTCTAAAGGATTTGGATTGCCTGTCAATGTTTGGTTGGCCATCAACTTGAAAATAAAATCAATCTGACAGTATCTATTTCATTATGTCCCTGCTGTAAACAGGCCTAGAGAAACTATTTTTGATGAAGCGTCTGCCAATTGAACGGAACTGCTTCATTTGGTAACATTATTGCTATCAATTTCATAAAAAAGGACAGAACACAAATAACTTCCCCTTATAAAATTCTCTTTAACGTTTCTCAGGAAGACATGAAATTGTATGATTACAGTTAAGACTTTCCTTTCAAGTAAAAGAAGACAACATGAATTATAATTTTTTATAAGCTGGTGAGAGGCCAGCATTGTGAAATTGCCTTTTCTGCGGGGAGCTATTCAATCATGGCCGACTTACGCTCACAGCCAGAGAGAAGCCATAACGTGTGGATGTGTTCGTTTGCTTTGAAGGCTGATGGTGAAAGAAGAATTGCTGTGCTGTAGAAAAAAACAATGATCTCTGTCCTGAGTTATGTGCCTCCTAAGATTTGAGTGAGCAGAAAAGGACAAAATGGACGTTCCTGGTTAGTCAAGTAATGCTTGCACTCGAGGACTGCTCTTGTCTTGTGGTGAATAGAAAGTGAAAAATTGATATGAATGCTTCACAATTACACTCCCAATTATGAAGAACTATATTTTGGAAATATTCATTAAGAATATACTACAAAACCTCATAGCATGACTATTTTGATTTAGAATTTTTCAATTGATTTAGTGGTATAGTAAGACATTGTGCAATGAAAAAGGTACAAAAAAGTATGATCATTAAAAAAAGAGCAAGCACAGAGATCCACCTCTAAACATAACAATTCACCAAAATGCAAGAGTTATAAATTGCATCGACACTGTGTTGTGGAGTGCAGCTAGTATTTTACCTCATTTAATTGTATTTTTACCGTAACATTCAAGAAGATATTAAAAAATAGTAGAATGTTTGCACACCTCAAAAAGCCAAAGTTTGAGGCAGCATTTATGTCTGTGTATTTAAGGTTTAACAACATTCCAAGTTTAACTCTTCAGTGATAGAGGTTTGACTCTTCGCTCACTGTAATAATCCAGAAATGATCTTATTCATCCAATACAAAAGTAATATATACGTTTTTCAACAATAGCGAAAAATCCCTCACATTGACTGGCTGTACGTCTTAGTGTCATTAATTATATATTTCTGTTCATTATTATGCTTCTCCGTGTCGGATTGAGCAGACCCACTGGTAATGACGGCTGAGGTCAGTGTATCGACTTGCAACTCAATCCCAGCGCCCAAATTCCCAAAAGCCCATGGACATTTTTAAGTTATTCTGATTGATTCACTTTACCATTTTCTCTTTTGTGGGTATTATTTCACACTCGGTTTGGAGAAGGGTAGGAAGGAAGGGTGGTTGTTTTATTAGAAGAAAAGGAGGAAGCGAGAGTTAAAGAAGAGTGAGCACAATGCAATAGAAATCAAAAGTGTAATGGTGTATATGAAGTACTGTATGTTTTTAAAGGAACAGTTCAGCCAAAAATAAAACTTCCAAAGAAATTCTGTTGTTCCGTATTCTCACGCTGTTTCAATCCTGTGTGTTGTTCATTCTTTCCATTAGATTCAAAATTAGATTCATTTACGAGGCCCCTGTTTGAGTTAACAAAATCATCATGTTCATTGACGTAAAAGAGTAGACAGAGTGTAATTGGGTTACATTTGTAAAAAAAAAATGACGCCTGCTCAAAAACATTTGCGCTTCATGCTATGAAGCGAAAAAGCCTTTCGTACATGACAGATTTGAACCATCCGGTCATCTGTGTTCTTTTTTTCCATCTCTTCTCCTCATCTTTTAGCCAAGAATCAAGCAGCGCAGAGCCGCCCAAAGATGTCAAGAGATGCTATCTCACAAGAACCATCCCCGACAGAAAACCCATCCCAGAGTCTTTCAAAGTCGGCTTACGAACTCATTTGTGGCCTTGTACTGATAACATGTGGATTTGAGGATGTAATTGTGATATTTTAATTTGACCTCTGATCTCGAACAGACCTCAAACTGCGGCTTGATGTTTCAATTGGCTTAGAAATTGAAGCTTTTCGAAATGCCCTATTTTAAACAACTGATGTAACTCAACAAGTATTGAGTAATCTCAACAACTGTGTTTTTATGTTGTATTTATGCCAACGGCTGAAGTTATGAGTAATTCATAGTCAGGGCAGTGCAGCGGTGAGATGTCTCTTCAATTTAGCTCCGGTGAATTGACTAGCCATTGGAGATCATTTTCTGGCAAATGTTGTGCTTCCTAGAACTGATGGCTGTAAATTGCTCGAAAGCAAAGATGGTTATCACCCTACCAGCTCCCCGGGGGACAAAAGAGGCAGGGTTGGCCGAGGGGAGATGGTGATGGTTAAATTATAAGCTTCACACTTTACTCTCTAGGGCAGGGTGGTATGATGATAGCAAGGTGTGAACTGCTGGCGATTGAGATTTGATATATCATGCAAAATGATTATTGTTGTTAGCCATGAATATTTTTAATTTACTGTTAAATTTACTGTTTTTAAATTGATTATATTATTTATAAAATTTTAATTCATATGCCAATTATAGTTATATGCTTATAAAAATAAATCCTTAATACAAATAAAATAATTTACGATTAAATTTCACACTTAAATGTGTCATGGTTCTGCCTCCTCGTGTCTTGATTTCCTAGTCTAGTGGCAGGATCATGACTTAGCCTCGTGTTTTGTGTGGAGAGAAACATATTATTGTCGGTCATGACATAATGTGTGTTCGCTCCGGTCTCGTCTTTGGCTCCGCCCCTCTCGTTTCCTCCAGAATTTGGTATTTCACTGCAGACACCTTAAAATGTAGTCTATGGGAAATGTTGATCTTGTACACACACACACATACATACAAATGTTGGGTTGTAATTCAATCCATAGTTGGGTAAAATATGGACAAACACAACTGTTTGGTTTACATTCATCTTTGCTGGGTTGTTTCAACCCAAAATGCTGGGTGATTTCAACAAAAGGTTGGGTCAAATATCGATTTTGTCAAAGTTGGTTTAAACCAACAGCTACGTTTGTCTATATTTTTCCCAAACTTAAGTTGAAACCCCCTCCAGCATTTTCAGAGTGTAGACAAATTGTGTGTCATTAAATGTATATCGTAGCGTTAATTTATATTTAATGAACTTTTTAAGACACGTCTAGTCCCTCATGTCAAGCCACTTGAGATTTTTGGAACTACCTAGATTCTAAAATGCATCATATAACTTCTGCTTTACTTTTTGCTTCAGTCCCCAGAGATCTGCACTGCTGTTGGACCCGGGTTGACTGACAGACGGTGGCACTCCGGGGTGAACTGCAGCGGCAGGGAATCTTGGGAGATGAGGGCAGAAGCTCTTGTCTGGCAAAGAGCTTCTAACAGCATTATACCTGTGTGACTGGGGGTCTGTGTAATGTAGGATTTAATGTATGCTTTGGCTGTTTTCATATATTGATATACTGTACGAGACTGGCATGTGGTTCCCCTCTGTCTGTCAAAGACAAAGAGGTGGACCCGGCACACCCCGGCAAAAACCTGAAAAGGTTGAGACTGTGTTTTTGAAGTTGCGCCTCCCGTTGTGTTTGCTCCCTTGACAAAACTGTCATTATGAATATCAAAGGGACTTTATGCACCAATAGGCTCTATTAGTTCTGCATGTTTACGTTCAAGAAGAGAAGGAGAAGATAATTAAAAGCGTAAAAGTGAGATTAAATTGAAACAGCTTGAGGTCCGTGGCTTTATCGCTGACTCCTGTCTCTCATGGCTATTTCTATAAATCATGGCATGAATAAAAAGATAATTTCCAATTATTTGACCTGCAACACAAATAGCAAGCTAATTCCCCCCAACAGGGACAGAATGGTGATCCAATGTGATAAAGCATTGCTTTGAAGTTCATTGAGCTTGTTAGTCGACTCTGATACTTTGCACTAAATATGAATGTGTCAAATTTTTGTGACTTAATGGGACAGTTTCCCCCAAAACTGAAAATTCTGTAACACTTTCTATGAAGCCGGCATTTATAATACATTATAAGGTCATTCTTAATGACAACCTTATATAGTATGTTGCACTGTCTGCAGTTACAATATATTATAATACACACATATTTGTGGTTATAACTTGTGTATAATAATCTTTAACACACAATGAGGTCTGCATTATAATAGAGGCATAATGACTTGTTAAATAACCTTACAAAACGGGTTGTATCGTCTCATGAATAATCAAACATTGGTTGCAATGTTATAATACTTGCCTATTTATGATTAAAACTTGATACACATGATAAACTCCACATACTTACCATAGTTATAATGTACTTTAAGTCTGTCTTGACAGTGTACAATATCTTACACTATCTTATTAATGGACCTTTACCGCTTAAAGTAAAGGTTTCAGACGTGGCTAATGTTAACTTCAGTGTGAGGTAATCTTTAGCTGATTTGATTATACATGTTGAACACATTTAATTTGTATTGTATGTATTGTAATAAAAATGTATAAAGCAAATGTGTCATAACACGTTACTGGTTTCTTACAGCTGTTTAATAGAAATTTAACTTAAGACCACTGAGAAATATTAAGACCAGCTTATAAAGCCTTTTGAATGTTTATATGAAGAGTTTGCATTTGTCACTTTACTTTAAGCTGTAAAAGTCCATTCATAAGATGGAAGGAATGGGGCCATCCAGCCGGTGCATCAGCCGGCCTTCCAGCCGATTTCTCAGCCGGCCTTCCAGCCGGTGCCTCAGCCGGCCTTCCAGCTGGGGTCTCAGCCGGCCCTCCAGCCGGTGCCTCAGCCGGCCTTGGTCTTTTGTGTTTTTGTCCCAGATGCAGGCAGATGAAGTGTTAAGTCTGAAATCTTTATTAAATAAAAAACCCACAATGGGGAAATCATGAACAAAAACAAGGCAAACAAAAACTTCCCACAGGGCGGACAAAACAAGCTTTTTAGAAAAACAAAACAATAAGTCCACAAACTTAAAACAGGAGCAAGGGTAATCCAAAAACATGAGGAAGGGTAACAGGAGAGAATTAGGAGAACAAACATACTATCGACACCAGGAGGACACGTGGCACCAAGTGACAACAAAAAGCCACGTATCTCCACATATAACACAACAAAACCTGAAAGACATCGCAATGTCATGACTATGCCCAGGGAGCTAGAAAGCTCTTTCTGCTAAAAAGAGTCCTGACAGTAGTAGTTTTGTAAGGTTATTTAACAAGGTATTATGCATCTGTTACAATGCAATGAGACTAGCATTATAATGCATTATAAATGCAGACCTCACCATGTGTTATAGATTATTATACACGTACAAGTTATAACCACAAATAGGAGTGTATTATTGGAACTGTTGTTGTCATTATTTATAAGACAGAATAACATACTATAAGGCTGTTTATAAGGCATTATGCACACCTTATAATGCATTATAAATGCAGGCTTCGTAGAAAGTGTTAACGAAAATTATTTCATCATTTACTCCACAAGTTGCTCCAAATCTGTATACATTCCTTTGTTCTGATGAACACAGAGCAAGATATTTGGTAGAATGCTTGTAACCAAACAACACTGGACCCCATTGTCTTGTTGCGCTACTATACTACAATGTAGAAGACATCCTCCTCTCAACACATCTTTAGGGTGTCCGCAGGGTGTGATGATTGATGCTGTCATCTTTAACAATTTCTAAGGTTTTTGTGTGAGAAATGCCCCACCTCTTATCCTGACCCTCCGACACCCCCCTCGGCCCACCCCAAAGGCCTTTCTGAAGACTTCTGATCTGCTATGCTTTCAAAGTGTTTGCCTCAAGCATTAGAATAAAGCTTCAAACCTCATTCAAATGTTTTTTAGTCAAGAAATAAACTTTCATGTTGCACAGAGAGAATGACTACTTAGCAATCTAAACGTACATCGTTTTCTAGTAAGACCAAGCTGTGCTTCCTAAAATAAGCTACGTTTGAATAGTTGGAAATGCCACACTCTTTGTGAATGTTTTTGCTGTTTCTCATGGGTGGTCCAAGACCTTGATTAAAACAATTTTGTGGAAATAGCCCAATATCTGAGAAGGTTTTGAAAGTTAAAACGAATTTTTTTTCTCCATGGAAAAATCTATTTTATTTGATGTATAAACCTTTAAAGACATACCCAATATAAGCTACAACATTACTTACAGTGCCATCATCACAGATTGTAAAACACGAAAGAGGCCATGTTGTTTATCTTTGGAACATACCCATATTTATACCTATTTTCCATTAATATTGTGTTTTTTTAATCAAACATGATATGTGCGCCTGTACCTTTAAGACATCTTTTTGTAAATGTCAGCGAGAGGGGGGTAAATGATGGGGACAAATGAGAGAATCATTTGGTACACAGTGGCTGTTTGTAGGGTGAATTTTAGTAGGCAGACACTGTTAAATTAACATAATACAATAATTCTTGCTGAGGTCTCTGTTAGAGAACCATTTAGCAGCTAGAAATGCCAAAAAGTCAATTATATGGAACTTATATGGAATACACTTAGTATATTAAAGGTTACTTGTCAGATTGTGTTTAAAATATATCGTAAAAACCTGAGGGTCCTTTACAATTTCAGGTGTGTTGTAAGTGATTTATAAAGCTCAAAGGCCACCAATGATAATTGGCCCTTTGTTTCAAATAGTCTTTCCCTCAGCTTGCAAGATTTACGTCAGCACGGTTATTTGTAATTTATTCCTTTCAGTCCACAAAAGTCAACATATACTACTATGGCGTTTATACAGACCCAAAATTTGCGAGCATGAAAACCAAATGCGCGCATGAACACTTCCACGATTTTATTTATGATCTATTTAAAGAAAATACAATAATAATAGAATGAAGGGCTCTCCTTAACTTTATGCAAATATCAAGCAACGAACGCCGGGCGAGAGCCAATTGCTGTAAACAGTAGACAAACCAAGATTATTGCAAATGGTGGATTCATTTCTAAATTAATGACACGCCTCAAAGCAAATGAGGTTCAGCGTTGCCAGCGGCACGCTCCACTGTAATGGAGATGCACCATTAATAGAATTTGCACTGTTGCTGTCATTCAGCCACGTAACCAATGGAATGGCCTGACAGGTGTAGTTCCGCCCACAACGACCAATAACCTTAAAATATTTTAAAATTTTGTATTTTTGTTTCATTGGTTTTAATATAGTTAACATTATTTTAACATATTAAGTGCTAAATAAATAAAAGGTGTTCATAATGATTGATCAATAGGATTGATAACTGTTAGCCAATTAGAAATGATCCAGGCTTGTGTGAATCTACTCGTACTTTTTCAATACTGTAGTGCCGGGAAGTCTGCATTATGCCAAACATCAATTCGTACAGTACAGTATTCGCCCCATGATTGTACAATTATTTCCTTTAAAACAAATTGGGGGATTCACCACATTTATATTCCGAGATTTCAGCATAGTCAGAATGATTTGCTTGGTTTTGTTGAAATCTTGTTGAAAACGTTTGCTTTAGGGGTTTGTTGGCCTACGTGATGCTTGTGCTTTGGAAGTCTGTCTAAATTATGAGATATCTCAATACAGTAGAAACACATATTGTCAAGATATTGACTGGGCATGCCTTTGGTTTCAAACTCACAGATCCAGGCCAATGGCGGCACTGCTCGTGCCAAATTTGCTATATTTTATAACACACCTTTTAAAGTTCAAGCAAATCTTCCGTCCATACACTGTCCTTGTGGAGGACATCCCCTGTGCTTTAGAGCAGATTAACCATCTAAAGGAACTTAAACTTCTGCCAAATTTTTAAAACTCAGTTTTTCTTCACTCTTCACTTCTCTGCTGATCTCTTGTTTCTTTTTCTTTTCTCATCCAGCTGTCAGTATAACGTTCTGGATCAGTGAGAGAGGCCAGATGGCTTCAAGCACAGGGATCACCCTGCACCTCTCTCTTGCTCTCTCTCTCTGGCCTCAGTTGAACTGTTGCACTGTCAGTTCTCTCCTGGTGTCGAGGGCAGCCGAGTTCCCCCTTGGACTCCATTGGCAATGTGAAGCCCTTTGCCCTGTTATCATTCCGCCAGCTTCTTACGCAAGTTCATCTTCAATGTACCTTCTCTTCTGCCTCATATTGGATCCTACCGACTTATCCCCCCCCCTCTCTCTCTCTCTCCCTCCCACTCCCACAGAGATCCATTGACTTGGCTCTTGTAGGAACATAAGAGCATGTGCACCAGGTGATTTATGAGCTGCTCTGGTTGGAGGCTCTTGGTTTTTTTAAATGAGAGGAGAATTAAAGCAGCATAGCGCTTGTGTCAATAACGGGTAGTGCCAAATGAAATCTGGAAACGTTTATGCATTGTAGGTAGTACTTTGTTGAATATACCTTATAGAAAGTATTAAAATAGCAATAAAATTGGTAAAGAGACCATTTTTTTTTATAAATACAAATATCCGATTTTTTACACCAGGTATCTGTTGCACCAGCTGTTCGTGAGTTGGAATGTCGTAACCATCTACAAACCGCAAACAAAGATATTCACTGAAGCCTCATTCTTCATTCGTCTCAATATTATAATTGTTATTGTATTGTTTCTTTAAGTTAACAGACTAATATGCAAATTTGTCCTATGGTCAGGTGTAATGGCAACAAAAACTGTATTTTCTAAATAATGAAAATAAAACAACGAAATGAAAAACGTTAGTTGGATCGCAGCTTTAAGTGCTAACTAACCAGAAGTCCCTGTAAGAATTAAAACGACTAACCTCACACCGTGTGAACAGATGCCGAGAACCTACGCTGGTGATATCCAATCCAATGAATACAAAAATTAATGAGAAATTGCATTTGCACAGACACCCAGATTTCTGCTCAGGTAATAAGAACACATGTTAAGAACTCAGACAGATGTGATTTAGCTGGTGGAGGAAGGCCGACTCTAGATGGACATTTTTGAGAAAACCGTTGAGACAACCATCAGCCAGAATACTGTCATCTCTTTATGACTTATGTCAAATGTCTCAATCAAAATAAAGCCTCTTTGTATGAGTTCACCGTAGCTCTACATCACAGGGGTTCAAAAGAGGCGTTTGATACTTGGATGAAAGCTAAGGTCTAACAGTGCAAACATATTTTAACTTTTTGGGGGATGATCAGTTGTGTTTTGATCATGTTATGTCTAATTGACCTAAGCTACGAGAGGAGGTAAATTTGTTTGTATTTGAAACCACAGTATATGGAATATTTTTAGGAACTTACGAACTTATAATAATAAATGATACAAATAAAATCAAGATAAAACTTTTAATAATGTTTGTATTCTTTAAGAAAATGTTAAAAAGATGCTTTATGAGTCCTGTTATACTTTTGGCATCCAGAGGAAGATCTTTACACCAAACTGTATACAATACACAAATTGCACGCTCTTTCCAAAACATCCGTTTGACATGTCTCCAGTGAAATTCACTTTTATTAAAGTGTTTAGTTGTTTAATGGACATATTTAGATGTACCAGTTAATGCAGAGAGGAATACACTTGAATTAAAGCGCTCAGCGATTTGATATATTTCTGTATTTTCCAAGCTTATTTCCTTTTCTGCTCCCATGTAAAGGAATAAAAGAAAATTATGCAGAGCAGAAAATATTGCAAAGAAATTGCATCTAGGGCTTTTATTACGAATGCCTCGCTGACTTCTTTGAAGTTTTAATAGTTTATACCATATCACAGACACAGATGAAAACTTTGGGAAGAATGCTTTATGAAACGATTTTCAAATGCTTTGTTCTGATTCCCAAAAGTTCCCCACTGTTTTCAGATTGCTGCGATTTCTGAGGTGTATCAAATCGACATCTGTGTTATATCACACTATAACCAATAACTCTGAAAAGAACTTCAGCATTTCTATAGAAGCCTTGACTGACAGACTTGCAATATTGTGCATTTTTATTGTGCACAAATAACAGTGTGTGTGCACACTTTGTGCATAAATACAAATGATATGCTCTTTATTTTTGATTATTTGAAAGCATACTTTGACATTGTCACCAATAATTTTTGCTGCTTTTTGTTTGTTTCCGTTTTCTATTTGTATTCTACACATTTTCTAATCGAATGCCTTTTGTTTTTTGTATAATTCATAAGAGCTCTTATATAAAGATTTTCTCAGTGTGAATTACTCAGCTAAAAATAAACTTAATAGCTCTCTAAAAAATGAACTTCATTAAATTGCATTACTATAAAGCATTAGTGCAGTTTCGCCCCACTTCACACATTGATTGTGATTCACACCAGCAGAAAGGCAACTCCTATTGTGATGCTAAGTTAACATGTCCAGATCCTTAGAATGCGTGTCTTTTAGCTAGCTACATACAATAGACGTCTTAGGGAATACCCTGATGTGTAGACTGTTGAAAAAGGTTGACAGCATCTCTTTCACGTCTTCGCACTCTGAAACGGACACAAACAAAAAATTACACAAAAATTCCCATATTTGCAAGGATCCATGTAAACGTTGTCCGTTTCAGGAACAGAAACAAAGGCCTGTGTCACAGTATAAAAGATCTGTACATACGTATACTCGTTCTTGAAGGGGCAACAGCATAATAAAGATCTCCATTTATAATGTTCATCAAACAACAAAGGACGGGCCCAAAACACTCACTGATATTAAAGGAATTGTGTTTTCCTTATATGAGTTGATAAGATAAAGAAAAGAGTAGCCTACAAGGTGTTATAATCCCACTTTTCAGCACAGTTAAATTGCCCAATAGGATATTTACTACACCTTATGTATGACAGGGGGAGCAGTCAAGAATATGAATGGAGGAAAGGAAGTCTGAGGGTTGGGTAAGCATCTCTGTGTTTGGCGGATAAATGATTATAGAAATACATAGAATTTATGTATTCTTTTAGTTGTTAAAGATGTACTTTAAAGTCCCATTGAACTGGCAGTTGCTTTTACTTCCGTATTTTGATGCATTTCTGATTGAAATGGAATTTCTAATGAGAAAAATAGTGGGCGTGGCATTCGTCTTTCGCTGAAATTTGATTGAATGTATAAAAATAGCCTTTGCATTTTGAAATGAAACCGGCAGCAGACTGACAGTTGAAGGGGAGGAGTTCACGGATGCTCCGCCCAAGCCATCTAAGATACGTCATTTAAGATGGATCGTCTTCACAGGAACGAAGTACATTTTTTTTTAAAATTTAACTAAAGATTTTGAGGGCACATGATATTTGTTCTAGCCTTAACCCAACGACTCTGGTGCTACCAGCCCTGGCATTGTATGTATTCTTTGCCGTGAAGGCAATCCCATAATGCTGAACAAAACAAGTTGCATCTGCTTACATGATAAGGGTTTATTGTTTTATGGACATGCATTTCCGATAGTTTCCTTGGCTTAAATGGCAAAATGGACTCCACAAGTTTAGTGACTTAGAAATAGTGCATAATGTTAAATATATCTTTAGTGTTCTTTCGTGTCATTGTTTTTTCTGCTTTTGTTGTTATCTTTATCCTACTAGCTGTCTAAGATATTACCTTGATTGCTCTGGTCAGCATATGAGGAGCACTGGAGCAGGATTTCCATAAGGGTTAGAAATCCAATCATAACCTTATTATAATAATTTTCTCAATGAATAACATTGAAACTTCATGTCCTTGATGATTTTGAGACATAAGAGTTTTCCAAAGAGCAAATTAAAAGCAAGCAAGCCGAATTTGTCTACGAAGTGTAATTCTGTAAGAACTTTCTTTTCTACTTTTGCTCGGGTTCCTTTTCTTTTTTCAATACGTCTAACTCAATTCGGCATCCCGTGTGCTCATGTAAGAGACTGAGAAGTCAGGCTCATTTCATGTTTTATTAAGCCATTCTTTATATTAGCACCAGGACAGTCAATACAATCACTATCCTCTCATTTGGTCATATCTCTCTCCGCAAACTCAGTAGGACAGCACAAGCCTTTTCATCTTCCTTGTCAGGATTTTTCATTTGCCTTTCTGAAGGGGTATTATTTTCCTGCGTGAGAAGCAATAAAACTGCGATCACATTAGAAAGGCAGAGCAATCAATGAATCATATTGGGCGCTGGGATTGAAATCACAGGGGCGCTGTATTGCCTGTTATTTTGCATGCAGCTCTCGTGATCTAAGTGTTGTTTGTCATAAGGTTTATTCGTAACTACTGTAATTATTAAATGCACGTACGATCATACTTTCACCAAATGCACGTTTGTGTTTTGCAATTTTGATTGCTTTGTATGTTATTATTCATGTGATTTATTAAGAGACACTAACCAGTAGACTTGATACATTCATCTTAACCCATGAAAACTTCTACTATAACAATCATGTTTGTCGGAAACCTATTATAGTATCAGCATGCTTTCAATTAGACGGATCGATATATAGACGTTTTTAATTGTCGCCACTGGCCAATATATTTTTATAAATGGACAATATTTTGGCCGCCATACAGCTCATTTTGAATTTTATTCATAGAAAAATGCCACGAAAATGTAAAGCAGGCATATGATCACAGTAAAATGGGTCGTTTAAGGTGAATAAGACAAAAATTGTATGGTAACTATCAATAATATGTTAAATTGCTATATTTTATTCGTATTAAGCCATGTTTAGCTGCCCACAATTATAACGTCATGTGTAGACCTCTTTATGTATTCAAGTCTGTTAATAACTAGGCACGTAATACACAATAATTGTTAATTTTCACAAATTTTCTCAGTTTCTCATTTACTAATTTAATTGCATGTGTGTTAGACCTCTTATCGGCCAGTTGGCCACAGTGCTTTCTTAATATCAGCACCGAACATTAAAAAGCCCATATCGGTAGACCACTACTTTTAATGTGCCGCGTTGAAATGACAATTACTTTCAAAATCCAGTACTAAGATTCATAATATGATAACCTGCATTTGGCGTATTTAGAAATAAGAAAAGGTAAATTTTCAATGCCTCTGCTCTTTTTAGACAGTAATAAAGCATATGATAGAAATTTGGAAGAAAGGTGAAATACAAACACAAACAAGACTCTGATTTTAAGGATGGGTGTCAGGCGATGATGTTGCAGGAGGCGACTCTGATTGCGTTTCCTTTTCCTTTGCCCAATAAATTGGTTGTTTTTGCCTCTGAAATGTTAGTATGCAAAGTCCAGCATTTCCCCCAAGTTCTGTATGTAAGTGTAAAGAGGTGAGGCAGTAACAGTCTGTGGGCGTAGGAAAGAGACAGTGAGGAAACAGATGATGAATGAGCTGACAATGTTGCATCATTTCAATTCAGTGAATTTAGGCAATAAATTTGATTCACAGGGTAATTTCACATCCCGGGAAATCATGCAAAAGATCTCATGTGGTTCTCCTGTAGTGTTATGCATTGAAATTATGCCAGAATAGGAATGAATATTCTCAGCATCACAGGCCAACATTTTTATGGAATACATTTACATAAAAGCTAACACCTTTTTTACTAATACCTCTTTTTGTATCTGCCATATTGTGCAAAGGTCTTTAGACCATCATGCCATCATAATATTTGAAGGTCCCTTTGATTTCCGCGTGGACGGAATCACTGAATCCAGACCTAAAGACGTAATTTGCCATATAACACGGAATAGCATGGAATCCAGCAAATGTATTACATTTTAATCGGAACGTAGCGCTGCTAAATCCTAATTTATAATTTCATTTTAAGGACTTCAGGACAGTGTCTCTGACAGATGTGATTCGTGCCCAGAGAGGCAACATTTTACCTGCAGAAGAGATTTTATACAATTTGCGTGTGTACTGTATGTGTACATATTTCCTATATTTGTTGTTTCTATCTTAGGCAAGGGAAATGTATTTATATAGGACATTTCATACACAATGGTAATTCAAAATGCTTTACATAAAAATTATTGACATAAACATTAAAATAATCACAACAATAAAAACAAGGAATTTAAAACCTTACAAATGATTTTAAAAATGGCTTTAAAGTGATTTAAAAAAGTTAAGAATGAAATGATTATACATGAAATGCAGGGCAGTCAGTTCAGACATAGCACAGTGCTCATTCAGTAAATGCACAGCTAAACAGATGAGTCTGGATTCAAATGTTGCTAATGTTTTAGCACATCTGAACTCTTCCGGTAGAATTAGATATATTCCATAGAAGCTAAAAGCAGATTCCAAAAGTGAACCCTTGGTTTGTCTAACTGACTTGATCCTATCAAAACAACATTTTATATAAACACCATGGTATATAAATATTGTAATAATTGAGTACCGTGATGTTGACCCGTTTTATGTCCTGCACGCTTCATTACTTAAAATTTTTAGCAGGATTTTATTAATTCTTTTGTAATTATAATGCATGCTGCTTTTATGCCCTCAAATTAATTATGAGACCACATGGAATATTTGTACCTTTAAAAAACATTAGTCACACTTGAATGAACAAGTAATGGGGAACACTGTGATTATGAGTTTTGGTTAAACCTAATCTCTATGTTATCACTGGGTCCTAACATTAAGATTATCGCTTTCAGAGAGTTTGTACAGTAATTCAGTGTATCCATGACCATGGGGTGTTTGAAAGATTTTATTATACATACAGTACCCACATCTCCAGTCACAGTGCTCATTGCTAAAACATACGCATTTGGACATGACTCCTCCATTTGCAATTATCATAAACCGCTGCTGGATACCATTAAAATATCTCGTTTTCTTTCTGACGGGACTTGATGGAGTTTAAGGTTTCAGAGATTTAAAGGAGTTTAAAGCAAGCTGAAGGGCTTTAAAACCCCTGAACTCAAGTCTTGAAGGGCTGTTGGAAAAGTCTAACGGTAGCACAAACATACACACATGAACAGTTACCTGAGAATGGCAGCGAGCGTGTGTTTTCATCCTCTGCCTCCCAGGACAAGCAGATATTGTGTGTTTCAGATCAGTAGCTGTTCATTTGAATTTCAGGAATCTCTTGATATGCCCTCATATTTGACTTTATGGCCAGTAGTGCGAATAAACCATTCCATGTGTGAAATTCAAATCTTTTCAGATACGCTGTTCTGTCAAGGTGATATCATGAGGGTAAGTTTATTCCTATTTGGGAAAAAGGAAACTCAAACCAGTCGATCAGATAAACGTTTGACACGTGTTCCCTGCGGTATATAGTTCCTGGTAAACTAATTATAAACTAGCAATTATTCATTTTTCCCCCCTTTAAGTCTTTATTTTTCCTCTGGCTCAAAAATATTAACAGTATATTCCTGCTGCTCCTCCGTGAGACTTTGTATGAGGTCAAAGGCTGCATGTGTTTACTAGGACTTCCAAAGATATAAGAAGTAATTAAGCTCTATGTGGCAGCAAGGTCTCTCTCTCTCTTTCCTGTCTCCATCTTTGATACCGCTTTCGGGAGAAGGTGACATTTAACAGCACAGACCAGTCTATCCCCTTATGCTCTGGTCTTGTTTGGGTCCTGTGTGTTGTATCCTCTGAACACTTATGAATCCGCATCCAACAAAGCAGTTATTAATAGATCAGTTTCAAAGATCAATGAATTTGTGCAAACATAATACTGAATGCAGTCAAAGGTCAGACTCTCCTGGCTTGTGTTTTGTTAGGCTGATCATAAAAGTCATTGATTCATTATGGCCATTCTCCAGGGCTGGTGTAGGACAAAAAAAGGGCCCTGGCATTTTTACTCAGACCAGCCCACCACAATGGGTCGGACACAACCAACCAGTACACCATCCTTGCGGTCCCTGTAGATATGCATATATACTGTTCCATTCCCCCAAAAACCTACAAAGCTGAGAACTAAGTGCCATGGACCAGTGTACCAGTGCAAGTGGACCAGTGTACTCACTCTCTCTTGACTGACTCCCTGGTGATAGACCCATACCTACTTGTGGTGTGATTCGCGCGAATTGAGCGTTAGTAAGGGAAGCCAAACAATCCAATAGTGGGATGAGACAGCGCGGTATTACAGAGCTTGCGCCGCGCTGACATGTCATCTGCGCGATTCAATTTCCTATCGCCAACCGATGGGGCAGTGTGGCACCAACCAATCCGCTGCACTGATTATTCACTGAATTAAAACATATACTATGTTAATTTGGCGCCACTCATTTACATTTTACCCATAAACCTCTGCTATTATTAACATAAATAGTTGAGGTAAAATGGCTAGGCGCAAAACGTACTACAATAATAAAATAAATTACCTGAACATGTAAACTGTCCTATATAATTTCCAGGAGGTTGGCGTGCTCCTCAAGATATTGGACTACGATATTGGAAGTCATTGAAGTTTCTGCTTTGTACAGGTCTTTCCGTAGCCTCTATAGAATAGAGTCTATACATATGTGCAGTTCTTCAAAGTATCGATGCAAAACACTACCGTTTACTTGTACACTATTAAAGATAATAATAAAAAATATTATGCATTTCATCCTGATTTCCTTTGTCTTCTGTAGGGAAAAACTGATAGACTTGTGTAAATGTAAACAAATGTAAATGTTTTTAAGGAATGAGGGGTTTCTTTATTGTACATTTGAGTGTACGGTTTGCGCTGTTTAAATAACGTGTGCGCTGACGAGGAGTCGGCTGGCTGGGCGATTGAATCGCGCAGAACACATGTCAGCGCGGCGCGAGCTCTGTAATACCCGCTGTCTCGTCCAACTTTTGGATTATTTGGCTTCCCATAGTTCGCGCGAGTTGAAAAATCTGAACTTTGGCGAAAATGTGCGCCGCGTTTACGAACCATGAGCTTGCTCTAGTAGGGACGTGATTATGACATAGCGAGCGGAGGCAGGATATCCTCTCAACTAAATCCATGTCCGCCATTTCGCAATTAGACGGGCGCCGCCTGACAGAAGCCCCTCGCGAATGAAGCGAGTAAAAGCAAAATGTTCAAGCGTCAAACTAGACGCTAATAGCGCGATTTACTGCGTTTGGTGTGAACACTCTATAAGACACTGACTGCATCTGACACGAGAAACTGGGGGGGGGGGTGGAGTCTGTTAAGAGATGATTGGGCCAGCCCAGTGTCAGTATGGAAAATGAACCAATGGGCCGCTGTCCCTGCTTTATTATGGGCCGGTCGTTGGACGATTAAAAAAATATAATATTATATTATATCGGCCCCCAAGTGTGTCGGCCCACCGGGCATTTGCCCGGTATGCCAGATTACCAGTCCAGCACTGCCGTTCTCTGGTTTGTGATCCAGTCCCTTTACCCACTTACTCTAAGCTTCAGATGATAGCGGTTGTTTGTTAATATTGCATCTAGTTTCATGCAAATATAAAATAAAATGACCTTTCAGATTCTTCTTTAAAGGAGTCATTGGATGAAAACCACAATGTGTTTAAGTGCAGTAATCGGGTCCCCGGTGCATCTTGCAACTCAGAAAACGTGAAAAACAAGAACCAAGTAAGTTTGTTTTGGTGTGCCTTTCCTTGCAAGCATGTAAGTAATCGAGCGTGAATTGACGTAAATGTACCGTGAAAATAGGAGGATAAGGTTAGCATATGATAGCGAAGGGAGCTAAGCTAGTCATGGGCCAAATTGAACATTCAAAGCCAGTGTTAAACTTACTCTATATTTATATGTTATTTGGCAAATGTGCACTTGGAGTTTAGATGTATGTCTTTTTAATACATTTTTGTAGCTGCGGCAAGCTTTGCTAATGAACAGGGGCGAACACTGCGGTTAGTTTAGTTTAAAATGTGGCAAATCATTCGTCTGTCACAGCATAGTTATGCTCTCACATTGTGTGTGTAGCTTTATAACTTGTCAATCAGGCAAAAAGGGTTTGGTTTATACAGCCGTTGAGTGTTTTTAAGCAAAACATTTTCCAGACATATCATGAGGACCCTAAAACTTTTTGAAAGTGCTCTTCCAATGAGTCCTTTAAAAAGTTGTTTTATTTCCTGGAAACTAAGAACTAAGCAAATTATAATAATTCCCGTTTTTGTTGAAACATTGCTTAGATTCATAAATTCATTAAAAGAAGAAAATTCGGCATTGAATTGGGGAAATTTAATGTACTTCTTTTATGTTCTTCTTTGCTGATGTTTTACAGAATGTTTTAGTGGATGAAGAGGTCCATTCGAAGAGATGTTTTTTTTCAATATTAATGTGTAAGATTAGTCATATCTTGGCTGTGAATTCGAATTAAACAAACGTTTATTGGGTCTCTTGAATGTTTTGGCATTCAAGTAAAAGAAGACATCAAAATCTTCTACTAAATCAAATCCCAGTCACGTTTTAAAAGAACAGCCAGTGGTTTTGGTCCGGTGGGGGATCATTACAGACACTCTCACAATCTAACAAAGCAGTAATGGGGATGGTTCCCTGCAGACTACAAAATGCTCCGAGGAAAAAACAACTAACAACAATAGAAACCCAGCAGGGTTTAGAATATCGCAACATCTGTCAGTCCCAAAAGATAGTAAGAGATGATGAAGTGAACTGTACGCAAATATAGGATAATGTTATTGTTTTTTAATCCAAGGAAATAGATTTTCTTTCTGCTGGGACGGACGTAATCTCCTTTGATACTTTCTGAAGTTCCAGGATGACTGCAAGACAATGGAGGGGTTCTTCAGCATTCCTGTGTACACGCGATGTGTCTGTTAACATGTTTTAATTGGTAATGCTCATGCCTGTTTCCTATAAAGAACTTTGAAGAGGTAAAGCACGTGCTGGTCAAACACACTTTAATGTCGTCTTTGCCACCCAATGTAAAATGTGATCCCGGACTACAAAACCAGTCATAAGTAGCACTATATATATATATATATATATATATATATATATATTTGTATAATTCTAGCAATAACCAACAACAAATTGGAAGGGTTGAATTATAGTTTTTTCTTTTATGCCAAAAATAAGATTAGTAAACCATTAGATTATTATGCAAAGATCGTGCTCCATGAAGATATTTAGTACATTTCCTACCGTAAATATATGACAACTTGTTTTTGGCTGAAGCAAAATCGTGAACAAAAAATGTCCGGAAACACGTCCACAAACTTCACTCGCTGCTGCACGCTCTTTGGGAATTACTATGTAAAGCGAATTTCTGCTTTCGGGTTCATCTACTCCCCACTACGTCATTAAAGCGGTAAGCCACTAGAGAGCATTAAAACAATGCAACAGCCTGCTAGCGTCTCTGATTGAAAATTTTAAAGGCTGTTTTTTTTTAATTTCGATTTTTTTGCACCCGTAGATTCTAGGTTTTCAGATATCTCGGCCAAACATTGTCCTATCCAAACCATCTATCCGTCAATGGAAAACTATTTTATTTTCTATAACACACTGAAGACTGCCTAGAGCTATACTTAAAAAAGGCACAGGCGACACAGGCATTTTTAAGAGCAAATAGGAGCAAGACAAAACATAAACCAGCATTTTTCTACCGTAAAACTTTCCAATGGGCTTCTTTGGATGGTGACAACTTTTCCTCTTCAAATTGGCAGCATGCAAATGTATCATCCTCTTTTAGCTTTGGGCTATTTTGTTAATTGAGAAAATGACTCTTTTACTTCATGCTTCATTAAGAGAACGTCTCATTGTAATTCTTTTTATCTCAATGCTTAGACCCAGCACCCATTCTGTGCCAGAGGCCTGGTATGGTGGTTTTCTGAACATGGAGATAATCCCCTCCAGACCAGCAGGTTAATTTGAGACGCCGATTCTAATCACCAGCTCATTAGAGATATTAATTGCCGCTGTACAGACCAGAACAAGGAAATTATGCTTGCTTAAATATCGATTGGTCGAAGTCTTCACTTTGAGAAAAATGTAAACAGGAAATGTACAGCATGTGACACAATCTCATGGCAATTTCTCACCGTGAGATGACTAATTTGTATGAAGTTGTAACATTTTATTCATGCCTTTTAGCATGATAAGCTTTCACCAAGTGATGTCAGGTTTAGGGGTGGAGCTCCCCTCTTGCTATTTTCCAATTTATGTACTTTATAGTATTATTCACATTGTACAAATTCATACAAAACTACAACCTCATAAAATAGTCATGTTAGGCACGTAACAGAACTTAAGGAATCTAAGGTTCAAAGTGATTGTCAAGGAAAAGACTTGTGAGGCCAGACCATCAAAGTTAGCCCACCAAACCACTCCATATTAGCGTCTATAGGACACCTGATGTTTAATAATACACATGCACATCACTCATTGGCTATAGATGTCTTTGGCTGGCCCTTGGACTGGAACATACAAGCCAAATTAAAAATAAAATTTGTTCTACTGTAAACTTCAGACTTTTTTGAGTTCCAGGTCTGCTTGCCAGTTAGATGAGTGCATGTGTTTTGCTTATCGATGTTCATTATTTTACTTGTTTTTTTTAAGTGTTAGAAATAGTCTCAGCGTCTGTGCTTATTTGAGTTTTCAGGTTGAATATCAGCACCTTTGTTTATCTTTCATCTCTATATAATGCAGCATAACGCAGGCTGTTATTTGTGTTGTGGCTGTTAGTTTACACGAGTATGGGCTCTGAAGTCCATCAAGTGCTTTACTGTTCTAAAACAGTTTAAGGTTTTTGCTGATTTAGAGAAGTTTGAAGTACCTTGCAAGGAAATAAATTACTCTATATAACAAACACATTACTGACCTTCTTCTGAATATAACAGAAATATACAATAACGTAATAATAAGTGCAGTGGGTAATAACTGAATAACAAGACACGACATGAAATAACTTGGGTAACGCCACGTCAGAAAAGTACCGCTGACTCGGTAGCCTATAACGTATTTTGGGCTGAGATAATGCATCAAATATCTGAAGCCTATGTCCTCAACTATGGAGAACGGCTGGTCATCAAGGGCCATGAATTCCATAATTGTTCTCGTAATTGCTTTAGTCTTTTCACTGCTTATACCAATGAAAGTTAGGAGAGGCTGCTGACGTTTGGTTGGAATAGAGCTCCGGCTCGGCGCACTAGCATTAGCGCTAGCCGCTTTCCCATGTTCAAACTGGGCATATTCAGTTGCGATTATCTCATTAGGTTTGTTGTGCCGAACGTGTTTGTGATTCCACCTCGGGGTATTTTAGACAGATATTACAAATTGCGAGCTTTGTGTCGTCTACACTCACAGCTAAGAACTTCCACACCAGTGACATGTTTTTACTTGGCTGTGACGTTGTTTGCGCCGCCGGCAAAAAAAAGCCCATAATCGGTAAGACGCGAGACTAACCGGCAGGTCTCCGATCAGACCGATCATGCAAAAAAACTGTCACCGGCCGGTCAATCGGTGCACCTCTTTTAATAGATAAATAAACAGTATTTTATAGATTACTGTATACATTGTTGATTATATGTGGTTTTTATCTGATTTAAGGTTTCTATGGTTTTCTGTCTGTATTTCAAAGAAAGAGCTTAACAGCAGGTCTAAACATTATTATCGCACACTTGAGGTCTCTCTCTCTCTCTCTCTCTCTTTCAATATGCAGTTTCATGAACTAAATATATTCAAAGTGAATGGCAAAAAAGGGTTGTTTAAGACAAGCTGTGGCCTTGAACTGCCTAAATTCAGACGCTGTAACCCGGATCTGGCTCCATTCAGCCCAGACTCTCATCATTTATATTCTTGTGTGTCTGCTCTAATAAAAAGGGTTAACACACTGACTACTGCGCAGCAGAAAGGGGGCACTGGAACTTTGTTAGAGATGTATCTTGAAAAAAAGAACAGTGATTGGATTTATAAATCTTGTCACTGTACACTTGACTATTGCATAGTATGAAATGAATAATTTTTTTGCGCACAAAGAATACAAAGGTAAGATGTCCTCATGCACCTGGCAGATTACTCGCATTTGAACATACACTCATTTTCCGTTTGGCCTTGGATGGTCTGTATAGGTTTACAATGACATCACATGGCCGGCTGGACCGATATGTAACAGAGAGGAACGCGAACTGGCGAGCTCCGGGGAAATGACCTACTGTGACCAAACAATTGCATCAATGCAGATTAACATTCTTCTTGTGCAACGCGGCTCTTTTGCGTGAAACTGAGGGAATATGTAGGCGATATTTATTTCGAACGGTTTGTCTGTCTAGTCCGTCTGCATTTCAAGGTTTCATTGAAGAACGTGTTCCACAATAACTGGAGAAAGCGATACGTTAGTATTCCTATTGAGCACAATATCAATAACATCTCTGGAGTCGTTTCCGTGTTTGTTTAATATAATATGTAACTTCCTCGCCTGTTCTTTTTCCGACTTCTTAATTTAAAACGTTAATTTCATGCATTCAAATGAATTGCTTCTCAATGGCGTCTAATTTTAAATCCTGAAGTGATCTTCATATTTCCTTCAGCCCCTTTAACACTTCAAAGTGATCATAAATTGGGTCATATTTGTCGTGGAGAGACTCCACGTTCCACTTTCTGGAATGTATTTCAAAGCGGGAGTACATGCAAAATTATTTCAAATATTTAACCATATGCCACTTAAGGACGGCAAGCAATTTTGTTCGCGAGATCCTCGGCTGAATCTCGAGTTATTGGCACGACTGAATCTTTACCTGCTTTATCGTTCACGTTACACTCGCAGGCAGTTGGCTGATATGGAGCATAGATCAAACTGAAAGAGAAATCCCCCGGCTGTTGTTTGCGGTGTCCTTTAGGACAATTCTAGTCAGATAATATTATTGTGGGCAAATGGCATTGTCTAGTTTGTTATGCAGAGGTATGTCATCGTTTGCAGTACATTATAAAATAATAAATGCAGTTTTTTGTACTTGAAATCCATCCCCTCCAAACTGCAGAACATTACGTCCCACAGGAAATACTGTATGAAAGTTGTCTTTAAATCTCAGATAGAATCTCTTTGACAGCATGAGATTAAATGGAGATGTTGCGTAAGTCTCCAGTTTCTTGTATTTTTCTGTCTTGTAATCCTCAGTCTCAAACTGCGCTTTAATATCTAAATCAAAAGGTCAAAGAGACCTAGCCCAATTCTTTCAAAACCAAATAAGTTTCCACAATAGTTTAATACTGTACGACATCTCATACAAAGTTGATATTTAAACAAAGCATTCATGATTCAAACCACATCTGAACAATAAAACGCTTTTTTCAGTCTCCCTTCACATACATGCATATAGATCTGTCTGAGTTAAAGCTTATATTTCAGCGTCATGCTCCATTTAACTTTTGCCAGACAACTTTTAGGAATTGTGCAACAAACAACCAAGTAAATAAAGCATTCCTCAAATAGAAGCACAGCATGTGGCCTTTCTCTTGTGATTCAATATTCATATTCCATTCAAAGCCCCCAACATTACAAAAGCAGCTGCACACAGAACTGTTTTTAACCTCCCGAGAGTGAGAAACACAATAGAATTGGCGAATATATAAGCAGCACACGGATGTAAAGGGAGCCCTGTTCAGACAGGTGAAGATACAGTGTTGTTGTGCAGAAGGGTTCAGGTAGGAGAATTTTGTGCCCCGTCTTTCAGCGACTGTAGTCGCTTTCCCAAAGCGCTGCACAAGTCAGCAAAGTAAATAATTCATCTTTCACGGCCCCTGTTCCTATTGCTGAAGATGAGACATCTTGTATTCTGCTCCACAGGAAGTGTTTGAGGTGGAGACAAATAGATGCTTGTGCAGTGGCTTGCTTAAAGTTTTTTCAGGCTAAGTGACAGTTGCATAGGACAACGCTCGCAAATAGGCTGCCGGGTTGACAATAACAGAATGGGTCAGAATACTAAATGGGTATTGAGAGTGCAGTGTCACGAAAGAACAGTAGAGAGAGATGGGGTGGTGAACTCTTTCATTCTGTCCTGTGTGAGATAAACATCGTTCAATGATGAGAACGATATAGATAGAGTTTCATTTTTGGATGAAGTATCCTTTAACTGAAATGTTTCTCATGATGTTACATTATTTAAAAATCATTGTTTGATTAAAGTTGCACCCCTTGTGTTTTCATTGCAAAATAATGTCGTTAGATTCAACACATTCGGCTATGTGCACATCATATTCAACTATTTTACAATTTTGGCAAATAATTATGAATTTGTATGATCTCAATCATGCATTTTTATTTTTGCTTTTGCACCAGCGATGTTTGGTTTAGGGGTGAGGTTTTAGTATTGCCTTTTTTCCTAGTAATCGCACGTTTTTGTATGATTCACACCATACAAATTCATACGAATAAGCCACCTCGTAAGTATTGTTAAAAAATAATGTCAGAGTCAGACATTAGGAAGCTAGAAAAGAACAGTCCTTCATATATCAAGATCATTTTAAGTTTTTTTTTATAATTTCCATTTACATATTCCATAGTTTTCTATTTTGGGGAAAAATAAAGAATGGATAAGTCGCCCAAAACGTTTGAACAGTGTAATACTGTAAATAAAACAGTTGTGTCATATAAATAATAGAGAAGCATTGTAGACTATCTGGACATTAAAGTCTTTTATAACAGAGCAAAAACCTAGTTACCTGGAATCCTTTGAGGGACATCTGTAGGAGCCATGTAATGGGAAAGTCATGTGACCTAATGATAATGGGAGTGTCATTAATTAAGTGAGTTAAAACACCTGTTGTGTGTGTGTGTTCACATGAAAGAATGGGGATGAGTGCTGGAGCACATATTTTGTTGACCGTACAAACCTGAGCAAAATAAACCAACATACAAGCCTCAAGACGTGTCATAGAAGTTATTCCTGCACTCAGCTCCTTAGCGGTTTCTGGATTGTTATTTTTCTTGTGCCGCTACAACGTCTGTGACATGAGTAATACGTTAAGTGCATCTCATAGGGTGAGGGACATGCACGAAAAAGAACCACCGGTATTGTAAAAAAAACGGAGGCTAGATGAAAGCAAGAGAAATGTTCAAATGTGTCATAACGTCAGGCAGTGAGACGGAGGCGTTTGACCTAAAGTATTAAAATGTACAAATAACTGACAGACTGGGTTTCCTTTGGAGAGCTATCTTAAGTGTTGCATTACTGAAGATGCGGGGGGGGGGGGGGGTATGTCTGCGTGTACTTCTATTATGTTCTATTATAAGATTGTATTCGACCTAAGGGGATCATAACCTTTTGGTCATTACCATACAATTATAAGTCACATGCTTGTGAACAGCCCGGTTGTTAGCACCTACCTCCCTCACTAATGATAGATATACACGGGGGAATCTGATGTTCCCATTACACTGTTCTAAATGGCTGAAGTTATTACGTGATGTATCGCATATAGTTAATATGTATTTCGGGTCGACTGACAATTTGGACATGAAGGTGACAGAATGATTTTTGATATCATCTGTCAATTCAGATTACATGGCTGGATTGGAGAAGACGGGCAAACATGGGATTACTTGATTTTACTCTTTATGTAAATACAAATAATGTACTTTTAGTGCCTTATTGATTAACATATGATGCATTGTTTTAATTTAATTTATTTTCCCCACAAGGTTGTCTTTTAATGCTCATAAAGTGTTTTGCATCAGACATATAAAAGTTTTACGATCGTTGTGCCTTTAAGACATATTCTGATTTTAAGGCTCCTATGTTGATGTCTGCAAAAATGCACTGTTCACACGTCAAAGAAGTCACAGCGGTTTGCTGCTCTTTTAAAGGCAGGCTTGTGGGTTTGCTGTCAAATCCAATATAGTTTATAACTGCTGCATCCTTCAATAAAGAGCGCTTTGAAAAGCCTGAGTTACATTGAGGCAGGCTGTTAAAATAATATGCACTGCAATGGGCAGAGTTAAAATCAGACTAAAAGGATCATTTTAAAATATACTAAAGTTTAAGATATAAAGAGCAGCGATGATACACATCCACAAACTACACAATGTTTTGACCGCTTTTCCCACATTTGACTCATATCATCAGTTAATGATTAATAGAATGGATCATACAATATATCCAGGACAGAGTCGCAGGATGTTTTCATAGAATAATACATATTTTATTTCTGTGGTCAGATAAATATTTGCAATTTTGTTACGTTTAGATAAACAACATTGTTGCTGTACATAAAAAAATTCTTTATTATAAACATGATAGACACATACAGCTGCAGAAAATATATATTTTCACCATTTTCATTTTTTTCTAAATGTACTATCTATGTTTTTGGGCACAATTATAATTTTGTTTCATTCTGTGAACGACTAACAATATTCCCAAATTTCAAATAAAAATATCGATTTGCAGTCACTTGCAGAAAATGAAAACTGAAGAAACAGATCAAAACAAGATACGGAAGATGTTCTGTAATTTTTCAGACCTCAAATACCACAAAGAAAACAAGTTCATGTTCACTTTTAAGCAAAGCAAAAGTATTTATTGTACATGTATTTAGGAAAGATCACAAATATTTGTTTACGTAATAACTTTTTATCACAGTTTTCATGTGTCTTGTCATGCTCTCAATCTTTCACATTGCTGTTGGATGACTTTTTGTCATTCCTGAGGTTTGACACTGGACTGGAATGGCCACAATACATCTAGAAATGCTGATGAAATGAAAACTTATTTTTTTGTGGCTGTACGTTCACAATCTTTTCAGAATATCAAATTCATGAAACCTATTTGATTTTATGTTAATAAATAAGATTAAATTATGAGCTACTAATTTCCTTTAATTTTGATGCAATCTAATGAAGTTTCGCATTGAATGGTTTTAATATTGTTTATGTGATTTCTAAATATTCAAAAAAACAATGCTGCCTTGTGTATAAAATTCAAGAGAAAGAGAAAAATTTGTAAATTATTAAAATGCATGCCAGTTCTAAACTGTAACATTGATGGTGTTTCTTTAATATTTATGGTGTTTCGACTTACAAATTGTTTGCTCAATGAATAAATGTAATGTAAATGTAATATTTCGTACTTATTTCTATTTTTCATGTAAATTAAATAAATGCTGTGATAAGAGTCCAAAAATTACTTTCAAAGGATGTTCATTTAGCTTAAGCAATATAGTTTGATATATTGTAAAACAGAATTGTTTTAGTTTTCTTGTTTAAACACAATTGCAATGTGTAATACTCATATAATAGATGAAACAAGGTTATGGCTGTATTATTGTTGCGTTGGCCAATAAACTCCATCACCTGCAGCAATATCTTCCAATGGTTCTGCCAATTTAGGTCTTTAGAGAATTCATAAAGATTTGTCTCTGTACACATAGGAATGAGTTTATTTTAGATGCTGTAATATGCTGGTATTTTATTTCAGTGTCTTTCCCAACATACAGAAATGTGCATGCTTTATGGAGTAAGGCTACCCTGGAGCAATATGAGATTTAGTGTTAAGGTCTGTAGAGGCTCTCTTATGATGAGAAGGAGATCACAACAGTATGTCCTACAAAATTTGCAGCTCAAGCTGGGTCGTATTATGGCTTATACCAATTTATGTTGTTGTGGATGAAACATACCCTGTTTTTCATCTAAAGATGTTGTTAAACAAACTCCTGTCCACATCATTCCCTTTTACCTATTATTAATTATTGATCAGTCCAAAAACACCACAAAGGGCATTGCAAGTCAATATTTAATCAAGAGCCCATGCCTTGATCCAGATCGCTTTAGAGAAGGGCAGTCTATGAAGAGATTTCATCATGCAGTTTTCTGGTCAAACAACTTGAATGCTAAACACTAGGCGGCATTTGAATCGGTCTCCAAAATGTCTTTTGCAGTTTTACGCATTAATGGATGGAAGGGAGGGAAATTTAATTTTTGCTGAATAAAAGCCGTTGACCTTGCGATGGATATGGTTGGCTTGCCATCATTTGGTCCAGTGAAGCCTCCATCTTTTCCAAAGAAAATCAAAGACAGAAAAAAATGTAAAAAGAGCAAGTTTTTGAAAAGAGCCTATTCAGTATTTGTATATTTTCTTTTTGAGTAATACATTTCTTCTTGCATGAAATTTCCATTTCTTTATTTTTAGTTGTGTTCTGGTTGTCCCATTAAACTGAAAGTTATTCCAAAATAAGGGTCCCAATTAGTGATTTCTCAATTTCTGGCTTTCAAATTGATATTGATTCAGATTGGATCTGTACATGGATTGAGCCACAGGAATAACGTATACTTATAATATTTTTAAAGTAAATACATGATTGAATAATTTTTTTTGTTAAAGTAATAGAAAAATCTTTCATCTTTTATTCCCCCCTCAGGTTCTCAAGCAGATCTCATCCCCCATTGACTCCCATAGTATTTATTTTCCCCATGGCAGTACATGGGGGATGAGATCTGTTTGGTTACTGACATTCTTCCAAATATCTTCCCGTGTGTTCAGCAGAACATTTAAACAGGTTTGGAACAACCTGATGGTGAGTAAATGATAATTTGTAATAGTTTCATGTTTTGTTATAAAAGAGGATATAATAGAGCATACGTCTATCAAACATTTTAAATGATGATGCTTTAGTTATATCACTGCTGCCTGTAGGATTAAAAGCACTCAAACTCGAACACATAATTGTATTATGATCGAAGAAGAAGAACAATTTCCACGTAACGATTTAGTTTTCTACTCAAATTAGGGTGTTATAATGTCCCGCATATTGATTCTGGTAGTAATGGTGTCATTGTAACAATTTCTGTGCTAAGCAAATTAAATGTGTTTCTCCTACAGGTTCTATGGAGAATAAAATTGGATTGTCATCCTCACTGCTGACACCATTAGATTTGCAATTAGATTGCAAACTCTAGCGAGTTTTCCACCATATTTTTGCAAAAGATTGAAGCTGAACATCCTGATGTAGTTCAGCTATTAAAGAAATTGTGACTTATCTTTAAAAAACAATCCATATCTTGCAACACTTCCGGCCTTCAGTTTGAATGGTTTACATTTGATTTAAAAGTGTCAACAAACGTCTTTTTCGTGAACCGTATTGCCATTTCATTTATGTGGCAATATGATTTGATGTTATTTTTGTTGTAGCTTCACCGTCCAAATACGAAGAAATCGAGTGGATACAGTCTCCAGCAGCTAAAATGAGGGAACCAGTGTTTTAACACCACACCAGCAGCAGACAGGCAAAGATAACAAGATCAGAGGCAAAGAGAGAAGCATCGGCAGTTTTGGAGGCAAGACTGCGAGGAACAGGTGGAACCAGAGCCAAGGTCATGATGAAAGAAGGCCGCAGGTGATAGGCCGTAAGGTTGAGACGGAGAAGTACGACTTTCTGTGCTCAAAGTGCATAGTGGACAGCGCATCTGTCACGGCGAAGGTACGGACAGAACAGGACGTACCAATAGAGCTGACCGTTAGAGTAGAGAGAAAGAGAGAAAGCGGGGTTGAAATTAGAGGATGATGAGTAAAGGCAGGGCTGTTACTTTCTGGTGTGAGGAAATATAAAGCTAAATGAAACGTAACCTCACATTATGACTTCACCTTCGTCGGTGGAAATGAAGTCTCACACCTTGAAAAGATGAAATGTCAGGAAAAGAACAGAGGTTGAGGTATAGGTGTATATTGAATTTGAAATACAGTATGGGCCTATTTACCTCGCTGTAGATGTGAGGTATGAAGGCAGTGAAGGTGATATAAAAAAGATGGAACGGTGATCGAAACGGCTAAGAAATATATATAAAAAATGTTAGTAATAAACATTAAACATGGAATAAATACATTTAGTTGAATTCAAACTCCATCAGAGCATGCAGGCGTTTTATAGATTAAATGTGTTACACATTTTCTTAATCGGTTTTTATTTAACATCGGTTTGTGTTTCGTCTGAGCTAAATTCAGTAAACAACACAATATTTTCCGACTCAAAACCTTGACGTCTGTTCAACAGAACAAACATTAGCACACACTGCAGTTTTGAGGAAAACACCTGATATGCATGCAAAATGATGAATTACTGTAATTTTGCATTTATTTAATCTGAAAGCAAGATTCATTTGTTATGTAAAGTGTTGGGTCTAAGAAGAGCTGCCACATAATCATTTAACCATTGAGAGAATCACAGAGGTTTGTTTATAGTTTATTGTGGCATAAATCACAGGCTAACATCTGCGATGATCAACACAGTCGAGGTTTTTCAATGCTCGCTGTCATTATCATTTATAATTAAGGTAGTAAATCATGGAACAAAAGTAAATGTATACAGTAATGTTACATTATGTGTTGTACTTGCTTTACATGGCACTACATTTGCTGACTTGTTTTAAATTAACAAAGAAATCACTATATTAGCTTTGATTCTGGAAATGTATTGTTTTTAATACAAGTGAAAAACATTAGTGCTTTTTGTTTAGCATCCATTAGAATTTCTATTCATCTCAACAGCAGTTGCCTTACCAAATCACTACATCTTTTAAAGGGGGCCGCTCGTACACACCTGCACGCCTTAAATTTGACTGGATTCCGATTGGCTGTCAATGTTTTATCGCCCCTCTCAAAGATATCGTACCTCTTTATAGCTAATGTTATAGTCGTCAAGGCAACTGCTATTCTCTTACATTTTAAAACCTCTTTGTGGTTAATAATGGTAAAGTGATGGAAATCATTTCATCATTTACTCACCTTCTCATCATTTCAAACCTTTATGACTTTCGTTCTATCTGCAAAAGGTATTTCAAAGAAACTTGGTAACCGAACAACGACGGCACCTATTCCCTTGCATTTTGTATCCATACAGTAGAAGTGAATGAATGCCGGCGCTGTTCGGGTTACCAGTCTTCTTTAAAATATCTTCCTTTGCAAAAGAAAGAAAGGCATACAGGTTTGAAATGACAAGAGAATGAGTAAATAATGACAGACGTTTCATGTCTGGGTGAAGTATCCCTTAAAAGGTCACATTCTTAAGAATAATGGCATGCATGACTGCAGTAATGGTCCATTAAGGATCACCTTACTGCACCGAACCCAAAATGTATGTGTAGTGTTTTATTTCTTTTGTCAATTCTGTCTTCTATCTTTCCTGTTTTTTTGCGATCTGGCTCGCACAATGATTTAGGGTGGAAGACTTTGCTTCGAGTGGACTTTAAGTGCCCATATTTAGTTTCATTACCCCGGAGCGCTCTGTTATGTTATGCTATATAATCTGCTTGTCAATCCCATCCACTCTGTTGGTGAATGGTATCCTTCACAGTTGCCATGACTTTGTTTGTGATTGATTTCTTAGTTTCTTTCCTGATAGCCTCGCTCCTGCGCAGCTAAAGTGCTCAGACCTTCACCCGCTTTATGAGAGCTGCCTATATTTCAGAATTAAAGATGCTTCTCTGGGTGTGTCTTCGGTAAGGATAGAAGCACCTTCAGTTTTGTGCTTTGACTAAAGGCTAAATCACAGGTTTAAAGCCCTAAACAGAGCAGACTATCCAGACCCGCTAACCTTGTTTATTACAGGTCTCTCACATCTAACCGGATTAGAGACCCTTATAGAAAAACACAGTACTTGCACATGTGATCTCATGATGTATTAAACCACGATCCACCACGTTTCTGTGGCCCCATACAAATTGCATCACAATCAATCGTATACTTTTTTTACATAATATATAAATATCGGTACTGTGCACATTCATTTTATATTTATAAACACATACACATACATATACATATTTAGGAAATATTTACATTTACCAATAATTTAAATGATAAATTATAACATTTTACTAACATATATGCATGTACTGTATTGAATGTGTGTGTTTTATAAATACAAATTGTATATGCACAGTAAACAGTAAACAGATATAGTAAGCAAAATATTTTACACGATTAATCGTAATTATTGTTTAGATGTAAAACAAATCATTTTAAATCTAACCTGTAGCACCACACAGTATATACATTTCATGCGACATGTGCACTTTACTCCAAGAAGCTGAAATGTATGCTTAAAATAAACAAAATAAAAATGTGCTCTCCAAACAAGCAATTTGCATGGCTCGAAAGACTTATTATGTATACAACGTAAGTCGGTGCATTTTTTTAATTTAGAGCTTCATATTCCCGGTCCCCATTCACTATAATATGTTCATTATTGATAAATTATCTTTATATATTCCACTTAAAAAAAAAAGAAATTCAAAGTACTTCCACTCCTGAGCAGTAGGGGGCAGTATAGGCGAGGCTGTCTTCTCCATCTCCCTTTCAGTTGTTGAAAATCAGATAGGCTGAAAGAGGCCCAGTGCCTGCATAGCTTCTTCTTTTATTCCAGTTTATTCAAATCGCAAATCTCTTGCATATTTGTATTTCAACCAAACAAGTAACATGGGAAGTGTCCTGGGTAGCTCCGGAGAGGAAGAGCTCGTTTAATTGCTCCGAGCTGTTCACATGCATAAATACATGGCCAAAATAGGAAGATGAGTCCCTGATGCCGGTTTCCTCGTTTTACTAAGCCCCGGCGTAACACTGTTGTGTTTTATTGTGCATTGGATATGAATAACGCTCATGATGAAAGCTTGGATCAGCATCCCACATTGAGATTGTTTGTCTGAGCCGTGCTGCAATAGAATACAATGTAATTGTGATGTGATATTTCATCATTTGCTTAATAAATACATGGATGTATCTGTAACCATATTGGAACCAGATCATTTCTTTCATATTTCGCACAAATGTCTTTCTTAATCCAAGTGCATAGCAATCACGTAGGTGTGTAATACCTGCAGAGCACCGTCTATTAGCATTTCCATTTATCTCAATACAGCTTTGATTTGAAATCTGCCATCTTTTCTCATGGGCACTTAATTCTGCATCCAGGTTTTTATGAGCTTGTGCTATAATTGCCGTGTCACCAATCTTTGTAGATCAGCAGGAGAACTGTGTCCTGACGTGGCACTACAAGATACGCAAACAGTGCCAAGACTCTTTGTTGATATTATATTATCTCCATCACCATATATAACTTTACAGTTACAGACTAAGAATATACCTGCAACATTCGTCCACCTCGGATTGTTTGATGTCCAACATAAAACACAACAAAGATGCCGTGCTTTGTCTGATCTCCGAATCCAAATAAACCGTTATATTCGCTCCAGAGTCTAACATTGTGAGCTCAAAACTATGTCTCTCTTCTCTATTATAAGGCAGTTTCTTGTTCTTTCTTCTCAATGTTTAGATTTCTGGCTGAGACGTACAGCAGCTGCCTCGTGATGGCTCTGTGCCCGCCTTCGGCCCTGGCGAAGAGGTGGCACTGTCCTGAGGGCACTTGGCATGTCCGCACAGTGCCTGCTATCTGCCCCGCTGGCCACCCGCTGCGCCTGGCAGTGCTCCGCTCTGCTTCCCAGCATTAATTAAACTCGGATGCAGTCGAAGCTCTGCAGTTAATACCCTCAGAGGCCGTTTCCCTCGTGAGGCATCCCGACGGCGAAGTCATGAATAAAATCCCTGTTGGTGTTTGGGATTAGTCAAATTCTCGTTTTTCTTGACCCTTAAAACATCCTGGTTGTTTGTTGACACGGTAGACGCAGCGGGAGTTCTGTTTGCATTTCAGTGCCATTTTAAATGATTTGATAGTGCTTGATAAAGTTGAGCTTTTTGCTTCATTTTTGTTTTTTTATTTCTAATTCTAGCTCACTAACGAGAAAAATGTGTTTTTAAAGATAAACATAGAGCTTAAAGGAATAGTTCAGCCAAAAATAGTTATTTTTATACCTTCTACGGAAAGTCAGTAGGGAAAATTTTTGGGGTGAAATATTCCTTTAAATGTTTTGTAAATGTTTTAAATCTAAAGGTTTTCACATACAGAACAATGTTTGGACAAACAACATTTTTGTCCTATTAGTAAAGTGGAAGACATTTTTTTTACTTTACCCCTTAGGACCTCCACGTATACATTTCATGACTACCAATTTAATTGTATTTCAGTTCATTGGGTTTGAATCCAAGAATGTGATGTTTATAACTGTTATTTTAAAACGTCATAAGGCCATTAGGATGAAGGAGAGCTTGCAAAGCATTAACAAAACTTACCCCTAAAAAAACTTTGACATTAACCCTAAATTATTTTAACAGGATTAATCAGGATTAGTTTCATTGCGTTTGCATTGGTTTTACATGTATTTTTTACTTTTCCATTTGACTGGACATCTGAAGAAGTGACATCTGGTACAACAGTAGAAATGTGTCAGGGTTTTGCTATACTTGACATGCTACAGTAAATGCACTGTAATGATTCAATCAGATCCATAACTGTAAATGTACAGTATTTTCATCTGGTTTAATGGAACCGGGCCAAGTGTACCAGAGGCCAAATGCCTAGGGTATTCTTCCTGCCTCGTCTATTTTAGTAACCATCGCACATCCGGCCTGCGTTGGCAGAACTCAACAAAGTCGAGCGGCGTTTCAGATAGATAACCGCCTGTATAGCGGTGGATAGCTTCAGATAGAAAGACAGAAATACAGAAATATATGCAGCTTGCACTAATGCATACATGCACAAACACATCCGTGTGTTTATTCTCTTCTTTACACAGCATCCTTTTCTTTTTTCATTCCAGCAAATACAAAAGGTCTGAAATAATAAAAATACATACAGTAGGATCAGAAGCTCTTCTAGCTAAGGCTACTATTTGCATTATTCTGTATGGTATGTACTATATACTGTCTACAATATTTTTACAGTACGTGATCTATTTAATGCTGTTAAAGCCCTCCAGAAAAGTGTACCGGTAAGGCATCTACTGTAATGCAATGAAATGTTCGTGATTTATATGTTTCTTGAAAAATATTAGATTTATGCCTGCCTTAAGTTACAGAATCTACCAGCAGGGCCTTTCGGAGCTTTTGCAGCTAACCAGTCTGATCTTCAACCCAGATACAAATCAGATATTACTTCACGTCCCTTCGTCACTCTGAATAGGTAATTTGCATCGCATTATGGAATACATTGTTGCATGCAGCTCTGGGCGTTTAGAGTAAGTTACTTGGGGATTCCATGCACACAAATCATTAGCATAGGTTAATTTATAACCCACAGGTTGGTTTTGCCCCTTTTTGACCCAAGTCTGGGTTAGAAATAACCCAACATTTTGTTGAGTATATACTATACAGGGGATTTCAAACTTTATGGTACAGGGGACCCCAAATGTGATGAATCGTTTGTGAGGACCCCCTTTCTAAAATACATATTCACATATATGTGGGTTTTTGTATAAAGAAACATGTGTGATATTGTAAAGATAACATATGAAATAATTGTCTAAAATAAGATAAAAAAAATGATTTTTCAATGTATTTGTACAATTTATTAGTTCATTACATATAAACATATTAAAAGTACCATTCAAAGGTTCTTTACAGAACCTTTTCTTTCCTTTAATAATCTCAAGAACCTGTTTTTACCACAAAGAACCTTCTTTGAGAGGTTCTTTGATGTAAAAGGTGTATCATTAAGACAAAAAAGGTTATTCTATGGCATCGTGAAGTACCTTTATTTTTAAGAGCTATAGATTTTCAACACGCTGTAAATTAAAACACACAAGATATCTCCCAGAATGACCAATTACACATTAACCAAGCCAAGGCTTATTCAAATTTATTCAACAGATGCTCACATCATAATTCTAGTCTAGCAATCTGATTTGAGCTTGTTAGTGAAGTAATTCACCCATTACAAGCAGACACAGTATCTATACAGCCTTTGAGTAATGTGTTCATTTCAAACCAGCTGCGAACACTTAATGATTATTGACATTTTTAAACAGGACAGTCAAGTAGCTCTGTAAATATGCTTGTAAATACCAGCATCCTATGTTTGTTTAGGTCACAGCGGTTCTCTTTTGACTGTAAACAGGACACGTCTCTGCTTGTGCTTTTAGGCAAATCCTTAATGTCATTCGATTTAAAACCTTCCGTCCAGCTGGCTAGAGGTCAGACGCTCGTCTTTTTGCCAAAATAACATTTATTTCGCTTTTGACATTGAGATGGAATCGAAGAAAGTATTTTGATGTAGAAACACTTTGCCTTTAAGATGGTTGAACGTTTTTGGTTAAAAACAAATCTGAGAATAATTTCAATCGCAGAAGTGATGTCGTACTCTTTAAAAGCGGCTGCCATCCGTCGCCACATGCTGCCTAGGCCTCGGTGGACCATTAGAAATGTTTTCAACAATATAATGCAAAAAAGATTTCTGTTTCCTCTGGTAGAATGGACATGAAATATCCCCCCAAAATAAAAAATGTCTTTGCAATGCCAACCCAGGGCAACATCACTAAGAATAATTGCGCTTCACTGGTACATAGAGTATTAACCATGCTGAATTTGCAAACCTCCATTACGGCAATATTACATGAATCATTACCTTTACTGACTTTTGATATTCAATACCATCCATCACAGACGATTCAACAAATAAAAATGAGGGCTTTCAAAACTGCAGGAACATTCATAGATCCGTGTAGTCAGGAGACCAGCGCTTTACCCTTGGGTCTTCCCGTCGCTCCTTTAATCAAAGCTGACTTTTTTACACTGCCAAAGGGATCCGGGGAATCAAAATGTCATTATTCTGTTGGGATACGCTCAGCCAACCTCAGCGACCTAAAGGCACAAGCTACGGTTTGCAGGTTAAAGCAGACGTCATACAGTCACAGACAAGGTTTAGAAAAGCAGACAAAAAGACAGACATCTTTATTGAGTTATTGAATAGGGTCTCTTTGTTTAATGTACAGTGGGTGCTAACTTTGAGTCATTTCTTTGTAGGCAATATTGAAGAGGCGGCGGAGACGGCCTTAAAGCCATTCAACTGTATCATATATATGTTCATCACACCTGTGAATATCTGTCTGCCTTGCTTTTATTAGAAAGACTTTAGGCACATATAAAACAAACATGCAGGTCTGAGGCAGAAATGCAGGAAGAAGTTACAAAACATCGGAGTTCAAGGTCAGATATTTACCTCCAGATGTCTGCTAAGGTTCTACTCAATAGATTCGTAGGTCTTTGAAGTAACTTCCTGGGTTGTTTTGGTCTCTTGTCTTCGCCAAGTTTGTCTGCAGAAGACAGGCATGTCTGGAAATGTGAAAGAACGATACCGGCTTCAGCTTTGTGCCTCGAAGTCTGTCGGAGGTGTTTAGAAACTTACTTCATATTAAATCTCTACAAACAGTAAGTCTATGGCTGATAAGGAAAAGATTTAGAATGAACACATGACGTTTTATAATATCATTTCATAATGAAAAAGTTTCAGGGTGCCCAAAGTTTTGGCAGAGAGTCCTTTAATGGAGTAATTAAATGTCATAAACATTGTGTATGGTTTACAGAGAGCTGCATGCCCCAGCAGCCCTAAAGCCAACGTATGACAGAGTTCCTCTGAGGTCTACAATGGTGAAGAATTAGGTAATTAATTGCAGACATTTTTTATTATTTTGTATTAGTACTTTTGGCAGACACACAGAGCATTTTAATTTGAGCTTATATTGTTTGAGTAAGCTTGTTATAAAAGCGTCTGCCAAATGAATAAATGTTACCTGAATCAAACCAATAAAGTTGTTAGCGTCACGCTCGGTCAGTTGAGAGGCAAAAACGTTGCCTACATTTTTAATGAGACTTGTCAGGTGTTATAAACGTTAATAAATGTTAATAGTATTTCTGGTTTGCGATGGCAAATATGTAACACGGTTACTGAAGGGCAATACACCCCAGAAAACTTAGTGTATGAAATTTAGCGCCATCTAGCAGTGAGATTGTGAATGGTAACCAATGGCTTCTTTTCGAAGAATGCAACGGTGGCTCTAACAACGATGTCGTAATGCCAACGCTTCTTTGCGAAATGTGACAAAATGATTGACGGAAAAAGACAAAATGTGCTCTGTAGAGCAGTTTGTCCATTCAGGGCTACTGTAGAAACAGGGGACCCAGGGGGACCCGCGGTGTATGTAGGCCTACTGTAGATTGAAATAGCTCATTCTAAGGTAAAAAAAACGCTTCATTATGGAAGATCCTATTAGGGTTGTCAACCTTTACGCGATTAACGTGTTAAAATATATAACGCAATTAACACAGCATCCGCTTGTTTTGCCATCCTTTGTCTAGGGTTACATTATATTATCAGCTCTTATTCATGTAAAGGCCTTTAAACCATTTAAGCACGATTTGAAATATTAGTCTTTGACACGTCCAGTATAGGTAGACAGCTTCTAGCTGTGGAATGTGGCGTAACATGACAGCAGTCCAGTCTCGTGTATACAGTCAGATCTCTGTCAGACATCGCACCAGTATTAAGTTGTCTTTCGTGCTTGAATGAGCAAAAACACAAAAGATTATGCCAGAAAGCCTGTTTTGTCTAGCAAAATTATGTGAGCACAGATTTCCATGAAATCCTAAATGAATGCAAAGAGTTGTGAAAAAAAGGGCAGCATTCTTGAACCTGTCAATAAAGTTTATCAAAAAACAAAAGAAAAGATTAATTAAATATGTTTTGTAGATTTGATTCTGTATTTATTTGAGAATTTACCATTAAGGACTGTAAAGTGTTTTCTCAATTCAATTTCTGTATTTTCCTACCTGTTAGACATGATAGTTCTCAACTATACTGTACTTCAATGTTAAACGGCAATAATTATTGTTAAAATAAAGAAAAAAATTATCAATTTAATGGAGACATCACTTGCATTAGTAATATCCGTTGACTTTCAGTCATAAAATGATGCTGTTAAATAAAATAAAAGGAGACAGAACACATCCTTTGCATCATCTTTTTGAGTGGCTCCCCCATGGATGACGACTAAGGGCAATAGATGTTCTTTGAATCGTTATAAATTCACATTTTACACATTTAACAATTTATTTTTGTTTATGTAACAAATTATAGCTGATATTTGTTTATTTTCTTTTGTATGGTTTTGTATGTTAATTTGCAGGGGCGGACTGACCAGTAGGACATTCTGTCAAAGTCCAGAACGTCCAGGGCCGTACTGGCAGACGTATTATAAATGCTAATGTACTCAACGCAAAGGCATTAGCGAATCGGAAATGTATTGCACACGTTACATACAACAACCCCCCACCGACAGCAGAATTGGTGGAGGGCCGATGTTGGCTGGATTAATCCAGAGCCAAATTTGCTGATCCATCCGCCGCTGTTAATATCTATTGTACTTGTTGTGTATGTGAAGAACCACTACAGTTTAAATTAAATTGCCCCAGGGGAATTTTTAAAGCTCTAAACTAAACAAGAAAACTAAAAACAAACTAAAAAAATCTGTTGTTTTCACATTAATTTGGAGTATAAAGGTGAAATTATTAGAAGATAATCGTATTTAAAAATATAAATGTGATGTGTTATTAATCGTGATTAATCACAGAAAAAATCTGTGATTAATCAGATTTTTTTAATCGATTGACAGCTCTAGTCTTTAAAGACCTACATAGAGATTCGTAGTTATGTATATTATGCAAAGATTACACATTGGACCTTAAATCAAGATACATACCTGACCCCCCGATAATACACAAACATCTGGCAGATGACTATTGGATGTCTGAACTTACATCTGCAAGACATAGGCTGCTTATCAGCAATGCGTCTCAGAGACATCTAGAAAATGTATGTAAGATGTTTATGATATAGAAAGGATTTACAATGGCTCTTTCTAAAATATTTAGCAGATGTTCTTACACAGCAGATGTTTTCCAGATCTCCAGATCTTTGGCAGATGTCTTACAGATGTATATGTCTTGTTTTATGAAAAGAGAATTCAGCAAGTAAAATTTAACTTGAAAACCTGAAAGTATCTGATGATTTGTGTGCAATCGTAAAAAGTTAAGGGTCGTTTGACTTGACTTTTGTGAACTTGCGACCTTATATTTCCAAACATTCTTTGCGCAGCAATATGGCAGTGGAACAGTAAAACAGCTAAATGATTCTGATATTACAGATATTTTGCCACAAAATTTTGTTTTAAGAGTTCAAATCTGCAGTTGGTTAATAAACATCGGGTCTATTTATAACTAGCTGGAAGGATCTCGGAGATGTGAGATCCAGGCAATCCTAAATTTAACTTTCTATTTTTGATTGAATGATGTAGCTGCCTACTGGAGACTATTATTTGCTTGTTTTATTCTCTATTGTACAAACTTCGTACACTTTATACGTTTTGCATCATAATTCATTATATTAAAAAACAAATCAGATCAGTCATGTTGCCAGAATCCCATATTCATATTTCTAAAATAAAAACGACAGGAAGCACTGTTGTGTTTTGTCATTTTATTTCATTTTACTTTGTTTAAACCTAAAGCTACATTAAAATAAATATAATGAACTAGGACTGCATGCATTTGAGTGATGCATCAAGTATTCTGCTGTTCCATTTCTAATATAACCGCTCTGCGTCCTCCTGTCCTCACAAGTTCAAACTCCCGAGTCACAAGTCCGTTCTTTGCGGTTGAAGTTACCTCTGTTGCATAAGAACTGTAGACACTTCTCTGCCAAAAACAGCCACAGCAAAAAGCAATCACACCTGTGCTCACAAGGTATCTACGACATGACTATACTGCCCAGAACCCAAAAGAGAAAGTCAGCATGTCTTTAGGTTGTTGTGTTTATCTGATATCATAGAATTCCCATAAAACATTCAGCGTCAACCCAGCAAAATAAATTTCTCCCTTCTTTTAATGGCTCTTGATTGAGTAAAAGTGTCAGAGCGGTTGAACGCAAAAACTCCACCTATGGAAAACTGGACTGAGCCGATGGTAATGTGTGTGGAAGCACCGGGCAGTTAAAATCCTTTGGGTTGAATGGAGTTTAGAAGTGAATAAACAGGCCATTCAAAGCTGAATGCAAGGAATATACAACCACAGGCACGTAATTGCTGCATATAGGAAATAAATGGTGTGTTCTCTTTAGCTGGCTGCTGCATAAGCAAATTTTGCAGCAGTTGGAGTGTGTATTCATGACATTACGACTGGTCTCATAGTGGAGAGGTGTGGTGCAATCTTAGTCTTAATAATTCAACAGTCTTTCTTGTAGTGGGTATTAAACTATTTTCTACAAGAAATAGCCACTTAAGGCTGACAGTTTCTGACTGCTAGTCTTATTGTGACTTCAACGGCACATAAAATGTAGTCATTGCCTCTCAGTTACTATTAAAAGAGAATTAGCACGCTGTTTAAAACACTCGAGACAGAGTACAGCATGTCATGTGTGTGTTTTAAAGCAAGCAGTGTATTTGTGGCTGTAAAATACTCGTCTGAATGTATAAGTGAATTCTCTCCAGTTATATACAGGGAGTAGTGGTGTTTGTAGGAATAACTCTCATTGATCAATATGCTTTGCATTACTCGTTTTGCTCATACTAAGATTAACATAATACTACTAATAATAAAAACTTAACTTGTTTTTATGCGCTCAAACTTTGTTTTGCCTTTGGCTGATAAACAAGTCAAGAAAATCCCATAGCCTTGCACTGATGGAGGGACCTGACCACATAACCGAACACCAGCATATCGTAAAGACTTGACTGTTTTGACCTTGGCTAGTGGGCAACCAAGAACATCCTGAACATCCTAGCAACTGCATAGAACTCACTAAAATAATTGAACACTTTAGAAACAGCATTGCAATTTACATTTACATTTATTCATTTGGCAGACGCTTTTATCCAAAGCGACTTACAAGTAGGTTTGTTACAGTGGCACATTACTGCAGAGCAATCAGGGGTAAGGTGTCTTGCTCAAGGCCACTTCAGTCATGACCTGCTGGCACTGAGATTCGAACCGGCAACCTTCTGATCACAAGCCCAACTCTCTAACTATAATAATAATAATATTCATTACTATTTAACAAGCTCAGGAATGCATGATTGTGATTGGCCAATCGCGGCATTCCAAGGTCTCATATTCCAGACAACTGCTTAATACTTATAACGCATGGTAACCCTGCACATCATTTTGACGGCACAGCTTAATACTACACAAATATGTAATATAAATATGTCTTTTAAGAACATATTGTATATGACATTATATTTACAAATGATTAAACCATTATCCCTAATGAAAAGTTGCTGTTTTATTTAATTCTCTCTTGAGTTATATTAAAATCTTCGGCAGTAACTTCTCTTATAACTGTGTGACTGCGTTTGAATTAAAGTGGCAACACTTTTCATGTAAACGCACTCAATTCTCTTTAAGTCCTCTTTTAAGCACTCAATTCTCTGACATTTAGCCATTTAGCAGACCGCTTTATCCAAAGCGTGATTGGGGGTATTAAGGCCTCTCTGGACCTCTCATTGAATTCAGTATGTCTGGGTTGGCAGGTAATGGGAAAACACTGTTTAGGATTATTTAAGTAAGTGCACAATTAAACATGATTAAGTTAAAACCGTAATGAGATCAAAATAATGATCATATCATCGTGAACATTACTCTTTCTGCTTTATCTGAATGATTTAATTATGGTTGAAAGGTAAAATAGCCTGCTGGGAAATAACAGGTTTTTAACATTTCATAGTGGTCAAAATGTTTGAGTGTCAGCAGGCAGGATTACTGAAATTTTTAAATGTTATACACAGAAATAGAGAGACATCCAAATTCTGCTAGACTGCAGAAAATATTCTTTAAATTGTTTGCATTCATATTCAAATGTTTTAAAGTGTGGTTGTACTTCACATACACTGCCGTTCAATAATTTAAACAAACTTGACAGAATTTTGGATCTGAAAACGTTTTGATTCAAAAGCTTACACTGGTAGCCTAATATGAATTAACATTTTGGTAAGAAAGAGTTGGAAAAGGTAGCAGAGGAAAAGGAATCAAGGAACTCCACAAAGTGTCCCATAATGCATTTAAGAGGATGCCAGAGTTACTAACTAAGATGCTGCATGTGGGCTCAATTTTATAGTTTTGTTAACTCTTATTTTACTCTTATTTTGAAGTAATGAGGAGTTTGCTTGTTTTGACTCATAAAGCCATGGGAAAAATCAATTGTACTGAATTTACTATTTAAATGTGTGTGTTCAGGCAAAAATGTAATTTTTTTGTTTCATTCTGTGAACTACTAACAAAACTTCTTCCAAAATTTCTTTCCAAAATGAAAATGGAAACTGGAGAAACAGGTCAAATAACAGAAAAGATGCTCTCAAATATCGACCTCAAATACTGCAAAGAAAACAAGTTTACATCCAAATTCAACAACTACTGAACGTGAACGAACACGACACATCTTGAAATGCTGATGTCTTTTTTTCTTCTTCTGCAGCTGTATATTTCTTTCAGATTGTAAACATTGAGACATTTACTGTGTTTGAAACCATCTTTGATAACCTTATGTGACAATAGTTGTTACTACAAAAAAGCAATTTTTGCCAGTAATACGTTAAAAAAATGTAGAAGTGCCCTTGCGTATACCAAAAAAATGATCATGAAAATGATTATGCTAATATAATAAAGAAACATTTCTGCGGCATCGTAAGACTAACAAACAAACATCTGCCACCCAACCCTTGTTGCTGAACTATTAAATGTCCAGGGACAAAACAGCAAACGCAGGGCATTTGTCTTCTGTTAAGCGCTGTTACTGTTTGGGTTCCAACTGTTGCTGTGTTGGCTGGGTGGTAGTGCAGCGTCTTTTTAAGGACGCATCATGTTGATGGATGGCAAGTTATTTCCAACAACAAAGGACAGACTGCAAAGGAGAGATAACTAGTTTATTCTATTCTGCTCGCAGATCATTCTAGAAGATCTGCCAAGAACACATGCCCTCCATCATTAGCTTCGGGACGAACGTGAAGCACAGATGGTAAAGCCAGGATACCATATGTCCTTTCATGGTACCCAGCTGTCTGGGCACACAGTGGCATCAGGGTTTTACATTACATTTAGATTACCCATTAAGAACATTTTTATTTTCATAAAATATTTTGTTTTGCATAAATATCTACCATATTTACTATATCTCTTTCTGATAAACACAAAAGAAAAATTGTCTAAATTTGTCTTGTTTTCATTGTTCATTGTTTCATCCAATTGGGGTAGAACTGTTAAAGTGGTTATTTTGTTACTCAATCTCAAGTCATTCAAACCTGTATGACTCTTTCTTCCGCAGAACACAAAAACATATATTTTTAAGAATGTTGGTTACCAAACATCGACCGTGATTGACTTCTATTATATGGACACAAAACCACTGAGACGTTTCTCAAAATATCTTCTTTTATCTTCCACAGAAGAAAGGGTCATAAACAGGGTTTATACAACGTGAGGGTGAAAAAATGATGACAGAACTGTGAGCAATCCGATCGAGCTTGGTTGTAAAATTAGTGTGTTTGTCATTTTAAATGCAAGGCATTTTGTTGAAAAGATAGAAGGACAGCAATGAACACACCAACAGGTAACAGCTTGTGAAAGCCAGCTCTGATGGCTTGTCAGTGTGTATTCCCTCCCTCATTAATAATACATCTGCTCTTGTGGCACGTATTATAAATATAAAACGGAAGATATGCTTTAACTCAAAGAAAAAAAATATTGTTCAAGAAATTGATTTTGTCACACGGCGAGGCGATAGATGCTATCATGATACCGTCAGACATATATTTCCAATAGCTAGTCATCATGGGAATTGATTTCGGTGTTTCTTTACTAATGGTAAAATCTTTTCAACCTCAGTCTGACGGCATGTAATTAAGTATTCTGTATTTTGTTCACAAAATGGGGGTTATCACGTGAAATACTGTCATTATTTTCATTGCGGCCTATTATGTAAGATATCGACTTCCGGTATCCAACAACGAGAGAACCGTACCATGTTCTTCATATCGACACTTACAAAAAGTGTTCGATAAAAATCATATTGGTACAAAAGTGTTTATTTAGATTAGTAAAAACCTACAGCCTGTTACACACACATTTACTTTACAATTGTGTGCTTTCTTGTATTTCAGATACATACAAAACTATTAGCTTTTATCCAGAATGTTCACTTTTCTGAATGTCTCCAGCCATCCGCCAGAAACGATCGGGAACTATAGCGTTTGGAGACATGATTTGTTTGTCACGTGTATATCTCTGTTGTGTTAAACTCACCTGAATTATTCTCTAACACCTCCGTCGTACCTCTAGCTCGTACTCTTGTGAGCATTACACCAAAGCCTTCACCGCTTTCACTTTCTCACCCAAGATGGCTAAATTGTTCCCTTAAAGGATGTCAATCCGCTCGACAATATGCTCATCTGCTCTGGCAGATTCCTCTGTTGACATGAAGTCACTCTGCAGTTCTGTTGGATAGAGGTAATTGTTTTATTTGCAGTTGTTTTTTTAAGCCACTAAATCTGCAAACCTGTCTTCTCCTATCTCCCTACTGCAGTTCTTCTGAATCCGACAGGTAATGCTTTGGAGTGCCTCCGTAGCCATGTCACTTGCATCTCTGAAACACTCTCTCATGAAATTGTCATGCAATCTGCTCTAAATTGAAGCTCTGTTCGCCTTGCTGTCTGCCGTCTGCATTAGTGAAGTCTTAAATGGGACTGATCTGGAACGCTTTAGAAGGAGGGAGACGCAACTCACAATGAATTTCGCTGCAGTTTGCCATATATCATAGCTATTCTTACAAAATCTTGGATGCACAAATATGCTGTTTTTCAGGAAATGTTAACTGTAAAAACACTTGACAAGCACGTTTTAATACGTTTTTTGTTAGATATTTGCAAAACCAGTGACAAACATAAAGGGCGACTAATAATATTGTGTACTACAAAACCAAAAATCAAGAAACAGAGATGTTACGCTAACATTACATTAACTTTTAGGTCTTACATTAGAACAATAAAGTAATTCTGATGATAGCAATAATGATAGGTGTTATATAATCAGACAACAACATTTTCTAAAGCAACATAATAAATACCCACATAGCATGCGTACACTCTAAGGGGCGATTCACATTTCGCATCTTTTGCACACTCAAGTTCGTTATTTTAAACGTAGACATGCGGCAGGCGTGCGCAAATAGGGTGTGACGGAGTCACAGGGCGCACATTTTTCTAAGCGCGTCGGCTCTGTATCGAGATGGAAATATTTAAACTTTTCAGAGTGCTGCAAGCGCATTTGACTAGAGAAATCTAGAAATGCTGCTCCAGCAATATTGGGTTAAAAAAGGACTAACCCAAACGTTGGTTTAAATTAACTCAGTAAATGGTTATATTTTACTTTATGCATGAACCTAGTGTTTTATAGTGTTGCCTACATAGGCAGCTTAAAAGGTTTTGGAGCTGTAGTGTCTTTTACTCACTTTATTATTACTCACTTATATTATCATAATGTGGTAATATTAAGTCAGAGCATAAGCCTGCAGTTGCTGAGCTGTTCGAAGGAATAGTGATTTAGGCGTTGCAGGCACTACATGAAGGTATGTGTGTTAGAAGATGACAGGATTCAATTTGTTTGGTGATGACTTTCTGGTCATTTCAGAAGGACTGCTGGTGGAATGATGCTGGTCGGTCATTGTACTGACACGACTGACACAAAGTAAACGATAAAACCTGTGGCTGAGTGGTTAGAGCATGGCATTAGTGACACCAAGGTTATGGGTTGGAGGGGATTGCACATAGTCAGAAACAAATGTATAGCACAATGCAATGTAAGTCGCTTTGGAAAGGCTTTCAGGTACCTTTCACGCTTGCAGTTTAGTTGTTATGTTAAATTGTTAATGTATAAGCTGTCAGGTGCGCACCAGGGTACCGAACCCTGAGCATGCGCTTTAACCGATTACAATGTATTTACTTTATTTACTAAAACACATGTAAGAGATGACAGCGTTGGTAACTTACCTTGGATTTGAGCAAGAGCGCGCCTGCATTATTTTGTGCATTGTGAGTGGAATCAGAAAGCAAATACATGGTAATATGATGTTTCCAGATTCAAAAATAGTCCCGATAAATAGTCTGCTTGCAAGCAGCAGAAAGCCCTGAAAGCGAACATATAGTAAGACCAAGTGTTGTTTACTCCGGGCTGCGCATAATAGCAACAAGTGAATAAAAAACACGATATATTGGCCCGTATTCTGTTAACTATCATGTGCCATGCACGTTCGTGTCGACGCAAGATGAATGCAAACCTACCAGAGTTCGATAGAATCAAGCTGAGACACCAAACAATCGCCATTTGGATACACACGTATCGAGACAGCAACTAGAACACTACAGTGTTTCCGCTACATTTCTGGTTGCTTAGCAACGACAAACACCGGGATGGCGCAAGCTCCAGTTTGAAACAACTACATGCAAAATATGAACGGCCCCTATAATGACCTCGGTGGATCTTTACTCATTGTGGAGTAACTCCCTGAAATATTACAGATGACATGATGAGCTAACTGCTGCAAGGTACCCGCTGCAGTTGTTTCATTGCACGTGTTGTTGTGTATTCAACTTGTGAATTGGTTATTAAGTAACTCTTATTCTTCGTAAATGTTGCATTGACCAAAACCTGTATTACAAAGACATTTGATGTGTGGGCAAGCACCAACATTGCAACATTCACATGTGTGAGTGATGATGTAGAAGTTTATTGGACTAGAACAAAACCATCAGAAGAAAGTATGATCCCATATATAATCGACTTGAACGAATATAAATACAAGCACAGTAAACGGTCATGAAAGTAAATGCATTTTTACTCAAAACAAAACAAATTATTGTTACAAAATATTGCAAGCAGGCCTCAACACCTCACTTTTAAGGGTGCTAGAAATGGTGCTATGTTTTATTTAAAGGTGATACAACAAGTTTTACTTGGAGTCTGCAAGAGTCTCATTATTCATGTTTCAGAAGATATCCGATTTGTTTTAAGCAGCAAAACACTTGCTGTGAAACACGCAGGTCTCATTTAATGTCTGTGTTAAGTTATATTTTGAATGTTTTAGAAATGAAAAGAAAATCTGTTTTACTGTCACCTAATAGGTTGTGTTAACAACATCAACAATTATAACAATAATGGGACATCATAGTAGATGATCAAGCTTGGTCTGTTATTCATCACATAGACAAGAAGACAAATAAAACACACTTTTAAATGAAATAAGAAGTCAAGCCTAACTTTAAAGTTGTAGTCTTGCTTGAAAGATTGTAGTGGAATTCAATATCCAGCTGTTCATTTATAGTACTTTCCATTGTCTGCCTTAAGAAACCTTTAATCTATCCGATCAAATATACAAATATTTTCAGAACAGGGTGCGGGTCTGTGTCAGGTCTAGTAAACATCATGTAAAAGCTTTAGGATGAGTTACAGCATCACGTGTAGCAACAGCAACACATGTTGAGTTGTATTAATGGTCATAGTGGAGGGGATTACATTTCTTAAAAACCCTCCATCAATATCTCTCTTCCAGGCACATTTCTGTGCTTTATCCACTTATCTTTTCTTTCCATCCACACGTCCATGAAATGTTAATACCCGTCCCATGACGCACATAAATCTAAATGAGCTGTCTGACATACCCGCCGTATATAAGAAACCCATCTCGGGATAGGAGATCAGCGGGGCCATATCGCTCTATGGGTTACTCTCTCACGAACCCTTTCCATAAACCGTTTAGCAAACATTTTTGATCACTCATCCATCTTCCAGGTGAAATGAGGAGCGTTGATTTCACCGTTGATTACCTCTGGGGTTATGTGTGATTTGTTAATGTTGAGTAAATAGCATGTGCCGTCTGACAAAATAATAACTAAGGGATTTTCAGGGCAATGCAAATAGAGGGATAATTTCTACAGGGAGGCAATATAATAGGATAAGCCACAGCTACTGAAGATGAAATAAACCTCTTAACTCGGAAAAAAAGTGGAGAGGCTTTCTCTGGAGACTCTCAAGGTCACAGTGAATCGATCGGAGCAAAGGTGACTTCATACATCAATGCAGATTTTGACATTTACAAAGTACAAAGAGCGTATAGAGAATGCATTTTAACAGTCGTGACATTTGCTTTACTTTAGGACTTTACATTGGACATCAAGTGGTGACCCAACACATTAAAATTGTATATACAGTAATACAAAGGTAAGAAGTTATATTAGCTTAAATTGCATAGGCACAAAAATACATTTATGAAGAATACATGACAATTGATATTTTTTTATGTTTCTACACGATACAAGCATTCCAAACAAATACGAGTTAGAAATACAGTTGAATCCTTAAAGGCATAGTTCCCTACTTCATTCATTCCTACTATGGAAAGTCAATGGGAGCCTTTTTTTGGGTGAACTATTCCTTTGAAGCTTTGGCATTAACAACAAATAATATGCACGTGTACATACGTAGTTAGTTTCATTTTATTATTTGTATCTTAATATTTTTTCCACTGCCGTCCCATGAAAACAGATCTGCAACCCGTTTTCAGGGCACAATTCGACCGTTGAGAGCCACAGATTCAACGTCTCACAGAAATAATCAAATTCGGCAAATACTTCTTGGTGACTTTCTCTCCAACAAAATGGCATACTGACTAACCAGCACACATCGACAAATTTGCACGCCATCTCATTCCCCTGGTGGGTACCCAGGCACCGCTAAGAGCCGCTTTCCTCTCAAAGTTTCAGTTGCAGTGACAAGGCAACCCAAAGCCTGCTGGGCACAGGGCCTACACCAATGAGCGTCGCATCCGATTCCACACAAAGATAATACCAACAAGTTGTCAACAGGGGATATTTACACGTTTGCTCAAACATAATTCAAATTCCCGAATGTCCTTGGAGGGAAAACAGTGTATCCGGGGGGGGGGGGGGGGGTGGAGGACACAGGATGTAACATAATTCAGCAAAAGACTTTGTAGATTTTCAGTATTTCAGGTCACCGGGATAAAAGCATGTGAAATGCAGATAGGCTCGGTCGCAGTGAATATCTCAGCCCTGTTAAAAAGACCAGCATTTCTGTTCACCAGCATATGTTGTGTTTTTTTATGTGGCATATTGTCGAATACAGATGGTAACTTATAATATTTATTTAATTTGCAAGTTACGATAGTGTGCGGGAGTTTCTTATCTGCTTTAACTAAATAAAACCCAATTTTCCTTTTGATGTGGGACAACCTTTTCAATTTCTGGTCTAAAATATTTAGGACTGCAGGACCCCAGGGGGAAGATCTGTGGAGGAGATGCAGTCATACCCTGCTTTTGTGTGCAAACAGTTTATCACGAATAAATTGATTGCCTGTCATGCTTATCTGTAATGTATTTGTAAAGACATACTTATTTTGAAGTGAGCTATTATTGAAACTATTATTATTATTAATGTCTGCTATGAAGAAAAGCGATGTTTTGTACGAGGGATAAGTCAAAGCAGGAATGCCATGGATTTATCTTTATATGACTAGATGAAATGGTGCACATAATCCAACCTGACATTAGCCCTCCTGGAAGAAAAACTTCCAATGATATGTTCATACTGTACAGTTATACAGCACGTATTACAATAAGGCAACCCAAAGCTTGGATGGATATGCAGTAAATACATCCATGTCTCCACCCAAGCTTTGGGGAAGAGAGTTTAGTTTTTGTTTATTCATACGATTTATAAGAGATAAGCCCTCTCTCTCTCTCTCTCTCTCTCTCTCTCTCTATTATTTATTTATATGTTTATCTTTGTTGTGTTACTAAAGGACATATGTACTGTATATTTGTTTATCACCCGAATGGATGGACAGTATGATAGACAGACAAACAGATAAACAGATAGATGCCTTGTAAGCAAAAATAAAAAAATGAACATTAAATGCAATCATTTTGAAGGATAGACCTACAAGAAACATAAGTATAATCTCAAGCAATTATTTTCAACCTTGCACTATGTCCAGTATAGCACACAGTTCACAGCTACAGCTGCCGTCAGACATGTGGGTATTAAAGGTGGAATGGATGATTTGGTAAAGTGCTAACATTAGCCTGCTAGCACTGAAATCACCAGAAGCTCTTGGATCAATTCCAATAAAATCATGTCTCATTCACCTCATAATGTCTCATAATCAAAACCCATCAAAATCGAATCATAACATGTACTGTACCAACTTATCCAGAAGTTACAATGGAATCATCTTTGAAATACTTGAATCCCGAAATTTCGGGAATTGATGAACATGTTTATTAGAAGAGGGCTATGATATTTTTGTTGATGTAGTGTTTCTTTACAGTGGTTGAAGTGAAATGACATCACACTGACATGAGCTCAACGGATAAATCATTTTTGAAAATCAATTTTCAACACCGATTTTTAATTTTCTTGACGAATGGCTGATTTTTTATTTATTTTACAACAAAAAAAGATGTAAGGGTAATAAAATGAAATGTACATCTTTATTTTAGTCTCTGATCACAGAATTTAGAAAAGAACAGCACAAATTTCTTCACCAATGAACTTTCATGATGGAAAAACATCCTCTACTTAACAATTGTTCAACTAACTGAGGAGAGCAGGCTTTTGCTTTTCTATATTCACGCAAATCGATTTCCTTTTCCAATTGCCCAAAACTACCAGCGATTTGGCTAAATCATTGCAACTTATCCAGATGTTTTTTTCAGGTAAAAGTGTTGCCGTGATACAGTAGCATCTTTCGTTGTTTTCGTGTCTGCTTTGTAATACATGAGGTAACGCTGGCTGTTAAGATGACAACATCACCGACTGTCACAGGCAGAGGTGAACCGTGCCCTGGCAGTGATAACAGCCTTTCATCGCTCTTCTCCCCGACTTCTCATTTCACCCGTTTGTAAACGGAAGCTGTCGATTATGAAAGCAGTCAGCTTGTGTGTTAAATTTCATTAATCAGACCTCACAACGGCTCGGATTCAGCCAGTCTAGTTTCTCTGTTAATAAGCGGTAAGAAACTTGTGACCGCAATGCAAGAACAAGCAAAACCAGATCAAGCGACTCGGGGAGACAGCGAACACACGCTAACACAACTACAGTGTGCTGACAGCTGTGCGCAACCCTGTCAATGCTATACAACAATTTTAGCGTGAACATACAGTACAGTTTTGTTACCATACTGTACCGATAAATAAGCTACCTTTTGATATTAATTAAGTATGGGGTTCATATTTAAGTATTAGCAAACATGACATGAGGGGACATGATGCTCAGGCAAAATAGCACCAATGAAGACTTTAGTTTTCAGACTTCAGAGTTTTGACTTTAGGATTAATATTTATTTGATCGATTTTAGGATTGTTGTTTTTATGAGTTTGTTTGATGAGTTTTCATGTGTCAAATGCACAAAATCAATTGATATATTATACACAAAAAAAAATGTTGTTGGATTAACACCCATTTCCACACAATTTAAATGATTTATTCAAATTTAAGATTTACTTGTCCGCACAATTCAGCCAATTTAAGTTCATCCATTTATTTTGTGTAATTTCAGCTGAATGAAATAAGCCAATTTAATTTGAATTCTTCAGTGACGTAAGCAAACAAACAACCCCAACAATAATTATTTTAGTGTATATCGTATTTCAAGAGCAGTTTGATATGAATGTTTATATGGCGTGCAGCCAAATTTTCCTTACTCTTACCCCTTTATTCCCCCAACTTTACATATTGTTCCCCTTTACTTACAGATATGTACTAAAGAGGTACATTATTGTTACAAGTTGTAACGCTGTAAATCCTGTTTAGCAGCGAAACAGGGATGAAGGGGTTAACAAGGACTTTAATAATAAATAACAAAACAAACACCCACAATGGGGACAAACACTAAATAAACTAGAATACAAAACAGAAAACAAACACTTCCCACATGGGGGGCAAAAACAAACTACTAACTTAACACAACCAAGAACAAGGGAACTAGGAACTCTAACATTCAAGGAATACGACATGCACAGGCAAGGTAACACGTACAACGAACCAGCACAAGACAATAGACAAGAGGGCATTAAATAGGGAGACTAACAAAGGAGATAACAATGGGCAGGAGTGGGTAATGAGACACAGGAGGAAAGCAATACTAGGAACGAGAGGGGCGGGGCCAATGACGAGACTGGAGAGAACACATATTATGTCCTGATTGACAATAATATGTTTCTCTCCACATAAAACACGTGGGTCTGTCATGATTCTGCCCCTAGACCAGAAAACCAAGACAAGATTAGGCAGAATCATGACAAAGGCCTCTTCAGCTGGGACTCGTTGTCCATGGGGAGGTTATGTCATTCCAAATTCTAATTTAATGATCAGATCTAGATGTATCGTCATCAAAACAACAATGTGAAAGACTGACAGCAAGACACATGCAAATCGGTTATATCTATATAAATGACTGGATTAAACGCTAAACCAACGGAGGGGGTGAAGTCACCGGAAGCAATTGCGCCAAACTGAAAGAGAGCGCCATTGACTTACGGGCAAAATCTAAATTAACCAGTTTTTCATGGCATACCTTCATGGCAGTGTGGTAGCTTTAGTGTGATGACGATCGAGATATCGATATTTATCTTTCATTTTTGGGTGATGAACCCAAACACAATTGTTGATTTTAATCACCTCTACTGTATCTCTCATTTTAACCCCGCTCTGTCCAGCTCCAGATCACATGATATACAGCAATGAGTCTCTCTTAGCACCCCCTCTCTTACCTGCTCCTCATTATAAGGCGTCTGCGCTCTGCTACCCGAGGTAGTAGCGGTCAGCCCTGCCAGACTCGCCTCAGGCCAAAACAGGGCCTGCTGGGGTGAGGAACGCTTTCAGAATAGAATATGCTGCCCACTCCGCCCATAATGCGTGGTCATGCCAGGACTTCTGAGCGTTCCTCAGAACAAAAGGAGTGTAATATAGATTCCGTATGGAATTGTGAGTCTAAATTTAGCTCGAGGCTTTCCACTGGGAGGATAGGTCATTTTGTTTATGCAGTGAAAAGTAGAATGCACTTTGTGGAGTCTAGATGTGCTTTTAAATGCTGCCAAATGAATTTTAGGCTGCCGCAATGTTTTAATTATCAGAGGCAGAGTATTCAGATCATTCCAAGACCTGCTGTGTTTTAACAACAAAATAATGTGTATTCGTGTTTCAGTGTGTTCTTAGTGGCTTCAGGGACACAATGGTCACAGAAAAAATGGGACGATTTTTGATGTCGAAGATAAAATCTTAAAGATAAAGACATGTTGTTAACATAAATGTTTCTCTTGCCTAAACTAAATATGCAATCTCTATAAAAAAAAATTTATTTTTTATTTTTTTTTAAAAACTGCACGTGTGATAACATCACTCAGCTTCTGTTTTGGGCAAGAAGAATTATTATTTACTTAGCACACATATCTACTGTCACAGTTCATCTGCAGATTGTCGCAGAAACAGAAATACAGCCCAGAGGCCTGTGTACACAAACGCCATGACTGTCGTGCTTCCTAAGCAACTGCATTGCTGTGATTGTGGTATGATGAAACAAACACAGAACAGTATTGGTAATAAAAAAACAAGGCAAGGATTATTTGCTGTTTATGTTTCAGATGAGAATTACTGCATATAACAGAAATCACAACCATTGACGGAATCCCACATATAGCTGATATAGTGTGTCTCCTCTTGTGGTCATGCTCTGACTGAATTTTAAATGCTCAAGTTCTCCTTTGTGAGGAAAATAGCCAATAACTGCCATATCAAGGTCAAACACACCACAAAGCATGCACAAAGACAACTGTGAAAAAACAGTGCAAAGAAAGAGAGAGCAAAAGAAAGTCTGAATTGAAAGTGTAAATTTGAAGAACGTTCGGTCATTCGGAAGGCCTCCCTAAGTGCAGTGAAATCTTTAAAGTCAACAGCCAATCAAAATTAACACTATTTACTTTCTTTAGATAACTTCAAAAAATCTTATTGTGAGCCATTCAACCGTACATGCTAATCCAATAGAGAGAAATATTTGTATTTCTAATCTTTTGTTTAAATGTAATAACTTGCTGCATGCATGAAATAATGTTCAGTTTACTTTTATGCCATTTTCAAACCCATTCGTGGCATTTTTAAGAAATAATGGATGAATAAAAATAATTCAGTGGCTTAGTAAATATCACTAAAATAAACAGCTTTATTAACTCAATAAAATCTTTTAAAATCATTGAAATGACAAGAAAAGTTCTGGCATGAAACTCTAGATGGCACAGTCCTGAAGTCTAAACCAATCTGACAAAATAATTGCAAAACGGTGAAGCTGATTGGTTCCCTCAGTATCAGCAGCCAATGAGCTTGCCGCTCTACGTTTAAAAATTGGTTGGTGTTTGTTGTAGCTCAGTGGTAAGAGCATGGCGTTAACAATGGCAAGGCCGTGGGTTTGATCCCATACTTAGAAACACATTTATAGGACAATGCAATGTATGTCGATTTGGATAAAAGCGTCTGCCAAATGCATAAATGTAAATGTTGTTGCAGCGCTCGCATTTCAGAAACACTCCTCCTTCCCCAGCTCCACCTGCATAGATCTGCTACAAGGTGATCACGTAAGGTATGGGGGTTTATTCATATGTTACATGTCCAGCAGCAGATGTTCAAACTGATTTTTTTCAGTGGGACATTAAAAATCCAACCGCTAATTTCTATAAAATGTACAGTCAACATAAGTTTATTTATAGATAAAAGTATTTAATTAATAAATTAGATTTTTAATATCGATTAATATTGTAAGAACCACAACAGTGCACAGCCACAAGAACAATATGCAAGTGAAAAACGGATATGTTTAAAAAACAGCCGAGAATGAAATCACAACGTACACTTGGCAACACACGTGCCTCTCGGGATTCGGAACCACAGCCTTGTGGACTCAAGGCATGTGTTTTAGTAGGTCAAGCTACTCAGTTAACTAAGTGCCTGCCGAGGACACCTTTAAGAGCTTCAAGCATCGACACAGGCCAATCCCAGAAGGGGCTGAAATGACACAGTAGAGAATAAGTAACAGAAATACAGTGAACAGGAGAAACAGATGTCAATAGTGAAAAAGGAAATTTTCAAAATTCAAAATGGCGGACAGGCCGTTCATTCAATCCCATCCAATCCCCAGAACCATAATCATACGATCCGGCACGACACAAGGAATCCGTAGACACAGAGATCTATATTTTCTGACAAACATTTCATAAGTAAAGAGAACAAATTACCATTTTTCAAATCTCGCAAACCATTGATGGAGCTGTTCCCAAATTTGGCACAGATCTCCAGTCCGATGTGTGGAAGTTTCGTACAGACAGATCGAAGAATGGCCGAGATAAAGCATCAGATCCTTTTTTGGGTCGATATGATTAAGTTCAGAACATCATAACCTTTGTTTTGACGAGAAGGTCATACAATTCTGTTGGGTAATTTAATTCTGATTCTCAAAAAGATCATCTGAGCCAATTTTCATAACAATCAATCACAATTTCTAGGACTAGAAACAAAAAATCTCAATACTGTACTTTTCAAGATGGCCTCTACTGTTAATTACATTTTATTCACAATTTTCATTGTTGCAAAGCAGCTTTAAATACATCATAATAAGAAATTGAATAAAAATTACACTAGTGGAAAATTTAAAGACAATATACGGCATTAAAATAGATAGTCGGTTATTGCAAGTTATTCTCAGTGCAATGTACACTGATGTCAGTGGATTATTAGAAACTATAAATTTCAGGACAGGGAGCATAACATTTCAATATACCAAACAATTAGCAATAATACCAAAACGTACGGAAAGACAAACTGCATGACTGCCCATTTTTCCGTCAATTTACGGAAGAAAATGTTACTATTAACATCTAATTTTCCTAACTGGCAGGTACCCATACGTCTGCAAGATCTCAGCTACCCAATTAGAGAACACATCTGTTCCATTAGGGAATCTAGACGTCATCCATCAAACGTGTCATTTTCATCTCACCTCCACATTTTACGTATACAAGCTCCACATTACGCTCAACCAGATTGGCAATTTGCTTCAACCTAGTTTTAGCACAATCCTATAATGGAGGAAGGTTGGAAACGTGAGAGGTTTCTTCAGCCATAAAGTTGATTTGATTCGTAAAAATCCTGCTTTTAAACTTGATTGTTTTGAATGACTTTTATTTAAATCAATGAATTTAAATGAATCCATATTAATTTTGAAAATTCGTTTTTTTGTGCTGTCAGTTAAATTTTTGTCATAATGAAATGCTAAATAAGTTGGTTTCCTGAATAAACTGTTTTCAAGATAAAAAAAGACATTTCAAGATCAAAATGACATGATAGACATCCGTAGACAGATTGTTACAAAAGTAAAACAATATTCTCACATGCAGATAAATTCCTTTGTAAATATATAAAAACAAACAGAAATGAGATTATTAATACAGAAACAATACAGAATGCATATAGAATTACATTAAAAGGCATTTCATTTGTCTCTCCTCAAACAAAAAATCTGAGAAATACGAGACTCCATCTGGTCTCATTGTTTAGGAATGTATGCATTCAATTGACTTCTTCTGTGATTGGTTTTGTCGTAGGCCCCTGATCTCATTGAAGAGACTTGTTTATTTGGCAGACAGCAAGGATAAACAGGGAGTCTGATGTGTTTCTCACCCACCGTTACTTCTTAATCTAAATGGAGATTCATTTTGGTGTCACATGTTCGTTGTTGAACCCGCAGAGCAGACGTGTCTCTTCTGAGATTAGGTGTCATTTGAATGAACCAGCAGAAGAGCTTTACACAGCATCTTTTCAAGTTGTTTTTCAAGTTACAGTTTGTGCGTGAACTCAATGTGTTTGGTTCCTCGGCTCATTTTATTCAACATAATACATTTTGCAGAGTAAGTGTAACTCAATCTAAACCTTTCATTTGGGTGAGCGACCTGTAACCGTCTAAAAAAGAAAAAAGTATTGAAAAACAGACAAAGCAACAACAACGCAGCGACGATATTGAAAACAAAGGCATGAATCAAAAACCACGAACTTCAATTTAATTTCACAGTGTCTGTTCCTTTAAATCATCATCATGTTGTTACCTGTCAAGTGGCTAAATTGCTGAAATTTTCTTGATTCATTTTCCCTGTCAAACTTGATGTACAACGGTGGATAGATTGGACAGGTGGACAATGTTTACAAAATCATAAAAGCAGCCCTCGTGTTCTAGGCTTTTCAGATCAGTAGACACTGAACGCTGTTTTGAAGTTGATACTTAGTTTAAAGATAGCTTGAAACATGTCAGGTGTACACAAAACCTTTTTGGACCTATTTGAACGAAAAAAGCATTATTATTTACTCACACTAATGACATTACAGATCTTCCTTTGTTCAGCTGGACAAAAATACATATTTTAAATAAATATCCACTTTTTATTTCCACACAAAGCTGTAACAAGCTGAGACTAAAACAGGGGCATAAATTGACAATTGAGAATGTTGGTGTGTATTGCTCCTTTAAGCCACATGGAAAATATTATTGCAGTTGATAAGTTAATATATCCAAGTGAACAACAAACCAAACCAACAACAAAAACTTTTTATAAAAGTGCAAAGTACTCATTTTAAGCAACAGAAAAAAAATGTATTGAGTTTTATTTCCCAAAACCAAAATAATGCAGTAGTTCTTACTGTTAGTAACTATGGATAAAAAAAGTCATTTTAAAAACTTTTAGCTATACAAAATGCTTATTAGATTGTTCTTTAATAGAGTTGATTGCATGAATTATGTATGACATTGAAAATACATCAAATATGTAACTGTTGCAATATAAAATGAATGAATGAATACACATGTCTATGCATAAGCAAGGTTTTCCAGTGCCAGGTACAAAGGAAAATCATCTTACATAAGACACAAGTAACAGAGATTTACGTCATTCAGATTTACTTTCCATCCGATAGTTTGAATGAATAATCTGAGATTTGTTTTCCATTAGAGAACAAGCCCTGTCTAATTCCACACTATTAATGGTAAGCCATTAGCATACATCACACGTATTCATTTCACACTTTTACGGTAATCGAAATCCCCAGCAAGACAAATCATCAGGATTTCGATAAAACGCCTCGAGTATGGGCTTTTCAGTTTTTAGAAAGTGTCTGATGGGATCAGTATTGGTTTGGAGTCGCCTGTCTGAAGATACTTTCGGAATAGACAACCTAGAGATCAGTAGCGTGGGATCGTTCTCTTTTGGCTTTGAGTGCCATTATGGAAAAAGCCGTTTTGACCGCATCTCATTTTCATCCCAGAGGTTTGTTTGGCATCCTATTTTCCATTTCTTTACAGGAACACATCTTCTGAATAGAAGAGTAAAACACACAAGATTGAGTTTCAAGGCATCCTCCTATGAGCTGCGTGCTATATTGGAGAATGAAATGGTTTATTTTTGGAAACGTCTTTTTGCCATGACCAGTCGGTTATGGATAGTGGATTTTTACAGTTCATCAATATTATCTTCCATTGTGAACGTAAATCCATGTAGTTGGAGCGATGCTTATTTTAGAAGCAGACAAAAGGAACCTTTTTACAGAAAAACTGAATGCACTGTTATCTCTTAAAGGCACCAGGACACCTTAACAGATATATATATTGTTTGCAATGATGAATGTACATAAAAAGCACTTTTTTTGATTTTTTATCAGTGATATGTTATAGGCTGTAATGTGGCAGAAAAAAATCGTCTTTCTCTTTTTTAAGAAACATTGGTAGCAACCCTCCTGTTGTTATTTAAAAAGTTAATAAATGTCTCTGATGAACACAGAGAAAGCTATTTAGAAGAATGCTTGTAGTCCTGGACCACAATTGAATGCTTTATACATTTCTATGTTCTGTTGAATAGAAAAGAAGATATTTTGAAGTATGTAGGAAAGCAAACAGTTCTGTTTTTTTACTACTACTACCTTCTATGGTAATCAATGATGGCCAATAAGTGTTTGCTAACAAGCATTCTTCCAAACAATGAGAGATTTTTCTTTGGGTGAACTGTACCTTTAAGAAAGCCTCCCCACCCCCAACAACATAATAAAAATACGCCTGCCAATAGAACATATAAAATAGTAAAAAGCCCAGCAAGCAATGCTAATAGACCCTCTTGTCATCAAAAAATAAGGAGCACAACATAATGAAAACTAATAAAAAATGTTTTCTTAATGTAATGTCTCATTTTATAAAGGTCTCCAGTATACAGCAGGGACTTCAAGTGCTCTATCTAGGAATCCAGACAAGCCAAAAAAGGCAAGGTTTGAAAAATGTAAGCCACCAATCCTTTCTCCAACCAGCTAAATTCAAAACCCATCCGCAGATAAGAGGCACTGAACATCTTGGAAAGTGTCTGGAAGTCTCAGCCCTCTGTGTATTCCTTCAGGCTTGACCAACAGTGCAATATAGTTAAATATCAGAACCAGAGTTCCCTTTCATCCCCAAACTATTAGTAACTCTCTCAACTAAAGCACGCGTTTAGAACTTAATGATTCACTTCGTTGGCTGCCGTATCTTTTTCAAACGCTAACTTTTCTGCAAAAACATTTTCTCTCTCTCTCTCTCTCTCTCTCTCTCTCTCTCTCTAAATTTGTTGTGTGCAACCTGCGAAATCTACAATATTGATTGTATTTAAGAATTTCAGTAAAGTAACAAAATTCTGTCCACATTTCATGACATGTGGACAGAATTTTGTTACTTTACTTTTATTGTTTGAAATTCATCTTACTGTAAATACAAAACCGAAAATAGATTTAATTTTGTGAATAAAAAAGCAATAAAAAAGTATTTTTCCACTGAAGTCTGAGCAATTTACAAAACCGAAATCATTTCTTAATGATGTTTGGCTTCTTGATGTTATTCCATGGGAGTCTGGTTCCTCTCAAGGTATCTCTCTCTCTCTCCTCCACCTTGCAGAGATTCTTCCTTGCCACAGTCGCTTTTGGCTGCCCACTTGAGGCTTGAAGACATTACAGCATAATTCTATGTGAAGTCGCTTTGAAACATGGATCATGAAACGCATTGCACAAATAAAAAAGACACAAATAAAACCGCAGATGGACAAAGCTGCGCATCTTAATAATGAAGCAAACTTATCAAGCTTGAAACATTTAGCAGCAAATATTGATCCCGATTAGCAGATGTTTGCTCCGGCGTGCCAAGATGTCCTCGCTGTTGTTTTAACAAGGATTCAGACAGCCCGAGCAGTCAGGCTTCAGGGACCAGAGGCGCGCATAATATGCAGCGTGAATCCAAGATGAATTCGAATAAGAAGGAAACCAGAAACCTGCAATGCGGTAGAAATCAGTTCTCTCCTTCGCCGGTCTATCCTCATGTATGCACAACAGGGAGTCTGTTAAAGATCGCGTATCACAGATTTTTTCTGTCAATCTCGTATTAATCTTGAGTGCCTATACTGTAGTTTTGCATACGTTTTATCTTCGAAGAGTATTTAGTTTGATCAAATTTATAAAAGAGAGATACAGCTGTACGATTATTTCTGAAAAAACACCAGCTGCTAGAGGTGGGACAGGTGGGAAAAGTGGGATGGAACTACAGCACGAGCATGTAACACATCATCATATTAATCCCTTTGCGTTTTGAACATTATGCACGTACAAACCGATTGCCAAAAAAATACGTACGACTACACTGCGTGCAGTTCATGTCTGGCATCTTTTAGCACTGGAACCGTGCCATCTATAAGTTTCAAATGATCTCCAATCCAGCGTTATATCCAATGTTTAAATAACATCATCACAGAAATGCCGTGAACAAACAGACAAAACTTCATTATCGCAAAAGTAACAAGCCCTTGACGCAGCGCAAATAACCTTGCGTTAAGTGGATCTCCCTCATTGGTTGGATCATGGGCGGGCTCTTCCGCCTTCGCCTTGCTGTGCTTTTGGCCGATTAAAGGAATAGGATCCCTGTGACGACAGAGGGTTCCGAAATTAGAGAAAACTTTCTGGAACCAGTTGGAGAGTGCTAGGGGAGTGTATCAAGTACAGAAATACTACGTCATACGTCTAACTCGTTGACCATGTTAAGCATGAGAAGCAGGCATGTTTAACAGTGTAAAGAAGTCAGAATGCATGACATAGCATGATACCCGATCATTAGTTAGTATAATGACTATACAAGAGTCCTATAGTATTCGCGTCCCTTATGAGGGTGTGTATTCTCGGAGGTAATCCTGTCAGGTGTGATAACATGTGGAACATCACGCTGACACATGCAAAGGTAATTACGGCCTACTTGCCATTTTGAATATGAACAATGTTAGATCAAAGGGGAAGTGGAAAATTCTGATGAAACAGGTTCAGAGGTTTGCATTGTTGGCCGTGAAGAGCCGATGGAGAGTGAATTTCAATTAACAACCTGACGTGGCCATTAAGAAATTCCTCTCTTCAATGGATAGGTGCGAGATTAAGGTGTATTTGGAAAAGAACCGACAAGGCCATAAAAATGACATTCACCTGCTGTTTTGCCACAATCTTTGTGCCAGCACTCCAATGAGTGTTATGACTGCGAAGATAATCCGCCAAATTCATGAATATGGAACACCTTAGTCATGACATTTTTTAAGTTGTTTGTGCTTTGTGCGCTATCGTAGCTGAGCTAATTTACATGTCATTTCATGGGGAAATAGATTTAAATCTGGATTTGCTTCTGTAATAATAAGGTCTTGACAGGTATTTCCGTTGATGAAATTATCCAGTTCTTCCCCGGATACATTTTGTTCCCGCAAGCCACTCTGCGCCTGATGCTTTGTCTTTACTTTTGCTAAAAGCCAAAAATATTGTCTGTCTGAAGGATTACAGACTGCAACAAATGAGTCAATGTCTGTTTTGGGAACATTCCTGCTATAGAATACACAATGCCACCGTCATTTAAGTTATAGTATGTTGGATAACATAACTTTCAATTTAAAAACAGAAATATATTAGTGGAGATTAGTTATGTCACATTAAATGAAGATTACGTAAGCTTTAAATCATTAAACTATAGTTTTGTTGCCATGGCAAAAAAATTGCAAAGTCCCTGACCCGAAGTTAACTGCGTGCTTGTGTTTGTTTATTGATCTATATAATATAACCTCTGGGCCACATAACATTTATGTTATTGCTGTTGAGACGGTTTTTCTTCATTTATCTATTGATAATCTTTTGAAAAAAAACATGTTTTTGAATAGTTCCTAAGTAGAGGAACATCAAACTGCAGAAAGTTATTTATTTTTGGTGCACTGTTGAAAATTGCTGCCTGCCAAAATGCTTAATTATAATCGGATTAGCAATACAGGTATTTCAACATACTAGTTTTTATTTTGTCCAGCTACAAGTTGCTTTAACGTATAAAACAATTTTTTTGATGAGTTACTGTAAAAATATATGTTGCCACAACGTATTCATTAAATAATATTTACAGTGTAGGACAGCAACAGAACAAACATGAATACATTTTAGCAATTCTGTTATGTTTGTGATGTTTTTGCTATATCTAATTCTACTAATTTATAAAATTAATGAAATCAATATTATAAATGCATTTAGGCTATAGATACAATTGATGAGTTCATCTGCAAAAACAGGCAACTCGTGATATTTGTGTGAATCATGTAATATTTATTTAATAAAACAATTTGCAAATAAACTATTCAACATATTCAAATAACCTTTTAAACATTTATGTCACATAAGAGTAACTTACTCTTTTGTTCAATTTTGTTCATTTAACCAGTAACCAGTTGGCTCAGATGACACAGTGAAATCCATGTACAATGTTTTTGTAATGGAATAAACTAGGGTGACCATACGTGCCATTCTTTCTGGACACGTCCTGACCAGGATTTCGGGTGCGATCTCAGGAGGTTGCATTTGTCTACCGCATATGCCTTCAAGTTTTATTTCAGAAAAGCAACCGTTATATTTCGAGGTAAGAATTAAACAACTGAAATATGAGAACCTCGATGACGTACGCGGTGGACAAATGCGACCTCCAGAGCCCCCGAATCCTGGCCAGCATGTGTCCTGGAAAAATGGCACGTATGGTCAACCCCATGTTACACAACCCAACACTTTGCAAATCACAAGAGTAGACGCCACATGAGATTTCAGCAAAAGTAACAGACTTTACAAACAAGTACTGACCTTGGGTATATACATAAACTATTAATGTGAATGAGAAACAGGTGTGACAGGAAACAGGAAGTTTGAATTTACGTGAGAAAGCCCTCTTGTGGTGGGAAGTAAAAAGGACCCTATAACTTATAGCATTACTATAAACAAGTGCTTGAGCTTTTCCAGAACATCTTATACTTCATTAAAATGATTAATTTTAAGTTATACCTTCTAAATCTGTAATAAAATTTAATTTACCAGTTTTTTTCTTCCTCTCTTTGAACTCCAAACCACAGACTACAGGTGAATTTCTTTTAAATCATATCTCTATTTCAACATTTATTCCAATTGATTTAATTCAGATTCACCGGTTCTGTGTAAAAAATGCAGATTGCTTACAGGATAGGATCTAAAGCCTTTCAAATTGTCTTCAATGTATCTGTCATAGACAATGTCGCATTCATACATCAATTCTTTGTTTATAGCTTTGATTCTGAAGCGACCCTTTCTGCCAGCGGGCATTCACTAACTAAACATTGTTTCTTTGTCTCACCTGCCAGATAAACAATGCGCAATTATTCCAAAAAGAGAGATTGGCATTAAACAAGTAAACTTAAAACACACGACTTCTCAATGGATGTGATCAACACCTGTTACTAGTGCTGCCAGATAAATGCCATTCAGACAGCAACAAAGCCTATCGCTTTGTCATGGCCAGTGCTAGGGCTCAGAGCAACAGCCGTAGTGTCCACACATTGGGCATGCAGATGGGCTCATTGAAAGGCTGGAAATCAAAAAACATATTTGTCTTAAAATTAAATGATTTGTGTTTCATGCTGTTCTGCTAACAGTCCGTAAATTGTGGTCAGAGAGCAACTTTTTAATATTAAATTTGTATTTCATTAAATGCTGTTGAATATTCGTTTGTATTTATAATGTATGTGTGTGTGTGTGTGTTTGTGCATGTAAAACAAATGTGTAAAACTAAAATTCATGTATATAAGAAAAATATTTCAAATATATTCATAGTTATTCATAATATTCATTATATATATGTAAGTATTTGTGATATATGGGCCATTCTACACAATTCGTGCAAACTGCTGTCCCACATAAACTACACAATTAAAAAGAGGGTGGAGTTAAAATTTTCAGTCACCCATGACAAGGACTCCATCTGCGGCCAGTTCCAGTTCTGATAAGAACCCACCAAATTTAATTAAATCTGTGTGGTGCCCTGGAGGCCTATATACAATAGCCAGAATAAATAAATACAAATTCCTTACTTTTAGGTGTTGATACATGAAGTAGACTTCTGGCAAATGCTAAAAGAGTTATTGTAAAGTACAGCAACACCTCCCCCTCTGCCTTTTAGGCGAGGCTCATGTTTATAATAATAATCTTGGGGGACAGACTCATTTAAAGTAATATAATCATCTGGCTTTAGCCATGTTTTTGTCAGACAGAGCATGTCTATTTTATGAGCTGTTATCATATCGTTAAAAAAAAGTGCTTTATTAGAGAGAGATCTAATATTTATCAATCCAAGTCGTAACTATTGATTAGCTTTATTTTGTACTTTGTATTTTAACTTTAATTAAATTACCTTTTGAGAGATTTACGCATTATTTAATGTTTGCTAATCTGGGGGATAGACACATTTTGTGTTTTCTGCGATGTGAGACAACAAGCAGATCGTTGGTTTTGCCATTCTGTCTGCTTCCTGACATGGTCCCCAGTGAGTCAAGTTTTAGCATTAAGACTATGTCCAATATTTCTTGATAGGAGGAGAGCACCAGCCCAGTAGGGATGGAGACCGTCACTCAACAGGTCAGGTCTGCCCTCAACACTCTTCCAGTTATTTACTAAATATCATTCTGCGGGCACCACTCAGACAACCAGTCATTTAGTGATGATATTCTGCTATGTATCTCATCACCACTGTAAGCAGGGAGGGGGCCAGAGAATATTACAGTGTCAGACATCGTGCTTGTGAGCTCACACACCTCTTTAATATTATCTTTTGTGATCTCCGATTGAAAAAGTCGAACATCATTTGTGCCAATGTGAATAACAATCTTACAGAATTTACGATTAGCCTTAGCCAGCACATTTTAATATGAATTGATGTCAGTTCCAACTTACAAAGGTTGCACGATGAATCGTTGTATATACGCTCAAAAAGAGAAATAGTTAGCACACAAGACAATTAGAAGGCAAGATGATATTCCACAGTGTAAACAGAAAGCAAGCTAGCAGGCTAATGACGTCAAGTAAACTGTCAATTTTGGTTTAAGATCTTAAAGTAAATAACCAGGACAGGGTTATTGAGATATCAGAATAAGTTAGCAACGACAGTGATGTTCATTTGACAAATCTTTTTCCAAGCACTGCTCGTATGATCTTTGTACTGGGCTGCATAGAAATGGCCGAACTGATTCTTGATTTCTGGGGCATTTTCTGGAGAAATACTTCTGCAAAGTTGACTGTGCCTGTGACATTGTATCTTTCTCACATTGCACTACTCTGACTGGATATAACGTTTTGTGCATTATTATGCAGTATTATCTGCTTGAGTTCATTCCCAGTTATGCTACCCGTTTCTCAAATACATTGTATTTCTGTTATTTCTTCTCTATGCTTTCGTTTAAGCCCCTTCGTGGATTGGCCCATGTCAATGTTTGATGCTCTGAAAGCTCTCCTCTGGATCCTGGGTCTAACACGTCAACTGAGTGGAATAACCAGATACACTGCAAACTTCTGGTCCAAGAGGTGTAGGGTTTCGAATCTTGTGTAATGCATTTGTATACAAATTGATGTTCTTGCTTTCATTCTCACTTCTGATGTCAGTTTCTCCTGTACACTGTATTTCTGTTACTTTTGCTCTACATTGCTCTTTCAGCCCCTTTGGGGATTGGCCTATATTGATGCTTGAAGCTCTGAAAGCTGTCCTTGGCATGCAGGTTGCACTACGTCAACCAGAGTGGCTCAACCAGATAACGCATACCTCGTGACCGAAAGGTGGCGGGTTTGAATCTATATATAGAGTGTACATTGTGATGTCTTTGTTGCCTTTTATTTAAAGCATCCATTTTTCACAAACATATTCTTGTGACTGAGTTGACATAGCTGCAACGTTGGTTATCGTTACATATTGCTATTAACACCTTTATCAGCTTTGCTCCGCAGCCCGGTTGTGGGATGTCGGCTCAGTGGTGAGACTCGCAAAGTCACTAACTGTTGTCAGCTCAGTGGTGAGATGTGCACTAAGAAGTCACTAAGTCTTGGGGGTCAGCGGTTCGAATTCAGCTGTATCCCACATATTCTGTGCTTGTTTGTTTGCCTTTTTTGCTCTCGTTGCTCTGTGCTGGCATGGTTCCGCGCTACGTGTGCGGGGCCTTAGCCCCGTATCGCTGCTTGCAGCTATATTGTTATATAAGCAATATAAAAAATATAAACAATATGTCTTTGTAGACTTTCTGAGTCTCGAGTAGATCAGTGTGCAGTGTTAGCCATACTCCTGTTCATTTTTAAGTATTCAACTGGCTCTACGCACCTGCAGCACAAGGATTCTACTTTTCCTATTTTGAGCGCTACAATATCCTCTCAAGTTCTACAGCTATTTTGTTAAAATTGTAACTGTTATTGATTCACACGTGGAACTTTTTTTGAATAGCAAAACAATATTTTAAAAGAAGATTTAAACAAAATCTTAATATGTAAATATAATCCTTCTTATGAAATTATATATTATTGTGTATTGGTATTGACAAAATTTGGAGAGAGGAATAATATTCCAAGATTTTATAAAATTACAATATGAAAAATTTACTGCACAATTACTAGAAATGTGTAAATTTTTTCCAATTCTGTAGAATAGCCCATATACTGTACAGGTATTTGTGTGAATTTATATAAATATACACGAAACACACACACGCTTATTCTATAAACACAAATATCTATTTTGTATTTCAGAGCAATAATTTTATGTACATGTACTGTGCGATACAATGGGATTGTGCCCTTTTTAAAGATGTAATAAATACATCATCACCATGTTCACATTTTAAAGTTAAAAAAATGTAAACTGTTAAGAGATAAAAATTACATTCAGCACATTGAGGCAGCTACACCACAACAATCCTCGCAGAGAAATCGCTTACATGTGTTAAACTACTTTAGTCATTGGCATGGGTTTTCAAATTGCATAAGAGGAAAGATATTTGCATACATTATTGTACACACTATAATGTTGTTTGCTTTGCTGTATCACAACAGGGTCAATGAAAGCGTTTTCTAATCAAGATGAAGTCTCATTTAACCCTGAACGAAGAGCTTTTAATTCTACGGTTACTGTGAACTGGCTGACCTCGATTAGCAGCAAATTTAACAAAAGACTTGAGTACAGTCACGTATTTCACTGCAGTCAACATTAGACTGTGATTACCTTTATAATGTGATTGTTGTTGTTCTGTGCTTAAACACGGAGCACATAAACACAGTGTTATGCCTCTTGCTGTCTGATTTAGGTTGTGTATCGTGCAGCAAGCGAGCGAGAAGAGATAAATGAGAATTGTATAGATCGTATTTAGAATAGTAATGGTCTCTGTCATACATTCAGGGTTGTTTTGACCAGAAGTAGCCCATATACCTCAACATGCCAGAAAAGAAGAAAAAAAACCCCTGAAAATTAATTTCACCGAGGCATTTATTAATTTTAATTTATTTTTGCATTCTGAAAGAAAAGTTCGAAGCCTCAAGGCTTAAGCTCTTCAGCTAAAGTGTATTATTCTGGATTCTGTGTAATGTTAGAGTATCTTGCAATTAAAAATAATATTTCTTTATAAAATCATAGTCCTGTGAAAAATGAGTTGTGAAATGCTGACTTCTTAACCAGTTTGAAAAGTTATACTGTTTGCATTGAGATTCCATACTGTATAACTGTGTGGTGTATGTATAGAAATAGCTCATTCTAAGGTAATAAAAACATAACGCTTCATTATATAAGTTCTTTATACACCTCTGAAGCCATACAGTTAGGTCCATAAATATTTGGACTGAAGCACATTCTTTTTTATTTTATAGTGTATTGAAGTGTATTCGAGTTACAGTTTTACAACGGATATTGCCTTAAAATGCATACTAAATTAGCTTTATTTGGAGTGCATTTACATTTATCCTCTCCATGATAAATAAAAACACCTTCACAACGTCCAGACAAGTGTAGAAATTAATCTTTTGTTACAACACTAAAAAACCACAAGGACCCAGTGCCTGAGGAAGTCATGCATGGAAATGGAATCACACTGCCTGAACACTATTTAAGTGAAGATGTTGTCTGCTCATATCATGAGATATTCCAAGCCTTCTCCTTTTTCCTTGTATTCCCTTTATTGTTTTGATTGACAAACATTAACACATTTACCTCTTGGTGAGTGTTCATCACTTGTCTGGGGACGGTAAAGGTGTTTTTCTTCATCATGGAGAGGATAATGTCATCATCCACCACATTTATCTCATATGGACCCAGGATTTCTTTTGCTCAGCGGTGTGTTGTTCTTTTCTCAGAATATACCAAATTGTTGATTGGACCGATCTTAATGTTCCTGGCATCTTTCTGACGGATTTGTTATGTTTTTGAAATCTAGCTATGGTCTGTTTCACGTGGATGGAGATCTCCCTGACCCCAGCTTCCAAATGCAAACAACACACGTAGAATCAACTCCAGACCGTTACCATGCTTCATTCATAAAGAAATTATTTAAGGAAAAGCCCATATCTGTGAATAAAACCGCTTTTGATTCAACTGTCCGATTACTATTGGTCCCTCAAAAAAGGGGGAGGGGCTTCATATTAAAGAGTTGTAGTTCCAAGCGCCTTCATCTAATCAAATAAAGTGTGCACTTTAAGACCATATCCTTTATAAAACTCTGTATGAAAAATATGTAACTCGATTGCATTTTGATACACAGCTAAAATAAAAATAATTTACCTCTGTCCAAATATTTTTGGACCTTACTATAGTTATGTGTATTAAATTGCATTTCTGTCGATGGATCTTCCGGAAAACTACACACACTGAACCTTTAGGTAAAATGACCCATGTGCTGTAGGATAAAATAATAGTGTATTGATTTAAAATTATTAGTTCTTTGTTTAAGCTGTATACGTCTGAGATGACATAAGGGTGAGTAAGTTATGAGAGATAGTTTTGGATGAATTATTCTGTAAAGATAACTGGTATTAAGTGTGAAGAAGTCTGCTGGCCTATTTCACACTGTCTAATCTGCTGGGCCGAGTTTCTGAATGCTGAATTGAATAAAACATTGTCTGTACAAGTTTAGTTCCAAGATTTTCACTATACATTTTTCTTTGTGGGATTTCAAACCATTCTTTAATAAATTGTCAAAGGCAAACCAAACTAACCAGATGAATGAATCGCTATACACATTTTAATTTGACGTAAAAACGATTTGAAACCTGGGTAGGAAATTAATGTACAAGACTGTGTATTTAAAATGTCATAAAATTATCAAATTTGTTCCATGCACATTATTAAAATCAATAGTTCATGTTTATCAGAAAATACTAAATATGTTTTTTAAGTTGCTTGATGGTGTTGGTTCTGTTGTTTTGGTTCTGTGGTTGGTTTTGTGGAAGTAGGCGGGTTCTGATGGGTTTCCATTGTAACCATGGCTTTCCTACTGTTTAAACCTCTTCATCCTCAGGAAATATGGGTAGTGTAGTCTTGTATTCAATTATTTAACATGATTTTAAAATATGCATTTGAAGACAACAGGAACTTCTAGGAGCTACTACAGAAGCATCGCTTATCAAGCTCAGAGCTCAGGAATGTCTTTTATACATCATACATTTATCATCAACACCTAAGAATTGATCTTCTTGAAAGTTTGAGGAAATTAATGGTTTTTACTTAAACTGTTTTGCCATTGACATGTCAAAACACGTCATTGTGTGACATTGTATGAACATTTTTGTAAGAGCAACAACAATCCTATTCGTTATTATGCGTCTCCACTACGCAAACTCCTACAATACTGTATATAATTCATTTGACATGTCGAGGCCAGGGGCTACAAGACACCCTGGGGGTCTGGGTTGTCTCTACCTGTGATTAGCTCATCCGATTAGATGACTTACAAGGACCATTGGCACGGTTCTTTCCTCCCGTATGAATCGGTGGGTCTTATCGACAGCATTATCCGTACGATTAGCATGCAGATCCGCTCTCCGCTGTGATTAGAAGGTAGGAGTCAAATGATTTAATTTGAAAGTGCGGCCTGAAAATTAAATTCACTGGTAGGATTACACCCAAGGACCTTATCCGTCACTTAAGCACACACGTGTCTCTCTCAGCCAAACTGGAGCCCGGTGACTCAAGGGGACTGTGCAGAGCCGCACATTTTTGCTAATTGACTTGATTTTAACTATATCCCTTCTAGGGAATGAGAATGGGAGAATATCCTGAAGCAAATTGGTGCATATGTGCTTTGAAGTAAACAGATGGGTTAAAATGTCAGAGCGTGACAGCATACTGCTGTTATCAGACTCAAGGTGTGCATACTGAATAGAATTCGTCTCTTCACACTCAGCAGAGGACGGATCAGCCTGGCATGATGTTCCTCCTGATACCTCCGCACAAGCCACATTTAACATTATGCACTAGACAGAGCATGAAATGAATTATGAGTTAGGTAGACATGTGCAAAACCATTCGTTTTTGACTAGCGTGATCGACCCATACAAAAACCCCTGTATAATTAATTTGACAGTGTCAACCGGCCTCTGGTTAGACATATACGGAAAAAAGGTTCAAGTACAGCTCGACAAAAGGGGAATTTCTGTAAATAATAATTAAAAGTCCTTTTAAGGAAATCTCTGAAGTGCAAGCTTAGAAATATTGTGTGTGCATCGCCAGTTAATGTGTTGAGCTTGATCCACTGATGTCCAGGAGCGAAGAATAAGCATCAGACAGAAAAGGTTCATTCAAAAACACTCGGAAACATACAAGTGGCTTCTCCATAACAGCAGGAACATTGCTCACAATAGGGGATTTCGAGTCCAGCCGTGATTGTATTTCACTGCTCAATGCGGCGAAGCTTTAAATAAGCGGAATTAAGAGACGAAACGTCACGTAGAGGGTTTTACTGCATTAACTGTGAGCACAATAGAGCACAGCATGTAAAACTCTCTCATAAATGCCGTGTCTCCATTATTTAAGTAGATATTTCTTCTAAGTTTAAACTAACACAATCTCATGGGAATTCGTAACAATTTTACAAGGTGGCTAATTTGCATGAATTAATTTGATCGTATTCGTACGTTTTAGTATAATTTGTTTTCGAGTCAGTGACTTTAGTATTGTTTTTTATAATCATTGTTTTTGTACAGTTCACGAATTAGCCACCTCATAAAAGGTTGGTTCAAATTTATTATAGCCAACGTCACCTTGAGGTTGCCAGTACCATGCTTGCTTCCTCTTCCTCTAGATATTTTTGCTTTGGTCTTTAATTGAACTATAAACCATTGGTTCTTGGTCTGACTTTTTAGGAAAATATATATATTTTTTGTCAATGTATACATTTTCTTAATGTTCAAACAAATTTGTGGCAAGCAGGGTGGGACGAGAGCCGTGAGGGATAGGTGCGAGGCCGGTCACGTGAGTGATAACGTCTCGATTACTGATGGAGGGAACGAGACGTTGTGTTGAGAGACCGACTGAAGGGGAACGAGTGTCAGCTGTGCGTGCACCGGTCTCACATCTCTGACGGAGGAGCTCAGGAAGCATAAGAGAGGAGCGACAGGAGTGTATGACGAAAGAGGACCAGGCCCGGACATGTGTTAAGTTTGTGTTTATGTTTTGTGGCCAGCAGTCTACCGTGAAGTTGCTGCCGGTCCTTTACTTCCGTGTTGCTGTTTATTTGAGTTGATTAAAGTTTGTTTTTCCTTCCTTCCCTACATCTACGAACTATGTTACATTGATCATCTTGATCTCTATTTAAGGTGGCTTATTCATATGAATTTGTACGTTGTGAATCATGCACAAACGTGCGACTACTGAAAAAAAGAATACTAAAGCGCCACCCCTAACGTCACTGGAGCAAAACCAAATGCTATCGTATGATTAGCCAAAATTAGCCTCATCATACGTTTTACAAGATTGTGTTGGATTGACACATTGTGATTGACTGAACCCATATTGTGTCTTATTGTCTTTTACTTTGTGGACATTTCCAATTTTCTTTTGGCCGAAACTATGCATGATTTTTGCATTTCGCATTTAGTCACCCCTGTTGTAAACCTCCCTATCATAACAGAGCCCTGACACATTTGCTATCAGATACATTGAATTATTCCTGTGAACTTTATACTTTAGAAATGAACTGCCTCTAAAAATCTCATTCTGTGAAAGAATTGTACAGGTTGAGAACGACACCAGTGTGAGTGTAATCATTGTGTGAACAATCACTTCTACAAGATTTACAGGTAAACAACAATTGTCTCATCACTTTCATTATGCTGAATGATTTCTGCCATTTGTTTTGTTTGTTTTTATACCATAAGATCAGGACAGATGTGGTAATCTAATTCAAAAGTCTTACTGCTTTTAGACAAACAACAAACAAAAAATCCTCTGCATATAAACACATGGATCGCTCTGTTGGATGAGTGTAGGGTGAAATTCACCCCGGTTTAATGTCAACATTACACAGCACTGCGCTCATTAAAATCCCCCATCTACCCCAACAGCAGTGCTCAGAGCAGAACGTCTAGACACAACTTCACAAGTTGTGATGGGATCCAGGATTTGCTTTGCAGAAGTTCATAAAAAAATGGTTGCGTTGGCATTGTTATTTTGCAGCTCTGAGAATATTTATTCAGTAAGGAGGAAAAAGGGTGATGGATTTTTTTTAAGTAGTTCATTTCTAAGTTCACCGCACCTCGACACAGTTCCTCTCTTATTTAGATGCTCTGAGCTTGCTGGTGATCCTCGCTTCCAAATCGAAATTACGTGACATTTCATTATCCCAGGAGAGAAGTCTCGCTTGTATGAAAACAAACCTACCTGAGATTCTTTGCACTCATTTCCAGCTGACGTTCCTTGCATTGTTCGATCAAAGGCTTCGCTTGGATTCTCTTGCGCAGGTCTTGATGCCCCACCCAATCAACGCTGTATTTTCCAAGATCCTGTCGAGGGTGGCATCATTTTCTGTGTCTCCTGAGCGGAGTGCCTTCTTTACAAAGCAGTTGTTTTCTGCCCTATCGGCCAGTTCTCCTTGAATTTGAATGTCATTCTTCAAAGGCTTCCTTTGTATATTGCCAAGAACATTTTATTAGCCCTCACTTCCAATTTCTGCATCAATCTGTCCACCAAGGTTGCATTATTTCTTTTCATTAAATGATTTGAAATTCTGAATGAAGGACGTTGAAGTGGTGTCCTAGATATCCATCACAACCAGGGTTCTAAATTAACTTTTTTGATCACCAGCCAATGTGGCTGGTAACTTTCTATAGTTACCAGCCAATCAGAATTTCCACTAGCCAATTTTTTTCGGGTGAAAATATGAGTAACACTGAATGCATTTGATCATTTTATTAACAATTTTGGCATGAAAAATACATATAAAGTACAATACATACAACAAAATATACACAGAAAGTGCATACATTTCAAGTTTGGGATTTATCTACAGTATCTATCTTTATATCTATCTACAGTATCTATCTTTATATCTTTCTATCTATCTTTCTGTCTTTCTATCTGTCTATATCTATCTACAGTATCTATCTTTATATCTTTCTATCTATCTTTCTATCTGTCTTTATATCTGTCTTTATATATATATATGCAGTTTTAATCCTTAGGCTCTCCTGATGACTTCGGGCACTCTCATGGTCCTTTACTGCCTCGACTTTAAAATTAGTAGTTCCTACCACGAAATTGTTCGTTTTGTTTTTTTCTTTCGCGTACATGCGGCAATCCTGACAAAACATGACGACATTTTCGTGATCAAACACAAGCCATTCACGACCCGTCAGCCATTTGGCATTAAATTTTATTTTCTTCGTTTCTCTGTTGATATCCTCATCCCCTGCCTCGTTCCTCTTCTCGCCCCCAGAAGTCTGTCCCAACCACCGCCTCATTTAGTTTAGCTAATCTTAACTTTATACTTTACTTTGCTAGCTAGCTAGCTAGCTAGCTATCTAGCTAAACTCCGTCTTATTTCAGTCTGCTCCCTGCTCTGGCTCCGTTCGTTTCCATGGTTTCTCGCGCTGGTTTCACTACAAACTGCGCGCAGCCAATGGGCGTATGAAACGTCACCACGTAGCATTACGAAACAGTGTTCTTGGGAAATGTAGGAAGTACTGTCAGGTGGATAAATGCATAGGATAAATGACCGAGAACAGAGCCTTATGTATCATGCATGTAATGCCTCATGCATCACCGGCCAAACTGGCTAGTAAGTTTTTATTAACACCCGCCAAAATGAATTTTTACCCGCATTTGGCGGGTTGGCGGGTGTTAATTTAGAACCCTGATCACAACATGTATTTTTCACACATTATTTAAAGGATTAGTGCACTGAAAAATCCCAATTCTCTCAATTATCACTCTCATGCCATCCCAGATGTATGTGACTTCCTTCAGTAAAAATATTTTCTTTAATAAAAAGTAAATATGCACATATATATTGATCATAGATTTAATCCAAGTGACTCCAGTAGGTTTATATTCTACATTAAAGGTGTATTGTCATGCAAACCACCTTGTTTTTCAAAACTGGAACCAAAACAATCACATCAATATCTTCAAATCTCATTTGTACTTACGCTTTGTGATGAAACATCATTTTTTATTTGCCAATGAATTTAGCCCTCTTACAGTTTGGAAGGTCATCTGCAAATAACTCATTCCCTGTCAATGTATTCCTTTTTGGGAGCACGCATCCATTACGTATATGAAAATAATGGTAAAGCAACCAGCGTCCGCTATGTAAATATTTTTGGCAAACACAAGAAAACATGATCTTAATCACCCAATCAGAACAGATAAAGAGCCCCATCAGTGTGTACATAATTGGAATGGGAGCAGTTCATGAGGAGCGTGCTTACTTAGCGTTTCAACCTCTGTGACTTGAAGACAGAACAGGATGCACCGGGGAGGCACACGCTGAATTATTCACGTGTTTATAATCGCTTAAACTTCACATGGCGACCGAGTCTGTGGGGAGAGTCAGACTCAGCGTAGGAGAGAAAAGAAATATTTCAGGGGGTTTGTAACCTCTAGTTTCTTTTGTTCATTTTTTTAAACTAACGCTGAACTATGATTTTATGTGTATGCTACGTATATCAAGTAAATGTAGGTGAAGATGTGGGGTTGACTTCATACTTTACACTATATGATGTTATTTTTTTATAGAAATTGTTTATAGCCACATGTCTTAAAGGCACAGTTCACCCAAAATTAGTATTAATTGTTTATCCGCTTTAGTTTAATTCCAAACCTTTCTTTCTTCTCCAGAACACAAAAGAAATAACATTTGACCCTATTTTATGAACATAAACCACTGAGACTTTAGCAAAATGTATTCTTCAAGGAACAGTTCGCCCAAACTTAAAGATGGCCATCATTTACTCACCCTCGAGTTACAGATCTGTATACATGTATTTGTTTTAATAAACACAGAGAAATATATTTGGAAGAATGTTTGGAACAAAAATGTTTTGTCCTCCATTGACTATTGTAAGGGAACCCAAAAGTTCCCCAGAACTATTTGCTTCGCTACATTCTTCAAAATATCTTCTTTTGCATTTCAATAAGTCTCCAAACTTTATGGACGGCTTATGTATGTAATTCTGCCAATAATGTTTTAAAAATTTTTTACACCTATATAAATAAAAAAATGTTACACATTATTAAAGATTGATTCCTAATAATATAGTAAGTACGTTACTTAAAAGTATGAATTGTCATAGCTTGTCTAGTATTCCTAGACGTTTAACCTTGGGAAACACCTCCAAGCTCGTTCAGTGTTGTTCAACAGATTATTTTGCTTTGACACTATAGTGTAGGTGAAAATGGCGTTTACAAATGATCTCACACACATCTACATTATGTGATGTAATTATGTGCGAGAAAAGAAATAATGCATTGAGCGTTATTATATAACCAATAAAAAGAAAACAAACAAAGCTGTTTTATAATTGGTGCACAGGCAAGTGAAAGGCACTTTTCGTTAAAAAACGTTAAAAGACTTTTGACATTTGATTTTCTCTGTTGCAGACTAGCAGGAGCTTCCGATTACTCTGTTGCACTACAATAAATGAAACGTTGTTGTTCTGACTCAGATGGTTAGATGACTTGTGCATCTTTTGTAGATATTCCTTCTTTAATTCATGTTGGAATTGTATTTTTAGAGAACAGTTTCTGTATTCATTCTCTTAAGAATACCCAAGGATGTTTGTATGTAAGATGGTTTTGTGGTTTTCCAGTTGTTGAACAACCTAACTATTTTCAAGAGCACATGTCACGTGCATCCATGGGCACAGGTCTGTATTTTACTTAACCCAAGTCTGTTATTTTATTTCCTCAAACCGCCCTTGCCGTACAATAACAAACCAAGAAGCCATTCTATTTAACATCTTCACTGGGGGGACTGCCCTTATGAGGGAGTAGAGAGAACATTACTTCGTGCCTGTGTGCTTTCTTCCTGTAAGGAATATCTCTTCCACACAAGTAACCATTACCGTGATGGGCAGGCCAACTGGGAAGAGCTCCAGGTGCCCTCCATTAGCAAACGAAGGCCGAATCAGAGCAAACAATTGGACGTTTTCTTCATGATGAAAGGAAGACAGGGATGAAATATTACAGATGTGATTCTGGGGATGTTTTAGGGTCAAAGGAAACGTTTCTAAAAAAGACAGCCTTTGAATGAATAAGATGTTTACAGATGGAAAACGTCCTTGACGGATTCTTTATATCTGGAATCTTGTGTATAACCTGTAAGGCTTCATTTAAATGTAACTAAAGTATATTTCATTGCGGTATTTGGAGAATGAATAAGGCAGCTTTCAGTAAAATGTTGCAAATATTTTTGTGGAATGCTTTAATTTGCAAGAGAAAACCTTAGCTTAGCTTCGAAGACGCCTCTATGATCGCTTGGACCGAGGCAGTTTAGACTGGTTAAATTGTACTTGAATCGATTATTTGTTGACGACTCTCCATATAGGATATTAATCCATATTAAGGTCCAATGTGTAATTTTTTGAGGATCTATTGACAGAAATTCATTATAATATGCATGTCTTCAGAGGTGTAAAAAGACCTTAGATAATGAAGAATTATGTTTTTATTATCTTAGTATATCTTAGAATTTCTATCTACGTGCATGGAATTCGCCATGTTGTTTCTACAGTATCCCTAAACAGACAAACTTTTCAACAGAGTACGCTTCATAAATACATTATCTCCTGCAAAAAGATTAAAAACGCGATGACATCTTAGTTCTGTGTCAGCCACAGTAGAGCTTCAAAGGAAGGGGTGAGCTGTGGATTGAGCCATTGGTTGCAATTCATATCCGCACCACTAGATGCCGCTAAATTTCACGCACTAGACCATTAAGCATTTTTATAATGAAATCATGACTTTATTTGTTAATGTCTCAGTCAACAGCTCAAGTTGGCCTAAAACCTTGACGTTCATTAAGATGGAGCAGAGATTATAAAAATGAAATGTTGTGATTATTTTCAAGCCTGTGGGTCACATCTGGTGGCGGTGGGGGAAATTAATCCAACACACAAATTCATGAGCAGTTAACCCAAAACGACTTTTGTAAATAAATAGAATAGTGTTGGGAGAATTGCTGGCTGATGAAGTTGGCAGTGCATGTACTTGTGGTCATTGGCAGGGGATGCTGATGCCCACTCATGGCATGCAGGTGTGTCGGAGTGAGAATGCTGGAGGATGCAGGGCAGCATGTGGGGTGGTCAGGGGATTATATGGGCCAATTAATTTGCCTCCTGTACAATAAGAGAGAAAAATGTACTATTTAATACATTTAAATATTTGGCAAACATGTTGATCGAAAGTAACTTACAGTGCATTCAAGCTATATAGTATATGCAGTAAAATTTGTATAGTGTGCAAAATATACATACAAGAAATAGAGCTCTGTGATATTCCTGAAATAATGTGTATAACCATTAACGCATGATCCCATCAGCCCCTTTCAGACAGCGCAGTAAATTGGGCGGCAGTGTTCTCAATGAATGTTGGGGGCTTTTAGGGTTGTGACCCCACTTTAAAACCACTCACAATGCTCTTTACATACATATCCCATCAGTTTAACCCTGATTTATATTCACACAGTGTTTGTGATTCACAGCATGAGGTTTGTAGGTGATTGCAAATCGTGCGGGGATGCCGGGTAAAGTGGCGCTTAACCTTGCTAAGGATTTCTAATGTTCCCTAATGTGGCCATTAATACATGTATTCAGTTTGACAACATGACTGATTCATTCTGTATTTTATGCTGTTTACTAAACTTCTGAACCCGGTCAGACAGCAATGCTCAGTGTAAAACTGTATAGGTAAATTAATGCAGTCTGATTATTTGTTTATAAATCTCACTTAGATGGGACTTTAGATGGGAACATCAAAAGTCAATAGCTGTTTTTTTTCTGAGATTAAATGGATTACATGTATTTATTGCAAGGAACGTCATTTTATTATAGCATTAAGAAATCATTACATTCAGACTTGCTTAGTAGGCATATCGTGTTGGCAAAATCTGTTTTGTGTTTGAGGTATCAGTGAGATAACACAATATTTACACAAAATGTAAACAAGGTCATTAGTTATACAGTGAACTATAACCATGCATACATTTACAGCATTTACTTATTTTGGTTGGCATTACCTCTACATATTTCTTCATACACTTACACATTTATCATATTTAGGTGAAATGAATGTGCATTATGTAAACAACAAGAGCGTATAGTGAATCAAAAGTTATGCAGGGATAATGCGATGATGTATTGTGTGCTTTTGTATAAATAATTGTTAACTGTTATTTTATACCATTACACCAAATAATGCATTTTGGTAAAATTTATGCAACAGTGTTTTGAAAACTCTTAACAATACAACGAAAATAATTTAAGATCCCGTTTAAGACAACCTGTGCAAAAATACCAGCTTCTCTCCAGTGAAAACACATCTTACCATTCAAACACGTCTTCTCCGCTCTGTCCCTTATCTTTCATCTCCCTTTATTCATGATCCAGCAAAAATCTTTCTCCACACCTGACGTTCTGAAGGAGAACAGGCAAGAATCCAACCCACAACAGCTTTGACTTTGTCAAAAATTTGTATCCAAGGATCCAAGTGTTAAATTCAAATCTGGCAGCACATCGATAAAAAGTCTCATTGGTTCCTCAAAGTCTTGCGATTGAAGGGATATTTCACCAGCAAATAAAAATGTTCCCCGTGTTTTACTCACTCTCAAGGCATCTTGACTGAATATGACATTCTTCTTGAATAATAATCTAGTCGGAGTTATAATACCACGCATCATTTTACTTCCAAGCGCTAGAATGGAAGTTAAAGGGCGTCGACTTTTTGAAGCTCCAAAAAGTGCATCCATCTATCAAAGAACTGCTCGACACCGCTGTGTGGTCTTAAGAAGAGTCTTATTTTTAATAGCGTATTATTCTTCAAGAAGAAAGTCATATTCAGTCAGTATGATTTTAGGGTGAGTAAAATGTGGAGAATTTATTTTTTGCTGGTAAAATATCCCTTTAAATATCAAACGCACACGAGAACCATATGTATCATATTTGAGATTTGAATCAAGTAGTTTTACATGTATAGGAGATATACAGTAACGCAATGTATTTTATGTTACCCGCTATTCATGTGCTTATCAATTCCTTACACGCTGATCAACAACCACAGGAGTTTAGCTTAAAGAACTATAAAGACAGTTGATGTGGGTAAGATAGTGTTGCTGAGTCAATTAAATGTAAATGTAAGAAACTCAGCTAGAGAGAACACATGACATTTAATTAGTTCTCTTAACTTTTTGTTTTGATCAGACCTGACAATGCTTCAGCACCTCAGGAGTCGGAGTCTGATGTGTTACCGCTGTGTTGCTTTAGGATATCGATTGACACTCTGCATAAAGTTTACGGCAGCACCTGTTCCTTCCGCAGCATGAAATCGACAGCCAATCCATTGGAGACCCGGTGTTTACTGCATGCCCCATGGCTACTCTGAGCTACAAGAACACACACACAGTATACACAAACAAACAGATACACACAATCAGAAACAAAACAAAACTGTGAAATTTGAAAATCAGGTAGGAATTGTATACACTGTAACAAAGATTTGCATGAAAGTATTCAAAGGACCGATTTCATTGGAGCTTTTACAGGTGACATGCGAGGAGTTCAAATGAATTTGATGTTATATCAGATGAAAGTGACTTCAAGTATTCAAACTGTTGGAAAAAAGTGCAAGAATAGGAGATGACAGGATACTCCAGCCATACTCAATTATGGATGATGGCCTTTAATCTTCACATCACTAATTGGAGAAGCTGCTTTCAAGTTCATCTTTACATACAGACACTTCATTTCATAGTGCACACAAACACCTCACTGACCCATAGCAGTTCAATCACAATAATGCATTCATTTCCTACCTGATTTTTTTATGCAGACATAAAACATTAACTTATATTTCCTCATTTTGCTTCTTTGTAGCGTTACATAAAGAGCAAGAATGAAGAGAGATCTCAAAGACTTAGATGGACATACATGAATTGATGCTATGCGGTGTAGCTTATGCAGTTCAGTAGCGCAGCATGTGCACAGCATAATTGATCTCTTTTTAAGTCCCATAATGCATTGCAATAAGTCAAGATGAATAAAGATGGGCGCTGTAAGCGTGATGTTGTCATCCAACAACATCTCACAGTTATTTGTATCTATTTTATGAAGTGGCTTATTCGGACGATCTTACTTTTTAAAATGATTAGCTTTTTTGCCAGTTGTTAAGTATGGTGGTGGGTGTCCAGAATCTTTTTTTTTCTATTAATTGCCTACGTCTTTGTATAATTCACATCATACAAATTCATACGAAATAAAACATCCCATAAGACTGTGTTGTTGGATGACACACTACGAAGTGCCCATTTTGTTGTATCTCGACTTCTATCTCGATTTGCAATGCATTATGGGATTGGGATGTTTTAAATTATGCTGTGCACATGCTGTGAACTGCATACACCATTTATAAAAAAAAGGAGATGTCTGTAAATTATATTCATCCGTGTGGAGCAATCCAAGTCAGTTAACTAGCCTACCCAATTCAATTCAGTCACATTTCAGTCATTTTCTTTTCGTATTTTTTTCTATATTAATTGGATTGATTTTACAATTTTACACCGTAGAATGTGTAGCAGATGTGAAAATATGGAAAAAAGAATCCTAGAATACAGTACAATTATAAAATAAATAGAACACATCATATTATAAAAATATGGTATTTTTGTAAATCTATCATAAGATGTTCATTGACAATATTATACAAACTACATATTAATTAATTTTACAAGTATATATCAAACTCTTCTTAATATGCACATAGCAATTTTATTTATATAAACAATTGTCTATATTGGATTCTTAGCTGGTTTTAGTCATTGTGCAACTTCTGCTTAAAAACATTTTATTAAGTACATTAAAAAACGTTCTCCTTACCTTTGCCCTGATTCATGAAAGTGATTTATAATTTGAGCTGCAGTTTCACAGATTTAACAGTTTACAGTTTTAGGATTCAAACAGAGATGGCGAAAGTGAGCAAAAAGTCACAAAGTGTATGTATGGGTGTGTAAAATTATCATAAGATATACATTACAGATGCTTAGTGTAAAAACGATGATCTGGATATATAATCGGACTGTTATATTCATAGCACAATGTGTGTATTTCTTAAATATGACTACATAGTAAATGCTAAATGTGCATATCCATACATGCCAAGTGCCAATGACATATCCATGTATTCACCTTATTTATAACAAATTACAAAGAGAATGTTTGGGAAAGCAATAAAGATTTGGGATTGAGAAGTGTTATATATAAACATGAAGACTGACGATCATGAGGAGGACTTTCTATCTAATGGAATAGGGCCAATTTGCCGTCTTAATTAAAGATCTGTGACATCTAAATCAAGAGATCTGCGCTGCGATTGGCTGATTGATGTTACTTTGTGCCTTCCCGTAGCGTTTAGCGCCAGCGCTGGGGAAACTCAACACAATAGTGAAGAACAGAGGAGTCACGACTCCAGCAGAACACTCACCACGCTCTCATTACAGGGAACCTCGGACACCCACACTGGGGGGTGATTATCCGGTTTTCTTCTTCCTCTCTTTCTTCAAACTCTTCTTAGAGCTTTTTCTTTCTATGAGAAGCCCTTGTCCTAGAAGCTCCCATGAAACACCCCTCCGTTTCAGTTCATCTCTTCTTACGAATCTCCATCTCTCTTGCTGTATCCTAGAGGGAGCAGTTAGTCAAGAAATACTGTGTTTTGATCTCGCACCCTTCTCGTGTACTGATTTTTACATTTCATGGGCGAGTACTGTATAGGGTAGCTATTCAAAAGATACGATAGCAAGATGTGCGAATTAATAATAGGAATTAGTCATGCTTTCTTTGACTTCGAATAGCTTTGGCCTGAATACAGGGTCCTGTGGGACGTAGTAGGCAGAAGGTACAGAGAGAAAGATCCCGGTCATGTAAATTGTGTTAATGTGCTTGCTGTGTACTAGTAAAAGCCACAAGCCTTTAAATCGTGCATGCATTTAAATCATTGGCAAATGAAATCACCAATTGTGATCCATTGAGATTTTGTAGTCTAGAAACCAAGAAAATGTAAATTTTATTGGACATATAATCTTACAACCGTTTCAACACAATAGCCAATTTCAGAACAGTTTAGAAAAATGTTGTTCATTTACAGTAATGGGACTAGGAAGGGTTAAGGGAGTAGTTCACCCAAAAAATTCAGATTCTTTCATCATTTATTCACCCTCTTGTATATTTAAAAGAATGCTGGTAACGAAATACTATTGGTCCCCATTCACTTCAACTGAATGAACACAAACCAATGCAAGTCAATAGAGACCGACAGTTTTCCTTTACCAACATTTTTCCAAAACAAATCTTTTCTGATAGTCATAAAGGTTTGAAATGACAACAGGGTGAGTTAATGATACCATAATGTTAATTTTTGGGTGAACATGCAATGCTTTCAAATGTAGAATACTGGGTGATAGTAAATGGATGCACGAAACAAGCACAGCCGTATCTCATTCAATAAGTTTCAGAAGAGAAACTTCCTCAGAACTGCAGCAATACTCTTCCTCAGAACTCTTGCACAAGCAAAAGGTCATTGTTCATGAATCAACAATAAGAAAGTAGAAATTTATTTCATGGAACAATAGTAAGGTGGACATCACTAAACTCTGACCGTAGAAAGTGAAATTGACTGCAGAAAGCCATTGTAAAAATATAACACTTTGGGGTTGAATTAACCCCTAATGTAATAATTTCAAACCATAGTCTGCCTCATTAGTATATAAATGACAACAAAATGATGCCGTCCTCGAGGCTAAAAGGATCTGGCTCTGTGGCTCATGAGCTTTTCAAAGCTGTGAGCTTTCCTGTAGCTCAGTGGTTAGTGCATGGTAATGGCAATGGCGATGGCAATGGCAAGGTCGTGGGTTCGACCCTAAGGGATTGTATACATTCTTAGAAACAAGAAAATGTATAGTATAATGAAATGTAAGTCGCTTTGGATAAAAGCATCTGCCAAATGCATAAATGTAAAAGAGAAGTTTTGGCCTAGAATGAGCTAATCGGCAAGTTTGTATGATTTGAGAAGTTTTAGGAAAGTGTCGCCGACTTGCTAAGTAGCTATATTCTTATATTGCTATTTTGAAACAAGAGGAAGTTTTGGTTTATGAGTCCTTCACTAGAAAGTAAGACGACATTAAATCAAAACACGAGAGTTGTTGTATTGACATTGGCCCTCTCGCCTAATGTGAGGTCAGACTGGATTCTCCATTAACAGTTCTCCTCGCAAATAAAAAGCTTTTCAAACCAAAACTTCATTCATCCATTATTTAAAGAAGGGAACATTTCAGAGATATATCCTTAAAAAATACAAGAGTTTGATTCTGCACAATGGCTTTGTTTTCAGTAATGAACTATCTTGGTTTCTCCTGCATTTGGTGAAAAAGAAATAAAAGTTTGATCATTTTATGAATGTAACAAACAGTATAAAATGCTTAAGAATTTCTAACTACATTTATTAAAGGTCTTCATTTCCTTCAAATGAGGAATTTTACTGATTGGGAAAATTGCTAAATTTAACTTAATCAGTATTAAGATCAACGAAAAATGCTAGTAAATGAGGAAGAGATCTGTTTGGGTACTGACATTCTTACAAATATCTTCCTTTGCGTTCCACAGCACAAATTATGACAGTATTTAAAGTTTTGGGTGAACTCTCCCTTTAAGGCTTTTGTTTGATCTATATAATTTACTGTACACAGTCAGTAGCAATTTTAAAATGCCTTCATTTTTATTCAAATAATAAAAGTTAAATCACATTAAAACTTCTCCAAATTACCACAAAGTTACAATGGTAATAGCGCATGAAAGGTCAACAATTAACAACAATATGAAAGATTTGTCACAGTTTTGTATATTATTATTCATGTTACAATGAGCAGCAGTGCTCACTTTGTAGCGTGCACTACAGAGTGCAGACTAATCGAACTAAAGGCATAACTACTCTAAAAGAACGCGAGCATGGGGAACAAGAATGTAAAACATCGCCCCCTGTAGGACTTAAATGATGCATCCTATAATACTTTTTTAAACCATTTCTCTTGGTCGGACTAATGTTTGGGAGTGGTGATGTAACAACAATTTATCAAGATTAAAATAGATTAATGGAGCAAATCCCCATGTAGGAAAAAATGAATTTGTGTACAAATTCAGCACTTGCAAAAGAAATTCTAAACATTTCACTAAAAATATATCTGGATATGATGAGGCCTTTTCTACAGATCGGTGAAGTTTATGACTTCTTTTCATTACCGTCTGGTGGGTCAGGTCAGGATTTATCCATCCATCCATCCATCCATCCATCCATGTCATCCAATCATCTTTAAAGATGACCCTGTTTGCAACCCCAGTGTTTTCCTCGGTTTGCATGCACACCATTTTATAATGTGAGCAAAGACAACATCCGTACTGTATGCCTTGTAATAGAAGACACTATCGCCTGCCGCCCGTGGTGCTGTGACAGACCCTAGAGAATCAGACTGCAGTCACATGAGCAGTCCGTCTCTTCTCCCTGGAGGTCCAATTACTGCTGGCTTTAGACCACTGGTCAGACTGGGAGGAGAGGCAGAGCACTCCGGCGCTCTGATTAGTCAAACACAGCCTGAGAATTACAACATGATAAAGAACACAACCATGATTTTAAACGATTTAAGTGCACGGGTGTTCCTTTAACTACAGACTTTTAATATGAAATAAGGAAGCTGGGTGAAGAAGAATATTGCATGTAATGGCCTGATTGACTGAAGATGTCATCATGAGGAGTGCTTGCGTGTGACTGTAGCTATGGAAACAATGATAAAATACAGTATCAGCTTTCTCCACGTGAAATCCGAAAACATTTTTATTTCTTTGTGCAAATACACAACCAAAAATAATCTGTATATTCAACATATTTTATTTATCATAAACGAAAACCTGAGCTTGTTTGTGATGATGTATTGTATATCACCACATTTGTCCATTGCCCGAAAGACTCGTGTGTTCAAATATTACTTCATGAACTTCAGGTGTAAAGGTCAGTACCTGTAGGCAGTGGTTCCTGAATGCGGTCCATCAGCTTTTCCGTCAGTCTGGCATATAGTGCCTAACATTCATCAACACTGTTTCAAAGGCCATGGCAGAACTCCTCACCGACTTCTAATGCACCCCGGAAGGACAGGACGATGCTCTCCGCAAGGCATTGCCGTGGAAAAGGTTGAATCTCGCCTCATCTTGCAGAGCTAGACCTTTATTTGTTGGCGTAAAGTCTGGAATACTTTGGAATTTATGCTTCTCGCCAAAATGAACCCAATTAGACTGACAGGTTGACATATTCAGAATTAACCCAACCACAGTTTTAATATCTAAAACTGTAATTTTGCAACAATAAAAAAAGCAATAACTTATTCAGATAATGGAATAGAAGCCTATGGAGAATGTAGAAGAAATGATTGGAAAACTTTAGACCTTGAAATTTAGTAATGATCATTCGCAGCAATTAAATGTTGAGATTGAGAAAGCTTTGAAGAGTTTCATTTGTGTGCTAGTGGAAAGTTTAACTGCCCTCATCCTTCTGGGAAAACGATTAAATCTATGAGTAACCAAAGCAATGCCCTCGGATTCTGAATGAACTGTTTGGATATTACATTTCAGTTCACATCTCACTTGCTTTTATATTTTGCATTCGCCATGTCTACACTCAGGGTTCGTTGTGGTTATTTTAGCAGCAAGCGGTTTTAAATTATTTAAAATGAAATGTTTTTTATGCTCAAAGGTACATTTTATTTCTCCCTGGAGTCGTCTGTCTTGCTTCCAGATGGCTTTTTCCTGGACCACCAGGGGTAACCAACCATACATTTACTAGAAACCATCTACAGGAAAACTTCCTCAAGGGAAACACACAAACGCTTTAGTCCATTCACACTTGAACACTCGGAAATTACATACGAAGCAAGTGCCTTTCAGTCAACAATACATGTTTGATCTATTGTTTGAGCAATCGTATCAAATATTAATGTCTGGAAATGATTACTTCAGCTGTTTTAACATAACACTCGCATTGACCCGCGTTGGGTCATAAAGGGACGAACCCCACTGCTGGTTTATTTTAACCCAAAATGATGGCTTGGTTTAACCCATGTTGGGCCAAATATAAACATTCTCTGGGTTAATTTAACTCAACAGTTTGTACATTTTTGACCCAACACAGCGTTGAAAACAACCCAACATCAGGACCAAGATTTTATATTGAACATGAAATCGCAACCCAACAATACGAAAATTAAATCGTCTCTCATTAGACAACCTGTAGATGTCAAAGTTTCAAGATATAAAACCCAGATATAAAACGTCTATAGTGCCTTTACACACCTAAAGAGTTTGGTGTTATTACAATATTGATTCTGTTTCATGTGAAAGAATGGAGGGGATTCCCTGTCTCCATCTCTCTCCTTCTCTCTCTCTCTCCAACCGAATTAAACTGGCATGATACAATAATGTCTTCTTGTCAGGCAGTTCACCCCCTTTGAATGGCAGCTATTAAATGTTCCGACATAAAATATCTGACTGCTGGAATTAAATCCTGCAATTTGGACCAATTATTTGTGAAAGAAAGGCACGTTGTATCACAATGTGTGTTCAATCGCTCACTTCAACATTTCTTTCCAGGTTGAACAATTTCATTCATTTACTTCCGACAGGTTTCTGTTTCCATCTATAGCCGATAAAATGTTAAGTGGGGTAGATTTACAGATTCAACTATATTCTATATTTAAAGGGTTACCTAAATATGAAAATGTATATGCAAACAACGACTCTTTTACTGCTATAGCACAACATTGTATACAAGATATTTATTGTCAAAATACACCAGATTGATGAATTTACCTTAAACATGTATCTATTTTTTTGTGTTGTAAATTAATTCTCGCAATGATTTGTGCAATATTTTGAAAACGCTTAAGACACATTATCTATAATATTGCTTTAAATGTATGTATTTGTACATACAGGACATGTTCCTGTGTGTTGTGCGCACTGTGCCCCCTTAAAAAAATGGGTGCATGACGCCCCTGCAGTGAGGCGTTGTTTGCAATTCGTTACCTCACCACTACATGCCACTAAATGTCGTACACCGGACCTTTAAATCAAACCAAAATAGTTAGCCACCATTTCGTTTTTGAAAGAATTGGTATTGATTAATAAAGATGACTTGTTAACACAGTAGATTTGAGATCTAGGGCAATCTCCTATGTCTCCCAAGGGGGCATACTTTACCTTTTAAAAATCAGGTTTAAAAGGCCATTCTCTGTATTTTTCTTCTTGAATGAGTTGAGTGCCTTTTCATCTGTCCCTCTCTGTTCTTGGTATTGATCATCAAACGGTATTAACATCCTTTGTCCACCTGGGGAATGAGAGGAAAAAGCAAAGCTAAGAACTTTGAGAATCAATGATATATGAATACGAGATGATCCAGCATCATAATCATACAAGGTCCCCCAAGTTCTGTATGGTCAAGTTTTTGACGTGGTAAACCGTTAACATTTCATGACAGGGTCCCAATGAAGAATATTAAGTTGTTAACATTTATGCAATTGGCAGATGCTTTTATCCAAAGCGACCTTTGGTGTATTCAGTTAAAACATGATATCAGACTTTGTTGTCCCAGGGAATCAAACCCATAACATTTGCGTCATAAATGCAATGCGGGGCTTTACAGCCCAATTTTGTGTAAATTTGCTTGATTTTATGCAATATACTGTTTAAGAGTGAACTTGCCAAAGTAATTTTTTGCAAACACAATTTAAAGGCAGTGTTTGCAGACATCTGGCTTCGGAGCGTACAAACAGAGACGCTTTTTAATAATGCCACAGTGTTTACAATTCAGTAAAATCAACTTAGGAAAGACTTAACCACAGCTGACTTTGCATATCAATCTGAAATAAAAAAAAGTGTTCAAGCATCAAAGTAAGTTTCATTCACAAAGCACAATTGTATTTCTGTCACACGTTGACCCAGTAAGTAAATTTACGCATTACATTCAGTGAACAGTTTACAGTTAGAAAGGATTTATGCACAATTCTGTCCCGAACCCATAGATCACGAATAAGTTAGACTGCGTCGATTTTTACACAGATTACAGTTTAACAAAGTAACATTTGTTGCCACAGTATGATCCTGAATCATTGCGACATCATTAACGACTCCTCCGGCACCTCGCCCCGGTATCAGGCTATAATTTGCTCTCTCTTTCTTTGCGGTGTACCCTGTACAATCGCCTTCTAACATCATCCGCACTACCCAGATAGATAAAATCTCTCCTCAATCATCTGCGAGCTTTCAGTGGCTAAAATGGCTCATTAATAGCTAAATGAATCACATAGGAAAGCTCTTGGCGTGCGCCCCCGTGCATCGCTATACGTCCACGTCAACTTTATTGATCCGGTTCCAGAGGGTTGATATACGGTACAGATCTAATTGTGTTCAGTGAAGAGTTTATGGCGTTTGCAAGGAGAGGCATCTATTAAAGGCTGCTTGGCTAGTAAGCCACGTGATGCCCGTCAACAAAGCCCTGATGTGAAATGGTGCTCCTGTCATTAAAAATAATAGCGACGGCAGAGCGGAACGTGGAAAACAGCCTTTGCGTTCTATGGAAATGTAATGAAAAGACAGACGGGGACAGAAACGAGAAAAAGGAGAGAAAAAATATGACAAGACACACCCACAACGTGCTAATTAGAAAGAGCTCAACTTTTTGTCACTAGCCGTACGGTGTTGTACACGGGATCTTTCATTCTCACTTTGTCTCTCCCAGAATGCACTGCAACTGGTAATGCATGACAGCACATTTCTGACACAAGGTGTCTGATAACTGAACAGTGTTAACTGTGTGAGGAAGTTACCATACCGGTTCATCACATATTTAAATCTGATCAATGTACTTTTAAGTAATATTGCTGTTTTTTAACAACAGAATAAATATGCGGTTGCTCTTTTGTAGCTCAGGAGATTTGATGTCGTCCTCAGATGTGTCGGTCTCAGGTGATTCTAAAATTGTTTCGGAGAAATGAAAATACTGAACAAATTAAAAAAGTCAAAACAAGTGTCAAGGTCTGAGCTCACTAAGTTTAAAACGTTGTTGAGATGTCGTCAAAAACATTAAAGAGACCGTGTACATTTCTTTGTTCTCATGAATACAGAGAAAGATTTGGAATAATGCTTGTAACCATTGACTATAGGAGAAATGACATTGGTAGTCCACAAATAAAACCACAAATCGATTTGCTTTTCTACATTCTTTAAAATATGAAATTTTGTGTTCAACAGGATCAAGAAATTTATAAAGCAATGTTTCCTGCTATCATAGTCAATGGTGGCCAAGAACTATTTGGTTACTGAAATTCTTTGTCAAAATATACAAAAGACATAAATACAGATTTGGAACAATTTAAGGGGGAGCAAATGATGACAGACACTTATGAGAAATACCTGAGATGCATTACACAAACGTTTTAATTTGCTTCCCTTTTAATTCAAGGCAATCCGTAACATGGTCACGAAATGTAATCTATTGATTCGTGGTCATGGACACAAATTTTTTTTTTTTCGTCATCTCAAGTTTGTTTGCTACCACCTAAGAGCACAGAAGCTTTTTTCTGTGTTGTTTTTTCTCATTTGTTATTCATTTCCTAACTTACGCAACACATTTCTTAACATTTATTCACTCAGCATGTTTAGATGTAATGTGGCCATTCCAGTTCAGTGTCTGTTGAATTTGAACAAAATCAAACCTCAGGAGTCATCTAACACCAATGTGAAAGACTGAGAGCGTGCAAGATATGTGAAAACTGTGAGGAAAACCGACGATATCGCATAAAAACACATTTTGAACTTTTCCTGTTGTGTTGCTTAAAAGTGAATATGAACTTGTTTTCTTTGCAGCATTTGAGGTCTGAAAAATACAGAGCATCTTTTTTTGCTATTGTGAACTGTTTCTCCAGCTTTCATTTTCTGCAAATAAATGCCAATAGAAACAATCTTATTGAGATATGTTTTAAAAATACGTTTGTGTGGCAACTAATGTAACTACTTTTCTAATAAGTATGTATGATGCATATATAAACTGAATGTATATTGTGGACAGTTGGGGTCATCAGAAAAGCTGTTTCCCTGCAGGGAGTCAGAAGAAGAGACAACCGCACAGAGTGATTTAGAAAGAATCCAGTCCACTTGTGTTTTTTCCCCATGGTGACCTGGTGGACTTGTTTACTTAAAGTTGTTCAAATGTTCCCATGTCACAACGTCTGCTCTGATGATGTCAAGCACAAAGGAGGTTCGGGTGACCTTGTACTTTCTCAGAAACGCAAAGAATTACACGGAAACGACGCGTCTTATTTAATTGGAGCGCCATCAAAACTGACATTATTTTTTAAAAAGTACATAAATAACGCTCCAGCAAAATGTCCCCTGCAGCACATCCATGGTGACATTAACCATGAAATTCGAGTCAATTTGGTCAATGGCCAGCAGATGGGCGGCTGAGGGTGGTAATTATCTTTCATGACAAGTTTGCATATTCTCTCAGCGAGCACTAACAAGATGCTAAAGCTCTTTTGTTAGCAACTCGCTGAGACGAGTTCACACTAACGTCAGAATAATTGGATGTTACATCGGCTCATCATCACTGACAACTCGGTGTTGCGAGGATGTAACCACATTTTTAGAATTAGAAGAGACCAGATTTAGCAAAAGAAACATTTGGGTCATGTTGGGTAACTGGAAAAATAAATTTGAAATAAAGCACAAAATGAGATTCAGTCTGCTAGAAACATTGTTGGTGTAAGAAAGTCATACAGGTATGGCATGGGATGAGACAAGAGGAAAATTAGGACAGATTTTAATACATTTTAGATAAATTGTTGAACCGTAAAGAAGTCACATGGTTAAGTTCACTGTGTCCCGTATCTAAATCCATATCCCAGCTGTGCTGAGTTCATTACGCAACAGAAACGTTGAGAAATCTCACATTAGTTCACTCTAGGCATCTCTATGGCAAAGCATGGCAGAATGACATCATCGCATTCTGCATTTATGAGGTATGATTGGATGTAATTTCACGGGTGGTTTTTCAAAAAGACATGTAAGCACAATATAGCGTCTGATTCAGACTAAAACGTCATAAGGATTAACTTAATGAACTACATAATGCCACCAAATGCACATTGAAAAGGAGAAATGGAAAAAAGAGTTCACACAAATGCAGCGGATCATGCATGGATTTCTGGGTAAGCCCTGTTTCCAGATCAGCGTGATCCCCAGCACGCGCTACACAATTATAGCACTAATTATTCTTAAGACTCAGCTGTTATTGGCGTGAAGCCCATCCAGTGCCGCTCCTGCAGTCCAATGAAACTCGGTGCAAGAATTACCAATGAACCTTTTTTTGGGCTGAAGTGGTCTGCTAAACATCGGCAGTATTAAACAGTTCACAGGAGAACATCAAATCTTTTTCCAAAGCCTAAAATGTTGTTTTAGCACATTAAAGCTAATACATGGACACCTATAGAACGTTTTATCGGTCGTGCGCGCCGGGACTGCAGTTATCTTCAGGTCAGTGTTTGGCTAGTATCTAATAATATAAGTATTTATGTTTTATATAATTTATGTTAATTTAAATTTACATTTGTATTTTATTGTATAGTAAAATTTTGTTGTATATTTATTTTCTAAACAAACAATTTGTTGAATGGATCCTGTAGTTTGGTCGCATTTAAAGACATCGTATGGTACATTGACATCTAGCGGTTAAGCTTGTTATCGGAGTCTAAATTCAAAATATTTGAGAAGCAAGTTTAACCAAGTTAAGTTTTTTCTCGGTTTCTTTTGCTTGTTAACAGAAATAATATACATACATTATATCGTGTGCATTATGTACTGGAAGTCAAGGGCAGCCCACGAACATGCGCATGCGCAGTAACAATTGTTTATGTTGTTTGTTTATGAAATAAAAATAAATACTTCTGTTTCTAAACTAACAATATCTTAAAAGGGGATAGTATGCTAAACAAACACTTTTATTTTTTACAGTTGCCTATTTCACGTATAATGCATTTATAATGTTTTTTTTACATTGACATTTGTCTGCGAGTTGCATAAAGCAGCACTTGAACTAGTTTCCTATATTATTTTCTTTAATGTATCTTCTATAATGTTTGAAATCAAATATGACAGTCTAGAGAAGTTGGGGCAACGTAGAAAAAGATGTGAGCCCAACATGGCCATCTTACCAAAAATGAATTATCCATTTCAAATGGGTTTGTCACATCGTATGTGTCGGAACAGCATTGTGTCGGAGAGCACAGCTGTCAGAATGAGGCTTTTACTTTTGAACTACTTTTCTTTCTGAAGGCTGGCTAAGAGCATATCAACCAAAAAAAGTATTTTTGACATGAAGGTATGAGATAACCGAGAAGCAGCGTTTCTGACACACACATCCCATCCATTTGGGATTTACAAAACGAATTGATAAACACAGCGATTCTTTCACACAGAATTGAAGAGGAGCGTGATAGAAATGAAATAGCGCCTCTGCATCTAATCTTTAATAAAATGACAAAAAAAAATATCTTTTGTGATAAAGTCTTCCATTATTGGTCTTCCTCTACAACACAACTCAGCCAATCAGGTCACACTTCCTTGCTTTCATAAAGCTAATGAATATTAATAAAGTAAATTAAAATTAACAAACTGTCACATCATATAAACACATGCAGAACAATGTAACACAGATTAGGCATCCAATTACCTGTGGAGTTCTTCAGGACTTCTCGTCTCCGAGGGCTTATTATTGCTATTCGCCTCTATGAGGCAGGGCCTGCGCTCTGGCAGTCTATTTTGCTGCGCGCACCTGTCCTAACATGCAGCGCAATGCATGTCCCCACATACCTCTTTTACAGTCATTGGCGTTGTTTGTCAGCACAAAAGACTATGTTATACCTGTTTTAAAACGTTTGGCCACAAACTCCCATGGCGTTCCCATTTCTCACTCAAAGTGCGTGTACATAGACGCCAGTTCTCATACAGCGCAATGCTACAAGCAAGTTCTGTATCGCGTCTTTTTGCACATCTTATATAAGTTACTGTGAAATACAAGGTTATGTCAAAAACACATGAAAACAGTCCATTATGTCTTAAGTGAAAGTAAACAGTCAAGACCAAGAGCCAAGACAGGCAGCAAAACTAAAGTTATAGGCCATTGGCCCAGTCTCTGATAAATAATAAGATAAAGAAATAATGATAATAAACATTCTCCTGCAGCTTACTGATTTTAAGTCATTTATTTAAGATTGTGCTTTTTTCCCATTTTAAATATACATTATATGCATCCAAAAGAGTGGAAAAGTGATGGGTGTGCTACTTTAATGTTGTTGCAAAAAATAACTAAAATCATAAATCCCAGCTGCTCTAAAATTTTCTTTTAAAACAATTTCAAATTCAAACATACTTTTTAATCATACCATTAACTTGTTAAAATGTTTACCGTGTAAAAATACTTTATTTATTCTAAAAGATAGAGAGGATGGGTGTGCTGTGAGGGGCCTCCATAATAGATTTAGCCATGGGCCTCCAAATGCTTGCCATGAGTTAACGCACACAATAAACATCTGGGTTTGTTCATGTCAGCTCGAAGGACTATAGAGAAATGTGTATCCCATAATGCGCCGTAGGTTTTAGTCTTCTGTTTTAAAATAAATTGGTTTAGATAAGAGTGATGCATCTGCTATCTTAACGTGATCTCTGTGGAGTTCCATTCTGTCAACTTGCATAGCTCGTCTTGTTTAATCAAGCTGGAGAATGAGACATTGAGGGTCAATTGCGAAAATAATTGATCGGGAGATAAGCGAGCGCTCATCTTGAAGTTGTGTCTGTTTACAGGATGAACTCGAATTGAAGTGAACATCTCTGTGCGGCGATTTAAATGTTAGACCCAACTGCAATTAACTTGAAGTGATGAAGTGCTGTTTAAACACATAATTGCCAGCAAATACGACAAAACGCATGTGAAAATTTCGGACTGATGTGCAAAGACCTTAAAGTGGCCATAACACACAGAGCTTCCGCATATCTTCTGTTAATCTTGAGTAGGTTACTTACAGAATAGTATCGCACCCTTCAAATATCCGTACTTCAAGTTTGATCACATTTATATAAGACAGATACAGCTGTAAAATTATCTAATTATCTATGTATCTTGCATCATCATTTAATTTTAATTTTAAGTTGTATCCAAGGGGTCTAGGATGTTGCCTAGGTGATGATTTTTTCCATCAGTCCTTTTTACGCTTGTGTTCTACATAATGGTAGTTCAGTTGTGAGGTCCAGTTACGAGCGTGACTCTAAAACAAGTAGTAGTATTGGATAATTTTTACTTAAGTTCCTTTTGGAGTCCATACTACTTTACTTTACCTTGAGTAAACAAGTTTAGTCAGTACTTTAACTTTTATCAGAGTAGGGCCTTTTAAACACGAGTATCTGTACTTCTACTTTCTGCAAGTAAACGTTGTGTGTAGTTTTGCCATCTCTGCTATTCAGCCTTGTGTACTTCAAAACATGAATCTTTCTTCTGTGGAACACAAGAGTGTCAAGATTCTGCCTTCTCTTGTCTTGATTTTCTGGTCTAGTGGCAGAATCATGACAGACCCATGTGTTTTATGTGGAGAGAAGCATGTTATTGTCAATCAGGATATAATATGCGTTCTCTCCAGTCTCGTCATTTGGCCCCGCCCCTCTCGTTCCTAGTATAGCTTTCCTCCTGTGTCTCATTACCCACACCTGCCCATCGTTATCTCCTTTGATAGTCTCCCTATTTAATGCCCTCTTGTCTGTTATCGTGGGCTTGTTTGTTGTACATGTTTCCTGTACTGTATGTAGAGTTCCTTGTTCATGGTCCTGGCAGTTAAATTACCCAGTGTGTTTGGTTATTTTTGCCCCCCTTGTGGGAAGTGTTTGTTTTGTGCTTTTGTATTTAGTTTAGTTAGTGTTTTCCCCATCGTGGGTGTTCTTGTTCATTAAAGTCTATTTGTTAACCCCTTCATCCCTGCTGCCTTGCACTTGGGTTCTTCCACCACGTTCACGACAAAAATATATTTTAAGAAATGCATCAGTATTGTGTCCATACAATGGATGTCAATGAGGTCCAATGTTGTTTGTTTATCAACATTCTTAAAAATGTGTTCTGTAGAAGAAAGTCATACATGTTTAGAATGACATAAATGATAAGTGAATCTTGAAAGAATTATAATTTTTGAGTGAACTATCCCTTTAACTTACCATTAAAGGGAGGTTCCAACACTCACAAACCCAAGAAAATAGAACGCATGAAAGTACCCGAATTTGTTCTCGATATCAAGGATGCATCGAACACAGCCTTGCGCTCTTACGGAAACTGCTTGAAGTCCCAGAAATCACTGCGGTGCGTCTTTCCAAGTTCATTCTTCCGAGGCTGCCTCGTAAGTCCGGTCTCCATGAGAGCACAAGTCCGTTCTGTGCAGTAACATCCTATCCATGTTATTGACCTCATAAATATGCAACACGGGTAAACAATTTCAAGTTAAATCTGTTAAATCTGACGTCACTATATATGAAAGGTCATACTGTTCCCGGGTCCAAGCGCTCAATATAATGCTATAGGCAAACAACTAAAAATGCTAATATATGCTCATGGCGAGATGTAAAACTATCGGAAAACCACGATCCTAATCTTTATCTTCATAATGAAATCCCACATGACCAGTCAGTGATACATTTTTCATAATTTATTCAAATATTGATGTCGGAGATTCTGTAAGACTGGAGACTGTAGGGTACACTGTGAGTTAATAAATGCTCAAATATGTGATGTGAGTGAACATTGCTCATTAACAGCTGTTTAAGCTATAGCCCGGTTGGAAAAAAAATTGAAGCTTGGACCCTGAAACGGTATTTACGTCACACTTAACAACCGAATAACATGACAACTGCAAAGCTGCTATATTGCAACCTAACCTCCCAAACTAATCTTTATTGTACTGTCTTACCAGCACTTGATTTTCATTTCAAGAAATACATATATGTTGTATACATATATGTTTTATATTGGTCTTCCACAAACCAGAAAGTAGGGCCCATATTACATTCAGATTCAATCTCTAATTATGCTAAAGTCAGTATCATTATATATCCTAATAGCTACTTTTGCACATTTCCATTTAATTGCATAAGAACCGGCTGGTTTAGTCTGCCTTTGTAATATGACTAACAGCTGGAGGCAGGAATAAAGAAGGTTGTGGCCTCTATATAATCTGACTTCTACAACCATATACAGAGAATTGTGCAAAGCCTTGGAGGTTTTATGAGTTGACCTGACTAGCTTTAGTGAAAAGTGTAATATGTATATAAATCATTTTATCCTAAAAGAATTTCATCAGGTAATTGAAATCTCTGATACCCTGTATTTGTGCATTCTGAGAGATCTTTTTAAATCTAATGGCCAGTTTCATGTATGTTTTATAGATTTTTATCTGTTCTTGTGGTCGCTAACATATGACCATTTCTAAATTTTTCAGAAAACAAACATTAAATAAATAAATATTTATTAAGAGTTATTAAGTATTTTACCACTGTAAAGTGACTTTTGCTTGTGATAATTTAACTTTAAATTAAAAAACAGTTTTCTCCAAATTACGTTCCTGAAAATCATAGCACTCAGCCGACTTCAGATTGCCATAACTTTTGTTTCATACAAGGTATGAGCAAAATAAAACCTGATTTGTAAAGCACTTGAACCCAGCTGCATTTCAAACAGTAATATGTCAATTGTAACCTTGTGTTGGGTTTTCCCAGATCGCATCACAATTGTATTAAATAAACAATTTGTTGAATGGGTCCTGTAGTTTGGTCGCATTTAAAGATCAGGCATTATGCATTATGACTTCTTTACACTGTTAAACGTGCTGGCTTCTCACGCTTAACACGGTCAACTTGTCAAAACAAGTTGGACGTAGTATTTCTGTACTTGATACACTCCCCCAACACTCCAACTTGTTTCTGAAAGTTTTTTGTAATTCTGGATGACTGTGTCCTCACTGGGATCCTATTCCTTTATTGGCCATTAATGTGATGATGTGTTGCTTCTGTACCGGAAGTTAAGGACAGCTCACGAACGCGCGCATGTGCAGTACCGTACATTTAAGGTTGTCACTTTGAAACTTTGAAGGCTTTGTGAACTTTAATAAAGTGTTTGGTTTTAATTGAAGAATATGATAATTTTTTAAACCAGGGTTTCCCAAACTACCCTGGTGGTTCACGGGGGAATTGCAGGGGGTTCGTGAGGGTCTGCCAGTGACCATACAAGTTGTTTCCATTACTTTGAAACAATTTAAATAGCCAAGACATGTTTAGAAATAACAATAATTTAACTCAAAACAGATATATTGTAAGCTAAACATGCAAATGTGCAATTCAATTATTGAAATATTTTATTCCTCAGTGGGAGTAACCCATGCTTGAGACTAAACTCTAGTTGTCGTAACTATTTTTGTGTGTATGAGTACACAACAACACACTGTATATACTGTATGCGTGTTCGTGCGTGTGTATACACTTTGTTTTTTGTACATATGTTGAATATACACACATAAACACAAACACAAAAGCATCGGCTCTCAGAAAGATCCCTGCAGATTTTTCAGGGGACGTGATTGATATCTGCAACTGTTTAGACACATTTACGAGCTCGGGGGTTCCCAAATATGAAGCAATGCCCTATGGGTGATTCATCTTTCCACATTGATCATTTCCTAATCACAAAGGCGCCTACTGAGTGCTGTGACCCCCCAACGAGACTCAAACACTTTTTATGAGGACAGAAACTAATAATGTTGAATTAAAGACTTGGACGGAACGCAATGGTTTGTGCTCTGTGTGCATAAATTGCCAGTGGGGTCTCTTTGATCTGCGATTAGTCATTACGCTAAATATTCACACTAAATATTCAATACACTACACTTATCATGGCTACCCAATCTAACAAATCGGTGTCGGCTAGATGTTTTGAAAGTACTACATTGTTTAGTTTTCGGTGGAACCTCCAAATGCCTTATAATCTAAAGAAATGATTTAACACCAAAAAATTTACACATATCACCTTTAAATAAAGTGAAACATGAAAAATATGAACTGTGGATACAATGTCACAAATTTGAAATGTTTTATATTATTTATAATTATATCGTGAACCATCTATGTGTGTGCAAAGGGCAATCATTTCATTACAGCTCTGTCCTTAGGCCCAACACTATAATTTTATTGTGCAAGAGAAGAACAACTTCATCATTTACTTCAATTATTGCAGAAAAAGTGTCAGTGTGCTGCGAAATGAGACAACGCACACTCGTAAATCAAAGAAGCATAAAAGATTCCCCGCCGAGACTCATTTTCCTTATGTAGCCTACTGTACACACACATCACAAGCACACACTTTATTTCATTTTGTCTGTCAAATATATATACAGACATAGCACTGAAGTCACCGAAATCCAGTTTTTGGGGCAACAAATGCATCATTGCTACATTGCTGTGGGTGTTGGTTTCTCCATAGAATGCTGATGTGGCAAGGCGGTAGTGACAGCTGTCGTCATAAGGGCATGTCCAATTAGCAACTGTGTCATTGGGTATAAATACCTGCTGGTTGTGTCTCCTGGGATACGTCATGGTCAGGGACCCGCCCCGTTGTATCGTTGTGAATCACACAGTATCTTGGGCTGCTGAGATGTGGTGTGCGTAAGACAATCATCAGCGTGCGTTTTATGCGGTTTGAGTGGACAAAGGACGGACTGTGCGTATTAGGCGGCTCATTCCCAGGGCTACTACTGTTGTTTCCCGGTCTGCCTGGATGGCGGAGCATAGGCTGGGCTAAAGCTGTAGCGGCTAAAGAACGAGGGTTAGTTTACGGTGGATTTCTGGGCAATAATTCTTTGAATCATTGGGCAGAGCAAGTTGGGCTGTGCTATTGTGACGCTTTCACGCTGCTGCTTTGTGGAGATCAAAACTTTTGCTGTGTTTCTTGTTGTTGTTTCCCATTATTGTATTTTTACCACCCCAAGTGTGGTCCTGATCTGTGTGGCCATATTGTCACTCGATATATTTATTGCAGTCTCTCTCCCGTGTATCTCGGAGTCATCTTATGAGGAGTTACCCTTAAATTTGAGTGTTCTCATATCTCATGCTGTAATAGCGAAGTTGACCCTTTGCTAATGCTTGGACCTTTTGCCTTTTATACGTGATCGTGTATCCTATGTGGGTAGAATTGTGGTGGTAGTTATTTCATTTCTTTCTTGTCTTGGTTTCCTTGGTTAACATTTAATTGTCTTTTCTTTATTAGGTTATTTGGTTTAGAAGTGTTTTTGTGTGATATTTGCTTTAAATTAATATTTCTTTCGTTGCAGGAGCTGAGTGTGTCCTGAGGCGGGCTGACTCTTTATCGCACCCAATGGTGTTCTGGTGTATAAGTTTGCTGTGCCATTATTTTGGATCGAAGTGGTGTATGCAGTGTGCGTGGTGTGTAAACTGGTAACCTTGTTCCAGCCCGCCTCTTACACAGGACGCCTCAGCTTTCCTGCTTTTCGTTTGAGTTTGTTTGTTTGTTTAACGTATTGTGTTTATGCTCTGTGTTTTGATTTAATTGATTCTTTCTGATCATCTTTTCTTTGATTGTAATAAATACAACTATTTTTGTACCTTTACCCACGCCTCTTGCCTTGTCCTCTTGAAGGGAGTGGACGTGTGTGCTTTAGTTATTTTCCCTGTTTATTCAGGGTGGCGTAGTCGCTATTGGTTGGCCGCTAGGCTACACTTATAAACAACAGCGTATTAAAAAATAAGACTTTCTCTATTATTAGTGGGGGTAATGAATGCATGATGTTGTTGAGAAGTTAGTTGGTCTGTCCTGTGGAGTGTGAAAGTGTTGTAAAGATGACCGCCTGCCGGTCTGAAAGACCTTGAATCCAGGTGGAGGGGTTCCAATGTTATGCCTGCGAGCAAACACTTTAACACTTTTCTCAAATAAAAAAAACCCAATAGGTGTTCCCGAACACTGTCGCTTCAATCTCACTTGACTTCCTCAGACCCTCTGGCTCAGCCTTGGAAATCAGTAGAAGTTTTCAATCAGGCTGACAAAAGTAAGATGAAAAGATAGAAGCTGTCAAGGTTAACCTATCTCAATGATAAAACTGTCTTTTGTTAAGAAAGCTAAATTCTGGTCCCCTCATCTATGTCGGGGATATAAGGAAAAGCACTGGAATCAAGTATTCAAATAAAGTAAGTTTCAAGAAAGTGAGGTCCTGCAGTTGTATAAAAAGGGAATAAACAAAATCAACAGCAAATTCTGTTAGCGAAACGATGAATTAAAATACATTTTGTTGTTCTCATTCGTATTTATACTTTAAAGATTGTTGTATGTTCAAAAAGACATTGGCAAACAATATCAAGCTATCGTCAGAGATGTAAAAAACATCAGAATATAAATTATGAACAGATTCCGTGATATTTCTAAGTGTTTTGTGAAAAAAATATGTTGACTTTGTACTGTCTATCCAAATGTGCTAGAAGTAATGTGTACTTTGCATGCAAATTCTAATGAGATAGCGTGAGTGTTTTAACATGCACAGAATATGTAGATATTTGGCATCTGCGAGTCGTGCATGTGAATAATTGCATGTGATTTAGTCTTACGTGTGTCAGTTAGCCTCACGCTCGATGTCAGATGGGGTCTAATCCAGAATGTGACAAGTGTTGCTATGCCTGTAATGTAAAAACAGCTAAACACACAGTTGGAACTTCCGAAGGAACATTCACAAGGGTTTATAATGTAGGGTGAAGCATTAAGGAGTCTGACAAATAGCCATAATAAGAGCATATAGCTTGGGGGTAGGAAAGCAACAGCAAAATCATACACGCTCACATTTTCTGCAAGGGTTTGGCATCATTAAATAGATAAAATCCATAGGATGTTCCAGAGGCATTACAGACTATTAAAACAAGGAACATCAGCAAAGAAATATATTGTTTCTTTGTGTACCACTGCCGATTTTGTATTTCTGCAAAGCTCAGGCATAAAACTGTATTGAAGTATACATACACAGTCTATGCATTGTTGTGTGATGAAGAATCTTTACGTTCTTTGATAGACTATTGTTGATTTTTAGTTATTTGCTTATAAGATATTAATACGTAAAAGCAATTTGTGTGTATATATGTATATAATGTATTTATATATACTGTATATGTAAGGAATAATTGATGACGGGACGTTCGGGAGTGCATTCTTTTTTTTTTCGAAAAAGTCAATTGTTCCGCTTATACCACGGTGACCACACCACAAGACATTCTTCAAATGTTTAATTTCAATTTTTGTCATGTAATCGTCTTTAAAATGCTGTTGATGGTAGGACTACTTTCTTGCACATCTCATTTCCGTTATAGCGAACGGACTCGGAAGCTTGAGCCACGTGGTGTGTGTGTGTGAGTGAGAGAGCAATAGACCGTGCAGATGTAAAAAGTCCTGAGCACCTGAGAGGGCAGTTTAAAGTCCTTTATGCGTCTGAGGTTGAAAAGACGCTGCCGGACCTTCTTAACTGTGAGGTGGATGTGACATGACCATGACAGGTTCTGTGAGATGTGAACCCCTAGACATCGGGGTCCCGTTGACTGTGATTGGTTGATAGTTCCTCCTCTCCTGCTTTGTACCGAAGTCCAATATCATCTCCTTTGTCATGCTAACGTTCAGGAGGAGATTGTTTTCCTGGCACCACGTCTCCAGGTTAATGATCCTGAAGATAGGCCGACTCGTCCTCATTGTTGGAGATCGGGCCCACCACAACCGTGTCGTCAGCCAACTTGACAATTGTGGTTGAGTTGGAAGTGGCTACACAGTCATGTGTGTACAGTGAGAGCAGCAGGGGGCTCAGAACAGGGCTCTTCCCGTTATTTTAACTTGGCGAAGTGTTATGGAACTGTAATGCAGACCTGGAACACCTTCATAGGTGTGCATTTACCTAAAGTTAATGCATACCCATAGAACATTTGTTAACCAATCTGATTGAAGCATTCAACAGCCCCGTGGCATAAATATATACACTATATGTATATACTGTGTGATGTTTGCCGCTTTAAATTGCTGTGAACTAAAATCCACTCATTCTTTGTTACAGCCCCTCTTTGCCGACTGGATTTCCCATTTCAAACATGTTCCCTGTTGCTTGTAAACCCATGCTTTCCCAAATCAGATCAGACCTTATTTAACACGTTAAAGCCCTGTTAGAGGTTTTAGCCGTGTAATGGCAATGGTTACTCTTTGACAGCCCGGTTCTTGTTTTGCAGTTCTGTAATGAATTGGGGGAAACCAGCAGAAGGGCAGCCTATTTACTTTTGGCTGGAGATAACAGGAACCGTCCATCTAGTGGGCAGCTTGACTTCGAATAGGATGGCTAATGAGATGACAGGTGCAATGTTTAGACTTCGATTGCTTCTCTGGTTTGAGGGTCAAACATGTTTACAGTTCAGATCGACGACCTTAATGACTAAAGCTATAGTGCCGACCCTTCATTTTATACTGCATGTGCTTAAAAGGTCAGTGGAATGACAGACACTATAAGACTATAATGGTAATAACTGAAGTAGACTATACTGCCAGTCAAAAGTTGAAACACTTGAATACATTTATGATCAAAACCTTGATATTTATATTTGAATGAATGTTTGTTATAAACCTTTATATAGAGATTGCAGTAAATGTAAAATCGGGTGAGATTGCAAACTATACTCCTTGGTCAAATTATACTTATGATAAAAAAAGGAAACCATTTTGAAGTCTTTTATGTTTAGCAATGCAAAAAACACACATAGTGATAAAAAAGTATAGCGTAAATGCATATGTTAGATAAAAGCGTCTGCCAAATGCAAAAATGTCTAACTAATGTTTTAATTTATGTCAAATAAATGAAAAAAAACCTTGTACAGCACTTTTCTATGGTTTTTAAACATGCTATATATATAAACATTGATTGAAACATATATATTTTTTAATGTTAATAATAATAATAAGCCTCATGTGTAAGGTATACATATCCAAACTATCCACTACAACATTTTCTCAATATAAACGTGACAGATATACAGTTGACTGACTTTATCTTTCAATCAGGGCAACGTCTACATGTCTCTCCGTGTCTTTCAGTCTTGAAATGACACGTACAGTACATGTATGTCTACAACATTTCATGTCACAAGCGAGTCTGCTACGCTTAAAAAAATAAACTTTTTTTAGATTTCATCTTCTTGCTTAGCCAACAGTATACATCCAGATTGGCCGCAAAATAGCTCCTCACCTTCTTGCCTGTGGTCACGGTGTGGGCTCAACTCCACAATAAGGTTCTGACCTTTTAGGAAATTATCCCTGTGTTCATCCAACACCCCTGATTACCTCAGCTCTTGTTCAGAGTCTGTTTTGACCTCAAGGTTTTCAGAGCTGGAGGGGGTTTAAGGATTGTGTCTGGATTGAGCAGATCAGAGAACAATGGGTCTTTCCTTACGGCCTATTTATTTTCATTATAGCTCTTATCTTTTTATTTAAAAGTTTCAAAAATATTTTCTCAAAGTATAATTGCTGGCTAAATGATGCGATTTTTATACAAAGGTGACATTTTTATAAAGAGAATCCGTGCACATAGAGGCAGAAGCCATAAAAGGCTAAATATAAGTCAAATGATCAAGTCAAATTGATTTGGAAATTGTCACTATATACCATTTCCACGCAATTATACAGTAATTTCAATATTTATCAAATATTATTTCTTTAAGATAAAAGGTGAGAGGTAAAATAAAATCTGTAGATAAAATTCACATCGATAATACAATACCAGTATCAAAAATGTATCATAGTATGCAGGACAGTTTTACAGTCTTTTATGTTACGTTTATCCCGTGGGACACAAAAGTGGCAACAAAAGACGTTTGAAATAAGTATAGATTTAATTAATCTTCCTCATATCTGATCGTATGACATATGGTCTGATCTATGTGACATCTACATGACATCAGTGAAGAGAGGCTTGTGAAAATGGACCCTTGTCATTCAGGGAATTATGAATCTGCTTGGACCATACGTAGAGGATCAACCATATTAGTTGAAGATAAGCCTTAGCTTTAAAGCTGCTTTTGATTCTTTCCACCGAGCTCAAAAGACGAGCCATATGATTTAAACGATTTGCGGTCATTTATGGGTATTGAAAAACATGTCTTCATGCTATCTCCATAAGGAAAAAGATCACAAATATGATATTCCGGAGTTGTGTTTGTTTTCATTTTAATGCGTACATTATGCATACAATCTTACATGAACAGTATGTAGTTTAATTCAAACACAAGAGGAGTGACATTGATCTTATAAAGCAGATCATTTTTCTATCATTACATTGCTATAGGAAAGTGATGCATTTATTAATGCATTTTAAATAGTATGGGATCAGAATTGTTGCAATATTCGCTTACTGCACATTTGTGGATCACTTTCTGCACATTAGTAGATCGCTTTCTGCACATTAGTGGATCGCTTTCTGCACATTAGTGGATCGAATTCTGCACATTAGTGGATCGCTTTCTGCACATTAGTGGATCGCTTTCTGCACAATAGTGGATCGCTTTCTGCACATTAGTGGATCGCTTTCTGCACATTTGTGGATCACTTTCTGCACATTAGTGGATCGCTTTCTGCACATTAGTGGATCGCTTTCTGCACATTAGTGGATCGAATTCTGCACATTAGTGGATCGCTTTCTGCACATTAGTGGATCGCTTTCTGCACATTAGTGGATCGCTTTCTGCACGTTCGTGGATCGCTTTCTGCACATTAGTGGATCGCTTTCTGCACATTAGTGGATCGCTTTCTGCACATTAGTGGATTGCTTTCTGCACGTTCGTGGATCGCTTTCTGCACGTTCGTGGATCGCTTTCTGCACATTCGTGGATCGCTTTCTGCACATTAGTGGATCGCTTTTTGCACATTCGTGGATCGCTTTCTGCACATTCGTGGATCGCTTTCTGCACATTCGTGGATCGCTTTCTGCACATTAGTGGATCGCTTTCTGCACAATAGTGGATAGCTTTCTGCACAATATTAAGGATCGCTTTCTGCACATTAGTGGATCGCTTTCTGCACATTAGTGGATCGCTTTCTGCACATTAGTGGATCGCTTTCTGCACATTAGTGGATCGCTTTCTGCACATTAGTGGATCGCTTTCTGCACATTCGTGGATCGCTTTCTGCACATTAGTGGATCGCTTTCTGCACATTCGTGGATCGCTTTCTGCACATTCGTGGATCGCTTTCTGCACATTCGTGGATCGCTTTCTGCACATTAGTGGATCGCTTTCTGCACATTCGTGGATCGCTTTCTGCACATTAGTGGATCGCTTTCTGCACATTCGTGGATCGCTTTCTGCACATTAGTGGATCGCTTTCTGCACATTCGTGGATCGCTTTCTGCACATTAGTGGATCGCTTTCTGCACATTCGTGGATCGCTTTCTGCACATTAGTGGATCGCTTTCTGCACATTCGTGGATTGCAACAATTCTGATCCCATAATCATATGTTATTGTGGTTTTAGAGGGGCTTGCCAAAGAAAACTTCAATATTGCTCATATTTTGGGTTAGTTCTTTGTTCGTTTTTGCAAAACCATCCCCAACCACATAGCAACACTCCATATAGCAATTTATAAATTAATACATTTAATAAATTACAAATGATTCTTGTTTGATAAAATTCTTGTTTTCTGTGAGACCAGTTCAGAATGTGAGTTGAAAGAGTGAGAGATGTTCCTAATATGTTTTGAATTTCTGTTAAACATAAAGCAAATCATTTTAAAAATGCTTCTCTGAATTGCTATTTGTTACATTAACTGATGTCGTGTGGGGGCAACAGGCTGTCCTGGGAATCATATAATTTCCTACATAGGCCTACAGGACCTTTGAAAATAAAAAAGACAAATTAAATTTTCTATGATTATTCCTGTGATCAATCTTATATAATTATCATCATGTAGTATTTTATTTTGATTGTTTGAGAAAGCTAAACCTTTCAAAGGTGGGTTTTACTAGTTAACAGTATATTTCAAGACTAATAATTCATGACTTATAGACAGAAATGTGCTTACAAAACATCATCCAGAAAGCCATTTGACTATTTGAAGGAGTCTTACAAGGCACTTAGAACATGGACAGCGTTTGAGTGCCACCAGTCTGCATTATAAAAATAGACTATCTTGGCTAATGTAGATGTAACTGATGATCCAGAGACAAACCAAGCCTGCTGTCCCTTCTGTGACCCTCACATGAATGTTGCTTTGCTGCAGCACGAAACATCAAACCCCAACATTATTTCTCTGGGGAAAAGAATTACAATTACTAAAGATTGCAGGTTAGAAACTACACACCAGGGTTTGAACATTTACTCTTTACGATTTTATAAAAGCTCATATGCTTCTTAAAGTGGTCCATAGAAATGCTTTCAATCTCTGAGAAAGTCGAGCTTCAAGCTCTTGTGTGAAAGAGGTATTAAAGGGACAGTGCACCCAAAAGTAACAATGATTGCAACCAAACAGTTCTTGGCCACCACTGACTAACATAGTAGGGAAACAATTTGTGGGCTGTCACAATTATTAAATAATCTTCTCATCGCAATTATTTGACTTAATCGCAGTGATTGTAAATTATTAGAAAACGAAGGTGGGTGATCTGCAGCATTTTACATCCACCGTCCTTGATCTGCACTCACAGTTTCTTTCAAATGACATTTCTTCATCATTTTAGTTGTATCAGATATTTTGTGTTTATGAGTTTTATTAAAGAGATTCCAAATTTGCTGCATCTACACAGCAAGACGACATCATCTTTAGATCTCAATGCTTTTTTGTTAAAGTCCCTCTATAGGGAATGTTACTAGTTATTAAAATAATTTTCACATTTCTTAATTTATTCATTGAATAAATTAATTGTAATCAATTGCTATAATTTTCAAAGCCTTTAAACAGACAATTCATCGCCATAATCAGAACTACTTAATAGATCATTAATCGTCAGCCAAATTCCATAATCGTGACACACCAGAATGGCATTTCATAAATTCTTAAAAAAATATATTTTTTATGTTCAACAGAACAAAGAAATGAATAAAGCAATGTTTAATATGGTAGTCAATGGTGGCCAACATTTTTATTTTGGGGGAACTGTTCCTTTAATTCTCTGTAAGGGTCAATGTGTCAGTCCTCTTATGCTAAGGAATCAAATATGTGCCACACGATACATCCAATAACCGCGTTCACTCGAAACCTCAGAGTATATCCTCTCATTTCCATAATTCTTCATTACGATTCCTCAACAGAAATAAGTCTAACGGTGCCACAGCGTGCCTCTTTGATATTCAATTATGAATAAGATGTTTGTGAAAAAGAGAGAGTGCTTACAGTAGTGAGCTGGTTGCTGTTGTATTACGCCTGCATAGACACAAAATTCAAGAACTCAAAAAGTGATCTGCTTTTCTAAAATCAAACCATGCTAATAATATACCTCACTGACACATCGAATGCTCAAATCAATTCTGCCTTTGACATTGACCTGTCACAGTTGACCCTCTTCCGCCCAATTTCTAAGGAGTGGGGGGAAACGCACTAACTCGTCCTCATTTGGCCAAGAACATGGCTATTGAGTAAAAAAAGCAAAGTAAACCAGTTAAAAAGACTGAACAACATTATTTAGTCATGTGCATGCTGGGAACATGGCATTGTACTGCAGACATCACAATGTTACAGTGAATCTGTACATATTCAATACATAACTGAAATGCAGACACTGCTTAACTTTGTGGTTCTGCAACATAATACTAGTCGATTCCACATCACACTTTATATATGACGGAAAGAACCCCACTCCTGATATCAGTGCGAAGTTCTATATAGACGGTTTCATAGGATGTACGCGACTGGCCCGAAGGTAACTTCTGGTCTGTATTGTTAATCAATCTGGACAGCAGCGTATATTACAACTATTTATATTTAATTTAGATTAATATTCACTTTATATATATATATATATATATACATATAAATATATACTATAGACGGTTTCATCTTTAGAACATAAACAACAGTTTCTACTTTTGTGACCCCAATTTAACTTCTGTTATTCACAAACAGCGTCTGTAGATTATTTCTGATAACAATCAAAAGAGACCAAGAAGAGGACAGGAGAAGTTTATTTTATACAATTATTAAACAGTAAAATAATAATACAAATAATATCAACATAAATTTAATTAAATATGAATTGTTATTTTATTAGCCACTAGCCAAACACAAACCTGAAGTTAACTGGGGGTCCGGCGTGTCTGATGAAACGGTATATAATCATTGTATTAAATAAAGAATGTGTTGAATTTTATGGTATATCTTTTTTTAATAAACAATTTGTTGGATGAGTTGTGTACCTTTGTCTCATTTAAAAACAGCATATTATGCTTTTTCTACTGGTAACCCAGAATACTGGCTAGACATACTTTTAACTTGCTAGCTAATGTAATTAACTTGGCAACTTGGTTATTTATTTTGCATGTTTTCAGAAATAATCTTCAGGGACTTCGTATTCTTTGTGGATGTGTACTGGAAGTTAAGTTTGGGCCACAAAAGGGTGCATACGCAGTAACATTCATTTATGTTGTTGGTTTGAAACGGTCTATATACTACAAGGAGTTTTTTTTCAACTTCACAAACACTATTACAACCTTCACTTACAGACACAACTGTCACTGTTTCCGCTTACCAATTAAACAAATAATTGTTTAGGGTTGTCATTTTAAATATAAATTGGAAATGCCAAATGTCCTTCAGTTTGATTATCCATGGAAAAGTGTTAATTTTATTTAAAGCTATTTAAGTTTATTGTATAATTGTGTTAAAATATGTTTTAGGGAGTAATGAACGAAAATAATATCTACATGGACCAGAATATCATGGACATTTGGGGTGAATGTTTTCATACGGACCATCAACTATCCACAAACACTACAATAAACATTTTAGCATCCCCATTTAATCACACTACCGTTATGATTTTGTATACAATTATATACAATTATAACAAAATTATAATAAAATATACAATTATAATAAAAATATTAGCTATATTTTGTAGGACAAAAAACATAAAATATTTGTCTTTACAGATTAAAAAACGGAAGTAGTAAAGGTGTTTAGTGATAAATGCCCTTGTTATCTTAATAGTAGAAGTGTTAAACTACGCACTAAAGATTCGAGTCACACAAAGGCCATAGACACCAGTGCATTGAATCTGATCACTTAAATCTTGGCACATGTTTTATTCATGACTGGTATCGTACCTGCAGCGGTTTGAAACTAAATTACCATGATTTGGAGAGCCCGCACCCTACAAAACATATTTGTCATGGTTCTGCCTCTGCATGTCATGTCTTTCTTGGTCTAGTGGCAGGATCATGGCAGAACCTCGTGTTTTGTTTGGAGAGAAACAAATTACTGTCGGTCACAACATAACATGCGTTCCCTCTGGTCTCGTCTTTGGCTCCGCCCCTCTTGTTTCCTCGACTAGCTTCGTGATCGTGTCTTGTTGAATTCCTTGCCGTGTTTGGATGTCGTGTCATCATTTAGTCTTGCCTTTGTCTTTTATTAGTACATCTAGTTTTCTGTTTTCTTGTTTTTTGCCCCATCGTGGGAAGTCTTTTGTTTATATTTTAGTTATATTCCTGTTCACTCCCCATCATGGGTTTTTTGTTATATATTATTGAAAGTTATTTGTTTATTGCACTGCTGCCTGCGCTTGGGTTCTTCATCTGTAATCCCTGACAATATTTCTACAAAACACATGTATTTTTTCGGCCAGGTCATTACAAATGATGCAGATCAAATCCCTCTCCTGAACACAATGTCAACTGTCCGGGTTAAACACAATGACTTAAACCGGTATTTACAACTGAAATTATTTAGATAATGCAAGTTTTTAAAATGTAAGTTTTGTATTTTTATTTTCTCCTTTAAATTCATGTGCCAAGTTGTCATTCATCAACAACACAGTTCGACCTTCAAATTAAACCCAACCAATAACTGTCTAGTATACTGTACAAAACACATCGTAGGACAAGTAAGCAACCAGCAACTGCTCTGCATCCTAAAAGCAACATGCTAAAACCCACTTGAGAATACCTTAGAAATGACGACAAACCGCTACTGCATGTCTGCTTTATGCATTTTCTTACACTTTCCAGTCAAAACTCAAAACCGTGTCTTCAACATATATTTCCAGACTGGCAAACAATGTAAGATGGGTGAGTGCATGTGTTTATTTCAAATATTTAAGCCATTAGTATAAATGTTTCATCATAGTTGCCAGAATATCTGCTGCCGCACTATTCCCATATACATACAGACAAACATCAATCAACTCTGCTGTGGTCTGAGCTGGGGAATCAAGTACATATGCTTTTGACTCCCACTAAACAGAAATATTATAGCCCCCTCTATGTATATCGTCCTTTCACGATGAATATTATATTTGACATCATTATGGAATTCCCCATGCATGCTTTCATCTTTCACATCTTCATTCCACAACCAGCATTACACAGAAGACGATTTATGGGGCTAATGTAGTTCTGAAGCACTGATCTATGTAAATGCCTGGATTGCACTTGGAACGCTAAACCAACGGAAGGAGGTTTTTTTTCAATGTTTGTTTATTTTGGGCACAATAGAGACCTATTAATCAATGTATAGAAGGTGAGTGTGTATTGCACCCTGTTGTACCGGCACATGTGTAACGTCAAATGTTTAGAAATAAAGCTTTATGAATATATACAGCCTGTATTTGTATTTCAGAATAAGCATATTTGTCATGTGTTGAGGTGTCTCATTCGTCTGCTGATCTGATATGTGCGCTACTGTAATGAAAATGAACGTAACTCACTCTATATCTAATAAGACGGTAACTCCATATTAATTGAATAAACGTTTCAGCATACCAAAATGGCGGCGTGGTAGCTTCAGTGCAATGACGTCATGAGCAATTATTATTGTACAAGATAAAAAAGTTTTATTGTACAAGTTTATGTTGGTGATAAATAAACAATAAATTTTATTTGGAAACACTATTTCCTTGGAAAGTGTCTGTATGCTACTGGTGTAAACACCCAGACAAAACAACTAAATAATGAAAGCAATAATAATATACACTGGTATCAGATCAACATCCGTTTTTACACATATTGCTTTAGCATACTGTGCATAATATCACAAGAGGCTGTGTTAAAGTCATTTAAATGTACTTAAATTTCGATGATAGCCTTGTGATTTGTGATCTGACATGTGGCGCAGTTGCGCATCAGGCGACTCGAGTTCCAGTCCCGGCTCGAAGTCCTTTACCGACCCCTTCTCTCTGCCACTTTACTTCCTGTCCTATCTCACACTGCACTGTTTAAATAAAGGTAAAAAGGCCAAACATAAATTACTTCAAATTCTTGAGTAGATGAACATACACCAATGTTTAATAAATTACTGAAATAGAAATCACAATAGACAATTGCTCCGATAACTAAACGTCTGGTAGATTGTAACATATTAACAGAAACCTACTAATGTCAGCATATATCAGCTTTTTCCATATGCATCAACATTCCAAAGATCGAGATTTAGATAAGGAACTATTCATTTTACGAATGCATATTAACAACAGAAACCAACAACTTTGAGCAGCTTATCGATTGCATGAATGCGATGCTTTAAAGGGATTCCAACTGGCATTTTAGGAGTTTTGTACGCTTATAAATAATTTATGCTGAGCCACATTCATTGGCATAAACTCAGATTTTGCTAACAGACAAAATGTTCCTGTTGTCTGCCAGCTTACCTTCTGCTGCTTACAAACATCCTCTTACATAAACAGAGTATATCAAGTGTTTTGATGAATATGAACCTAAATATTGCATAAGACAGGCGTTAAATTAGTATTTTAATGGAATTATTACTCTGTGTGCGAGACACTGAGGCAGTGTTTCTATGTGGTGTGATCAATCTCATCCTAAACACTTATGCGGTGACATAAAAACTGTTGAAACAATTGGCCATCATTATTTCAAAGCTTTTTATATTAATGTGAGAGTCTTCTTGTTTTTCATCATCTTAAACTTTAGATGCAAAAGCATTAAGTGCATGCAGTAGGCTAAATAAAAAAACAAATGTCATAAACAGAAAAATATGTGAGAAAAACATATACTGTGTTCAAACTTTGTGTGTACTCAAGTTTAGATGAGAATTGGGTCGTTTTTAAATAGCCTACAGTACACTAATCTAAGTATGATAGCCCTAGTTTACTATTTTATTCTTTTATTCTTACAGGTGATAACAATTTGGTGCTGGAGCCATTTAACTTTAAATGTATCAGTTCAGTTCAAAATAAAATGTATTGAATTATTTGCTGGTTTACTGATTTTGAACTAAACTGTGTATATTGATATAAACTATAAATGCATGGCTTTTAATTACGGTTTACATTTGTTATAATAACAGCTCTGGCTATGAGTATGAAAATATGAAATTTTTAATGATATCGGCTAGCGTGATCCCCTCTGTAATCTGGAATGGCATGCTACCTCATCAATAGAAATGAATACGTAAATTAAAATACGGCAACAACAATACAAATTATTCGATTCTCCACTTTCATATCCAAAAACGGCGTTTAGTGCAACGCACTCATTGCGTTTATTTAAGCAGACAGGCGTTCTTGAAAACCTCCCTAGGTCTTGTTTCACACAAAGTTATGAATAACTAAGGAATATTGGAAATATATTGCACGACTCTTGCTCGTGTTGTAGTGTTGTGCATTCATACCATTACAGTGCGTGGCATATGAATCATCTTTTTCCCATTCCTAAACCGGATGTCCTAACTGATAAAACAAAAGTCATGCCTCTTGTGCAAGGTGGGTTAAATTCTTATATTGGCAACACAGAAATATTTGAAAATAAGTATAAAATCGTAGTAAAAGTTAAAATTTTTATGTATTTATTACTTTATTTTATGAGTAGACAATGGTATCAGATTTTGCTCCCCTTATGTATTGTACCCGTGCTGTGTATTGAGTCCAGGATCTAAATGGAAAGTGTGGATAGTATCTCGACCTCATTCAAGAGATTTGTCTGAAAACTGTTTGAATTATTTACGATCTTTTCTTGGAAACTTGTTGGTGTAAGTTGAATTCTATTAATTTTCTGATGCCTGTTAACTTGTTTTTCTATGTTGTCATTTGCTTTTTATTGCGCCTTTGGTTAATGGAGACAGTCACTTCAAATGTGCTGGTCATTGTTTTTAGTAAAAGGTCAAGGTTTTGAGTCTTGCATTTTCCTAGGTCCTCTGTGATTTTCTTCCAGTATGTTTTTCTTAATTTCTCTGCACCTGTTTTTCCTGTAGGTGTTTTTTTATTTTGAGTTGAGCCTTATTTAGCCCTTGGATGTTATGGGGCCCTGCGGTAACACTGTATTGCATCAGAGCCAATGATATTTTGAGGGCAGTGTATTTTCTTGTTTGTCTCCTTGTGGTCAGAGCATGGGTCATAATAACACTTCAGTTAGTGTCATAATAAAAACTGTTCAGTAGCCTCATCGCAACTTTTCTATTCTATTTTTGTTTGAGGTTGTTTTTGTGCCATATCCTTTGTTGTAGAGGCACTGGTAACGTCATGTCCCCACAGCCCTTGACCTAAAACTAAAGCTTTATCTTATTAATCATGCTAAGAAAGCCTATTACTTTTAACCTTTCATAAACCACAATCTAGTTAAGTGAAATCCCTCAATCCATATAGGATAACCCACAAACCCAAATCCTGACAACCTTAATTTGTAATCTATAAAACAGATATGATTTATATAAAATCCACACCTGCCCTTTTTAAATGTTCATGTTCTAAAGACACTTTGAAGTAAGAATTGAACTCAGTGTAATGAAAGTGTAGTCATGTTTATTCATTTTGAACTAAAACTATATTTTAACATGTTTATCGTGTATGTAATCTGATTCATCTCCACGGTAATAGGCATTAAGATGTACTGTATGTTTGTTAAATTCATTCATGTACTAAATTAAAAGTAGTCTTTGCAAAGTCTCCCATCAATAAAATAACAAGCAATCAAAGTGCATTACATTACAGATATTGCGCTGGTATTATTGCATGAATACAGTCAGCTCCAGTGTAAGTATGCAAGTCATTGGCCATGTGCAGCAGCTGTAGCAAAGGAACAAAACTAAGATAAATGAAACATTTGTCTGCCGTGACAGAAGAGCACAAATTGGGATTAATAGAAATATATGACACTGCTAGCAGAGCCAGGTGATCAATTCAACTCGATTTTCAGACCTGGCACACTCTCCTCACCTTTGTGACTGGTGTAAAAACAGTGTGCTTTGTTTTATCGTTTTCTTGGAGTAGCTTGGAGTACTCTTTCTTCGGCAGAACACAAAATATATTTTTAAGAATGTCCCCATTGACACAAAACCACAAGAGACACTCAAAATATCTTCTTTTGTGTTTCGCGTTGTTTTGGAGAGAGAATTTGTAGTTTTCATAAATCATTATAATTCACCTCATGTACAAAACTTAGCTTAGATTTTATCCTTAGAATTTCTGTACAGTGTACTTATTTATACTCCGTAGTTTAAATGCATAGAAATGTGCAAATGCACATTTTGAATGCCCGTTTTGTACGTAAACAATGTTTATATGTCATGCCCGATGTGTTAAGTTTAATACTCAAGAAGCCGATAGAGTTACATTCAACTGTCAGAAATGTTTCACTGAAATATTTAATAACACTTGAATCAGATTTGTATTCGTTTCAGACTTTAGGAAAGTGAGACATTATTAGACCTTGAACACTAAAGAAATGTATATAGCAACATCCTAGCATCAGCTAAAAGACATTTAGTGCACCATAGCATCTGACCTTGAGTAGCATTGTTACAGCTATGGTTTTCTTATATGCAAAAAAGTGAAATCCACTTTGGATTCATGTTATTAGACAGTTCCAATAGACAAACACTGCCTGTTCTTTGCGTTGTTGACAAATGATAGCTCTCTTAAAAAAAACAAGGAAATAAATCCTGTTTATTCAGATGACAGATGGATTGCCCAGTTTTTTTGTAAGCTCAGTGAAGGTTAATGGCATTTCGTGCCATCATGATCCCCGGGCATATATTCCCACACACACCGTGAGAAGATCTCTCTGTGTTCTCTGCTGCCTCTCGTCTAGTTCCAGAGTTATGAGGTGACATTGATGAACCATCTGTTCGGTGCATGTCACCCCCGGCAGTGCCCGTGATGGGCGTCAGGGCGAGAAGCTATCTGACACTACAGAGCTCCCGTCCTGCCTGCTCAGCTACTTTAAGCCCTAAAATAATCACCCGGCAGCAATACATCAGTCTGGCTGCTGTGACTCACAGGAGGGTACGAGTCAAAGCACGCGAGGGGATGTGAATGAGAAAAGCACAGGATTAAATCTGACCGTCCAAAACGTGCCCGGGTCATATTTTAACCTAAAATCAACAAATAATAATGTTCGACTTAGAGAAAATAATTTTTGCATTTAATAATATTCTTATCATAATGTATCATTTATATAAGGGAAATGTTTGTTATACATTATTAATATTATTAATATTCAAAGATGATTAAGTTAAACTTTCTGGTTTATTACGAACTTTGAGAGTTTTTGAGAGGACCATGTGCCTATTCAGTGCTGTGAAAATTTCACGTTGCAAAAGATTCTAATGCTCCAAAATTATTTCATTTTCTTTATACAGTAAATTTCTGCGAGCGGAGAATGTTTTTGAGTCACCTGCAGGGCTGTGTGTATTCAGTTTAAGTGTTTGTGTTTAGTTTAGTTTAGTGGTTATTAGTTTAGTACCTGGAGATAACGTTTGGATGTGCATTTTACATCATTCACATTATAAAAAAATATATTCAGTGTGGGCGTGATGTCTTTTTTCGCCGCTGAAGTTCAAACGCACAGCTCTCTCCGCTAGCCTGCACAAACTCATGTTAGATGTGTGACTATGAACCATTTCGTTTGTATGAAGTTCTGTACGAGTCATACTGGTTTTGGATTTATTTGTGGATCAAAAGCGGAGAGAGGAGGAACCGCTTCAACCTCCACACACGAGGCTACAGAATCCATCGCGGGGTTGTCAACCTTAAGCATTGAGTCATTCTTGCTTTGTAGAGCATTTCTTTAACATCATCTGTTTGCACCTTAATGCAGGAAAGGTCGTAGAAGATCGAATAGGATTCTTTTAATAGATTTCTGTTTCACAAAAGGTTCTTTGTGGCAAAAAGGTTCATTTAAGATTATGAAAAAGAAAGAGAGCGATGATTTGAAACAGAAAGAACATTTTACAGAATAATTCTTCTATGGCATCGCTGTGCATAAGCACCTCTATTTTTAGTTTCAAAGCGACAACATAAACACATGCATGCTTTTGTGACCCAAATTTAAAGTGATAGGTCACTTAAAAATAAAAACTCATGTCATCATATACTCACCCTCTTGTCATTTCAAACCTGTATGGCTTTCTTTCTTCCGCAGAACACAAAAGAAGATATTTAGAAAAATGTTGTTAACTGCACCCCGTTCCCTTGCATTGGTTTTTGTGTCCAAGTAAATGGGGTCCAGTAGGGATAAAACAATTCTCAATTTGATATTGAACCGTTCGGTATTACCTCCACGGTTCAATACGCGTTAATTGCGCTTTTTCAGTTTTGCGTTAAGGTTTTTCTGTGTGTTAAATTACTCCCAGAACTGGCTCTTTCAGCATTTGTCTGTATGTCTGCACACGGAGATAGATAAACGCATCCCAACAAGTATCTAATAACAATGCGCTGAAGTTAGGGACACTTGCGAGTCAAAGGGTGAAGCGAGGCTGCCTGCACAAGAGAAGCAATTTGATGTTGAGTAGATAAAGCTGACGAACAGATGCGGGCTGGCCATCATGCCTTTTGTACCAAAGTAATAATGTCAGAATTTGGCAAATCAAGAAAGTATTCATCCGTTTTATACTGCATACGCACAGGGATGGATTACTGACCGGGCCAACGGGGCCAGTGCCCAGAGGCCCTTGACTACCATGAGCCCTTGGCTTCAAGGTTGGGCCATCCAGTTTGGTACAGAGAACACAACAACAATGAAAACAAATGTTTATCTATGTTTAATATATGGGTCCCATAGCCTATACAAGACCTCTGTGGATTCCCTGCAAAATATGAAACGATCTACAAAACATGGCAACATTTGTTTTTATGTTACTTTAACCTGTTTATTAAATTACAACACATCTAAATGGCATTTTCTGAATCTATTGCTTGATGATATGATGTTTACAGACATGTGTCACAGGGGCATTTAAGGGTGAGAAAATTCACCCAGCACATGCAGGGAGAGCGTCTACAGCCCCAGCTCCCTTTCGGACAGCTATTTAAGTCATAGCTAGACAACAGGCAGATATGAGCATTGTATTTCTCCTTGTTTATTGTAATGGCAGTGGCGCATCTTTGATTCAATTTATTGTCATTATCTTGTTAATGTTTATTATCTTTGGCATGATAATTGGTTGATGAACAATAAATAAAGAATTACTGTGGGCTGGCAGTGCGCAACTTATATATATCTTTATTTTATACAATATACCAAAAATTGTTGATTTTTGCTTAAAGAGAATAAAACAAGTAAAGTAAAAAAAGAGAATTGCCGTAAAATCGGGGGACCAATTCTCACTATTAACAAGTTGCTTATTAGATGCCTATTTTTTGCATATTGGCTGTTTATTAGTACTTATAAACTGAGGCAAAAGTCATAGTTAATGGTTTATTAATACAGAGAATTAGACCTTAAAAAATAATTATAAAACACTGTAATGTGCCGAGCCCTCCGAACCGAAAACCGTGGGTAATAAACAAGGTACTTTTTGAACCGTTGGAAACTGTATCGTTGCATCCCTAGGGTGCAGTGTCGTTTCAATTAACAACTTTCTTGCTGCTTCAGTGGTTCTTTGCGGTGACCCAGGTGCTATATAGCACTGTTTCCATATAAAGAACCTGTAAGCCCGTGTGTGGTTCTTCGACAGTTCTAAATAGCACCTCAGTCATTCCAAAGAACCACTGAAGCACCTCAGAAGCACCAACATATGGGTCTATATAGCATTAAAAGTGGTTCCCCTATGATTTCGAGATATATGCTGTAGCACAATTTTTTATGTATTAGTCACTATTTAAACTTGAAAACAACAAAGCCTTAACAGCTTTAAGGCTTTCTTCATTGAAAAACACACTTTAAACTTATTGGCTTAGCTTTGGTAATGCTGTGGCTTTTGGCACAATCCTAGTTAATAAAATTCAGTTCATTTGACCCTCGATGTTCATATCCCCTCTTGACCACGGACCAGCTTTAGCCAGATGGCCACATGCCTCCCATGCTTAATTAATTCAGCGCTAATCTGCAGTCTAACATAAACATGCAAAAATACCATCTTGCTACACATTTCTTAGCCCTGCTGTAACATTCAGACTTTCTTCTTGAAAGATTTATTGTTTACTTCTCCATGTGATTATTGGGTGTTATTGGTGTTTGCTAATTGCTCTCTTGATAAATCGGTTAAATTAATGAAGACCCTGATGAACATTGAAACATCTTTAATTTTATATCCAGCTCCAAGGTTTGACTTCAGTTCAGCTGAATCGTATTTTGTACTGTATGACTTTGATAGATGACGAGACTGTATATACATACAGTATATACACTTACCTAAAGGATTATTAGGAACACCATACTAATACTGTGTTTGACCCCCTTTCGGCTTCAGAACTGCCTTTATTCTACATGGCATTGATTCAACAAGGTGCTGAAAGCATTCTTTAGAAATGTTGGCCAATATTGACAGGATAGCATCTTGCAGTTGATGGAGATTTGTGGGATGCACATCCAGGGCACAGAGCTCCCGTTCCACCACATCCCAAAGATGCTCTATTGGGTTGAGATCTGGTGACTGTGGGGGCCATTTTAGTACAGTGAACTCATTGTCATGTTCAAGAAACCAATTTGAAATGATTCAAGCTTTGTGATACGGTGCATTATCCTGCTGAAAGTAGCCATCAGAGGATGGGTATATGGTGGTCATAAAGGGATGGACATGGTCAGAAACAATGCTCAGGTATGCCGTGGCATTTAAACGATGCCCAATTGGCACTAAGGGGCCTTAAGTGTGCCAAGAAAACATCCCCCACACCATGACACCACCACCACCAGCCTGCACAGTGGTAACAAGGCATGATGGATCCATGTTCTCATTCTGTTTACGCCAAATTCTGACTGATTCAACAGATATCGAGACTCATCAGACCAGGCCACATTTTTCCAGTCTTCAACTGTCCAATTTTGGTGAGCTTGTGCAAATTGTAGCCTCTTTTTCCTACTTATAGTGGAGATGAGTGGTACTCGGTGGGGTCTTCTGCTGTTGTAGCCCATCCGGCTCAAGGTTGTGCGTGTTGTGGCTTCACAAATGCTTTGCTGCATACCTCGATTGTAACAAGTGGATTTTTCAGTCAAAGTTGCTCTTCTATCAGCTTGAATCAGTCGGCCCATTCTCTGACCTCTAGCATCAACAAGGTATTTTCGCCCACATGACTGCCGCATACTGGATGTTTTTAACTTTTCATACCATTCTTTGTAAACCCTAGAAATGGTTGTGCGTGAAAATCCTAGTAACTGAGCAGATTGTGAAATACTCAGACCGGCCCGTCTGACACCAACAACCATGCCACGCTCAAAATTGCTTAAATCCCCTTTCTTTCCCATTCTGACATTCAGTTTGGAGTTCAGGATTTTGTCTTGACCAGGACCACACCCCTAAATGCATTGAAGCAGCTGCCATGTGATTGTTTGATTAGATAATTGCATAAATGAGAAATTTAACAGGTGTTCATAATAATCGTTTAGGATTTATAAATATATATATATATATATATATATATATTTGCAGCTGTATATTTTAGTAGCTACAGTATTAGCCCTGCTGAAAAAAACGATATAACCTTTCCCAAAAACACAATAGAAAATAGATTTAATGGTTATAATGGGAGTTGTATTGGTTCGAAACTATAATGTTGTCTAGTCGTATTCGATGGATTCTGTTGGTGAGGTGGCAGATTAATACATTGGTATAATGCTCAAAACAAACTACAAAATACATTTTGTAATGGTTTTAGTGGAAAAAATTCATGGTTCATTCAATAATATTTTAATCGGTGACATGTGATGGTTTCTATTTCAGCAGGTGCTCATGCCAAAAAAACCCTAAAAGACAAAAATTATCGGTCAAATGCAAATTGTACAGTAAATGTACATTTATTATTGTGGCTATAGGTCTTGTTAATTAGTACTGGCCTATATTAGATAAATTATCATTTTGCTTGTGTTTTATTAGGACAACATTTAAAAATGTAAAACTACATTATTAGTTGGTCTTGATATTCCTTTTGTATTCTTATATCCGAGAGCTATTTGCCAGCAAAAAGGTTTTTCAAATGAGTTTTCCTTGTAACTTTTGTTGAATACTTGTAATCTTCCTTGAAAATGGACAAACAATTTAAATACTAATATTTGCTCCATACAATTGTCTATATAATGAGAATATTTTTGGGGGCCTATGATATAAATTTATATAAAAGACTATTGGCTTCTTACTGTAAAATCCAAAAGTAATTTACTGTAAACTGCATTCAGCATGTAAAGTATTTTAAGAGTATATGTGTAATCAAACTCATGATCTTTGCACTGCTTACACAATGATCTATCAATGAAATGCAAAATGTGTACGTCAACTCAAAAAAAGGAATGAGCATTTGTCAAACCGGCTTAAAGGGAGAAAGACCAAGAGCTAACCAGCTAGTTTCTGTAATTGATGTGTCAGCAACTGTAATGTCAGTCACATTCATTGCTTACATTACGATGATTCGTGTCTGTGCCAAATTGCCAGTTTGTGGTGGGATAAGTGTTGACGGGGTGGTTGATGTAATTAGGGGTAGTTTTCTTTTTTTTTGATAGCCGTGAAATCCTACGATTCTCACGACTCAAATCCCCGTATAACAAAATGTCTTCTGAATGCGAGAAACACCCACACATTTCCGCTAGACAAAAACAAAAATCAGATTGTTGCTGTCTGAGGCTGAATGGCACCTTCAGCTGGTGTGTACCTAAAGCCTTTTGTGTGTCTGTGTGTAGAAGAGTAAAATATATCTGAAATGGTCTAGTGTATTCAATTAAAGGTTTTTATAGTTATTCTGTGCTAATTTAAAATTTAAATGTTTTAGTCCAATGTTGTTCTAATCTGTGTATTAAGCTCAAAATACTTTTAACATTTAAAATTTGAGGCAATATGACAAATTTTGTCATCATTTATTCTCATGTTGTCCAAACCTGACTTTCTCTTCTGTGGAACACGGAGAAAGGTCTCAGTGGTTTTGTGCCCTTACAACAAAAGTCAATGTTTGTTTGCCTGTTCTTCAAAATACACAATGTAACAAATCTTTTAAAATATTGTTTGGCTTTCAGTTTTACTGTTTCTTTATGAAGTTTACATGGTGAATGCGAAAATCCCATTGATTATTTTTACCATCGACGTTACTCACAAAAAATATAAAAAAATATTTGGACACATTTAAAGAAATTTACGCAGAAATTACAAGGTCCTGGCATAACACTGAGCTCAAAACAACATTGAACATGACAGTTACTTAAAAATAGTCGTCCAAAACTTCAGAAGTGCACTTTTATTTTATTTAAATTACTTTTATCGTCTTTATGACTTATGTGAAAATGTTTCAGTTTTTGTTTATTTGCAATATACTGATATATCATAATCAATGATATAAGCTCAAAATGTACACTAAAACATTGATGCTACATGAAAAAATATATGTTACCACAATAAGCAGCACCACAGAATTGTTCAAGAACTATAAAAATGTTGGGCGAGACAAAAAATGTTTGCCTTTTGTTTTCTGAAGTAATGTATACAGGTTTGAGGGTGAATAAATAAATAAATAAGAATTTTCGGGTGAACTATTCTTTTACAGCTTGAAATGTATTCTTTTTGTGACCGACAATTTTTGTGTGAAACGGCAAGCATCACGGCAATTGCCATGTGCCACTTCTGTCTCAGTTTCTCTCATTAGGTGGAGAGATGTTCTTGTGTTCAGTCTTCACTTATTTCCTGTTTCCCCATGACCTCAGCGACTGATCATTGTCTCTCAAGTGTTCCTCCAAGCAGTGCTGGACTGGTAATCTGGCATACCGGGCAAATGCCCGGTGGGCCGACGCACTTGGGGGCCGATATAATATAATATTATATTTTTTTAATCGGCCAACGACCGACCCATAAAGTAGGGACAGCGGCCCATTGGTTCATTTTCCATACTGACACTGAGCTGGCCCAATCATCTCTTAACAGACTCCACCCCCCCCCCAGTTTCTCGTGTCAGATGCAGTCAGTGTCTTTGGTGTTCACACAAAACGCAGTAAATCGTGCTATTAGCGTCTAGTTGGACGCTTGAACATTTTGCTTTTACTCGCTTCATTCGCGTCATGGAGGGGCTTCTGTCAGGCGGCGCCCGTCTAATTGCGAAATGGCTGACATGGATTTAGCTGAGAGGATAGCTGCACATTATGTACTATGGAAGGCTGAAGAACGACTTAGACTCGTTCGGCGCCATGTCTGGGTCCATCAAATCCTTCAGAGGCGCAGTCCTTCATTGTTGTTTCGGATTCCTGCCTCCGCTCGCTATGTCATAATCACGTCCCTACTAGAGCAAGCTCATGGTTCGTAAACGCGGCGTGAATTTTCGCCAAAATTCAGATTTTTCAACGCGCGCGAACTATGGGAAGCCAAATAATCCAAAAGTTGGACGAGACAGCGGGTATTACAGAGCTCGCGCCGCGCTGACATGTCCGACTCCTCGTCAGCGCACACGTTATTTAAACAGCGCAAACCGTACACTCAAATGTACAATAAAGAAACCCCTCATTCCTTAAAAACATTTACATTTGTTTACATTTACACAAGTCTATCAGTTTTTCCCTACAGAAGACAAAGGAAATCAGGATGAAATGCATAATATTTTTTATTATTATCTTTAATAGTGTACAAGTAAACGGCAGTGTTTTGCATCGATACTTTGAAGAACTGCACATATGTATAGACTCTATTCTATAGAGGCTACGGAAAGACCTGTACAAAGCAGAAACTTCAATGACTTCCAATATCGTAGTCCAATATCTTGAGGAGCACGCCAACCTCCTGGAAATTATATAGGACAGTTTAAATGTTCAGGTAATTTATTTTATTATTGTAGTCATTTTGCGCTTAGCCATTTTACCTCAACTATTTATGTTAATAATAGCAGAGGTTTATGGGTAAAATGTAAATGAGTGGCGCCAAATGAACATTGTATATGTTTTAATTGGTCAGTGCAGCGGATTGGTTGGTGCCACACTGCCCCATCGGTTGGCGATAGGAAATTGAATCGCGCAGATGACATGTCAGCGCGACGCGAGCTCTGTAATACCCCGCTGTCTCATCCCACTATTGGATTGTTTGGCTTCCCTTACTAATGCTCAATTTGCGCAAATCACACCACAAGTAGGTATGGGTCTATCACCAGGGAGTCAGTCAAGAGAGAGTGAGTACACTGGTCCACTTGCACTGGTACACTGGTCCATGGCACTTAGTTCTCAGCTTTGTAGGTTTTTGGGGGAATGGAACAATAGATATGCATATCTACAGGGACCGCAAAGATGGTGTACTGGTTGGTTGTGTCCGACCCATTGTGGTGGGCCGGTCTGAGTAAAAATGCCAGGGCCCTTTTTTTGTCCTAGTCCAGCCCTGCCTCCAAGCAATTACCTTTCTGAAGGTCAATTGAAAACAATTGCTAGCTGCTGAGATTTAAGGTGCTGCCAAATTTAATCCTCTCTTTCACAGCGAGATCGGCTCAGGATTTTCCACAAGATCTTCCCTTAATTTGTGCAGATTATCTACAGCGGATGCCAAATTTGCACGCACAGCCTGTCATCTGTGTTGGAAATAGTGCCGCATTTACATTTAGACGTGTGGGTCCAAAATCCTATGATAATTAAAAACATGTGTTATTTGAACGTGGAAATATGAATTGGGAAATATACCAAAACCCTTTCAAAAACATATACTTTGGATCAATGGAACCAGATGTTCGAAAATGCTAACTCACCGGGTTTTGCATACAGAGAACTTCATCTCTGAGGTACTCTTGAACATTGAGTTATGATTGATTTAAAATACTGATTTTCAAATGACCATCATTTACATTACAATGAAATTTGAACGCATCTGAGGAGTGGACGGCTGATTGTTGCACTCCGTTGCATGTTGTTCTTTCCCCACAGAGAATCAAGATGGGTGATATTGTTCAGAATGAAGAGTGGGCGGTGTAAATAAACTCGATTTCATCCTCGCGTAGGGCTGCGCCAGATGCCTTGGGCAGATGATATAAATACGGTAGCTGCACAGCATGTCGTGGAGCTCAACTCTGTGCCTGGAGAGCCCAAGTCTCATAATTACCACCGCACGTTATGACACTAGCACCTCCCCCTCACCACCATCATCATTTAACGCGTTCCTCCTCATCACTGCTGTGTAAACAGCATTCATAAACAAAGTGTACAATATTCCGCCTGGTTGTTTTTTCTGCAGCTATAAAGGTTAAATGTGAGCTTTTATGGCTTTCCTGAAGGCTGGAAAGCTCACTGCAGGACGTGCGCCGCACAACAGTGCTGCGGAAGGTTTTGATAAGGGAGGGACGGTTTTTACTTGAGATTTCATTTAAAGCCACAAGCTCTGAAAAACTTTGAATGTCAGGCGGCTATAGCAGATGACACCAAAACCAGTGACCTTTACTCTTAAAAGGAATAGAAGAAAAACATCAAAAGAGGCATTAGATGGTTCCCCAGATAGCTCTTTCTGACTTTCGCTCTTGCTCGCTTGTGAAGTAAGGCGATACATTTTTAAAACATCCAACTATTTTGTTCTTTAAATAAAGGAGTTCATCTCATAGGGTTCTTATATTGTATAAGTAGAGAGAAAGTGCTATAGTATAGTCAGAATATTGATGTTTTAAGATTTAACTGCACATGTTATTGTCTGAAAGGATTGACTTTGTATGTTATGTGGCTTATGGACGCGTGCTGACTGTATTTAAATGCATTAGCTAACGTGAACTAACAATGAGTAGTAGCCTATAGTTTTCAGCATTAAATGATTCATTTGAGTTAATTTCAAGACAATTGTTCATGTTAGTTCATGCTTCAACGTTTAGAAATGTAAAATTACTAAATGGTGAAATTAACTAACAATGAACAATTATTCTAGCAATAACTAATATTAGTTTATGTTCATTACAGCATTTTAACATTTTTTTTATCAAATGATCTCAAATTAATAAATGCTTTAGACATATTGTTCATTGTTAGTAATGTTAGCTAATGCATTAAATGTTAACAAATACAACTTGTATTACCAATTTAATAACTGGGAACATATTTTGAGCCGTTCAGCCTTCATTGCAATAATGCTGATTTAATGAAGATAATGACAATAAATGCGTCTTAATTCAAAGGCTGCATCCTCCGGAGGTCACATTTGTTGGCTGCATACATCATCTATGTTTATTATTTCAGGTTTTATTTCAGAAATGTAGCAATGAAACTATAATGATTGTGTCTTGTGAAAAGGAAACGTAAAAAGTGCGACCTACGGAGGTTGCAGCCTTTGAATTGAGACACAGCTCAATTCACACAAAGTCATTGTCCTTTCCCCTCCACTGTTAATATTCTCCTAAGGCTTATCGTAATTTGCTTGCTAAATGTTTGGATTTAAGAGACATTGCTGGGCTCATAATGGCACTAAAATGGTGTGAGATTGTTGTTTGTCGTTTAAAAATATGACACAATTTCCTGTCATTAAAGGGGTTGTATGACACGGCTAAAGCGAATATGAGCATTTGCTTTAGATGTTATGCAATGTGTATGCACGATTTAAGGTTAAAAAATGCTTTATTGTCCACATATTGTGCGTGTTTGTATCTCCTCTTCTCCCCGCCTCTCTGAAACATGCAGGTGTGCTATGATTGGACAGTTAACCAGTGCATAGTGATTGGTCGAATACTGAAAACGTATGACGGAAATGTAACGCCTCTTTCCCTATTTGGAACATCAGGTTTCAAAGCAATTGTACTGACAGGTACGCCCACCTTACTTGAGTATACATTTTGGCGGTTTTAGTCAAATCACATATGTGGGGTGTGGTTACACAAGGCATTTTCGGCAGGTCTGAGCATTTGCTTTTATAGAATGCATCTTTTGTTCCAACACTTAAATTGTTGCTATTTTACGTGTCCAATACATGCATGGGTAACTTATAACACACCGAAGACACAGAAAAACGTGTTTTTGCACCATATGACCCCTTAAATTAGTGTACCTTGAGGCAGGCAAATGCCAAATCTTACTCAAAATCGTAGAGTTGAAATGGAATCTAAATCAACCTTGTTTAGTTATTTGTACTGTACATGATGCATCACCACATGTGTCTTTGTACACTCTAAAAAATGCCAGCGTCAAATGCCCAATCCAATGTTGGAACAAGGAGGGATGCACCCAACCCGTTGGGTTGTACATGATCCTTTGCTGGGTTGTTTTAATCCATTGATGGGTCATTTTCTGGGTTAATTTAACTTAGCGGTTGGGCTCATCCCTCTTTGACCCAAGGACCCAATCTTTCCTCAAAATGTAAACTCTTCCTGAGAAGAGTCACCAAGGCCACTGATGTGTCATCGCATGGTTGCGTGCAGTGTTTTGGGAGGATATTCCAACAACAAACTCATGCATATCCCGCAGAAGCAAGGAATATATGACTTTATTTATTATAATGATAGCATTCTAATGTTGTAACGTCACCAGCAGTGTGCACGGGGTGTTAGTAAGCTGACATGAGGGTGTTTTGTATAACATATGACTGCTGGTTAAACCTCTCTCTACTGAAGTGGGGATCTCGCTCGTGCCAGGCTCCCGCAGTTCAGAAGTAGTTGAACGTATTAGACGATATCTTGAAAGCCGGCCAGGTTGACAAAGCAATGGGTCGTCATCCACAAACAATCCCAGCACGGTCTGCCATCTGTTTATGGGAGAGGACAGAGCATGCTTTCCTAGAGGCTGATAGTCTTCGACCCTTACTTGTGCATTTGGCAGTAGGTATAGCTGATTAGAGGTTGTTCGGTCTGCATGTGACATTTCGGTTTTAAAGTACCTCATGAAAGAAATTTTACTTTGTGTTTAGGATATGGGATTTGTCCCATGCATACAGTTCCCTGGTATAGATTTGATTAAGGTTGTGTACATAGAGGAAATAATTTTCTAGTTGTACTATAAATAATAACTAGTTAATCTGTTCATCAATTTACCAAATTATAAAAATATAAATGTGATTTTAATCAAATATAAATGTATATGGTCTAATACTATTTTTTAGGAAACATCAAGCTTGAAAGATGTTATAAAAATATCATTCTTACGTACTGCAAATCATTGCAGATATTGTAGAGTTTAAAATTACTTTCTAATAACTTTTCTTTTTTTGTCTTGTGTTCTCTTGAGGTTCTACATTTCTATATTTCACACTACATATCACTGACAGAATAATAAATAAGCCAAAATGTGTGACTTGGCTCTTATTGAGGTTCCTTCAATTCTTTCTTTAGTTTTTTATTCAGCTCTTGAACTTGCAAAACGCTTTATTGATCACTAATGACTACATTTTCTTTATTCTCTATTATTTTATGATTTGCTCTATTCAGTGACATCACATCAGAAGCCATTTGTACAAAAGAGATATTTTATTTGTCATATATTTATGCTTGTACACCAGCAAAATAAAATGCATATCTATGATGCCATTGCAATTTCAGTGAACAACTAGACAGCATTCCTTCCAAAGATGCCACCTTGCGTTTGTGTCAGGACGTGAACAGAACAGAGCACATATCCGGGGAGAGTTAAACATTTGTCTTTACCGAAATACTTACAAACATAAAAAACAGCATCAAACTAATGTATCACCTTTGAAAGAAAAAATATAGGGAAAAAATAATGTCACTCCCCTCGGTTTCATATCTGCAACATTCCTGGGTGCATTCTGCTTTAGTCACGGTCTAAGGATTTTTTTGTGGTTCATCTACAGTAGTTAATTTTTGTTGAGTTGAAGCATTTTTTTTGAAGTGATGGGAATAGGGAACTCTCCGCAGTGTTGCTTAAACACAGCACATTAAAAGTACATAGAACAAACATTTGGGCACCAAGTTTTATATACATCAGATCTCATGTTGTATTCTGTAAAGGCATTCATTCCTGGTAACACGTCTTTAGCTTTTGTAACTTTTTTCTCAACCATGCTGACTCGTAACCCCCTTTTCAGTGTCTTTGCCTGTCCACATAGGCTACTGCAGGTATTTTGTGTCATTGTCAAGAGCAAACAGGTGAACGTGTGTGAATGAACTAGGAAAAGTCCATGGAAAACCAGACCACGGCAATCAAAAGAAGGCCCAATACTTCGATGGTGGATCCGTGACCCTTTAAACATGACTGATCCGATTTGGGCTTCTTGGAGCACTTTTTTTTCTTTCTAGACGGCTCTGTTGAAGGTTCCAGATTGTCCAGCAGCTCTGGGTTTATTTTGTCCAAGGACTGGTCAAGATTGTTGGAAAGGGTTCCCAAAGGACCATCGTTGAGACTTTGCTTATTATGAGTGTCGTTTTTTGTTCGCTCGCCCTCCCGAAACTTGGTCTTGGAAATGTTCTCCTTCTCTTTCAGGGGATTGTTGGTGATCTGGCGGCTGTTGTAGGATGAAGGATCAGGCAGAGATTTGCTGGAGATGATGGAGGATTTGTCATTAGCCGAAAGACAACATCTGGGAATGCTTTCTACAAGTGGGTCATCTATTGAGAGGAACTTTCCAGAACGTGCCTTGGTGTTAAAGATGCTGGTTTGGACCTGGGACGGAGCATCCACGCAACCCTCCAGGTCATCGATTTTAAGTCGCTTTAGATCTTTCCCTGTCAGCGTGCTCGGGAGGTGGCATTCCAATTCGGAGCTGGAACCTTTGAAGCGTTTGAACCAGTCCCACAACGGCCTGGCTCTACAGTCACAAATCCACTGGTTTCCATTCAGCCTTAGATACTGGAGGGACACTAGAGGATTCATAGCCTCTCCTGTCAACATGGTGAGGTTGTTGTAGAAGAGAAACAAGGTGGTCAGCTTGCCAAGGTCATTGAAAGCCCGCTGTTGCACGTGTATGATCCGGTTCTGATGCAAGAGCAGACGGTCAAGGTTGATCAACCCTCGCAACATGTGGTCGGTCACGACCTTGATCTTGTTGTTGTGTAAGAATAGGTAGGTGAGGTTTGCCAGGTCCATGAAAGTGTCGTCTTGCAGGGCTAAAAGGTTGTTATCCTGCAGAAACAGATACTGAAGAGAGAACAGTCCCCTGAAAACTCCGACCGGGAGCTCGGACAGTCCGCACCTGTGTAGGTGAAGGGTATGAAGCTTTGTCAGGCCACGAAACGCAGTGGGACTTATGATCCGAAGGTTGCTGTTGTCGCCGATGTCTAACTCTTCCAGTCTCTCCAACCCGTAAAATGCCCCCGCCTCGATATGGCTGATGTTGTTTGAGTACATCCACAGGACTGTGAGATTATGCACGGAACTAAAGCTAGTCGATCGGACCACTGCCAGTTTGTTGCTTTGCAGGAATATTCGCTGGCTGCGGACCGGGATCTCTGTGGGGATGGAGAACAGACCCTGCTGTTGACAGGCCACGGTTGGCCTCGGCTCACTGTAGCACGCGCATTTTGCTGGGCAGCCATTCATCACTGGCACCAGGTTAAGCCATAACACCAGGCAAAGGAGACGACCACCTGTTGAGAAAAGACAAAGAGTCAAAGAGGTCATTTTGAGGGCATGACTGCAGGTGTTTAATTTTTCATGATGCAATATTTTATTGCAACAAACAAATAACATATGACTTTTAGGTTGTGACTGTGTTCAGGGACCTCAAAGAAATAATACAACTTCCTTCATAAAGAAATTAAATTTGTGTTAACCATCTTTTGTTTATTTCAACATTAGCAGATGTCTTTTGGGTGGGTGTGCCTAGTGAAGTAATTTCCACTTAGGTTCACACGGGTGTCCTAGCCAAGAATCCACAGCTGTTGTTCATCCTATTAACTGTGGACATGTTCCAATATAAAGCCTAACAAACTTAACTTTGTCAATTGTTTTAGGATTGTTGTAACCCTGCTATCTTAAAATAAATGGCACTTGGTTTCGTATTCTGTTATATAATACATGAACATTTTAAAGTGCTTTAAAGTTATAGTTCAACCTAAAATGAAAATTCTGTCATCATTAACTCACCGTCTTGCCACTTCAACCCTGTATGAATTTTATTTTGTTAAAGAATGTTGGTAAACGAACAACGGCTGTACCAATTAACCTGCATTGGTTTTGTTTAAAGATGCACCCACACTAAGTTTCTTCACCGGTACTGAAAGCCAGTTATTCAGAGTGATATCTGAAGATGCTGATACCAGTTCTGAAAATTAAAATACTATTTATTACCTTTCTGAATGTTTTTTTATTAAAAAATGACTTAATTAAATGACTTAATTAATTATATTGAACATCAAACTGGTGATGTTTCTTAACATTTTCTATATATGGAGCACAAATTCGTAGCATTTTATGATTGACAGAATATATCGGCCCTGATCTTTGACTGTTTTCAAACATTCGGCCTATAGTCGCAAAATTGCTTTTATTGACCGATACCGATTATTAGATGATTCTATATATCGGTGCATCTGTATTTTTGTGTCTATAACGTAGAAGTCCATGGGCATTGTTCGGTCACCAACATCCTTCAAAATATCTTCTTTTGTGTTCTGCAGAAGAATGGAAGTCATCAGGTTTGAAATAACATGAGGGTGAGTAAATGATGACATAATTTTCAATTTTGGGTGTCTTTTTCTTTTAAGTGTCCACTTTTTAATTTGAGGGAAGCAAAGTATAAATTTCTCTGTCATTCAGCTCGTGGCTGATTGATGAAGCCAATTATCTGTTTATCCATAAAACAAAAACAAGACATTTCAAAACAACCCAAGGCTAAATAATTTGTTCTTCTATACTTTAAACTCCAAAATGGCTGCTTGTCTGCGCTCATGCTCGATTGTGTGAACGCTGCTGGCAGAAACAGGTGTCGCGGGACCCGTTCCCGCCCAAAAGCCAGCCAATTGAGGGAACTGATAAATGAAACATAGGAGGGAGCCTTGCACAACATTAGCAAGTGCTAATGGGGCTGATAGAGCTAATCACGTTCCAGCGCAGCATAGGGTCTGACATTCAGTTTGTCCAGGGGCAGATAAGTGCGCCGTGGGTGTTTGATGCATGGATGGGTGGGATGGCACCAGGGAAAGGGCTTAGGATGTCACATTGGAGTCTCCCGGGAGCGCAGCGAGCACGAAAATGCTTGAAGTGCTTGTGGAGTGCTACAGAAAGATAAGATGCTTTCCTCTCATCCCTGATCTGAAGGCCAGCGGTCTGTGTGTGTATGGCTGTGCCAGAGTGGGAGTTTATCTACGGGAGGTGTGAAGATAAAAAAATTGTTTTTATTCAGTGGTTCTTAAAGTCAGACATTATTCAGGAAACCAACTGATGAAATACATCCATCAACGATGTCTCCATCGTACATCACTTTGAGGCCGATGGAGGCATTTATCTTTTCGAGCAGTTTACAAAGTTTCTGGACATCTATCGTTTCTATATCTGGAAGCAATTCAAATGTTGTCAAATATTTTTCCATTGTTAAAGGGACTGTTCACCCAAAAATAAAAATCCTGTCATTGATTCGTCATCAAAATCTGACTCTTTATGCTGTGGAACACAAAATAATATATTTTGAGAAACGTCTCAGTGGTTTTGTGTCCATACAATGGAAGTCAGTAGGCGCTAGTGTTTGGTTACTTACTTTCTTCAAAATGTGTTTTTGTGTTTTGCAGAAATAAAAAGTCACACAGGAGTGGAATGACATGAGAGTAAGAAAATAATAATCCTAAATAATAATCACTATCCTTTTAGTATTGCAGGCTATATGTTTACGTATCAAAATGTCTGAAATCTCCTGATGCCTTTCTATTCTGCGCTAATATTTACATAATCCAACCCGCGTGAGTATTTTTCACAGGCAGAGGATTCACACTGCAAAAGTGCAATAATATCTTGTAGATCCTCCACACGGTTTACTAAATTCGCCTCCATCCCTGAAGAGAGCTGCTTGTTAAATGGAGCTTGCTTGAGGCCTGACAGCATCCCTGTGTTACACTTTCCCTCAAATATCCTCTCTCCCTCCTGTCATCTTCCACCAGTGAGCTGTCAGCCCTCTTCTCTTTCTTCGTCTTTCTGCATCATGGCGCTTCTCTCTCACCCTCTCCGCCGATAAAAATATTCTATTGCCAAGCTTTGAAATGTTAGGCTTCGTGAATCCACCAGACCCACTTTTTTATCTTCTAGTCATTAGCAGACCATCCCCACCCACACAATGCACGTCGGAGATCCGTTTTAAAAGCGCACTTTTTTCATCCGTAGCCGACCTCGCTAACCTTGCGGTTCCTCTGCATCTCTCATCTATTTAGTGCTGAGTAAAGCTGCTCAAAATGTCATACACTGTTCTCCAATTATTTCTGTGCACCGTTTCGTCCCCTGGACAGCCACATACCAGTGTCCTTTACTGCCTGTCGCCCTTCACTGTAAAGGCCATTTGGTAGCGACATCTACTACATTCGGGGCACCCTGTGTTCTTTTAACTTTCCTTTTTCCCTTTTCAGAATGCCACTCACATGTTAGAAGCCCCGCTTTGTCTTTTTATTTCCTTTTTTCTGTCAAGGGGACGCCCGTATCATCCAAATCAAAACAAGGTCGTTCATGTTAAAGCTTATTTGCATTGCTGCCTCCGACTGCAGCCCGCTATCTTCGCATTACAAACTGTTTACCAGCCTATTAGTTTTGCATTACCTCTGGTACTTTTCGAAACTCGAGAGAATCCTGCATAATAGCGGTGTTGTCGAAGCCATCGGCTTACTCGTGTTGCACAGAAGCCACAGTTGACGTGCTTATTAGGAGAGAGCATTTAAACATGCTGAGGACCTCCCTCTTTCATTACTGACAAGCCGAACGATGCATTCAGCTTTGCATGAAATGCACTGATTGCAGCTCATTCACCACTTCTGTGAAAAGCTCTCCTCCCCACATAAAAGACTCTGCGGGAGAGCAAATAAACCATTGATAAACAGTAGCGAAATCAAGGATATTTCTCCACTGTCTGATTGAATGCTTTGTGTGGGAAACAAAAGGAAACAGAATACAGAGCAAAGACTCGAGATAATGGCGCGTAAAGAGAGCGAGATGGGGAGAGGGAGCTCATTTGCATAGGACTCTGGCATATGGGGTTTACGGAACGATATTTTCACACTTGTTTTTATCCTCGCCCTCACAAGCCGGTATGGGAGCTGCCATTATCACGAGACCACCTGGGGTGCGTTGGGGGTGAAGCGCATGCTTGTTATTGTGTTTGCTAAAGTGTCACTTTATTATTTGTAAATTAGGATTAGAGTTTTGCTGTAAACTTTGGCACAGCAATGGTTGATATGATTCCCATTTTGGCTAAATACAGTACAGTCCGATTGTAAGGGAAAGAGATTCAAAAAGTTGACATTCAAAAAGTTTCAAGAGCCACAACTGAATTGAATGTTTTTCCCAAATGTTTTGTTGCATGTTGATGAGTTTTTACGTTGAATACTATATTGTGTATTTCAATGCTTTGGAAAGTTTGAATAAAGTTAGCAATGTGATTTTGTAGTGATTTTTCCCTTCTTAATTTGTGAATTAGTGTAATTGACAAAACGTTCATGAGTTCATATCTTTAGACCTTTCAGGGCATCTAAGTGGCATTAATGTCATTTTTTGCATTACATGAGTTTACAGGATTACTCATTTTCTGGTCGTTGACATAATTAGACTCATTACTGCGAAAGCAAATGAGCGACTGTGCCAATATCTTAATCATGCAACAAAATATTAAAATAAACTCACATATTTCAAGCCTCTTTGCACCCACTGTTTCCGCTCGGTTGTGAGACATCTGAAGGCCAATTAACCGCAGAATTAAAATGCCAATTATTACGAAGTGCCAAGTTTTGAGGGAAGGTGGAGAGAAAATAAAAATAGGGATCCCTTTGCTTCCGACTTCGTGTATTTTTCTTTATATTTAAATATGTGTGTGTATATAATGTATAAATGATTAATTATTGACCCTTATGTGGTCTGTACCGTGTGTCTTCACATCCTATAGACATCAAGAGAAGTCTGAAGACACCAGACAATGAGACCAAAGGAGAATGGCTAAAGAAAAAGAGTCGCTGGGCGAGAGGAAGGGGAGCAGGGGAGGTGAAGGAGATGAAGGAAACATAAAGACCTGGGCGTTTGATGGATGCTCAAGGACAACAGATGTCTGAGGTTTCTGCAGGTGTAGTGTGTGGAATGCAGATGATATCATTGACAGTAGAGCAAAGTAAAGTAGATCAGGAATTATTTCTGTCTGCTGTCTGGGCCGCATGCACTAAGTTTGCCAGATGGTTCATGAATAACTGAGACTCAAGCAGGTCGCGTGAAATCTAAATAAAGGCAGGCACACATACTTAGGTTTACTATTTTAAAGCCAGACACAACGCATCTCATGCTTTTGTTGAGAATAAATTGTGTTCTGACACATAATGATAAGTGAAATTCAGCCCCTGCGTTCACATATTTGTGCAGTGTATCAGGCCTGACACTACTGCTGAGTTAAATTGATTGTGGATTACTTTTTTAACATCGACTGAGTACTTTTTCAAATTAGTTAATACTTTTCCCGGATTGTATTACTTTATGCAAAACAGTAATATTTCCAAAACTGACTTTAAAAAGCCAGCTCTCATTATTTTCCATTGCTTTTTGTTTTTTTCAGTTTTTCCCTCCTACTCCTTTTCTCCTCATCGAGCAATTATGCTTTCCAGACCCACTTCTCAGAAGCCCACGTTCTCCACACGGATTATAAGGCAAAACAAAAACACCTATAATCATATTATATTCATAACTATTCCCAAAGCCCTCTGATTTCTTTGAAATCATATATAAGTTGTTTTAGAATTCAGATTCCATTACTTCAAAAGTTTTTATGCCGACGGGACAATTTGGCGAAAGCATCTGTGAGTTATTGACGGATTCATCATCCTGCTGTGCATTAGATCTGGTTTTGGTGTATAATTGAAAACGTTTTTTAGTAACATAATGGTTGCAGATGTTTTTAAAACGGTTCCGTGACAAAATATTGCTTTGTCAAATATTTTATCCACACATACATTACAGTTTGTACAGCTGGCAAAACCAAACAACCAAATCTCTATTTTCATCTGTCTCGTGAAGCTTTCCAGTATTTAAAATACAAAAATATAATAGTTTTATTCATAGCATTTATTTATGATTAATCACATCCAGAATAAAAGTTTTTGTGTGCATAATATAGGTCTGTGTACGTGCATATTCATGTTGTACACTGCTCAAAGAAATGAAGGAAACACCTAAATCACACTATATTATATCTCAATGAACGAAATATCCAGGGTAAAACTCTCACATGCACCAGGAGGACTTTTCACTGCACCAGCATAAGATCTGACAATAGATCTGAGGATTTTATCCCCATACTTCACAGCACATGGAGGTCTGTAAGACCCTCTGAGGATGGTCCTCCCCAGACCACCCTTGCTGTTGCCTGTTGCTGTTGCCTGTTGAAGGTTCCTGACTTGGTGTTGAACTTTTATTTATATTTACCAATAATAAAAATTATGTATAAATGTTTATTCATTTTAATGTTTTTTTATTCTTCTTAAATACATGAACGTATGTAAATGTTTTTTTAAATACAAGATAAATATGCACAAACATTTATTTTTAATGTGATTAATCGAATTTTAATTATTGTTTGTCATTTCTTTGAGATGCCTACTGTTTTGAAGGTAAATTTTATGAATTTTTTATAGTAAAAGCATTGTGGTCATGTCGGTTTTGGACTAGGAATAGTGCAAAGCATTATTTTATCTTGTAAGCTTAACTTTGAGGTATTTTCAGGTATAAATTTGCTTTCTATATCTTTATTTAAAATGTTTGACTCTGACTATAATGTTTTATATTTTATGTCTTCTTATGTTTTTTACTTGATTATATATTTTGCACTCTGTTGGATATAAAATGAATGGCCTTTTTGTACCCTAAGTTAAGCTGACTGCTTTTTTATGTGTTTTATGTGTTTATGTGTATTTTATTTCTTTCTTTAGCAGGTGCAACCAAAAAGATGTACAATTGAGGAACATCACACGCAATTTGTCGTAAGTACCAATATTAATAGGCAGTAAACTGCCTAAATTGATATTTTGCAAACTACAGTGTCAATTTTGTTTCCTGAACCAAACTGCTGTACCTTTCAGGTGAGATCCAACATATTTACTCTCCTATAAAGACATTTTGTTTCAAATAGCGAACACAACAAACAGATCTGTTAAAATTAAAATATTTCTCTAAGCTTCCATTTCCCATGAAAAATTAATTCAGCAGCGTGCCAAAAGCAGCGGTTTCATCCTAACATAAACTATTTATTTTCTGTGAGTCAGGACGTTGGAAATCCCCTAAATTCCTCAAGACTGACAGTGGCTTATTCCAGGTGCTTAACTTTATGAGATCCTGGACTGGCAGATAAAAAAAATTATTCTGGTTTGGGTGGCAAAGTGATACGAAATGCAGCCTGGAAATAAAAACAGTTGCACGTTTGGAGCAAATTGGAAGTTAGCTCAGTGGACAAATGTCTGACACTCACAGAGGCTTTTATCACCTTATGTATAAATAAACGTGCAAATGTTCCATCACAATAGAAATATTCAATGCAGCACAGATCAACTCTCCCAGAATGCATAATTTTTTCTCTGATGATTTAATCGTTATTACATACACTGAGTGTCGTCTTATTGTTAACTGAGGTTGGTAAAAGAGACAAAACAGAGAAACTCTATGGTTTGTTGCACAAAAATCAGTTCCAATCATCTTTCTGGCCCTAAAAACATAAACAGGCTATTTTGGCTGTGGCATTTTGTAAAGATTATATTATGTAAATGACCTCTGTTTTGTTTTGCATGTATAATGAGAATAAATGCCTGTTAAGGTGCTGAATACTGCATAGGTGTTGATCTGTTGACATAAGCAGGCCTATGTTAATAAAGTCATGTCAATTTCATGAGTTCTTATTGGCCCATCGGGGTGGACTGGGAAAGGAGTTTTGCGATGTAAACTTAAGTATATGTTTATATATTGCATTCGATTTTGTTATTGTAAAAGAGAATCCTGGGGAAAAATAATTCATCCTTGTGTTGTTTCAAATGCTGAATTTCGACAGATCACAACAGGTGTAATTAAATGAATGTCAGGTTGGGTGAATCAATACAATGCGAGTCTAAAGGCTAAAAAAAACACTACAAGACTTTTGCCCAGATCTTTAGTCTTGACTTGTTAATGACAGCAGTGATAAGATTTCACTCCCTGCGTTCACCTGTGGCAGTCGTGCCAACACAATGATAACGTTTCCATGAAGCATGAATAAAAATAGCTGATGGCGTTGTAGAGCTGTCAATATTGACCTCCCATGATTAAGTGTTGGAGCGGGAGAGTCCGGCAACGCTGTAGCTGTCTCTCTCTGTGGTATAGCTGTAGGTTAGGTGATAGGGCTCAAATTCTTCACATTCACAACACTCGAGAAACTATGCAGTATGTAGTGCTTTTCATTCTTAAAGGGATACTTCACCCAAAAATTCTGTCATAATTTCTTTGTTCCGATTATTACAGAGAAATTGGGAGAATGCTTATAACAGACAGATTTTGCCCCCATTAACTACCATAATATGAAGAACTAGAATGTGAGAAAATGATAACAGAATGTTCATTTTTGAGTGAAGCATCCCTTTAAGTAGTTTTGTAGCATCCAGAAAAACATGTTTTTTGCATAGGAGTGTCTCTTTTGACAACGCTGCTACAATTGACAAACTCTGACAGTTTGATTTCTGTCCCTTGTTCTACATGCTCGGAAACCTCCACGCCATGTAAATATCTAGCTGTATGTCTTTTCTTTTTTAAATAGCGTCCAACAAAGATTGACTGTGTACACAACAATCTTTTTTTAAGGGATGCTAGCGTTTCATCATGCTGTCAGTTTTCTAACACCGTGCATACATTGCAAAAGTCAGGCAGATAATCCATATTCTGTCAGGAGAGTTCCAGTTTCTGGAGATTTCGTGAGAAGGTGTGGGGCATGACTTTGCTCCAAATGTCGTGTCTTGTCTACATGTGTGACATGGTTCAGGCGAAGCCTGGTTTCCAAGAGACATTGTGCCTTCAGCTTTTGAATAATGAGTTTCCATGACACTTCAAGTTGTTAGCGAATATTTTCAGGTTTCCCAATACAATGAGAGCAGAATCCAATCCTGCACCTACAGATTTGAAAATGTGATCTTTTCTGGATACTTTTGTTTCAGGAATCTTTTTAGTTTAAGAAAATCATTAAAAATGGACAAACAAACTGAGTTTCTTTAGTACATAATTTTTACTAAATCTTTCAAGTTTCAGAGCCCAATAGAACCATCTCAGATTTTCTAATAGTTTCCTTTAAAATACCATTATGAACTATTTAATTTTTTCCTGTATACAAAAGTCAGTTTTGGGCATTATTTCAGTAGAATTAAATAGTTTTTTTTTGGCTCTAATCTGCCATATGCAGTAACATCCCACCAAAAGAATCCATCACATACCAGTAGACACCATTATAGTTTCCAATAAAACCGAACAATTCCCTTTATAACCATAACATCCATTGACATTTTCTATTGTGTTTTGGGCAGGATTCTACTGTTTCTTTCAGCAGGGAGGAGATGTCAAGCCATGCTCAAAAATGGCAGTGTGAAATCAAATATAAATATTTCGGTGTGAACTGAAAGTTATCCAAACTATCCAAAATGTTTTTATAGCTCAACAATCGTGTCATTTGAGGACTTTTAGAAATAAACGGATAAAGTTGATCTCCTCAGACTGCTGTGTCATTGACAGAATTCAGAACGTTTTCATCACATATTCGTAGTTTTTAAGAATTAAGAACGCATTCGTTTATCTGTTTTATGAAACGGAGAATCGCATTAACGCTGTCTCGCAGTATGAGCGTTTGTATGGCTTAAAGCAAGCGGTTGCACACAACTGCTAAATATTTCATAGTCAGACATTTGGCTTGTCAGGAAATGTCTCGTCTGTTTAACATTTAGCTTTCCTTGTGTTGACACGCTCTGAGGATGTGTAGCTGCTTCCGAGTCCTTATTTGCCAGCATTAGACATTTTTCATTTAAGATTAATATCACTGTTGTAATTTTAAATTTTAGAGTGCTATATTGATCTAATGTTTTTATATCGTGAATATTCCTGAAAATGTTAGTTTAGTGGAATATTGCGGCTGCAGTGTATGTGCATAATCTGAATCTTTTTGGTTAAAAAAAAATTCTTGCAGTTCCCAAAATATAAGCAAGTTACCAATTATATGCCAGTTTAAGGCAAACATGGATATATAAGTTGTTTAGCCATGGTATTCCACACAAACTACCAAGGCGTTTTATGTCCTTCCTGTCTCTCTAAGCCCCTCCCCCTAACAGATATGCATAAAGCCATGCCTTTGTATATGCAATCTTTTCAGTGAGATCCTCCCTTAATTCCATGGCAAACAAACCATGCCCAACGCCATTAAAATGATGTTCCCTCTCTCCTAGCATTGACTAACTGTCTTCTCCCTTTTTTCCCCCATAGCTTTTATTAGCAATAAAATTCAATTTTGTATTTGCAAGGTTGCCAGCCTTAGGGGGGAAAAATGCATTACCCCAGTCTGAGAGAAAGTAGGAGCTAATGATTCAGCACCATACAGTTCAAGAGCCTTTCTATCATTACTGCTGACTTATTGCTCTTGTGCCATTGGCCCACGTGCGTGTTTGTGACAGCAGAACACAGATGAGCGAGTCGGAAAACCAAAGAGAAAATGTATGATTGCTTTGAGATAATAATTGGTCAGCGTGTGCTGTAGATCAAAAAGGGACAAATTGTGTTTGTTCGTTTTTTTTGGTTTGGTCAAACATTTACAGTGTTAAGCAATGAGTGGGTTTTAAATGAGAGCAGATTTCCATTAGTAAGCAATTTCACGCAGGCAGTATCAACACAGTCTCATGGCAATTCGTAACTGTATTTGAAGGTGAGTAATTCGTGTAATTTTGTACAGTAGATTTTTAGCTGATTTGTTTTTTAAAGCCAGTGACATTGGATTTATACAGTAGATGGGGCTTCATTCTTACTTTTAACTTATATTCATATGTTTTTTTTATTCACATACTATGAGATCACCACCACATAAAATAATCAGGTTGACAGTATGAACTAAAAAATGCTGGGTTGTTTCCAACTCATGTTTGGGTAAATTATGGACAAAACCAGTTGTTGATGCTTTAAATATACTCATACTGGGTCTATGGTAAAAGCATTTGGGGGCGAAAACAACCGAATTTCTGTGTTTTCTTGCAGAGGTGAGCAAAATCCATTGACAAATCACATTCGCTGGAATGGCGTGTTACAGTTAAAATTTTAAAAAGTTTTTACTTTTCCTAAGACATTGCATATTAATGCAAAACTGTGACTTGTTAAGGTTGATGTTACATTTACATTTAACACAGAGGTTTTCCAACTTTTTCATGTCAAGGATACCCAAATATGATGTACCTTTTCGAGAGACCCCCTTTCTAAAATACATGGCATTTATTTTGTATAAAGAAGTATTTTAACTGTTACACAAACATCATGTGTGATAATATAAAGACAACATATTGTAAGTAGAAATTAAACTGCAATAATCTTCAGTAAAATGTTTAAATTTTACTTTGTTCCTCAAACATCTTCTAGGGACCCCTTAGAACATTCTGGCGGCCCCCCTGGGTTGAAAACCCTTGTTTTTATCCAAAGTGACTTACAAATGAGGCAGAAAAACGAATGCAGAATTATGCGGTCATTAAGTTCTGAAAGGGGATGATGCAATTATTTGACACCGCTTACTTGAAGACATGGGTGACATGGGTATCGAAAATCTATTATCTTCATTATGCCGGCAAACATAAACAGCATTGTGGACAATCAGCACAATTGTGCCCAGGCATAATAATAGTTTTTACTAGTAGTACCCTCCTATATTTCTTGCCAATATTTATCTCCAAACAAGTTTTTAAATGCTCATTGTATGTTTAGCAATACATAAAAGCACCAGAAGCCATTGCCTCAGTCAAAAAAAATGAATCCAGCAATTTAACGTTTCATGTGTTAAGTGGCATTGATTTGTATTATATTGCACCCAAGCAAGGGAAACCTGTCTATCTGTCCCCCTTCTGCACACCTCCATGTAGTGCACAATGCTGATGAAGCGAATGTGTGGCATCTCCAAACAGCAGTGTAGTTAGCGCATACATAAAAAAAGGTAATGAGACCGGGCATGTGCAAGAGCGTGGAAGTGTTTTGTCTTTCTGTCTCTGGGTTCAAACCTCAGACGTTGCATCCACAAACTGTTGGCTAAACGTCTGATGCATGAGGTACAAAACTTAACACAATTTAGGTGTTTCGCAGTCGGTTGAACTGTCATTGGTTGCCTTATATGTTAGTCAGATGGCCTCTCTTGGTCTTGGTCAATGAAAGCCGTTATGGAGTCTAGACCTTCTGCCGTCAGTCTGGAGGTCTGGCGAGACTTAATAACTCAAGATTAACAGTATCAAGGTTATTTTGCTAAAATTGTTTTGTTTCCAAACCCAGTTATAGGAAAGGGCTACGGCGAATGTGTTCCTCGTTCAGTCCCTTTACTTATTTGAATAAATCCTCATGGTCATTTCGTACCCAGTTCATAATTGCATGTTATTTTGTAATCTTTCAAAAGGTAATAACTTTCTCCTCCTCTGCAAGTAAAATTATTTACTGCTGTTACAATCAGGGTTGCACAGAAAATATTTATTTACAATAATGTCACAATTTAGCATGTCCACCCTGCGAACTAAATCAAATTTAAGCATTTTGCAAATGCCTTTATCCAAACCTTAGACTGAATGAGTCTGGTGTCATTCTGAAGCGGTTTAGTTTGTGATAATGACCGTCTGACTCTTTCACGAGTTCACCTGCGCAGATAACAGTGATGTTGATAGGGATAATAAAGCAAGAGCTTGGTTATGAAGGTTATGCGTATTTGGCGTGCTGTCCGGGAAGCGAGCTCCGAGCTCGCCAGATTTATCCGAACCCGAAACACTACACCTTGGTCAGGGTGAGGGCGCCGAGCTCGGAACCGGTTTGAGCCCAGAGCACACCCCATAAAGCAAGAAGTGGGACGGCCGCCGGAGTACGCACACCCCCCCAAACGCGGGGCTGAACATTATGGAAGCGTGGACTGCGTTCGGGTAAGGACAAGAGGATGATGGCTCCTTAGGAGCGATCGACGTGCTTGGAGTGATATCCTTTACGGAGGGTGGAAATGCATCTGGTCAGTATATCCAGGGTTATAGGTTGCCTGGCGTCTGGGCGAGCATAGATGTTTGGGAGCTGGCTATGGCTGCGGATGGAGAGTTGAATATGAGCTTGTGGAAGAACTGGACTCCACTCATGTAACCTTTAATTGAGCTAGCTTGGAGGTTTTTTGACGAGTTTAGGAAAGAGATGAAGGAGGTAATGAAGAGTACAGAAAATGTGGGAAAGGGAATGTTGAACGCGTGGTGAAACGACTTGAAGCTTTTCCATGCAGTGAGATAAGATTGGAGGGTCCTAAGGGAGACGGCTTGGATGATGGCGTTTCGAGATGCATCAAGGAGGGTTTTCAGTGGGTGGTTTACTGGAATATCAGCTCCGAATAGGGAGGTATCGGTGTTGGCAAGGGGTCTGCTTCGGGCGCCAGCTGAATTTCTGGAAAGCGAAACGAGAAAGGGTATCAGCAATCAGATTTTTTGATCCGGGAATGTGTTTGGCAGTTAGAATGAACTGGTCACAGGCTGAGATCCAGATGAGGCGTCTAAGGAACGGCATTAAAGCGGGGGAGTGAGAGTGGCCTTTGTTAATGCAATGAACCGTGGCCTCGTTATCACAATGTACCATTATACTGGAAGCCGACCACTCTTTCCCCCATAGGGATGCTGCGACGACCAATGGATACAGCTTGAAAAGTGCAGAAGATGATAAGGCCTGCGGAATCTCTAAGAGCTGGGGGGGCCAAGTGGATGCAAACCAACGACCTTGGTAAAAGCCTCCGAAACCTACGGCAGGGGCGGCGTCTGTGAACAGGTGAATGTCGACGGAGGAGGAGGACATGTCACTGTAGAAAAATGACAAGCCATTCCATTGTTTGAGAAATTGTTTTTTGTCTGGGGCAAGGGGGACGCCGAGTTTTTAAAAAATCTGCTGGACTTTTGCTAGATGCGCAGCTTGAAACGCGTCGGGAGACGAGATGATTAAAAAATCATCTAGTAGGTGGATTAGGTAGGGAATTGCATAATTGTTAGAGAGAATCCAGCAAATTGCCTCTAGCAACATGTCGAAAATTTTGAGGCTGCTTCTGCAGCCGAAAGTAAGGTACAGAAAAGTACAGAAAAGTAAAATTTATTGTGCCATCGAATGCCGAAAAGGTGCCAGAAGTCTGGGTGGATGGGCATGACTTTAAATGCGGATGTAATGTCGCCTTTGGCTAGCCAAGCTCCACGACCTGCATGTTTTATTAAAGTAATGGCTTGATCGATGTTATGATAGTGCAGCGAAAATTCCTCAATTGGAATGAGGCTGTTGATGCTTGGAAAGGCCGAGCCGTGTGGAGACGAGAGATCGAAAATGAGGCGCTTTTTGCCAGAGAATTTACGCGTCGCTACACCGATGGGGCTGATGCGAAATACGAAAAATGTGGGAGCGTCGAAGGGGCCGATAATGAATTTTGCGTCAATCTCCTTTTTAATAAGGAGATCGACTGACTCTGGTTCAGAAAGCACAGACTGAAGGTTGGGGCAAATTAAGCTGATAACGCTGGGGTCGAAGCCGTCGAGAGACCGGTCAGAAGATAGTCCGTGAACTGAATGTCGGGGTGCGAAGACAACTAGAAAGGCAAACAAGAAACATTCACGGGAGTCGAGAGGTAATTTTTTTAGATTTTTATTCTGCACTTGAGACATCGGGCATAAGATGCGAGCGTGTGCACCGCTGCAGAAAAGGCACACGTGCAGGAAGCGACAGCGCTGCCTGGTACATCTTCCTGAATTGAAGTTCCTGCATGCCTCCAAATTGCTGGGTTGCCCGTGAGCTTGGTTGGCTGGGCGGTTTGGCAGGCGCGGAACAGAGGAAGTGGATTTGGGAGGCGAAACTGGGCGTGGGGGAAGAGAGGGAGTGACTAGGGGACATTCGACTGTGGAATGGAAATACTGCGCAGGAAATATTACGAACGCCTAAGAAAACCCTGTTATGCAGCTCAGTGTCCAGTAAGCCCCAGTAGGGGCACTGGTTCCTTTGAGCCACAAGAATGGCACATTTGGCGGAGAAAAGTTTATGGTATGTGTAGAAATGCGCGCCCCCGTAGGAGAGAGCGAGCTCTGCCACGATGGCGAGGTAATCGCCCAGCTTGAATCTCCTATGAGGGAACGCAGTGCAGATCACATTAGTGTAACAGGAAAAGCAACGTTAAATTCGGGGAAAGACAGTGTGCGGGTATGGTTGGGTGACTGATTTTTAAATGTGAGCGATAGATCACCGTAAGTCTGTGTCCGCACCTGTCAAGATCTGCGATCTTATGTTCCCCGAAACTGGAGGTGGTTCCAAAGGCTGGTAACTGGCACTGGCATTGCTGTCGCCGTGGCCAATGAGAAGCTCGATCGAGTCTGCGGAAGAGAGAAAAGGGGGGGAATGGCAGCCGCCTGAGCGGCTAACGGAGTCATGCTCGCGCTAGCAGCGGCTACCAAGATGGCTGGGAAATGGCTAAGAACCGGCGCCTGCATCGCTAGCTGAGGCAGCCTCGCGCTAGTGGTCGACGGAGGCGCCGTGGGCCAAGAGCCAGGGGCAGGGAATGGGTGGTAAAGCACCGGAGCTCCAGGTGCTGGTGAGCTAATGTTTCGAGGGCAGCCAGCTACTGCTGGCGGGGTTTTGGCAGGAGGCCAAAGCTGGCCAACGGCGAGAGGGACCGGTGGGTCCGTGGCGATACCTGTGCTCGCGGAAGCCCTGCTGTTCCGGCTTCCCCGCGGGCGGCCACAACTAGCCGCAGAGGTGGATTGCCCGGGCCGGGAATACGGAGAACCGCGAGCCGTGCCCGGCTTGGCGGCGGACCCCTTCGTGGCGCCCTTCGGTGAGGCGATATCCGCCAGGGAAGAGGCGTAGAGGCAGTAAAGCTCCGCCTTGGTCATCCGCATGTGGAAGTGGACGTCCGCGTTTGACAGAGCTAGTCGTAAGCCCTGGACGGTCCATTTCTGTATGGTGGGGATCGCGTTGTGAGCGAATACAATGCTTGTAACCAAACCGTTCTTGGCCACCATTGACTACTATAGTAGAAAAAATGACAATGATAGTCGAAAGAGATATTCTCAAAAATATCTTCTTTTGTGTTTAACAGAACACAGAAAAAATATAAAGTATTTTTTCCTACGATGATTGTGGCCAAGATCTGTTTTGTTTCAAGCATTCTTCTAAATGTCTTTCTCTGTGTTCATTAGAAGAAAATAATTTCTACAGATTTGGAACAACTAGGTGGAGTAAAGTAAATGAAGACATAATTTTCATTTTTGGTTGAACTGTTCCTTAAGTACATCAGATTAAAGTTCCTTGTTAAACAAAACGTGTTGCTGATGTTATTCCCGTTGTCTGTAAAATCAAATCTTTAAACAAGGTCTGTGTTGACATTTTAAACATGATGTCAATGTGTTTGTTTGCTCTGCAGAATAGAGGGCCAGAAAAAACGCTTGTCGTAATAGAATCAGAGGTTTTGAATCACAATCTTTTGTTATATTAGAAAGACACAGCATGACATTTACCTACATTGATGTGGCTCACTGCAAACTATCCGGGTAGAAAATGTTCAATCCATGGATTTTCTGCAGGGTGGCTCTGGATGTATTATGTATTACAGTGTGTGTTTCCAAACTGGTTTTAAAACACGTTAGAGCCCCCAAACGAAAATCTTTGCTCTTCTCTTTCAGCAGGACTACCTGTGCTAATGAAATCAGAATGAGGAAAGTGTTCTTGCAATGTGAAATTGCATCACTCATCTCGCATGAAATATTATCTGGAGGCATACAGCGTGCACGCTTTATGGCTGAGTCAAATGCCCTTGAGCGAAGGATGTCTGAGAAGTGATGCCCTCCATTAACACATCTGGTAAGAAAAATCCTTTGACCTAATCTGTGCTGGTGTTCATGTTAAAGAGTCAAGGGTTCGATTCACAGTTTTTTTTAATGTTGTGAGATGTGGTTGACCGGACTGAGTTAGGAAGAACGTTCCACCAGGAATGAGTTGTGAAGGAGAATAAGCGGGTAAGCTATTTACTTCCCTTTTCAGAAGCAATACAATGACGCTGCTTGTTTGGTGAACGCAGGGCTCTTGATGGGGTGTAGGCGGGTGTGAAAGTATGCCAGTGCAGATCCAGTGATAGTCCTGTAGGCGAGAATTAGTGAGTTGAATCTGATACAGGCTTCAACTTGTAGCCAGCGGAGAGCGATTAAAAAGGGGTGTCACATGAGCCCCTTTTGGGCTTTTGAAAGACGAGGCGTGCTGCTGCATTCTGAACCAGCTGGAGTGGTTTGATAGCCTTTGCAGGAAGACCAGCAAGGAGAGCATTGCAGTAGTCCAACCTTGAGATTACAAGGGCCTGGACAAGAAGTTGTGCCACATGCTCAGTGAGATAACCTTTCTAACCTTTCTAAACCGCGTTGTCTTTGCAATGTGATCATTGAAGGACAGCTGTTCATCAAATATGACTCAGAGATTCCTGGCGGTTTTGGAGTGATTGTGGTATTGCCAAGTTGCAAGGTAAGATTGTGTTGCACCGTGGGGTGTGCCGGAAATCTTGTAGTTCTGTCTTGGCAGGGTTCAGGTGGAGGTGATGCTTTTTCATCTAAGCTGAGATCTCTTCTAGGCAGGCTGAAATGCATGCTGCTACAGTGGTATCGTCTGGGTGAAATGAGATGTAAATCTGGTTGCCGTCAGTATAACAGTGATAGGAGAAGCCGTGTGCCTGTATGATGGGTCCCAAGGATGTCATGTAGATGGAGAAAGGGAGTGGTCCAAGCACCAATTCCTGAGGGACCCCAGTGATTATGTGGTGAGCAGTGGACAGCGAGCCCCTCCATGACACCCTGAAGGACCTGCTGGAGAGGTAGGATATGAACCAGCCTGAGATTCCTAGAGATGGCAGGGTTGCTAGCAGTATCTGGTGATTGACAGTGTCGAACGCTGTAGATAAGTCTAGCAGAATCAGGACCGAGGATATTTGGCACAGATACAACTATTTAAAACTCTGGAAATTTACAAAATACCTTCATGGAACATTGTTTACTTAATACCCTAATTATTTTTGGCATAACATATATTTTTTTAATTTTGACCCATAGAATGTTTTGTTGGCTATTTCTACAAATATATCTATGATACTTAAGAATGGTTTTGTGGTGCAGGGTCATACACAATCATAGCAATTCCATAAACAAAAGTTTGTTAAAAAATGTGAGCAGGTCTCAGATCAGCCCTTGAGACTCCAGGTAGATTGGGTTTTAATAAACTGTAAAGTAATTGATACGAACACTTGTTTAGAATCCATTTGCTGAATCTATTTATAAAAGGTAACCTGAATCAAGACAGACACAGACCAGTCACACAATTACACTAGACTTCACATTTATGCATTTGGCAGATGCTTTTACCCTAAGCCAATTACAGTGCATTCAAGCTATACATTTTGTTTTCATCGGTATGTTTCCTGGGAATCAATCCCACGCTGAAATCCTGTTGTGTCTGCACTTTAAACACTGTAATATCAAACATGTATATTACAGTACAAACAGCTTAGAATGAGAAACAAAGCTTGGCATTTTTAACACGTTCTGGTCATTTCAGCCGCTAAGAAGGACCAGCAGTCCACTCATACTGACCCCCTGCTTGCATGATGAGGATGTTCAATTTGTGACATCGATGAGCCAAACACTGTTATCATCCTCAGTTCCTAGCTCAGCCCACACTGATCTCTTTAACTTTACTAGGCGTAAACACCCTGGAGGCAAATTGACCTGAAAAAAGCCAACTGCTTTCATGTCTTCTCAGACTGCAGAGTGCATAAAGTACAGGGCTTTTTGCACTGTTTTGCCGCTGTACAAGTTTTTCCAAAACCTCTAATGCTAAGTATTACACTTTGGCGTGTAACCAAAGTCTTTTGAAGCGGTCCACTCAGGTGGGCATCTGGGTAACAACTCCAGGCAGCTGTTCACCATGTACTATAGTGCAAATCTTATGTAACTGAATGGGGAAGACCGAAATCTCTGACTGTTAGTCTTTTTTTATTTCTGTCTACATCTGTTTAAGCCGCAATAGTTTCCTTTTTTTAAATCTCAGATAATTGCTAAAAAACTTGAATTGGCTTGATTTTCTTGCTAGAAAGAATTGTACAGCATTAGGGTATGGATTTTCTCATTTTAGGGAGCATTTTATTGGACAGAATGATTGAGTGCAGCATGAGTCATCAATATTTTGGTTTTGTATTCCAAGAAGAGAGTCTGTTTAAAGTTATACATTTCCAACTGTTAAAAGTTATTTATGCCAATGTTTAAATGGTGTAAGAAGATAGATGGCTTAAAGCTAGCATACATGAGGCTAAAAGCTATAATCTGAATGTGCATGCACTTTTTCAAGAATAAACAAATTCTGCTGGTTATAATCATACAGTTTCAACAACCTGGCAACCCCCTAAACCAGCCTGGAAAACACATTGAAACCATTAAGACTATTTTACAGTAGCAACTGCAAAGCAACAACTCAACAAAGCATTTGGCAACCGCCAAGAGCAGCCTGGGAACTCCCTATCAACACCTTAGCAACCGCATGGCAACACACTGAAACCATTCAGAAAACCTTAGCAACTGCAAAGAAACACAACATAGCAACCAGAATAGTCCAGAACCGCCTGGCAACTGCCTGTCAACATCCTAGCAACCGCATGGCATCACACTGAAACCGTTCAAAAGATCTTAGCAACTGCATAGCAGCAACAACTTGGCAACCTCCCAGGACCGTCTAGTATCACAGTGGTAAGTTTTGTACAAGCAAGCACAATTCACATTTCTTGAAAGAACATACAAATCTGGGTTAACTCAGTTATCGATTGCTTTTTATATTGCTGTACTGTAACTACCCTATCTCTGTGTCTGCCTGTCCTAGTTCTGCAGGGAAGACTCTTGCGCAGAAGCGAGGCGGGAGTCGTCAGTTGAATGATTTGCACTGCGACCAATCAAAGAGAAGGAAAGCGTTATAAGGGAGCGATGAATAGAGGAAGCCATATGACGGTGAGAAATAATGAGAGACGCAGCAAGGGGAAGAGCGAGACAAATGTTTGTGTGGAAATATTCTTCTTCCTCAGCTGGAATGTGGCACAGAGGCAGCAGGCAGGCTTAGAGGCCCAACACTTGAATTCAATCAGCCTGCCTGCTGAATCTCTTCCAGAGAGGGATGTGAGAGGTAGGACCATCTGTCTCTCTTCTGATGTTTCTGCTGTCCACGATGTAAGCCAGCAATTACAAGGCAAAGCGGGGAGCTGGCCTAAGCTGACATAGGAACGTGGACGAGACGTACCACCCTAACGTCCGTCCGCTCCCTTGCGAATCCCCGCCAGCTTTAGGCCAGATACGTGTGCAGGACAAGTTTTTGTCTGTCACTAAAAAAGCATTTATATCTAAGAAACAATATTGTTGGTATCATTTTCAGAATATTTTTTTTCTTGCAAAAGAACTAAATTAATAAAAATTATTTGTTTGAATGTTAGTTATGTTTTTATGCTATCGTTCTAGTTATGAATGGACTAGTCTGGGAATGCAATTCTCATTGGTTTGAAAGCAGACTGGCCTAATTTAAGTGATTTATGACGTCAGATGCATGTTTTCATGCCCCCGGTCATACTTATTATAGTAGAAATAATTTCTCATAAACGCTCGTGTCCAAATTCCTCCGTTAATGACGCAAGCGCAGTGCGGTTCGGATCCAAAAGCACTGTGTGAGAAGAGACCTGTGGGGGAGGATGGAACAGAACTTGGGTTCAGACCCAAGCTTTGTAAGCAAGTGTGAAAACTATTTAAAAGTACAGCGTAGCTTTTCCTTTCTCCTTGTTATAAAAAACGGTTCTGCCTACTCAGAATCATTTTCATCTTCAAGATGGGAGTGCTTGTGACTAAACCCCAGAAAAACAAGGACAGAGATGGCCACTAGTTTAATACGGACACTTCAGGAAGGGTGAGCATGTGAGCTCCACTGCTGAAATAAAGCATATGCATTATTTAGCCCCTGCCTGTGTTGATGTGCTCAGACAAAACCTCCGGATCTGCTGCAGAGAAATGGCTGTGGTGAGAAATGAGGCTGGAGCCAGACCTCTTCTGAATCTCTATAGCTCTCCAGCGTCATTTATAATGCAAGTCAGTCCACTCTGCCTCCATCTTGGCAGTCCTGGGAAGCTATTTCAAGTCATGCAAGTATAGCTCCTTTTGTTCCCAGGGTTTTAATATAGTGGATGTATTATAGTTACCGGGCTTTTTTTGGCAGATTGATTACTACATAATATACAACAGATTGTATTTGTATAATGTAGAGGTTCATCGATGTATTATTAGTTAGTTGCTTTGGAGAAAAGCCTCTACTAAATGAATGAATAAATGTAAATCTATTACACATATCAATATTTTTGTAAAGGGTTTGTATGGCCATGTATAAAGAAAGATAGACCAGACTTTCTTTTATCTAAGAAAGATAAATGATAATTCAATAAGATATTAACCACTGTGTTGCCAACTTCTTGTACCTTACATCATATTTACCCCAGTGAGCTGTGTTTAATATTTAATGAATAATTTCAGTGTGTGCCCTTTTTATGGATCATTTCTCTTTTGCTTATACCTGCTAGAACCTTTATTTTGATTTTTATTGTTTGAACCTACAAACAAAAAACAGACATTATTGCTTTAAATTCATAAAAGTTATTTGGTACCATATTTAGTTATTTATTTATGTAGCTGCATTAAATATTAAGAGAAGATTTTCAGATTTTCAAACGTACTATTTATAGGCATGTGTTTAGGTAAATGGTATTTGTTTCGTTCTGTGAACTACAAAACAATATTTCTGTCAAATTTGAAATAAAAATATTATTTATATTTGCATTTATTTGCAGAAAATGAAAACTGGAGAAACAGGTAAAAATAACAGAAAAGATTATATGTTTCAGACCTCAAAATGCGGCAAAGAAAACAAGTAATATTTGTACATTTGAAATGGTCTGTCAATCTTTTGGTGGCTATATATAGAAAACTGAAACAAGACAAACTGTTTAAAATAACACAAAAGTGCAATGTTTGCAGATCTTGAATACTGCAAAAGAAGTTCATTTTCACATTAAAACAACCCGATACTAATGTTTTTACGTGCAGCCTATTTATGACCACTTCAATTTGTCTATACATTCTCAGTCTTTTACCCTTTTTTTGTAGGTTTGTTACGGCACTGGAAGCACACTTTGAGTACTTCAGACCAACAGCTTTGCCAATAAGGTAATTGGTTCTTTAGACTAATAGGCGGGACTTGGGTTAACTGAGTGTTGGGGTTCTTCGCTGTCATTTTTCGACAAGTGACCCATCTCTTCCTCAAACGCATCCTCATCTTCATTGGCTCTCTTGCTGCCTCCTCAAAACAATCTTTGCTTCTCCCCTAGGCACTTGTTTCTGAATCTAGTGCCCTTCTCCCGAGCATATTTCCTCCTTCCCTTTTCTCTCTGTTGTTCCCTGATGAAGTGGTCGTACTCTATCAGTTCTCTCAATGGATCACTCACCCTTTTCTCTTAAAGGTCATATCTGCAGCGCAGAAAGCCGATAAGCTGTGTGTTTATCTGGGCTGTGACAGTGAAACAGAGATGGAGGCAGATGCGGGCTCTGATAGGGCCACGCGGTGAGGAACGAGGGCGATCCGAGGAGAGCGCGTCGCCGGGTGACCGTAAGATAAGAGGAACAATATGCCGGCGAGACGGATCAGTGGGGGAGAAGATGGCAAGATCAAGTGCGTCTGCGTTCTCTGTGACATTTTGGAAGCAAGCTGTTCAGCGGGAGTTTTTCGACTCCAGCGGAGTAACAAATATACTTCATGTAATAAAGAAAAATACGGTCATCGTTTGCTCGCTATGCGACTTTTGCCAGCAGTTATAACTGAACAGGTCTGTTAACCTTCATAAATGACCAAAACATGGCATGCGAGAACCATAAATATAGTGCGTATTTTATTTAGTGTCCATCACAAATCACACAAATAGTAAATGTCAACTTACATTTAAGCGTTTAGCAGACACTTTTATCCAAAGCAAATCTTCAATAATTTGTCTCTCTTTCTTTTACAGAAAATAGCTAAATATGTGGAAGTCAGTAGATTTGCATAAATAAAATAAGGCAATAAAGAAGTGGTCACATGATCCGTCATTTTGTAATACTGTAGTCGAGTGTAGGCAAGTTAATGATATTGTGGACAATTTTACCGTTATTTATTAATCTCTACACATATGGGATATAATTAAAAAATGATGTATAGAGAAACGCGCCATAAATTATAGGGGTGCGGAGCAAGTTTGATTCATTCATTGATAATCGCTCATCTTGTTCACGATATGATGTATTGCATACTGCTGCATTTAATGCACAAACAATGTCCTCTGCGAAATGTAAATTTTTAGCATTTCCTTTTTTAGCAAGTCTGTAAAGAAAAGCTCTATTGCGGGCCAAAAAGATGGAGGAAGAAGATCCAAATCCATAGTTCGTACGAGACAGCGGGGGTTTTGCACTCCCATCAAAACGAATACTTCCTTACATAAAAACAGACTCTTCATAAGCAGCGGCTCTCATTAGTACCGCACCATTGAAACTGAACACAACCTCCAATAGAGAAAAGACTGTGAAAAATGGAGGAACCGCCCCGCCCCTTTTCGTAGCACCGTGCGAACGATCTAAGCATGCTCCCGCTGCAAAAATTCCCTCGCTCTGATTTTATTTATTAATGACTTCATCGACTAGTCGACATCGACGCAACTTGTATCACATAATAGTCGACTTATTTCTCAAAATATCTTCTTTCGTGTTCCACAGACAGAAGAGTCATAAACCGTTTTTAAATGACTTGAGAGTAAATAAATGACTTTATTTTTGTTGAACTATCCCTCTCTTTTTCACACTGCTAACTGCCAACAAACACCAACATCTTAAGTTACCTATTGGATGTGGAATGATGATGTAGTTTGTTGTTGTTTCTCAGATCAGTGTTAACGTCTGTCGACTTTATTGTTAAATGTAATGGCAAAGCATAAAAATAAACAGAAAACAACAAGCAACAACGCCAACTGGTTCAACAGGTTTGGCGTCCAATCGTAGTTGTAATAATGGTGAAAATTGAGGCTCCCGTCTGCCCAGAGCACATCTCAGCACGTCCAATAACTCGCTGCCCTCAGCTGTTGTCACTCGCTTAATGTGTTTTTAAATTCAAACATGGCTCATTTTCAGTCATCGGAGAGCTCTGAAAATGCATGAATGTGTCACTGTCTTCTTAATATTCGTTGCTAATTGAGTATTTGCTCTGCGCTGAGAGTAAACCTTGCACATGCAGGCTTTGTTTTATTTCCGGAGCAGTCCATATAATATATAATGTGCCACGATAACCAAATATACCACCAAAATAATATGGAACAGCAATTGTCATTAATATAAAACATATGCTCATGGGAGAGTTTTATTTGACAGTGAAATTGCTTAAAAATCAAAGGCCTGGTTTCACATACAAGGCTTAAGGCTAGTCCCAGACTTAAATGAATGTTTGAGCTATCTCAAAAAATAACTTGCCCTAACATATCGTCAATATGTCAGTGCCATTGTTTTGTCTAAAGATGTACACAGGTAATGTTTCTTTCAAAATCACTTTTATAAAAGTGACTCAAATATCCTAATTCAACTAAGACGCAGTTCTGGTTTAAGCTAAACCTTGTCTGTGAAACCGGGCCAAAGTTGGACCAAGCCACTAAGCCACACGAGCCATTACAGTGAATTAAATCAATTAAATAAAACAAAAATGTATGTGTTTTGCAGGTCTGGAATAACACGAGCGCAAGTAACCTCTTGAAACCTAGTCGCCTTTGAAATATACTGTAAAAATAAATGAGCAATAATGTGAATAAAAATCCTACAGAACAAAAACTTTTTTTAATGGTTTTAATATATTATTTGACATATTTATTTTTCTTCTTAGTTAAATCTTAAAGATATTTAACATTTTAAATTGACTAAATATTCTGTTGGTTGTATTTTGTATAAAGTTTGTGTAACTAAAACATTCAGGGCCGGTTTCCCGAACAAGGATTAGTTTAAACCAGGACTAGGCCTTAGTTAAATTTGGATATTTAAGTTATGTTTTACAAAAAACATCACTGGTGAGCATCTTGAGACAAAACAATATATTTTAAGATATGCCAGTGTAAATTATTTTCGTTAAAGACACCTCTAACATTTCAGTTAGTCTGGGACTAGCCTTAAGCCCTGTCCGGAAAAACTGCCCCTCAGCGTTTAACCAACGCTGTTTACATCATCCAAAGAGGTCTATACTTCATACGTCTATACTTACATGTTGCTAATAGGACTGCGGGCATATTGTCAGAAATAGCTTTTGTCTTCACTCCACATGACTGGAGTTGTCTGGCTTAATGTCTTGTTAATGAGCGTCTCAGCCCATGACATCAACAATCTGCCGTGTTTCCTTCCAGCATTTCTAAGAAGTTTCCTCTCCTGGGAAACATCTCTGTGCTCTCAGGTGTCGTGGTGTATATTGAAAGTTATTTTCAATGGCTAATGCTAATGAGCTTGCAGCATTATATAATTAAACAGATGTATTTAAGAGAGGACAGACTTGCTATTGCATCGTACATTAACATTTGCCTCTCCGCTAACCCTGTTGAAAAAAACAGCATATATTGGGTGATGGTGATGCTGGTCTGTGCTTGTCCTCACCTGGTCATGTGCTGGTTTAAGCTGGGCCTGAGCTGGTGAGGAACCAGCATATGGCCATATTAAAACCGTATATTACCAGCTTAAACCAGGAAATGACCAATTTAAACCAGCATGTGAACAGCATAAACCAGCACAAACCAGCATCAAAACATACCTAACATGGCAAATGCATATGAGATATTTTGCATAGTATTTTCTTTTTGTGTTCCAAGGATAAAATTCAGGTCTTGAACAACATGAGGTTAAATAAATAATGACAGAATTTTTATTTTGGGGTCAAAGATCGCTTTAAATAGACAAAGATGTTTTGGGAGCATGTTTGGTCTGCTGCATAGTGAATCATTTTCATTTGGGTGAACTGTCCCTCTAAAGAGACAAAGACGGAGTGCTCTATCTTATACCAGGCGCAAGTGTTTTTTTCTAAATTTCAGTCCGACGCAGTTCTCATTTTCCCATCCTGCGCCGCGTTCTTTAAATAGCACATGCATTTGCGCTCCTTTGTGCTAGTCTAAAAAAGAGGTGTTTTCAGGCGCATTGCTGTTTTTAGACCTGGTCTAAAGTCTAAAGTCAATAGGGCAATATTTTTTAAAACGGCGCGTTAGTAGAAAATGCGCCTCTGGGCCGCACACAGACATGCCAGATATAAAAACAATAATGAAATACAATATAAAAGATTATTATTGTGTACATAAAGATTAAAATCCGGCTTGTCCTGTAGATGGTCTGCTTGCGCGCTTTAACCTCAAGCATGAGCAGATGCGTTTCCTCTTTGGAGAAGCGTCCAGTCTTTGCTCTTGCAAATTCCGCCGTCTACATAGCGAATCCACCATGGCTTGAGCGCAACTGGCTCCTAAAGACAATGATGGATGACACTCTAATTGGTTTACCGCATGTTATGCCCAAAAAACCCCATTACTCTTTGAGACCATGTGCCCAGGCACGCCGACCATTTTCCTGTCGTTAAAATAGCACACACCCTGAGTGCGCCTGCGCCGTGCGTTTTAGACCATGTGCTAAGATCGTTAAAAGAAGGCCCAAAGTCTTCTTCTTCTGATCACTGACCTGCTAATGCACATCTAAGATGGATCTTAATGAAAATGGGCCAATATTTTAGCCAAACTACAATTGTACTGTATCTAGAATGCCAAGGGAGGGGAGTTTTTGCAAAACACTGGATTTAATGCATCAACTCCAGTACAGCTGAAAGAGAAACTGAGGAGGCTAATGAGAAGATGAGAACATATTGTGACTATTATGCAGTTAAAACTACAAAAGCGCACACAAAGGGGAAGAAAATGGTGTGAAAGCGATGTTCTATAAGAGGCCTCTTTATTCATTTACTGTTGCTTTATAATTGTGTGCTTGAAGCTCGAGTTTGCCCCCTAGTGTCCACGCTCTCCCATGTGGGTTCCATTCACATATAAATGACCCTCTTTCCCCCGCAGTGCAATATCCTGCAGATAACTTTCCCGCCGCTCAACACAGCTGATCATATGATTTTTGTGCCGTTGAATTATGTAATACCTTTGAGTTGGTGAGTTAGTGGTTTAATATATGCAGTCACTCATATCCCTTTACATCAGCATTTTACAGAATCAAAGCAACTTAATGCAAAGCGTTGCTGGAGGAAAGCTGCCCGTCTCATAACACAAAACCTAGATTTGCATTAATATGCTAAGAATGATAAACATCCAGTGGTTCAGCATATATTCTGTCATTGTAATGTTTGACTTAATACATCTTACTGCATTTATCAGGCATTTAGCCCACCATGCTTATCAATATTTTATCCATTTGGTCTTCTATAAAACATATTTTCCATGATTTTCCATTTCAGGTGATGTCACATTGGCTGAAATAATGGTCACCAATAGCCAACTAGCTATGTAGGCACTTTTGTACTGTATTTGTATCCTTTCTAAAATATCAATAAAAATCATAGCAAATAATTATACATTTTAAAAATATGCTTTTGTACTTGAATAAGTTATGGACTATCTGTAATGTTATATTGATGTCGATTGTAGAGGTAAATAATCAGGATTTGACAAAAAACTTGAGGTGAAATGTTTCCCTTTGGATTGCAGACGTGGCGTATCTCTTGTGAAACTCTAATAGAAACATTTGTTCGATCCCTGGATCTTTTTCTCAGGAGAAATATCTGAGACACAGGCAAAAGTTAGCATTTGCTCTCTATTTAATATCAATGATGCCTGTTAGAAATAATTGACCTATTTCGCAGTAAGGGAAAATGTTTGCACTGCTGCCATAGCCATTCATTCATCCATTCAGCTTGTTTTCTCACAGGCATTCATTTTATTTAACAAAAGCAACAGTAGCATTTGTTGTCCGATTTGTTCATGGTTTACTGAGAGATGTAAAAATAGGGAAAACAAACACATTGTTTTTTGAGCGATTTATTTATTATCAAGGTCTGATAAATGTTAGACAAATACATGCCAACTGCTTCTAGTCTCTGCAACAACTATTCTTTGAAGTGAACGGATGGAGCTAGAGCATCGACTTGACTTCCGGTTTCCTCCACAAAACCACCGCAAATTCTCATTCCTGTCTGGCTTTATTGCGTTATGTAAGCCAACATTTACCATCTATTCAAATCCCCATTTTTTCCACATTTTTCATAGTTAGTATCGCGTCTCACTTCAGCATTTGACAAACTAACTATGTAAATAAAACTGCCGTTTTAATGTTGAAAATATTTAGACGAAAGTGTGTGTAGACCATGAACATGTGCAGGTGCAGCGTGGCAAATTTTTCTTGGGGTTGTAGCTGTGTCCAGCAGCAGGAGATAGAAGTGCCCTGGAACTCCAGTGGATCTATAGCAAGATGGACTAGTGCTCATTAGAAAGAGAAAGAGCAGGTGTTCTCTGTGTCCATCGATCAGAGCTACGCTAATACTATCATATATATTAATGTGTCTGACCTTCTATGCATGCATGTGTACATACAGACACACACACACATTAGAGAAGCATGTCGCCTGGCAGATCTTACTGCGTTAAAGCTGCTCCTCTAAGGTGCGAAAGTCGAAGCGACCGGTGCGAGAGAGAGTGAAACTGATCCCACATATTCAATCTCTCTGGCGAACATGCTGGGGCTGTCTCACACGTATCTGTCTGTCTTCCTTTCGTCTCTCATCAGCTCTAAAAGAATTCTTCATTTATATTCAAACACAGCAGCAAACTGACAGCACCCCCTGCCTCCCCCGCAGACTTCGCATTTACTCTCACACATATCTTGATGCAATTAGATGCAGTGTTAAAAATCGCACGCATCACAGCTCTGACACATCCAGCAATATGATTTGAAGAGAGCTTAGGGATTTCATCTACAAACCCGCCATTCTTCTATCGGCAACAATGACCCATTGTGAATGACAGACCAACTTACCGTGCATTACTGAACGCTGGTGTGATGATATTTCCACTGCATGGATATTCTGAATTTGGGGGCAAAGTCTATTCTGAATTTGACTACTAGGGCCTGTCTTAGCATCGTAGGGCACGCCTTCAGACCACATTCAGTCTATTCACTGACTGTCTATGAATGTTGCACGCAATAAAAGGCAAGTACTGGCTACAAATCTGATGTTTCAACCCGATAGGCTGTTAGAACGTCTGGGATTTAGGGTACACTAGTAGAGTTGAACCTGTGCTTACAAAGCACTAAGCTGATATAATGAATGTACCTAAGGACCAAATCACAGGATTTGCCAAGTAAGTACCTTAGGAGCAAGCCAATTATATTTATATGAGCAGAACTGGATTCTCCTTTTCCAAGTTATCCCTTACAGAAATGATCTGCGGTCTATCTATAGTAACTATAGTGACAAATTTACAAAGGGTGTGTGGCCCAGTCAGCTCCCTAGGTTGTGAATCAGTATATCGTCGTGAATACAAGTTTGGGCACTGCTTAGGGCCCTAGCTCACTACAAGATAACTTCTTTAATTCACTTAAACATTTGCCCACCATTGACTTTCCGAAGTAATATATATTCCTACTATGGAACGTCAACAGAGGCAAATTTTGACATGAACTACTTAGAGAGAGCCCACCCAAAAATGTTAATGTGGTCATCATTTATTCACCCTCATTTGGTTGAAAGCCTGCATACGACTCTATTTCTGTGGAACACAAAGATTTGGTAACCAAACCAAAAAGTTCCATTGTATGCACAGGCACAAAACCAACTGTTGTTTGGTTACCAAACATTCTTTAAAACATGTTTTTTTGTGTTCTGCACCAGAAAGTCATCTTTGAAATAGTCTCATCCTCAGACGTCACACCGATGGAACGTCTAATGCATAAGTCAAACTTGTCTGGAAACACTTCAGCACGTTCAAAGTTTCACAGGATTTCCGGGAGATATGCATGTCTGTTACTGCGGGGACATTTCCACACCTTCAGGAAGCTGCACAAAACAGGAAGCTGCACAACAGGAAGCTGCACAAAACGAAACGTGTTTGCTTGCTTTACCTGTCAGTCATATGGCCTCATGATTTTTCTTCACAGCCAATATACATTTCTACCAATATCTTCAGTGTTTTGTTCAGACAGTTGGGCGTTTATCTGTTATCAGCCATTTCAGATGAACCAAACCCTCTAAACAACATAATGAATTGTGATTAAACGCTGTGTGTCGGTCAGACACTCAGTAGTCAATTGTTCCTCAGAAAAGCTGCAGATTGGAACAGACTTTGTGCTGATGCTCAAAAGTCTTGCTCTGCGAAACCAAATGATATATTACTCAACAGTATAGTAAAACAGCATGGTGTTTTGCATGGGGTTAACGCTGCGGTCTCGTGGTAATTATAATGATAAATCCGTATCTATCACAGAGGTTTAACCGAGTCATGCCCCGAGCTACGGTTCAGAAAACAAAAGCACTCTCCTCTCACAGTGCTTTGGAGTTCACCTGTCTCTGATGTTTTAGGACCCGTCTCTATGCTGTACAAGCCAGACCAATGATTGGTGTCATTTACCAAGAAGAGCCACAACAAGGATGACTTCCCTCCCGTTTATCATTATAGTCATCCATTGGCTTTGATGTAGAGGTGATAAACACTTCTTTATGGTTTATTCATCGGAGCAGGGCCTCACGTCCAGCAGAGATTGTGGGTCAGTGCTTTGGTCAGTCAGAAAGATGTGTGCGGCGGATAAAGACTTACGGATATCAGTTGTTTGTCTGTGCGTAAAGACCTGTGACAACCTTAATCACACAGGGGCCAATAGACAGACATGTCTCACAGGTCAAAGGGGGCTTTTCTTGACATGACAAAGTGGTGTCAATGGATGTTTAAGAAAATCAATATGCTGGTTAAAATACAATGGGATCAATGATATCTTTTGCTATAGGAAGCTGAACACAAGAAACAAGATTCCTATTTTGATCATTTACGATAAGAAAGTTTAACCAAAATGTTAAATAATATTTAATATTTACATTTTAATGTTTTGAACAGAGATGGCGATAGAGAGGCAAATATTCCAGATTCAGATGCTGAAATTAAGTTGTTTTTTAAACTAAAATACAGTGCATCCGGAAAGTACTCACAGCGCTTCACTTGTTCGACAATTTGTCATGTTATAGCTTTATTTCAAAATGGATTCAATTAATTATTTTCCAAAAAAGCACATGTACATATTTACAGCCTTTGCTCAATACTTTTGACACCAATTTCAGCCTCAAGTCTTATACTTATGTACATGTGCTTTTTTCGTTTTATATATTTAATACATTTGCAAAGATTTCAAACAAACTTCTTTCACGTTGTCATTATGGGGTGTTGTTTGTAGAATTTTGAGGAAAATGATGAATTGAATCCATTTTGGAATAAGGTTCTAACATGACCAAAAGTGGAAAAAGTGAAGCGTTGTCAATACTTTCCGGATGCGCTGTATATCTAAAACTTTCAGAAACAGATTCACCAGACGATTTTATCGTCGCTGGCTTCTCAAACCGGTGAAGTTATCTGTATTAAAAAACAAAGATGGCTATTTGTTCATTTCCTTTGTGTATCCCTGTGTCCAGATTTAATAGGAACCAAAAAGATATGCTTGAAATGCAATGTAAATTAGCTCCATTATAAACCGTTAAACATTTCTGAAGAGATATATTTTAGGATGAACAGTTGTTTTCATTAATGTGCTACAGAGCCTCTTCGCTGGAGTGGATTCTTATATCACCTAGCAAATGTTCTCAGTCAATAATTCATAATTTCTTTCTGAATTGGTCTTGAAAAGCCCAATCTGTACTATGAATATGAAATGTCCCCAGAAAATTCTGTCTGTAATTGTGCTTTGAACGCAGGATTTTTTGCCACTGACAGCTTCATCTGTTCCGCTGTTGTTTTTCCTAAGTGGAAAAACAGATTTACCACCCAGAAAGATCTGTCTTTGGAAAGAGACTTGGAACTACTCACACGGGGTAAGAATAAGTCATAAACGTTCTTTAATCTTCAAAGTAATTTGCAGATGATATAAAAATATGGTGTGTTATTACCCTCCTTAAAATACTCATTGCAGGTTACAAGGAGATAACCAGATGGGTTTTAGATGCTGGAGTCATGGTGTCCCCAACATAGTTAAAGGGTTTGTACACCCAAATAGATTTTTAAAAATGTACTCACCTGTATATCATTTCAAACCTGTCTGGCTATCTTTCCTCTGCAAAACTGAACGTTGATATTTTGAAGAATGTTGGTAACCAAACAACACTGGCCTCCATTGACTTCCATTGTATGGGCACAAAACCTGAGATATCTTCTTTTGTGTTCCACGGAAGAAAAACTCATATGGAGGTTTGGAATGACATGATGGTGGCCGAATCGTTTTTTCGGTGTGTAATTCCGTTAAAACCAAGGTTTCCAAAAGGTTCTATGTTATGTTCCAAAGAGACCCTTTTATATCCACAGAAGCGTTCTTTGCACAAAAGTTTCCCAGTGGTGTAAAAAAGGTTGGAAACCTTTAACTTAAAGGTTGTCAAACAAAAATGGTTCTTCTCTGTCACTGCAGCAAAGAACCCTTTTAGCACCTTTATTTTTAAAACTATAGTGTTCATATCCTGACTGTTTATTTATCATTGTTGTTTTCACACATATTCTGATGAGGTTTTTTTAGGTTTAGGTTACGTCTGTAATGAGGTGTCATGGGAAATGTTTGCCAAAATTGTCTGTTTTCGATTCTCCGCCGTTTTTGATCAGCGATAATTAATGGTAGCTCAGCCGTCATTCTCCTCCCTAACCCTCATTCTTCTTCTCATTATTATTCAATAAAGCATAGCAAACAAAGGCTGAGATTCCCTCCGTGATACCTAAACCTATTATCTCAGCAACTCTGCTGTGACAAATTGGTTCAGCCGAAGAGGGAAGGTCAAATATTCGAGATAGGCTGTAGTGTATCAATGAGCTGCAAATAATGCTGCATCTGGCCAACAAGACGGGCTTTAGGGAGGCAGGTTTCTTAATGTTTCTATAATCCAGTGAGATCATCCAAATCGCTGCCAGGCGCATGCATCCGATAAACATGAATGGCAACATTAGAGACTATTCAAAAAAGCACAATATAGCCTTCCTTTCTTTTCCCAGATCTTTTATGCTAAATGGAAGCTGAATTGGCGTTGATCTGAAAAGACTCGAGAGAAGAACTTTAATTGGAAGCCTAAAGCTTCTTTTACACAAGGCTTGTCATCTGTTTGAACCAACTAAATACAGCGGGCCAAAATAACATGATTACCTGTCGTCTTATGGGTTTCACAAAGCCCAATTAGGCTATTAGGCCATCCACACGCCACCGTGCTCATCTGCTACTGAGCAAATATATGCATGTTGGAAAAGTGCAGTTTGGTGATAATCAGACTCATTTGTTTTGCATTGCTGCAGGTGCATGCCACTGTACAACAAGGGATTTACATTAGGAGTGGTGAAGGTTCTTTGCAAAGACACACACACAGAGAGAGACATGGGTGAGATATTCTGTATATTAACTGTTGGAATGACGCATTTTGGGCCCATGAATCATTTTTCCGTGAAAATGCTTTTTTATGAAAACGTAATATAATTATATAATAATTGTAATAGCTGTAATAATGGTGATAGTTTAATAATGGTATAATCATTAATATTGCTATTTTATTACTTTATAATAATTCATATTTATTATATGATTTTTATTTTAGTATATATGTTATGACCTTGAGAGTTTATGCATCTGAATTGTTCGTTGTTTGTATTTTACTCCCTCTCTGTTCCCGTATTATTGTGTTCCACGTGAGCGTGGTCTTCTTAAACCAGTTGGTGATGATGATTGGTCTGAATATGCCCCTACCACCGCCCTGAATACTCGTTCAGGGCATTGCTGCCATTGTGCTATCGTGTCTGGAGTTTTTCAGTTCATGTAACTCTAGTTACTGTCGTGATCCGCTTTCGGTCTAAAAATCTGATTTCTTCAGATTGTTTGTACTTTCTAACAGTTAACAATCGTAGATTACACCAGTTTGTCCCAGAGAGTTATTCGTGTGTTTTAGAGTTTTTTGTTATAGTAACTTGAATCCAGAATCTTTTGTATGAGAACATCTCTTGTTTTATGATTTGGATTTTAAGATTGTTGTTTATATGCTCTTTAACTATGTAAATATTTATTGCTTACATTATTGTACATATTTTTGCCAAACTTAAGGGAGGTAGGGGTTCAGAGGTCATTTCTTTTATAAACCTTTTTTCATTTTGTTTATGATTAAGGGAGAAAGTTGTTTTTCTTTTTGCTTTCATTCAAAAAAGTTTATTTAGATTCTAAAAGAGGATCGTTTTGTTTATTGTTTTAGCCTTGTCTGCCCCGAAGAGATTGCCTGTATTTAATAAAATTCTTCATTTGGCAAAAAACTCTCTGTGTCGACAAAGAACCTTTGTTTTCTGTTGCGACTTATAACAGAATGTTAACAGACTTTTCTGTTATTATCTCATGAGAAAAAACTCAAAAATGAGCCCAGGTTTGCCAAATCTGCGACTATAAATCAACATTATTAAAGATTTCAATAAGAACTCTTCTGTTCAGTTCTCATCAATGTTACCCAAATCTAGATTATTTTACCTGTTCAACCATTCATACTTCATACATCAAATATTCTTCATGCATTTAAACAATTGTCTCATATTTAGTTTTCTCCTAAACAACATTAGAAGGAAACATCTGAGACTGAGTTAATACTTGAAAGAAACTCAACTGGGAACTCCATCAAATCTCCTGAGTTTGGTCTTTGCTTCAAGCTTCGCATCAATTGGTAAATTCAGTTTAGTTGTTTGGGAAAAATGGTGCCACTGTTTCGCCTTTTAGATCTGAAAAAAAACCTATTTATATTGAAATCAAAAAAATATTTTAAACTCTATCGCTGAGTCCTGCTGACGCACTTTGATTATTTCTATCATAGCTTTCTTTCCCTTTATGTGGCATAAACAAGTTTGAATGGCATCCTGGTTGTGTGAGATTGTTGATATCTGTTGGGTAACATCAGAGCTGTGGGCAAGGACAAACCCTCTTTAAACGCTTGAGATTCTATCAAAGAATACACCGTCCTTATCTTCTCCACCTTAAGTGTACAAATCAGCCCTTTGAAGATTACATGCAAGAAGATGCGCGCGCCCAATCCTTCTCTTTGCATAACTGCTGAAAAAAGCAACCGTCATTTAATATTTTTTCAATGACACATTTTGATTCAAGGTAACATGTGCAACCACAACACTCGACGATATGATAAAGATGAGCATTGTTTATCTTCATACACATGAAGTATAGCAGGGACTATAAATGATGAAATGCTGTCGATTGGGATCACTTACAAACAACCAAAAGTACAACTTGTCAGTGCCCTCTAGCACTTAAATCGCTGCTGGTGTAAACACCTTTTTAAATAAACGCTCACAAATTATAATTCTGTCACTTTTCCGCTCTCTAAATGCACTGAAATATGCATGAATCGGTGAATATGTATTTGGTTAACAGAGTCATAAGGTTCGAGCAAATGTATCAAAATCACGTTACGGCTCTTCTGTGCACAAAATCACGAAAAACATTGCAGACTTTACTGACTTTAAATTTTAAACTCATCAGAATCAAAGTAGTTTTTATTTTTTGTTTGTTTTATAGGAAATACATGAATATCAATATTTTTTATTTAAAACGTTAATCTACACTATGCCATTGTTTCGGAAATATTTGTCGTGATGTGTGATATTCATAGAACATGGCTAAACATTCATAAGACTTTTCACATATCACACTTTTGTCCCCATAGCATCAATGGACATAACGCCCTCCAAACTTTATCAGGATGTATTTGTTATATTTTTTCCTGTTTTAATTTGTTATGGATTTAGGCCTTACGCAAATGTACGTACGTACTATTAGGGCTGCTAGGGAACATCATATTTAAATATGGACATTAGACGTACCAATAAAAAATTGCTGTCTTATCAAATATTCCCTACACAGTTATCACGCACAAAAGAATTCACAGTGGCGATATTATCACGTTATCTCTTGCAAAATCTTCTTTACGAACTAAAAGATGCAATCAGTCAAATTCATCTTAAATTTGGTTTATTTTATATTTTGTCTTTGCTCAAGGCAATTTTTTTAATTGTTACGCAGTTGATCAGTTTTGTTTCACGGTTTTAATATCGTGACTCCCCTAATTTAGTTAATGCTTGTTATCTATCCACAGTTTTGTTTATTTGCAACAAAATCATGTTTTTATAGTGTCGTATTTGTTTGAGTTATTATTACTTAATCAAAACAACCCAACTGGAGTTTTATTGATATAACTTGGAATGCACAATAAAAAAAGATGATTTTAGAAATGTTTATCTGTTTTAGGAAGTCAACTTCATTTCCCATATAAAATATCTTGTTTTTCTTCCTATTTACAGGTTTAATGTACATTGGGGTTGTTCAAGTCTTGTAAAGTGTTTATTTATATGTTTAGTTTGGTCGGAATAAGGTGACAGTGTACCTTCTCTTAATAACAGCGCGATTTGTATAAGAACACAAATCAGACAATTTCTCTACCGGTTGGCTTCTTTCTTATACCTAGCTGCATGTACGAAACATACAATCACTGAAATCACCCTTTGAGACGAGTAAACATTCCTGATTTCAACAAATACAGACGTTGCGTTCGATGCTTTTAACTATAGACCATGACTCTACGCATACTTGCGTTACTTTATTATACTTTTAAATGGTGTTAAACTAAATTATAGAAGGAAGTCAATACGCTTTATTATTATTAATCTAGTTTAAATAGCTTTTCATCTACATAATAGCTTTCATCCACGCTGTCAGCCTTCGAAGTGCATTTATCTCCATTTGTGTAAAACTGGAAAAAGATGCTAGCATGCACGTAATGAGTGCACAAAGCTCGATAGACATGTTAATATATTTATATGTGAACCAGTTTATCAGTGTACTTTACTTTTTCTTCTGTACTGTGCCAAAACTAGTTCAGTCGATCCTAAAAACCCAAGCAAAGTGATGATGCCAGTTCAGTTATCAGAAATCCCCCTCCACTCTTCAGGGGGCACAAAAGATGATACCGGTAAGATTGTAGTTCATCCTGCAAAGTTCCAGACATCACGCTTACAATGCTCTGTCCTGGAGGACCTTCAGGAACTGACTTGTTCGACAACACTGTTATAAAATAAAACACTACGGGGATATTTTCTGCCCGTTGTCATAAGATACAACATTTACTTTTCTCCCAGCTGTGCTTTCCCTCGTGTTACTTTCAGCTGTCAGCAGGGCCAGGAGTAATATTGCACTTCTTTTTTCCAACCCGTGATGCGGCAGATGTAACGGTGTATTTTACATTAGACATGGACACCGTTACACTCCAAATTTCCCATCTGGGATCAATAACGTACATCCAGTTCTTTCAAACTATTCACACTTTTTAAGAAAAAGACAACATCGTGCAGAGAGGCAAGATGAGGTTGATGACTTTCGATTGTGGAGCCGATTAAACCTTTCAAGCCTAATTAGGCCAAATTTACTGAGCTGGGACCTGCTGGGAACCATCAAGAGGGGCCGTATGAATGATAGAAAATAAGAGAATAAAGCTCAAGCACCTCCAGCCACACAAAACCTTAATCCCCTCCAGGTGGCCACAATTATGTGGAACCACTACACCAATGAAAGGCCAATACTCAACCTCCTTGTGCAATTCAGTTTTCGGTTATTGGTCCTGCAAAACTGAGAAGATTTATATATTATAATAGCAGTTAGTTAATTCCAAACTTTGGAAAATGTACCATACCTCCTAATGGTGAATGTACTGTACCACACTGTACCTTCTTGCATCTCTCGAAACTGCCCGAGTCCTGATGTTTATGCGCTGGGACATTTTTATCATGGTAAGCTAAAAGTTCAACTCCGTACTCTTTAGTAAGCAAAAATGCAGCCACTGAAATGTTTCCCCTTTTACAGTGGCCTTGTTTTGCACTTTAATAATTCTGCTGCCTGATGGATAAACAATGAGTTTGTGCCTGCACATTCTGAACATTCATTATGCTGAAAAGCTCTCAAGGAATTACACCAGAGCCCCGGCTGGTTTTATTGCATAGAGAAACGGGGAGAGCCGGGATAAAAGACTCCAGCACATGTGAGTGTGTTGCATGTCATTGATAAATGAATGCATACATGTTAGTGTCAGTGTGCATGTATTGCTGGCTAAATAGATCAGTAATTATACTGAGGGTGGCCTTCGCTTTATAAACTGCAGCAGGACACATTGAAGGCAAGCTGTAATGGTGGGTTAGACTGTGAAAATGAAAAGATAAGACTTTTAAAGGTGGTGTACAGTGCCTCAGAGAGAGAGAGAGAGACAGAGAGATAAAAGGCGAGCATTGCATGAAGGAGTGGAACATCAATATTCAATGGGCTCTTCACCCCAGAGAATCTTCTTCTGAGAGTTTCTCCTCTGGACCTGTGCACACGTGTAACACGCACACCCTCTCTCTCACTCTCTCTCTCTCTCTCTGTTACCTATCAACATGACTTTTACCATAATAACACTATGGTGGTATTAGAGATACCTTAGAAGACTTTTTAGATATTTACCAAACACACACAGATGCTCTCTTGCTCTCTCTCTCTCTGTTTCCTTTCAACATGACTTTTACCATACCAACACTATGGTGGATACCATAGAGGACATTTTTAGAAATTTACCAAGGATTTTTATATTCATATTTTTGGAATGACCATCTGTCCAGGGTGTATCCTGCCTGTGGCCTGGGATGCTGGGATAGGCTCCAGATCTCCCGTGACCCTGAAGAGGACAAGCAGGTTCAGAGAACGGATGGATGGTTTTCTGGACGTTAACTAATAACATACGTTTTTACTAGAACCTTTTATGGGTTTGTTTGTTTACATTTTCCAGCATAATTTTATTGTTTTATCTACCATAATCTACCATAATTATCAGATACCACGGTATTACCCTACAGTACCTTGTTTTTTAAGAGTTTTGGCACGGTAAAGAACCTCGACAGGAATAACACAGTGTTTTACATTTTTTTGTTTCGCCCGACAGTTTTATAGTTCTTGTACAATTCTGTGGTGCTAATTATTCTGGTAATGTTTATTTTCATGTAGCAACAATGTTTTAGTGTATATTTAGCTTAAGTGAATTTTGAGGTTATATCATTGTGGTGAGGAAGGCGGGACGAGAGCCGTGACGCGGGGCCGGTGGCGTGAGTGATAAGTGGAAGCAGCTGTGCGCGCACCGGTCCCGCATCTTATCACGGAGGAGATTGGGAGCTTAAATGGATGTTCGGCAGGACTGTTGACGAGAGAGGACCGGGCCCGGACATATGTTTAGTGTGTGTATGTTTTATGGCCGGCAGTCTACCATGAGGTGGCTGCCGGTTTATTCAGTGTTTATTGTTTATTTAATTAAAGTTTTCGTGTTTTAATGTTCGCCGGTTCCCGCCTCCTTCCTTCCCTTCTTACGAACTTTATTACATTGGTGCCGAAACCCGGGAGGAAGGAGGGACATGCTGTCAGAGAGCCCTCGCTGCCGAGGGTGATCGCGGTGCTGACGAGAGCCGTGACACGGGGCCGGTGGCGTGAGTGATAAGTGGAAGCAGCTGTGCGCGCACCGGTCCCGCATCTTATCACGGAGGAGATTGGGAGCTTAAATGGATGTTCGGCAGGACTGTTGACGAGAGAGGACCGGGCCCGGACATATGTTTAGTGTGTGTATGTTTTATGGCCGGTAGTCTACCGTGAGGTGGCTGCCGGTTTATTCAGTGTTTATTGTTTATTTAATTAAAGTTTTCGTGTTTAAATGTTCGCCGGTTCCCGCCTCCGTCCTTCCCTTCTTACGAACTTTATTACAATCATATTATATTGAGGTTATATCATTAGTTACGATATATCGGTGTATTGCAAATAAACAAAGAAAATCCAATTGTCACTGTCAGGAAATTCTAGAAGTTTCTGTAGCACTGGGAAGGAGGGATGAAGCGAAAAAAAGGTGACTATGGTTCCTAAGGAACAGTAGGCTAAAAAAAGGAACCAAAGGGCCTCTCGACCACTGTAAGTTGAGTAGTTTATACAGAATGATTTCACAACGTAACTTTTTAAAAATATTTTCGCTTTAATTCGTAATGTTTCTTTATGAAGTTTAACACGCTGAATACGAAAATCACATTCATTTTAACCAACAAAATATTTGTTGGCCACCTCACTCAGATTGACATTGTCAGTCTATATAAATTAAACTTCATTCCATTTCAACACAGCAAGGTGAACAAATATAATACACACACAATAATAATAGAGTGAGAATTATTATATTTTTTTAATTTACTAAATGGACGCCAACTTATTGGGACAATAAATATCTCCCGACCACCCCTAACCCCAAGATTCGAACTTGCATTCATATGTAACTACAAACTACTTGTTATGCGTCTGACTCACTACACCACTGAAACGACTGGCAAAGTTACGTCGTTTTTACAATCTACATTTTTTCTGGGGTAGGATCCATTCATGTCCATAGGTAGACCAGATCTGAGATCATTAATCTAGTCATTTTCTACAGTATTGTACAGCCATGAATAAAACTTGGATGAGGACCCGCAATCCCCCGGGCCCATATGCACCTGCATACCCTGCTACGCATCTGGTTCATAACACTGAGCTCAAAACAACAATTTAACATAACAGTTACTTAAAATGAATCGTCCAACACTCCAAAAGAAGTGTACATTTGATCGTTTTTGTCTTTTATGACTGTTGTTAAAGATGTTTGTTTAACATTTTGATTCGGTTATAAAAATCGTTCCTCTGGATCTGGACCAATGTTTGTTAACGTCTTCCTAATTGGTCTATAACACTGAGCACTATGGTTTTGCCATATGATGCCATCACTGTGCAAGGTACTTCCAGAAGTCCAGGTTTAAGATGTAAGTGATGAGAAACATCTGTGTTCTAAATAAATGATATATATAGTTATATAAAAATAAAATCACACAATTTAATGTAATTAAAATCTATACTGACCCCAAACTCGAACAGTTTGCTTAGATTTTTGGAGATATTTGTGAGTGTGTATGCGTTCTCAATGATCTCAAAGGTCAACAATGATCCAATCCAAGGCACTTTTAAAGCTGCTATGAAATATAAATGGGTTTTCGGAGATGCAGTTTGTCTTTGAGTGGAGTTAGTATTTGGGTTATGTTTTGGTTGTTAAACATCATTACCACATCATACTTGTGACACAGACACATTATTTTAGAGTTACAGGCGCTTTCAACTGCCTGGCCAACGTCGCTCTGTTCTCATTGCTCTCTGAACTCTTAATGATTATAATCTGGCTGCTTTCTCCGAGTCCATCATGAACCAAGATCCCATTAATGCCCGATCCCACCTGCAGCTTCCACTCCGACTGCGCTCGGGTCACAATAAAGCAGGCATCATTAAAGAACACGCTCGCCTTCTGTGCACCGCGGGCTGCCTGTCCTCGACCTGTTTTCTCTGTGTGTATTTTTAGTCCGTAGTCTTGCAGTGTTTTAATTTCAACTGGCATCTTTGAAATTAGACGCGAGATAAAAGGGATCCCGCTTGAAGTTAATATCTCTTTGAAGAGGACTTGAATTGGCAGTAGAATCCCTGGCTTTCTCCCCCTGAGCAGAATACCGGATGAGACGATCCTGCACCGTCATCCCCGGCAAACACGAACACATACACGTGAACTGTCCCTCTCTTTCTCTCTCTATCAATCATGTGGGTATTTTCCTCCGTTATTTATTTACCCCGAGTTGCCTCTCCTTGCTCTCAGCCTGCCTGCTTTCATCCGTCGATCTAGGCCGTCCTTCTGTGTGATGCGATGGTTTACCGTCTTAAGCCCCATTGCTTCCTGATGGCTGATAAATCGGAGTTCGGACTCAAGGTAGAAAGGCAGAGGGAAATAAACCCTGTAGGTCTTCAGCAAATGGGGCGGCAATGCTAACACATATCTTTCTTTAACAAGACGCGGGCCCTTTGCGGCATGAATATTAAGACTGCTCACGCTTTGATCAGCTCTCTGACATAACAGTTCTTTCTTCCCTTCTTTATATTAGTTTTTCTCTTCATCTTGCATCTTCAAAATAGAAATCGTAACCAATTTTTTGGTTGAAAATTAGAATGTGCTTGTTTGTTACCCAATCATGGGTTGAAACGATCCAATATAGGTTTAAGGGATAGTTTACCCAAATATATTTTGTTCAAACCATTGAAGTCTTTGGGATCCAATGTTGTTCGATTATAATGTTGTAAGTCATACAGATTTCAGATGATATGAGGATGAGCAAATAATCAAAACATATTTAGATGAACTATCCCTTTGACTTTTAACCCAACGGTTGGTATAATCCATATTTTACCCAACCATGCATCATGATAATAAACGACCCAGCAGTTTTAGCATGAAATTTCACAGTATGCATTGTAATGGATGAAGAATCTCTCAACTGTTATAAAATGATACGTTTTTGTGTATAAATAAAATATAGTATGAATTCATTCCCGGACATGCTGTGTTCCTTTTAGTTTACTATGTATTTGGAAAAAACATACGTATGTTGTACCTAGAACTGTGTATATTTACCAATCCGGTCTGAATTGATCTAAATCCTATCATGATTTCTGGCCCTATGTCACTACTTCTTGATAAACAGCTTGACAGGAGAATATCAGCGTGTGACAGAAACCCCCTGATGACATCTGAAACATGTAGGCTCTACAGCTCTTCAGTTCTTCAACATTTAACATGACAAAAGCATGTGAGAAATCAATATTTGACAGTCTATTTGAAAAGCACGGGCTGAATTTGTACAGTCCCTGGGGTTCAGACATTCATTCTCACATTATTGAGCCATATTCCTTCTAAAAATGGTGTTTAGGGATGGGAGGTATACGTCCGAAATCGTATCTTTTTATCTTATTTTAAATCCAATAAAAATATTATAATAAAGAATCTTGTGGTATTAAAGTCCCAGTGTAATTAAAATGTACAATTCTTGTTTCTTGTACAAATCTAAGTTGGATAATAAAACAAGCAGATTGACCAGGAGACATGTGAAAGCAGGACTTCAAAAGACGTTTCATAGAAGTGTTTAAGAGGTATGCTTTGCGCACACACACACACAATGTCAGTGTATGACACAGAACAGCTTTTGCAGCGATATTAAAGTCATGGAAGCTGTTATTTGACCGTTGGTTATCTTAGAACGTGTGTAGCTGAATTCTTATTACCAGCTGAAGGACTGTGATGAAAGTGAAAGTCATTAAGCGCTTACAGCTCAGTCTAATGTTTATAATCTCTGATAACCAAACAATCCTCCATCGGCTCTTTATCTTCTCTAAGGAAGGCCTCGCCCCTTTCTTGACGTATTCCTTTGGGCAGAGGTTATCCAAAAACTCGGAACAGTGACATCATGTACCCGGGAAGTAAAGGGCTGTCGTCTGATTCCGGCCGTTCTCTGTAGTCCTTGAAAAGCTAATTCTGTTAAAGACAATATCTCGCTTAGCAACATTACACACTTACTAGGGTTTGAAATTCGGCATTACAGGGAATGGCACCTTTAAAGTACAAGAAAGTATATAAGAAAGTAAATAAAAATCTGAAAAGAAATACTGTTAAAAGCAATGTCTGCCTAATTTGATCCTTTTGCGTTTATAGTTGTGTAGTCTATACAGTTACGCTTTTTTAAAAAAGGTGTGTAAAAGGTTCTTCAATCTCATAACGTACCTTAAACATCTGAAGATCCTTTCTATACACAGAAGGTACTTTGTGGCAGAAACTGGTTCTTCAGATTGTAAAAAAGCAAGAAAGAGATGGTTCTTCAAAGAACCTTTGACAGAAGAACCGTTTTAGGTTCCACAAAGGACCATTCTATGGCATCGCTGTGAAGAACCTTTTAAGCACCTATATTTTTAAAAGTGCAGGTTTATTCCTGTCATGTTGTTTCAAAGATAATTAGAGTGAAAAACCTCACCCAGACATATGTTGTTTTTAAATTACAACATTTTTATAGATGATTATCATAGATGAAATTATGTGACATTTTTGGCAGGGAATAAAATATCAAGCAAAGTGGGGAAAGAAAGAAGAAACGCTCAACAAACACGCATGTGCACAAATACACCCCGTCATGTCACACACACACACACACACACACACACATACTTGTGAAGTACACACTAGGCTGAGGGTGTAATCTAGAGTTAATTACTGCGCTCTTGACCTGCGAGTAAAGCGGGTGGCTTTGGTGCCGTCTCTGTATCAAATGCGTTAGTTCAAGCTTTCTCTAATTGCTTTAATTAATCATGAAGGAAGTCTGATCTGCTGCTAATTGATAACAGTTTTAATACAACGGCAAATGGATAACAATGAGATCTCACCATTCATTTGTGAAATACTAAAATTAGATGGATAATCAAGTATTACGTGTAATTCATATAACCACAGCGTTCATTTACAGTAAATGATTCATCCATCCAACCCCTATGCATTACTGCAGTGTGTGTTCATTATAACCTATTGCAGTTATATGGAAACAATATTTTTATTTGGAATTTGGGAGGAATATTGTTTGTTGTTCACGGAATGAAACAAAAACGGATATTTTACCTACAGTAAATAAACCTGAATCAGAAATTAGGCTCTACATTTTCTTTCGCAGCTATATACATCTAAATTCGACAAAGGAAAGTTCTTGAAAAAAACAAAGTTGTAATTTAATCCACAGCTCATATACAAATCGCAAAGGCAATGTTTAAGAACATCTGAGTTCTTGTCTGCATCTACAATATTCTCACCACATTTTCTTCACATGTATTTCTCTTAAACCTCTCTCTCTCTATTTCCTTCTATCGCCTAGCAGCAATGTGCAGGGATGGAGGAAGGTGTGTGTTTTTAATTGTGTGCGAGGTGGGGTCAGGTATTCTCCTGGATCACAGTCTTTTCTGGTGTGGTAGACAGAAATAGATCCTCTAAGGTGAGAGAGAGAGAGAGAGAGAGAGAGAGAGAGAGAGAGCAGCCACAACATGTCAACTTACAATGTTATTTATGAACTCTGACTCATTTCCATGTGAACAATCCTCAGCCATTATCAAAACTTAGCTATACATGATACAGTATGTATATATAGCCTTGTTTGTACGTTAACACTAACAACTTCGCAATCCTTTTTTATGAGGTGGCTGATTTATACACATTTGTACAAAGTCATTGAAAAACTTATGAATATAAAAACCCAAATACTAAACCTCACCGTCATTGGTGCTAAAGCAGAACGTATTGAAACTTACAAATATAAAAGTACAAGTTTAAACGAATTAGCCATTCAATTTTGTTGAGGGGAATATTGTAAAATGTTTTTTTCAAGGCCTATGAATATTACGTGATTTGATTTTCTAGAAACTGGGGATGTCAAACGATTAATCGCATCCGGAACAAAGGTTTGTGTTTACCTAATACATGTAAATGTATGTATAAATTTTTTATTTATAAACAAAATATTTAGGAAATATTTGCATGTATATATTTATATTGATATTTATCAATTATTTTATTATAAATGCAATATTTAATAATATTTTATGTCATTCTATTTATATTTCATTCTATTTAATTTAGTTTATAAATAATAAATTAATATGCACACTACACAGACACATATTATGTAAAAACAAAAAGTCCGGGTGCGATTAATCGCTGTCACTCCTTTGACGGCCCTAATAGAAACACTGCAGTACATAAAAAACCTGTGTGGCATTAAGGCAGCCAATCAGATTAGAGTATACTGAATCGAGAAAATCTGTTTTATCGCACTGTCAACGAACGGACTGTGGGAGATTATAAGAATAAAACTATTCATTCTTAAAATAATTTTACTCTCAATAACAATGGCAGATTGTTCACATGCAGAAAATGGGATGTTGGCAGTGGGCCGTCCTCCCATCTCTGGTGTTGATTAGGGAAATAATTGTGTTTCCAAGAGACCCAAACAGACAATTAAACAGAAAATGAAACCGCAGCGCTCGCATCCATGTTTAATCACAGACGATTTGGAGTACGTGTCATCGAATAGATAACCTACGAACAAAGCCAACTTCCAAGGTGCTGGTCTCCGATTGGACCAGTTTCATCTTGTGGACAAACGATGTCACCCGCTGTTGAAAAATCTATAGTCCTGTCCTGATGCCAAGTTTTCAAAGAGAGATCTTTATCCAGTCCTGCATCTACCTCCCGCCTCTCCTCACTCCCACGGAGCAACGTGAGCGACTGGAGATAACATTATCATAGACGTTCCTCCTGGGAGACGGTGGTCGCATTTAATTTGCCATGTTCTGATACAACAATAATCTGCATGTACCACACCCAGCCCTGTCAATTACAGTCCCTGATACGCTCTTGACCATCCGAAACCCTCCGAAATGCCTATGGAGGTCTGATTCTTATCAAAATGTGTGGATTGAAACACTGTCAGTACTTTTTTTGAGAAGACAGAGATCTTGAAACTTTTGTATTATTTTGTATTATTACTATAAGATGTAATATGTTAATCATGTAGCTCAACTGTCAAGAGTATAATGGATAACAACAGCAAGGTCATGGGTTCAGTACCAAGAGAATGCATGCATGGATAAATATACACCAACTTAGCATAACAGTTTCTGCCAAATGGATACATGCAAATGTATATTTCCTTTAACTGTTGGCAAGAACTTAGGTTGCATGATTTAGAATCTACATTATGTCAACTGCTCTTTCCAAGATGTTTTTCAGATTTTTTTCCAGATTTTAAAATCTTTAGCAGACATCTTACAGATGTACCTCTGTGCTATCTGTGTTGTTTAATGGTTTTGTGAAATAAATTTACTGTTGATTGTAGAGGTACAATAATCTGGATTTAATCTCGATTTAACATAACATTCTGATGAAGGACTTTCTTTTATTAGAAATGGAATAGCCTGATGAATCATGCACGATAAGAGAAACAGAGAAACAGCTTCTTCTTCTGTCTCTTCCGCCCTGTTTGCAGTGGATTCAAAAGCCAAGCTCTGGTTCTATCAAGCTGTTTTTGACCCCATTAGAGGTCTGCGGAAAGCCGAGCGATTGCAGTTCCAACTCTCTAGCTATGTGGATATAATCTCCTCATTACTGGAAGTCTAGGTGATGTTTTTCACCCTAATTATCTGCCATTTTTTGCTTAATAGTGAGTGTGTGCTTTTCATTAAAGATGATTTATCTGTGCTTATGTGTGTTCGGAGGAGATGTTAATAAAATAAAACATGCCATTATTCCGTTTACTTTACGTTAGTCATTTTTATCTTTGGCTTAATGTCACTATGTAAATTAGCTGGTTGGTCTCTAGTTTAATATGTCTCTTTCCTATTTTCTGTCTATCTGTCATTCCTTCAATACATATTTACTTCATTCAAATAACAGACATGAATTGAAGAGAAATGTATAGGAGATTTAAGATCTCAAAGTCGACAATGAGATTGAATGAAAAGCATCTAGCGGTGAGGTTGCAAATAGCAACCAATGGCTCACCCTTCCCTTTCGAAGCACTACGGTGGCTGACACGGGACAAAGATGTTGTATGAACAACGCTTCATTGCTGAAGGAGATAACGTATTTACGAAACACACTCTAGAGCAGTTTGTCGTGTATACAGATAGTAATCGCTCATTTTGGGGTTATAAAAACAACGCTTCATTGCGTAAGGTCTGATGATATCAATGTATACGGATATATTATAATGCCTTCCTGTCAATAGATCCTTCACGAAATTACACACAGCACCAAACACACACAAAGACCTTTTTTTCAGTGCTGTAATATTTATTTTGTAGTTTGTTTTGGCAATCCCCTTGGAACTATATACTGTACATAAAGATGTATTTTATCAGTTATCTGCTTGGTTTGTGCATGCTCTAACTTTTCCTGGCGGAGTTTCATTAGAAATTCTTTGCAGTGCTTTCCAAACGGGGAAACAACGTGTCTTTAATTTGTGTGTGGTTAGGGCAGGAGGTCAGAAAATCCACTTTTGTTTCTACCTCATTTTTTGTGCAGGAAGAGCACAGCCGGGCTGGATCTGTCTGTACCTGCCTGTTTCTATGGTGAGGCAGCGTTCACCGAGTCTGTACATTGTCAAGGCTTTTCTTAGCTCAAGGCTGGTGACAGACGACTTTTTTACCGTGCTGTCTGTTAAGTGAATTATAGCTTTCTCATTTCCTCCTCACTGTAGCTACCATTTTAGTTCGTTTGTACAATTGCGTTTATATGATTTGGTCTAAGTGAGTTCTAATTTAGTTTTAGCCGGATTTGATTATACGGAAGACATTATTTGAGTGTTTTGTCTTTGAGCTGTGACTCCTGGGATAGTCGCTTGTTAATATTGCTGCTAAGGCAAACGTCACCGCTAATGTTGTTTATAGTTTGGAGGTTTGGAGTCGTCCCATAGCGTTTGAGTATTGAACAGGGTCTCAAATAAACCTTTTTTGATTTATTTGTACTGTAAGTGTTGGTGGCCTGGTAGAGAATGAAATGCACCAAAACATATTTAGGAGGATTTTATTACCTTAGAATGAGCTATTTCTATCTAAATACACCGTGGGTCCTCTTACATTCGGCATGTTGTAATTCGGCATGTTGTTTCTACAGTAGCTCTAATCGGACAAACTGCTTTACAGAGCACGTTTATGTTATCTCCTTAACAAAGAAGCGAAAACTGATGACATCTTTGTCCTTTGTCAGCCACCGTAGTGCTTTGGAGGTGAGGGCTTTGGTTGCAATTCGCAACCTCTCTGCACCTTTAATCTGAACCTTTAATTTAGTTGCAAAGGTATATACTTTCCAGATAGCAAAGCCCCGGCAACCACCCATCACGACAACCCTACAAATGGTGTGAGAGGAGCTTGTACATCTAATCTTGTAAGATCCTGAAAAAGTTGTTAAACCTCTCCCTGGTTTGAACCGAGTTTGATTTTCACTCTGCCTTCTGTCTGGCCTAATAAATCTACAGTGGGACGCCCTAGAAAACTCCATTATCATGCATCACAACATCTGGTCGAGTTTACCTCATTCATTTCCCGTATTGTGTCGAGCACATAAAAAATCACCTATAACACAGGCTCTATTTGTTCTGCTGAGGTCATTATCGCTGTAATCATGTGTTTGATGCTGTTAGAGAAGTCATTTACTCAGATTCACTCAAAAATTGATCTATTTTTTCACCGTGTTTTGGCCTTCTCATCTACCAACATTTAGGGGCCGTTTACATGAGACGGTTTTCAAGTGAAAGCGCAAAACAATTTATGCGATTTGGCTGTCCGTTTACACGGAAACGGCGTTTTAGGGGACTGATAACGCAAACTTTTTAAAACGAGTTTCAAAGTGCAAGTTTTTGAAAACCACAACGTTCTCATTTCCGTGTAAACCCCGAAGTACGCAAGAACGAGAAAACGACATCGTGCGCATGTGTATTAGGTGTGGGGGTGTGGTATGCGAGAATACATCCAAACACAACGAAGGAGAAATAAATACATCAATGGCGGTTTACATGAGTTTTTATGCGCTGCGCAATAGTTTGTTAACTCTTCTCCAGCAAAGTTTAGATTTACTACACCAGTGTTATAACCACCAGCGGAGACAACATTTTATCTACAGCAAAATCTTAACACTCATTCATGGCGACGAAGGGTTTTTAAACGGCGCTTTTGGATCAAACTTTTCGCCATCTTGTTTATGTGCGCACGCTTCTCTTCACTATGAATGAGGAGAAATGCAGCGCTCTGTATTATGGTCTCTTTAGCGACGATGGTCCGCCTTCCAATAAACCGTCAATCATTCATCAGGGACTCGGTTATTTTTTCTTTACAAAGTGATAATCGTAATACAGCGTTTTAGTCGTTTTTGCGGATCTGTGTAAACGAGAATTGTTTTAATAACGTTGTCGTGTGTACGTGAAACTTTTCAAAACCGCAAAAGAAAAACTTTTCAGTTTTTCATTGTGTAAACGTGGCCTTAGTCGTCTTCAAGCAGACCGATGACATTCTAAATACAGTATTCTTTTGTGCAGGCGCGAGTCCTGATTGCTCATTTTGAACGAGGCTTATGAAATATATTTTCTCTATTTTTCTTTACAGGCCTTGTCTTACACTTTACTGGGTTTTGCTGTTTTATTGTATTATGGGGTTTCTCCTCTGAGTATATCAACCATTCACTTTGTGACTTTGACACTTTGTGAATGCTTAGTTTCTGTCTAGCCAATTGTCTGTCTATGTCTGTGATTCTTTTTTCTTTTCTCAGCAGAGAAAACTATCTAAGAGGAGCAATAATTGCACTTCTGAAATTTTATAAGAAACAGCGATGATGGCAGCAGAATATTTTGTTCTTTTTACTTTTTGATCCTCCAATATGTTTTATTTTTTTCTAAAATATCTTTTGAAAAACTAATATATAAAAGAAATTCAAAAAACGGAACTAGCATACAATACTATTTTTCGAGGTGGCTAATTCGTAGGAATTTTTTAAATCCCATTTCTAGTACTATTTTTAATGGCTTTTGTCGCCCCAATGATGTAAGGTTTAGGGGTGGGGCTTAATTCAAAAGAATGACATATTAATATGAACTAATACAAAATAGCCATCTTAGAAAATAGCCCCGTTAATACGAATTCATTAAAAATTATTACAATATAAAGAAGCAGCTGACTTCAAGGACCCTATTTTCACGATCTGAGCGCATGTTCAGTTCCTCAAAACAGCAACGCGCCCACAATGCGCCTGAGCACAGCTCTTTTTTAGACCAACACGCAAATGAACGTAAATACATTTGCCATCTAATCATGCAGGATGGGAAAATTAGATCTGCGTCGGGCTGAAACTGGCAAAAACACCTGCGCTACGCCCTGCGCCGGGTGTACGATAGGGCCGCAAGTGTCCATTTTCTCTCCATTCCGTTCTCATTACCGTCTAGAAGAAACAATTGAGATAATAGAGATCTTAAAAAGAACAAAGATTAGCAGGTTGTCACCCAAATACATTTTATTCTGACCCGAATAACACAATGTACAAATATTGTGGTTCTCTAATCCTGTTTGATTTAATAGCCATGATTCAAAGCAGAGGCAGAAATCTATATCGTATAGAACTCCTGTCAGCGCTTGAATCCAGGTCCGCTGTCTAATTGCGCCGATTTCCAAGAGATGAGGCTAAAAGATTGCCGCTAATGGATCTGTAGCGTAGAAGGTCTGAGAAATCGTAGTTGTCTGAGTGATAACAGAGATAAAGCGAGAGAAAGTGGAGGTGGAGAGGGCCAAACAAAGACAGGCAAAGTGGAAAACTGAGACGATGGACGACACTGACATATAGTCCAGACAAAAGCTCCAGTCATGCACCTAATTTAAGGACGTCCTGCGCTCGCTCTAATTAACTATTTACCAGCCCATCTATCACGAACTCTATTCAGCTACTCGCAGAAACCGCTCCCTCTTCAGATTAAAGGATAAATGATTCATTAGCAGGGGTGTGTGTTCGGCTAAAAATGGTCGCTCGCTGTAGTATTCATATTCAGGTAATATAATGAAACAAAGCCGTGAATTAATATTTGGCCAGGAACAAGGCAAGGCTAGCACATCATGAGAGGAGAGTGGTTGTTAGCTTTGTTTGTTTTGAAAAGGAGGAAGAGGTCTGAGATGGACTCACGGCTTATCTCAGAGGGACTCTGTATTGCGTGTCCACCTCTAGACAATTACTGCATGAATTCCAACACGCCATGTTAGATGCTGAAACGCATTTACATCTGAACCCTTGGACGTGGATGTTATTTCTGCTGATGTAACTGTCCATTATGTAAAGTTGCGGTGGGCTTGTTTATGATGGTATGAATGCACACAAGGTGTCTTAATATGACAGTATCACAATAACCCTCATTTTAATAACTTGATTATTGATATTACATGATGCTAATATTGTAAATAGCCGACATATGCTTCAACATAGTGGCTGGCGGTACTGCACCTGTTTTGTATTTTGTTTTAAAGGAACAGTTCAAAATTAAAATATTGTCATCATTTTTGTTCTATTTGTTCTGTTATTACCAAACAGATCTTGGCCACCATAGTAGAAAAAAAGTATTTGATCTGTTGAACACAAATAAAATAGTTTGAAGCATGTAGGAAAGCAAACAGTTCTGGGGCACGTTTGACTACCATTGTCATTTTTTCTACTAAGGGAGTCAAGAACGGTTTGGTTCCAATCATTCTTCCAAATATATTTCTCTGTGTTCATCAGAACAAAGAAACACAGATTTGGAAAAAACTCAAATCTGTCAATGATCGCAGAGGTTTTAGGACTGCCCCTTTAAGGTTACAAACTCTCTCTCTCCCTACAATTGCATTTCGATTGATTGACCAAGAAAGAGTTGAATTTAACTTTGTTTGATATCATTGTGAATTCGTCTGGTAAAAAAGGTATGTATACCTATACAATAGCTAAAAATTTTGTATTTATTTGTTTGCACATCAATTTCTTGTAAAGATTAAAATCCAAGTTTTGAACTGTGAGATTAGAAATTGTATAATGGTTTTCTATGGAAAAAAGTTGAAATGTCACAAAGTTACAAAGCATTTTTGTTACATTTGACTACTTTTAAGTTTAGGGTCACTTAAGTAAAATGTTTTTATTGACTCTAGCAAAGCTTAGGTGTTCGTTTTGCCTATGAAAAATCCGCAAATATATGTTTCATATTAAATAAAAATTGTTGATTTCGACTGAATAATGAAGAAAAGTAGTTAATAATAGCGCAGCACAGATGGGAACTCCTTCAGGGAGCTACTACGAGAGAAAATTCCTGCAAATTCTAATCAAAGGGTGACTACACTGAAGATGCTAAAACATAAGTTGATTTGTTTCATATTTTTAGTCACAATATAATTCCCACAGTTACATTTGTGTAGTTCATTTTTATAAATACTTTACAAAATGCTGGAAAGAAGGTTTTATTGCATCCTCAAAGTGTTGCCAAAGCTCCCACAAGCCAACAGCTGTAGCCAATAACCCCATTTCATAGCTCAAAGCATGACTGCTAGGCTTGTTATACAAAGAATAACATTGTATTCCCCAAAATCTTTAGTTCATCGTATGCAAGAAATCCTATGTAACCAGCCGATTACAAGTTTCACTGAAGTCGTTTATTGAAAGGTCACTCAATTGATGCAGTTTGATCATTAAGATAAACAGCTTGTCTGACTTGTCTGACAAGGCCGTACCTTTCTTTCACAAACAAAACTCTCACAATGCCTGCAGCCTGCATTACTTTTCATACTGACTGTATGCAGTTGAGTTTAATAATTAAATAAAGTGCAAATCTGAATTCAGCAGCGTTGCATAACACAAAATCAGCCACATACGGATTTGACAACTTGAAGCCCAAGATGTATACGGTTTGCTTATATCTCAGTAGTCTCATACTGTATAGGAGTCACATACTGTAATGTGTCAACCCCACAGGATTGTTATTGCTGAACGCTTGCTGTTTAACAGCTCAGGGACTTCATAGATTTCTCAAATCTTCTGATTAAAAGATAATAATAAGATAATTAATTTTCATGTTTCTTTGAGAAACAGGAGAAATAGATTGAAGCGAATGAGACAATTTTAACACACAGTGAATTGTAGGGCTGTCAAATGATAAATTTCGGTAGCCTACAGTAAATCATATACAGAATAAAAGTTTGTGTGTATAATACATTTGTACTGTGTGTAGTTATGTTTACTTTTACACATATTTTTGTATATGTACATTTATATACGTATTTAGGAAATATTTACTGGAAGGAAGTATTTATTTGTTTATATGTACCAATTATTGAATATTCTTTATTCATTATATTGTGTATGTTTTTATGAACACAAAATGAATATGCATAGTACAAAGACATACTGTATATTATGTTAACGCAAACTTTTATTCTGAAATCGATTCATCTTGATTTTTCGTTTGACAGCCCTAAAAATAAACATACAGCTCAAGATCATTAAGTTTTTGTGTTCTATGAGAATTGATTGTTCATCTTCCTCTGTATCCTGAATGAGTCATTCCTTGCGTAATAATGTGGGTTTCCTTGGATTGTTGATAGCGCTGTCGTATCACTAACAAACTCTGCATGGCTGCTCACAACCAGCTGAACACTTACACAATAATTAGACCTGATCTCTCCGATAATGGCCTGCTTTATATTGCTGTCAACACTGCAGCTCAAGAGGCGGATTTGTTTTTTGTTTACACAATCCCAAGCAAATGAAATAATAGCACAGTGAAAGACACTTGATTATACCTCGATGCTCATGCTTTTGTTGCTTCCAGACACAAAGATTCAATATAGCAGTCGGTTTGATGTTAGCTGTCACTCAAAATGTTATCTGGCACAAACACGGAGAAATCCCTGACCCTGATAGCTTCCCTCTCTCAAAAATACACAGCTGCGTTCTGCGCGGGGGCCATTTTGTTCTCTTGAAGTCTTGAAATCAACTGTGCCTTGGTAAGTTCGAAAAATATTTCTGCAATAATTCAAAGAGATGGGTTTGTTTTCTATTTTAAAGTGTTTATGTATTCTAGTCTAATGTGCAAGTAACCCTTCCATAGATTTTTTCGCCCTTTTGTCTTTGTTGTTTCAAGTTCAACAAGTTCTGTGGGTTTGGTCACAGGACTGTTCTGCAAGGTGGATATTTCGCATGAATTTTATTATAGAAATCGTACAGAAATGTATGATTATTATAACAAAAAGCAAGCGTGAATGTCCAACCCGCCAATGAGGTAAAAACAAATAAAAAAATATATGACATTGAACAAATTCTTATGAATTAGACACCAATTCGCGAAAATGTAAAGTTGTTATGAATTGTCATATGCTTGTGTTGGTTTGGGCTGATCAATGGCAGACGGGGCCGTTTTTGGGCAATCTGTTTAAAATGATTATTATTTTAAATGATTTACTTTGTTTTGTGGTGCTAGTGGCACAGAAGAGAATACTTCAGCTTTAAAAACATAAATCCATAATGTCCTATACAAGTGCTAATTTAAATCATTATTATTAGTTACCCTTTATGTTTGCCAGTGGGTTTTGCATTTATCTAACCAATAAAAAGTGCTTGTCAACATTGACAACACAGTATGTAATCATTTAAAACGTACAGTGTTTGGACCTCCAAGGTTTCAGAAGGACAGCGACGTTGTGTAAAATTCCTTTGGCTGCCAGGCCCAAACATAAAAATTTCAACAGAGTACACAAGTCCTTTCTTGGATATCAAAGAGTGTGTGTGCCACGGCTAGCCTGATTCTTCATACGAGTTGATTTTAGCTGGTATTTTGTTTTGCACCTGCATGTAACAGATGAAGTTCTGTAACAGAGAGTTCTCTCATACAGAGCTCTCTCTGTGAGCCGGGAACTCTCTGCCATGTATTCTGATTACCCTCATCGTTTGCTTGGTAATAGGAGAATAGAGTGGAAATGACTTGTTTACTGTCTGTGTAAATATGGGTGGTTCTGAATAGTATCACGTTGAGAGTGACAGTCTGGCCGAGATCTTACAAGATGCTTTCAAGAAGAAGCTCACCGAGAGATATTAGCATCAGTCATTTCAACTGTATTTAAAAAATATTTTGTGGGATTACGAGGAAGAATTTGGAGGTTTACAAATGCAACTATGCAGACATAAAAATAGATAAAATAGTTGATGTGCTCTTAAGTAGGAAAGTTCCAACACAATTCATAATGCAAAAGATGTCAAAAGGAAAATCTATTGGTTTTTACATAGGGTATGCAAATACCATGGTGATGGCATCATTATTGACTGTCAACGGGAGATTTGATTTTGAATCTTTTAAAAAAAGCAATGGCATTAAAATGATATGCAAAGCAAAGCTTGTTTGTTCTTAACGCAATGAATTGCTTCATTGCCTTCAGAAATTGTGAGTGTTTATGGAATATCAATAAAGTACTGTCACAACATCCATTTATTCAGAACGCACAATGTGAGTCCCTGTTTTCACTGCCAAATTTTGGCGTCCTTGTCTCTGGTCTTTATGTGTATCATTTGCTGCCTGCTGAAGAGTAAATGTCTAAACACAGTGTGTGCGTGCTGTACTTCTAACCTGTTTTGTCATGAAAGAGAGACAAAAAATGGGACAAAGCCTATATCCATTGAGCTGTCACTAATCAACATAGCTTTTCTCAATAGCTTTCTAAACAGGATCCACCTAAGAAACAAACACACCCCTCATTTATCATCCAAGTACCTTCGCATCTTATTCATATTTCTCTTTATACCCCAGCAAATCCATCAATGCAACTCGACCACATCTCTTTCTCAAGCTCTCGCTTTTCTCTGATGGAATATTTAATGTATTTTCAGCTCAATCAGGTTAGCTCGGCAAGGAGGGAGGGGTCACGGATACACAGTCAGTCTAAACAGTGAGAAGCATTCGTCCATCTGGCATCTAAACAACATCACACCTCCTTGTTCATTCACCTGGGAGGAAACCAGAAGGTACCGGATGTCAAAGCGTGGCTTTTTCTTAATCACTTATTTACTAAAATCATTTTTATTAGTGACCCTTTATGTTTGTCACTGGGTTTTGAACTTATCTAACCAATAAACCATGTGCCACGGCTAATGAAAAATCATTGTTGTACAGAGTTCTGCTTCTACGAATTTACTCTGCGTAGAGGGTGGAGCACTGCTGCGTTTTACCTCCCCCAAAGCTCCTAGTGATCCCATGATGTGATGTTTTGTGTCGTGATACGTTCACCAGCTCACAGGTACTAGCTGATTTAATGCTGGGTATTTGTAAACTTATTTAATGTTTAATCCTAGGTGAGGGATAATGCAGCAAAGCAGTGTTCCATCACTTTCTATAGTGCCCTAATAAGGCTTTGCTGTCCTCTTTGGGTTGAACAGAGCAAAACAGGAAGCTCAGCTATGAATCTATTTCAGTTGTCTTATTTCAGCACCACGGATAGCGCATTTGTGAACGGATGCGCTCAATTGAATGAAACGCATTGGCTTTAATGTAATCGATAGCAGTTATTATAGCAAAACGCATGTCAGAGTTGATCTCTGTCATCCAAACTTAAGTTTCAGCTATCAATTACTACAAGCAATAGCTAAGTTATTGGATTTTATAACGAAACTTCAGACAAGTCGTGCACAATATTCTTGTCTTTTGTCGGAAACTGGCCATGCGCAACCCACAACCTGTGTATACGGTACATGACCGCGCTCTTCTACATTAATCCGTCCAAGGTCGCGCATCCTTTCATGAGCGCGTTGGGAACATGTATAACCGGGCTGGATAGCGCAGAATTCCCGGGTACTTCATAATCGAGTCACACTAATCGAACACTTTCTCGTCGCCCAACAACAAAACAGACCGTTTTCAGTGTGATGTAGATCATCTAAAACGATCTAGCGCGATAAACTACAACACATTGCTATTTATCCAGGAAGCGTCGCGTTTGCAGTAGACAGCTTGGCGATGTAAACGAAAGCGTTTCCGTTTTATGACGCTGAACGCAGTGTAGATGGGATATAAGACCATAATAAAACAAATTATATCTGAAGTTTTGAATGTGTGACCAGACTGAAAATCAGCAGAATTTGGGATTCAAACATCGTTTGCGTCCGCTCCAAACATTTGGGGAAGAGCTTATGCGCCACAGACAGTGAACTGAAACAATAATGAATTCAATTAATGCAACTTTTAAAATAGATAATTTGAATGACTTACCCTCAACAATAAAAGTCTTCATGTTTTGCGAATAAATCCAGAAAACAGTAATTCCAGAAAGAGGTCCTCGTTGGGTCGGAGGAGATGGTGTTTTCCGCGTCGTGGTCAATTAATAAACAATTTCGCAAACCTCACGGAAGATGAACCATCATTCCTGTCGCTCGAACTTTACCCGACGGTCGCCGTAGGGGCGCGGGACGGAGAACAAAGTCTCCCGATGATTCCTCTCTCAGTCATTTGGGAATGTGCGGAGCGGTGCGAAAGCGCAGTAACATCCAAACTCAAAGATCAGCTCGAGACTGCCGACACAGACAGAGTGAACAACAAACAAGCCCGCGGGGTTGCCAAGACCTGGAAACAGTTCGGGTGTAGAAATTACAGTCGAGATGAATTCAAAAAGACGATTTCCAGCCGTTCCCGATTCACGCGCAGAAGTATTCCAATGATCCGAGCGTCCGATCGGTCGCGCAGAAGAAACGGAAAGAGGCACTGGCGCCGTGCGCTTGGAGTCGGATGGAGAGAGAGAGAGAGAGAGAGAGAGAGAGAGAGAGAGAGAGAGAGAGAAGAGGGTGGATATATTAGGATGGCAGAGAGAAAGTGGGAAAGATAAGGGAAAGTGTGTTCTTTTTTTATCGTATAATGATAAAAGATTACTATTTACATTTAGCTCATTCATTCATTCATTCGTGAATATGCATTGTTTTTGTTTGTTATTTTAAGAAAACATTTTTAAATGAGGCTGACGTATACAATACTTTTATTTCTTTAATAAAAAATGTTACTTTATTTAAGCTAAAGTTTTTATATGTCAATAAAGTTTAATTTAATTAAAATAAGAAAAGCGAGAAAGAGAGGGGGGGAGAGATTAATGTTTTATAGGAGCAGGAATAGAGCGCTAATGAATCTTTTATAGATTTCAGACGCTTTGACGTGCAGGGAATCCATTTGTATAATACCAACACAAGTTTGCACATATGCATATATTCAATGTCCTTTGGCACTTATTCGACGTAGGCATTTTCGCAAACCTCTGCGTCGTGATTGTTGAAATGTTGCAATATCCCTAACAAAAAATAAATGATTTGTTGCGCCAGTGTAAAAGTTGCACATTTTGGGTAATAAATCAAATTTGATCAATTTCTGATATATGAAATATGACATTTGGGTTTGATGCCTGATTGTCTTCATGTCATGATCATAACAGTTATGACCACGTGCTACACACTATTTAATCACAGCATTTACTTCCAGTGTAAAAAGCACTTTAAAACTTTAAAACGAGAAGTGGTGAGTAAATAATTATTTTCGATTTCTTGCCATTAGCTATTTGTTTACATTAACATTTATTTGCGTCCCGTTTGCATTGGGAAAGTGCCTTGAGGGGTTTTCCAAGGGGTTTATACCTGAGTTGCATTTGAGATTACAGAGCATCAATTGAGCCCCTGCATGCCAAAATTAGCCTGCATTTGCAAGTGCAGTAGTGTGTAGAAATGAAAAAGAGAATGACATTTACACAATAAATAACTAAATAAAAAAGAGATTTATTTATCTTTTTTGGCCGGAAAACGCCCCCCAGCGACCACAGCAGACGTGAGGATTCTGATCATTTCTGTGTTTGTGATGATAGGCTTGAAGTGTGTAGACAAGACAGGTTAGTTGTAAATTCTAAAGTACAAATTAATAAAAGCGCAAGAAAAGCTGCATTAAAAGCATCACCATCTAACCAGTGTTTTGTGAAACTGTTATTTATTGGCATTTTTATGATAATATTTTTTTAAATCTGCCTTTATTAAATATAAGGCAAACAATACCTTGCCCTGATGCTCCTCAATGTAATTTTGGGTTTACTTGTTTGGCCAACAGCATTTACAAAAATATGATGTTGGAATCTCATTTTGGAGGAAGTATTTATGACTATTTTAAATCACCATAGAGCTGAACTAACAAACAAAACCACTTCTTGGAAAAAGAAGGCATGTGCTTCATTTTTAAGCATGTGTACTTTTATTTTTCAGCCACTGCGACAACCCTGCGACTATAGGCTTAGTCTCAGTCTCAAAGCGGCAGAAAGATTTAGTTTCAAGAGCATAAAATATACATTGCATGTTAAATGACTGTAGATTCTTTAAGATTGTTTTAAACGCAAGCATAAATCATTCACGATGTCCTCGAATATGAGACTAATCCCTTCTTACGTCTTGAAGAGTTGATGTGATTGAGCGATGGGAAAAGGACACTGTTTGCACGCTGGGAAATGTTTTAACCATTTCCCTCTTTCAATTCCTGAGCGTTACGTGACGAATTAAATCATTTTACTTTGAGTGCTGACAAATGCTGACGTCTGAAAGAATATGGGTTGCTTTATATTTCAACCGTGTTTTTATAGTGAATCTAAAGCTTCCATCAAACTGCAAATCCTCAAAAGAGCTTTCCAAACATACATTTTATGAAGTGATTTTGTCTTTTTTTAAGCATGGAAACCTCTTCTTCATGGATAGTGTATACAGTTAGCTGGTCATTGTTGTAATATAACCCTAGACAGGGTTAAAAGGGCTGAAGACGATTATCTTTCAATAATGACTGTGCATTATCCCACTTATTACTGTATATGTCAACTTGGCAAACACATACATTCGAAATTGACATCAAATATCGATCAAGATGAAAGTATTTCATTATGTTAAAGGGAAAAGACTTTGAATCTAGTACAGCCATGTGGAAAATCAGTTTCCAAAACCATCTATTTTTACAGCCACCATACAAAAACATTTGACAGCAACCAGGTTTACTAGAGACACATGTGAAAATTCTCGGACAGACAGTGATGAGATGTGAATAGATGGATGGGTAGATGGCTGGATGGATATGACGGATGGATGTTGGAGTTTCAGGAAGCTCTCAATAGTTCCTCCATTTCTGCCACGCTGACCCTGACATAATGGAGATCTTTCCGCCATCCCTCACAAAGCTCTTATACTAAATCTTTCTCCATACAACAGGAAATGTAAAATCAATCGTGAGTGTTTGGCAATAATTACAAGCTCCGTTCCTCTGATGTCCATTCAACAAGCATTTACACGCCATCACATGAGCTTATCTTTCCCACATCATGCGTATGTGTCAGAGATACGTTGTGTGAAGCTTACAGCAGACTGTGACCTCTGCGCTAATCCATCGTCCTGCAAGCTGACAGCGTTGCCGTTAAAAGCTTGTGACGGCTCATTCTCCTCAGTGGCCTGGAAAGACAATATCCATAATGGACCTGCCCTGTGTCGCTGTCCAAAACTCATTAACACATTGAATAAAGACGATGTAGAGTTGTTCACATTAGGTGGGAATTACACAGCCACTGTCTTCCTCTTGCTCTCTGTCTCTTCCTTTTAATTGGCTCTTTTTAATTAGATTGTCTGTTGCTGCTGTATAAATTAGCTTACCTTAAGGGAAAATGGCCTGCCTTTGTCAACTGCTTTAAAGTTTTGAACTGGACATGCCACGTTTAAGAACAAAGTAGATGTGGTGACAAAGTAGACGGTTCTGTTTCGGTTTCTTTTGAGATCTTTGGGACATTGAGGCCCAGAATCATGCAAAGCTGAGTTTCTGTACTTGTCGCAGCTTTGGTAAAAGTTTGTTTCTAAATCTCTGTTATTGAATTCCTGACACTTCTATGAAAGATTTAGTACCCCGAACTTGCTGTCGTGTCTTGAAACATAATTTTATCAGACTCTTGTAAAACCGTATTAAATAAATATCAAATCACTGAATGTCTAAATTAAAAGTTTCTAACAAAGAAATACAAAATCAAGCCACGTTTGCCACAACAAGACTCTTTGTAGTATCACATACTACAAAGCTCAAGCTTATGGCTGAAAGAACTGAAAGAAGGAATGCTTCAAACATCCCTAAATCAGAATATAGCCCAAGGGAGGACAAGAAACCAAAGAGTCGCCTGCCCCCAACATTTCTTTCCCATTATGTATCTCTGCTATTAAAAATAAACATATGTTTCAACATTGTTTGGAACAGATTCAGAACAATTTGCATCTGTCTTTACTGTTTGCATGCTGTGTATTTACACTCAAATGCATCACATGGGTAATTCAGTCAAGTGCAGAGACGTTGATTTAAAAGGGAAGCTCGGCAAGTGTTTTCCATCTCGAAAGCCCTTTTATTTGAAGCAGGTGGAAAATGACAGTCTTTTACTTAGGAACAATAACACAAAAACATCAAAACAGAGCAAACAACATGATGCAAAAGGCAAATGTGTACAAAGATTTTATACAAAGATTTCCATGCGCATATTGAAAGATAAGATACAAAGCTGACCACTTAGTGGTACTCTAAGTTAAAAAACATATACAAAAACATCTAGGACTTTAATGGTTTAAAATGTTTTCATGCTTCAATCTTAAATTTCACCCGTGTTGTTCATGCGAACAGGATGTTTCACATTAAACTCGTCATTGGTTGAACCAATGTTGCTATGGCAGCAATCTGTAACAGAAGTCATAGTTTGGGGTAAGCAACATGCTAATGACTTCTAGAGATCTCATATTGGAGTTGGTCTAGACAGAGGATAAGATAAATGTAATGGTGATATGCACACAGCGTCCTTCACTCTGATGAATCTCTTTCGCATTTATTTGCATTTGGCCCCGCTACAGTATTCCCACTCAGTGCACTTACATTAGTTTCTGTCTAATCATGATGATTTTGGTGTTTCGTTCAACATTTCCACCCCAACACAAGTCATGCATCTTCGACATATTCTACAAGAGAGAGAAAACACACGTGACATCTCTGTAATAGCTACAATCTTTCTTTTGGGCATCAATGATTTCTTTTGATACATTTTTTACCATATTCATCCAAGACCAAATGACCTGAGCTATCCATAGTAATTACCCAGAGGCAAAATCTTATTGCTCAAATGTTCATGGCTCAGGTGTGTATCATTTAATTATCAACTTAGTCTCAGATGATTCTCCTAAATTTCTTAGAAACAAATGAGATAATTGTTAAAATACAGTAAGAGTATGAAACTGTGAATTAAATGTAGATTGAATAAGTAAAATAATCATTGGGTAAATTTGATGAGAAATGCTTGAGTTCACATTTAGATCTTCAATAATATTGAGACTTTTTGAGACAAATCTGAGCTCAGTTTGTGAAATGTTTTAGATATCTTCTGAAACTTTAATGGGGCAATTAATGAGATTTCTATAATTTTTCTCAGATGTATCTGAGATGCAGGAGACTTTGCAAAAGTGTCGATGTCCTCTCATTATTATCACCCTCGATTTCATGGATAAATTACTGAGATAATAAACCAAATATGTTTCTTCCTGTCTGTGGTTCCACTGTACTGTATGTCGACAATTGCCTTATTTGTGTCCATTAAAATAAATACCAAAACTTGAACGAACAATAACAGTCATCTCTTTTAAGCATCTCGAGCTGTGAAAGAGCAACTTCTCAGCAATTTCCTTTGGGATCTGACTGTACAAATCCATGTACAGAAATAAAAAGCCATTGACAAAGTTATTCACACTTTAGACTTCAATACTTGCCAGCACAGCCTTCCAATTGCCATTTACGAGACTGGACCGGTGCCATCAAATCTGTTATAGTCCACATTGTTTTTTATTGAGATTGCGATCTTTCCTCATTGGTGCCCCTTGGGGAAAAGTCAAACCATGAATCATTCCGTTGTCGTTAAAAAAAATGGGGGATGTCATTGGCGTGTTGAGCAATCCATGACTAACCCGATGCTGTAAATTGCCTTTGTATTACTCTGATTTTACGATGTCATGAACACAGTCACGTCATCCTAAACCAGGGGCTGCAAAACAATCCAAAGACATCAGTGAACTTTCCACCTTCCTGACAGCAGCGGAAACGTTCCATTGACCTGTTAAATCTGCTGTCTGTCTTTTTTCCTCGTTTTTGACATGGTGATGCATGGAAAGATAATGAGCTGGACTTTAATCTGCGCGGTTTGAATGAATGTTTGAATTTTTAAGACATTAAAACATTCCGGATGTTGGCCTATTCAGTGCTTTGGTTAAAAGAACCACTGACAATGCTTGAAGATTTTTCTGGGCTCAGAAAACCCTAGTAACTGCTTAGCAACCACATACTGTACCCAAACATAGTGGTTGTGTAACAAGTTCAGCGTTCATTGAAAAGTTTGTAGTATCTTAAGAATCAATGATTTCCTTGGGTCTTGTCTTCGCACTTAGATTTTTTCCGGAAGCATGCTAATGTTATGGCATTTTAATAATCCATATTTGCAATTTAACACTTGAAGTCTCTGTTAATCCTAACATGCCAAATGTCAGTTTTGCCAGACATTTGTGTTGCCCCAAACATAATTTTACACACACACTACATTTCCGACATGTGTGGTTAGTGATGCTTATATAACTCTTTTATTTTCCGGATTCGCCTTCCAGCATTACGGCTTAAAGCTTCTTAGAGTGTAATACAAAGTGTGTATGAATATCATCAGTAATTGGGGTGCTAAGCTGATGTTTAGTTAACATCTGGACTCTTAAAAGTGAAATTTGAAATGGTCTAAATTATATGAGGGGGTTTCTCCTGCTGTCCAGTATATTATATATTGATACATATATATAACCACACATCTCTCATTTTCTTTCTCTCAAGACGTTGATGTCAGGTCACTGGGGATTGCTTAAGGATTTTATGATTAGATCTGAGAACAACAGCCTGAAGACATTGGTGTTTACACTGAGACACTGCAATCTGCACTAAGCCTCTTATAACAGGCAAATGGCATAGTGAAAATACGAGAGTAATGTCAAGTGTCAAATCTAAATAATATCTGAATATCTCTGCAGTCGCACATTCAAAGACGTGTGTCCGGAAAGAATAAATTACGTTTTCAAGTTAATAGTGATGAAGTTATATAAAGAAAACACTTTGTCTGTGTCACATCTACAGTACAGTAAATACTTGCTTGTAAAAATTAATATGCAACTGAGGTAAACGGATTAAATAAATCGTTTTGGGGTAAACTATTCCTTTAAATGTATGAATGACATTACATTGATATAATATTGTGCCATCCAATTTTACAGAGCAATTTACTGAATAACGTACAATATACCATTCAAGCTCATTACTATGTTGTTTGAATGATACAACGCAATTTCACAAGCCAGTTAAAGACAAAACATCTATATATTTTTGGGCATTTTAAGTGTACTTACTGTAAAATGTTTAAACCACTGCCATTGAACTAAATTCCTTTTATTCAGCTTAATTCTTAAAGGGACAGTTCACCCAAAAAGAAAAATTCTGTCATCATTTACTAAGTCTTTTGTCATTTTTAACCAGTATGATTTTCTTCTGCAGAACACAAAAGGAGATATTTTCAAGAAAGTTGGAAACCGAACTGTCATGAAACAAGAGGCAGAGGTTTAAGAGCAAGTAAAACAAGAGTTCAAGACAGTCAATGGGGTGAAAGATGGCACCATTGGCAGCAATGTTTGGGCCAGTGGATAGGGACTGCAGGAGGTGGGCAGAAAGGTGGTGGCGGGTCGGCTTGAGTCAGCGAGATGGCAAGGTGGCGGAGGAGGGGAGCTGGTCTGCAGTAGTTCACTCGAGCCACAGAGGAAGTGTAGACTCACAAAGAGAGAACTTGACCTGCCGGGGGAGTGTAGACTCACGAATAGAGAACTTGACCCGATTGGGAGTGTAGACTCACAAGGAGAGAACTTGACCCGCTGGGGAGTGCAGACTCACGATGAGAGAACTTAAGCTGCCGGGGAAGTGATGCCAAGATGTCCGAGAGCCAGGGACACCGACGAGTGGCTGTGGGGGTTAAAGGAAGAGGGTAACAGGCAGAGGCTAGGGCAGCGGCACTGGAGACAACATGACAAGACAAGACAAGATACAAATAATTATACAGTATATAACTTCTAAGGTACTAGACTTAAGACTGTGGCAGTCAGAACTATGCATAAACTACAACGGTCTGAAACGAGACAAGAGAAAACCAGGGAATAAATAGGGAAGCTTATAACGGAGAACCAGCTGCAGGTGCGAGAGTGATGATGCAATAAGGAACAGGTGCGAGAGAGAAAGGAATGAATGGGAAACAATAGAGTGGGGTAAAGTCAGGCAGACACCAACAACATGGCGATCTCTCAAAACAAAGCACAATGTGCTCGACAGAGCAAAGCACACACACCAACACAAGACAGCAAAGCCCAGAGGTGGTCAGGATCACGAGACGGAACAGCTCCGGCACCCATTCACTTCTGTTGTTTGGACACAAAACCAATGCAAGGTACCGGTGCTATTCGGTTATGGGTGAACTATCACTTTAAGTCCTAGCCACCAAGATAGTGATCTACAGGGTATCCCAAAATAACAATAAGCCAGGACTTTCTCATCTGGGAGTTTCCTACTCCTAAACGGGCATACTGCAGGTTTCGTACCTCCAATGCTCATGTAATCGAAACCCCACCGATAGTAAAACTCAAAAACCAATGATAACTGACACCAGCTGTCTGCATTAGCGCTCGGAGAGCGCCACTCTGCTTTAGCACAGACCCATTCTGTGTTTGTCTCACAGCAGAGGAGGATGGACCTGCCAGCGGATAACCTCTTTAAAGTGTCCATTAAGATGCATCCATTTATCTCTAAGCAGCCAGTGATGAACGGAGCGTGGGTGTGACAGCGGTGCTCTTCACTCCGCTCACTGTCATATATTTCTCTTTCAGTCCAGTGCAACGAGACACAACAGTGTGACAAATACTCGGTGTATCCACTTCCACTTCTTGTGCTGGATTCACGTCAGGAATTGAATGCTGGAAGCATAGAGCTTGAATTACTAAGAAGTAGAGAACTAAATAGTTTGAACCCAAAACATTACAAATTGTGTCTAAACTATAACATGATCGAAACAACAAAGACCGTAGTAAACGCATGGCCCATTATAGTCAAGTTTTTATCAATATACTACATACACCGCATTATATATTAGAGTATATTATGTCAAGTATTATGTCAAGTCTTACAACAGATAAGTAAGAGAAATTTAGATTTCTAAATTAGACATTAAAAGTAAATAGAGAATTTGCAATAATATCATGGACTGATCATTACCATATCCATTCTATATACAGCATATCCATGTTACCAATGCTTTTGTATAGCAGCTTATTTATAAGTCAAATATTGAACGCGCTTACTGACCAGCAGTGTGAAGTGGGTCTGGACCCCTGACCGAATTCACTGTCAAAGTTTTTCCCCGTTTAATTGCCTGGGGTGTGTATCTCAGCAGGCTCCACGGGGCTGATCCGAACAAATTCCTCCAAAGGTCAACCCCAGCTTCATACACTCATAAGAGAAGTCCAATTAATACCAGCTCGGTGAGCTACATTATTTATTTAGCACTGGAGAGGAGGAGGAGGAGAAGAGAAGGAGATCAATGAAGGTTTGGAACTTAATTACCGCTTTCACTCGAGAGGACTCTTTCAGAACTGGCATAATCCCTCTCCTGTCTGCGGTGGGTCTAAACAGGCACGAAACCTCTGTGAGAAATGAGGAGGAGTAAAAGAGATCATGTTTTAGAATGTGTTCGGCATATTTAAATAGCACATATGATACTCAGAATAAAGCAAATAGTGGCGCCTTCTATTAAGTATGGAGACCTATACCTAAAGAAGAAATCATTTTGTACATATTATCTCGCTTTCAATTAAAATTTTCCAAACACTCTTGAAATGAGATCAATGAAAAACTGCACATGTTAAGACTTAATATTTATATAATAGTAAATTCACATCATGTATGCTTTTCCGCATTATGTATTCATATTCATACAGCATGTTTTCCTTTCTTTTGCAGTTATTTAATTATTTATTACAATGTCAAAGATATAATTTCAGATCACATTTATTCATGGTAATATCGTAAACAATCATATATTTGTATGTTTAAATGTTTACTAGCAAACGTTCATGCACTGTCAAGTCATGCACTGATCCATTTTCTTAACAAAAATATCAATATTGATACTTCGATGTCATACGGCGAAACGCAGAGGTCATGAATGTGTCACTGTAAGGCCGAAGTATTGTCCGTTCCGTACGCGCTGCTTGCTGTCCGCGTGACCCAATTTTCGTCTTCAGAAGGGTCAGTGGTCTTCAAAGGTAAGTTACCTAGCAACGAAATCACAGTACGAACCAGAGCGTTGACATACACTGCGATAGACCTTCATAGTAAGAACGGAATTGTCTTGTTCATTTTTAAGCGTTCTTTGTGGTGCATTTAGTTGCAATCATTGATTATTAATTGATAAATTACGTGCATTTTTATGTGAATGTCTTAACATAATTTAACATTGGTATGAACTCATGATCATAGAAGCATATAAGAAACAGATGAATACATGCACACTGTTAATGTATTGCACATCAATGTAATGCATTCTTCCTAGTCAAATTAAACACACAAAACGGATTAAACACTCATCAGGTAAAATGTTATTATAAATTTAATCAACAAAGTAATCAGTGCATACATTGTGTTGGTATTTAGTGAAATATGCTGTAAATACAGCTGCTTCTACGGTCTCTACCGCTTAAACCCATTAAAACAGACTGACCACTATTGAGCGTTACATGAATCACGTGACTGTGCTGCGGCTAGATCGAGTGTCGTAACTCTGTATTTCAATGGCTCTGGTATAATCCATTTACAAAACGGGGCGCACAGCATAAAACAAAGTTAGGTGATGGGCAATGAAGCATCAAATGAAGCAAGGTACTCGGCTCTGCGTAGGCCCGACGCACGAGTATACTTTAGCCGTTACGCTTTTTTTTCTATTGGTTGCAGGAAGTGGCGCAAAAATAGAGTAGGCCCTATGCAGCATATGCCAAAAACACAGGTTTTATTTAAAGCTTTTTTAAGAAAACGTTATAAATAGTACAAAATATAATTAACGATATCCAACGTTTTTGTTAAACTTTTGTCTATCATTTTAAACGGGTTCAAATAATATCTTTTATAGATTTTTATCAAGTTATTATGTCAACCACTCACGCAGAAGTGAGTAAAATGAGGACAACAATGTCCAAGTGGATAAATAATGATTGTCATTTCATCTCTGTTAATGTATTAAGTTATTTAAGGTTGCCCGAGAGGTAGTTCATATCAAATGAAGCTAAGTATGTGTTGTAGAAAAGCTCACGTAGTGTAAAGCAACAAAAATATATAGCCTATTATACAATTATTTTTAAAAACTTGAGTATGTGTATCGTAGAAGCTAGCATGAAAACTAGCCATAGCGCAGTCTTTCCTTCCAGAAGAACGCGCACACACGGCGATTATTCGAAACGTTTTATTTGCTCCGTGATCTCTTCCTGTGGTTTGTATAGTGTGTATTTTGGCTTTTACTGGGTCTGGTCTGGGTGTGTAATGGTAATGGCCGTAGCTGTATCCCTTCTAGCAACAACCCAGATTCATGCTTGTTATCTTGGGAAACTCTTGGGAAACTCCAAACGCTTGATAGAAGAAAAAGAAGAATGCTGTTACCTTAGTGTGCACATAAATCTTTCCTGCACTGATCATTTTGTTTGTTGTATTGTCATTCTTACTTTGTGGTATTGGTTTTATGTTACTGCAGATATGTATAGTTTTAAATGAAGCAGGTAGTGAGTATATAAATTCTAGAAATTAAAAATGTCCTATATTATGATGTATCTATGGATGTTTCCTTTCTAAGCTTTGGGTCCTCTGCCTCTAGAACTGGGCCCTGTATAAAACCATGCCGAGATCTTTAGAAGAGCATTTGTTAGGGGTTGTGTTGTAATCACGGCTTTCTCCAGCCCCCTCTCACACAGAACTAATCCCTCTCTACTTATCCAGGATTTAGATATGCCCTAATACTGCCGTGAATGTGAGAAACACAAGGGCCAACCATTAGTCTTGCCTTACACACTGTGACTCGGTCACTCTTGTATTAAAACACATCGAATAACTAATTGAATAGAAGCGGTTGCCTTTTTCTCTACTGGTGACCTCATGGAATCAACATTGGTTCATGTGTATCAGCTCTGAATCCATTTACTGTTTATATAGTAACGTCTATCCCAGCATACATCTGGCTGTGAACCCTGGACAAAGTATAAAAAAAAATCTATCAATCTACATTTAGATTCGTTAATACAAATCAACAACATTTATTGGAGAATTTCAGTGGTGAATTAACGTCTGTGAAAAAGGAGTTTATTCAGTGTCAACAGGTTTGTGTGAGGTTTAGGTTTGGGTCGGTTATAGTAAATATCATTATATTAGAATGAAAACCATTAAGGTCGCTTAAGGTCTGCGTGTGTGAGCGCACATGTTCACATGTAATAGTAATAAATGACTCCGGCCATCTGGTGGAGAGTTTACTTTAATATAATGTCCTCAGCTGATTTATGATAGGTATCATCCACGGTCGACCATCATTAGGTTGATTATATCAACAAGCTGCAATCTAGATTAAAAGCTGGGATCACATATGCAGGCATTAGAAACCGCTGGCTCGTGTGCTGAGTGTGGAATGATTAGTAAAGCTTTAAAAGCAGAATAATCAAGTCTTGGATGTGATTGTTGGTTGGAATGCACGTTGCTTATGAATATTCAAAAGAAACCTCACTGATCACTGTGATTATATCTCTGGTTTACATGTGGCTTGTTGGGCTTCCGGTTTATGTGTCACCCCGTATTGGTGTAACTGCTTGTTGTTTTAATTAAATGAAGATATTCCAAAAAGCGTGTAATCGAGTTGTGCATGTCAGCTAATGAAACGCTAACCTCAGCGTGACTTAAAGAAGTGTGTCCTTGAGGACAGGAACGCGTTTGTGGTGTATTGTGCTTTGCACACGACTTGGCATGAAATCATGTTACTTTGTTGGCTATGTTTTATGTGGACCATAAAATTGTATGGGACAAGAATGCGTATTTTACGATATTCATATACACGCTGAGAATAAAATGCATAGAAACGCATGTATAAATGTTGTGTACTAAATAGACGGTTTCAAAGCAACAACATAACTACAAGCGTTACTGCACTTGCACGCTTTTGTGGCCCAAAATTTACTTCTGGTACATCTATTAGATCTATTATTTTGCGTTACCAGTAAAAGAACCGTTACTTGGCTAAACTTAAAGTTACATGACTCATTTAAAGCAACACCTTAGAACTTTTGCAGGTTCACAGGTTCCCCCATTGTTGACAAGCACAATTGTCTATTACGAGTGCTTTAAACAACGTCGCTGTGTAAGCTTCCCCGTGGGCAGCGCAATACAAGTGGATTTATTAACTATGCAGAATGCAGAAACCATCTCTTCCGCAGGCAGGGGATGGGCAGAGCTGTGGGACCCGAACGTGGAACTTATAGACTGTGGTTGGTTGTAGCTGCTATGAGGCTGCTCAGGGAGCAGTGCTGTAGAATTAGTCCAGTTAAGGACTTGTTATTTTGACATTATATTAAGGTCGAAAAACTACAAAGTGTCGCTTTAACATATTGTTTTTTATCAAATACACAATAAAATATTACAATAAATTAATATTCATATAAATTAAAAAAGTATAAATAGTTATATTACGAGCCACTAGCCAGAAAGATCAGCATACATAAACCGGAAGTTAATTTTGAGCCAGTCATGTACGTCCGATGAAACCATCTACTGTATATAGGAAGGACATTAGGACATAGAGACTGCGAAAGATGCAGTGCACTAAAGTTAGTCTAAATGAAAATTGCATTGATTTAGAACTTTATTTAGTGTGTTAGGTTTGTAGATTTAAACTGATGACCACAATAAAAGCTATTTAGAAATGCGATTCACCAGATTGAAACAGACTGTGTACTATGAACTTCAGATCTTATTTTAAGAGCTTCACATCAAGAACAGGAAGATGCTAATTGAAAACCCGCGTAGGGTCATTTTGTTTGTGCGATGGTACAATTAGTGAAAGTCATTTCTTCTGCATTTGCTTTTAGAGTCTTATTTATAGTCTTTCTGTGAATTATACTTCGCCCCACTCTGTAACGTTACCCCCACTTTCACCATTAACCAATTCTCCATCCTGTGTTTCTCAGAAATGTCACATCATGAGTTGGTGGAAGATGTGAAGCATAATTAATCTATAATAAATAAAGCGAGCGAGCAAACATTGATATTGTCATAAATAGAAAATTTTAAGAAATAGCATTTTGGAATGCATAAACACGGCTAATGAATTTAACTCAATCCGGGGTATAATCATTTCTGATGGGTTTGGAAGACAATTTGATTATTCCCAAAGACCGTTTCGACGACTCTATCAGCGTCCGTTCCAGAATGATTTTGTGTTTATTGTCCAATCTCAACCCTAAAAATGATTCAAACCCGTCATTTTGTGTTTGAGATCAAACGGTAATGAAATTTTAAGTGAATTACCATTCTTAAGCCACCATTCGGGATCTCTGGCAAGATCTGAGCTATGTTGTGTTCATGTAATGTTGTGTTTATTAATGGAATTGGATGACATGACATTTGAGTAAAATCGTTTTTTAAGACACACAAATCCTGCAGGACATTCAGAGCAATTTATTGGAAATATTTGTGATAAACATTTTTTTTTGGTAGATCTCATTATGTAATCAGAAATGTAAAGAGATCAGAATACATTCCAAGTGTTGCACTTTGTATATATTGTACTATTGTCAGATCAGCTGGTTGAACAGTCAATTTCCTAGATGTGGGTTTTAATCTTGTCTCCTGGTTTATTTATATTTTTTTAAGCTACATTGTAATATGATGCAATCAAAATAGAAAAGATTATTGTAGAGGGATCACAGACTCAGTGTTGTATAGTCAGAGGATTGGCTGTAACATTTTCTGTTAACAACATTTTCTTTTTCAACGTATATTTTGAAAATTTAAGAGTTTATGGTACCTAGACATTAGTCCTTTGTGTAGTTTATAAATCATAACTAATTCAGGTCTTCATTGTGTACTAAATTTGGGGTTGGAGAAATGATCCCCCAATTTCTGTGTGTGACATGGGTCATTTTACATTGTTTTGCGGTAAATATGCATTTTTCAATTAAAATTGTATCATGTTAACTATATTACAAATTCTGTTTAAAACTATGTTAGAATTTATCAGGCATTTTTTCCTCATTTCATTACCGAATGGTGTCTAAACCATGTAGGACAGCGATTTCCTCGCCAATCCATGTATAAATAACTGAAGCCCACAAAGATTCCACCATCTGTTCTTGAAATTACGAATCCTGTATCATATTTTATTCCGCAAGATGCTATGAAAATGAAAGAATAGAAAAAAATGAACCAAATCAACAAAAGCAATCTATTAAATTCACCTGGAAGAACTATTACATTGGCAAAATGCATCCCAATTGTGCAGGGACTCGGATGAACTATTGCAAACAACTACAGCACATCCATCTATCTGGACAAGAGTAAAAATTACACTTTGGAGCGGATGAAGTGTGTTCTATCATAGTTATCACTATCATGGCCAGATAGACAGACCTATAAACCTGCAATCATGCTCGGAGATGCTGTAAATACATTGAAAATAAAAGAAAAACAGGGTCACCTTTAGCACTTCTACGGGTCATAGAAGTAGTGTTATGCCTTCATGATAATTTTATTTTGTTAATTTAAGGTGGGGTGTCCAAATTCTGAATTACGCTTGTTTAGACAAAGTCGTGCCGAGTACCAAAACAACCTTGTAGCCAATCAGCAATAAGGTGCACAGGACGCACTTTAGTTGAGCCGAGCCCTAACAAAAGCGAAAGATGGGTGTAGGGGTGTAGGGCTGTGTTTCTGTTTGGTGATTTGAACATCAACAACGGCTCCTTTAATTTATATTGAGAGTAGCTGTATTTACTAGAGTTGTTCAAGTACAACAAGACACATCAAATTTGATACTCAAATTAAAACAGGAATGGGAAACTATCTACAAACCAAATTTAGCACATGAAGAGTAAGTACTGTCAAATATTCTGCTTTGTGTACCATGTCTGCCAAAACTGTCAAAATACATGTAAATCCATTATATATGTATATGCATATATAATGGATTTATTTAGCCTTGTTTTAACCAAACACAAAGTGATGTTCAGTGGCATCCAAATTGGTTGTGTGCAATCTTTGTCCGTATGCTGTATGATGCAAGATGTATCATAAATGAAACCTCTGCTGGAATATAACTCAATTTTTCTGGCCCGCGATTTTTTTTATACAATCACTTTGTTGAGACAGTTAAAAAATGGACGAACCAAAGGATCATTTTATTAAAAACCCATTACAACTCAGGCCCCCAAACATCAATACATTTCACCAATTTTTTAGCAAGTCAGCATTTGTATGTGAGTATAGTCCATAGTTTCTGTAGTTTCTACACTGAGAATGCTGGATTTTTTCAACCCATGGTTGGGTCAAATATGGATAGATTTGCATTGGGTGAGTCTATATTTTACCCAACCATGGTGATACAACTCATCATTGAATCAAATTGACCTTACAAGTTAGTAATCTAGTTGCATTTCATTTGACTTATAAACTGTTTTTTTTTTCGTTTTGTAGCTTGTGCCTAAATTCGGTTGCTAAGTTGTTCTCGGTTGCTTTGTGGGCGTTACTAGGCTGTTTTGGGTGGTTGTTAGGGTGCTGCTAGGTGTTTAAACTGTATTAAAAACGTGTTCCCTGCTAAGTAATAACTCTGTGAAATAATCTCGATTCACAATTTTAGGGATTCAAATGTTTCATGATTTGTGAGACTTTTATGCCCAATGATTAAACTTCCCCACCATAGGATGTAATCACTTTTAGCAACTTGTTAGCAACATCTGTTTTTAAGACACGATAAATCTTTAAAAATCATGAGCGGGTTGGTGTTCTATGTCATAGAATAAAACATGAAAATATTTAGAGGTTTTTTTACAGACATTGTTTTAGGCATTTAACCTAAGAACAATTCGAAAAAACCCATTGACCATTGACCTAGTCAAATAATTGTTCAATGCGAAAAACATGCATTTTGTTTCTTTACATTTACATTTAGTCATTTAGCAGACGCTTTTATCCAAAGCGACTTACAGTTGAGGAAACATTGGAAGCAATTATAACAACATAGGCAACAAAATACCTAAGTGCATCAAACTAGTCCATTAAAGCCTAGCACAGTATAAAAAGCTAAGAATAGTGAGGTTAGTAATTTTTTTTTTTAAAGAAGGAAAGGGAAGAGAATTAGGAAAAAACAATCAGCGACGTGTTGACGGAAGAGATGCGTTTTTCGGCGTTTTTTAAAGATGGCAACCGAGTCTGCTGATCTTGTAGCAGCAGGTAGATCATTCCACCAATGTGGAACAGATCCAGAGAAGGTACGGGAGAGTGACTTTTTTCCTTTTTCGGATGGTACTACTAGTCGTTGTTCCTTTGCAGACCGCAGTGATCTGCCAGGAACATAGATCTGCATTAGCGAGTGGAGATACGATGGTGCAGATCCGGTGTTGGTCTTGTAGGCCAGGAGCAAAGCTTTGAACTTTATGCGGGCGGCAACAGGGAGCCAGTGTAACCTGATGAAGAGCGGAGTTACATGCGCTCTCTTCGGTTCATTGAAGACCACTCTTGCCGCCGCATTCTGGATCATCTGGAGAGGTTTGATTGTGCAAGCAGGAAGTCCAGCCAGAAGCGCATTGCAATAATCCAGTTTGGACAGGACAAGAGCCTGGACTAGGACTTGCGTAGAGTGCTCCGATAGGAAAGGCCTAATTTTCCTAATGTTGTGGAGGATGAATCTACAGGACTGGGTGGTGCTGGCAACATGACTTGTGAGGTTAAGCCGATCATCGATTACCACTCCCAGGTCTTTATTTGTCATAACTCATTAGACAGATTACATATTTCACCTACTGGTTCTCATGCAGGTAACACAAGTTTGTGTCCCGCTTGCGTTCCCATGAAAATAGCATAGCGAGTGCATTAACAATGAGCCAGTTGCATTGACACCAGTTATATAAGAACAGATGACCCAGAGAGGTAATGACAAAAGGTACAGGGGCTGCTGCGGCAAACACACCGGACAGCACATGTTTGTCTTTGCACTTGTGTTCTCCAGTCGAATAATTCTCAGACAGGCAGTCTTGCGTGTGACCCCAGAGACAGGGGTGTGGATTTAGAGAGGCAACCCGGTCTTTGACAGTGAGCTGCACCATCGACCGCACCAAAGGGAAGAGCAAAGGGACGATGGTCAATATATCCAGCCAATTAAGGCCGGGCTGTGAATGTAGTCAATGCTGTAATAGCAGCACCTTTAAGAAGTCATTTGATAGGCTATAGTTAGCCTACCAAACATACATGTAATGCACTTCTCGCAGGACTGCCGCAGTGCTGAGCTAGTCACCGCAGATCCGAGTACATAAATGTGTCTGAAAAACCAATCGGCATTGTTTGTGAGCGCAGAACTCTTACAGTGACTTGTGGGAGATGAAACTTTGTTTACACTAATCAACTAGAAAGTCTACCAGCTGTCTTCCCCCAGATTCTGCCTTAGTGTCAGTCTGAATTCCTCTCAAACAGAACTGATCTTTCATCTACTATTTTTCATAAACTCTGCAAAGCATGTAGTAACTGTTAAAGGTTTAGTGTGCTCTATTTCTTCATCTCTGTCTCCAAGTGAGCTGCCTATCTAGACAGCATGTAAAAGCTGGTTCAAATGGTATTTAGCAACATTTTGTTCTAGGTCTTCTCATGCATCAATCGTGACGAACGTTATTTCAGCTGCCGTAATTCCAATTCAAGCACTTGTGCCGCTTTATTTCAATAAGTATGCAGCCTACATGGGCAGTACGTCAAAGGCAGCGCTTGTGGTTTTGGAACCGAGCTATTGTCTCCCAGGCCTCTATTTTCTCTCGTGTCTCATTTGTCTGTATCTCTCGTCTCTACCTACCTTGAACATGGAAAAGGTCACCCCACTCATTTGAGCGTGTTCCGAGCCACGTTCACAGGAAATTAATGGTTTGTGTCAGACTCACTGCCTCGCCCTACCCGGTGTAATATTTTTGGTTTACTTAAGGGACACATTTATTGAAGGAATATTTAAATATGAATTCTCGACAAGTACTTAGTTTGATGCATTTGTATATCAAGCCCCTTTTTTGGCTCCATTGCTCATGTAAAGTATTTGAGAGACAACAGACGTATAAAAGAGCGAAGATGTTACATTCCACTAAGGTAAGAGGGCCTTGTGATCTGCAGGGTGCAGTTTCCAGCAATGACTGATGTTCTTGTGCTCAAAATGGAGTTCGCTGAGGGAACTCTGTGGTGCATCATGCTTTTTTGTCTGTTTACACTCACAGAGCTGTCAGCGAATTGTCGTAATGATTTGCCAGCCACACTACCCTGAGAAAAGGCAATCATTTTAATTTAATGGGAAGCCTTTTCCACAATGATTGGCCGAGGAGACGTAGCATGAGGCAAGCGTAACTGCAAGTTCACATTCTTCTCACAATCATGACGGCAGATGTAGGATCCACAACTAGATCAATGAGTATAGAACCACATGATTACAACCACCGTCATTTTGAAGTGTCACAAAATTCAGAAATGATTGTACATTATGGGATTTGATTGATCAGACATCGTACAGAGGTCAACATAATGGTACAAATACGATAATTATGCTAAGTCTTCTGGACACAATCTAGAAATGTACATGAAGTCATTTAGCAGACGCTTTTATCCAAAGCGACTTACAAAATATGATAAACAATGGAAGCAATTGGAACAACATAAGTACAACAAAAAGCATAAGTGCAGTAAGGTCTCATATAGCCTACCACAGTATACAAAGCTAAGTTTTGTTTTTAGAAGAGATAGAAGTCAGAACTAAATGGTCAGGTGCTAGCGTAAGAGATGTGTTGTCAGCCGATTCTTAAAGATGGCTACAGCATCTGATGATATTGTAGCAGCGGGCAGATCATTCCACAAATGTGGAACAGATCCAGAGAACTTAAGTGAGTGTGATTTTTTGGGATGGCACTACAAGACATCGTTCATTTGGGATCTTGTGAGTACATAAGTCTGTATTAGCGAGTGAAGATATATGGGTGCCGAACCAGTGGTGGTATTGTAAGCCAAGAGCAGAGTTTTGAATTTGATGCGACGGCTATAGGAAGACAATGTAATTTAATGAAGAGAGGAGTGACATGTGCTCTCTTCAGTTCATTAAAGACCACTCTTGCCTCTGCATTCTGGATCATCTGTAGAGATTTGGTAGTGCAAGCTGGAAGAACAGCCAGTAGCGCATTGCAATAGTCCAGTCTGGACAGGAAAGAAGGATGAATGTACAGGACCAGGTGGTGCTGGCAACATGACCTGTGAAGATCATCGATAACCACTCCCAGATTTCTGGCCATTCTGGAAGATGTGATGATCGATGAGCCTAATTGAATGGAGAGGTTGTGATGAATCTTCGGGTCGGCCGGGATTACAAGCAGTTCTGTTCTTCAAAGGTTCAGCTTGGTCCTTCCTCCAGAGTAGAATGTCACTTAGGCATGCTGAAATGCGTGCAGAAAAAGTGCAGAAATGCTGATTAAATGAAAATTTGGAATGGTCTCTTAATCTTTTCTACGGATGTATAATAGCAATGGAAATTTGGTCAAACATGTGTTAACTGACTATAAAGCTTCACTTTAGAGGAACAAGTAAAAACTGATGCTTGAACATAAATGCTCGCCCTATATTTGCTCTTCTGGTGACCAGCACCCAGCTGTCCTCATGCATTGTACCTCGTGCTAGCTCCTGATTCATTACCACCAGCTCAATATGGCCTTGAATGTCTGATTGCTACCTTAGAACCCCACAGTCATCTAAACCGGCTCTATTTATTAAACTGACCCGCTGTGCCCCTTAAACATTTATAATTTCTGCCCTACTGCAGTTAAAAGACACAGGCTGGTTACAAGCTGTTGCAAGTTCCATGATATCCTGACTGCTGCAGTCCGAATAGTTTATGTGAAAGTACACTGTAAATGCCAAATTTTCTATGTGTTTTGAACTCTTAGTACCTTCTTTGTTAAACAATGTTTATGCTGTTATTTTTTATGCAATGTAAGTGAATGACAAAAAACACCATAAAGGTTGTTAACTGTGTGTTGTTGGCTATATTGTATTCTTACTAGATATTTTTACCGCTTCATTGCATGAGCTTAAAGATTTAACTTACACGGATATGTAGTATACAGGATATAACTTTACACAGACAATTATTTGATGTATGATTTATGTAAATGAAAGCATACTTTGCATCTACATGATATCACTTCACAATGAGAATTCCATTCATTTATGGCTTTGAAATGATAACAGGTATCATGCTATTTCATGCATTCTGACGTCTTAACACTGTTAAACGGGCTGGCTTCTCCTGCTTAACTTGGTCAACTTGTTAAAAAACGAATTGGATGTATGACGTAGTATTTTTGTACTTGAAGCACTCCCCCAGCACTCCAACTTGCTTTGGAAAGGTTTTTTATAATTCTGGATCCCTGTGTCAAAAGGATCCGATTCCTTTTATTGGCCATTCTCCTGGAAAAACATGGCAAGGCAAAAAAAGAGCCAATGGATGAACGAGACAATCTGCGTGTATGTGCATAATGTACAAAAGATTACGAAGAGATTACTGTGATGATGTGTTGCTTGTTCGTGCTGTAGATCCATCCCACTCTCTTTTTTCCGGAGATAATCGTACAGCTCTACTTTTTATATTGGATCAAACTAAATACTCTTCGTATGCAATACTACTATATAGGAAGTCAAGATTAATATGAGATTGGCAGAAAATTCCTGTGACACGCAATCTTTAAGAAGAGTTTGCCCTTCTATTATTCCCAATAATTAATTTTGTAACATCAATCCGGTCTCCCTTGGATTTTCAGCATGGTTATTTTTATGCAGACTTCAAAACCAGAAACAGAGTGGGAGAGAGCCGTGTGTAGCTATCGCCACACCGCACACCCACACACCCGTGCTGAGCGCTATTCTTACAAATGTGATGTCGCAGAATAACTCTAATGGATCGACCAAATAATTCACAACATGACACGAGACACTGCTGGGTTCTCTGCCTAATTCACCGCTCTCATCTAAATGTCCCTGACACTTCTGTCCAACCAATTGGATCTACTATATACCACATCGACAGCACGATTTAGCCCAGGCGAAGCCAAATGAATTGAAGTGCTGTTGATCAGTAAATGATGGTTCTCTGATGAAGAACTGCTGGCCAAATGCTGTTTATCTAACATGGAAAAGCAGATTATATAATCTTGGCAGCCCTACTAGCGAGGAACGTTTCTTTTTTTAATTTTTGTTCTCATTAATGAGCCATTCAGAAGCTGTACAAGCTGTTTGTGTGCTGAATGTACTGTGTCTATATTTGAGCAGTTGACAAATATATTGTCCTATGGTGTGACAGAGCAAAAAATCTGAAAACAAAAAGTTAATAACATTTTTATATTAAAATTAAGAACATTTTTGTTTTTAATCAATGTAATTTAATTGTATAAAACTTGATATAAACTGTTATTCAAAATAAATTAATAAAAATATTAGTTAAAACAATTCTCAAGTCACATTGGCACTCCTATTCAGGGTTGTTTCAGGTCAAAAGTCTGTGTTGTTATAACCCATAGTTTGGTCAAATATGGACAATTTGTATTTTGTAGGTTTTTCATTTCGGACGCAAGAAATTTTGTTGCTGAATTTTTTATAATAAGCAGTCAGTAAGAATTATTATTATTAAAAACTGTTCAGTGATTTTCCATTTTTGTTTATTTATTTATTTGGTTTAATTGAGCTTGTCACAAACTGTAATTTATTAATTTGTGTTTACTGACATGAATTTCCCCATTTTTGTGTCAGTCAGAATGACTTTTTTCGTGTCACCCAGCACAACTTTTAATCAAATATATTTTAATATTCCTTGTGCATGATGCCTAGCTGCTCCCCAGGATCCCTATCTATACTCCACACACCGCAGTAGTGCCCACTCCACCATAGCCTTATCTTCTTTCCTCGCAGCGACAGACACACCAGCTCCCGTAAGAACCCGTAACGAAGCACCAAATCCAAGTAGGGCCAGTATTTCCCCAACTCAAGCCAGCCTCTTTAGGGGTTTACGTTGCTTCAGCAGCTTTGCTGCATCCATTGCATTTTTGGGGTTATGATACGGGTCTCAGCACACACCAAGCCCGGGGTCCTCTCCCCTGGTCAGGCCTGGTTTCCCTCTGAGGTTTTTTCTCCTCCAATGGAGTTTTGGGTTCCTCGCCACCATTTGCATACTGTTTTGCACTGTTTGCCTGGCCGGGGAGCTGCTAGAATTTTACAGTCTTATAACACTGCATATAGGAATTTACAGTCTGTCTGATATTTGACCTGTGGTTTGACTTGCATAACCTTTTATGTTTTGCTTATAGTCAATGTTTTCTTGTAAAGCTGCTTTGTAACAATGAAAACTGTAAAAAGCACTATATAAATAAAGCTGACTTGGCTTGACTCTCCCCAGCCAAGGGGCAGGAGCCCCGAGTTCTATGCAATATTAAGTGAATTTAATTCACTTTTTTTAATAACTTAATTTGGTTGTGCCCTGAATTTTTTTGTTAAAGAATAAACAGTATACATTAATTTAAAATAAAAAATCTACTAATCCATAATGCAGTCCTAACATAGCAAGCTAATTACATATGCTGCCGCTGGCACTACGTCACTACGTAAATCAGAAGGGCGGCTAAATGTTCTGTAAGATAGCGAGTACAAAGTGTGTTGTGTGTTTAACATAACATTTTGTTTTCAATCAAAAATGGATAATGGATATAAGAAAACGGTTCGCCACTTCAACATTGCGACAGTCCCACCAAAACGAAGTCAACAGGTAAATGAGTGTCTATGTAGTTGAGGATACAACTGGAGGCAACAGCAATGATAAAACGGAGCTACGCAGACTGTATTTCAGTGCTTTGGATCACGTTCTGGGTGAGATTGATACTCTTTTCAGTAAACGTAATTTAAAGTTGGCCACAGCGCTTGCCGCTCTTGACCCAAAAAGCGAGACTTTTTAAGATGTCGAGTCTATGAAGCCCATCATGGATTTACCAAACTGTACTATCATGGAAATGCATTGATGCAAAGTAGTTCGTTTCCAGAATAAAGATGGAAGCCAGCAAAAGAAGATGGTTAGGAGGCTTCTCTCTGAACAACGCAAAGTTCTTGAAGCTATGCCCAGTATTTTATCTGCATTTACAGTCACATTTATACACAAACTGCAGTGAGACAGAGTTGCATTAGCAGTGCAAATGTCAAGGATTAAGAGGTCGTTGATGTTTTTGTGTGTGTTTGTGTGTTGATGGTACTGTGTTTCTCATAGGGCACATACAGTTTTTCTCTTTGTCAGCTATTTATGTGTTAATAGTGTTATTAATCTTTGAAGGCATGTATGAAAACTCTTTCTGTTTAATGCATAGTTCACGGTCTGTCACTTGTGGGTCAGTTTTAATGGAACCGCTGGCAGAACCGTGTACACATCCGTGAGTCATGCGAGCACTTTGAACAAACAGCACGTAATAGATGTTTAAGACTTAGTTCCTGCTTTCATTTAGCTGTAATTTGCGCTCAGGGTTTGAAATCATACGAGAGCGTGTCGCAGATTGAGGGTCTGCTTAATTGCAATGTGATTGTTTCCATTCTTTCTTCGCTCTTATAGCTCAGAAGAGTTCAGAATGTGTTTCCGTGCCACGTTGTAAAGCTCGCTCTGCATGCTGCCCTGTTTCACATCTCTGAATATAATCAATGCTAATGTAAGTACCGATGTGGCTTGCAGGCGTGATGATTCACACAGCACTGGGAAAACACAATGCCTGTTCTCACGCAGGGCTTACAGTCAACATAACACACTTAGCAGGTATTCTGATAAATAATATAATTAATAAAATAAATAAATAATAATACAATGGTATTTTTAAGATTACAGTTTATACTGTAACTTTGTAGTCCCTTTGCTGGTATTTTGTGAAAGTTTGCACTACTCTGGGCTTTTCATACATTTTTAAATGGTTGTATTTTGTTGTATTTTAGTTTCCTTTTGATACTTCACTTGTACTGCGTAGCAGAACTCTATGGGGAAAACTAATTTTTCTCTGATGACTGAAGCTTTTAATAACGCAGGGAACACTGCATGGCCATTGGTGAGTGCAAAGTAAAACTTTGAGCCAATGGCAGCGAAGCTGTACGGATCTGCTGAAATTTCAAGGAATCAACAAGACTTATTTTCTTATTTCCTTGACTCTCCGATTTCCGCTAATGGCCTCTTCGGACCGGCGGTGGAGGGTTTCACAGAACACTTCACGGCAGCACGGAAGTCTTTCTCAGGCCATGAAGCACTTCCTGACCTAGAGACCTGGATCCACACAAACATTGTCAGAAAAAGAGAAAATGTCCTCTTCCACTCTCCACAGGAGTCAAGCCCCCAAAAGGCTACAAACCTCCCGTAGCATTCAATCCCTTTCCATACGGGCCATCCCTCGGGTATCGGATATGGATCTGGGGATAATACCTCGAGGATATTCACTCCAGTTCGCTCGCAGACCCCCATGGTTTTGCGGGGTAATCCCCACCCGAGTGCAGAGCACGAATTCTAACGTTCTGTGCACAGAGTTGAGGAATTCACTGGACAAAGGATCCATAGAACCGGTTCCACCAGACCAAACCAAGTCAGGCTTTTACAGCCGCTACTTCCTCGTCCCAAAAAGGATGGCCCCATCCTCGATATTAGACATCTGAACCGCGCCCTTATATTATGGCGCTTCAGAATGATTACAATGAAATAGATCCTCCCGCAAATATGCCCAGGGGACTGGTTCTTCTCCCTGGATCGGAAGGACGCGTACTTCCACATCTAGACAGCCCCCATCACAGATGATTCTTGAGATTGGCCTACGAAGGGGTTGCATATCAATACTTGGTCCTTCCATTCGGACTGTCCGGAGGTGCGGACTTCCACTCGACGAATGGCTTGTTCAAGCACAGTCAAGAGGACGAGCTAAGGCCCAAAGGCCCCTCCTCCATCTGGAATGCCTGGGGCTCAGGATCAACCTTGCCAAGAGCGCTCTGTCCCACAGCCAGCGTATCTTGTTCGTGGGGGCGGTTTTTGATTCGACCCATATGAAGGCCAGAATCGCCACATACCACAGACGATCAGGAGGATCAGAGAACAGGCACACAAGGTGCTGTACCAGAAACAGCCTTGGGTTGCGTAATTGTCTCAGCTGCTCGTAGCAGCCCCATGGCCTATTCCCCTTAGATGGTACCTCCTCTCTCAGGCAGGCAAAACGATCTGGCACTCCCAGCAAGGGCAGTGGGCTCCGCACCTTTGGCCTCTCAATGGGAGCCTATGGTCTTCTCCGAGAGTGTGATTAACGCAACCTTGGTTTCCTGAGATAGGGGAACGAGTACTGTGTTCCTGGCTGTGCTTACAAGCTGCATATGGTTATCGTTTCAGTCTAAGTAACCTGAGGACCCTACAGAGATGTGTCTGTGTCACGAGTAGAGAAACGACACGCACAACTCTTGCTGGTTTTTACCGCCCGGAGGGGAATTTATTAACATGTGTGGCCAACGGCCGGTGATAAAACAATAGAGCGCTAGGTGTAGTTCCGGTGCTTCCGGGTTCGCGGTGCGGGGTGGTGAGCCTGCTCCACTTCTAGCCCCGTCTCCTCGAAGTCCCGTGCGTCCGTGTACACCTTGTGTCCGTGCAAAACCTCGTGTCCGTGCAACCCCTCGTGTCCGTGCAATCCCTCGTGTCCGTGCAATCCCTCGTGGGGTAGTGCTGCTGGCTTCGGGGGTATGTGGCCGCTGTTGGTCGTTAGTAGTCCGAACCTGGTCAAAGTCACAGGAGAAAGAATCATTAGACACAGTATTGCCATGGAGTTGTAGCTCCTCGTGCTGTCTGTGAAACCGGCTTTTATGCCGGTTTAGATCATTCCCTGACGACCGACAGCTGTGCCTCGTTACCTCCCGTGGTTTCCATGGCGACGCTGATTGCGCTAGGGGTGACTCGTCACATCCCCCCCCCTAATCGTCGACTTGTAATGGCAGGACGTCCTGCTGCCTGATGGCTGTGATTGTAGGGGAGGGTTTTTTTCCTTACCTGACCGGGACGTCCAACCTGACCACATCCTTGACAGACCGTCGGCGTTTCCGTGGGAGGCTCCGGCTCGGTGTGTCACTGTAAAGTGGAAGTCCTGGAGTGCCAAGAACCAGCGAGTTATCCGTGCATTTGTGTTCTTGGCCTTTGCCATCCACTGGAGAGGTGCATGGTCGGTCACTAGGGTGAAACTCCTCCCCAGTAGATAATACTGGAGCTCCAGGACTGCCCACTTTATGGCCAGGGCCTCCTTTTCAACCGTGGCGTATCGAGTCTCAGCGGGGGTAAGCTTCTTGCTGATATAGACCACCGGGTGTTCCTCACCCCCGCGAGTCTGCGACAACACCGCGCCCAGGCCGGTGTCCGAGGCATCGGTCTGCAGGGTAAAGGGGCAGCTGTAGTCTGGGGCGTGGAGTATCGGTGAGGACGATAATGCCTGTCGTAGAGTCTGGAAGGCCTGTTCGGCCTCAGGGTTCCATCTGACTGTCTCCGGCTGCCCCTTTTTGGTCAGGTCGGTCAGGGGACTGGCTACAGAAGAGAAGTTAGGGATGAAACACCGGTAGTAACCCGCCAATCCCAGAAAAGCTCGTACCTGGTTTTTGTTCCGAGGTTGTGGTGCTTTTCGGATGGCCTCTACCTTTTTCTCCTGGGGTTGGATTAACCCTCTTCCCACACGGAAACCCAGGTACTGAGCTTCGTCGAACCCCAAGTGACACTTCCGTGGATTTGCGACCAACCCTGCTCTTCTCAGGCTGATAAGCACTCTCCGCAGTCTGTCCAGGTGATCCCCCCAGCTCTCCGAGTGGATGACCAGATCATCTATGTACGCCGCTGCATACGCTTGATGGGGCCTTAGGAGGATGTCCATCATCCTTTGGAAGGTTGCTGGAGCCCCGTGGAGCCCAAACGGGAGGACTTTATACTGCCAGTGTCCTGAGGGGGTACTGAAGGCTGTCTTTTCCTTTGCGTCTGGGGCCAGTGGTACCTGCCAGTACCCTTTCGTCAAGTCCAGGGTGGTGATGTATCGCGCCTTCCCCAGGCGGTCGAGTAGCTCATCCACTCTGGGCATGGGGTATGCGTCAAAGCTGGAGGCTTCGTTTAGCCGACGAAAGTCATTGCAGAAGCGGAGAGTGCCATCGGGCTTTGGGACCATCACAATGGGGCTCGACCAAGGGCTTCGGGACGGCTCTATCACCCCTAACTCCTTCATTCGGGTGATCTCCTCTTCTATAGCCAGTCTGCGAGCTTCCGGGACCCGGTAGGGACGCTGCCTGATGATGAGACCGGGAGGGGTCTGAATCTCATGCTGGATGATCCTAGTCTGCCCGGGCCTCTCGGAGAAGATGTCGTGGAACTGACTGACCAGGGTACGGAGATCTTGCTTCTGGATGGCCGACAAGAGCTCTCCCATGGAAATCTCTGGCGGCTCCGTTGCTGCGAAAGCGGCCATCTGGGCTGGCGCTGCTATCCACTTCTTTAGCAGGTTCACATGGTATAGCTTCTCCTCTTGTCGGCGTCCCGGTTGACGGACGCGGTAGTTGACCGGCCCCACCTTTTCCACGATGGTATACGGTCCGCTCCAAGATGCCAGGAACTTTGAGGTGGCCGTCGGGAGTAGGAGCAGCATCCGGTCGCCTGGCTGAAACTCCCGAGGTTGGGCGGGCCGGTCATACAGCCTCCTTTGGGCGCGCTGGGCCTCTGCGAGGTGTTCCCGCACGAGAGGCATTACTCGATCGATACGGGTTTTCATCTGCCGTACGTGTTCGATGACGCTGCGGTGTGGGGCTGGTTGTTGCTCCCAAGCTTCCTTGGCCACGTCGAGTAAGCCTCTAGGCTGCCGGCCAAAGAGAAGTTCAAACGGGGTAAATCCCGTGGAGGCTTGGGGCACCTCACGGATCCCGAACAGCACGTACGGCAGCATGAGGTCCCAGTCGCGCCCGTCCTCTGCCACCACCCTTCGTAACATCCGCTTCAGGGTTTGATTGAATCTTTCCACCAGTCCATCCGTCTGCGGGTGGTACACAGATGTGCGAAGTTGCTTTACCTTTAATAGGTGGCAGAGGTCGACCATCAACCGGGACATGAACGGAGTCCCCTGGTCCGTCAGTATCTCCGAGGGGATACCCACCCGGCTGAAAAACAGGAACAACTCCTTCGCGATGGCCTTGGAGGTAGCCTTTCTCAGGGGTATGGCTTCCGGGTACCGGGTGGCGTAATCGACTATGACCAAAATGTGCTCATGTCCCCGGGCCGACTTGGGCAGCGGTCCCACCAGGTCCATCCCCACGCGCTCGAAGGGTACCTCAATGATGGGTAGGGGAATGAGAGGGCTGGGGGGAGGTCGCTTTGGAGACTTCTTCTGACATGTTGGGCATGCTTGGCAGTGTCTCTTTACCTCTGCCTCCAGACCGGGCCAGTGGAAGCGATCTTTGATGCGTTGAACCGTATTGGCGGCTCCCAGATGACCCGCCATGGGGTGAGCGTGAGCCAGCTCCAGAATGGTTGCTGTCTTCCCTTTAGGTACCACCAGTAGCTGTTTTTGCTCCCCCCGCCTCTGGGCGACACAGTACAACAGACCATTTTTGATGATGAAATGGCCAAGCTCCGGAAACTTGTGGGTCCGCGCATACCGACAGGGTTGCGAAGACGGCGGGGTAGGGCTCGCAGGAGGCGGTCGACCACCACCTTCTCTGCCACTTGTAAGGCTGTGGGTTCCCCGGCGAGCAGCCACAGATGGGCGATCCGCGATAACTGGGCGGCCTGTGCCCTAACCGGGGCTTGGTCATCATATGTCCACTGAAAAAATTTCTGGGCTGCGGTAATCGGTGACAGTCCTACCCGGGCAAGGATTTCAGCCTTGAGAACCTCATAGCTGTCATTGGACGGGGGAGTGAGGGCGTAAAAGGCGAGCTGGGCTTCTCCAGACAGAAACGGCGCCAGAATTCGGGCCCACTCAGGCTTGACCCAGTTTTCCCGAGTAGCGATCAACTCGAAGGTATGCAGGTAAGCCTCTACATCATCCTGTTCCCCCAGCTTTGTCAGGAGGTGGTGTGCATTCGACCGGGGATCTGGCGTAGGAGCCCGCACGGCAAGCACTTCGCTCATCCTCTCGACCGCACGGTCCGTACGGTCCTGTCGTTGTGACAGAGTTTCTGCGAACTGCTGCTGGCAGATGTTGATCTCCGTGAGCCGGCGGACGATCTCATCCATGTCCTCCTGAGCACACGAGAGAGAGAGAGAGAGAGAGAGAAAGAGAGCGATGGCAGAAAAAGAGGTTTGTAAGTGTTGTTTCTCGTTGTTATGCCCGCATTCTCCACCAGTTGTCACGAGTAGAGAAACGACACGCACAACTCTTGCTGGTTTTTACCGCCCGGAGGGGAATTTATTAACATGTGTGGCCAACGGCCGGTGATAAAACAATAGAGCGCTAGGTGTAGTTCCGGTGCTTCCGGGTTCGCGGTGCGGGGTGGTGAGCCGTGCTCCACTTCTAGCCCCGTCTCCTCGAAGTCCCGTGCGTCCGTGTACATCTTGTGTCCGTGCAAAACCTCGTGTCCGTGCAATCCCTCGTGTCCGTGCAATCCCTCGTGTCCGTGCAATCCCTCGTGGGGTAGTGCTGCTGGCTTCGGGGGTACGTGGCCGCTGTTGGTCGTTAGTAGTCCGAATCTGGTCAAAGTCACAGGAGAAAGAATCATTAGACACAGTATTGCCATGGAGTTGTAGCTCCTCGTGCTGTCTGTGAAACCGGCTTTTATGCCGGTTTAGATCATTCCCTGACGACCGACAGCTGTGCCTCGTTTATTCCCGTGGTTTCCATGGCGACGCTGATTGCGCTAGGGGTGACTCGTCACAGTCTGCTTATATAGCAATGAGCCCCGCCCTTTTTGGCGGGTGACATCGCCATAGGTCCGTGCAGCTTCGCTGCCATTGGATCAGAGTTTTACTTTGCACTCACCAATGGCTTTGCAGTATTCACTGCGTTATTAAAAGCTTCAGTCATCGGAGAAAAAGGAGTTTCCCCATAGCGTCCTGCTTCGCAGTACTCGTTCCCATTTCTCAGGGAACCGAGGTTACGTTAGTAACCAAGTACGTTTCTTGTCTTGTTGCATGAGACATTCTCATTAACGCCGCCCGTAGTCTGCTGGTTAATTTGAAGGCCTTTTTACAGATATAATTTAGTTGAAAAGAGAGACCTGGATCAATAAAGACTCAGTCAATGATGGATGGTAGGACATTTATTAATTTCACCTCAGGACAAATGAAATCTCCCTGGTAGGAGAGTAGGAGCAGAAATAATTGTCCGGGTTGTGTCTCAGCAGAAACTCACATTTATTTTGTCGCTTTAAACAAACTTTATTTCAGCTTTCGTAAAAATATTTATTTTTCACTCACTTTCAAACATTTAGTTGATTGAATAGATTTTTTAGTGACTATCATTTTTAAATCAACATATCTACAGGAAATTTGGAAGGCCTATGGAAGGCCTTATTTGGAAATAGTTTGGGTGATCATGTGATCTATCTCACATACATATGTGCATGTAAGTAAAAAGGCAATTTGTATGCATTTTTTTTACTACGGTAGAAAATAATAACAATTTCTCATAAGGGGTGCTGTAGTTAGTTGTTTGTTCGGTGGGTTTCACTTCCGGCTTCATGGTTATAATTTGTTCTCTAATATCTTGGATTTTATTTGAATAGTTCATAAATTCATCACTTCTATGCTGGTATACAGAATCAGAAGTCGCTGATGATTTATTTTTTATAAATTTAGCCACTGTGTTAAATAAAAACTTAGCGTTTCCGAGAAGTTGGTGTTAAAATGTTCAATGGTAAAGTCAAGAGCGTTGCATTAGCACAGCTACGGTTGTGTTTTTAAATTCCAGGGAGTCAAAAATGTATAGCCTAAAAGACCTAATGATTATTATTTGAGTATCGATTAGAGACAGATATAAAAGCAGTGAGACAGAACTGATGAATAGTGAGGTGTGTAAGTAGGGGTCAAACTTGAAACCGAGGACATGTCCAACTTTGCCGGGTCTTGCCGCTCAGATGAACTCATTAGAAGTTAATTAATCACATGCATCGATCCATTGTCACTTTCCTCTGTGGCTGCCGGGGCTCAGGTTCTGCAGAGAGGCTTTCTGTGTCAACATCCACATCCTCCAGGAGCGCTTTCTGCTGAGATGCCAAATCCAGCCCAGAAATATGAGCAGGTTATCAGCTTAACAGGTTGGGATATGTTCTCTTTACACTTAAACATCCATCTTCAGGCGTGCAGGAGTTATGTAGTGAACTGTAGAGGGTACTAATACTGTTTTGTGTCCCAGTAAGTAAGTCATACTGTCCTCTTTCAGCTGAAGGGTATAAATGTGGCCGTAGTTTGAGTCAAAGACGCTGCAATGATATGATTAAAGATCCTCCAGAACGTAGTGTAGTGAAGCCAGAAGATAAAGCGAAATGTTTTTACCTTTAACACAGAACATTTCATTCTTCTCTTTCTAAACGGGGGCAGGAAGCACTGAGTTTATTTATTAAATAAAATATTTAATAAAGTCTGTATTTTTTGTTGTAAAAATTAATAAAATTCAGTTGTTTTAACTTATCTCTTTATTTTTTTTAATTGTCCTGACGGGTACAGTGTAGAGTCTAAAATTGTGGGTCACAGCTGCTTTATACTTTTCAAAAGAATAAATCTGTGAGCTGTTGACTTATATCTGTCTTTGCATGTTGGCCTTTTATAGGAGAAAATGTTGTAGCATCTGGAAAAATGATACACTTCACCCTTAAATGCTTAAAATATGCTGACTTCGAGCTCAAGTGAGGTTTTATGAAAAATACTTGTAAGAAATGGGGCAGTATTTATTATACCTGAGGTTGCAAGCTGCTGTTGTGAAAAGCACACTTTATTTTAGAAACGTGTGGAACCGGGGTGGCAGCACAGGTGTCAGAAATGCAAAGTGTTAACGCAGGCAATTTACCCTAGCCTGCTGCTTATAAAATAAAATAAGAATATGGCACCCAGTGCTGTAACATAAGTGGTCGGTATGTTTAAAACATCCAACCAGATGCTTGTAAGTAATATTGATATTTAGGTCTCTGTGCAAAACTATACGATGATTGGAGATGTAAAATGGTTTTCACACTTTTGTAAAACATGCACAAACATATGCCATTTCATTTGCACGGAGCATTTAAATCATACAGTATAATGTGGTTGTCAAAGCTATAATTTACATAACATTATTTAGGACATAAATTACAGCAATGTCATGATTGTCATCCTGTGCCATTTATAAAGGTTTTTAAGGGTACATACTGCAGATTGCATATTACATTTTTCATGTTCAAGAGGTCAGACGGATATCACACGTAGGAGAATTATGATACCAATACGCCGTATTGGTTTATTATAAGGTTTATTCCTCTGTGCCCAACTCTCAAGTCAATATCAATTGAGCATAGAGTACATGTTTTAAAGCTGTCACGTACAGACAGAAAAAGGACATTCTGGGACAAAATTAACTGTTCTTGGTAAAATAAGTAGTTAAACAATTCAATAAATTTTAATACAGAAATAGTATCTATTGCCAGGAAAACACAGTTGACTTGACAATTAGGAACTTATTTGACATATTTTCCTATGTTTTCTAATTGTTTTGGCTTTCTGCACATTAGCAATGTCTAAATCAATGTCTAATGGCAAGTCAGCAAGATTGATTTTTGTCAAACATGTTAGGTCAGGGGTTTAACTCGCTCAAAAATGTAAGCTTGCTGTTAATTTCCCACAGTTCACCCCCCCCCCAAAAAAAACATCTGTCAATATTTATTCTCCCTCGAGTTGTTTCAGATCTGTATACATTTCTTTGTTCTGATGAACGCAGAGAAAGATATTTGGAAGAATGATTGTAACCAAACAGTTCTTGACCACCATTGACTACCAGAGTAGAAAGAAGTACAATGGAAGTCAATAGTGTCCCAGAACAGTTTGCTTTCATCCATTCTTTAAAATAACGTCTTTTGTGTTATAGATTTGGAACGACTTAAAGGTGAATTAATGATGACAGAATTTTCATTCTTGGGTGAACTGTTTCTTTAATCTACAGTAGATACATTTTTTGGGGTGATCGATTTCTTTAAATAGTAAAATTCATTCAGTTGAACCTGCTAAACATCTTCCTTCAAAATGTCTTCATTTGTTTTAGCCCCGAGTCGTGTCCTAACCAGGGAGTCAAGGGTTTGGCAGGTTAGCGTGGCCCAATTACAACAACAAACTCATCCGTGTCCTTGTTTGTCCTGTTTGCTATGTTTGAATTGATTACAGCCAACCAAAACTGAAGTTTATTTGTAGTTTTAGAGAAGGCTATTCTGATTCCAGAGATTAAAGTTGCCTTACTAACACATCACTGTGTGTCTCTGTGCCAGCCTTTTGCTCATTTAGCAAATCCCTCTTACCCCAGCTGATGCTTGAGGCAAAAGCAAAAACCTTTTTACTTTTTTCATTGAAGTCTCTCATGCATCTGCTCAAGTGTTTTGACAGACGATTAATGCAGGGTGTTTTGAAGACCCTTGAGCTTATGTGTAAGTACAGTATATTAGCAAAGGTCAGACCTGCCATTATAATGAATTATAAAGGTTTTGTCAACTCATCAGTGGGATGTGGAGAGGGAGAGAGTGAACGTATAGCATAGACAATGTACTTTTTTTTCTTTTTTACTCAATGTATGCATTTGGGATTTTATCCGAAGTGATTTACATTGCATTCGATGTATACCTTTTATCTGTTTGTATGACCCTGAAATTAAAACAAAGTTTTTGTTAACTGCAAGATAAAAGACGTTATACTGTGGTGAAAAATACGTTATCCAAATATATGTATGTTTAATGATTAGTGCCTTAATTTCTTTTCACCAAGCTTCATGCAGAGCATTCTGGGATTGGCTAGAACCCAGAAGTTTGGCCCAAAATGGGGATCTATGGTTAAATGTTGTTTCCTTTGTTTTGGAAATCCATTATGTTAGTCATGTTCCTACAATGCTACAAATCGTGGAAAAATATAAAGAGACGAGAAATTTTGAATTAAATCTTAGAAGAAATGATGCTCTATATGTTCAGACCTCAAATACTGCAAAGAAAACAAGTTCATATTCACTTTTAAGCAATACAAAAAAGTACATGTATTTGAGAAAAGTTCAAAAAGTATATGTTATGTGATAACCTGTACTGGAATGGCCACAATTCTAGAATCTAGAAATGCTGATTAAATTAAAATATAGATAGATATACACAGCTAGATAGATATTGACAGAGCTACATTAGGGGACTGTGATGGTGAAAGATCCTCAACGACTTTTCTCCTTTTGTAATTCAAGCGATCTCATCTGATTCTGTCACAATGAAACCATAATCTTTGATTAATTTCCAATGAGAAAGTTATTAATTTGTTTGGTTCGTCAAGAAGTTTTGAAGTCATGTAGGATCTTGGTTGGAGCAGAATAATGGCATTTTAGGTTGATTTTCTATCCAAATGGGAAAATGACCCAGTCAATTGAAATGCTGCCATCAGGAGCAATACAAAACTTTTTGATTGTCCTTTTACTGTATTATTTGTATTTGTTACAATGAAAGTTTAAAGCGCTCAAAATGCTTTGATTGTCTGAACATAGAGATACTCTGTATTGCATTTTCAGTTATACAATCTTCTGTTTGTAACATATAATGATCCTCAGAAACTGGGATGCTCTTGCACCTCTGTAGGTCACTGGAAGAAAATATGAACTCTTTAAAGCTTGGACTGTTATGTTGGTTTAAAAGCAAGGACTTCCGTTGCTTTAATACACAGCTAGTGTGCCTGAATGTTCAGTGCTATAACTGGCTTTGAGACCTGTTCCCTCGCCTGACCTCTGCCTTTGCGCATCATACGTGTAAAAACCACATTTCAACACAATTAACCCCAGCAGCAGAGCGGAGAACACGCCTTTGTAAACAGAGTTATGATTGTACACAGCAGTTTGATTGTGTCACATGCTGTAGACCTTGTGTGAATGCGGTTTCCAATGTATTGGTGTTTTAAACCCATTTTTCAACCTTCAACCATGACTTGGATTTTACCATGAAAACATTTAATGTCACTACAGGGTTATGCTTATGTCAATATATTCCTGCTGCCATGCCATTTGAGTACGTAACCCTTATGTTGGCTCTTTCTAAAAAGAAGCCATTTTTGATTGTTTATCATGGGGAACGGAGTTGCAAAAAATCTTGGGGTCTGTAAAGGCCTGTAAAGGTCGTTCTGGTTAGAAAATATTTTTTTTGGCCTAGCTAAGCAGGGATGTCTGAATTGGGATGAAAAGGTTATTGCAACTTTTTGTCTCCCAGTTCTGACTTAGTTTTGCCACAGTTCACACTTCATTACACTTCATCTCTCATTTCTGAGAAGAAATGTCCTTATTGCGAGCATATGTAACGTAATTCTGAAAAAAAAATGTTTGCTGAAATTTGATTTACATTTAGTCATTTTCCCGAGGCTTTTATCCAAACGACTTATAGAGAGTTAAGGGAGCAATAAAGCGATATGTCACATAGGACCAATAATACAATAGGTGCTAATACTTTCAACAGAAGCTGAGAGAAAGAGAGAGAGCGTTAGTTTTTTTTCTCATTTATCTGTCAAGTATATACAGAAGAGATGGGTTTTTAGTTTTTTGAATGTTGTGACTTGTGAAAGATGTGGTTGACTGGAAAGAATGTTCCACCAGGAAGCAGTTGTGAAGGAGAATGAGCGGGAAAGAGAATTACTGCCCTTTGAGAAGGCAACACAAGACGCTGCTGGTTCGCTGAACGCAGGGCTCTTGATGGGGTGTAGGAGGATGTGAAAGTATGCCGGCACAGATCCAGTGATTGTCCTGTAGGCGAGCATCAGTGACTTGAATCTGATACAGGCTTCAACCGGGAGCCAGTGGAAAGAGATGAAAAGGGGTGTCACATGTCCCTTAGGGCTCTTGGAAGACGAGGCGTAGAGTGGTTTGCAAAAAAACCAGCAAGGAGAGCATTGCAGTAGTCCAACCTTGAGATTACAAGGGCCTGGACAAGGAGTTGTGCCGCATGCTCAGTGAGATTAGAGGTTCTAACCCTTCTAATGTTGAATAAGACATATCGGCATGTGACCATGTTGTTTTTACAATGTGATCATTGAAGGACAGCTGTTTATCAAATATGACTCAGAGGTTCCTGGCGGTTTTGGAAGGAGTGATTGTGGTATTGCCAAGTTGGATGGTGAGATCGTGTTGCACCGTGGGGTGTGCCGGAAATACGAGTAGTTAAGTCTTGGCCAGGTTCAGCTGGAGGTGATGCTCTTCCATCCAAGCTAAGATGTCTTCTAGGCAGGCTGTAATGCCAGCTACTACAGTGGTATCGGCTGGGTGAAATAGATAAATACAAAAAAATAACTGGCCCATCATATTTCCTTTTGAATTCATATTCAAATAGTTAATTGTCAATGTTTCGTTTCTTTAGTCGATAATATATTTGTATGAAAATCATAAATCCAGAAATACTAAAACGAAACACTGATATGATTGTCACATTGCACAACAATCTGTCAATCATTTCATTTACTGTCATAATTTACTCACAATCAAGTTCCAAACCTGTATGAGTTTATTTTTTCTCCACAAGAAGATATATTTTGAAGAATGAAGGTAACCAAAACATTTCTTTTTAACATAATTGAAATTGAATGGGGACCAGAAACCGTTTGCTTTCCCATATTGTTCAACATATCGTGTTTTGTGTACATCACAAGAAAGAAACTCATTCCGGTTTGGAACAAATTGAGGGAGAATAAACAGTGACAGTAAATGATGGAAGAATTTTCATTTGGGGTGAATCATCTCTTCATTGTAATTAATAATCTTGAAATTATAATCTTCATCATTGTAATGTTTGTGTTTAAAAGAGCTATATGCCAATCTTGCTTCTGTTGGTTTATGAAAGCTTTTAAGATAAATTACTTAAGGTGTAAATGATGACCCACTGTTTGCAAGTATAAGTGGTATTAATGTGATTTAAATTGAAATGTGTTTCTGTTCTAACAGGTCTGAAGTGGTGAATTGGGGTGAATATTACAATGCAATAAATCCCAATGGCATTTAAGAGCACAAATTGTGGTAAGCCTATACATCTGTTTAAGTTACGCCCAAAAAAGTTTGAGAACCCCTGGTTAAAAGAACCATCTCTTTCTTACCTTTTTATAATCCGAAGAACCTTTTTTTGCCACAAAGAAGCTTTTGTGAAACAGAAAGATTCTTCATATGTTAAAGGTTCTTTACAGAACCATTTAGACAAAATAGGTCCTTCTAAGGCTTCGAAGCACCTTTGTTTTTAGAGTGTATATCACTGCTGTCCTTCTGAAACCTCTTATCTCCATACATTTTTTGCCATAAATTATGATTATTAGTCACCCTTTATGTTTGTCACTGGGTGTAGAAAATATCTAACCAATAAAATGTGTTATAAAGTGCATGGCAACTATTTCCTTAAAAAACAGCACATTTGGACATACAAGGTTTCACAAGGACATCGACAAAATCATAAATACTTATATTTTACAATGTCATGTTTTCTCTATTTTTGCCATTTTTACTTTTTAGGTGACAAACTTCTCAATAAAAACAGGGAACTAATTATGAAATATTTAATGCCATTTTCACATTTTATCTTTTTAATATTGTTGTTATCCCGTCGAATGTTTTCATCGGAGTATAGGCTTATCCAGAATTTTTCTGTTTCATCTTGAGCCAAATATTTTCATTTCATATTTATCGCCTGTCTGACATTCAGGAGAAAGTGTGTGCGTTGGGGTGGATGCATGATTCATTCTGTTTGTCTGCCAGTCGTTCTGTCCATCACATCATATTCTACAATGAATACAATCTAATTGTTTTCAATAAAAGCTTTTTTTTGTTGAAAAAACTAAATAGGGGGTTTGGTGCAAGACAACATACAGTACAGTGAATTAAGTGTTGTTGGTGTGAACCTGGAAGGTGCTTTTATCCAGCACAATCTGTGGCGCATGTAAAATTTCATCCTCACATTTTATCAATATCCTGGGTGATAAAATCAACGACTCGACCAGAACTGCAGGAACACGAACCAATGCAGCAAAGGTTTAAAAATGAAATCACTATGTTGCAATCCGTTGTTGTCGTAGACGCCTTTACTGTAAACTCATTCACAGCTGTTGCACACCAACAGCTTCCGTGCTTTTTGCAGAGCCCAGATAGACCCAAATAAATCAATAGCACTGTATTTTCTTATAGTGTTTCATGAAAATACTACAAAAACCAAAACTACTGTGATTTACGCAATCGATATCCTCATAATATCCATGTATGACTGAGCTGTTTGTCAGGTGTTTTGACTCATTGCAACAGGGGTTTGGCAGCACTCAAGGGATTTCACCTTTTAATGATCCGGCTCAATATTAGATATATTTCTTCTGCTTTTCTCCAGTTGGTTGGATGTGAGTGATAAATGTTCTAGCCTGCAGATCTAGTAGAGGTGTGTTAATGCTTTACTGTGCAACCCTATAGCAACGTCCTAGCCACTACCCACATCACCCTAACAACGGCATAGCAATGCCCTGGAAACCATCCAGAGCCTCCCAGCATCCTGTTTTTCTCCAAGATCAATATTTTTGGTCTATACTCTATGTAGAGAAGGACTGTCACTTCTAAAAGCATATATCTGATAACAATTATTTTGTAATCCTTTAGGAGCGCACTAGCATATTGATGACTTCAAACTAAACAAACGTGGACTACAGAACTAGCTCCAATTTTTGTTTTAATGGGGTTTTAAAAGATAAAAAGTTTGGAGGGTTTATGGATATTTCAGTCAACGTCTTTAGTTTCTAACATTTATCTAGAGCTGCCAATAGTTTTGTCAATACATTTTTAATAGAATGACCTCATGAGGACTCTTGTGCTGTTTACACAGCATCCAGAAGCACATCGGCATTGAAAAACTGTTCAGGTCATGGTGGATGCCAAAACATTTACAGCATTACATATTATTTTATACAGATATTGATGACGGAACTTTTTATGTGCAGTCGGACTTGTTATATTGTGGCTCTGGCTTTGTGTCATGTTTCCTCATTTGTTTGTCTGAATGAAGAAAAGCAAGTGGATGTACATGTAATACTAAACAGCATGTGCTCTGTTACATACAGTACCTGCCATGGTTGAGTATTTTCTTGGTATTATGGGGAGATCATGTTGTGTTTACACAAACAGACAGCTGTTCGTTGGAATAGGACACTTGAGGACAGACAGCTGTGGACAGAAGCAGAGGGATGTTTCAGAAAAGAAGTAGATATAATATCTTACGACAGTGAGGAGACCTGAAAGCTGATCTTTTATTGTGTGTGCGCACACACTAATGCTGTTATAATGACCACACTGTTAATATTATGTTTCATAAGCGATGGCTGGAGAGAAGCACTGCTATAATGAAGGGATGGTCAAACATTATCGACGTCTATTTATTTTTTCAGTCCATCCCATTCTCACTGTATCACACAATCTTTCTCTTTGTAAATTAATCTGTAATTAGTTTTCTCTCTCTATCTCTCACTGAACACATGAAAATGTGTGCTTGTCATATTTTACCTACTACAAAACAAGTATATATAATATTTGTAAAAATAAAATTGAAGCTTATTTTTCAGACATAATTGAGTCATATGTTATCAAGAAAGATGTGTTGAGAAATCAGAAAGTTCTGAAATGCTTGTAATATTTTGGGTAAAGTGTGAGTGGTGCTCTATGGGCAACAATGTCCTATTGGGCATTTCAACAGTGCTGAAATAGTGGTATTATAACACCTAGTCCTATTAAGCGAATCTGAATTACTCTTGAAAATAGACCTATTATGCTGTGCCTTATAGCTATAAGACAGACTTCTTTCTGTCTAGTATGTTTATGCCATTTACCTTTTAAAGTGATAATTCACCTAAAAATAAAAATTCTGTCTTCATGTTCAAAATATGTGCACGACTCTTTCATCTGTAGAAAACAAAAGAAGATATTTTTGTGTCCATACAATGGAAGTCAAAGGGGTCCAGTATTGTTTGGTTACCAACGTCCGTTGAAATATCTACTTTTGTGTTTTGCAGAAGAAAGAAAGTCATACTGGTTCGGATTAGTAAATGTTGAAAATGTTCATTTTTGGGTGAACTGTTGCATTTTAGGAATGACGTTTTAAATGTAAGGTCAAAGTCTTTGACCAAGTTCATGTTTTGTTTTATTTTGTGTGATGCAGTAGAGGGGGTCATATGTGTGTCAACAGCTTCACACTGACCTACATAAAGCCCCAGACCAATCCTAGAGAAGCGCAGAGGAATCGTAAGGTATTATGAACGGCAGGGTAATTTGAGAGCTGACGGACAGCGAGGGCCAAGTGGGCGCATTTTACCGACTTGCAGCAAGGGAGGTTCTCTGAGGTCACCGATGAAACACTTTTTGTGAGCAAGAACTTCCTGAATCAATGCCAGTTGATTGCTCTTCACGCTAATGCTAGGGGCGGCTTTGAGGACGTTTCAAAAGTTAACCTGAAAAGAACGCGCTAAATCAAAGCGGCCAGTCAGCCAACAGACTCGCAGACACAAAGGACAAATTAGGCTATTTTTGTACCTCTTTAATGGGAACCCTGTGATGAACTGACCTCGGTGTTCAAATTAAAACTCAAAATAATTGGCTCTTCATTACCGTAGGAGTTTCCTTTACTCTGTTCGGCTGAGAAGATAGGATCGTCCTGCACATGCTATATGCTTTAATGATAAGCTGTAATGATCCAACCTAAATCTCATGGGAAAACCTGTCTTGCATCTATTTTATGAGGTGGTGAATTCATATGACTTCACACAATGTAAATAGTAAACGCAACAAAACCATCATTGGGCGAAAGCATCCTACACAATCTCACGGAATTCATAACAATTTTATAAGTGTGAATTTGTATAAATTCGTACAATCTCATTCGTACGTTTTGGTCAAATTTACTTTTGCACCAGTGATGTTAAGGGGTGCGGTGAGGGTACAATTCACTTTGTATGAATTTATACGAATTAGAAACCTCGTAAAATAGTTACGAATTCCCATGATGTCAGGTTGGATAGTTTGAAAACGTTCGAATGGCATCACACAAATTCATATGAATTTGCCACAAAAACTTAAAATAGGTACCAATTCCCATGAGATGATATTGAATGAGTTTGGCTAAACTCTGTATTCAGTGCCAAGGAGTGGTTGTTTTAACACAGAAAGTGAAATACTTGCTAGGTGACAAAATCGCAGCCAGAATATTTGATGTTTAACATACAGCGTGCTATACATGGGAAAGCAGAGAGCTGAAGGTGGAAGATGAGATGTGATTTTCTGCTTGCAAGCTTCATGAGTGATCTGCACATGCGGGAATGCTGAATCCAGCTTATATTCAGTTCAAAGTGTCATTGAGGGCAACATAAATGTATTATTTTTATTTATGTTAAGATAATATCAGCATACCAAAATGGAGTATGGAGGATAGGCCTATAGGATTTATCGCCTCGCTTGAATTAAATTCAATGTTAAAATGTTTGCTACCAAAACCACACTGTCCTTAAATACAGTTTGATCTTATGCAGGGATAGCAGCATGTCAGTTCCTAATATCTTATCTTATGTAGCAAAAAATAGGTAGGTTTAAGTGTTTTACTGTGCAAAACTCTCCATTATTTAACATTATGTCCAAGCAATAGTCATAGTGATGCTCGATTTAGCACCGCAGATGAATACATGTCAGGCCAAATATTCTTTATCCAAACCCATGTCCTCTTATTTATCTGACACAGGTGAATTGACAGAACCCTTTTCAGTTTCTTTCTTCTCATTATCTTCCGAAACACTCTCTCTTTGCACACTCCCATCCTCATTTTTCTCTCTCGCCGTCTTAGCCTACAGCCAAGGGCTTCTTGTCTGCTCTTTATGTGTGATAAATGAGTATGGGGAGAAGGGGGCCCACGACCGCCGGCACTCGCGGGTGGGGCTAAATTACCACCATTGATTGTATGAATTCGACAACCTGACAAAAGACTTGATCACACATCTTGTTAAAAGAGGATTATCGTGATGTTTGTATCTTGTTACGCCCATAAAGGTCTCCAAATCTCTCTTTCGTGGGGTCACGCTTGTTCCTTCGATCATTTAAACCATCACGTGGTTTTCACAAACGCTAATTTGTGTAATTGCACTGTTTATTGTTATGGTTCACAGTTCTTCTGTATAAGATGTTGTCAGGACGATCTCCTAGATGTGAAGGATTGAACTGATGTTTTGTTTTAAACTGTATCATTGAATCATTGTGTTCTCTGTATTGCAATTTTGATGCTGACAAACTAAATAGACAAATGGAAAACATTTTGATCGACCTTCTGTTGTGATCAGAAGGTTGCCGGTTCTAATCTCAGTGCCAGCAGGTCATGACTGAAGGGCCCTTGAGCAAGACACCTTACCCCTGATTGCTCTGCAGTAATGTGCCACTGTATAAAAAAAAAAAAAACTACTTGTAAGTCGCTTTGGATAAAAGCGTCTGCCAAATGAATAAATGTAAATGTAATGTAAATGCAAACACGACATGTGTTGCTCAAGTTTCGTGTTGTTTACTAGCTCCTTTTTACATGTCTCGAGTTGAGTTCAACTTTAAATTTTGAGCAGTTTGTATTGTATCTCTGTCTTCCGTACATCACATCATCTCCCCGATGAATTGACTTTGCCGGCAAGTCATGACCCACAAACGCACGTAAAGTGGAGCAGCTCCACGTAATTCCCCTTTCTTGTAGCCGGAGGAGAATGTGAACGCTCTGTCTAATTACAGACTAAATGATGTGAAATCTCAGCTAATACTCCTGATGCGCAGCGTCACGCTGCCATGATATCAGCTGCATTCATCTGACGTGCCAAAACAGCTATCTGGAGCACCTCGTATGCCCTTCCCCAGCTTTAATCCCCGGATATCAGGTTAGCTTTCAGCGTGTGTCGTAACAAAAGCCTTCTCGGATCGTCCATGAGAGAGGCTCAAAATGGAAAGGATTACTACATAACAGGCATTATGGAGGGTAGACACCTCATATTGAAGCGCAGAATCTCTGTTTCCAGAGGTTAGGCGGGCATTTATGGCCATTGTGTGACATAATATGTTTTATTTTGTATGAATTCATTGTGGATGGCACGTACTTGATGATTTGTTGCTATGAAATTCAGCATGATTTTAACTCAAAAACATTTACATATTGCTTTCTCTCCTTGCATTTGTCCTTGTTCACTAGATGTGGCCATACTTGACGGTCCAATGTTTAGTTTTCTGGAGGATCTACTGACAGAAATGCCATGTATTATATATAACTATGTATTCAGAGGTCTATAGAGACCTTATGTAATGAAGCGTAATTTTTTTATGACCTTAGTGAAAGTGACCTATTTGTATTTTGTCAGATATCCCGAAATGTGACCTCTGCATTTAACCCGTCCAGTGAGTAGTGAACACATGCACTGCTATCACTGCAGTGCCCAGGGAGCAAGTGGGAGTAATGTGCCTTACTCAAGGGCACCTCAGTCGTTTCCACGACTGCCCCAGAATGATCTATTTTTATCAATGTTGTTTGTACAGTAGCCTTAAACGAACAAACTGCTTTACCGTGCGGGTTTCATAAATTCGCTAGGCAAAAACCGTGACTTAGTCCTGTGTCAGCTACTGTAGCGCTTCTAAAGGGATGGATGGAGTGTGCCGTTGGTTGCTGTTCGCTAGATGCCGCTAAATGTCATATACTGTATCCTTAAAACGAGGATGCTAATAATAGCACAAATACAGTATATGAACATATACATTTTTTAACTGGCTACAGTAGAAAATGACAGTGACTTGCAATAAAAAGGGACCTACTATCACGATCATGTTATGTTTTGATCTTATTTAGGTCTGTTCCTGTTTAAGTTGTTGTGTGGTTCACTTCCTGTGGATTTATTATTAAAAGCCTGTTTTCGCATATACTGCTCCTTGGGTCGTGCACTTACAACCCTTCACGCGTGACACCTACACCATGGCCGTTTCTCAATATGCGTCCTTGTCTGTACTTGTGTCCTTGTGTACTTGTGAAACGTCATCGGAAGCAGCCCAAGTACTGTTCCAAATCAAAGTTCACATCTAGCCAAGTACAGTTCAAATCCCTGGATGTGTTCTTGCTCCGCCCCTTTTATCGAGGTTGCATAGGGAGGTAACTTGTGCGGACTTGATACGGCCATTACCCAGAATTCAGTTTTCGCTCCCACTGACTTCCCGTAATGGCGGAAGAGAGATGGGCATTTTGCATGGGCACATCTTCAGAAAATGGCAACTTTTTATTATGCATCCACACCCCTCACGGTCTCGTTTTAGCCGATTCTTCAAGCAGACTCAGAGAAAGCGTTCTGATCTTATCTCTGCTTTTCTAATGAAATTTACTTTCCGTCTCAGGAACAGTGGGGTGCCACACTGTTTCAGGATAACATCATTTACCGAGGGGAGGAGAAGAGAGATAGTCTGTGCTGCCCACACAATATATGAAAAACCTGTAATTGCTGCCTTCCTGACTAACAGAGAGATAAAAGAGGACAAATACATCCAGATATGAACACTAAGCCTCCGCAGGAGTGATTTACAATAATTTCCTGCAATTTAAAAGAAAAATATATTGACAGTTAAAGGGTCTGTTTGCCAAGGAATAATTCCAGCATATCTAATATCTCTCCGTAATGATTACGAAACATAATGCTAAGTTTTACAACAATTGTCTAATTTTAACAACAGTTATCGAACACATTTTTTTTTAACACATTTTTCCCCCAAGCTGAAGAACATGTTACAGGGACTCCTTGTCAGAACAGAGACCATCAGTCTTTTTTGAAGGGTTATTTTTGCTCTGCTCAACAGAATCTGTGTTCAAATTTGCCAGCATTGATGGTCAATGTGCACACAGTCATTGTTTAATAGGATTAGAAGAATTTTGGTGAGCAACATAATATTTGACATTTCTATACTACACAATGACGATTGTCTCATTTTGACTCATTTTGTTCCATCTGCCTAAGAACTTGTGCCAAACCTATGATAAAGAGGAATGACATCGTTAGGTTCTCTTTCAGATTTCGCTTTCAGCTAATGAACAATGAACATTGATAGCCAATCAAGATCCTTTGAAATGGGCTCATGCATTAAAACATGAAACTTCAACGCACAAGCTTTAAATGAATGAATATAATGTTATTGTCAATTGGTTTTGCTATTAGTGTGTTTGTGATGTGAAATTGTAGCTTTTACCTAGTTTTAGGTAGGCCAGGGTGAAGATTTTTGGAAACTCCAGTTTCAGTGTTGTCATGTAAATTGTGAAACCATAGATTTGGCATATGGCGTTGGAATGCTATCTCCTTTGACTGACGTCAGAGTTCAGGCTTCTGATTGGCCAACATGGCTTTATGGTTAGCGTTATATCACCACCTGTTTGTTTGGCATGCTTTTGACAGCGTTTTATAGCGTGTTTTCGAGTGGATTGCAATTAAAATAACGTCTCAACCGGCTTGAATCGTCACATATTATAATCGATTTTCAACCGGCTCACGGTGAATCGTTACATCCCTACTTAGTTTGTAACAGTCCATGCAGAAGACAAAACTTGCAAAACCTGAATTTTGATTTTCACATAAAACCGAAAAATACTATGCGGACAGAATAAAAATAAGCTAATTGGAATGTTGTTCCACTGAGCAACCCTGACTTAAATGTCCTGACTAGATACAGACTGAGTGACCATGGCCTTAAACAACCTTGGCGTACACAGAATTGGATGTGCTGTGCTCTTAATGCACACGAGATGAAGAAGAAACAGAATTACATTCTTAACCTCATTCTTTCCCATTTTGCAAACCACAACTACAGGGGCATTGGAAATGTAATACAGATTTCTATATTTGCTCGGAGAAACTCCAGAATGGAATGTGATCTTAAAGTAAATGTAAAAAACATTGCAAAAGAACAACAGAACTTTCGGGTGAAACTGTACTTTACCTACGTGGAACTCAATATTTTAATTTTTAAGCCCATTTTTTTACACTGTGAAGGTCACAATTCTTTTTTTAAGAGCAATTGGTGTTTTGATTAAAAAGTGACTTAGGTGTTCCACATTTCATATTATTTCTGGTGTCACAGATTGGACTACAGATACTAAATCTGGGACGTCTGAATACAAACTGCTCTGGACTGCTAGCATCAATCCTAATAGAATAGTTGTGGGCTTCCCCATATGTGGGCTCCTTTAGAAATGTTTCCATCTCTTGCAGGGTTTTATGTTACTCTTTCAAGTAATAAGAGTGATTTTGATATGTTAAATCAAATTGAAGGACAGATCCTCTATCATCCTTAGATGATCCTGCTTTTTAAACCGTATTGAAAGTGTTTCTATAATAGTTGGCCCAAGCCATTCATTTTATTCATTTAAAAATATTTTAGTTTTGTTATGATAGAAATATATGTTGGCATTTCAATGTATGTAAGGGTGTCCATGTGTGTGTTTTTATATAAGTGTATTACTGTTTATCATGTTTTTTTTTTCATCATGTGTGTATGTGGGTAGTTGACAAATACATTTGTCAATGTGACCTATGGTGTGAAAAATAAATTATCTCTCATGCAATTTTACATTAAATGTTAAATGTAAATAATAATAGTACAAATTAATATATTGTTAACAATTTTGCAATCACATCATAGGACAGAATGGTATAAACTCACATGCATCATGAAATATATTTATAGATCATGAAACATACATTTGGTTTTATTGAACAGGGCTTCATTTCCCGATAAACTTGTCTCTTAGTGCGCTACGCAGACTCTAAAGAAACACCTTTACTCTCGTTATACCTTTTCTACGTGTGTTCTCCAAACTATACCTTAGGATGTTGCTTAAGGTAAACCTTCTTATGTGCGACGTTAGCAGGTGCTGTCCATGGGGGTGGTCCTGAATAGGTTGATATCGATGCCACGAGAATCAATTGTTCACTCCAACCTTCACTGCGTATAGGGTAAAATGTCTAGAAAACGATATTCATTATAAACATGCGCTTTACAAATAGTAGAAATGGCATTTTTCAGGGCTCACTGAAATAGTATAACTAAATAAATATGCGTGTATGTATTTATAATTTTGCAAGTGTGCGATCCCACACCCGCTTGCGGTCATAAGTTTTCTGCGTTAACCAGCTACAATAACTTGCGGTTGGCTTCGCTTGCTTTTGAAAGGGTCTTTTATATCTCATAATTTCCCATAGTTAATGTTAATGTTCTTGCCCATAGTTAATGTTAATGCCGGCGACACACACAAACCATTACATAAAGTCTAGGCCTGGTCCTCTCTCACTGACAGTCCGGTCACTCGTCCTCTTATGCTCCCGATTTCCTCCGCCTCGAATCCCAGCTCTCGTCCCGCCTACCTCACTACACACGTATTAACGATAAGGCACAGCTTAAGGTATAACTGAAGAACGACGTAGCGTTAAGAAGGTTTCGGGAAACGCAGCCCTGTACTGCACTTTTTCGCAGCTTTTAGAAAGCACTTCCAACAATTTAGCAACCACCCACAACAACTTATGATATTGACTTTGCATGAGTAATTTAATAATACTTTATAGTTGTCCTCAATGTAATTGTGCACAGTGAGATTTATCTGGGCAACATTTCGAATAACACTGACAAGCTTAAAATATTGTTTTCTGTCAGAGTCACAGTGTTGACCTCAGATTGAAGCAGTGGAGATTTTGGCTAATGCTGGTACTGCATGTTACTAATTACTATAGCGATTACAATAACTGCATAATTAGAGGCAATGTCACGGCATAATTGCACTATGAAAACATTCATATTAATCAGTTCCTGTGTAAATGCACTGTAAAGCTCTAAATACAATTGAAAAGACATTCAAAGGTCTAATTTTGTTATCAGATTACGTTAGATTGTTAGAGAGAGAGAAAAGAGTTTTGAATTAGGTGTAAGGCTGGGTATGAAGCAATGTTCTGAGAGACTAAACAGGTGCGTCTTGTTGGCAAAGAAACGTAATTACTTACTGTAATGAAGGAATGTGATTAACTTTGTCATTATGATATTTTTTATACACACATATAATTAAATGTTTCTCAGGATCACAACTCACTTAGATGTTAAAGTAGTTTCATCATTTACGTACCTTTGTCATTTTAAATCTGTAATACGTTTTAAGATATTTTGAAGAACGTTTGTAACCAAACATCTTTGGCCCCCAATGACTTGGCACAAAACCACTGAGACATTTCTCAAAATATCTTCTTTTGCACTCCATATAAGAAAGAGTCATATACAGGTGTTGTATGACATGAGAGTGAATAAACGATGACAGAATTATTTTTTTTGGTTGAAATATCGCCTTTAAGGGCTGATCACAAAAATATCCACAAATATTCTGAACTATTTAGACACTACATTGTTCAGAAGTTGGTATTATTATAATCAGCTAGAAATGAATCTTAATGCACAATAGACATTGCAGCAAAAAACTCAGTGTCTATAGCCAAAGTATTTAGTGCATGCTGAAATCATGTAGGCAAATCTTTGGACACAGAGACAGAATCCATACTTGGTTGACAGATTGGCAGACTTTTTTCCATCACCGGCTCAGATCCTTAACCATCCATCTAGCAGCAGCTCAACGAGATTGTCGAGCAAACAAACAAGCATTTGAAAAGGTCAACACGTCTAGGAACACCATCGTAGATAGACCAGGCTGAAGTCTGAAAGCATAGCCGACTGAACAAACAAACCGTTTCGTGGCAATTTCGCCGGTAGTTATGAAAGCTGTGACATGAGTGACACGCACACTTATAAGAGCACAACAAGCCCAATTGTCAGTCAGTGAGGAACTTTAGGGAGCCAAATGGAAGCTGGTTCAATAGAACAAAATTAGTCGGAGACAAATTGGTTGTACTCTCACATTTCAATGTGTGGCCATTTTGAGAGATATTGTGAAGTTACAAAAACAAAACTGTTCTGTACAGTGGATATGTTGTCTGCGTCTGCCGCCCGTCCACCCATATTTTTCCGCTTATCCGGTGCCGGGTCGCGGGGGCAGCAGTCTAAGCAGAGATGCCCAAACATCCCTCACCCTAGACACTTCCTCTAGCTCTTCCGGGGGGACACCGAGGTGTTCCCAGGCCAGCCGGGAGACATAGTCCCTCCAGCGTGTCCTAGGTCTTCCCCGGGGTCTCCACCCGGTCAGACGGGTCCGGAATACCTTCCGAGGAAGGCGTCCAGGATGCATCCGGAACAGATGCCAGGCCACCCAGCTGTCCCCTCTCGATGTGGGGGAGCAGCGGCTCTACTCTGAGCTCCTCCTGGCTTCTCACCCTATCTCTAAGGGATCGCCCAGCCACCCTGCGGAGGAAGCTTATTTCGGCCGCCTGTATCCGGGATCTTGTCCTTTCAGTCATGACCCAAAACTCATGGCCATAGGTGAGAGTAGGAACATAGATTGACCCGTAAATCGAGAGCTGCGATTTACGGCTCAGCGCCTTCTTCACCACGACAGAGCGGTACATTGACCGCATTACTGCAGAAGCTGCACCGATCCTTCTGTCAATCGTCTGCCGTTATTTTTTATTTTATGTTTCATTTCATTTCAATTCATTTTATTTTATTTTTTATTCATTTAGTTTATATTGACTTATATGTAAAGCACTTTGAATTACCATTGTGTATGAAATGTGCTATATTAATAAACTTGCCTTGCCTTGACTGCATAATGATGTACCATTGACTTCTTGAGCAACAGTGAATATTTATATTTTGTAATAGTGTATGAGTCCCTTTTGTTGGAAGGGGTGAAATATGCAGAAGTGAGATATTTTTATAAATTCAGTTATTGTTCTGTGTTGTGGACTATATGTAAATATCTGTTATGTATATTAAAAACAAAACAATTAATTTCTTATATTTCCTTTTTTCTTAAATGATTATCATGTCAGGTTCAAGGCTTATATGAATTTATGCCCCCAATCGTAATTGTATGTGTTCTAATGTATTAAATTAAGTGCTTGTAATTATAAAGCAAAACATTGAAAACAATTCTGAACTTTCCTGGTAATGGCAATCTGCAGAGTATGTGCGCAATGGTTGAGTTTTTCTACGTTTTGTAGTTGTATTTTTGTATTATTCAACAAAGCAGTGCTTGACGAAGCCCTAGATGCGCCGGTACACAGTCCCTGCAGTTCTCTATTTTAATATTTAGCATACCTTCACTTTACTTGCGTGCCTGCAGTTCTCACATGTTGCCTGTACTTTCCCAAAAGTCAAAGCGTCATTATATTTGTGATTTGCTAGAGCCACGGGGTTAGCATTAGCACGGAGATAACCAATGTCATTAGACTGATCAAATCAAACAGGGTTTACGGAATTCCAGCCAATCAAATTACAGAGACCAAGAAGCAATTCAGCCAATAAAACTAAAGAACACAGAACGTTCAGCCAATCAAATTGAGGAAGACAGTCTGCAGGTGGACGCTAATGACTGTGACTGTGTAGTGAGATGTCAGAAGGCAAGCAAAACAAAGCAAACAGTTTTACAATAAAAATGACAAAAAAATCGCTGTTTTAAATGAAAACTTAGGTGGTTTGTTACATAATGAAACGTTTGTGTTCGACTTGACATGCCTAAAACAAATGTCTGTGTGTATATGATGGATGTCATTAAGAGAAGAATTCAATAGACTGCAGAATTATTATCACAGGTAATAAAATTCAATTATTTTATTAAAAATCTAACGTAATTGCGTAGATGGCAACGTGCACATAAGAGTACCTTTTTTCCCCACTTCAAAAACTGCGACAAAGCATCATTTGTGTTACATGATTCAAACCGGACAGGCGTAAAAACAGATAATGGAGATGTGTGGCTCTTTAAAGATTGTTAATTGAAGTGTGTATGTATAGTAGGACAACAGAAAACCTTCCTGTTTACCAAGTGATCAATGCCGCTCTCTCAGTCTGCTCCAAAGGTGCTGATCGCACTGTTAAATTGAATCTTACTCTTTTCAAAGCACAACAGTCCTCCTTTGACATTATCAAACACCTTCTTCTTCCCTTGGTAGACTATGTGTCATAAATCATTCAAATACAACTGATACATCATGATACAACAGTACGACTGTCTGAAGTGTAACGCTCAAAGCCTCTGGAAACTTTAAAACTGTACCTGACTAATGAGGCGTGTAAATAGGACCGTTCATCACAATACGGTACGGTATCGATTTTCTCTGCCAACGGTGCGGTTTTTTCCTATACTTTCAAGATTTCTGCAATACGGTTACGATTCAACATTTCGAGATCGCACACCCTCTGTCCCAAAGGGTCATTTACAACAACAAACTAACTACGTTTGGTGAATAATGAGGACGTGGACAGTGTCAACATAAAAGTACCCCACATCAATATTTTAAGTGTGGTATCGATGCATCGTAATGTTAAAAATGTATTATAACCAATGTGCTTAAACAGCCTCTGTATGTCATGCAGTGAGTTTTTATCATGATCAAGATCACATTATAAATGAATAACAGATTGAAGAACGTTTCAGTGTCTGTTTAATGCGACACATTTAAGGAATTGTACAGAAATAACTGTTCCCTATCGATACTTCACTCGTACTGCGTAGCAGGACGCTATGGGAAAACGTCTCGGTTACGTATGTAACCTCTGTTCCCTGATGGAGGGAACAAGACGTTGTGTCGAAGCCGACAGATGGGGTTCGCCCTTGAGAACCAATCATCTCTGACTATTTTGAAAAGGCCAATGAAATTGGCGAATGAAATTTGCATGCCGGGCTCCGCCCCCGGATATCCGGGTATAAAAGGGGAGCCGGCGTGCTCATTCATTCACCTTTTGTGCTGAGGAGCCTGAGAGCATCTTGTGACTGCTGCAGCGGACGGCTATTGTCGTGGCAAGAAGGACACAACGTCTTGTTCCCTCCATCAGGGAACAGAGGTTACATACGTAACCGAGACGTTCCCTTTCTGTCGGTCTCTCGACGTTGTGTCGAAGCCGACAGATGGGGTTCCTATGGAAAACGCCACGGCACTAGCCGCGTCACAATCTCTAGCGAAGCGACGTTGACCGGCCTGGGCGAGCCACACGTGAGCGCTATCGCGAAATTTGTAACCTTCCAGTGGGCAGGCAGGGGCTCCCAGAGCTTTTGGCAAAGATGAGTAGCCCCTGCCCTCTGCCAACTCAGACGGCCCCATTGGCGAGGGCCATCCAGTCGTAGGGCTACTGGGTAAGCGCTGTTCCTTCAATGAGGACGTGCGCTACGGAGACCACTTCCCACCCTAGGGGGGAATACAGTGGAGACACCAACATGGTCTCACCAAATAGGGGAGAACTCATGGGAGGTATGTGCGGAATGCCGCAAGGTGGATGTCCACCTGGGGAGGTCATGGGTTGCCACGCGGGGAACCATCTCATGACGACATCTCAGACGGAACCACCCTAGTGGGGGGTTACTACGTGTGGGGCACTAGGTCCGGTTAGAGCTATATGTAATAACTCAGCTTGATACCCGGCCATAGGCGGCAGGGCTGCTCCGCCGAGCCCGCCGCCCTGAGTGCTATTGATGGATGGACGGACTGCCTATTCTTCACCCTTGGGGAAAGAAGGGAGGCAGCCCATAGCGCACTGGTCCACCTCAGAAGGGGAATGGCGCTATGCGCAGGCGTACGCCCCACGACTGCTGGTCTCACCTGCTGGCAAGACTCGAGCTGCCGACTCCCCACGGAGGTTGCAAGCCTCTGCGAGGTATAGCGTAGCCCAACCCGCAGCTCTACAGATGTCTGCCAGAGAGGCGCACTAAGCCGATGCCCACGAGGAGGTCACACCCCGAGCGGAGTGTACCGTCACTCAAATGGGCACGGGCTAGGATCGGCACGCCGTAGTGACGGCGTGTGCGACCCAGCGCTACAACTCTCCTCGGATACAGCACTCCCTTTGCTGACCTCCATAACAGACAAGAGCTGCTCAGGGCCTTGAAGCCCTCAGTGTGGTTCGAGTAGAGGCGCAATGCGCTTACTGGACACCCCACGTACAGGTTGGGTCTTTCTCCCGGTGTGGGAGCGCCTGCAAGTTCACCACCTAGTCCCAAAGGGGGGCGGCGGAACTTTGGGCACGTAAGTCGGCCGGGGTCTCAGGATCACGTGAGAGTCACCGGGCCTGAAATTTGGCAATCGGTGGACACGGAATGCTTGCAGGTGCCTCACCCTCTGGATGGACTCGAGCCCCAGCAGGAGAGCCAACCCCCCTCGCAGAACGAGGAAGGGGCTCTCGGCAGGGCCCGAAAAAAGGGGACCCACAGGTCCACCTTAAGGTCCCAAGAGGGTACGGGGCGCGGACGAGGCGTTAGCCCCTCGCGCCCTAGAGGAACCTAATAATCAGGTCATGCCGCCCCAGAGGCTCACCAGCAACTGGTACGTGATAGCCGCGACAGCGGGTACCCACGTTCCAATGTGGAAGGGGAGATTACTCCCCAGCCTCTCCTGCAATAGGACAGCACGTTCCTGAGCGAGCAATTCCGCGGGTCTTCTCCTCGAGAAGAGCACCAGGACGAGAAGGGGCGCCACTTAAAGGCATCCAGCCTTGTGGGCATGGCCCTTGCCTGAGTGACAGTCTCCACCACTGAGGGGGGTAGGTCATCCAGGAACTCCTCGTCCCATCCAGGAGCCAGACCCAGAGGTCCGGCTCGAACGCCACAACGTGTCCATCCCCTGCGAGTAGGCCCTTCGCCAGGGGATTTGGCCAGGGGGAGTTGTCGTCAGGAGTATTAGCTCCGAGGACCAAGTGTAGTTGGGCCCGTAAGGCGCAACTAGCAGCACTTGATACTCCCTTCCCAGACCTTGCACAGGACCTGCGCAATGAAGCTCACTGGGGGGAAGCGTAGTTCCGCTTGTCCCGCGGCCAGCTGCGCGCTAGGGCCTCCGTGTCGAGGGGGGAGCCTCGACCAGGGAGTGCCCAGCGGCACTGGGGGGTGTTCAGGGAGGCAACAGGTCCACCTGTGCCCGCCCAAACCACACCCAAGCCGGCCGCAGTGGTGGAGTCGTCACTTCGCACGAGGTGTCAACTGACGAGAGAGCGCTTGGCTGTCTGGTTCAGGACACCCGGTGGGCGTGTGACCTGCAGGGGCCTTGCCACCTGCTGTCTCCACCAGGGGTGGAGTCGTCACTTCCCACGAGGCGTCAACTGATGAGAGAGCGCTTGGCTGTCTGGTTCAGGACACCCGGTGGTTATGTGACCTGCAGGGGCTTTGCCACCTGCTGTCTCCACTGGAGGCTGCGCGCTAGGGCCTCCGTGTCGAGGGGGTCCTCGTCCAAGGAATGCCCAGCGGTACTGGGTGGTGTTCAGGGAGGCGACAGGTCCCCCTGTGCCCGCCCAAACCACACCCAGGCCAGCCCGCAGGGGTGGAGTCATCACTTCCCACGGGGTGTCAACTGACGAGAGAGCGCTTGGCTGTCTGGTTCAGGACACCCGGTGGGCCTGTGACCTGCAGGGGCTTTGCCACCTGCTGTCTCCACGGGAGGAGGCGTTTTGGGCGAGTTGCGATGACTGCAGCGAGCGAGTGCCACCCTGAGGTTTAGTACGCTACGCCGGTCGTGCTGTCCGGGCCAGTATGCTGGCTCTGCACGAGAGGCCGGAGCCTCATCAGTGCAAGCAGGACAGCTAGCAACTTGAAGGCAGTGATCTGCCGACGCAGGCGGGGGCCCGTCCAGCGACCCGACACTGCGCGCCCATTGCACACCGCACCCGCACCCCGTAGGGAGGCGTCTGTCGTTCCACGACCGGCCTCAAGACCTGCTCGGGGTTAGGATGCGACGGCAGCAGGCGTAATGACGATACGCCTACTGCCAGTGCGCCACGCTCTCCAGGGAACTCATCTCTGTAGTCAGTGCTGTCGCGGTCCCATGTGCGTCAACCCGAGGGGGACAGGCCACCCCCGAGGACACCATGCCCAGGAGCCTCTGAAACTGATTTCAGGGGACCGCTGGCTGCTGCCTGAAAGTTCAAGCAGCTCAGCACTGACTGTGCGTGCTCGTGAGCGAGCACACCGTCATGGAGACAGTGTTGAGTTCTCTACCAGGAAAAGGGGGAGCTCCGCGCCAGGGAGAGCTGCTCTCTTTTTCCCGGCTGACCCGTTACTGACATGCCAGCCCCTCGACAGTGCCGAGGGAAACTGTACATGAGAGTATGCGGTCAGTTGTCATGAACCACTCCTGGCGTCTGACAGACACCAGGACGCGCTTCTGCGCCTCCCGAACGGCACCCTTGCAAGGTGCTGCTCAAGGTATGCAGCGACCCCTGGTTTTGGGGATGATGAAGTGCGGCTGTCGAAGCCACTGGACATCTCGGCCGAGGGGACGGTTCGATCGCCTTCGCCAGAGGGGTGGCAGCCCCGGCCTGGAGCACAGGAACATCCCTGCCTCTGCTGAGGTAAGAGGATGCCTGAAGTCCGGCGGAGGTCTGGCGAGCTGGATCGAATGCCGAGACGGACCACACTCCCAGCCACCGTGATGGTTTGAAATGCTAACCAAGCACCCAGAGACCTCACAGGGGGGGCTGCGATCTACTTCATCAACCCGCGGGGGTTGGTTCAATGACTAGCAGTGCTGTTCTCCCCGGGGGGAACGGCTCCGCTAAATCACCTGCCAGGCGATGGCGCAGCTCGACGCACCGTCGAAGCGAGAGTGCTGAGGGCTGCTTTATACTCGTCATTGCGTGCCGCCACGACGCAACGTCGAGTTGCCGAACACCATCTTTCAGAGGGTGAGAGCGGCTGCAAGTGGGACCCAGAGAGAGACCTCTCCTTGTGAGAAGGCGGGCACTAGGCCCCCGAAGGGGCCCAGAAGGTGTTTGGGACGCGGCAGGGACCGCCCCAGTCCGACCATCCAGCAACCCAGGCTGGGTCGGGCCCGATGGTTCAATCTCTCTAGGTGGTCCTCCTCTCAACGTCTTCCTCCGGGGGGCCACCTGCGGGGGCACCAGAACCGGAGTCGACGCTGGAGAAGGCCAGGGCTGCTGGGGGCAGACCACGTGCGAGACCTCGACGGCCGAAAGGCGGCCGGGTCACAGCAGGCCGGTCTGTTTCTACACTGTCAAAAGGCTGCTGGAGCAGTCCTTGACAGCGCCACCAATCAGCCGACCTTGCGAGAGGGGAGTCGGGAAAGTGGCCTTTCTCGACATCGCCCCCCTGCGCAAGATTGGGTCCGAGGCATCTTTCCGGGCCACTGATGTGGACATCGTCCGACCCAGCCTGCGCTGCCACCGCGGTCCCCGGAGGGCCAGTCGGCGGCGGCACTACTTGGGTCGGTCTTACCCCGTGGGGCTCTCTTTAGCGCCCTGGCCTGCAGGAAGGCCATGCGTAAGAGTGGAGGCAGCTTGGTCCACGGCACTGCCAGCCTCAACACCAGAGATGTTGAGACCTTACATGCCCTGGACGGTGAGTCTAGGTCAAGCCCCCCAGGTGGCCGCCGTCTGCGGATACCCGCGACTGCATGCTCCACCCAGGGTGCATTGACATAGTCCCTAGCTGCCTCCCCGCCCCGAGGGAAGAGAGGGCGATAGAGTCAGCTAGACGGAAGCGCGCCGAAAGGGACGCTCCAGGTCTTACTGAACTCCTTATGCAGCTCGGTAAAACTTGGCACTTGAGCCGGGCCCAATGTGCGAGTACCCAGCCGCGAGCACCAGGGCTGCACCGCAACCCGACGCTCACGGCGGTCCGAGCGAGCATGGCTGACATCTTGACGTCTGCTCTCACCTGTGCTCGACCTCCCGAGGGAGGGAGCTTCAGGGAATCGCCAGAGTCTGATGCCAGCAGGTCGCGCTCCGATGTTGCAAGAGACACCTCATCTCCACGGCTCGTGTCCGAGCGCGTGGCTGAGGAATAAGATGGCTTAGGACCATCCTTGGGGACCTGCTAAACAAGCGAGACGGGGCGCGAGCGGTCCGCGAGCCGACCGGCTGACGGATTAACGCTCACGATAATCCCCACATCACCCTCGCTGCTCGCCGCCGCTGACGGCAGGGCCGTAGCCGCTGCGGTCACAGAACGGGAAGCAAACGAGGTGGTGGCTTGCTCTTGACAGAACGTAGCCAACGTGACGCAACGTCTGAATAGCCGTCCGCCCGCAGTGACGCAACGTCTGACTAGCCATCCGCGCGCAGTGACGCAACGTCTGAATAGCCATCCGCGCGCCGTGCGGGCAGGACGAATCCACGAGGCTGCCACAGCGATCGGACCCCCGAACACTTGCGGCAACCACCGTGTCCGTCCCCGTCCTCGATGAGTGTACTGCACCCAAGAGATCAGCGGGCAATGCCACGCTGAGGAAATTGCTCTTTTAGAAAAATACCTCAGGAACTGCCAGGACGCCCAGGGGAATCTCCGCTGCACCGCGTCGTAGAAATCGGCAATTCGAAGAATGTCATCAGATGCGAAGGCTCCGAAGCACAAAAGGTGAATGAATGAGCACGCCGGCTCCCCTTTTATACCCGGATATCCGGGGGCGGAGCCCGGCATGCAAATTTCATTCGCCAATTTCATTGGCCTTTTCAAAATAGTCAGAGATGATTGGTTCTCAAGGGCGAACCCCATCTGTCGGCTTCGACACAACGTCGAGAGACCGACAGAAAGGGAACTCCTTTTTCTCCGATGACTGAAGCAATTCAAAAGCGCAGTGAAACTGCACGGTGATTGGTTGGAAAAAAGCAGAGCTTTAAACCAATCGTAGCGGAGCTGCCGGACCAATGGCGATGGCACCCGCCAAAATGGGCGGGGCTTATGGCTATATAAGCAGACACATCGCCGTAGGGTCTTCAGATCTCTTCTCCTTCAGCGACTACTCGTCTTCGCTTCCCGAGACTGACTGCTTCGCCGTCGAGAGAGCACCTGCAGCGGATTCGACCTCCTGCTCAGCGCCTTCGCTTCAGCGGATTCGTCAGCGGCTTCGCTCCGGCGGATTCTGTGGGCGGCTTCGCGAACGAACGGTTCTCGCTTCAGCACGGTCTTTTCCCTGCCGCTATCCGGCGACGCTGAAAGAGCATATTTTCACACACACTTTCTTTTCAGAGAGTGTAAGAGCAAATTTCCTGCGGCATTCACGTGCAGTTTTCACTGCGCTACAATGCCGCGCCGTACCTGTCGCTCGTGTAGTTTCCTACACGCCGCTGACGGGCACGAGGAGTGCGTCTCATGTCTGGGTCTCTCCCACGCAAAGGACGCGCTCAAAGAGACGGAATGCTCTCACTGCGAGAGTATGAGTCTCTCCTCTCTGCGCTCGCGGATAGCTTTCTTTCAGAGAGCGACACCGCCCCTCCCCCCCCGCCTCTGCGCGCACAGGACACTGTGCCAGCGAAGCAGCGGGGTAGAGGAGCAAAGCGCTCGGGGAAGCGCGAGCTCACGCCGGCTCGCCGTGCCTCGCGTTCCCCGCAGAGAGATGTTTCCCCGGTCTGTTTCACCCGAACAGATCAGCGTCCACTGGCGGCCGCCTGTGACATGATCTCGTTCGGTGGAAACGAACCGGAGGATGACGACGCCATGTCTTTAGCGGCTTCAGACGGGGAGGAGTTAGCGGGTTCGTTGGATGACCCCGCCCCCTCGCCATCTCCAGAACCCGGCAGACACGCCCCCAGTGCGGACTCCGAGCTCTTCCGGGTCCTCACGAAGGCGGTTAACGAGCTGGGTTTAGAAGCTACCCCCCTCGATGAGTCTGTGGCCGCACATCTGTGTCCGCCCACCGCCATCGGATGGAGGGCTAAAGCGTCTCATCCTTCAAAGCCGTGCAGAACCACCTCGGCCCTCGCTGGACGCGCATACTCGTCCTCAGGCCAGGCGGCCTCAGCGCTTCACTCCATGGCAGTGCTCCAGGTCTACCAGGCGAAGCTCCTCCAAGGCATGGATGAGTCTGACCCTGACCCTGCGCTCTTCAGAGAGCTACGGAGCGCGATGGATCTTGCTCTACGCGCCACCAAGGCCACGGCCCAGGCGATAGGCAGATCCATGGCCAGTTTAGTAGTGCTCGAGCGTCATCTATGGCTGACGCTGACGGAGATCAAGGATGCGGAGAAGGTCCCCTTCCTGGATGCTCCTATTTCCACGACCGGCCTCTTCGGACCGGCGGTGGAGGGTTTGAAGGAGGGCTCCAGTCGGCCCTCCTTCAAAGACTGCTCTCATGTCTGCCAGGTCACCCCGTTCAGATCCGGGTGCCGGCAAAAATGTGTTGATAATGTGCAATGTTGTAAGTGCGGGGCCTTTTCTAACGCCCACACCACATTCTGCAAAATGTTTTATAAAACACAAACATTGTCAAAAAAAGAGCAAGCTTCCTCTTCCATTATCCTTGGGAGTCAAGCCCCCAAAGGGCCGCGTACCTCCTCTTTGCACCCAAACCCTTGCCGCCCGGGCCAAGGCCTGGAGGGCCATCCCCGGGGTATCAGATTGGGTTCTGGAAATAATATCCCGTGGATATTCACTCCAGTTTGCTCGTCGACCCCCGCGCTTCCACGGGGTCGTCCCCACCCGAGTGCAGGACTCAAATTCTCACGTTCTGCGCACGGAGTTGAGGAATTTACTGGGAAAAAGAGCCATAGAAATGGTTCCCCCAGATCAAATCGAGTCAGGCTTCTACAGCCGGTACTTCTCGTACCAAAGAAGGACGGCGGCTTCCGCCCCATCCTCGATCTCAGGCATCTGAATCGCGCCCTTATGAAACGGCGCTTCAGAATGCTCACGATGAAGCAGATCCTCTCGCAAATTCGCCCAGAGGACTGGTTTTTCTCTCTGGACCTGGAAGATGCTTACTTCCACATTCAGATAGCCCCTCGTCACAGGCGATTCTTGAGATTCGCCTACGAGGGAATTGCTTATCAATACATGGTCCTTCCATTCGGACTCTCTCTAGCTCCCCGCACTTTAACGAAGTGCATGGATGCGGCTCTTTCCCCTCTCAGACAGAAGGGAATCCGCATTCTGAATTACCTCGACGACTGGCTTGTTCTAGCCCAGTCGGAGGACGAGCTAAGGTCCCACAGATCCCTCCTCCTCAGCCACCTGGAGTGCCTGGGACTCAGGATCAATCTTGTAAAGAGCGCACTGTCACCCAGCCAACGTATTTTGTTCCTGGGAACAGTCTTCGACTCAAAACGCATGACCGCCAGAATATCGCCAGAACGAGCTCTGGTCATTCGACGGCTTGCGGCCTCATTCACACCCGGGGTTTCATGCCCCCTCAGGGTTTTTCAGAAAATGCTAGGCCTTATGGCCTCTGCATCTCAGGTACTGAGCCTGGGCATCCTCCGGATGCGCCCCTCCAGTACTGGCTGAAGCCCAGAGTTCCTCCACACGCTTGGCGTCTTGGACGACTGCGTGTTCTGGTGAATCAAGCCTGCGTAACCGCCCTAGCCTCGTGGAAAGATCCCCTTTGGCTAGAGCAGGGTATGCCCATGGGCTCCACATCCAGCCGGAAAGTGGTCACGACAGACGCCTCCAACACGGGTTGGGGGGCTCTGTGCGATGGCGAACCGGCCTTCGGCCTCTGGTCGAACCAGGAAAGAAGCCTCCATATCAACTACCTGGAAATGCAGGCAGTATGGTTGGCTCTCCGCTACTTCCTACCGGTGCTAAAAGATCGTCACGTCTTAGTCCGATCAGACAGCATGACGGTGGTATCTTACATAAATCATCAGGGAGGCCTCTCCTCAAGACGCCTTTTTTCCCTAGTATCTCACCTCTTGGAATGGGCCCAGTCCAATCTGTGCTCACTGAGGGCAACTCATCTTCCAGGCAAACTGAACCGGGGAGCAGATATGCTATCTCGGAGCAATGTTCCTTCAGACGAATGGACGCTCCACCCCATGTCGGTTCAGCGAATCTGGCAAATCTTCGGCAAGGCGGAAGTCGACCTTTTCGCCTCAGAAGACAATACTCATTGCCCGACGTACTTCTCGAAGGGCAAGGACGCCTTGGCCCACGCTTGGCCCAACCGGCTCCTCTATGCTTTTCCCCCGATCACGCTCTGGCAGCAGACGATCAGGAGAATCAGGGATCAAGCGCACCGAGTGCTATTGGTAGCCCCTCGGTGGACGAACCAGCCTTGGGTCGCGGATCTCTCCCAGCTGCTAGTAGCAGCCCCGTGGCCCATTCCCCTGAGGCGGGACCTCCTCTCTCAGGCAGGGAACACGATATGGCACCCCCAGCCAGAGCTGTGGGCTCTGCACCTTTGGCCTCTCGACGGGAGCCTACGGACCTCCCAGAGAGCGTACTGAACACCATATCACAAGCTAGAGCTCCGTCTACTAGACGCCTCTACGCCCTCAAATGGTCTGTCTTCGCCTCCTGGTGTACAACACGCGGCGCTGACCCAGTGTCCTGTGACGTATCACTGATACTGTCATTTTTACAAGAGTTGTTGGATAACGGCCGTGCCCCTTCCACACTCAAAGTCTATGTGGCGGCTATTTCAGCCTCACACAACCTCACTGGAGGACAAGGAGTGGGCAAGAACGATCTTATCGTTCGTTTCCTGAAGGGCTCCAGGCGGCTACACCCCCCTCGCCCTCTTACAGTTCCCACTTGGGATCTACCCACGGTCCTGAGGGCTCTAAAGGGTCCTCCCTTTGAGCCTCTGCTATCTACGGACCTCCGTTCATTAACGCTCAAGACCGCTCTGCTTCTCGCTGTAGCATCGGTGAAGCGTGTGGGGGACCTACAGGCTCTCTCTGTGAGCCCATCCTGTCTGGAATTTGGGCCGAACGACGCCAGAGTCGTCCTCAAACCAAGGCATGGCCATGTACCTAAGGTGCTCTCTACTCCGTTCAGAGCACAGGTCATTTCGCTCTCTGCTCTCCCCTCCTCCGAGCGGGACCCAGAGCTTAGTCTGCTCTGCCCAGTCAGAGCATTAAAAATATACATTGAGCGGTCCGCCCTATTCAGACGGTCGGAACAGCTCTTTGTGTGCTTCGGCGACCGCACCAAAGGGTCCTCGGTCTCGAAACATAGACTATCGAAGTGGATAGTTGAGGCTATATCGCTGGCTTACTCTTCCTTGGGCCTTCAATGTCCCACGAGAGTTAGAGCCCATTCCACTAGAGGCGTTGCCTCTTCCTGGGAATGTTATAGCGGTGTCTCTATAAAAGATATCTGTGCGGCGGCCTGCTGGGCTTCGCCGTCCACTTTTACAAGATTTTACAATCTGGACGTTCCGGCCCTTCAGGCCGGGTCCTTTCTGCTTGAATTAGGTCGCTGAGCCATGGCTAGTGCCACGCCAGCACTTAATTACTTTGGGACGATAACCGGTCTAGGCCACCTTCTAGCTTGGCCTTCGCCGCTGTCAGGGTTTCCCTGCTTTACCCCGTCTCCGAGCCAAGGCTCCGAGACTATTTATGTTTTTCGTTCCATCTGTAGCACGGCGTGATTAGACTGGTTCCCCATAGCGTCCTGCTACGCAGTACGAGTGAAGTATCGATAGGGAACGTACTCGGTTACTTACGTAACCTCGGTTCCCTGAGATACGGGAACGAGTACTGCGTTCCTTGCCGTGCTACGAGCTGCTGTGTCGTCGCTTCAGTCGAAGTAACCTGAAGACCCTACGGCGATGTGTCTGCTTATATAGCCATAAGCCCCGCCCATTTTGGCGGGTGCCATCGCCATTGGTCCGGCAGCTCCGCTACGATTGGTTTAAAGCTCTGCTTTTTTCCAACCAATCACCGTGCAGTTTCACTGCGCTTTTGAATTGCTTCAGTCATCGGAGAAAAAGGAGTTTTCCCATAGCGTCCTGCTACGCAGTACTCGTTCCCGTATCTCAGGGAACCGAGGTTACGTAAGTAACCGAGTACGTTTTTAGTTTTGTTTTATACATTTAAAACTATAAATGATTGTTACCCTTTCCAAAAAAGTACAAAACAGCTATTTTGTCTTACAGAAAGTGATTTTGTTTTGGTTGATTATTGATAGTTATCTTCCATTTCCCCAACCCGAATGCTAATTTAGTCTATTGCTCCTGTTGTCAATTATTGTGATCTCTGAGAATCCAATTCATGATCAATAGCCAATAGTGCCTTTAATATCATGTATTATTATGGAATGGTTCATTATTGGCTTTTTTACCAATAAATTGCATTGGGACTAAATCTTGCTTGTTATCTGCTTCTTTACATTCTCAATATTACTCTCATGTTTAATGGATCCTGATTTCAACTTTTGTGTAATGTAAAGAGTACAAATAACATGCGAACGTTAACAGTTTTTTGTAGGATGCACCTGTTACATAAATCTGACTCATCTATTCGGAAATACACAAAAATATCTAGCATAACAGCCTTATTGTTTCCATGTCACTCACCTAGGTTGTTGTATTACAGATGTCAAGACATGACTGTATGACTGAATAGGCACAAACATGGTGATGTTAATCAATTTTGTGATGTAGTTCTCAGTACACATATCTCCTGGTCCGTCTTATAAATAAAATTGGGTCAATGTCTTTACTGATAAATATCATCACAGGCCTGTTTAAGTACGTATTTGAAATGTATTCCGAGTTCATGTATATTGTGATTATACGATCTTTGCATGTTGACAGTTACGGTGCCGTCCGTATCTGTTGTCCTTGATGGAGGGGACCATATGTGGCGGAGATTAAATGCAGATTAAATCTCAGAGCGACCGCGTTTGTAATGAAGGACCGCCCTGAGCTTATCTTTTTAAACAGAAAAGTGATTCCCCTTTCTAGCTTTCCTAACCTCATTCACCACTGCGTATCGTCTCACTGTTTCAACGTTCACAATATCATATTCCATAATCCCTATATCCAGGAATTTTAAGGAATTCTCTGCGGGAAAATATACACCTGGCCGCGCGGCCAGCTCTGTAATAACGGATCACGCTCGCTCTGATCCATGAGATTGACCAGGTTGCCCTTAAGTGTATCTCAGTCGATGTTCGTTTATCACATCCGTTTGTGACGATTCCAGGGGATTATCTGTTTAATCCGTAGCACGATGTGAACTTTTTTGAGGCGGCTTTTACCTTCCGTCACCCTGCGAGATCCGGTGCCAAACCAGTCAACCTCCCTTCAGTCTCCTCCAGCTTTCAGAGAGAGGAATAAACTCAAACTGTCTAGAAAACAAAAAAATTATCCAAGCAAATAATAACTGTTTGCCAAGCAGGAGATTTTTCCCAGTGGTTAATGTGAGTAAGACTTTTCTGCAGTGGGTAGGAGCGGTCCTGCCAATTTTGCTAAGAATAAAAATTTCTGACGTGGTTGTGTGAGACGCTCTAATGGTCTTTGGTGGAAATATTCCTGACAATCTGCACATTTCTCATATTTAAGCACAAACAAAAAAACTGGAGATGCATACAAAACACGTAATCCAATTACAGTCGACAGGTAAAGAATGATCCCTGCCTTTCATGTTTTCATGTGTTTTCCTGGATCTGTTGAGCCATTGACAGTCTCCTAATCTAAATGCTTTATTTTGTGCCATTTTCAATTAGCAATTCATTGCAGTGCATTACAGTCATTTACAGGCGGCTAAATGTACACGATTGTGTTTACAAGGATGCAAAGAAAAACAGAGAAAGTGAAAACAGTGATTTTATTTAGGAATAGTTCACTTGAAGATCTCATAATTTACTCAATCTCAAGCAGTTCCAGATGTACCGTACAGTGTTTGTCTTTCTTTCTATGCTAATTAACATATCCGTGACATCGCATCGTTTTGGAGTTGCAAGTTCAGACGCGTTTTGCTTCGACTTTTTGAACATTCTGTATTTTAATACATCTTATTGCCCAATGAAGGTTAGCTCTACCATCTTCCTATTGGCTGTCGTTCCTGAAAGTCGCTCTTCATTTGCATGAAGTTGTAGATTTCTCAACTTTGTCACGTCAATGGACATGGCCCATCCGGTCGCCGACAGTTGCTACTGCTCGTGTCGCCGGAAGTCGCCAGCTCTCCATTGAAATTAATGGGATCATGTCGCTTTGTTGCTTGTAATGTGAACGAGGGGTTGGTCACTAAAGTGGTCGGAAAACTTGGCAACACTGGCAGGACAAACACGATGTTTGAATTCAGCACTCCTATGGCTTTCTAGCAAAATTTGCTTGAAAAAAGACGTTTTGTAACATACAAATATTTTTTTGCTTCATAAGGCATGTTTAGAGTAGTCTTTTTATATTTTAATAAAAAAAAACGTGTTCCGCTGAAGAAAGTCAGTCATAAACATGGAATATCATGAAGGTTAGTGTACTTGTACATTTGAAATTATATAAAAATGTCGTATACTGTATATAGAGCAAACATAATGTTTCAGTTTTTAACACTACACAAACATTGCACAAAATACCCCCAACAGAACATTTATAACTAAATCAAATGTTAAAACTATATATTTAAGATGCAATTATGTATGCAATATATAAAAAATCATAAATAAAAAAATAAATAAACTGTTTACATTACTGTAAGTAAAGTAATCCATAAAATATTACTGAGTGCATTCATTGCCTGGGATTCGAAGCCATTACTTTGGTTTAACTATCACATACAGATGACCTACAGAAACGCCGTTTGCGTCTGAAAAAATACCATTAAGGTGAAAGATCATCTTAATTCTAATCAGACAAACCAGTAGTGTTGTGTATCACACATTTTCAATGAGGTCTCTTCAAGCCTAGAAGCTTAGAAAGAGCCAGAACAGGGTGAACAACCAGCCCTGTTGTGTCAAACGACTTCTTTCTCACTTAAACACTTTTCCTTTTCTATTTTTAAACTGGAATCTTTACAGTCCATTGCTCGGAGTCAATTCTGCCACCGATAAACTCAAACAAGCGCTCGCTGGAAAAGAAAACCTTGATGAAACACTAGCTAGAAAGCACTCGTGTCTGACCTGCTCTTGTCGATCCCACAGAAACAGACTTCACCCCCTTGAGTGCACCGGTGTTATTATTCAGCACAAAACGGTTTGTTAAACCAAATCTGCATTACGTGATGCATTAAACGTTATCATCAATAACGCAAGAAATGCAAATGTGGCACGGCGGCACGATGTTAAATAGTTTTGTCAGCAAATTGGCACGTACTAGTTTTTGAAAAGCGTTGATGTTTTGAATCTTTTGATTAAGGTTTGAAAATGATCTACCCATAATTTAAGTGTCTCAATGTTTTTTTGAGATGAACCTTGGGAAGGCAAATATTTTGAAGAAAAAATGCCACACATGTCCTGAGTTTGTAGTCATTTATTTCCGTTTTGTGACTTAGTCCTTGTCTGGTGAAGTTGGGTATGTCATGGTCTTTTCGTCTGGTTGTGAGTAATTCATGTAGGTATGCCTCAGTGTTATGACGCAGCATTTGTGATGTGTGAATCTCTGTGGGGGAGATCTTGGTATAAACAGTTGTTCTTGTTCACATCCGTAATGGTCTTGCAGTCCTTGCAGAGGATTAGAAGGATACGTTGAGGGATTTAAGGTTTAGGGCGTCTTGGCAGGTTTTTTAGGCACTCGACGGAAAGTGTCACTATTGAAGACAAAATTGCTTGACAATTGTGGACGCAGTTTGCATGCAAATGAATGAGAAGTGCCAATTGGAGATGGATGGATGGATGGATGGATGGATGGATGGATGGATGGATGGATGGATGGATGGATGGATGGATGGATGGATGGATGGATGGATGGATGGATGGATGGATGGATGGATGGATGGATGGATGGATGGATGGATGGATGGATGGATGGATGGATGGATGGATGGATGGATGGATGGATGGATGGATGGATGGATGGATGGATGGATGGATGGATGGATGGATGGATGGATGGATGGATGGATGGATGGATGGATGGATGGATGGATGGATGGATGGATGGATGGATGGATGGATGGATGGATGGATGGATGGATGGATGGATGGATGGATGGATGGATGGATGGATGGATGGATGGATGGATGGATGGATGGATGGATGGATGGATGGATGGATGGATGATATGATTACAGCGTCTGTAGCATGATATCGATTATGATTATTTTTATTTTGTCTCCCAGTCAATACAAATTAACCATAAGGTTGAAAAATAAGAAAAGAAGTAAAACAATGGTAAAACAATACCATCTCAATCAAGAAAAATGTTATGACCATTTTTAAAAAACAAAGAAATACAATTAAACACTTGTCATTATTTACAAAAATTCATATAATGTTCATGTACTTTTCTTTTTTTTCAGCTTGACAACCCGTATGCTTTTAATATATAGTGAAGCGCAAAAAACTTAGTTTGTTTCCACAGATAAATTCAACGAATTGTTGGAACAACATCAAATCTATTTAAGAAACATAAATGTTTGTCTGAAATAACCATATACATTAAAAATACCCCACAATGTTTCTTTAAATCTGATAAAGTCATGAAATAACAGACATGGTGTGTGACATTTTGTGAACCGGTTTAACCCCAGCAGACAGAGCGCATCGTAAACCATGAAATATGGCCAACTAGATAAAAACGTGTCTATGTCACTGTTCTTGTAAATCTCCTATATAACAATGATCCCTGTTGAATGGCAAGGTGAGGGATTTGCCATAGACAACAAACAAGATCCCCGCACCCTGTTTTCTCACTTCTGTCACACTCATCCTAGAGCCTATTTGTTTAGTGGGATTACAGCTTGTCATCTCCTGGGACGATGGCAGTGGTGCGAAGCGTTGGTCTCTTAAAGGGCCGGCGCTTGCTGAGGGGATCGTTTGTGTAAGCAGCGTGTCTGAGAATGGACTCCCACTGCGTCTGGCTCCCCAGGACCCCAATTCTCTCCTAGCCAGAGTGTTTCTCAACAGGCCTGAATGGAAAACTTGTGTTGATTTGATCCAGCGTGTTTGACGAAACCTAGATAAATATTTAAAGAGCGAGAGAAAGAAATAGTTCAATCGGAAAAAGAAGGAATTATATGGAGAAGTCATGCGCCTGTGCTTCAGGATCAAAATGGCACCAGTTTTTGTGCAAATCAAGATCTCTTGTTAAAATGATAAAAGAAGCATGGACTTGAGTTGGTGTTCTTTACTGACTGTTTACCTAAATAATTTTCACTTTAAAGGGATAGTTTACGCAAAGATGAAAAAGTTTTCATCATTTCCTCACCTTCATGTTGTTCAAATGTGTATGACTTTCTTTCTTCTGCAAAACACAAAAGAAGAATGTTTGGACATTTCTCAAAATAAGTTTTCTGCAGAAAAAATAGTTGTGAGGTCTTAAACCACATGAGGATGAAAAAATGATGACAGAATCTTTTTGGCGAACTACTCTGAAGCGTAAAATTGGAAATTGAAGATATATTTTCTTCACTGTTTAACCAAAACAAGCTACAAGTTATGGATTGCGTTTTTAGTATTAACATTTATAAAAAAGGTACACTAATGGCATATTAGTTTTTTGTGATATATACATTTATACATTCGCCGGAAAGCTTCCATCCAAATGTGATGTACAATTCATTTAATACTGTTCCCTTTCGAGGGAACTCTACACTGCGTCAATGTTGACACTTTGGGGAACGCCAGCAGCGTGACGCATCTGAATACGTTGTGTGAAACTAATCTCGCGACTTATCGTCGAGCCGCGATTTATCGTTGCGCCGTGATGACGTCACGAGTGACGCGCGGCACCGGAAGGTATAAATAGAAAGCGGACGCAGTGTAAATCAGCTTCTGCCATTTCCGCAAAGCGCTCTGTGTGTGTGTGAAGTTTATGATGTTTTCTAGATTGTTTATTGTAAACTTTATTAGAAATGAGTAGACAAAAGACCTTTAAGCCATGCCTTGTCCTCGTTTTATTACGGGTGGGGATACACACAAACTCTGTGTTGAGTGTTTGGGATTTGAGCATGCCGTTTCCAGGAGACCACATCCACAAATTCAGCTCTTAATGGGGATCCCTGTTAACATTGTTTGTGGCTATCACTGAGAACACTCAACTCTCGTGCTGCTTTGTTTGATGAGTCAGGCAAAATTCGCCAGCCTCATGGATCGGGACCCACCACTGCCGAGGCAGCTTGGCGTCTCCGTTCGTGGGGCTCGCAGATGGATGTTAATGAGGGTGCTGAGACGGCTTCGGCCTTTTCTCAACCCCCCAGTTCCATTGCCTCTGGAAGTGATACGGGAGCCCCATGGCGTCCAGAAGCCCAATGCACTGCTCTAGCTCTGAGGAGTTAGAGAGTGTTGGTTTTCATACACTGGACATAGATGAGCCCAATGAAACTCCCCTTTCCCCTGGGTATGAGGAGCTGTTAGAGGATTGTTGACCGGGCGGTAGCCAGACTTGGCATTGACTGGCCCACAGAGCAACAATAAGTTTTGTCTGTCAGTAAATTGGATGAAAGATTCTTGAAAAAACGGGTACAACCTCAGCGTCGGGGGTTGCCATTTTTCCCCGATTTACATTCAGAGGTGTCCAAATCGTGGAAAAAACCATACTCATCTCGCATATCTTCCACATCCACAAATTCTTCGAATGTGTTAGGGGCTAGAGATAAGGGGTATGGCATGATGCCAAGGGTAGAAGATACGTTGGCCGTTTATCTTTCACCAGATTCGGCATCATCTTTGAAATCCCCGACATTGCCCTCCAAACCATGTAGAGTCACGTCTAATTTGGAAGGCAAGGCGTATATGGCTTCAGGTCAGGCTGGATCATGCCTACACACCATGGGTCTCTTGCAGGCATACCAGGCCGACTTGCTGGGGGATATTAAAGAGGGCGAGGTAATAGATTAAAGTCTGCTCAACGAGTTGAGAACAGCAGCAGATCTTACTCTTCAGGCCACAAAGGAGAAAGCCCAAGCTGTTGGGCGCTCCATGTCAGCACTGGTAGCCACAGTGAGACACCTGTGGGTAAATCCATCAGGCATTAAAGAGAAGGATAAAACCGTGCTGCTTGATGCACCTCTCTCCTTTGAAGGCCTCTTTGGTGGTGCGGTTGAGAGAGTAGTTGACTGTTTCCAGGAGACAAAACGGCAGGCAGCGGCTTTTGACAAAGTTTTACCTCGCCACTCTTACCCCCAAGGGGCTGCAGTCCAAGGACAGCCCCAGCCATCTACAAGCTCCTCATATAGGCAGCAGCAGAAACAGAGTGTAGCTACTTGAACCCCCCCTCAGAGAACTTGGGGGTCGAGGCAGCAACCTCCTAAACCTGCTGGGCAGGCGAAGCCGGATCTGAGGACAGTCATCGTCTCAAACTGAAAGACTGCTGCAAAGAGGTCCTGACGGTTTTTCAGCGCATCAGAGAGTGCCCCCTCTTGGAGGACTGAGAAGTTCGGTCCTGCCAAGAAGTCCTCAGGTAATCTGTACGTTAACCCCGCCGTCTATGACGCTTCGGGGCACGTTAGATTTTGTAGCACCGAATCAACAGAGTCTACCCGAAGACACTGTAGACCTAGTAAAAGTGCCAATAAAGTCAACAGTTCAACCATCCCCTGCCGGTCAGCTGCTTCATGGCATTGGGCTTCACACAACCGACATCAATGTCGAGAGGTTGACCCCCTTAGTACACTTTCTCCACAAGTGGAGAAAGCTTCCAAATCTCACTCCATGGCTCCTCTCGGTGATAGAAAAGGGTTACAGGATTCAGTTCGCTGCCCTCTAAAATTCAAGGGGGTGCTCTCCACCGAGGTAGACCCCGAAAAGGAGGGGGTGTTAGGAAAGGAAGTGTTGTCTCTCTTGGAGAAAGGGGCCATAGAGTATGTTCCCCCCACAAGAGCCAGTCAGGCTTTTACAGTCGGTACTTCATATTTCCGAAGAAGGATGGAGGGCTGAGGCCCATTTTAGATCTGAGACATCTCAACAAATCTCTTAGGAGATACAAGTTTAAGATGCTCACTCTCCCTATTATTGTGGCTGGAATCAGATCAGAAGACTGGTTCACCACAATAGATCTGAAAGATGCATACTTCCACATCTCTATCCTTCCTCAACATCGGAAGTTTCTCAGGTTCGCTTTCGGGGGCAAAGCTTACCAATATCGAGTTCTTCCATTCGGCCTTGCTCTTTCCCCACGTACCTTTCCCCACGTACGCCCTATTGATACTTCAAGGGATCCGCATACTAAATTACATAGACGACTGGTTAATATTAGCCCAGTCTCACGAGATGGCGATTCGACATCGAGATCTCGTTCTCGACCATATGAAGCGTCTGGGGTTATGGCTCAATGCCAAAAAGAGCAACTTAATTCCTCACCAGAGAATTACAATTCTTGGGGTAGTGTGGGATTCGGTCACGATGCAGGCGCGATTGTCCCCTGCACGTGTCGAATCGATCCTGACAGCGGTGTCCAGGATCAAGTTAGGTCATGCCTAAACTGTAAAACATTTTCAAAAGTATTGGGTCTAATGGCGGCAAAGTCCAACGTGATTCCTTTTGGCCTCCTGCATATGAGACCTTTACAGTGGTGGCTAAAAGGCAAAGGGTTTTCCCCGAGAGGCAACCCGTTCCGTCTGATCAGGGTTACGCGCAGATGCCTTCGTTCTCTGGTTATATGGAGGAAGCCTTGGTTTCTCAATCAAGGACTGAAATTGGGGGTACAATGTCACAGGAGGATAGTGACGACGGATGCGTCCCTCACAGGCTGGGGGGCAATAGTGGAAGGTCGCTAAGCCAGTGGAATTTGGAGAGAGCAGCATCACCAATTGCACATAAATTGCCTTGAGATGCTATCTGTACCAAAAGCACTGAGTTACTTTCTCCCAGTCCTCAGAGGTCATCATGTCCTGGTCAGAACAGACAATACGACAGTGGTCTCTTATTTAAATCATCAAGGGGGCCATGAGATCACGCCCTCTCTGGAGACTGGTTCTCCAGGTTCTCCAGGTTACAAAAACTCCAACTGGTCCAAAATGCGGCAGCTCGAGTTCTTACACGTACAAAAAAGTATGAGCATAGTAGCCCGGTTCTGTCAACCTTGCACTGGTTACCTATAAAGCATCGCATAAATTTTAAAATCTTGCTTATTACCTATAAAGCCTTGCATGGTTTAGCTCCTCACTACTTGAGAGAACTTCTAACGTATTATAGTCCATCACGTGCACTACGCTCTCAGGCGTCAGGTCAGTTGGTAATACCTAGAATTTCAAAATCAAGTGCAGGCGGCAGATCCTTTTCTTATCTAGCGCCTAAACTTTGGAACAGTCTTCCTAAGACTGGCAATGTCCGGGAGGCGGACACACTCTGTCAGTTTAAATCTAGACTAAAGACGCATCTTTTTAATCTTGCATACACTACATTATCATAATATATGTATTTCAAAGATCTAGGCTGCACTAGTTGGATCAACCGGAACCAGGGACACTTCCAATAACAACTGATGCATTTGTTGCATCAAAGAGTGCAGAACAGTACTCTACTCTCAGCCAGTCTTGTCTCATTGTTCCAAGGTTACAAGAGCGGAGCGGGCAGGGCGCAATCCATTCCTAGACCTGACAAATGCTGGACGAAGGAAGTGACGTCCCTACAAAACTTCAGCCACTATTAGATTATTAATGATAATTTTAAATCTAACTTTTTTATTTTGCCTTGTTGTGCAAGCACTGTTGAGCTTGTGCAGAGGCTGCAGTTTTTGCCAGAGGGGAACTGGAATCCCCTGGTTAGGCCTGGTTTCCCTCCGAGGTTTTTTTTCTCCTCCAATGGAGTTTTGGGTTCCTCGCCACCATTTGCATACTGTTTTGCCTAGCCGGGGGGGCTGCTAGAATTTGGTAGTCTTATTTAATTAACACTGCATATAGGAATTTATTGTGTGTCTGATATTTGACCTGTGTTTTTAATTCCATAACCTTTTATGTTTTACTTAGTCATTTTTTCTTGTACAGCTGCTTTGTAACAATGAAAATTGTAAAAAGCGCTATATAAATAAAGCTGACTTGACTTGACTTGACTTGACTCTCCTATGGGCCCAGGAGAAGTTTACATCGCTGAGGGCAATGTACATCCCTGGGATCCAGAATGTGGGAGCAGACTTGCTGTCAAGACAGGGGCTGAGGCCCGGGGAATGGAGACTCCACCCCGAAGTGGTGGAGCAGATCTGGGAAAGGTTTGGTCGAGCCGAAATCGATCTATTTGCGTCCCAAGAGACGTCTCATTGCCTTCTGTGGTTTTCCCTTACTCGTCCAGCTCCATTGGAACTGGACGCCATGGTACAGACATGGCCACGACGGCGTATGTATGCCTTTCCCCCGATCGCTCTGCTCCCAGGAGTTCTAGAGAGAGTTCGACAAGAAGAGATCAGTCTCTTACTAATAGCCCCTTTGTGGCCAGCTCGGGTATGGTTTTCAGACCTTCTAACTCTCCTGGCAGGCCAGCCATGGGACATTCTGACTCAAGCGGGGGGCACTATATATCATCCTCGCCCAGAACTTTGGAGACTGTGGGCTTGGCCACTGAGGGGGTGCGCTGTTAAATCAGTGTCTCTCAACTGAGGTTGTTGAGACGATCCTTAATTCTAGAGCTCCCTCTACAAGGAAACTTTATGCCCTTAAGTGGAGATTGTTCACCTTGTGGTGTAATGAAAGGCATCTAGATTCAGTTAACTGCCCGGTGGCTACAGTACTGGATTTTTTGCAGGACCGGTTTTCTGCAGGTCTTGCATCATCTACCATTAAAGTATGTGTGGCTGCTATCTCTGCCTTTCACTCCCCTCTGCCCGAGGGGTCTCTAGGGAGACATCCCTTAGTTGTTCGGATCCTGCATGGAACCTTGAGGATGAGGCCTCCATCTCAGGTGAGAGTTCCTGCTTGGGACCTGACTGTGGTTCTGGAAGGGCTTTCCCAGATGCCTTTTGAGCCCATTGAGTCTAGCTCGGACAAACTTTTATCCATCAAGCCAGCCTTCTTGGTAGCCATTACCTCTCTTAGAAGGGTAGGCGACCTTCAAGCTTTATCAGCTTCTCCATCTTGTCTGGAGTTCGCTCCAGGCAGAATTAAGGCTATCCTTCACCCTAGACCAGGATATCTCCCTAAGGTACCTACGAATGTGGCCAGGACCTTAGTTCTGCAGGCTTTTTATCATCCACCTCACGAGACAGCGGGTCACCGAAGGTTACATTTGTCATGCCCTTTTAGGGCGTTGGAAGAATATGTACATAGATCTTCTTTATGGCGAAAATCTGATCAACTGTTGGTCTGTTTTGGACCTCGTAACAGAGGTCAACTAGCCTCTAAGCAGACAATCAGTAAATGGATTGTAGAGGCAATTTATTTGGCTTACGAGGTGCGTGGAATACCTTCACCTCTAATGGTTAGGGCACATTCAACTCGGATTATGGCTTCCTTGGGGGCCCTTCTGTCGGGGGCGTCTCTGCAGGATGTTTGTGATGCTGCGGGATGGTCTTCCCCACATACATTTATACAGTACTACAAACTGGACCTCTCTTCTTTCCCTGGAACCCAGGCTCTTTTGTCCTGAGATGTGCGTGGACACCTTCACACTTGGACAGACACAATTCATTATGGCATAGTGGGCATTTGGTTCCCCAAAGTGTCAACATTGACGCAGTGTAGAGTTCCCTCGAAAGGGAACGTCTCAGGTTACGACTGTAACCGTAGTTCCCTGAGACAGGGAACGAGACACTGCATCGTTGTGCCATAACTCCCTGTGCCTGGAGCATTTGCTTCAATAATTTCTATTCCTATTTATACCTTCCGGTGTATAAATCGCGGCGCGACGATAAGTCGCGAGATTAGTTTCACACAACGTATTCAGATGCGTCACGCTGCTGGCATTCCCCAAAGTGTCAACATTGACGCAGTCTCTCGTTCCCTGTCTCAGGGAACTACGCTTGCAGTCGTAACCTGAGACGTTTTTCCACTATACCCTTATTTCAGACTAATACAGTTCCTGCATTATTGAGTGAATGGGAGTGATTAGGGAGGGTTGAAAGATTAGGGAAATTTGCAGAGGGAAGGAATTGTGGAAGGCAAATGGCAGGTCTGATTAAATATTCCTTTTGAAGGTATATGTGTGTTGTCAACGTTGCTTTCAGTGAGTTTTCTGCTATTGATGTTTCTTGGCTAACAAAGAAGTGTCCAAGCAATCACAGAGGTAAAGACTCAGTTATCTGCTTTGCTGTGGCAGTTAGCTGGCAGCTGGATGGTAATTTATTGAGCATTGATGTTTCCATATTGCGGGGCAGACGTGTTTGTCACATGTTTTCTGGTACAAAGGAGGAAGACGTCTTGATTTTCACACATGCACATACTCGATGTTTTATCGGGTGTGAATATGGTAAAATTATATTATGCATAATTAACTCATCGATATTATGATTGAGGTTTCAGAATTGATCTCTCCTAGACATCAATGATATTTAATGGAGAGCAAATGGAAACTTCTGCCTCTCGGATATTTCTACTGAGAAAAAGAGGAAGAAATCTCTCATATGTCTCTTTGAGTTTGAAGAGATATCCAATCCAGTCTCCATTCAAAAGTCTATATTATGGAAGATCTTAATATGTAAGTTTGGTTGCCGAGCTGTGCATGCAACCAGTTAACGTCATCGAAAAATAACATAGCAGCCTCGTTAGGTTAAAATGAGAATTATATTTAGGTTTTTTTTAAGAATTGAAAATATTTGATGTGTTTCTAACGACAAATGATAGTAGTGTAAGGCTATTACAACGCATTAAGGCATGCATCTCTCTATTCACCGGGTTCACTTTAAAATTGTCTCCTTTGTTTGTGTTTATTTCTCCTCAGCAATTTTAAGAGAAACATCTGAGACCAAGTAATACTTAAATGACACACAACTGAGAACATCTCCTGAGCTATGAAAGAGCAACGTCTGAGCAATAGCATTTTCCTTTGGGAGTAGTCTGAGGGTAAGTTTTCAGTTTTGTGTAAACTCTTTTTGCCATGTTATTCTGGTAGCGGCCAGCCAAAACTATTAATGTAGACCCGACAAAAATGTGATTAATTAAACATATATTTTATAACTAGGTACTGAACGCTTGCCATTTAATTACATTATGACAAAACTCTTCAAGAATTGTGTCACATTAGCTCATTTAATTAACTAAAATGACCAAGCAGCGAAAATCTATTTTCTGAGTCAGTGTTCAAAGTGTGTTGTCATCCTCGCGACGTGACCCGTTCAGAGACGTCTCAGTCCATGAATCCCACAGCTGTGTGCTGCATCTCTCTGAATGTTTGGAGACTACTGACCTCATAACCATCTGGTGTGGAGCATTCGTTGCTTGTTTTGGCCCATCTGCATGCATGATGCTTTTAGATCACATGAACTCTCACATACCAGACTGCTTCTTGATATCCCACAAGACCCATAATTTTCCATAATGTGCCAGCAGTTCGGCTACGCATTTGTGTCTGTGGTGACCTATTAGAGTGTGTATGTCTCTTTATGTCTCGAAGCGATTTGATCCGTTTGTGTGTCTGCGAGTTTGTATGCAGGACTGAATGAATAAATAATAATAATACGTAATCGTTACATTTGCATAATAATCATAATAAGTTAAGGAAGGACATATGTGCTGCAGCGAGTGTAATTTGGCTTGTATGGACATTATATTGGTGCTTTGGTACCAGTAATCTCTTCAGGTGAATGTCAATTTTTTATATTTATTTACAGACTTATGTCACCCAAGGGAGAAGAGAAGAAAGTAGTTGCATATTGACTCTCTCTCTCTCTCTCTCTCTCTCTCTCTCTCTCTCTCTCTCTCTCTCTCTCTCTCTCTCTCTCTCTCTCTCTCTTGCACGCTCACGCTCATGCACACTGTACATGTCAGTAAACTAAGATAGAACAGCCTTAAGCTTCACACAAAGGGAATTATGTTTTGGTATTCTAGGAGTAGCCTATTTGTGAAATGTATGCAGAATAAAAAGCTGGAAAGCCTAAACTTTCTTAGTACTGTGGTAGTATTAGACACATTTAAAAGTGGGAGGCATTTGAGGCGAGTGATGTTCTTGTAGGTGATACAGTACACGGCAGCCACCTCACTGCATATATACATTTATTTAAACAATGAAAAATCCCCATTTTAATCTGTAATATAGTACGTATTACGTGAAGTCGTGAACGCGCTTTGCAGAACAGAGCAAGTTTAGCATTTTCTGTTTATACATTTGTTTTGTAGAAAATGAGAGATCGTTTCGCTAGATAAGACTCTTTTTCATCGTCTAGTATCGTTTAAAGCCCTTTGAAGCTGCACAGAAACTTTAATTTTGACCTTAATCCTGGAATGTTAATCAAAAACCTTCATTTCTTTTCGACTATAGAAAAAATACATATACATATTGGATGACAACAGGGGTGAGTAAATTATCATGAAAATGTACATTGAAAGTGAACAATTCCTTTAATGCAGCTGATCGACAGAATGTATCGACACATTAATATGTTATGAAGTTTAGTTCATGTATACTGGACGTAATAAATTATAATAGTCACTAAATAAGCACATAGTTACATAAACAGACTGTTTTCTGCTAGAACAGATGTATGTTTGTTGTCCCCTGAAGACTACAGTTACAAACTATGGCCTGCATCTTTTAGCATCTTTCCCCTTTCAGTGATATATTTTTATAGTTTTCTCTACTTAAAAGAAAGTGAGAAGGTGAAATAATGAACACAAATGTTGCCTTTGTAATCCCGATAACGTTAACATTACATCTTGCTTAATAACTTTTCCTAAATAGGAAAAAGGTCACTCTGAAGTCGGTTAACTAACAGAGCTTCAGTCTGTATTTTAGTATGCAGTAACCACGTCTTAACCTCAATGTTACATTTAATATGTATTATTTTTTATGTTTTCATAAAGGTCATAGTAATTTTGTTAAGTCTTACCTCAAATATTCGAGCATTTCCTCTCGCGCGGAAATATGAACTCAGGACTTCGTTCAAGGAGAAGTCGAGTTGAAATATCCCCCTTCCGACCTCACAGTGTTCCAGTCGAATACTAAAGAGTTTTGCATAAGTTTGCTCCGCGCAAGTCTCACTGCATGACTGCAAGCATTTTGGATGTGACGTGTCTTCCTGCGCTCGGGCTGGTTGATCTGCCTTGAGTTCATGGTTCGTATGTCCGACTATGTGCGCAGTTTCCAATGTTATTTCCAAGTAGTATATGGGAAGAAGAATTCGCTTGAACGTGAAATCATAAGTCTATGTCCTTTTAGATGTTTTAGTTTATTTCTGTTTTAACTTTTTTCATGGGGAAATTACATGTTATTTGTTTGAGATGGTGGTGTCCTACTCTCAAAAGTATTTTTTTTATATTATTATTATATTTTTCGAAAACTTGCTTTATATGATGCTTTATAATGTAGCAAAAAGATGTAAAATTATTCCCAAAGTAAAAACAAATATATTTAAAATTGTAGTGTCAGTTTGGGTACATTTTGCCCTTTTTTGCTGACAGTGTACTGTACAATTGCCAAAGATGATTTTTTTTTCTCCTGCAATTGGCAATAGATGGCAACATATTCCTCTCAGCTGTTTCTTATCATATTTCCACATCAATTCATTGAAAAACATCCCTCATCTCTCCATCACCTTTCAATCCCATGATGCATTTGTTGGGTGAAAAGGTCTATAATCTACACATGTGAGGCCAGCACCTACAATCTCCAGGTCGCCGTTTCACACAGTCACCACTGAGCCCTTTCCTCATTGTTTATCCGTGTCCATCTCTGAAACCCCGCTCGTGCCCTGTGTGTGCACTGTTGTTGCCGCCAGCTGCTGTGATGGAAGATGGAGTTTCCAGGCTTTAATGAGCCTCTGAGGGTCAACACACCTTCAGGTGCTATAACACACACATGTGCAGTCTTTTTCTCTCGCTCCAATCAGGTGTAGTTCAGCTCTTTGTAGACTTCCCGCTGGCCCGCTATTTCCATACATTAATGAATTAAGGTCAAGGGAATTGTGAAAGGAAGTAATGATCAATTGCAGTTGCTCATTTTTCGTTCACGTCTTCGCCGTGTGTGCATGTGCACTTTGCTTTATTGAAAACATGACTGTGGCCAATGGCGAGATGATTTCTTTTTTAATTGTTAGCTTCTCAGCCACTCCCTTCCATACACAAATACACACGTCTCTAGATGTAAGACATCAGCAAAACACACGTCCGCACACATAGTATTCTAGTTATGGAACCTGCTAGTTGCAGTTTGGTGTGGCGGTGCATGTGCATGAATGATATAAAGGAATAATTTTTCCAGTATGTGGCTAGTTGACAAATAAACGCACATGTGCCCACATATGGTGCGACATAGATACAATTTTGACAATTTTTTTTTACATTTTTAAGATGTATCTTAAAAACTAAAATAAATCTCATATGCTAAATTATAAATATGAATTATATGAAATTAACTCTTTGTTTTCTAGCTTTTTGGCATCACACAATAGGTCATATGATACGCTTTATTTTTTCAACTACCTGTGTACACTATAAGTAAACATTGTTAGTTTGTATTATTACGTTGTTTAATGTTAATGTTTCACATTATTAAAATGATGCAAATACACAAGAATTTCACATAGCTTGAAAAACAATAGTAACAAGCATGCAAACTTTGGGAAAAAAAAGACAAAATAGCTTTTTCCCATTTTTGTATGGTCACTATTGGCATGTGATGCAACAAAGATTGCTCGTGTCAAAATATCTGACTAATAGACATTGTATCTCAACAATCTTGGTGTTAAAAAATAATGATGCTGCCATCTCTTTAAAGTCGTTCTTCCAATCCCTGGTGAAACTTATCATTTTGAACTTGGATCGAGTAAATATTGCTCCAACCTTGGTGTATTTTGGTTTTCATCACTTTGTTTGTTTTGTTTGGGAGAAAACATTACCTAAATGAAAAGGTGGTTTCCAAAGTGTGGTTTATTTGACCTGGAATGATAACAATATGGCAAGCTTTCTTGGTTGATGAAAATTAATAATGACTTAAATGTGTGGTCTCAGAAATAAAGTCGTATTGTCTACTTTTGTTTTCATGTTCTTTGTGTAGCTCAGTGCCCGATCGCCTGAGACAGAGAAAATAAAGTCATGCAAATTGTTAACAGCATGACAGTGAATAAATGATTTGTTTTGGGGTGGACTGTTTCTTTAACCAGTGATTAATTTTTCATCTAATGAAACTCTTTCTAAAATAAATGAACAGAATCAACCCATCGCCAAAGTATGATTTATGCTGTTCTCCCTCCCCGAACATCTTCCAAGCCATCCATCATATTCTCCAAAGTCACCGAGAACATGGGTTAAATCATCTGTACCTCATCTCTGCTTAGGCATCTGGAGTGTGTTGAGGGCGTGGGACATCTCTGCTGCTGAATAATCATCTCAATGGCATTAATCATTAGACCACACTCCGTCTGTTTTACCACGAGACACTGGGATGCCGCTGTCTCTCTCTCTCACACAACTATGGAAATGTGCCGCCGTTATCAGTGGCTTGTGAAGGACTTCGGACATGATGAGAGGGCTGCATTCTGGGTCAAATATCTCATCTCATATTGTAGATTGGGTGCTCGGGACTTCACACTATTTTCTGTTGTAGTGACTGTGTATTTTGGTTATTTTCAGAACTTAGATTTAGAGTTTAAAGGTGTTAAGTGTAGTACTTTTATACAGCCGGTAACAATTAACAAAGGATTACAAGCGGCCCCATTTTTAAGCATTATATTCATTGTAAAAACAGTTCAGAACATGAATGTTGAGTTTTCAGCTTTCGAATGGTGCATATTTTTAGATAGTTGATTTAATATGTATGTAAAATAAAAAAATGCAGACACTCTAGAAAACGTCTTCCAGCCAACCCATGGGCCCTGTTCATGTAAATTACAATAATTTGTGACACTTTTTAAAATAAAGGCACACAAAAATATTACCATTTATATAATGATCATACACTGTTGACGAAGTTTGTGTTCATGATATATGTCCGCTCACTGTACATTTTGTATTTACAAACACAAAACCTACACATACATGTATACTTATGAAATATGTAGAGATGTAGTTTTTTTTCCTTAAATATATGCAAGTGTATATGTGTTTATAAATTCCCTAAATATATGAACAGTACATAGACATTTATTGAGTGAACACAAACTTTATTCTGGATGCAATGAATTGCGATTAATCGTTCGACGGCCCTAATAATCCAAAATGTATTAAAGAATTAATCATTAGTCACATTTTATCATTATGACAGCTGTATTATTAATACCAATATTCATGTTTTAATTACTACTATATTAACTATTATTTTGTATAAATTATAATGCGGTTTATTAAAATGTCTTTTATCAAGTTTGTGCCTTTGTTACATTATATACATTGCAAAAGGTTTTAAAAAGTAGTAAATGGGTGACAGTCATGTTTGGTCACTTTTTAACACATTTCAGGTAAACAAACAGCTGTAATGATTGTGCCAGAAACAGAGGTGCAAATTGCTCGTTGTCAGACTGTCGTGTTAAGTTCATTTTGATGTGATGTTCATTAATTCATCTCTTTCCAGCAGGCCGGTTTTGCAGACTGGTTATTAATATGATACAGCTTTGAGACCGTACAGCATCATTCCACCACAGTGATCCAGGCATTTGAATCATACAGTACGCACTCTCATCCACACCATGTGTCGGGTTCAAATCTATCCTGTTTCAGTAAATACAATTGTTGCTGTGATCGATGACGATGTTAATCTTTATCACTAATTCACATTGAAAGGAGGTGTGTTGGTATTGCAAAGATTAAGATTGAGAGTGATGAAAATAGTCGCTGTGCAGCTGTGTTTCACTGCAGTTACTGTATAGCATCTGCTCGAAACGGATTTCAGGTGGCTGGTGAATGAAACCACTTCAATTCAGATTTACTTGTATACTTTGCATTTCATTATTTAGCAGACACTTTTATCCAAAGCGACAAATGAGGAGAAACCCGATTCCAAAAAAGTTTGGACACTGTGGAAATTGTGAATAAAAAAGGAATGGAATAATTTACAATTCTCATAAACTTATATTTTATTCACAATAGAATATAGATAACATATCAAATGTTGAAAGTGAGACATTTTGAAATGTCATGCCAAATATTGTTTCATTTTGGATTTCATGAGAGCTACACATTCCAAAAAAGTTGGGACAGGTAGCAATAAGAGGCCGGAAAAGTAAAATGTACAGAAAGTGTAAAAGTTAAGTGTCTCTCAGAAGTCAAGATAGGCAGAGGAACACCAATTCCCCCAATGCTGCGGAGAAAAAGAGTGGAGCAATATCAGAAAGGAGTTTCTCAGAGAAAAATTGCAAAGAGTTTAAAGTTATCATCATTTACAGTGCATAATATCATACAAAGATTCAGAGAATCTGGAACAATCTCTGTGCGTAAGGGTCAAAGCAGGAAACCATACTGGATGCCCGTGATCTTCGGGCCCTTAGACGGCACTGTATCACATACAGGAATGCTACTGTAATGGAAATCCCAACATGGGCTCAGGAATACTTCCAGAAAACATTGTTGGTGAACACAATCCACCGTGCCATTCGCAGTTGCCGGCTCAAACTCTACAGGTCAAAAAAGAAGCCGTATCTAAACATTTTCTCTGGACCATGGCTCATTTAAAATGGACTGTGGCAAAGTGGAATACTGTTCTGTGGTCAGACAAATCCAAATGTGAAGTTATTTTGCAGAAGCCTGCATCTCTGAGGGTATGGGGTTGCATGAGTGCGTGTGGCATGGGCAGCTTACACATCTGGAAAGGCACCATCAATGCTGAAAGGTATATCCAAGTTCTAGAACAACATATGCTCCTGTCAGATTGCATTTTCCAACATGACAATGCCAGACCACATACTGGATCAATTACAACATCATGGCTGGGTAGAAGAAGGATCCCGGTACTGAAATGGCCAGCCTGCAGTCCAGATCTTTCACGCATAGAAAACATTTGGCGCATCATAAGAGGAAGATGCGACAAAGAAGACCTAAGACTGTTGAGCAACTAGAAACCTGTATTAGACAAGAATGGGACAACATTTCTATTCCTAAACTTGAGCAACTTGTCTCCTCAGTCCCCAGACGTTTGCAGACTGTTATAAAAAGAAGAGGTGATGCCACACAGTGGCAAACATGGCCTTGTCCCAACTTTTTTGAGATGTGTGGATGCCATGAAATTTGAAATAAACGTATTTTTTCCTAAAAATTATACATTTTCTCAGTTTAAACATTTGATATCTCATCTATGTTGTATTCTAAATAAAATATGGAAATTTGAAACTTCCACATCATTGCATTCTGTTTTTATTCACAATTTTTACAGTGTCCCAACTTCTTTGGAATCGGCTTTGTAGTTGCAAAGCATTTACAGTATAGTGAAGCAGAGCTATAAGAAAAAACAGTGTAGAAATAAGGAAAATATTTTTTTTTCATAAGATTCTGTAAGAAATAATTGCCTATAGGATTGTTATATTAATGAAATGGTAAATTACCTTTACCATTATATTCATAACACTTATACAATTGTGTCTGAAATACTAAGAACTGTTTCGCTTTCAGTGCCTTAAACACTATTTCATATTTATTTCCTTTTAACAGTGTTATTTTCTCCTCCAGAATGTTTTGAGTAAGCACTGCTTTTTGTGAGAGGCGGCGAATCCACCCCTAACCCATCTAACTGGCAGGGAAGTCACTCCACCACATTTCCCAGTTCACCCACATGTTTACTGTTGACTTGGCTTGTCTCTCCATTCGTGGCAGAAGCCATGGTGACTGCGCACATGAGCGCTCTCCTGCTCGTCACATGGAAATATTCGCCCTCCCCACGGGCTTATGCAGCAGGGCATCGGAGGGTTTGACATGGAGATGTATGAGTTGTTCATGGTCCACTTAGCTCGCTGTTTCCAAACTCTGGTCGGCTTTTTGAACGGCCTGCATGGAGTCAATAGCTAAAGGTGTTTGTAGATGGAATGTAGCATCCTCTATTGCTTAGGTTATATGATGTAATGATATTAACCATTTTGAATCATTGTAAGGGTATATATAATTATACAATTTGATTCTGGCTATATATTATCTCTTACTTAAAGGTGCTCTGTGTCATTGTTTGGATCTTTTAGATATATGTTTAGCCATGTTGTTTCTACAGTAGCTCTAAACGGACAAACTGCTCTACAGAGCGCGTTTCTTAAACACGTTATCTCCTTCGGCAAAGAAGCAAAACGTGACAACATCTTTGTCCTGTGTCAGCCTCTTAAGTTCTTTGAAAGGGAGAGGTGGAGTGAGCCGTTAGTTGAAATTCCCAACCTCACAGCTATGATGCTAAATTTCATATATTGGACCTTTAAAATTGTTACCTCGTTTGAAATGTTAACTTTGTTTTTGGAACAAACTAAATATACTTTTATTATGTAAAGCAGGTCGGCGGGTAAGTTTGGTTTTGGTATGTCAGGAATCGGTACGGGAACCTGGACAGAGGACCCAAGTGCAGACAGCAGGTAAGGGGTTAACAAAAGATTTATTTAAATATACCAAAATACAAAACAAAAACCTGCGAGGGTCTCTGAGCCTACTTTATTTACTAAATATAGTTATTATATAAGTATATATAATTACATAATAGTTATATAATAAGAGGAATAGAAAGACAACTATGCATTCATCCTACCTAGTTTTTTTAATGCAAAGCCGAGTTGTCTCCAAGTTGTCGCTATTTGCAAAGAATATATGATTAGACAGCACCACGAGATGAAGCATGGCACCTTCAAAAAAGGCAGAATTTGCTTTGTTATTGTTAACGTGTTGTTGCTGAGGCCCCGTGTTACAAGCAAATGTTTCAATGCTTCACTATAAGTTTTTCATACCCCATATTTCATGACGGCTATTCTAGAAGTGCGTCTAGCGATCAACAGACTCCTTTGAATATCTTTCACATGTAAAATGATAATAAAGTTCATAACTATGTGACTCATTTTTAGTAAACCACAGGCCGCATGTATAAAATGTGTAAATATAGTTCAATTGTGAGAACATTTTGGTTGCAATGGAAAGGTCATGGATTGGAATACTGAGGGAAATTTTTTTAGAAAACATTTTTGCCTTTGGCAGATGCTTTTACCATATTCAGGGTATAATAATTTTATGAAGTGTTATGTACTGTAAAAACTGTCAACTGAAAATCATGCAAATCAACATTTGGTAACACTTCAGTATAGGGCGCAATTCTCACTGTTACCTAGTTGTTAGTAGCATTTCTATTATTGGCATATTGGCTGTTTATCAGTGCTTATAAAGCACATATTCTGCATGACAATATTCTACATCCCTAATCCTATCCAATAAAAAACAACCACTTTACTAACTATTAATAAGCAACAAATGAAGAGTTTATTGGGGAAAATGGTTTGTTAATAGCGAGAATTGCCCCCTATACTGAAGTGTGACCCAACCAATTTTATCACCTACCTAAACTAGGTTGGAACAGTAAATGGCTGTAATGACCAGCTAGAAAACATGTGAAGTCCTTACAAGCTGAGTTTCCAGCATGACTGTATAAAATGTCATAACTGACTCAGTAGTGCGATTGGTTATGACTAAATGGTGCTAAATAAATAACACCCACAGTCTGCCCACAGTCCATAAACTGGTACTCTGATGCATATTGCACACAAAAATGGCAAGAGTCTGTTGAAATGTCAGCTCTAATCTGATTGTCTGGCTGCTATGCATCTCGTAGTTTTGACTAATTTTGTAGTTTATTTCATTTAACTTGACAAACTACTTTCATAGCTTCATTTATTTCTTGATCGCCTGTGATACGTCCAAACCAACATAAAGTGATACAGTAAATCACATGTCTGTTGTCCTAAGCAAATGTGAACGCATACAGTGTTGGCATTTTAGCATCTGCTAAATGCAAAAATACATTAGGTCAGGACGAGGTGTTCATCTATTGTTTTCTACCGTTAGTGTAGTTAATGAATAGTTCACAAACTCATAAAAAGATCACCATTGACACACCCAAATGTCATAACCATGCCTGGGTGACTTTGACTTCCCCATTGACTTCCATTGAATGAACACAAAACCACAGAGTCATTTCTTAAAATATCTTCTTTTGTGTTCCACAGAAAAAGTCATACACATTTTGATCGACATGAGGCTAAATAAATGATCACATAAATTTCAGCGATCACAGATGTGTTCAATTTGCATTGAAGTGCATTAACAGTAAGTCACCAAAATTTCAACTACAGAAGTATCAGCATCTTTTCATAAAGCATTTTCTCACCGAGGACACTAGATATATTAAGTCATGTTTAAATCATGGATTCATTCTTAAACATGAAGTGCAACCAGTATACTTGCAGATATTATTATATTTCTGTGTGTGTGCTTTCGGGTTTCATTTCTCAGTGTGGTATTAGTGAAGGCCTGAGTATGTGACAGAAGATACAACAAAACATGATTAGAAATATCAGAGGATCTTGTTTTACTGCCTTCAAATGGGGAAACACTGCTAGATTTATTTGCGGCTGAAAGCATATCAGAACGCAATTTAAAACGGAGACTTCTAACACTATTTTCTCTTCCAGATAAATTGAACGGGGACTTCTTGCTATTATATTGGGCTCTCCCAGATATTCGCAGGGGGATTATTAATGGCATTTTCTAAGGAAAGCGTCACTATTACTATAGCTCAGACGCAGGCCTGGTGTTTTTTCTAAATCCCTAACCCTCATATTAAACCTTGTAACTCGCCCGCACTGTTTTTGCTGTGGACATGAATGAAAACCCAATTTGTGTGAGTTGTGGGAGGTCTGTTTTTACTATTCTTAACAATCAGATCTACGACATTTGCCCGGTGGTCGATAAAACGGAAAATCCTGTAGACTTGCATTGTTGGAAGGACATGGATCAAATATATGGAAAAGAATATCAGAGCGATTCAGGAGTCGCCTGTCAACCCTGCAACCATAGTAATGTGATTAACATCATTTAGAACCATATTGTGCTTGTGACAATGTAAAAATTGGTCGTATTTACATTAGGGGTGTCACAATATATCAGTATTGACAATAACCGTGATATTAATAACGTGAATATTGATTATTATTGAAATAGTTAATAATTCAGCACTAATATCTGGCCGACCATCTAACATGGTGGTGTTGCATCTGTTTAAAGTTTACCCCAAAAATTCTGTCATCATTTACTCAACATCAAGTTGTTCCAAATCTGTATACATTTCTTTGTTCGGACACAAAGAAAGATATATCGAAGAGTGTTAGCAACTGAGATTTCTGGGGCACCATTTACTAGCGTAGTAGAAAGTAGTTTTTGTTCTGTTGAACACAAAATAAGATATTTAGAAGAATTTAGAAAACAAACATTTCTGGGGCACCTTTAACAACCATTAAAATTTTTCTTACTATCATTGACGTCCCAGAAGTCTCAGCTGCTAACATTCACTTTCACTTCAAATCTGCCTTTCTACACACACAAAAAAACACAAATAAACAAAATTAAAGATTTTAGTAATTGTGTAATTTGAATTTGCATTATTTATTAATTGTTTTAATACCAATAATATTGTAGTTGTGGATTCGTTTGGCCCCATTTATAATGAAAATATGATATCGTGACAGCCCTAATTTATTACTGTTTATTATATTTAATATTACCTTCTTTATTTATTACAGTACAAATGACAGAATGATTACCATACCAACTTTTTTATTACCATAGTCTAACTACAGAAACCATATTCAATTTGTGGTTACTATGGTTTTCCTACAAATAAAACCGAAACACTGGTATCTAAAGTTAAACCATGGGTTGTTCATTTTTGTATGGGCTTTCCCTTTCTTTCTCCGTGAAAGATGGCTTCTTTCCATCTTTCCATCACGCATGTGCCGTGTGCTCTCGTGGACCCGCGTTGGAGACTGACACGGATGAGGGCTTAACAAAGTGGTTGTATTGCTCACAAAAAAGCATTCTCCTTACTTTATAACATGAATTTGAACCACTGTATATATATTAATGTCTTTACAGATTTTCTGTTGTCTTGCGAGCAAGCTACGCATCAAAACTATCTTATTATGTGAGATGATGATCTTGAGATATCAACTTGACAAGCATCGGTCAGATTCCAAACCTGCCCTAGACTGTTGCCGTACAGAAATCTGGATAATCCACAGCCGGATAACAGGATCTGCTGTTGTCATGGACTATAACAGCATGAAGACACATGAAGGACTCTGTCATAACAGACCCCTCATAAATTCTTCATAGGTCCCCTCATAAGATTATTATTGATCGACAGGACTGTTGCTTTCTAAACATATTTCTGAATGTGTTGCACTGTTGAACTTCACTTTAAAAGATAATATGCAGATTTGCATTCATACAGTGTATTACAACATTTGTCAGATTTTCCGCAGCTATGACGAGAAGAATGAAAGAGAATTTGTCCAGCATCCGTGATGACGGATCGATGCGATGAAGCCTCTGGATGAGGCGGTTTTCTGGATTGAGTTTGTCATGCGCACTAAAGGTACTTTGTTGTCATGGATCTCGAGTGGTGAGAAACGGAGAGAGGACCCAGGTGCAGACAGCGGGTAAGGGGTTAACAAATAATTTAATAAATAATAAAACAAAGGCCCACGAGGGGGTAACAGAACAAAACATGGATACATGACAGGACTAAGACTAACTACACTGAAACAAAACTTAAATTAACTCTTTGACATAAACTACACATGACTAAACTAACATAACACAGGAACTCACCACACAAACCACAATGAACCAGCACAAGACAGAAGACACAAGGGCATTAAATAAGGGACCAAATCAAGAGGGAAACAGGTGTAGGCATTAATCAATAACGAGGTAACAAGAGGATGGGAACAATGACGAGACCGGAGAGAGTATGGAAGGCCATAAGAACAATAATGTCTCTCTCCACATTTAACATGAGGTTCTGTCATGATCCTGCCACTAAATCAAGAGAAACATGACATGATGCAGCAGAATCATGACATAAGCCTCTCCTAAAGGAGCAGCAACCTGATGCTCCTCAAGGCACAAACAAGACAAGACAGACTGTGACAATGGCAACAATACAACATGACAATACAATAAATCAAAACGGGCAAGCACAAGAGTCCAAGGGAAGGGGCACACAAGAGTCCAAAGGGAAGTCCAAACATGGGCAGACACGGACTGGGTAGCTCCGGCAGACATGAAAACACTAGCCGGCAGACATGAACAGGATGGCCGGCAGACACGAACAGGATGGCCGGCAGACACGAACACGATAGCCGGCAGACACGAACAGGAGAGCCGGCAGACACGAACAGGAGAGCCGGCAGACACGAACAGGAGAGCCGGCAGACACGAACAGGATGCACTGGGCTGGAATGGCCGCATACACCGGGCTGGAATAGCCGCATGCACCGGGCTGGAATGCCCGGCTCCGCCAAGCAGGAAAGCCCGGCTCAACCAGGCGGGAATGCCTGGTTCCGCCGGGCGGGAGTGCCCAGCTCCACCGGGCGGAAATGCCCGGCTGCACCGACCTGGATACCCGGCTGCACCGACCTGGAATGCCCAGCTGCACCGACCTGGAATGCCCGGCTGGGGATCTTTGGTGGCCACAGGATTCCGGCGGCTTCGACCCTGGAGGGAAGACCGGCGGTCTCAACCCTGTAAGGCAGTCCGGCGGTCTCGGCCCTGAGCAGGAATCCGGCAGTCTCAACCCTGGTAGGGAGTCCGGCGGCCCCGACTCAGGAGGGAGTCCGGCGTTCTCGACCCAGGAAGGGAGTCCGGCAACCTCTAACCCTGGAGGGGAATCCGGCAGCCTCAACTGCTGCCACAACGATCCCTCTGTCTGCTGGGTCCGATTATGGCTGGTTCATTCTGTCATGGATCTCGAGTGGTGAGAAACGGAGAGAGGACCCAGGTGCAGACAGCGGGTAAGGGGTTAACAAATAATTTAATAAATAATAAAACAAAGGCCCACGAGGGGGTAACAGAACAAAACATGGATACATGACAGGACTAAGACTAACTACACTGAAACAAAACTTTAATTAACTCTTTGACATAAACTACACATGACTAAACTAACATAACACAGGAACTCACCACACAAACCACAATGAACCAGCACAAGACAGAAGACACAAGGGCATTAAATAAGGGACCAAATCAAGAGGGAAACAGGTGTAGGCATTAATCAATAACGAGGTAACAAGAGGATGGGAACAATGACGAGACCGGAGAGAGTATGGAAGGCCATAAGAACAATAATGTCTCTCTCCACATTTAACATGAGGTTCTGTCATGATCCTGCCACTAAATCAAGAGAAACATGACATGATGCAGCAGAATCATGACACTTTGTACCTATTCCACTGCGTAGAGGTTTGCTTTTTTTAATCCTTTAAAATGTAAATGCTTCACAGATCAACACCTAACTGTAGTTCATCTGCTCACCATTCACATCACTTCTGCGCCTCAAACTGTTGATGTGTCCTAACAGAGAACATTTTAGAAATATAACCACAAAATAAAGAAAAGCAAAACCCTGGCAAGCTATGGTTCTGTGTCTTTGTCAAGAACATTTCCTATTGCCAAAACGACTCCTATCTTCACTGCTGTGCATGCTAACAGATGGAATAATGTGCTGTATTTAGCCAGGTCTCTTTTGTGTAAGTAAAATAACTTCTTTCTCGATTATCGTTGAAAAATGAAGCCCACACACAGATCGCATGCTTAAATTCTTTCAAAGTTTCGTTGCCAGAGATCTCCTCGCTCGGTAAACAGTACGTGTGTGTTCTTACCCCATCAACAACTTTGCCAATACTGTGTAATAGGATTACGAACACAGAGACTTTGTTGACACTCTCAGCACTTCCTGTAGATTTTCTCTCATTTTGTCTGTTCTCTCGTCACTCCTTCTGTCCACAGAGGAAGGATATAGAAATCCCAGAAAAGATAAAGTCGTTCAGCCCACCCGCAAGCTTCAGGGCCTGTAGTTGGACTTCACAAAATGCCAGTTTTTAAAAAGGAAAAATGAAAGAGCGTGGGTTTGGTTTGAACCCAGTGGGTCACCCGACCACACGGAAGGACCCGCTTATGAAAGCGACGCCTTCCGAAGCCTCCCGTCTATAAATTGTGCATGTGTGACTGTGTGCAATGTGCATGTGAGAAAGTGATGGAATGAGATTGTGAGAGGAATAAATATAAGCCTGACGGCAAAGATGTGGGCCAGATTTAAATGAATCCCATTAGTTAGCGTAATCGACAATAAACAGATTCCTTTAGAAGAAGAGTTACTCTTGAATTCAAACCAATTTAGGTTTATTTGCCACAATGGACCTTAACGTGCCAAATATAAATATATACAAGGACAGATGACAAGTTGATTTGATAATGGCAAGTCAATACAATTTTCTATAAAGCTATAATTTAAACTTTTTGCTGTAACTTTGAAAACCTTAGCTTGTTCCTCCATACACTTATCTTTGTTTCCTCAGAGTCCGATAAATATGGAAGACAAACGAAATCCTGCTGGTTCTGTGAGTTAAGCAGATTTCCCGTGAAATAAACACGACAGCTCTCCTTATAAATCATTATTATAAGCTTGCGGTTGTGAATCGGGGAAGGTAAGAAAACAGTGTTATACTTGCTCGATAACTGGTTTTTGTTTATTTTTAACCAGGAAAGTTAAGAATTGCTGCCTAGAGATACTGTTTTGCATGAAACATTTCTTATGTGGGCTACACATCCAAAGCAAAATGATCGCTGTGATGCTTATTTGATTTATGGGTGTTATGTGTGTATAAATCAGTAACTCAAAGTGTTGCTTCAACAGTGAGCTGTGCATTAGCCCTTTGAGCAGCATGACAAACAAAACTGATATTTACGTTTAACAATTTCAAAAAAGTGATTACAATTAAGAAATAAGTAGAAAAAAAATAGAAATGTATTCTATTTAGCGTCATCTAGCGGTGAGGTTGCAAATTGCAACCAACGGCTCACTCCACCGCTCTCCCTTTCAAAGCACTATGGTGTCTGCACAGAACTAAGATGTCATCACGTTTTCCCTGCTTTGCCAAGGGATATAACGTCTTCACAAAATGCGCTCAGTTTAGGGAAACTGTAGAAACATGGTGAATTCTATGCAAGGAGACCCGCGCTGTGTAGAAATAGCTCATTCAAAGGTAATAAAAACACAATACTTCATTATATAACATAGTTACAGTATGTGTACTATATTGCATTTCTGTCAATAGATCATCCTTATTTCGATAATTCACAATAATTTTCACATTGTAACTTTAATTGACACTTTTCAATATTAGTTCATTGAGGCACCCATTATAATCGTAAGTATTTATTCATTTATTATATTATATTATTATTATTTAGAGATCCGTAGCTCTACCCTGTTTGCTGCTAGTTACATAAACAAGGGTGGCATGCACTTTCTGAGCACTGTTATGTATGCATCTCACATAGGAGCGACAACATTGGAGACAGACTGATATGAATGTGTTAATAGACGTACTGTTGCTTCATCTCTGCATTAACTAGTTGTTCAGTTCGGTTCTGTACACACTGAATTCATGAAAATTTGGATGTCACTTGCTGAAGTTTTCAGTTTCCGCGTGGTCGTCACTTAATATATAAATAATAACCAAATTCTGTGTACTCAAGTTCTTGTTTTTCGTGAGATGAGAGTTATGTCATTTATAATTGAAAAACATTTTCGTGAATCAGATATTTATTTCCTTTATCGAGACACAGGAAAAGTGACTGCAGTTTATTCTGCAACAATAAGCCCGAGCTAAAAATAAAGCATGCAATCTAACATAGATCACATATTATTGACGTGTATCTACATGCTCACGGATTTGAATGTCAGACAACTAAATGGCAACAGCGAGATCTCCCGTATGACAGTTATTAGCTTCTCCTGTACTTTTCCATTCGTCCATCACATATTCTCAGTATCGATCAGCTGTCAGATGCCGGAGGCGTTTTTGTCAATTCATCAATGGTATGTACCGATCGAGATCAAGAGAGTTCGTAGCTGTTATGCTGTCCCCACGCAGCGGTCCTACGGCCCTTTTTCTAGTGCTTGCGTTCTGCATGAGAGGTTACATGGAGCGCTTGGGATATGCTAAAGAGAGCTTCAAGAGGCACAGACTGGATTCAATAATTATTCACTTCAGTAACTCCAGGAGTTTCTGCCGGGCTGCAAAGACTAGCATGAATTTACATTCATTACTGCTGGTTTGGTGCAAGTCTAGATGGTGGAGGGGTTTAGCCATCACCAATCAAATTTAGTGGGTTAAAGTTGTAGTTGTATTAAAACACAGCACAGAAGGGGTTTGGAGATTTCTGTAAAGTTCTGGAAGGTGTGTGAGAAAAAAATGGTTTCGTGTCCATGCAAGAAAAGTCAATGGGGTCCAATGTTATTTGGTTACAAACGTTCCTCAAACTATCTTCTTTTGTGTTCTGCAGAATGAAAAAGATCGTACAGATTTTAAATATAATAAGAGTGGGTAAATTATGAAAAAAAAAAATTTGAGTGTACTGTCCCTTTAAGAAAACATTCGCTCTAAAAATTGCTGGGTTATTTCTGTAAACACATTTTTGGGTTAATTGAGCTGGGTCAAAATGTTGGGTTGTTTGAGGCACTGTCAACACACAGTTGGTTTGCACACGCTGGGTCAAATGGACTGTAGGGGTTATTTCACCACTTAACCGCATGGGTTGGGTTATTTTGACCCAAACGGTTTATTCATTTTTCCTCATCATCGAACTTTCTGGATTCTTCACTCGTCTCGTAGCTAGACGGCCACACACGTCGCAGCAAGCAGCTAGATTATGAGGTAAATTAATAAATTTTACGATTATTTTCCTCTCAATTGTGGTAAATCAATTGTGGTGAAAGCACACGGATTTACCAGTTGAATGCAATAATTGCAAGACTTTCATGTTGTATTTAAGAAGTTAACATAGGCCAGCGGTTGTAACTCAAAGTCCTCGCGATTTGTTCAATACGATCTTAATTACTCTGCAAAGTGAAAATCACTGAATATTCTGCCATGCTGTAAGAGCTTATGTAAGATTCAAAGGGCATTAAAAGACGTAAGAAAATCTTATGATTACGGTTAAATAACCACTTGCATCTATGTATTTTTCTCATGGTTTAGATGCTAAAGGGGAGAGTGCTTTCAAAGTCCTGCCCATTTTGCTTCCCCCTTCAATATACAAGAAAAAGGAAAGATATTCAGACCCACAACCATGGAATCCCGGAAGTCATTAATTGACGACGTACAACCTGTAAGTTTTGGTTTAATTTTTTGTACTCTAATAATCACTATGCGTGAGATATAAATATTCTCAAAACTAAATCATATATGTATATAATATCATTGTAATTTTGATTTGTGCAGATGTAAAAGACTAAAAAGTGGAGTTTGACATTTTCTAACTAAATTAGCATTTTTATTAGGCCTTAGTGTTTGTTCATTAAATGCACATAACTTAAATGTTAGTTATGTTTCACTACCAAGCGTCATATATTTAACAGGTGGGGACCAACATGGTGGAGTATTTACAAAATGCAGAGACCAGTGAGGTATTCCTGCACATTTTGTGTCTTGGGGACGAGGCAACGACATCTCAGACCTTCCTCATTGTTTCGGGCCATGCCATCGAAACTGACTCCTTGCTTGAGGCAGTTGATCTGTGTTTCAAGTCCTTTTTTGTGCTTGATGTCAACTACAGTAAGCAGTGTCTTCCTACCTGGGAATTTCTACAGCATGCAGTGTATCGTTTGGATGGTCATGAGTCTTCATGTGTTACATTTTTGAGAGCAAACGTTTTTCTTGGCACTTGTTTTAAGTTGTCACATGTATTGTCTTTGTTCGGCCTAGTTTTATTGGCACAATGTTTTGAATGATTCTCACTAATTCTACGATTCTATGTGCAATGTTGACATATTGAACTGAAATCTACAGTGTCTAGTTCACACAATTTGTGTTTTTAAAGAATCTGCAAAACTTGTTTTATCTGTGTCTGTGTTGGTTGAAATGCATGGTAATTGCACCCATTCAATGGTTATAAAAAGAATTGTAAAAACTCATTAAACTGATATTTAAAATTGTTTTTGTGTTGTGTAATTTGAATTACGGAAAAATAATAATAATCTTTTTAATAATAAAATGTGTGATTATTTTTAATTATTGGTAAATATAAAAGTAGCAATGCAATGAGACAACGTATAACCCAATGTTTAGGTTATGTTTAACCCAGGAACACAGTTAACCTGACCCACTGGTCGGGTCAAATAAACAACCCAGCATTCTGGGTAAAATGGTTAAACCCAGCACCTGGGTCAAAATAACCCAGCGCGTGTTCTGTCCCATAGTTACCCAGCAGCTGGGTTAAGTTTGGAGTTTTTTTTAACCCAGCTATTTTTAGTGTGTAATGATATACCTTCATGATGCTTATTTTGACATCCCCGGTGCTTCATTCGCATTTATTGCATGAAATCGAGCTCGATGGACATTCAACTTAAGATCTTTGTCTTCATAGCAGAACATTTAGCTGAGACGGGGCGTCGTACGTGGGGGGAAAGGCTTACTAAGGGGCTTGGCATGTGAGGGGCCTTGAAGTTCCTAAAATTATGATTATTATTTTACAATTGCGCGCGTATACTGCGCGTCGACAAACTTCAAGATAGGCTGTATGATTGAAGTGGAATTAACTCACATCCCGCCGAAAGCATTCTGTTATCACTCCACTAGAGATCCGTGTACTCTACTCATGGGGTTTCCATTTCTTACTGTCCGTTTCTAATTTGTGTCAGAAATATATACTGGTTTATCCTTGTGCAGCGGCAGTATTTATGGAAGGCCCCTTAACTAATTTATTAAAATCGATCTCTGTCGAAATAACACCAAAATCGCTGTTCTTGGCCTTTTCAAAAATGATGCATTGAGAGGTATATTCATAAAACAACCCCAAAAAATAAGAATTGAATATACAGGCTGTTAACTTAAAAAGAAAGTTAAAACAACCACTTGAAAAGAACGTAAAAAATGTTATTGCTGTCACGAATATGAAATTTGGCTGACGATTAATTGTCTAATAAATCTTTGTGATTATGACGGAGATTTGAGAGTTTTAGAGATTTGACATTTAAGTCTCATATATTTTTGATTCAGCCTTGAAACTACCATATTGTTCTGAATATTTGTTTTCTTGTAAATTCATCTGAAAAAATTGGGTCATCATATATTTACGGTTTAGGCTTTTACCTGTGAATAATACAGGCGCCAAATACTTGTAAATGAGGGTAAATTGATTGAATTGTCATAGAAATGCTTCTAGTCAGTTTTTCTCACTTGCAAGACTACAATAAAATTGTACTTCCATGTAAATTAAATTTTGGTAGACTGGATTTCAAAATAATAAATAATATTAAATTGATCTGCAGGTTATTTTTATGGTTTATTCTTTATTTAAGTGATGTGTTGTGGTGGTACATTTTATAAGTATAACTATGCTTTATTTACAATATATAAGCCACAATATGCTAAATGCAGGCACTACAGCTCCCCCTAGTGTTTTCTAAAGATGTGCAATAATTGCGATGATCTGAAACCAAGACAATTATTTAATAATCGTGACAGCCCTACACCGGACTACAGAGCGCATGAAAGGACAACCATCTAGCGCTTTTCGTTTTTATCTGCATATTGAGGTTAACTTTGGATATGTTGATGGCGAGACAGTATTCTGACATATTATTTCCCCCCCCCCAATAATACATAAATATTACATCAAAATAATAACATGCTAAAGTAAGTAGTGTAATGAAAAAGATGAAAAAGATGTATTAAGTCCTTTTATTTAAAAAAATCTAAATAGCAATTTACCTGATATGGTTTGAAGGGGCCCCACACATTGATTTTGCACCGGGCCCGAGATTCTGTGCTACTCCCCTGAGTTGAGATATTAAAACAAAACAGACCCTAGCAGCTGCTGCGGTCTGAATGTGCATCACAAAGAGTTTCCTCTCTTTTGGCGAACGGCCGAAATGTATCAATCCCTCAACAGAGAGAAGTGACTGCCAGTAAAGGGATGCAGCGTAGGCATTCGGTTCATAAGAGAAAAGATGAATGGTGAGGTTCTCTGATGAATGGTCAGTCTGGAGGTTTTGCAGGGCATTGATTAAAGTTGTTTTGGTGTTTTACCATCTGGGCTGTTACTGATATTCGCCTCGGAGGTTATTCATTCACTCAAACGACACATAGACTGAAATGCTGGAATGATTGTGTTTATGGGATGGCCGCACATGAATGGTAAAGTTAGGGCCGTGTCAAGTAAAGTAATGAATCTAATGAGAGGGGAACACACACCCCGGGCATTTCTTCATCGTGTTTGCAGGGTACGTGGAAAATTTTTGGTTTTGTTGTGTTTAACATACGACAGAAACTTAAAAAGAATAGTATAAATATTATGATAAAATAACACACAAAAATATTAATATCATCTGACAACGAGTGAAGGGACATGGGAGGACCAATACGATTTCAGGATATCGGCATGTTGCAATAATTGAATTTAGCGTTTATGGGTTTGTTCTGGTTTCAGTTTTGATAAGCACAAAATATTAAGACTTTTCTCTCTCTTTAGAAAACGTTACTTAACTGCAGTTTCAATAATCTTTTTCTAGCTGGGATCTACTGTCAACTTTACTTGGATATATATATATATATATATATATATATATATATATATATATATAAACAGATTTTTTTAACTTTGTGTTTAGCTAAAGAATGAGAGTCATATACATCTGGTATGGCATGAAACTAAGAAGACGTTATTCAGTTTTTAAGGTGACATTACACAGCATTCTAACAGTAGCGATTTCGTTTCACAAAGCTACCTGGTGATTCTAAAGCAAGAAATAAACATTACATCGCCCAAAACATCCATTTTAATCCAAGCAACATCGCTTATACTCACATGATGTCGTAATTAAGACTTCCAAACTCAACTTCCCCATGAGACGGAAAGACAGCTGTGCTCATTTCTGTCACGCATACCATTGAAACAAAACTCGTCCAAAATTTACCACAATATCACACAACTCTGCGAACATTATGAGAGAGCAAGTTATTAATGTTTCATCGCTACCTTTCAGTGAACTGAAAACAGACATATCTGTATATTTTATTGAGCAGTGAGATCAGTCAAATACATCCTAAGACTCCCAGCAGAAAACGACTCAGTAACTGAACATGTCAAAGTTCAGTGGTGCTCTGATGAACAGGGACGGAGATCTTGGACCCAGGAACTGTGTTCAGGATAACATTTAGAAATTCAACGCGAGGAAAAAAGATCTCTCGTCTGCAAGCCGGTCAAACAGAAGTTCTCCAGGTCTGCACGGAGTGGGTTTGACAAAGAGAGATGTAGACAGAAAGTCAAAATCAATGAAAAACTAAAAGTACATTAAGTGTAGTGACACATTATGCTATCAAATCATTAAAAAATGACGTCATTGAGGTGTATATATCATTTGTACAGCCTCATTTTTTATTTTGTCTTTAGTGGCATCGTGGGGTAATAATATTGATGTAACAATCTCTCTCTTTCTCTGTTCAAGGTCAGATCATATGGCTGGTTTGTGTAATGTCATTCCTCTTAACATTGGACTACATTGGCTTTTGTTTTTGTGCCCTATTTGAAATGTCAACTGCAGAGGTGACATTACAACCACAGCATTTTTATTTTATAGCCTGGTTTTTCTTTACAAGGCTGTCTACAGGAAATTATAATATATTATAAAGTTACAGTTTCAGCCGTGCGAGAAGTTCCCTTGAATTTCATTAATGTGCATTGCTACTTTTCACATAGCTACATAAATTAAATGGACTTGATTAAATAGACCTGCTTTGCACTTACAAAGGACTAACATCTTGTTAAAATACACGTTTTTTAATTTATTTCGTATTATTAGATGGACTGACTCTTCTAGATGGAAGAACCTTCGGCTGTGTGTTACAGACCTGTGGATGAGTTTAACATGCGTAAAACCATAACGTTATAATACTTCCTGGTGTTCTTTGGAGTTCACCCGAAAAATGAAAATTCACCCACTTGTCACTTCAAACCTCTATGCATGTATTCTAACATCACAGCACGCAAAAGATATCTTAAAGAACGTTGGTAACCGAACAATGGCTATACCCATTCTCTTGTATTGTATAGACACAAAACCAATTCAAGTCGATGGGTATAACCGTTGTTCAGATACCATCGTTCTTTAAAATATCTTCTTTATTTGTTTTTGCGTGAACTGTGCCTTTAAGCAAAAGCTTCCATTTGCTTTTCATTTAGTCTCATTAATGTTTAGCAGAAATATCTGCTATTTAAAGGGATGTGTTATTTCTTTTTTATGTGCTCTCCCCTCTAGATGTTAAATGATTTGTTGTCATTGATGTTCAATTACATTTCACTTTCTTTACCAGCTATACATCCCTTTTGTGATCTGATTTGGAAAAGCTCTGTTCAGATGTGAAGGAAAGCAGTGGTAGAAATGTCTAGTCGGCGAACTGCAGCGAAACTTTTGCTGTTAGTATGAATAGCTTTTACCTGAAGCGTTCTGGCTCTGATTTGCTCTCAGTATTAATGGGGTGTTATCTTTCCTTGTTGTTTAATAAAGACCCAATGTATTCTGTTTATCTCCAGTGTTTATATTCAAACAGAGCGTTTATTTACCAATAAAAGAAAATGTGTAGCTTGGCAAGAGCCAAGGATTTAGCATGGCATCTGTCCCATTAAACACAATCTTCATTATATTATCCTTCTCAAAAAGCTATGACGGATAGGCCGGAAAACTCTCAATACATGCACAAAGAAGTGTGGGTAATGTTCAGAAAGAGAACACTCCATATGTTCTGATAAATAGAAGCATGGAAAACCTGGAGTTTTGAGGCTTGGAAATTTCTATAATTAAAATACAGCTTTTTTATGCGCTGCTCTAAAATATTAAATTGGCTCGATGTTGCTCTTGCTCACAAGAGACAGTATTTCCATTTTGTCAAGTCATGTTTACTTAGTGCTTTATATAGACAGGTTCAAAGCCGTCAGAAGAGACAAATGCAAATTATTAAAACATTATAAATACATTCGCTCTGAAATAAAAAGTATGTCTAGCCTGAATTATTTTGGGTTGCCAAGTAGAACAACCGTTACTCGGCTACACTTAAATGCGACAAAGTTACACGAGCCATTGGTTCATTTAATAAATTATCATATAATGAAATTCAACAAATTGTCTCTTAAATACAATTATTATATAATAAAATATCAATATAAAAATAAAAATGTATATATATTATTAACCACTAGCCAGACCGATCAACAAACACAGATTGGAAGTTAACTTCGGACCAGGCGCGTCCGTCTATAATATAGATTGTTTAAAACTTTACAGTAGTAAATGGGACATTTTCATATGATACTGGTTCAGGTTGATCAGTTTATGTTGGTGAATATTTCAAACAATTTGAATAATTTAAGTGAATCCAGTTAAACTGATTTATTAATAATTCAGAATGATTCATCACCAAATTGATCTTATTTGTAATGATTATCAAGAAAAACTCTTAATCCAGTAACCGTGTTGTGTTGTTGTTTTAAAAGGATAGTTCACCCAAAAATGAAAATTCTGTCATCATTTACTCACCCTTGGGTTGTTCCAAACCTGTATAAAAGACTTTGTTCTTCTGAACACAAAGGAAGATATTTGTAAGAATGTCAATAAACAAATAGATCTCATCCCGCATTAACTGCCGTATAGGGAAAATAAATATATGGGAGTCTTGGGGGGGATGAGATCTGTTTGGTTACTGACATTTTTCCAAATATCTTTATTCGAGTTTAGCAGAACAAAGAAATTTCTACAGATTTGGAATAACCTGAGGGTGAGTAAATGATGACAGAATTTTCATTTTTTGATGCACTGTCCCTTTTAGTCTGTGCTCTAAACATGATGACATTTTGACTTGTTCAGAGATCAAGTCTGTAGGAAATCATAACACGAATCGTCATGTGGCTCTAACTGTGAGTCATATGGCCTCTTGGGCGGGTCTTGGCCAAAACCTACGTGAAACTAGTCCAGGTGTGTGTCATTGTTTCATTTTGTGTTAGATGTGTCAAACGTCTCGGTTACGTATGTAACCTCCGTTCCCTGATGGAGGGAACGAGACGTTGTGTCGAACCGACAGATGGGGTTTGACTTGAGAACCTATCATCTTCTGACTATTTTGAAAAGGCCAATTAAAAATTGGCGAATGAAATTTGCATGCCGGACTCCGCCCCCGTATATCCGGGTATAAAAGGGAGACGGCGTGCTGCATTCATGCACCTTTTGTGCTGAGGAGCCTGAGAGCATCTCTTGACTGCTGCAGCGGGCGACAAGTGTTGTGGCATGAGGGACACAATGTCTCGTTCCCTCCATCAGGGAACGGAGGTTACATACGTAACCGAGACGTTCCCTTTCTGTCGGTCTCTCGACGTTGTGTCGAACCGACAGATGGGGTTCCTATGGAAAATGCCACAGCACTATGCCGCGTCACAATCTCTAGCGAAGCGACGGTGACTGGCCTAGGCGTGTCAGACGCGAGCGCTAGCGCGAAATTGTAACCATCCAGTGGGTTTTGCAGGGCGCCCCAGATCTTTGGCAAAGATGACAGACACCACAGACGGAGGCCTTGTATCTCTAATGGCGAGAAGCTGGGGTCAGGCCCAATCTTGTTCTCCTTGGGTTCAGCTCATCAGGAGCGCTTGTGCTTCCGCGGCAGCTGCTTATGAGACGTCGGACCTTTCCTTGGCGTCTTCCTCCGGGGGGCCGCCTGAGGAGGGGACGACGACAAAGGTGGCCAGGGCTGTTTAGGAGCAGACCCCAAACGGGACCTCTACAGCCGGAAGGCGGCCGGCCCGCGGCGGGGCTCACCAAACAGCCCACCCTGCGAGATGGGAGCATCGAGAAAGCGGACCCTCTCTGCGTCCCACATCTGGGCAAGGCTGAGCCAGAGGTGCCTCTCCTAGACCACCATCGTGGACATCGTCCGACCCAGGGTCCGCACCACCACCTTAGTCGCCCGGAGGGTGAGGTCGGTGGCGGCGCAGAGTTCCTGCATTACCTTTGGGTCGCTCTCCACTCGTGTAACTCTTTAGAATACGTGGGAAAGGAGCAAGACGGGGAAGTGCCGTCTTTTGGGGAGTGGCCAGACGAGCGAGACGGGGCATGAACGGTCCGCGAGCCGGTGGCTGACGGATTAACGCTGACGGAAATCCCCATGTCACCCACGCTGCTCGCTGTCGCTGACGGCGTGGCCGGACCCACCACGGTCACAGGACAGGAAGCAAACGAGGTGGTGACAGGCTCTTAAAATAACACAGCCACCTGCAACGTCTGAAGCGCAGTGGGACCCCCAAGCACGCGAGGCAGACATTGTGTCCCTCCCCCTCCTCAATGAGTGTGTTGCACCCGTGAGATCAGCGAGACATGCTGTGCTGTAGAAATTTGCTCTTTTAGAGAGAAAAACACCTTCGGAACTGCTGAGACGCCAGGGGAAGTCACTGATGAGGGACAGTCCGCTGCACCACGTCGAGAAATCAGCTCTTTTAGAAGGATTGTCATCAGATGCGAAGGCTCCGAAGTACAAAAGGTGAATGAATGCAGCACGCCGTCTCCCTTTTATACCCGGATATCCGGGGGCGGAGTCCGGCATGCAAATTTCATTCGCCAATTTCATTGGCCTTTTCAAAATAGTCAGATGATGATAGGTTCTCAAGTCAAACCCCATCTGTCGGTTCGACACAATGTCGAGAGACCGACAGAAAGGGAACCAGCTTTTTGTTCTTGCAAGGACACCTTTACTGTGCATGAAATGCAGGAGTGCTCCCTGATGGCAGCTGGAGGTACTGCACCCTGATGCCATCACCTCTTTATTGTGAGTGTGTGTGCTCGGTGTGTGTGTGGGCTCTGCTATATGAATCACTCTCTGAGCCGGTGAGTGGGTGGTGTTTATACTGTCAGAGAGAAAGCAGATGTTCAGTGCTTTTGGAAGACACACAAAGTACTTGGGGAGAGGGAGAGAGAGAGAGAGAGAGAGAGAGAGAGAGAGAGAGAGAGGGAGAGAGAGGGAGAGGGAGAGAGGGAGAGAGAAAGACGAATCAATGAAGATGTTATAAAAACAGCAGAACAGCTTTTATGATGGATTTCTGTTAGGCCGCAGGTGAAAATGAGAAAGCACGATGCTGATACACTCTCTTTACATCTCTGCACAGACCCATCATCACCAAGAGGAAAGCAGAGATAAAAGGGGAAAATCTGTCATGGGTGAGACTTTTCACAGCTTTGTACAATGTTAAACCTAGCTAATACGTATCCTAATGTTGATGCATCACCGCTCAAAAGTTTTGGATAATAAGTGGTTGAGACAGTTTTCCAGCTGTGATATAAAACATATCAGATTCAGTAGAAAACAGCTGTTTAACTGTAAATTATAAAGGATTACAATTTGAACCATTGAACAAATTCTGTTTATAATTTCTTGTGTTGTCAAAGTTGACAAGCTCTTTTTTAATACTTTTTGTTGGTTAAATGTTTTGCAGATATGCCAGAGATACGAGGTTTTGGTCCCACAGCAATGATAGGGTGACATGATGATGACTTCAAATCTTAATGTTTCATCACAAGACACATAAGAACTAATGGATTTGAAGTTATCGACATGTCACGATATTGAAATATATAAATAAGCTAAAGAAATATTAAGGGCTTTCACACACTGTTAAGAAAATGATATTTGACATAATTATACAGTTTTTTCATACCCCTTTTTGATGTTATCTTAACTCACAAAAGTTAAGACAACTTTTAGCATGTTTGCAAATCAAATAGATAGACAGTAAAAACAATTACAATGCACACAAGTCATTTGGATCTAGGAATAAGCTTTAAGGAATTAGCCTCCGCATTATTAACGTTATTAGAGAAATCTTAGATGTACACAGTTCTCTCCATTTTAAGCATTTTGTTAACACAGTCATGACCGACTTTATAGTCACAGCCCTTCACAACATAACACATGCCCGGGAGCCTTTTTACTTGATTAAAAGATATTTGGGCTGCTTCAACCAGATTTACTTGAAATCCGAGATGTGTTTAATAAATGAAACGCTGAATTGATTCCGTATCGAACGTTGCGGTTTGCACCCTCAGACAACATGAAGCGACACCATTAGGGCACCTAATGATGGAGACTGCGGTCGGAGCACTTATTTAATTTTGGCCTCGGCTAATTCTGAGAGTCTATCCTTTCCAATTAACTCCAAACCCCTGACTTCATGATCAGCAGGAGAGAATCCAAGCTGCGTTTTACACTCCAGGACTTCCACTGAGAGAGATTTCGGCTTCACCCCAGTGGGTTCGCACCGACCCACATTACTCGCTGCGACACACACATACACGTGCGCACAAAACCTCGCTGTTTCTTGTTATCCTGGTTTCGGGGAAGCTGTTGAAAGAGGAAGAGGGCACCTATCACATTATGTAGACGAATACTCTGTTTACAATGTATTATACATGCAGAAACAGAGTGAGACGGATGGGGAAAGAAATAACTTACTGTCCTTCTCTGAAACGGCCACCTTTGTATTCCAGGAATCTCCACGTACCTGCCGGTGAAATCAAATTAAGAGAAAACTGCAAGGCCCTGTCAAATGACAAAAGAGGTAATTCGTTCTAAAGCTAAAGCTCAAACTTGATTTAAAGCGTATGGTAATTTGTTATTCACAAAGATAGTGTGCAGTGTCAGACAATCCTCATGTTTACGAAATGGCTGCCCTACATAAATTCGAGATGGGTTTAGCTGTGAGAAATTTAGAGGACCTGACATTTTGAAAATGCAAAAAGGTGTTAAAATTCAATGTATTCGTTTTTTGTACACTGGCGCACGGTCCTTTAATATGAATGGATTTTCATTAGCTATCAAAAGTGTAATTGTTCATCGGATGAAACAAATCCAACAATATCATACCTTTGTATCGTAATTGTTTTAAATGTGGACTCTTAAAGGGATAGTTCCACCAAAATGAAAATTCTGTACACATCTATTCACCCTCTGGTCATTCCAAACTTTCTATTTTCTGCAGAACACAGAAGATATTTTGAAGAATGTTTTTCAAACTGTCGGCCCCAATTCACTTTAGTATGGACACAAATCCAGTGTAAGTTAATGGGGACCGACTGTTTCTGTTTTCAGCATTCTTGGAAATATATTTTTTTGCTTTCTGCAGAAGAAAGAAAGCCATGCAGATTCAAAAGGACACGAGGATGAGTAAATGATGACAGAATTTCCATTATGATTTGAACTGTCCCTTTAAATTTACATCGCTTTTTTGAACCGTTAGTTATCGTCCTTAGTCTAAACAACCTTTAACGATATTAGTCATAAAAATGCAATTGTGAATGTTGACTGTGCAGTTCCGCTTGTGCACGTTGTGTCTGTTGTTGATGAATTACTGTGAATAAGCTTGCTATAAAGTACTGACTCATTTATCAGCTTTATAAGGTGACAGACTTGTATGAGGAATAAAATTACATATCTTTTCGTTTTCTGTGCCTGGATTAGAATGTTAAACGCATGAATTGCGGTGCATGCTTTGCTTTGCTCTTAAATGGAGTGTGGCTTTCCAGCATATTATTTCCAAAAAGCACTTTCACAGCCGTGCAATAATTAAAGTGACATTAATAATTAAATGCGAGGTCAATTTCCATGTCATTGTATTTGAGAATGTGTTATAACAAAACACAAATACACATTTAAAGCTAATCTGAGCAACCTAATTCAAGTTAAACTGTCAATGTGTTTATAGCTAGCTACCTGAATAATAACATCTGATTTAATTGCACAAACATCTGAAGGTAACTTTTAACACCCCTCCGGAGACATCTTGAGTTATCACCACAATACTCCAATAATGCACAAAAGTCCCAGTGCAGTATTTCAGTTTATAGTTCAGCTAAATACTTGAAGGGTAGCTTGGCTGTTGTTAAACTCCTTTCAAGATTCAGGAACAGATCCGAATTATATTTCATACAGCTATGAACATTTTTGTTGCCTTTATTCAACATTTCTGCATGTATTGTTGCAATTTCGTCTGTTGAATTTTGACAAATATCACCCAACGGTATTGTGAACGAATTGCTGTATTGTGAAGAAAAGAAAGATGGATAAACATTTTGAAAGCATTGTATTGTGTTGTTTAAACATGAATATGAACTTTGCAGTATTAAGGATCTGCAAACATTGCATCTTTTCTTTAGTTTTGTCAAGTTTGTCCTTTTTTAATTTTCTGCAAATAAAAAACACCAGTTCACAGAATGAAACAATATTACTTATACCTACAAATAGTTGTCATGAACGGCTCCGGGACAGGCAGGTTAGATCCAAATGCAGCTTTATTCAACAGCGATCAACAACAGCGTCAGGGGTGTCAAGGGATATCCAAAATCATAAACAGGAACAGGCAGAGGTCGAGGCAGGCAGCAGAGAATCACGGTCAAATCAACAGTCCAAGATAATGCACAGAAGGAATAAACACAGGGAAATCGCTCAGAAATGTCAGACAGGCTAAACAAGACTTCGCAAAGAATGGGTGTGTGGAAGTGGTATATATGTGTATGTGAATGATCTGCAGGTGTGTGTGCAATCAGTGCTGATGAGTCCGGGTAGTGAGTTATGGGAAATGTAGTGTGTGAATGAATGATAAGTTTGATGCGGAGTGCCCTCTAGTGGTCCTCAAGGGCACTCCAGCTGGTGACCGTTACATAGCCCCCCCTTTAAGGAGCGGATTCCAGACGCTCCTAACACTGTCCAGGAGAGAGGAGGAGCGGAGGCGGACCCGGGGGAGGGATGGAGGGCCAGGACCGTGGAGCGGAAGAGAACCCGGAGACTGAGGTGGAGCAGGCGTCCAGGGCGGAGCAGGCTGTGCAGGCGTCCAGGGCGGAGCAGGCTGTGCAGGCGTCCAGGGCGGAGCAGGCTGTGAAGGCGGCCAGGGCGGAGACGTCCCTTCAAGGGAACCAGGCAGACCTGTCGGTTCAGGGGTATAGCGCGGGTCCGACGGTTCAGGAACCGGTACAGGCTCAGGAACAGGCGTGGAGAAGGCCATCTTGTCCGAAGACACATGCGTGGAGAAGGCCATCTTGTCCGAAGACACAGGCGTGGAGAAGCCCATCTTGTCCGAAGACACAGGCGTGGAGATGGCCATCTTGTCCGAAGACACAGGCGTGGAGATGGCCATCTTGGGATGAGGCTCTGACTGGGCGATGGTCATTTTGTCCCAGGGCTCAGATATGGCAGACGTGACGTGAACAGTCTCTGGCTGGGCAGACGTGACGTGAACAGTCTCTGGCTGGGCAGACGTGACGTGAACAGTCTCTGGCTGGGCAGACGTGACGTGAACAGTCTCTGGCTGGGCAGACGTGACGTGAACAGTCTCTGGCTGGGCAGACGTGACGTGAACAGTCTCTGGCTGGGCAGACGTGACGTGAACAGTCTCTGGCTGGGCAGACGTGACGTGAACAGTCTCTGGCTGGGCAGACGTGACGTGAACAGTCTCTGGCTGGGCAGACGTGACGTGAACAGTCTCTGGCTGGGCAGACGTGACGTGGGTTGACTCTGGCAGATCGACTCGGACTTGGGTTGACTCTGGCAGATCGACTCGGACTTGGGTTGACTCTGGCAGATCGACTCGGACTTGGGTTGACTCTGGCAGATCGACTCGGACTTGGGTTGACTCTGGCAGATCGACTCGGACTTGGGTTGACTCTGGCAGATCGACTCGGACTTGGGTTGACTCTGGCAGATCGACTCGGACTTGGGTTGACTCTGGCAGATCGACTCGGACTTGGGTTGACTCTGGCAGATCGACTCGGACTTGGGTTGACTCTGGCAGATCGACTCGGACTTGGGTTGACTCTGGCAGATCGACTCGGACTTGGGTTGACTCTGGCAGATCGACTCGGACTTGGGTTGACTCTGGCAGATCGACTCGGACTTGGGTTGACTCTGGCAGATCGACTCGGACTTGGGTTGACTCTGGCAGATCGACTCGGACTTCCCTTTCGTGCAGTGGCTCTGGGCTGGCGGCCATCTCGTGCAGTGGCTCTGGGCTGGCGGACATCTCGTGCAGTGGCTCTTGTGGTTCAAGCTCCGCTGCCAACTGCGCTTGACACTGTTGCCCCCCCCCTAAAAATATTTTGGGAGTTTCAACACTGTCCTCTGCCTCTCCCACAGTGAACGGAGAGTCACATAACATCAGAGCGTATTGCATGATGTCCCTTAAACTGCAATTAAACTCCCCTTCCGGTAACCATGATCTAATTGGGTCATTGAGTCCGAACCGGAACAAGTCCTTAAGAAAACCTTCATCATAAAATGGGACTTGATGGGATATCGCACAAAACTGTTGGACATACTCCTCAGTAGATAGGTCTCTTTGACGAAGGTTCAATAGCTGATCTACTGGGTCCATGACCGAGCTGGAAAGTTGCCATGCTGACCTTTGGGCGGGAACAGACATCTCAGTAAAGAGAGAGTACCGGGCTGCTGGATCCTGGTGTGGCGAAGTCTTCTGTCATGAACGGCTCCGGGACAGGCAGGTTAGATCCAAATGCAGCTTTATTCAACAGCGATCAACAACAGCGTCAGGGGTGTCAAGGGATATCCAAAATCATAAACAGGAACAGGCAGAGGTCAAGGCAGGCAGTAGAGAATCACGGTCAAATCAACAGTCCAAGATAATGCACAGACGGAATAAACACAGGGAAATCGCTCAGAAATGTCAGACAGGCTAAACAAGACTTCGCAAAGAATGGGTGTGTGGAAGTGGTATATATGTGTATGTGAATGATCTGCAGGTGTGTGTGCAATCAGTGCTGATGAGTCCGGGTAGTGAGTTATGGGAAATGTAGTGTGTGAATGAATGATAAGTTTGATGCGGAGTGCCCTCTAGTGGTCCTCAAGGGCACTCCAGCTGGTGACCGTTACAATAGTACATTCAGAATTACTCAAAATTCGTTTGGAGTGCTCTCTCGATTTTTTCCCTCAGCTGTATATATTGTGTGGCATCATAAACGGTCAATGTTGTCAATTTGTGTGATAGCAGCATGTGATATCAGCATAAATGGAAATATCAAACTAGAACGGGGTCTCTGGATATCACCAACAGCTCCAGCCCTCCGACTGTGAGAAAAGAACGTAGCTCAGATATGACACGTGTACAGACTCCAAATAATTGTATCTCCTTTTCCCTTTGCACACTGTGAATAATCTACACACCAAGTATTATATGTATTGCTTTTCCATGAAATAGAAAAACTACATTTGTCTTATTCCAAATTGAACAGCTGCATTTTAGTTATGATATGACATATGATTAGTTGTTGGGACGAACAAATGTTTCCCATCCGTGTGCAATTTATTGAAACTTAAAATAAAGATTGTTTTCTAGAACATGTATTCCTAAAAAAAGGTGCTTCAAAGGGTTCCTCAAAGTGATGCCATAGAAGAACCCAAGGAATAATTTCCTCAAAGGTTTAATAACATCCATTTCTTTATACTTTTATCAATCTTCAAAGAACCTTTTGTCAATAAGAATGTTTTCACTATGGAACTATTCAGCCAAAAATGGTTCTTCAATGGTTTCATGAATTACCTTTGTAAGTTGGCAGTGTAATTTATTAATATTGCTTAGCAACATGGTATTACAACATCGAGTCTTTATCACGATCTATCATTTTAGAGTTTAAATGTAACACAAATACGTAGAAATATAATGAACATTAATCTGGATTTTGTCGCCGCCAATTATATAGTTGTACAAGATTGTGCCGGTGAGCTTTTGGGTCGGCGGAGTAATTTTTGGTCGTATAACACCATATGGGAAAAGGAGGATTTTTTACGGTGTCGTGACAAATCCTGTCCTCCGTGTGTGTCCGCCGAGGACTATGCATGGCTAAAAGAACTTCTAATGAGTACTAGTCACTAGTACTGTGTTAAAATGACCGCAAATAATATAGATGAGGCTATGGGCAGTGAAATCAAACAAATTTCATTGCATTCTTTATTTACTATAATAAAACCAAGTAAAATTTAAACTATAACAATTTATGTTTTTTGTTTGTTAAGTAGATGTTGACCCAGATGATGAATTACTGGCGTGTCTGTTACCTCTATCTGTAACAAAAAACATGTTTTACGTAACCGCTTTTATTTTAAACAGCGTATTAAGCTCGCTAGAAGCTAACGCACCTTTGGTTAGCCATAGTACAACTTTTCGAGATAACAAATTTGTGATCAGGCATTACGACTACCTACTAGATTGGGTCCTAAGCAGACACAATTCAAATGGGGGCAAAATCTTCATGATAACGGCAAATATGGGTGTTTTTGGGTGGAAAATTTGAAAGAAATATATAGGAGATATGACAGATCCTCTTAACATCGCTGAGCACTTCGTTAAGCCAAAACAACTCCATAGTGTTATACGACTGGACTCTGGGATCTCAAAAGCTCACCGGCGCCATCTTGTGCAACTAACGTTAGCCCATAGCCCTGTGGTTTGCATGCCAACATGTGGCGCCAATAGGTTCACCAGAGGTCGATTCCTGTCTCAAGAGACCTTAGCTGATCCCACTCCCCTAACTCTGCCAACATTTGCCTGTCAGCTCTGTACTGCCCTGTTGTAAAGCCCTGCAAAAATAAATCTTAAAAAACATGCTCATGTCATCCATCTCTCGTCAGTTACGGAAGGGTTCTTTTATAAATATTACTAGAGCAACCAAAGCTAGGAACGCCTTCTAGGGACCTCGGAGCAAGAGACTAGCGACACCTAGCAACAGAGTCGCCGACGGTGTGAACGCACAGCTAGAAGTATTGACCCTGATTAGATCATAGTAAAAATATACTTAACATGTTTTTGGAGGATTGGTTACCTGTTGTATTACCTTAATTTAACAACAGATATTATGGTTGAAACCGGTCATTATACTGAAACAGTGGTAAGTTTGTGGTTTCTATGTTTTTACTACAAATAAAACCCCAAAACTATTATTACTATGGTTAAACCATGGTATATTTTCATAGAGAATATTTTGCCAATCATGGAATGTTCATTTTTGGGTGAACTGTTCCTTTAAGAATAAGTACTAGACCCAATTTAAACACAATATAGTACACATAGTATGCAAATTAAAATGCGGCACTAATTGGAATGCAACAGAAGACTGCAAAGTATTATGTTATTTTAGAAAGCAAAATTACCAAAGGCTATTTGATCCATCATGGATTTCAAATACGGACTGAAATGGAAGAGAAATTGTGCAATTTACTTCAGAGCAAACCCATTGTCTGGAAATCATTAACTTCGTTTCAATTAATTTTTACTTCATCTTCACCAAATACTCCACGGGGGAAAGAAAATATTAAAGGATGAAGACAGAAGGCGTTGGTTAGGCAAGAGAGGCTTCATTGCCCAGATTATAAAAAGGGTTATTTAATTTATCCTCCGTTTACACTTCATTAGGCAGCTAGACTTCAAATCATCTCATCAAAACATATTTTTTTAAGTTCGCCAAGCGCTTCTGAGCAGAAGATATCACTGAGGGTGCGAAAATAAAGTTCAGCAATTTCAATAAAAAAAGGTGGTTTGATTCGCAAATGCAACTCACAGTGCAAATGACAAGATTTGGCTTGAGCACAAACAATGCACACTCTTGGAATATATAACATCTGAAATATAATCTGTTTGTACTTTAGACAGTATAGGTTGTGGAAAAGCAAAGACCTGCTGTTATCTACGTCCAAGCTGAGCAAAGCAAAAACCGAAAGCTTTTGTTGCAGACGTCCCCAATTCCTCACTCTGAGCACGTAATGTCACATAAATAAAATATAGTCATCCGACTTCAGCCGCTGTTATCCTTGAATTCGAACAGTCATTTTTAGAAAGTGATACTGATGTGTTTATTGTCATGCTTATATTTTCATTATAAGTCTACTTGAGGAATAGAGGAGAGCTTGGGTGATGAAACAGCAGGGGGACATACAAACATCTGACATTTCAGCAGACTCATAAAGAAAAGATAAAGTGCAAAGCAAGACAATGAGAAAAAACAAGAGAAAAATTTGAATTAGTCAAATAGAAGAAAAGAGGACGATACACACTGTAGTGAGTGATACGTCACACCAAAATCGAATGCTATAAGAATAAAAAAATGATACTTTGCTTTTGACATTTTATTGAAATAAAAAATAATTACTTTTCTCTGCCTTACCTTAAGTGAATTTGTGTCGAAAAATATCTTTCAGCAAAATATACGTGTGTGGAGTGACATATGACTCAAGCATGTTCATCTTGATTCCTTATAGTACTTTACACTATTGGTTTAAATAATGCATACGTCACGAGCAAAAAAGGTCAGAAGTGCAGGCGGAGTTATTCTGGTCGAGTGTGTTTTATAAAGCAATCCTGTGAAACGCCTCCCCGCTGGTCAGTCTGCGTACAAGCTCCTTCCACAAAAGATCTCTCTCCATCTGAACTCCTTTCATTACGCCACGGTTCTCCTGCGCCCGACGGGACAAGTACGGCATCACTTCGTTCACCGGACTGTACGGAACGTACTTGTACACTGGAAAACCTGCCTGGGCTACAGATATATAATACAAATATTTGACATTTACATAATGAGTCTGACAGACAGTATAGTTTAATCCAAAGTGATTTAAGATGCATTAAAGGTACACAGTGCATTTTATCACTGTGCTCCCTAGGGATCAAATCCATGCCCTGTGCTACATAAACATGTATCCAAAATGTACAAATGTTGCACGCTAGCATGTTTTTAAATGTAATTTCTAAATATAAACTCAATTGGTATTGGATTGAGGTCATGGGATTGATCCATGTTTATATATTTGAATGTAAAATAACAACTAAGCTTGACAGTATAATACTGTCTTTATTGGGAAATTACCAGTAAGCTCATGTGTTAACACTACCTTTTAAAAAAAGTTCATTGGTTTTTTTCAGTGTAAGAAGTTGTGACATTACCATTATTTACCAGTATGATGCTATGAAACAATAGAATTACAGAATCAAAGTTCGCTTTAGGTCAATTATAACGCAAATGACGTGTTTGACCTGTTAAAAAATACGAGCAATGTACCGTACGTCGAGATACAAAGTCATACCTGCCGTGTTTTCATACACAACATCAGCGATGGTGGAGACCCCTTTAGACCTTTTCCGCTTCATTTCTTCAGTGTTAATTCATTCATTCATGTGAAAAAGTCTAATGTTACAGTAATTTCATAATCTGCGGATTTACAACAGCGGGCGGCGGCTTTGAAGGGGTTTCTCCGAACATCGTGTGTGTTTGTGCCTGCGGTTCACCTAACGGAAAGCTGATTTGGTCGCACATTCCCAGGAGCTGACCGAAGTACACCTTCTTATCTGCGGGAGCCAGACCCATTTCATTCATCCTGTCAGAGCATAAACACACACAGCGCCGTCACAGCAAGTGAAAAATGAGAAAGGTCTCTTTGGCAAGGTCATTAGTAAGGATACATTTCACTCGCCGTTCTAATTCCATTATACACACCTGATACATTTTGTGATACTTTAGAGTGTAATTATGTGTGAATTATATAAAACGGGGATAACTTGTGTGTAGTTTACTTTATAAGAATCTGATGACACTGTGTGTTAAGGACTTTTGTCACTGCATTTATTAAATGAGGTCACACCCCTACGGAGTCATTACATGAAGATTAATGATCTCACATTACAGTGTCCACTGACACAGACTAATGTACTTCCAGAGACACGTAAAGGCCCCTGGTGATGCACGGAAAGACCAGATAGCAACGAATAGAACACTATAAAATGCCATGCATGATACTAGCGTATAAAACATGGGGAGTATGGGGCACAGTAGTGGCCAAAAGTGATGTCCAACTTTAAAAAATGACCTCAATATTTATGTAAACGTGAATTAATCTATATATTTTTTGTAATCATTTAATTATTACTTATAAATGATGTATGCATGAATGCGTAGTTGTGGCAGGATTTTAAGGAGGCTGATGGCCTTGTGGGCAGTGATCTGTCATATAGTGTGAACGTGTTTCCGACGTGTTTGGTTTCCAGCTCGAGGTCTTTTGCCAACACCCTGTACTGTCATGTCCTCTTCATATACACTCATGGAGAAAATGACCATTCTAAATTTAATAGAATCAGTAATTCTAGAGGTGTTGTGGTCGACTCGTAGTCAAATACTTGTACAAATATAACTGTTGTATTGCTTAAAAGTGAATATGAACTTCTTGAGACATAAATATTTTTTTTTTGTATTTTGACCTGTTTCTCAAGTTTTTATTTTCTGCAAATAAGCAGGCAGCAGAGAATCACAGTCGGTATAATCAAGCCAAGATAAACCACGGAAGGACCAAACACAGGTACCCGCTCGGAAATGTCAGACTAGGCTAAACAAGACTTCGCAATCATTGAGTGTGCAAACACAGTGTATATATAGGGGAGTGGTTATGGGGAACACCTGGAGGTGATCAGCATGGGATTATGGGAAATGGAGTGGAAATGGGAATGGACCCAAATGCCTGAGTCCTGAGTGGAGTGCCCTCTACTGGAGTTCATGGGCACTCCAGCTGACGATCGTAACATATACTCTCTTTTCCAATAAAAACACAAAAATGACTTCCAAAAAATATATAAATAAATACAAAAACAAGAGGATCAACAAAAAAACTAATAAATCGTAGTCATTGCATACTTTATGTCTTAAGTCTTTTTAACTTTCTTCTATTATTTTTTGTATGTTAAATTAAAAAAACACATATTCTGTTAAGCTTCAGTTTTTGCAATCATTTCTTCAAACAAATACCTTAACCAAGTTTAGTATTTGTTTCTAATTTGTGCCATACTTCTGATATTTTGATAGTTTAATCTTATCTAGGGTCATTGTAAGCACATATATGTCTAAGTGTGCCCTCTGGACATCAATTTGTACCCCAAAGTGCCCAAAACCTTATTTGACAATGTCCTATAAAGAAAAAGTGTTAAACAGATTTTTTTAATTGTGAATAAGCAGGATGTTTTCTGTTAGAATAGGTGTTAAAGTTTTAATACACTTGGGGCGGTTTCCCCGGACAGGGCTTAACCCTAGTCCCAGACTAAATTAAGTCATACCTGTCAATATTTGTGAACCAAAATCCGGGAGAGCCGCTTGGACTTCTTTTTTTATTATTATTATTATAACACAATGCACAACATGACATATATATGTTCAAGTTATTTCACAAGACATTCTCGTTTGTACAATTCGGCGAGTTTCAAAGGAGAAATAACAAAACGGGAGGATGGCAAGAGATGGGTGTGAAAAACGGGAGACTACCAGCCAAAACCGGAGTGTTGACATGTGACTTTAATGGTATGAGGGGTCTTGGTCGAAAACAACCTGCATTGACGTATCTTCAAATATGTGATTGTTTTGTCTTAAAATGCACAACAGTGATGTTTTTTTTTTTTGTAAAGTATGTTTTAAAACGACTTTAACTAAAGCCTAGTCCTGATTTAAAATAATCCCTGTCTGGGGAAACCACTTCTTAGTCCGTATAAAAACAACAGTCAATGGAATGTTCCTATCAAGATCGGCTAAGTAAATGCACAAAAAACAAGTCTTACCTTTTAAGCGTATGTTTAACTGTATCTCGATTATGTGACGCCACCATGACATTTGCTTACTTGTTCAGCTCGATCTCCTCCAGCACATAATCCAGACATCTAAAAGACAGCGGGGGCTCATACATTAGCCTGCTTTTGCTCTCGACTTGTAGCCAATGCGTTTAGTTGACGGTTGACCGGCAAACACAAAAGCTTTTGAAAACGTCAGATGTATTTTGAAATCCGTCAGAAAATGCCTCGATCATAAGAAGCTTACATATGTCAAGATAAGTCTAGATATATCTCTCTTACCTGTGAAACCATCTGTCAGTAGATAGACTGTCTGAATGAAGCGCAGTTCAGGGTATGTTTGATGATCAGATAAGAATGTAACGTGTCTTTAAACCGTCTCGGAAACATATTCCGGACAAGCTAGGTGAATCTGACCCTAAGGTTCAGTTATATACTGTATGTGGTGTGGGTGTCTGTAGATGCTATCAGATGGGTCACCAATGGGTTTGAATTGAAAGTCGTCCAAAAAAATTCCCTTTGTAGACAGTACTCTGGGTTTTGGAACGGATCTTGTGTTATTCTTAAATGCTGTTTCACACCGTGAAATGGATGGGGAATAGGTTGTAAAGTTTTGTACCTGTGATACATTTTGTTAGTAGACTGGTAGTCGGGCTTGATGGGATCTTCGTATCCAATCTCAGCTGCTCGGCTTCTCTCCTGGTGCATGTACGTCCCTCTTACTAGTTTAGCAGCGAAACACCAACCCCCTCTCCTCGATAGCTCGACGTCCACTGAAACATTGTCAAACGCCTCCTAAAGCCACAGAATAGAGTATTAGACATCCTTAAATATCAGCATTTTATTAGCAATATTACAGGAACATCACCCAAAAATTGTCTTCATTTATTCACCTTCAAAAGTTGTTCTGAATCTGTATGCATTTCTTTGTTCTGATGAAGTACTGGGGCACTTTTGTCTATTATTGTCATTTTTCCTACTATGGTGGTCGATGGTGGCCAAGAACCGTTTGGATCCAAGCATTCCTCCAAGTATCTTTTTCTGTGTCTTGACTCGAGGCTAAGTAAATGATGACAGAATTTTCATTTTTGGGTGAACTGTTCCTTTAACAATCAAGTAAAGTATAGAAGAAGATACTTAACCATTGTTTTGGTGCAAGAAACCATGACTAACATAATAGGCTAATATCTTGTTTGTTGCACGTGTTGTTTTGAAGCTGCGTTGTGTAAATGTTGAATTGGGATCATACAGACAAACACAGAGAATCTTCAGAGCATCTACCCATCTGTCTGCAGATAAATCCCAAACCGTCATCATCTGTTCCACGTTAACACTTCACATACAGTACGTGTCAGACTCCTGTGTGTGCGTGCATGTGAGAGAGAGATAGGCTCACTTTGAGGTAGCACTGATAGGTGTTGAAAATGATAGCTTTGTCTCGGTTGAAAATCCTCTGCATCTCCACAGTGAGCCAGCTGATAGCAGGCTGGAAATATGTATGTTCTGCGTCCACCATAAGCCTAACGCCATGTTCCACAGCATGCTGTTCAACACACAGAGATGCATTTTAAGATGATTTTAAGATCTCTGTTGTGTTTCATTTAAAGGTACAGTGTGTCATTTTTTGGAGGATCTATTGACAGAAATGCAATAAAATATACATGTCTTCAGAGTTGTATAAAGAGCGATATGTTTTCATTACCTTACAATGATCTACTGTACATACACCCCGGGTCTCCTTACATGGAATTTGCCATGTTGTTTCTACAGTAGCCCTAAGTGGACGAACTGCTCTACACAACACGTTTCGTAAATAAGTTATCTCCTTCTGCAAAAAGCTAAACATGACGACATCTTAGTTCTGTGTCAGTCACCGTAGTGCTTCGAAAGAGAGGGGGAGTGGTGGTGTGAGCCGTTTGTTGCAATTCACAACCTCACCACTAGATTCTGGAAGATTTCATACACTAGACCTTTAAGTATCATATATGTCTCAGATCGTCCTGAAATTGCTTATGAGAAAATAAAATGAAAAAAATTAGACAATTGTTAAAACACATGAAGTGTAAAATGAATGTAGATTGTAGAGGCAAAACAATCTGGATTTGTGTAAATTTGATGTTACATTTTTGAGTTCATATTGAGATCTTCAATAATATTGACTTTTGATTGCAGCCTTGACAAATCTGAGCTGAGTTTGACACATCGTTGAGATCGCTTCTGAAAATCTAGACATTTGTGAGATTTCTGGGACTTGAGCAAGTGTCCCGTATGCTCTCTATTTATTCTCATTGATGTCTAGGAGCAATAACTTCGGTCTAGACATTCGCAAGGAATACTGTGAAAGTAATACAGAATATAAAAGTGCAAATAAATACAACAAACTCAAAGTAAACTGGGCCAGCGGAGCATTACAGTTGAATGAAATATCACAATTTTGTCTGATTCGGTACTTAAAACCTAAGAAACACCAAGCACGGCTCACGCTGAGCGTCACACAGCATGTGTTGCTTGTACCGGCGGCCATTCTCAGCGCGACATAAACCCGATACATGTTCCTCACATCAAACTGACACGGCGGAACAGCTCTCGAAGCTCCACACTCCACTTAAAGCTTTCTTAAAATCCATCTCTGTTACGTTCCCCGTTCATAACTGTCTGTTAGACCGTGACCTCCCGACACTGCGCATGAATGATATAATATAAGAAAATAAAAAGAGGAACACGGTCTATAAATGCACCTTAGCCAAGACGTCCATTCGCTGAAGGATTCGTTTCATCTGGCCTTCCTCTTCGGCTGTGAATTTAGACAGAAGAGGCTCCAGCTGACAGGTCTGTTCACACAAAAAGGAAGAAATGTATTTCTTGTGCACATATAGATGCCTTTCATCCATTCAATGAATACCATTAATATTTAGACGTTCACTTGCTTGGACGGACTTAGAAATACCCTTCCAAGCAAACCATATAAGCATTGTGACGGGTCCGATTTTTTAAAATGTTCAAATCTAGTTATCAATTCCATTACGTGAGGCAGAAATTAGACATTTACCTTCAATTCCTGCTATTACACAATAGCCTTCCTCGCAGGCACAATTCCAGACCTGTCTTTATAATCCAATTACTCTGAAGAACTCAAATCTTCAATGGGCCCCTGTTTATGGAACCAATTTCATCCAACAAAATCGATCCCCCTCTTAATTTAGGCCGTGGTTAACATATCCGTTTCTTGCTGTCTGCCTACCTGTAGGTTCGGGACAACTAGAAGATCAGATGTCTTCCTTCTGTCGTCAATTAAACCGTTCCAGTCCAGCACGACAACGCATCGAAGAGCAGAGAAACACAGCGTTTAGCACATTACAGGTAATGTTCTTTGTTTATTCCTGAAACACACATTGAGCATCATTTTGGTACTCTTACAGAATGCAAGGTTATACTGTACGCACACTTTATGTTAATAATCACGTTTGGATACCCCAGGGGTTTTGCCGACTCTGGGTTCAAGAGCGAAGCGGGGTGGTGTAACGGAGCACACCCATCGAGGTAATCTGTGAGTTATTCTAAAGATAACTTCATTGTGTGCTATTGATTTAAGAGATTTATAAGTCTGAGTGTCAGGCGGCTACGGGAAACTGGCATTTCTCACCCTGATAAGTGCAGCCGTCCATCAGAGAACCAGCTCTGAATGTTTCCTTCGGCTCCCAGGCTGGCGAGACATGCCTATAAAAAGAAAACACAAGCATCTCCATTCTCAAAATTATCAATCCAAACCTGACTAAGCTTTTTTTTATGGATGCTTTCCTATAGCTCAGTGGTTAGAGCATGGCACTAGCCATGCCAAGGTCATGGGTTCGATCCCACATACTTACAAAAACAAAGGTGTAGTATAATGCAATGTGAGTCGCTTTGGATAAAGGCATCTGCCAAATGCGTAAATGTAAATGTCACAGTGGCTGTATAGCATATCTTGACCAGGGGATAAAATTGAATGATGTATCACGGAGAAGCAGTCTACGGAGAAGCAGTTCTCTAATCTGCCACATAATCAGATTTTCTGTCCTGTGGTCACATGATAAATGAGAGCCAATGGAATTTGGCATCATTGGTATCAAAGTTGGCATGAAGCATTTTCACAGTGCTTACAATAATTTATTCATTAACGTTAAAAAATTATTCGAAATGATTTTGAATAACGTCTTATTCATTTGATCATCGTGTAAAGCTTTCACAATTGAATTTTATGATGTATAACTGAGCTTGACAATCTCTGGACACTTTGCTCTTATTTCATGAAAACAACAGAATTACATTTTTCAAAAAGAGAAAAGAAAGCAATCTGGTTTCTAAACTTTTGTGGTTTACCCAAAATTCGACAGAATTTATTCGTGTGCATTTACAATATGGATAATCAAGTGAAGAGTTTATTCGCAAAAACAAATTTTAAACATCATCATTATGCAAAGAAAATCACAAAATCGTGTTTTTATTATGTGAATTTATTGTGTTGCATTGTTTATTTTTTGTGTTTTTATTACACATTCAAAGCAACACTACATAGAAATGTTGGGTTATTTCAATCCAAATGCTGGGTTGCTTTCACCATTTTGCCCCTTTTTGACCCAACATTTTTCAGAGTGAACTCAAATGCAGTTTGATTGATATTTCTTGGAATTTACAATAACATTTGAATCTGTTTTTGCAAATGAACTGTAATAAAATACGATTACATGCAGGATTGGACTCCGCAAGAGACAATCTGTGTACTGCCATTACTATACCCTCAAGTAAAGATGTTTATGAGTATGCTGTATTGTTTATTGTGAATAAAAGCATCTTATATCTCCATATTTGTTGTCATACGTCAATTACATTTATAGTAAATAAGTTAATACATAATTATGAACTATGAGTTGGCCTCATGTTGCTACAGTACATAGGGGTTGTAACAGATCTTCTAGGCCTCATCTTACTCGCTGTCGCATAGATTTGTCACAGCGGCTATACACAGTTAATTCAATATTAAACATGTTGTAGTGTCTGTGGATCTTTATGCCTTGGCTGTGGTTTGAACCCACAATGTACCTGCAGTCGTTCTAGATCCAGTTTCTGCTCCAACACCTCCACGTCATCTTTGCCCTGCTTGGCAGCCAGGAAAGTAAAAAAGCGCCTCCATTTCACCAGCACCTCAGAGAACTGGAGCTACACACGTCCGGAGGGAGAATGAGGGACCCGTTTAGTTCACCAAGGTGAGGGATTTTAACCTATGTTTTCTGATGAAAGAACCCGTTCTGAACTCCACTCTTACCAGGAATTGTGGGCGCCCCAGGGCGGTCATCTTAATAGCCGAGAAACCATCTTCTGAACTTCTACCTGAACGAGCGGTGATTTTCTTTTAGAGGTATTATACTGAGGCAATGAAAGACCCAACCATGCCTTTTTTGGAAGCAATTTTCCAGCAACGTGAATGAATTCTGTTGGGTTATACTTGGTCTAGGACAGACGCATTACAACAGGTGTTTCTCTGATAGTGCTTGCATAATGGAAACTGAACTGCATACACATTCCCAAATATAAATGCTTTCAAAAGTTGGTCGGCTTCCACGTTCTGATCTTTCACCAGGCACTTGGCACACTTAAGTACGCACTAAAAATAAATACAAATAACATCAGCGAAGTAAATGCGAAAGGATAACAGGATAAAAGTTGCAGGCACTCCTGTGGTACATTTTGAAAAGTGCATTGCTTATATGATTGTGTTTTGGTCATTCCGGTTTGTTGCGTCTAGCTTTTGTTTTGAAGTTTGATAACTTCGAAAAAGTTATCTACAAAAACTTCTTTACCTGCTGCTTTGATGCATTTCATAAAAGTCTCCATGTGCTGGTCGCATTTCGTCTCGTCAGCGCAGAAATACTTAGGAGCGCTCGTAAGGCCCTTGCGCAGATCGCCGAACCCTCTCTGGGCTATGAACCCCATCTCTCTGTGGTCCGCTCCTGTTGAAGAGGAAAGATTTGGCATTTCGATTTCAATAAAAGAATCAGATTGTCAAAAAGGTAAAGCTACTCACCAGGGCTTTCCTCGTCTGACGCAAACATGCCCGATCTATCAAAATGAGAAAGACATTGACGTTTGTAATAAAATTGGAGACTAATGAAACCGACTACTTGTACTGTAGGTCTTTTTAGAGACCTTTAGCAAACAAAATGAAGAAACAGCAGTTTCTGTGCGGAGAAATCAATAATAAACTGCAGGGACTGGTATGAACTCCCTTTTTGCGGTGTACGGCTGCTATTTGCTTTTTTTTAACATTTCACGGTCAGAAACAAACACACACAGAGTCTCCTGCATGATGTCTATACTCCTCCATCTCTACTGCATTGACACTCATGCCAGACACTTCAACAAACTCGAAGATTCAGTTCCTGTGATATCTACTTTCTTCCACATGCAATCTCATCACGGTGCACTTAACCGCCCCCCACACAATCACGCACCACACAACCCCCCCACACGCCAGCTCACTGGAGACAATGTTTTGACGTCTGCAACGTTTCAACAGGAAGTCATGCTGAAATGTTGATGGGGTCAATAGTGGACGGCTTGACCCTTGCTGGCTGGAAGTGCTCGGTTAATGCATCGAAATATCTCAGCTACTCACAAAACTGAGGTATAGGGTTGACATTTGAGAAAAGTATTTCTATCTGTATCGTCCTTATTATCTGTATCAAAAATATGACTTAGAACTTATGGGTTAATGTTATATTATAGGTAACAGTATAACTTTACAATATGGTCTCATTCGTTAATATAAGTTAATGCATTAGCTGACAATGAGCCACTGAATTGTTTATTCATGTGAGTTTATTGTGCATTAAAAAGCGTGTTTGATTTTACTGTAAATATGTATTAGTGCATGTTGAATATAACATGTACTAAGATTAATACAATCCTGTATGGAGTTATTTTTACAGTTAGTATCGCTAATGTACGTCTTAGGAAAAATGTAAATACAAAATGTATAAATAAGAAACTACAGATGATAATTAACAATTTGGCTACATCTGGCGTATTTACATAATTTTTTTATCATAAACCAGCATAATACAATACATTTAGTTGCACTGTACTTGTATGTGTGTAATGACAATAAATTGAATCCAATCCAATAAGAAAATAAAGTCTTAAATAAGCCAATAACTCAATTCTAGATATTTCATAATTTACATGTTTTTAATATTACTTTTACACTTAATTCTATACATTTTTATTCATTTTTCTTTCTATTCTACTTTTTTTAATACTGTTTGTTCTAAAATGTTTTTCCTGTAAAACTGCATTAATGCAAAATGTAATAAGGCAAAAAATGAAAATGGAAAATAATATTGTGCTGAGAAATGAAAGTGCTATTATATTATATTCTTATAACTGTTATCAACACCAGATATAGTATAAGTAATATCATTATGTTAACTATGCAATATAGTTAAACATAGAATAATCGCATTAGCTGTTTTTCAGGTGGTACAAATCAGGAATGCCATGGAATTCTCTTGGAACAATGAGCCCAGAGCTCTTGCATATTAGATATCAGCCTACTCAGATGCCACGTCCTCCAGCATCTCCTCTCTATCACACCCTTGATAATGCGGAAAAGCCAAGCTGAGCACTCTATTCTGTGTAACAGCATTACAGGATCCATTGGGCTGGATGTTAATGCAATATTGATAGGGGCAGAGGCTCTAAAACACACATAACGAACATAAATTAGCTTTTATTAGCCAGTGACCAGGCAGGGTCCTCTGTGGTTGTAAAGAGCATTTCCAATAAACGCTCCATTTCAGGTCATTTTTGCCATTGGGGCATTCGTGGTGATTTAGCGCCACTGCTGTCGAGAAGAGGAACTGTAGTTAGTATTTGCAGAGAAATGAGGGAAGGGTGGAGCGCAAAATAGCTTAGACCTCTGACAAGCTGGGTTTGTAAATGGGAGCAGTGATGTAGAGGAGTGGTCGTCCATTTATTGGATATCTCTCTCTCTCTGTGCCACTGCCTTTTTTCTCCAAATCTAAATGCCATTTCATCTACTTGTGCATCTCTGTCTGTCTCTCTCTCTCCTCAGGCAATACATTTCATTTATATGTATTCAGCAGCAGACTCTTGGGCACAGTACTGACAATCTCATTTCCAAAAGGTCAATGACAAGAACAAATGAAGATTTTTTTAATCAAATGTCAAAACGCTGACACATGTTGAAATGCAGGTGAGAGTGATGGTTAAGGAGCCAGGCTGATAACTGAAAGGTCGTGGGTTCGGTTAAAGGTTGAAAGAGTTCCTTTCAGAGTTATTACGATAAAAACCTACGAGGCCCTTCTCATTCAAAATGACTGTTTTGCTTCCAGCCATTAGTGTTACATGGAGAGATGAGCGTCTGCGATTTAAATAATGCATGCAAATATTTCAACTAACAGGAAATTAAGCATTTGGATTGGAGAATTGTTTTTATATCATGGTTGAATGCTCAAAGTGTTTTCTCATAAATTGAATAATTGATTTACCCTCATATCATTGAAAACCTGTATGACTCTTTCTATGTGAATCACAACAGAAGATATTTTGAGAAATGTCCTATTGGTTTGTGTCCATACATGAAAGTCAATGGGGCCAATGCTGTTGGTTTACCAGCGTTCTTCAAAATATCTTCTTTTTGTTCAGTCACAATTACTTGAGGGTGAGTGAATAACGAAATATTTTTCATTTTTGGGTGAACTATCCCTTTAAGGCTCTACTGTAATTCAAGTCTACACACCATGCAAGATAAACTGCACACTAAAGTCAAGTCAAGTCAGCTTTATTTATATAGCGCTTTTTACAATTTTCATTGTTACAAAGCAGCTGTACAAGAAAACATTGACGACAAGTAAAACATAAAAGGTTATGGAAGTCAAAACACAGGTCAAATATCAGACACACAATAAATTCCTATATGCAGTGTTAATTTAATAAGACTATCAAATTCTAGCAGCCCCCCCTTTGACTAAAGGTCAAAGATCACTATTCTCAACATGAGCATTTGTATTAGTTATTCATGCCTGGCAAGAATGACTAAGACACTATTTGGAAGAGCAATGATAAAAAGTAGCCAAAGACAAGAAAAACTACTATAAAATCTTATCTTTTGTGAAACACTTGACAGTCTCAGTTTAGCCTTGGGAACCTTGTGACAAAATTCCTAAAAAGTTAGCACGCTAATAGCACAATATCAGCCAATGGGAAACAATGGGCCTTGACCGTGACGACCAATAGGATCTTGGCTCTTTGTTTACATCTGTGACAGCAGATCAAATCTCAGTCTCTTTCCGTGAGCTCTCCGCATGAGTGAAATCGCAGCATGGTCATTAGCTTTCAGGCCCTCCACCAAAAACTACTTCACTTAAGTCAAAGCAAGTCTTAAACACTAATTTAGACAGAGACAAGTGAATGTGCACTGCCAAGAGAAGTAGCGGGGCGTTAAAAGTGGAAAAAAGTTACTAAGTAACTTTCTAAAACATCATGTTGTGGCCATTATGTTAGAAAACCAAGAACTTTGGTTGTGTTGCTTCAGATATTTGGGGGAAATTAAGAAAAGTCTGTCCATACATTTGGGAGCAGAATAATAAAGCAGTCATTTATATTCTTCTATTATATTGACATGATACGTCACAGATTTTTTTTGCCCTTAATCAATTAAATCTGGCTCACGTTTGTGTGATTAAATGTCTGGAATTCAGCTTCACATCCTCCTGCACAAACCATATATTCTCATCGATTGTATTTATTTTAATCACTTATAGATGAGTAACCTCGGTGCATGCGGTCGAAATAGATGAAACTTGGTAGATTGCGGAGGCAGGGGCCAGATTTCGACACTTACTCCACCTCTTTCGTTTCCGCTTCTTGCGAGAGATCCTCTTCTACGCTGTAATCCAGCACGGCACCCACTCCATACGCCCGGTTCTTCTGTATGAGGGGCCTGATGGATTCGAGATCTTCACCCACCACAAACTGACCGTAGAACGTCATTTTCATGAACTGCTCAAACTTCTTCTGACCCAGAAACGTTCGGCTAAGATCCATTATCTGAGGAGGGGAAACACAGCAATTGAGTGAAATTGAATTCTGTGCAGCATTTCGTGAGTCAGAGGTTTAAATACATACATACACAAAATAGTTCATCTTCTAGCTTTCGACACTCTCTAAAATGTATACAGATACACTGACAGTTTACAAGTAGTGAATTATGCACCGTATACACAAACATCTGACCCGACACCTTTATGCTAAACTCGCTTATCTGCACAGGACAGAAATAATGCAGTTCTCAAAATATGCACATATCACAGCTTGATCTGAATTCAAATTGGACGCTATTTGATTCATGGATTTTGATTTTCAGTGTCAGGAGCTTTAACATACAGTATAAATAAAACTTGGCATGCTTTGGGCCTATACACCCTTGGGGAGGCATTCAACACAAACTAGTGTCTGTATGCAAACAGCAGAGGAAAAACTATTGTCAGTTTTTCTGAGTTTACAATCTATAGGTGTGTATTTCGGTAAAATTGAGGATATACTATCAATTTATCGCCCAAATTTTAAAAAAAAATATTGTTTCAAACTTCATTTATTTGCAGAAAATGAAAACTGTTTATATTCACTTTTAAGCAAAACAACAGTTATATTTGTATATTTGGATTTTTTTCCACGGCTGTATACGGGCCTACATATACAAGAACACGAGTACTATAGATTTCAGAGTCTAGCAAATGCACTGAACCACATGAAGGTGGTTTATTTCTTTATTCAGCATATACAGAACACTTCATTTCTGCCCTGGTCAGTCATGTTGTCTATGGAACCCAATAGAACCATATGACCTGTGCTTTGCCAAGTGCCATTTCTGACAACTACTACATAATCGCCTGGATAATGGCCAAAAGCGGGGCTTCTATATAAAACGAGAGTAAATTCACACAGAGATATATGATATACATGAAAAACAGAATAGCACATCTTTAAGGGGTAAAGTGATTCAATTATATGCAATAAATACATTACATACTTCTTTTCAACCAGGATGTCATAGGAGCACAATTTAAATACAAACAAACTTCTGAGTAACTCAAGAGTATCTTTGCTCTGGTAGGCGTCTTTGGTCTGTTCAAAGTCAATGGAGATGTTATTAGTGGATGACACATCTTCCCCTCCATAAAGGGGGTCCTGGCTTGTTTTTGTGGGGTCTGAAGTGTGATAAGCATTTCCAACGGAGAGCCTCAAACTCCTGATATTGCTGCCAAGGGTTGCAGCACTAAAGACCGGTATAGTTTTGCGGAGAAACATGAACTCAAGACTTTCGTAGTGCGCATAGAAAAAACTATACAGACGCCCAGCTGCCCCACTGTCCTGTGAACGCTACCTGTTAACACCGCCCCTTATTTAAATTAAACGATAGTGAGAGCGTGATTGGTCGATGTCTAGACCGTTCTGGCGTAATGCACATAGGATAGGATTGGCATGGAACGTTGCAATGGTCTTGGAAATAAAGATAAATGTCAGAAACTTACTTTAAATGAGTACATAAATAAGCAAATCATGTTTTTGTTAGGTTAATAATGTATGCTGTTTCGTGTCTAAGTTTGTTCTGTTTCATAATGTTAACAGAAGGGGGAGCCGTTGCATCGTTTTAAAGTAATTCGCCTTTACTGCAGGACTGAAGGGAAAACAGTAAGAACATAATATGTTTATATGTATATTATTAGCCAGAAATTGTGATTATGACTACATTTTAAAACCAGCCACGCTTTGTTATGATAACAAATATCTAAAACGACATTAAAAGTGAATAAATACGACAAAAAAGAAATATCCCTACATTTTAAAATTAAGAACAATAATGGATTCAACGAATCTAAATCTATATTATTTTGATAACATTTCATGTAAATGTAGCCTACGTCGCCGCCACATTGGTGAGGGCAAAAGCCGACTGCAAGGCATACAAGGCAATGGCCGAACTGACGGTTTTCTGGATAAAAACACAACATCGTTTCAATTTCTCAACTAAATTCAATACTTTTCTATTTACGTGAGGTACATAAACGTTTGGCTCCAGTTAAAGGTGGTTATAGAGTTAAAAATGTAGTTATTGTCAACTTAAAACTCGGGCTTGTCAAGCAATCACTTGTGCTTATGCTTCCTTCGCGTGATGATTCCCACTTCTGATTTCATGATTCCGAGCTGGTTGTGTTCAGGTGCTTTGTCGTTGGAACAGAGGACGCCGGATTCATGCTTGGGAGATGTATTATGGATTTTTGGTGAATATGCATGCTGTTTTCGCAGTGTATAAATCATTCAGTATGCTTGTAATATATATGGTTATTGATATATGTAAATGTGTACTAATTTAACGACGAGGCAATGAAGCTTTTGCGGAAAAACGAATAAATAATATCTTTCAAAGAAGAAATCCTTCTCCCATCCGCCATGTTGATTGTGTAAGGCCCGCCCATCTCGGGAACTCAGCGATCAAAATTATCTCCCAACTTCCCAGTGGTTCATGTGCAATTATTACCTCGGAACTCGTAAAAGCGCACGTGAAGGAAGCATTGCCTGATTCTGATTGGCCATTCGCGACATTTGCAGGTTTGTTATACCCAGATAACAACTGCTCAAAACTAATAACACACTGTAACCCTGATGTAGCAAATTATTTTACAAATTAAATATAAAAATGCCATTTAGTAACATATATGACATTTATATTCACAAATAATTCAAACAAATTGCTCGTGACATTTGATCTTAATTTCTTACCTTTAAATTAAAAGTAAACGAAAGTTCTGCAATCCAAACCCTGATGCAGCAAATCATTTTGACAGGTTTTTCGACTAATTAAATATAACCACGTATTTCAGTAACATATATGACATTATATTACAAATAATTAAACCGAATTGCCTGTTCGTGACATATTAATTGCTTACCTTAAAACCGAAAGTAATCGGCGTAACCTCACGGAAGGTCTGCAATCTGTAAAATTGAGCTAATAAAATATTTAAAATTCACCTTTCATGTGCAGTTTTTTTCTCATGTGCCAAGTAGCCGTGTTATTATTACGAATAATGGGCACAAATACTGGATTTCACATTTCCTTATGACAACCATTCATTTAAAGAATGCTAAAACTATTGCGATATGAAGCAACTAGAGACATGATAAAGTTTACCATTTAAATATGTTAAGAAATGAAAATGTCACTGTGCTTTTAATGCCGAAAGAGTGCAGCTCTCCCATTCGGTTCAGTGGGCTTTTAGTGCACTGTTGCCCTCACTAATATGGCGGCGCCATGTGAAAATTGTATTACTTACAATTATTTCATTTGTAGACTGCAGCGGCGTAGGAAAACGGCGCTCTGCATATTAAATACATAAAAAGTAATTAAATTATCACATGAAAAACAACCAGAAAATTGCCTGATAAAAATAGTAATATAGTAATACAGTAATATGTGCACGCTTAGCTAGATAAAAAAGTTATAGTCAATATAAAATCTTTAAACCGTTCTGTTTCACCAAATGGTAATGGAGTAATGGAGTTATTGTCTTTTTCAACAGATTTGTATATTCTGCACATACTTTTAGATGATATCAAATCTCTTTGGCGAACATGACACAAGAGGTTACAGAACTTCAAATGTTTTTAACATTTAAAAACAACAAATGAACGATAAGTGATTTTTGATTTATTAATTATTTTAATCACAAACACAATCATACATACATAGCAGTCTTACTGCTGAATTAAGGTTAAGGTTGAACATGCTTTGGAAATTAAGTGCAAAATCATGACCTCAACAGTTTTAGGAGACCGTTGAGTCCAGATTACGCAGAATGCTCTTGAAGAGTGAAGGAGGAAGATGAGAGTCATCCGAGTCAAAGAGGCACTTCTAAAGATCACACTGCACATTCTGAGGAAGATAAAGCGGACACAGTACATGGCTCTGGATCATGAAGTCATCAATTATATATTAAAATGTTGATCGAACATCATTATATTTTCCGTCAGTAATGATTTGAATATGGAAACACTCAAATATGGATCATCATTTATACTGTTTTCATACAGTATAAAAACATTATGTTTATACAATGAATGTTTACTCAAGAAAATGACATCTTTGCCATTGTGCACTCGCACGTTTGTTGCTTCAAGCATCTTCTTTCAAATGCAACGTACATGCACAGTGATTCTCTAAGGTGGTGCTTTTTGAAGTGAAAACGGTGCAACTGCATAGCAACAACCCGGAAAGCCGTAGCAACACAAGCTATTTGAATTCATAAAGGCCGCTTTTATTTTGAAATCCGTTCTCTGGCACTCCTACCGTAATGCCCAGTTTGCGCGCATAACAAACAACTGTGCTCTGCCAGAATTGATCACACGAGAAACCTCACCCAATTCAAATATTGACTATTTTTTAGACAATCTTAAATATTAAACAGTAGGCCTATCTATTATTAAACAACAATACTGGTGGAAGTGTGGCAATTCAACTACTTCTCACGCCATTCGCCCCAACTGCTTTATTAAACCTACATAGTTCCAGACAAAAGTCTTGTTTGATGTAAAACATCACTTTAGCGGAGGCTGTCACTTCATTAAATGGTTCGCCATTTCCTCACATAGCAGTTTATTTAGCCCATCGAAGGCTGTCCTTCATTGACACCCATGCAAAACCCTCCCCTGTGTACTGCAACGTTACGCTTTTCTAGCTACGATTGGAGGCTTGCCTTAAAGCGGCTTTGGCTTGAACGACTTTTTCTAAGTGGAGGCTGGCCTGGCCACAGTAAATGGACGCACATAAAGTTGCGCAGACCTTTTGTTTCTCGACACACTTTGAAACGCATCTTTTCCAAAACTTTGCACTTAACAATAGAGGGATCACTAGGATATTTAACGCTTTTTTTAGCAATGCACCAGTTACATCTTACAGTGTTTGGAGCGCCAACTAAACCCAGTTCTCCGCAGGAGCTGGAGAAGCTGTGTCTGGTTGTATAACTTCTGCACGACCTCTTCTCTCTTCTTCCTCTGACTGTTTTTCAGTCTTTGGTGTCCGAAAGGCAGAGGATAAACGGGACGTTACGATTTAAGCGAATACGCAAATTCCACACTTCCCGTTGACGTCTGCAGCCGGAGGATTTCGGGCTTTGGAGATACAAAGTATCAGTGTGAATTTGGAAAGGAATGCTGAGCAGAAGAACCGCATGGAGAGATGATGATGCTTCTATCATGGCACTGAAAGGCACTTTAGCAGTTTGTGTGGTTCTGTTTTTTTGCTTTTGTTCCGCTTTTACTCACGAACTCAATCCAAAGGGCAGGAATGTGTGCAAATCTCCAGGGTAAGTTGGATAAAAAAAGTGTTTTTTTTCGCAAGGTTGTGGGTTCGATCCCAGGGGATCGCACATACCTATGTATAAATGTATAGGATAATGCAATGTAAGTCGATCCGAGACTGAGCGCACTGACAATTTATCTTTATTGTTTAGAATCAAATGAAATCATACCAAAGGTGTTTAGGCATAAAATACAACATGGCATTGTATTGCCAAATAAATAAAATGCACGTTTTTAAGCTTTAACGTTACAGGGAAGGTAACATAGATAACTCGCACACATTTCAAGTTCTTTAATTTATTGTTAATGATGTCAATGCAATGAATGAATGAATTAAACTCTATATGAAATAGCAAAGATTTGTTTTATTGTATGCTGTAACCTGTTGCTGTAACACATACGCACACGCACACACACATTGAGTGATAGGGGGCGACACCAGTTACTCTGGGACTGAAGTCGTGGCACAGTTTAAATGATTTAGTGGAACAACAACAATTAACAAAGTTTGGAAAATCAAATCTTATATATTTACATTAGCAAATGCATTAGCCATCAATGAACAATATTTTTATTGCATTTATTTATGTTTGTTAATGTCAGTTGTTTTGTGCATTGTTTGCTCATTGCACTTTAACTAAAGTTAACATAATTTGCTTTTGACTATGTATTAGTAAATATTAAAATGAACATAAATGCAGAAGTACTAACATGTTGTAGAGTATTGTTTGTGTGAACTAGTGAACTAATGTTAACAAACTAAAGTTAACTAATGTTAACAAATGGAACCTTGTTTTAAAGTGTTAAATATATGAAGAATCCTCTTAAAAGCACCTTCTTTGACCATTCAACTTTGTATATGTAAGAGCAGAAGGATCAAACATAAAGCATTATCTTTGTAATTCCACATTTGTTGCAGATTGTTAACTATTCCCTGACGTAAACACAGAAGTAATTTATCAGGGGTGCGACATCTAACCATAACACAATAGTCTTCTCCGTCCATTCCACATGGAATAAAATGCAGGTCACATTTTATTCCTAGAATGAATTCAGAAAGCAAGTCGAGGTTGATGTAGATGACTGATATCACGGGCATGTGCAAACCAGTATTGTACAGCTTTCACATGGGTCTCAGGCTATAGATTTTGGATCTGATTATTTTTTGCAGATCATCCCAAAAATTATTAAATATAAAGTTTCAGCCTGGCTGATATATTGGACTTTTACTAGTCATATAGATTATATATGGTATAGCTTATATGTCATTAAAAAGTGACTTAATGATGTGTGTTATTCACTTCAAAGCTGGTTTTTATGTTCTGTTATACAACATAGTTGTATTTCAGCTTGGAGGACATTTTAGGGGAATTCTAGCCGTGTTAAGTGCTGAATAGTTTACCCGGTTGTTTTAAAATATGTTTACTTTGAGATTAGTGGCTCCAGATGGATATCGCTGAATTCAGGATCAAAATGGAAACCACCAGATAAAATCTAGAGCGTTTTCTCCCAAGCGGTGCTTCTCACAAGCTACAGACGTTGACAGGAAGTTCACGTTCATTTCACAAAGTTGCACAGATTTCCCTCACTGGATTTTATTGTTGTTGAACCACGTTACCCCCTCCAGCTGTTGAGCGATGCTCAATTTCCAATTTTCCATTTGTTTAAGCTCTATTCCCTGTATGTGAACGTGGGTCTACCTTCTTATTTTGGATGTGGTGTTTGTGTGTTGAGTTTGACATTGAGCAGGGAAGTCAGGGCTGCGGTGTAGATCATGTCTGTGGAAGACACAGGCCAAACAAACCCTGAGTGAAGGCAGAGAGCGACCCCCACGCTCAAGAGGAAGCGAAAGTGTGGACGAGGCCTCATGGAGGTCACATGTGGTGGAATATGAGGGGCGGCATATGTCTTACATCCGAGCAGCACTTACAAGGGTATTCGCTTTAAGGAGAAACCACTTGAACTGGAGATAGGAGTCCTCATTTGATAGATTTAAAGGATAACCATAAAAGCTTGTTTTTTGCGTTATATCCGTGTGTGTGTGAGCGCGAACGCAATGTTGGAGATAACTGAAGTGAAGCTAGAGCTAGGCATTCAATTCAAAATATATCTTCATGCATGCATAAGCTGTTTTGATGCGCGTCTAGAAGTATTATAGGGTGTATCTTATAGAAAGTCCAGATCACATTTCATCCAAATAATAAAAAGTACGGTACGATATTTTGAAAGAACATTGGTAACCAGACAACATTAGACCCCATTGACTTCCATTGTATGGACACAAAACCTTTCTCAAAATATATTTTGTATTCTACAGAAGAGTCACTGACACGCTTTGAACGACATAAGAGTGAATTTTATATTTTTGGGTGATCTTTCCCTTTAAATCCAATATTATGATTCCAAGACCAGTGACAAGACAGACTTGAACTCTGGCCTGATTTAGGACCTTTGCATTACTATTCACATCAGGCTGTGGCCTTACATTGCATCCAGTCATTGTTTCTCCATGTCTGGTGACCCAACAAAGTTATCACTTCAAACGCATGTCTGGTTTCCATGTCGCCTTCTGACAGCAAGCGGGTGGAGATGGAAATGAATGCTTACGCTTGTGTTTGTGCGAGTCTATGTATGTTCGCTATCTGAAACATCTGCTCTTGTGAAACTCAGGCAGATGGCACCCAGACATCCGCAGTGTTCCCTGTGAACCACATGAATGAGTTGTGCTTGGATCTCTCCTGGACAGTTGAAATTTGGGTCAGAGCATTTGCAAAACAGGCTGATGCAAATTTTCAGATGTTTTCAAAAAACTGAGAGAATACTGGGGAATGTCATTGGAATATATATACTGTATATTCTCTAAATAAGAGTTTTTGAATAACAGATTGAACACATTTGACTCGTATGTTGTGTGTTCCAATGTACTAACTGGTAACATGATTTGTCATCTTTTTAACAGGTCATCAGGGTATGTGTGCTGCAGCGGATGGTCAGAACAAGGCGAAGAGTGTTTAACACGTAAGTTCATTTCCTGTATGTTGAATCTCTTACTGAGTACTTCATATGATTTGCATGTTTATTGTGTTTGTTTGTCTTCAGCTCTCTGTGAGGGTAACTTCACTTGTAATGAAAATGAGGTGTGTGTACGACCAAACGAGTGCCGCTGTCGTCATGGGTATTTTGGGGCAAGCTGTGACACAAGTAAGTTGTCAATTTATCATGAGTTTTTCTCCAACTTTAACACCGTATAAACTTTGGAACAAAATACACCCAAAATGGTTAAACGAGTATCTTTAAGATTGAATGAAAACGGAAGAACATCTGGACCACTGTTTACATCTGGCGAGGTGGTCTTCAGCCTACATATTTAAAATCTTTCTCTTTCTGGTAAATGTTCATAAAACCTTGACTCATCTTGTTGTATAATAATAATTTTAAACTTTATTTTTCTATTGCCCCTTTAAAGTTCATCTCAAAGCGCTTTACAAGTTAAATTCAGTACAAAACAATCCACAATTGTAAAATTTAACAATAAACCATACAAATTTAAAATATAAAAATCAAGTAAAAGCTTCCATAAAAAAAATGTGTTAAAAGACAAGATTTAAAAGTGCTAAGAGATTTATACTGACTTATCTCATACGGTAAAGCATTCCATAACTTTGGAGCTAAAGAAAAGAAAGCCCTATAACCCACCGATCTCATGTATAACAAAACTGTCAAACTAGGCGCTTTCTAAAAGTGGAATGTCACCTTTCCATAAAAACACTTGAAGGCGAAAAATCATTTGGACATAAGGCTATTGGTTATTTAAAAGTTTGTCTGCTAAAAATAGGACTGCAAGATATATTAAAATAAAATACAATTAAATATCATATTCATATAGCAATATTTCGCAATAACTAAATTATTTTGGCTGCATGTAAATGTATTTTGATGTGATTATTGGTCAATGCAGATCGCAAAAGGGACAGTGATGGAGTGACGCTTTCGTTTTCCCAAAAAATGAAATATGATTATATAATTGCAGTTTTTAAACATTATAATAGATGTAATAGCGTATATCACATTTTCTTTTAATATTGCCCTAGCTAAAAGTGAATTTTAATCATGTTTAGCATGGTAGGATGTTGGACAAAAATGTAAAAAAGGGTAAAAATGACCTTAATAAGTAGAAATCATCGGCAAATTAAGCTGTAAAATATGACACATTACACGACTCGACCACCTCCAGTGCAACACTGTCAATATATCCAGCTATTGTCTTATGACTCTCTTTAAACCTCCTCCAGAGTGCCCGGCTCAGTTCTGGGGTCCCGACTGCAAGGGCCTGTGCACATGTCACCCCAACGGTAAATGCGACGACGTGACCGGGAAATGCACCTGTTACCCCAACCGCTGGGGCGAAAACTGTGAGAAACCCTGCCATTGTCAGAAAGGGAAGTGTGACCAGGAGACTGGGAAATGCACCTGCCATGCGGGTTACTGGGGAGCACAGTGCAACAACAACTGTTACTGCAGCATCAACTCTGTGTGCGAGCAGACCTCGGGACGATGCATCTGCAACCCGGGCTGGTTCGGCCGTAACTGCGGGGCGCAGTGCAATTGCAACAACTCACCCTGCGAGCAGTTCACAGGTCGGTGTCAGTGCAGGGAGAGACTCTGGGGTCAGCGCTGTGAGCGCTACTGCCAGTGCGTCCATGGGAAGTGTAACCCGGCCGATGGTTCGTGTACCTGTAAACCCGGATACAGAGGAAAGCTGTGCCGCGAACCGTGTCCAGCTGGGTTCTATGGACAGAACTGCAGAAACAGGTTTGGAAATGTTAACATTACTTGGTTGTAGTTGTCGTAAATTTTTATGAAAGTGAATCAATATCTGTGTCTTGTCTTTTGTATCCAAGCATTCTTCAAACAAATTGAAATTATTTGAAACGCAACCCTTTCAAAAACAATCTTTCCACGTGTTTGTTCTTTGAAGGTGCGGTCACTGTAAAGGCCAGCAGCCCTGTAAGGTAACGGAGGGTCGATGTGTGACCTGCGAGAGCGGATGGAATGGAACTAAATGCGATCAGATGTGCGCGCCGGGTTTCTTCGGAGAGAACTGTATGAATGAATGTCCACCGTGCAAAGACGGTCACTACTGCAACCGCATCGATGGAAAGTGCTCGCACTGCAATCCCGGCTGGATCGGAGATCGGTATGATCTTTATATTATGGAAAACGCCATTGTAACAAACAAAGCAAAATGCTTACTGTATAAGTTAAAATTGAATATTATTGATTATTATACTGTGTACAGGTTCTTATCAGTACACTTGTGCGATCTAGTATATTTTACAATGACCGTACAGCATCACTATTGCAAAACTCTGTTCTCCATAGTTATCACTTGATGAAATACGGTTGAGTGTGTGTTGTCAACACATTGCAATCTATAAGTTTATTTACATTAACAAAGGATTTTATTTGTACTTCAGCTGTGAAGTGCGCTGTCCCAACGGCACCTACGGAGAAAACTGTGAGAAAGATTGCAGCCATTGTTTCAATGGAGACTGTCACTTTGCCACAGGAGAGTGTCTGTGTGACCCTGGATTTTACGGGACATAGTAAGTCACATCTCTGACTCACGCACATATTTTCAATGTTAACCACAGCTTAGGTCATGTTGATATGTAGCCCTGTTTCCGTACGAGTATGAATCACAATAAAACTATTGAACGTGTCATACATAATGGTTTAAAGATGAATAACCCTTTAAACCAGGATGCTAAATAGGATACTCTAAAACATAATGTCTGATTGATTATTTTTGCTAAATATTCCTACATGGAACAGTGCATCGTAGACGTCAGGGGAAGCAAATTCAAAACAGTTTACATTCGTGCACAAATATTTTAAAAGCAATTTATGGTGTATTTAAGCTCTAAATGTTTGTAGGAATTGAACCATTAAAGTCCCAGTGAAATAAAAAAATTACAATTCTCATTTTATCATGAAACATGGCAGCATTTATTGTAATAAATAGCTTACCAATGTGTGTCATTCTCTTTTTAAAATTCATGTGCCCTCATAATCTTCATTTAAAATCTGTAAATGCACTTCCGCCTTCTAGTGACTATCCATCACAAATGTCGTGACTTAGGCGGCTTGGGTGGAGCATCTGTTAACTCCTTCACTTCAACTGTCAGTCTGCTCACAGTTCCAACGTCTGTTTTTATTATAGATCAAATCAATTCGTAGTAAAAATAAGCCGCTCCCACAATTTTTTTTTCATTCTAAATTCTAATTCACTAAGAAATGCGTCAGAAAACGGAAGATAAAGTAATCGCAACTTCCGGTTCACGGTTACTACCCTGACAACATTTCAGCTACAGGATGATGTTGATATTGTATGATATTCCTCAAACATTTTTTTATATAAACATAGCCAGAAAGTCTAATAAAGTGCCCATTGACTTTTAATGTTGGAATGTTCTCCGTTTCCATTGAAATGACTGTGATGACATCATGGTAATAATTGTGTAATTGCCCAAATTGCCTGATGCCGTTTGTACAGGAAGCTCCTGTTGCTATGTACACAATTCTTTTACACAGTCTCCCCTCAACAGTCTGTTGTGCTCTTTTTGGTTCTCTTTCCTGCTTTTAGCTGCAACCTGACATGCGAATTTGGTCAGTTTGGAGTGAACTGCGCCGAGACCTGTCCTTGCCACGACAAGAACTGCAACGCGGTCTCAGGGGCCTGCAATCTATGTAAGAGAAACTCAATTTTGTGAATATCTAGAGCTTTGTGTCATTTGCCAGAGACACAGATCTCCCGAAACATTGAGACATATTTGTGGGGTCCAACATCCGTCATATTTTCCATTACGTAAAAGGAGGGCCAGATGACACAGGGGTCCGATCAAGATTTGACCCTTTGTACAAATTCGCCAGTGTGTCACTTACTAAAGGTGGAACATTATGGATGGGTTTCACAGACGAGACTTAAAGAGACAGTGTACCCAAAAATAAAAAATTCTATCACATACTCACCTTCGAGACAAAGAAATTTAAAAAGTAAGTTTCCCTACTATGGTAGTCAATTGTGGCGAAGAACTGTTTGGTTACTGACATTCTTCCAAATATCTTTCTCTGTGTTCATCAGAGCAAAGAAATGATGACAGATTAAGAACAACCATTGTGCCAGAATTAATATGAATGTTATTTATTTGATGTTTATTAACGTGCTTTTTAGCAAGTCACATCAATATAAAACTTTAAAAAGTCACTTTTGTAAAATCCATTACTTTTTGGATATTTCCAGCATATTACACTGATCGTGACAATGTTGTTCACTATAACCGTGATGTGAAATTTGGATACCGTTAGATTTCTAATGGTGAGTGGTATTTGCGACACAGAATAAAACCCCTGTCTTAGTACAATGTACAATTAACTTTCATCCGGCTTTTTCTTTAATATCATGGCATTAAATAAGCATTTCAATATAAAGTTTTGTCATTTCCCTTTAAAAACAAACACAGCAACAGTTGCTGTCTGTACGCATGCACGTAGTCCTCACTATGTAGGTCACTGCAGCAGTTTAACATGGCCATCCTGATGGGCTTTCCAGAGCAGTGTCTCAGTTTTACGGCTGGGTTTTTGGCCCTTTCCTGCCTGTGAGCGAGCCTGTGTTGTTTCACACAGCTGAGAGAAATACTCCAGGAAGAGAGTGAGAGAAACGGCCAGGAGGAAAGGTGTGGGTTAGCACAGGGACTTGAGTGAAAGCAGTCATGATGTCATGGCGGCAGACCTCAATGAGGCTTTCCTCTAGACAGCTGAGCATTCAGGACATGTGGATGTCCCACACCCCAACGCTTTACCCAGAGCGAGAGCGTCTCTTTTCTCTCATAAATCACACAGAAAAATGAAGGTCGTCTGCTGTAATGCTTTATCTCTTGTTTGTTCATTGTTTATATTTTTCTCTTGAATTACATTTTGACAGAAGCACAAAACAATCTGAGTTTAAATGTTTCGCACAAACTTCGGGATGGATCATTTTAAAATATATCGTACAGCCGTGAAAAACGTTAAGAGTCTTTGCAGCATCTTTTCCGTTATTTTCACCTGTTTCTGCAAATAAACGTAAATAAAATCTATATTTTTATTTAAGATTTAGGGAAAATATTGTCAGTAGTTCTCCGAATGAAACAAAATGAATACTTTTACCCAAACACATAGATATAAATGATACACTTGAAATGGTCTCTTTATTATTAAAATGTTTGTGTCTCCAGTGTTCCTTTGGCTGCTTTATACACCAAAATTGCATTTTGGTTCCCCGTTCGGCAGTATTACAACCTCCATCCATCCTGGAAAGCGTTTGAATTGTGGGATTTGTTCATGTTTGTGATCTTTCTCTTTTTCTCAGATCCTAACCAGCGGATGGGAGTTATAGCTGCAGGAACATTAGTGACGTTCCTGTTAATTGTCCTTCTCTCCCTGCTGTGCTGCTGTTTTCTCTGTAGCAACAAGAACAATCGCAAGTGAGTTCGAAACCACACCAGCCTTTAAATTCTTGTTTTAAATGATATTAAGGGTTAAAGATTTGTCTAAGAAAAAACTTAAAACGCGTGAAAGGTCATCTTTTGACTAAGCCAGTCTGTATTCATCTGGATTCATCTCTCGACGCAGACACAAAGCCAAAGTTGTCAAAACGGTCTAACGTCATCATTTCTCTTTCAGCGCTGACCAGGAAAACTCCACCAACAGCAAGAAGGCCAAAATAATCCTCTGTGGTGGGTTCAGTCGAATCAGCACCAAACTTCCCAGAATCCCTCTCAAGAGACAAAAACTACCTAAAGTTGTTGGTATGTCTGTTTTTCCATTATCTTGTAACAAGTATGATTTGGGTCACACTCTTAAAAATAAAGGTGCTTAAAATTGTATTCACAGCGATGCTATAGAAGAACCATTTTTGGTTCCATAAAGAAACCTTCAGTCCAAGGTTCTCCACAGAAGCATCTCTTTCTTACCTTTTTACAATCCGTAGAACCTTTTTTCGCCACCATGAACCTTTTGTGAAACAGAAAGGTGGTTCGGATGTTAAAGGCTCTTTATTGAACCATCTAGACAAAAAAGTTTCTTCTATGGCATCGTGAAGCACCTTTATTTTTAAATAGAGCAGGCTGTTGAATTAAACCAAATAAGCGACACATGAACTTGTATGTGTACTTTTGCATCAGCTTTCAGGATGTTTAGTCTTAGTGTCTTGATTCTTATTGGCTGTGCTTCGTGAGCGACATTTCTTGTTTGTGGTGTTTTTTTATATATTTACATCTAGCCTACAGGCTTTTATGTTGCGAACTGGCACTTTTCACATTCATGGTTTAAGGGTAAACTGTAATTTGTTGAGGTTTTGATTATTTATTATTATTTTAATGTTATTATATTTAATGGATTGCAATGAAGTCCGTCTCAAGATTAGTTTTAAGTCTTTTAGGGACTGTGTCTTAACAACTAGTCTCACTGATTTGCAATTATTTAGGACCATGCGTCTTACATTTATTAGATAAGACCAATCTACCTTTTTATGTAACTGACTTTATGACCAGTCTTGAAACAGGAACACTAACTTGTCAACATAAACTAAATAGTTTATGCAACTGGTCCCTGGACAGGGCATAAACCTAGTCCCAAACTAATTTAAATGTTAGTGTCTTTGTCGAAAACAACTTGCACTGGCATTTCTTAAAATATATACGTGTGACTGTTTGGCCTCAAGATGTAATGTTTTGTCGTAAAGTATGTTTTAGAAAACAATTTGTATATCCAGATTTAACTAAGGCCTAGTCCTGGTTTGAAATAATCTCTGTCTGGGAAACCGCCCCTGAAAGATTTCAATTAAATCTTGAGACTGACTTCATTGCGCTCTTTTTCTAACCAAAATGACGCTCTTTACTTTTAAATTATGGATAAAAGTCAAGGGACAAAAGTGCCTAATGGGATGTTGATGGTTTGAAAAGAATCCACAGGGACTTTATTTATTTTGGCTCTTAGCAAGTGTTTGAGTCTTTAGCTTTTCTTTTAATTTCCACATTTCCTTTAGCATCTATAAATCTATATCTATAAATGTGCATTGGGTAAAGTTAAATACAATTTAAATAAAATTGCATCTAAACAGATAACTAAGATCCCTTATAATAAACCTCTATAAGAAATTAGGTCTTGTAGTTGAGGAACTGGATTGGCAGAAGTTTACTTGAATGACTTAATTTATATGCCCATGCAAATATAGTATACTTTTTTATTAGGGATTTGTTTACAATATTCATATTAAAAGAGAAATAAAGGTACATAAATAAGATGAGCAAGTTGGGTTCAGCTGTCGAGTACAATTTATGGGAATATCAGTTTGCCATCATTTGACTTCAACCCATGCACATAAAAGGAAATAATGTAACCTACAATGTTTCAAACATCGAGGACAATAGAGAAGTGAAAGTTATGGACTGACGCTTTAAAGAAAATAAACTTAAAAAAAAATCATGTATGTGGTACAATAATGCACATTTCCCAAATTTGGTTTATTCAATTTCATATGCTTTTCTTAAAGACTGTAAAAAACAGCTGGTTGGTCAAAATTAATATGGACGTCACAACTATTTAACACAATATATAACACAATGCTCTAGTGTGTGGACAGTTGGCCACGGATGAGAGAGAACAACAAAGCCAATGAGAGAAAGCTCCAAGCCATGCTGCCATCTTAAAGACATGTGCTTCCTCACCTAATTTAACACATTACAGAAGTCATTGCCGTCGGGCTTGGGTAACAATATCCTCTTTAAACAATAATGGCCCTGTTGGTTAGGGTCAAGCATGGCCTGCAGCTTGTTTCAATAAACCTTCAGGCCGTGAAACCCAGGAGAGACCAATCACGTGGTGAAATGCAATAAAAAGATGGCACTTTGTTACCCTGAAGATATTTGAGAACCTATGACAGAATTTGAGAGGGAAAATAAAAAAGCAAATGCAGATCTACCAGGTCCTTTTCTGGTCTTCCCCACCCCCTCATACTTCTCACTTTATGGGTGGAGCTGGATGAAAATATCACTCGTGCTTCCTTCTCTTCCTTTTGCGAACCGGCGGTTCTGCTGTCCTCATTGACCACAGGCGAAAGGGATGTCTGCTTTTTTTCTTTTCTTCCCTACTTTTTTGTAACTCTACCCTATATGGAGAGCAGTGGGCTGTGGGGGTTCTTCAGACAGGAAGTGACCAAATATACCTCTGGGTATTTCAGAGCTGTTTTTAACCATGTTACAGCTGGTAATGATGGATTTAGATTAGGAATAGGGCGAAAAAGCAAATGTTTACAACCTTTTTCTCCTGAGAGTTTAACATTGTGTTTCTGTACATTGTTTAAATAAAGATGTTTAGGAAAAAGCATCACTATAACAGGCATTTTGCTTTAAAATCGCCACTGTAGACATTTGAAAAAATGTGACCTGGGGTCTCATTTTTAAACCTGTGCGTAGGATCCTTACTAAATGTGTTAGGTGCCCGAAAGCTCAATATAGACGTGCCATTGTCAGCTGGATCCAACGTCATTGCTGCCGCCATATTGGTAAGGGCAAAAGCTGACTATAAACACATACAATTGAATGGTGGAGCTGCGGTTTTCTGCATATAAACACATTAACGTGTCAATTTCTAATCTAATTCCAATAGTTTATTATTTATACTTGGAGTACATAAACGTTATGGCTACAGCTGCTTTTGAACAATGCAAATTGTGAAAAGCGCTATACAAATTAAATTGAATAAAATTGAATTGAACAGTTAAAGATGGCTAGACTTAATAAAATATTAATTGTCATATAGAACTGTTAAAACCCAAGCTTGTCAAGCATTCATTTAGGCGTAATAATTGTTATCACTAATGTGATGTAATTTAAGGTAGATAAAATGCACATTAGAACACAGCTCGTTCACTATAAAATCTTGGGAAAAAACGGGTTATATTCAACCATATTTGATGGTACTTAATATAATGCACTACAGTGTTACTTGTTTTACTATATCACATAAATTTTTTATCGGATTTATAAAAGAACATCTTTTATTTTTTTAAATTGTATAAAATGATGACAGAAAAAGCCATTTCACCTGTTTTCTTAAGATATGTAAATGAAATAATTTAACCTTGTGTTTTGTTCGTTGTTTCTGAGTTTTAATTGAATCAATCTCAACATGATGTCTATTTTGCATTCAGTGCAACCAATACAAAACAATGCAAACAAACATGTTTTAGTGATTAAAATGTTAAATTCTTTTGATGTTACGCCTTAAATTGTATTAAAGTTAGTTTTATTGAAGTTATATTGTAACAATTTTTTATTCAGTTCAACTGAAATGAATTTCTATAGGACAAAATTTAGCATTGTTGCAAAGCATCATATCGTCCTTGTCCTTCTAAAACCTTGTAAGTCCGAAGAGGGAGGGCGCGTGTCGGGCCTCTCCCTGGTCCCGTCGTGTAAAGCTCTCCGCCGGGACAATTTTGCTATTGCGATAACACGATATAGATAATATTTTTACATACAGAGTTGGGAAAGTTACTCTCAAAAAGTAATGATTTACTAGTTACTTATTACATATTCAATAGTGTAATTAGATGACTATGTAAATGTCTCCAAAGAGTATTTACTTACTTATTACTAATTTAATATCTTACTTTCTATATTCTATAGTAACCATGATTTGTTAAGTGGTTTAAGGATAGACATGAAATGGCTCTTTCCTTCAAATAAATAAAATAGACTTCATAAAGTACTATTATTAACTGCCCAAAGTATTACAAATGTGAGAATTAAAGCACGGATTTTAAAGTTAGACTTTGTAAAGTAAATTCAATCCAAATTCAAAGTATTTAGTTGAATTACATTTGAAGTAACTGTAATTAAATTACAGAACATTTTAGTAATCCCTTACTTTACTTTAGCCTACATTACTTTAGTGAAAAGTAATTCAATGTAACTAGTTACACCCAACACTGATCTCTTTACTGTCATAAACCTACTTTATTGTCATAAACGTAACAGTAATATGAATTTTTTGGTGGTCATTGTTTTACACTTAACACAACAAGAATGTTGCGTAAAATGATAGAGTGCATGCATAAATACATACAAAAACGGATGGTCCTAAAACTGTTAATTTTTTTAACATTTCTTTCACTTTACTAAAAACCTTTAACTTTTTTGAGGTCATTTGACTTGGCTTGATTTATTTTATTTTTGTCCATTTATAAACATGTTTCTAGACAGGCGTCAGAGAGACAGGCCACCTGCTCCCTACAGCAACAGCAGAGCAATTTTCGCAGCTGTGGATGAGCCACTAATGCACATTTGTTCAATGTCTGTATAGCAATGGGGTGGGCTGCCGGACCGAGTCTCTCTGTCTCAGTCGAAGACAGCAGTTGTCCGATGTCAGTAACTCTTATAACACCATTGCATCTGTTTGTATGAATCCCCGACACGCATGTTGTGCGTTTCATGGTGTGGTGGTCCCACAATGACCCTGTGAATCCCTATGATCAGCAGAAAACACAAAGATAAGATTTTCCTTTGACATGAAGTTCTCGCCAGCTGTTCGGAAAACGAATAAAGAGTGGAATGTAAATTGTTACGTTATAGGCGATTCACCAAACATGCATTTTATTTCTCTGTGGTTTACAGAAATGTTAAGAAGTTTTGCAAATGTTACAGTTTTACCGTCCTTGGAGAAATGAGCTCTGAGAAATGAGTAAGATGAGCCCTTAGCAAAAAGCAAAGAAAAGCAAGAAGCATCTACTGTACGTTTGCTCAAATTGCGTATGGTTAAACTAAACAGTAAAGTTCAATTCTTGGAGTGTTTTTCGCTGTGAGCGTGTAGAAACCAAAGTAAACAGCCCGTGGTTCCTCAAGCGTCTGATATGAATCTTTCACTGTGTACGTCTCAGCCGCTAGGCCAAAGTAACATTTGTTTCTGTAGTTTAAACCAAAATTACCAAAACCCTTTTACTTTTTTGGAATGATGCACAATTAATGAATGTTGCGCAATATCTTGTATGCAGAATGTAAATATGGTTTCTTTTGATTCATGTTGACTGGGTCTTCAAGTTAGACCTTTTAAGTATGATGAAGGTGGTTTCAAGGGTTGCACGGCTAAATAATAAATATTAAAAAGACCAAATCGGGACAGGCTAGCTTGTGTGGTTGGCGTATACTTCGTTGCCTCATGGCGGAAAGGAGACCACAGGAATCTCTAGCTAACCATGTTTTCTAGGTCAGCATGAAGGCATCATCACATTTAAACTGTCCAGACGGAAATGCTCTTTGTACACTTTTTTGTTATTTATGGCAGTTTTCTGAAAAGCTTGTTGAAATAAAGCAACACAACTACAAAAGGAACGAAAATGATGTAAACAATAATTTTTATGTTTATGGGGCAACTTTAAGATAAAATAAAAAGCACAAATGATGTCCATATCGTATATTAAGTATAATAAACTTGATTCTCCACAGTAAATTCTTTCCTCTTTTGAGAACGTGTGTGCTTGAAAGTCCAGAATCAGCCATCAACGCTGGCTTTCAAACCAATTCTGCCCTCATTCTGTAGACTTGGCATTGTCTTTCACCAGTGCACGGCGGAGAGCCTCCACACACATATGCTTTCAAAGAGCTTTTGTTCAGTGTGGAACCTAGAGAGCGGTCTGCTGACCTAACCTTTCTGTTTGTTTTCCTCTTGTCCAAACTCTTAGTCACCCACCATGATCCAGAAAACACCTTCAACAGTATTATCGAGCCGCCCTCCGTGGTGGACCAACCTTCTCCATCGTGGTCGTCCCAGGAGTCCTTTTCTTCCTGCGAGACGAGCGAAGACGACCATCATTACTCCCTCCCACCCGAAGGTGAGACAGCCATCTGTTTGTCCAAATAGAGATTTTTCTGTGGTAAAGGTCCTTTGGTATGTCATGTGTAGAGAGATAATACAACAGCAAACGCTATAAATAGTCTTTCAGGATGTGACTAAGGCCTCTTCTTGCATAAATTATGGTATTGGAGGGGAAATGTTTCGGGTTTGCTGGCAAAATTTATTTTGATAAAGAAAACACAAATGTGTGTTCTAATTGTTAATGCATATGCATTGATGATATATATATATATATATAAAAGCTTTTTTCTTCAGATCATAACGTTGCTGTTCGGTTTTTTACTTTCTTCAAAATACCTCCTTTTGTGATCTACAGAAGAAAGAAAGTCAAACAGGTTTAAAATGACAAGAGGGTGAATAAAACACCACGGAATTTTCATTTTTGGGTGAACTATCTCTTTAAGTGAAATTGTATGAAATAAATAATTTGTTTTAAATAAATAAGTACATTTACAAAAGGTTAATAAATATATATTACATTTTATAATGAGATGTCTTTAACAATTGATTTCTAATGTAGGGCTGTAACAATATTGGTTATTATATCCCAACGAGTTCATGATAACAAGATTATTGTGATATCTACTGTATAAAAAATAACCAATATTAGTCAAATTCATCTTTAGTTTAATTTGAATGAATTTAGTTTTTCTGGAGAATGAATCACACTCAAAGTAAGTGTAGGACAGCAGAGAGAGTGTGCAAAACTGCCACCTATTATGTTGGCTGTTAACCAGATACTGCTACTGAATTTTTTATGATATCATATAGAAATATATTAACACAATATCAATCATCACAGTTATTAAAGTCACTATTATTATTAATAGCACCCAGTCATGGATGTAGCAGTTCGTCATAGAATCTTGTCACGCATTGCTTTTCTCTAACATATTTTGTTTTCTCTCTTGCCCTCTTAGAGTCCATGAATGACAGTTGTGAGAAAGGAAGTGTTGCTCAAGAAATTTCATCAACACCCAATGAAGATGAAGGAGAGTACACATCCCTCAAAGACACAACAAAGCCGTCTGTTAATGACGGTTCCGAGCAGCCACTCCTGAAGTTCTCAGACAGCGAGGGTTCCACCAGCGGTTCAGAGTCCACCATGGGCGCCGTTTACGCTCATATCGCCCGTCTTTCAAAACACTCCAAAGAGGAGGAAGAAAGTTCGGCACCGGAGGTCAAAGGTAACTGCAAAGCACCATCTCCAGAGAAGACAAAACCTCGTCCTCCTGACCCTTCAACCAAACCGAAGGTATCTTGGATCCACGGAACAGCTGGAAGCAACCAATTAGAGCAAGGCCAGACTCCGACAGCGCAAAACGAGAAGAAGAGCTCTGGAAAAGTTGATGAGAAACAGAGGTCAAAAGAGAAGTTGAGCAAGAACGGTGAGAAGCATCAAGACGTCAAGAAGGCCAATGGAAACGAATCCCCAAGCAAAAGCAAAACCTCTGATACCATAGATCACCTCAATGGAACGTTCCAAAATGCCTGGAAGAAGATCGGCAACTTCCACTCGGACAAGAAAACCAATGACACCAGCAAAGATCCACCCAAGAGTCCAAAAATCATGCATCCGCACATGAACTCCGAGGCTGCCACCCTACTGGCTGCTCAGCTGAAAGAGAAGACCCAGAGCTTAAATCGAAATGAGGGTCTCATGGTGGGGGTCAAATCCAATGGCATCTCGACCCCTCAAGTCAACAAAGAGAAACCGACCCCACCTCAAAAGACCAAGCGTTCTGTAACAGGGAACAACAAACCCCTCCTGCCCACCTCCAGTAACCTGCAGAAGATGGTGTCCCCCATTTCAGACTCGACCCCTGAGCCTACAAGTCCAGAGAAACAGGGGATAAATGGGACCAAGGTAGAAGTGGAAGGCGATGTCACACCAAAGAAAACGCCCATCAAGAAACCACCGAGGAAAAAAGGAAAGGAGGGAACACTGGAAACGGAAAGCAAAACCACTCCAAAGACGGCCATTATGCCACCTCAGACAGTCAAATAGTGAGGAGCTCTGCTTTAAAACTGAACCTCTCTTACTTCTACGCCATCTTGGATTATTTTTTGTTTACCAAACTCATCTCAGTGCATTCTGGGATTGATCCTGGGTGAGGAAAACGTGATGCTGCCTTTGAATTAGATATTTTTCTGGAAAAGACTTTGCATCAGCATGCATACGACGCCCTAATACTAGATGTGTTCATAATTATTTTTATCCAAATTTTTTGAGAACTTGTGATTCCCTATCTTTAGGAATTGGATGGACGATGAATGAGCTGCTTAAAGGATTTATTATTTTGAAGGATTTTGGTTCTGAAATCGGAAACAACACTTCACTGCTATGACTGTACAGGTAAAAAAGGAAGATTTCGTGTAATAAGCTTATTCCATACATTTTATCTACACAATGAACAAAACAATTTAACAAGACGTAATTTTTTTAAAGGTTGGTTTTGGTATAAAAAACAAACCCATGGTACTGAAGCGGTACAGGATTGATGCAAAAATATGTTTTACTCTTATTTTCTCTCAGGCTTACAGTATTTGTATGTTCAACACAATAAAAAGCATCATAAAATATCATGTTTTTATTGTAAGATAATGGTCTGCTTTCATACATTGTATATAAAAATAGAGGCAGTTTAGCCAAAGACCAGCGTTCCCCCATCCAATGACAGTTGAACCACATGAAAGTTCATAGTAATACACTTGTATCCTTCAAAACATAACCAAATCATTATTTGAACAATTTAATGCATAAAAATACATTTTGTGAAAATACCAACCAGCCATATATCATTTTTTTAACAACATAGTTTGAGTTGAAATATCTGTTAAGAGATTGTAATTGTCATTTCATATAATGCTGTTTATTATCTCTTTATGTTGCAGTATTGTTGTATATTAGCATTATTATGATAGGACACGTGTTATAGAAGTGTATGTTTGGCTTTCAAATTTGTTTACTACAGAGATAGACAGCCATGCTGCATTGTCATCGGTTTTAGGATAGAAACAAAATGCCAGTATTAAGCAACTAAGTCAGTGTTTCTCAAACAGGGGGCCCCAAGATAAATCCAGGAGGGCCACAGATTTTGTGGCATTTTATGAAATATAGCAATATTTTATGCAATCAAACATCAGAAAAAAAGACCCCCAACCAAAAGAATTTATTTTCCAGCATTGTATAACTGAATATATTTTGGGATTAATTAAAATTAAGATTGCAAGTCTTTATTTGGGGGGCACCCTACACAAAGGGGGGCCTCACAACAAAACAGTTTGAGAACCACTGAACTAAGCAGTACCTCCCAGGTACAACTTTATTGAGCACAAACTTGAGATTAAGACTTCAGCTAAGGGTGTTGACTTGGTTTTGTCTGAATGCTTTACTTTTTCTATACAGTTTCAGCAAAGCTCCAAAAATGATACGATGACCAAAGGCCTTTTCATTTTTCATCTGTCTCTTTGTTTATTGTCCCTAACACCCCACAGCGCTTGAAAATAATTTTGGAGCTGATTCCAAAAAGAAAGATGAAGGAAAAAAACTAGATAGTAAAGTTTTTATGAAACATCTAGAATTCAACATGGACCTTTAGGTCTTTTTAGATTGTAAACAGGTTTATGAAGACCGGATTTTTGATTGTGGTGTACAGTAACTGCTATTCCCTCATATGGTACGTTATATTTTTCTACATGCTAAGATATTTTGTGATAATATTGTTACCTACATTTGTAAGCTGTGCTTATACGACGTATATCTTGCTTTTTTGTGTCAAATGAACTGGTTTTCAAATTTGATGACATTTATTTTGCTTATTTTATGCGCCAACATCAGGTACATTGTGTTTGTATGTTTAAATATCTCACTGTTTACCTTTTGAGGTTTTTCACATTTCTCTGTTGACGTTATTGTTTTTCTTGTTCTAGAAACGATAAACTGTATGATGCAGAGGTCAATGAGAGATGACCGTTATCTATGCATGTAACCTCATGTTCCGTTTTTATCCACGCGGGATGATCGACAAAAAACGACTTTTCATGTTTTTGAACGCAGTCCAGAACATAACCCACTGCAGTATATGATTTTTACAGGAGTATGGCGTGAGTTTGAAAGTGAAGCCTAGCCTTAAAACATGGAACCTTATCATTAACAATCGTGGGGTTTTTTTTTTGTCTGATTTGTCATTTTATGCTAATGTTTGGTTGTTCAGTGACCGTAATTGAAATAAAAAAACTGTAACTTGTAAACATACAATTCACTGACGTCTTCTTACAATGTTCTCTAGTCCTCAGACGGTTATCTCAACATGGCAACCACCACGACTGTCACCTTATGCTTCAAGCCGTGATGATGGTAGAGAATCGAAAGTTATGTATTGCACTTTTTACGAAAAGGTCACATGAAAATATTGTAGCCTCAAAATCTTTCTCTCTCTTTCGCCTGTATCCATCTACGCTAAATACTTTCCAGTTTCCTCTGACTCCTAGCCGGCATTGCGGGGGATCCTGGGGAGGTTTTTTCATAGCGCAAACTGCTGTTTCAGCGGCGGTCATATGCTCATGAAAGTCTGAAGGGCCCACAGGAGCTTCTCTACTGGCACAACAGCCTCTTTCACACAGAAACAGTTGGAAGTCTGTGCGAGGGGCCCTGCAGTTAAAGCATCATGCGCAACGTATTTGCTCTCGCTCTCTTTTTTTCCTCTATTCAGGGAGAGATGAGGACTTGAAGAAAGCAGCCAAGGTTTCATGAGCAGCAGGCAATGAAGATCATGTGATCGCTAATTGAAACCAGAGAAGCCGGGCGCTATACTCGCACGTTTAAGTATCCACGCACACACGTATGTATTCAAGGCCGTCGTGCAACGTCTGACATTGAGCCTCACGTGGCAATAACGTTATGTCTGCATGTGTTTTACAACCACGGAATATAAAGGCTCTGACAGGTTACATTCATCTGCTGCTGGCTCTAGATCATATTGAATATATACATGTTACACACAGACCTATATCTATACAAAAAGAGTCTAGAGTATATACATATATGAAGAGTTTGGTTCCAAAAAGACATAACTGTTTTTGTTGTTTTATTGTGTTAGTCAGCTGTAATTTTTTGTTATTATGGCTAATATTAAAACAGCCAACTGCCGTTTGATTGATATTAATTGAAATGCACAGTAAAAAAAACATGATTTTTGAACACTTAACCAAACTCCCCATATATATTTATATATATTTATATATATATATATATATATATATATATATATATATATATATATACGTTGATTTCCCAGCATTGTATAATCGACTATATTTTTAGATTAATTAAAATTCTAAGTTTAAGATGAGTCTTTTTTGGGGGGTCCCTAAAGCGATGCACCCTACACAAGGGGGGGCCTCACAACAAAACGTTTGACAACCACTGAACTACCCAATACCTCCCATTTAGGTGCACTAAGAGCACAAACTTGAGATGAAGACTTCTGCTAAGGGTGTAGCCTTGTAAATGAATTCTTAGTTTTGTCTGAATGCTTCACCTTTTTCTATACAGTTGCAGCAAAGCTCCAAACAGGTTAAGATGACCAAAGGCCTTTACATGTTTAATCTTGTTTATTGTCCCTTACACCCCACAGCGCTTGCAAATCATTTTTCAGCTGATTCCAAAAAGAAAATGAAGGAAAAGAAAACTAGATAGTAAAACGTATAAGTATGTGTATGTATGCAAATAACAGAAATTCACATTTTCGCTTGTAAGATAATCATTTTTTTTTCATTAATGTAATCATAAAAATGACTTATTTATATTGTAGCATTTTAAATGATTAAAATAAGTGCATATAAAGAAATATTGTATTAGGGTACAATGAGAATTGGTTTATGAACATTAACATTGTTTATTTATTACACATGAATATGAAGAACAGTCAAAAAATTACTCAAAATGTAGGCTACATGTGGATATCTGTGCAACTCAAAAAGAGGAATTTCAGAATACGTTACGCAGCTCCTGTGATACAGTTCATAGAGATCGGTTTTTATTACCAAACGGACCAATAATTTATTTTAAATTGAAAGTAAAAAGCAGTGTTACAAAATTGTTCTCACATTTCTTGGGACATTGACATGTTTTTGAAAGGTTTCAATGTCACTTTCCAAAAAACGATTCTTATTTTTTCCACACTGTTCTTCAAACATTCCACTGACATCTTATCCTTTTTTCTGCAGATATCAAATCCAGTCGAGGTTACCTCCATCACACAGCACTCCAGCGCTCTCCGACTCATTCACCCGTGTTCCGTCAACAAGGTTTATTTCTAAAGGTATGACTGCATCCACAAAGCAAGGACTTCAGAAGCAAACACGAGGCCTTCTCACAATAAATCTTAAGCTATGGTTTATGGCAGTCATCTGCGAGTGAAAAGACATTTCGGAGGATATTATATAACAAATTGAACGCCAGTCTAAACATATCTCTCAAAGGCTTGGATGTTACTCAGGTGGCAGATCCTCCGAAACAACAGGACCGTCCTGTGCGCAGCCACTGAACGTCAGCCAGTTGACACACAACTACAAGGCTTTGCAGAACAAGCCTGCGTCGTTATGGCAACAGGAACAGATTGCACGCACATCTGGTTGTGATTTAAGCCCATGTGAAAGAAAAAAATGAAAAAGAAATTTATGAGTTAAGGCAAAAAAAGACAAACATTTTCTGCAATGCAAGGCACAAAAGAGCCAAGGGTCATGTTACGCTTGAAAGGAGCTGAAAAATGTTTTTGTTTATTTGTTTTTTGTCCAAACAGAGTGGAAGCAATGTTTTCTTGTCATATAAGTTATGAGAATTTTATAAAACTGTGGAAGTCGTTGCCGGTATAAGCAGGTTTCCATTGGAAAAGCCTTTAAAGTGGGCGTCTGACATACAGTAACTTGTACATATCTTTCTCTAGATTCCTTAATGTTTTTTTTAACAAAAACACTTTTTTAAATATTGTCACACGGTTTTCAAACTTTAGGGACCCCCAAATAAATGACGGATCCCCTTTCTAAACTTTATATCCATATTTTGATATGTAAAAAATCTTTGAAACTGCAAATGTTATATTATAAAGACATATTGTTTTCAAACCTAAATAGCTGGCTACATTGGTTGAATGTACTGTTCAAATGTATACATACGGTAGCATCGCTCACAATGTTCACTCGCACATAAAATGTATGAAAAACGCTACTAAACTACTTACTAGACTAATGCAAACATAAACTATTGTGGAAACGCTGTGTAGCCTATAGAAACGCTGAGAAACACGTAGAAATGAAACAATAAAGTAGACTTCAGTAGAGTCAGACTTGTGTCTGTGCCGTGTGTATAGCATTCTCAGAGTTCAGTGATTCACAGCATACGTGTCTGTGCGTCTGCCATGTGTGGCTTATTACTGGAAGGACGCTTGGCGCGTGTCGCTGCTTCTAACCGCTGGATGCTGAGCTCAGCGCTTCACTGGAGTGCTGAGATCATGTGTGTGCATAAAATATTATTACAGGCTAAATCTACCGTACTCACACTGCGATATGAGTCTGACCCATCCGAGGTGATAACACCCTTTATATGATGCTGGGTTCAAATGAACTATTATATATACAGCAGGTAGCAGTATACTCATTGTTCAATGGTTTGCAAGAGGGAGAAAACTAGAATTGATGTACGATAAAGGACGTTTGACTAATAATGTGCACAGTCAGAAAAAGGTTTAAACGTCATTTTCTTTGGAGCTGATAGCCTAGTGGTTAGCGCCCTGACTTACATGTAGTGCAACTGCATCTCCGGCAACCCATGTTGATCTCACTCCGTACTCTCCACCCCACACTTTTCTGTCAATCTCCATTATGTCTAAAAGCATGGAAAATGCTAACAAAACTGTACCTATTCTGTCAACAGGGAGCTACACATAAAATATTGTACCTTTTTTGGGTACATTATTGCACCCTCGGACCTGTTGCGTAACAGTTAAATATTATGGGTACAGAACATTAACGTGACAGTTCACCCAAAACATTAAACGATGTCATCATTTCTCATCAATTTCACATTCATTGTTGTGTTGTTGTGATCATCCAAAATGCAAAACTGCATCCATATATATTAAATAAACTGTTAAAGACGTGTTTATTTAATAAAAATAAATAAAGACGTGCATCGGCACCATATGTTACATTTGGCATACGCAAAAGCGACTGACATCGCATTTTTCCTATACATTTTGTATATACAAGTTTATGCATTCCCCTGAGATCAAACCCACCTGTTAGGCCAACAGCTTTACTCTTAAACACAATGTCTAAAACACAACCGTGGTTTCTACATCTACATTTGCGCATTTGGCTGACGCTTTTATCCAAAATGAGTTCAGTGCATTCAGTACTTTTTTCATTATGATTTGCAAACTTCTCACTGCTCGCACAATGCCCCACTAAATAAGCTACAGGAATAGTTGCCCACCAAACCTACTGTATATTTGAAACAAATCTATAACCCGTGAGTATCAGCTATAGTAAAAGCTATATCTGTATTGAAGACAAGAGTCTCTTTATATACATAAAATCTCCAGCGATGTTGATAATCAAAGATTTGTATTCGATTTGCAATTGAAGCGTGTACTGCAGAATCGTCCGACCCATTTTATACAAGCAAAGCCGTTTTGAATAGATTAAACCATCCTCATACTGTGAGAGATGCACACGGTCAGCAAACAGCTGTCCGCACTCCTCCCTTTTTCCTCTTTTATCAGCATATTTCTGCCTTCAGTTTATTCAAGAGGATCTGTGTCTAACGGAAAACTTTCCCGTCTCCCCATTTCTCCCTCCACACATCCCTCCCCCTTAGCCCCATCTCTCTCTCTCTCTCTCTCTCTCTCTCTCTCTCTCTCTCTCTCTCTCTCTCTCTCTCTCTCTCTCTCTCTCTCTCTCTCTCTCTGAGTGAGTGAGAGGAGGAAGTAGTATGGTTTATTCATGTCTCAGGTTTCAGATTCTCAGAGCAGAGATTTTCGGATTTCAGGAAGAGACAGAGAGGGAGAGAGCTTCTGTCACCATCGCACCAATGAAAAGTGCAGAAGATTAAGGAAAGCAGCTTTCTTTGACCATTATACAGAAAGATAAACCTTCACATGTATTCATTTATTTTAAATCACGTACGTGGATGTGCTGTTAAATCATGTATTATATAAAAACATGCATATATTATTAGTTTAGTGGTCTAATGTCTGTTGAAATTTGGCAGTATGACAAGCAACAGTCGAAAATTTTAATTGTCATTAAAGAAGTTGTTTTAGTATTGTTTTTTTTCAGTTTCACTGTTGTGAATTATTTGACTTATTTTGTTTAAATTAAAATTTTAGAACTTTTTTCAGTTTATTATTCTTATGTCAAGTTTTCATTATTCTTTTCCAATTTTTCACAAACAATATTTAAGCTTTTGATTTCAATTTACAGAATAGTTTTTTTATTTAACAACTCTATTTTGATCAAATTCATATCATACATACTGTATAGCCTTATCTTCAAAAAGAGAAAAACAATGAAAATCCGGCGTTCTTCAAGATTCCAGTTTTAAATAAAAAATCCCTCTCCAAGTGTCTGAATCTCCCATGTGATGCCAGTATCTAGAGAGACCCACAGTCTGAATTCATTAAAAAGGTGTCAGGACCCTTTAAAGCTGTGTCTACATCCTGTTGCTTTATCTTTCACACTACCTCTCTCTCTCCTCTCCTTCTACTGTCTGTCTCTCGCTCTTTCTTTCTCTCTCTCTCTCTCTCTCTGACAGCATGTGGTTTTCATTAGGAGACTTGGATTAGAGCACACGGGTAGATCAGCAATGGTGGGGATCCACATTTGTCTCCTTTTCTGCTTTTCCTCCATTATCTCACATGCGATCAGCTTTGGTCTTTGACTTTGCGTGTGTGTGTATCGAGCTCAATCCAGCCTAATGATGTCACCACCGCTCAAACCTAAATATATAACCCTGACCTGAAAATTCCCATAATTCTCTTTTAATTAGACGTGAACATAAAGCAACCTAAAATCATGGGTTAACCAATTCCGTACAGCCAAAAATAAACAATCACCGTTACGTTTGGTGATGAAACTCGAACTCAAAACTTGTGTGTGTGAGCGAGTGTTTGTCTATGCCCTGAGGATCCAGACGTCCGGGATCAAACGGTGCTTGTTTTGGAAACAGGGGGAAGAAGTACCTAAATGCTGAGTGTGGAGAAACACAACAGGGACAGGGGGAAAGCCAAGGGAGAGGAAAAAAAGACGAATGAGAGCCCGAGGTTCTGGTGGAGGAAATGGCTTCTGCTCATTATGTGTGCTGCTGGAGAACGGCATGCTGGGAAGGGATGGTGGTAATGCGTGTGTGCAGTTTAAACCGGAGATGGTATGTGTTTGTTTACGTGTGCACAGGGTTGGTGGCAATCTCACATGGAAGGAAAGGAGCGGAAGAGCTTGTAAACATGTTTTTGATGTTTAGTTAAAGGCCTGACTTGTCTTTAAACACACGGTTCATGTGCTCTACGATTAAATTCAGAACAATTGAGGGCAAATTGACTTTTGTATAAGAGCCTTACAAAAAAGAAGTGTATTCAAGTGTACTTCTTTTAAACTAACATCAAATTTACTTTCAGCCTACAGTGTCAAAGATTTTTGCTTCCTTAAGTCATTGAAATTTACTATTTTTTCAATGTTATTTTAACTTATCAAAATAAAACCATTATTTTTATGAATTACACCGTTAAAATATGAAGTTAAAATAACTTTTGAGTGTACTTAAACACATTTGTGTACTTTTTATGTACTTCTCAGACATATAGTAATAGACAGAAAAGTCTAAGTACATTTCTAAAGGTATACTTCATGTATTACTTAATATTATAAGTTATAATAATCACAACCTTCAGAAAACTACTTAAAACCCATCTCTTCTGTGAAAACCAGACAAATGAAAGGAAAGAAAAGTTTACACTAACCCTCTCTCTTTTTCTCTCAACAGGTATTGTTCTAGCTTTTGTTGAAACTAGTAACTTTGTATTAGCACCTATTGTATTATTGCTCCTGTATGACATATCGCTTATTGCTCCCTGAACTCTTTGTAAGTCGCTTTGGATAAAATCTAAATTTAAATGTAATATCTAGAAACATAGCAGTGTACTTAAAGTGCAAACATAATATAAAAACATTAAACGATAAGTATGATGTTAAAGTAAGTTCACTTAAAGAAAACTTTCTTGCAGTTTACTAGTTTGCTACTTTAGGATACTTCAAAGTGTACTTTGAACTAAAGTACTAGTACTGAACTAGTAAACTATTAGTATACTGTACCTGTTCACTTCATAATGTCACTACTGTAGTATAGTTGCAGTACAAACAAAAAATGTGGTTGCAAACTAGATCTGTACACTAACACTTTAAGTATACTTTAAAAACCGGCAAATAGTTATTATTAAAACAGTACACTTGCATACTAGTAAAAGTTAATTTCTTGATATTTTCTCCTAGACAGCCAGCAAAGGTTCGCTGGTCAAACTGGTCAGCTGTTTGTTTTATCCTGGTGATACTGGTTGACCAGGGAAGGTATTGCTGGTTCAGTTATTCAAAACAAAACTTGCTCCTGCTGCCCAGATTTTTCTCCTGAGAAAAAAACCCCGTAAATCTCACCCGTCTCAACTAGACTTTTAGAAGTGATCCCAGAATGCCCGACACTGTGCTCCGGTTTCATACCCACATGAAATGTATATTAAATAGCTATGAAAGAGCAATAAATTGTTCTTGTCGTGCTTGAGCTTACCCAGTTTCAACAGGCTTGAGCTACATCATTACAGAAGGAGCATACATTGGGCTTGGTGTCTGGCCTGCAGATATTATCATTATCAGGTCCAATGGGGAAATCTGGGTCTTTTTAGGGATAGACATTATGTCATTTGACACATCAGCGTTTGGCCACAGTAGAGACAAACAGACAGGCGGACAGACAGAAATTGGGCCCCAGCTTTACTTGCGGATGACAGAGGATGATGGTTTTGCTCTAGCATTCCTATGGAGAATGGTTTATTTTCACTGGAAACATAACTGTCTGTGGCAAGAGTTTTGGAGCAGTTTTACTCAAAACAATCCCAAACGTCTATCCTGAAACATTGGCGCCCTCTGTAGGTGACCGATAGTCAATGCACCAGGAAACCTGACGCATGTCTAATGCAGCAACACACATCTATAGACAAATCATTTTGGGAGTTAAAAATATTTCAAAGAAAACTATTCACTATATATATATTCACTTTTGAGCAATACAACAGTTATATTTAACATTTATTTATTGTTAAAGGCCAAACATATATCTTTATGTGACAACCTCGACAGTTCTTATGTGTCTTGACAATCTTTCACATTGCTGTCAGAAGACTTTGCTTTAAAAAATTTTTTTTACAATTTTGTTACAAATTCAACGGACACTGGACTGGAATGGCCACAGTGCAAAGTAAAACAAATAGGCTAAAAAACGTAGTACTATCACATTGATGGATAAGCAAAATGGATCATAAACATCAAATTTGGTCAATTAAAAAAACAAAACACTGTTCAATCTTTACAGTCAATGATTTATTAATAAATATATTTATCACGCAAGTATTTTTAAGTTTGTCTAGACTACTTTAATGTATGTGATCTTACCTTATACTATACATCATGAGATGTTAATCTTTTCTTTTAAAAAAAGGCATTGAAAGTACTCATTTGTTTTTGTCATCTTTATTTGGTTAGACTTTTTATATTGTTAGTTTATATTTCACATTCTTGTGGTGTCTGTACTACGCAAACCTTAGTTTTTCTTATAAACGTTGTTCTTTAAAAGTTTTAAAGAAATATATTTGAGAAAAAAAAGCCTTTAAATGTCTGCTACTTGTGCTATTTACATGCACTTAAACAAGTTAAATAACTCGATGACAAACTCTTAGTCAAAACTAGATCAGAAGAAGACTAAATTCAATGACAAACTCGACAACACACAAACAAAAACTGAAGACTAAACAACTAACTCAACGGGTGATTAAATGACTAACTTAAAGACTAACTTTTATTCTTCTGGATCAGAGAGGTGTTTAACAGCAGCAGCTGTTGAGTTGTGTTGTGTACTGTTAGTTATTCATCGGTGGATTTGTGGGAGAATGTGACACAAGTGCAGCTGCCCGACAGTCTGCTCGGTGACACAACGTAACTTTAAAGAATCCTCTGAAAACTACAACAAACAACCTTCACTTTCTTCATTCATTTGTCTATTAAATCTTACTTTAATCAATTCACTTCCTCTGGTTTATTGTTTAAAGTCAATGTCACTTCAATAAATCAGCCAATCAGACTTCGCCACATGCCGTCGGAACGCTATCAGCTACCCATAACTCCTGCGTCGACCCTCATTTCATCAAGAAAGCTCAGTGTTTTTGGATAGGTGCAGGTGTGCGTCCTGTAAGCGCAGGATGTGGCTCACACTGGTGGCTCTTGTGATTCTGTGTGCCACAGGCAAAACGGCTGAAAATGTTTCAGAAAGCGGTGCTGAGGAGAAGGAGCTCATCATAGCCAGAGGAAAACTGCTGGTGAGTGCTCGGTACAGTTTATTTTAATACTTTATCAGTGTGTTTGTGAGAATTGTATATTTTACTGTACAACAAAATTCCTTTTATACACTTTCTGTGTTATTTTTGCTTTTTACTGACAGGCTCCCAGCGTTGTTGGATGATCCATAAAGAAGATGCCAGAGCTCTATAAATTCATCATGGAGCAATGGGCTTTGTAGTATCCTAACATTTCCTCCGATTGCATGTTTCCTTTTTGTTAACCATTGTATTTTTGAAAGAATATGAAATGAATAATGAATATAATCGGCTGGTGAAAGGCTGGTTATTGTATCTTTCTTTAAAATCAAGTATAAATGACATAATATATCAAAGAAATTCAATCCGTTGTGTGATAAATCATCCTATTTCTATAAAGTTTCTTTGATAAAACTGAATTTCACCAGCACGTTAATGAAAAGTTTACAGGCCCAGAGGGCTGTACTGTATGTGTGCTGCCATATGTTTCAACATTTGAAAGCCAGAGTCAAAGGTCTTTTCCGGTTTTCGCCGTTAACCTTAACCTCATGCTTAAAGTCACAACCTGGAATACGAGTCAGGAGAGGATAAAAAACCACGGCTGATCTTCTATAATGACAAAGACGAGGAGGTCAAGGTAAGCCAGACTTTATCATGCATCATCTCACTGGACTTACTATATGAACTTGCTTTCTTGTCATGTAAGTGTCTGTCCTAAAATAAAATTACATACGCAATAAAGATGGACTACTAAACAAACTTTTATTTTAGAGTTACTCAATGGCACAAATGAACTTGTTTTATATATAGGCCTGCGTTGTTATTGCGTATACATTCATATACTGCAATCAATTTATTCATAAAGCGAATGCATATATTTACATATTATAATTTATATTTACAAAAGAGGAAGAATTGGCTTTTTATGAAATTAAGCTGTAAGAGGTTGTTTCGGTCATGTCTCTTCAAGACTGTTTGCGTTCCTAAGGTTGTGCCTGTGAAAAAGATGAAGGCAGATGAGATCAGCAGCTTGCTGGATTCTCTTGGTTTCTATAAGAGGTCACAGAAAGGTGAGGAGGTCCCAGAGGACTTCAAACATTCTCCTTTAAAAGCGCCACGGGATGAACTGTGACACCTGCTGGTTAAAGATGGTACTGCAGCCTGCTACACATGACGTCCAGGATCTCAAGACTTCACACAGTCAGACTCTGGACTGACACACAGATGGCAGCTTGTTTTACTACTTGTCTTATTCTCACAGTATGTTAATTTGACAATAAACTTTGATATAAAATAGTTTACTGTTGTTATGTTCATTTACAAAAAACAACCACACATTACACAATTACACAAAATGCAATTCAAGTAAGAATAAATTAGGTGAAAACTGTGGTTTGGTAACCGTAGTAACCACGGTACATTTCTGTAAGAGTGACGTCTAACATCCTTCTGTCAGACTCCATCTGTTTCCTCGGATTTAATCTTGTAGGATCTTGGACGGCTCTAATCTCACAACACACAATCCAAATGGGAGATGTATGCGTGACTGGATGGTGTTAATCATGCCTGTGTTTTACACACCTATACCTCAGAATCTGAGAGTGGGTTTGGCTAATGTCAGCGGCTCAGTGTTTTTAAATAACAGGACGAGAGATAGTGAAGACCTCAAGGACTTTTATCAAGATCATGAAGGTGAGACGTGCAGTCTTTGTTAAAGGTTTTACAGCCTGCCTAGATGTTGTAGGTCACAAATGTGTTGCTTTTTCATCAATTAGAAGTGGATATAAAAAGATGATGTAAATAAAGCACAAAGTGAGCTGCTGTTATATGCATTTTACATGAATTGAATATAACATATGCTTTCACAGTCTTGACATGTTTTTAAAGCCAATGAAAATGTTAGCAGTAATCTAACAGCTCCATAAGAAAATGTATCACAATTAAACAAACTTAAAACTTTCAGTTGAATCAAAATTTGGCCTTTCCGGGCAAGATAGATTTACTATATTTATCCGACTTCTATTTGACTAATGACTTGAAAACCCCTATAAAAGATTCTTGATTTAACTTCAAACTTTAAGTCGGCTTTTAAACTAAAGTTTTTCGTTTTTTCAGTGATGGAATTTCTGATGGAGCTATTATACAACATCTTAATAAAAATTGTAAAGTGATCACAAACTTTAACAGATCAAATACAGACAGACGTCAATTCCCAATGTTTATCTTGAACTGTGCTCAGACGTGTAGTACAAGCTAGATTTCGATGCAAGCTTCTAAAAATATGTTTCAATATTTCTCATCCAAATCTTCCCAGACGTAATGATCTGAGCTGTGATATTCGAATGATAAAAAACGTTTCTTTTAAATGAAAGACAATCTTACTAAAGCATCTGGGACTATAAACACATAATAAAATTGTTCTTTGATGTTTGCCTCTGTTGCTTTACAGCAGCGTTTCTCAAACTGTGGTGCGCGCCCCCCTGGTGGGGAATAGAGACGTGACAGGTGGGGCGCGCCAAACGGGAGGAAATGTTCCTTTTTTATGCGTTATATGGAAACGTGAGATCAAATCTTCCGGAATTTTGTATTCATGGTTACAAATGAAATTGTAGTGAGGTAGGCGGGACGAGAGCCGGGATTCGAGGCCGGTGCGTGAATGATAACGAGCGTCAGCTGTACGCGCACCGGTCTGGTATCATGGAGGAGATTGTAAAGCATAAGTGGACGAGCGACCGGAACAGGTGTAATGCCGAGAAATGCACCCCTGCCAGATTATGCACCCTCCCTCCCCACAATGGTTAGGGTAAGGATTAGGTGTTACGGGTGTGGTTAGGATTAGGTGTGGGGAGGGGTTTGAACCAGCCAATCGGACAGCCGAGTTATTGTAGGGGTGCATAAACTGGCAGGGGTGCATGCCCGGAAATTGTGTTTTGTCTTTTACGTCCTTGTTTATTTGATTTGATTAAAGATGTTAAATGTTTGCCGGTTCCCACCTCCTTCCTTCCCTTCATGGAACTTTGTTACACTGGTGCCGAAACCCAATAGTACGGTGCGCATACAGCCAGGGCCGCTGCTAGCCATTTTGGTGCCCTAAGCATAATTCCATTATGCAAAACAAAAAACTATCAATGTTTAACAGTAAAATCGCAATTCAGATTGCAAGCTGCACCGAAATTAAAGTTACTCGCCCCGCACGGGCTTCGAACCGAATGGCGGACGAGCGCTTTAACGAGGAGGCTAAAGCGTCTTGGTTGGTTGGGTAGTGAGGTTTACAAGTTGTGCATTACGATCAGTAGCAGCACATCATGCACATTTCCCGAATTTAATTTGATTAAACATGGACTTACCTGCAAGTGATGCACGGGCATCATCTCGCAGTTTCTTTTTCTTTTTTTTCTCTGATCCTGACTCCTGCTGTCTTTTCGGGGCCATTTCCAAATAAATTGCCTAGGCTACCGTCTGTCAAACTGCACTGCCGCGCGGATGGGGTTATATGGGATATGGTGGCGTGGATGGGGTGATATGGGATTGTTCGGCCGTTTTTTTTTTCATATACATGGCTAAAATATGTCTGCCTAATTATTTTTCTATAGCCTAATGAAATAATATTAGATTAAAAATATTTTTTTCATCAGGCTATTTTTGGTGCCCCCTCAGCACTTGGTGCCCTACGCACAGTGCGTGATTCGCGTGGTGGGAGCGGTGGCGCTGCGTACAGCTGACGCTCGTTATCATTCACGCACCTGCCTCGAATCCCGGCTCTCGTCCCGCCTACCTTTGCGCTGAGCCAGAGACGGACGAGCTCAGCGCTGTCATATATCACAACTATGCAGTGTTTTCAACCTAATAATGTTTATTTTAGGTTTCAGCCATTTAAATACACATAAGCACTAGTAGAACAATACATTTGGAGTTTGTAAGATACACACTCGTGTCTGTGGAAGCAGCAATAACAATCTATTCAAATAAAATTTTACGACGTGTGTTATTCACATCAGACAAACATAGTGGAAGTAACTTTAAAGTTTACAAGAGTTAAAGTTCTCGGAGTTCACCGGCCACTTTCTTGCATGTATTTCGGGAGAAACTGATGACAGACAAAACTCTCTGAACTGCGTCTCAAAGAAACATGGTGGCACCCGTCTCACGTATAGATCAAGATTATTTATAAATGACCAAACACACTCACTTACACATTTTTGAGAATCGGAATATCAGATAGTTGATGACGTGGTAAGCAAGTTTGTGAATATTTTGAAATAAAAAAGGAAATTAAGGCGATCTGTCACGTGACAAATATGACGCGTCGCCATGGAAACATTAAGGGGTAATTATTACTAGTCTACATGGAGTCTATATTAAAAGAACATTAGATATGAGACTCCGAGAAAAACATAACCTGGAACCGAAGTGCCAAAATAACGTGACATCGGCATATTAATTGTAACGTAACAATCTTCCGCGGCCATATTTAAATGTTTTTTTTTACAGATTTCACAATGGCACTTTTATATCTTTTCTATTTTTGAAATTAGTAGTGCACAGCTGCACTTTTATTTTCTTTATTTTAGAACTTTCTGTTATTTGATGTATATAGTTCCTATTTTAGATACAACTTGTTACTCTGATACTACTTTTTAGTTCAATAAATTGGAACATATCAGCTTGTTGCGCATTTCATTAGCATTGTGTTGGAGCGATGGGGGCAGGTGGGGCTTGAAAATTCCCCCTTGTCTAAAGTGGGGAATGACCAAAAAAGTTTGAGAACCACTGCTTTACAGTAATGAGGAAGGTTAAAATATCCTCATAAGACCCCCTGATAATGAAGATGATGTTATTGGGTTTACCCCAGGTGTTGAAAGACATCTATAATGGACAATTTAAAAAGCAATTACATTTGATTAAACATCATTACTGAATGAAAGTGTTGTTAAGTGATCTTATCCAACCTGTCGATCTTCCATGTATGACTCACCTGATGTTTCTGTGTTCTTCAGCGTGTACCGAGGTCTCCTCTCATCTTCCACTGCAGATGCTGCTCTATTTTAACAGCTTCTTCTTTCCTTTCTGGTGGATTTCTGAGGTTGTTATGCTACACGTAAAGGTGAGTTAGGTCCACTGAGTTAGGTTAGGTGTCAGCTGTGGCCTGGTGGTTAGAGAGTTGGGCTTGTGATCAGAAGGTTGCCAGTTCTAATCTCAGGGCCAGCAGGTCATGACTGAAGTGCCCTTGAGCAAGGCACCTTACCCCTGATTGCTCTGCAGTAATGTGTCACTGTAAAAAAAAAAAACTACTTGTAAGTCAAGCGTCTGCCAAATGAATAAATGTAATGTAAATGTGTCACGTCATGCTTTACATTACAATTTAACACTAACACTTTGTAACATTAGAACGTTGTCACAAATCAGAAAATCCAAGTGGTCTTAAAAGTAGGTTTAATTATCCTTTAAATTGGGAGGGTGAGATTCAATTTGATCATTTTCACGAAAACACGTCACACGCCAACTGATGTTAATGGCAAATGAGAAGCTTTGAACTACCTGAAAATGCTTTCAAATAAGGTCATTTATAATTGTATCCCTCCGTGTTTTGGAAATTGTCAGGTGCGGTGACTTTGCTGTAAATGATTATTACAATGAATGTATGAACATCAAATCCATTATTGCAGCAGCTGGCAGGCCATTAGCAGTGCCTTTAGCCTCTAAGTGGCGAAACACTCAGCAAAATGACTGGGTACAATATCAGAAAACGTCCTGGAACACTTGATTCCTTTTAAAGTCGCCGGGAAGTCACAAGGATCACCGTCGAGTCCAGTTGCTAATAATGTGTTTTAGTCCCGGTTTCTTTGTTTCCCCTGTTCTCCACAGCCATTTTTGGGGGTGTTTTGCCACCCAGGGGAGTGCGTCCAAGTGCGTGTCCCAGGCACGTTCACGTGGGAAAGTGACCTCAATGCATACCCACTATTATTTCATATATCACATTTGTATATTGTTTATATTTATGTGAGAAACTGCTAATGGATGGGTAGCAAAGCACCTTGAGGGGCAACCTCGATGACACAAGATTTACCTGTGAGAGAGCAAAGTTGTTGGAATCAGTTATTGGAGTATAAGATATGCTACCACTATCATTTCTAATTTCAAGAAAAAAGACTTCACGCTATCTTTCCCCGAACGCCTCTTTCAATTATATTAAGATACAATATGTTCAAGGTCATACTAACTTTCTTCTTACCTCCTCTTTAGTTTTCTTTACTGCCCGTGTATTACCAGTGTTTGCTGGTGACAGGACTGGTCCTGATTAGCATATTTGAAGTGTTGCGGGTGTATCTGGGTTACGTCGGGAACCTCAAAGAGAAGGTAAATACTAAAGAAAATGCATAAATCATTCATTAGAACAGCCGGTATTGGTCTCTATTGCACGTGTGAGAGGAAATTATACAGAAAAAAATGTATAGTTCATTTATATTTATAGGGTCATGAAGGTTTAAATCAAATATACAGACATCAAAAGTCTTCTCTAAAAGACTATATAGCCTTTATGGCTTATAATGTTGGTATTTTATGTACAACATTTTCCTCTCTCTTTCTCTCTCTTGAGGTTCCAGAGTTAGCTGGATTCTGGCTGCTGTCCTTCCTCTTCCAGCTGCCAATTCTCCTCTTCTTCATGACGGATCCAGACATCATCATCCTGCCTCTGGAGCGAGCCGTTCACTCTCTCTACATGGCCTTCCTGCTGGCCGAGATCCTGGCCTCGTTTCTCGCCCTGCGTGTCATGACTCGCAAACTCGCCCTGCAGTTTCACATGACGCAGTTTGGTCACGTACAGAGTCTTCATACAGTAGAAGCCCTGCCTGTGCTTGGACTATCATATGGGACCAGGAGTGTGTTGCCTGTGATGGACATCCTTCAGCCCCAGTGAGATCTTGCATATAATGGAGATTGGTCTATCCCGGTGGTTAAGAATCAAGGCGTGTGACCAAACAGCTGTTGGTTCCTTTGTGACTTTAAAGTACAAGGTATGAGAGATCGGCGCAATTGGGAATGTTGTTCTTCATGTTCTTTGCTGGTCCTTTGGATTAACCAATCTGATTGTAGGATTTGTTTCGGGTCAACGTAAGGTTTAAGACTGGGTCAGGAGTTTCTGATTTTATGGTTGGAATTTAGGTTTTGAAAACTGACAGCGCACAAATGATATTGATTTTACGTGTCCAAAATATCTTGACCGTGTCCTTACATGGCAAACTGACATTTTGCAGAAAAGCTATCAAATATGTCAGGCATGTCTGCAGTGTGACAACATGCCCCGGTCTCATTCAACGAAACAATAAATATGATATTATTTCTTAGAAAATAGTATGTTGTATTATATTCTGTATAGAAAAAAATAAGGATTGCATGAAAAAATGGTGCCAAAGAATTATTATGTGGCATATATCACGGTATCACTAAAAATATTGGAAATATGTATGGACTGTTTATTATTTTAAAAAAATAACCAAACACCAATAAACATCTTGATTTATAATTATTTGGTTCACTGTAATGCTCACTTTGTTTTATTTCAAGTCATCTAGAGCCCCTGCATTCTGAGAAGCAAAGCATGTAAAACAGTGTAATTCGTTTTCTAACCACACGGTGTCGCTCTGAGACAGTGCAAATCTCACAGTGCAAAACGAGCACACAGTCGGAGTGAGTCATCAGGAGGCTGAACGGGCCCCATGCGGAGGATCCACACATTATGCCACGAGCATATCTCTCCTGTGAAAAAGGACTGAATTACATCCAAACTCCAATTATTTGTATTGCCATCTTTTGTGAGAGGCCTACATTTTTTCCAGCTAACCTATAACATACACAAAGCATGAATAATATATTCTTAATGGCGATGAATGGTTATATCTTTCCATAACGAAGCTCCTGATGCATTTTAATACTTCAGCCGGTTATGAATGCATTAACGTGTTACCAAAATTCATGATCCATTCGTACAGAACGTTTTGTGCCACACATGAACATCTGTTCCCATGTTAAATAGCTCCGGAGATCTGAGGGCTTCGTTTGAGCGAGAAGATAAAAGTGAGCCGTGCACCATCTTGACTCGAGCTTTATATCTGAGCAGTAATCTGGCAGTTTTTAGAGAGATGGAGGGAAAGAGAGAAGGAAATATTTCCTCTCTTCTCAGTCAAGACTCTATCCGTCACTGTAATAGTGTGCAGTGACAGATTATATGCATCAATTAATGCAGAACATTATTCATTATACAAGATAAACCTTGGCACGAATCAAGTATGATCTTGTTGCCTATACAAAGTATGAAAATTATGAAATCAGAATCATGAAACACTTTGCTGACCTCAGATTAGGTGTAGAAAGGGAATTAACAAGGGTGTGACACGAGGCATCATGAGAACGATATTTTGGCACTTAATAAATCCTTAATGATGATATGTATCACAAAACTGACTTTTATTTAATTGAAAATCATTATATTGAAAATCTTATAAGAGGTATAAATGTTGGTCGCTCGCTTTATTGCTCCCTGAACTCTCCCTTAGTTGCTTTGGATGAAAACGTCTACTAAATGTAAATGTAAAAGCTTACGTTATATTATCACCTAAATAACCTTACGGAATGAATAGGGAAGAATAAATAAAATGGGAGAAGTGTGAAAAACACTTACATTTGCATCTTTTTTTCTGGCATATCAACCAGTTGTTCACAATCACTGGAGCATCATAATGTTCAGTGCTCGCATTTTTAAGCAGTCCAGAACCCAAGGGTTGCGCCGTGAAGAATCGCAATGCATTTAAGTTGGTTTGCTGGTATGCAGGATTACAAAGCCTTGTAAACCTGAAGGGTAACTTGAAGGTTTCGTGCATTTTCTATAAATGTCCCATCGTTTTAGAAATATACATTTAAATGAAACTCCACATACAGTATACATTTCAGAGTTAGCAAAACAACATGCTTTAAACGTTTCTGAATAACACTGTGACATCGGGACAAAACTCATTCTGCTTTGGTTATGTTCAAGGACTTTAATGCAATTACAATTGACAATTACCTAATAAATAAAAAAGTAAACAGCAAAATGTCTCTCTCATTGGGGAAAGTTTACTTTAAAATGAAAACTCGGTCCTTATTGACTCACCCTCTTGTCATTTAAAACCTGTGTGACCTGTTTTGTGTTCATACAATAGAAGATAATGGGGACATACGGTAATCACACGATTAAAATGACAACAGGGTCAGTAAATGATGACTGACTTTTCTTTACGCAGGTGAACTATTTCTCTAAGACCCTTTTCAGATAAATACTGGGGCTGGTTCACCAACTGGATGTACAACATTCACTTGAAAGACTAGTCTGGGTGTAAAAATGCACATTTTGTGTTGCTTGAATTGTATACCTGTTACCGCCTTTAGGTGTAGCGCACGTAATTTCCAACACGGGACACACCCAGACAATCACATCACATTGGGACAAATAACTTCTTTTTCTGACATGACTTCTTAAGCACGTTGTGATATTTCAAGAACCAATCGTGTATCATCAGGTTTTAGCATCACGTTGATAAATTCATTCAGGGCAAATAAAGGAAAGAAAAATGTTTATCTCATTTTTTATGATGACAGGCCCTGGATGAATTTTCTCTTTGTTATAGTGACAGGCTGTCATTTGCCATACATCCAATATATAAACACCAACATCCTGAAAAGCCCACCGCAGAATTCTGTCCAACTGAAGAGAATACCAGTCACTGCCAAACAAATCCTATTCCAGAGACACAGAGAGACAATATACGATATATACATTTACAAACACGTAAATGTTTTTGTATGTACTTTATATTATTTCACTCTCACTGTACCTTATTGCCAGTGTTGACCGTTTTGATGATCACAGTAGTTTCTGGTGCTCGCTGTAGTAAATCTACAACAGCTTTGCGGATCCCCAACACTCTGCGGGTGAAGACATCTAGAGGGTATGTGGTGAAGTGTGGTCCCAGATTAAAGGCAATAACAGTGTGAGGTCCTCCAGCCAGATCGTCAATCTCATTACTGATGTAGTGCAGATTGGCAACTTCAGTTTTCCTACTGCGCAGAGGAAGACCGTGAGATCTCCAGTGTAAGTCTATGTTGTTCTCCACATCCACTGCTAGAAGAGGTCCTGCTTGATACTGAACATGCAGATTCATCTGCTTCAAACCTGCAGTGAAAAAAACAACATCTTCCCATGATTTTTACATCTGGGATTTGAAGAATTGGCATTGATATTATGGGGTTTGATCTCACTTGGTACAGCATTCAGAAAGAACTCGAACCACTGTCTCATGGTAGAATCTCCCATCATGTATATGTGTTTGTCTTTTAGGCATCGTGTTGTTTCTTGGTGAGTAAATTGGCGAGTTTTACACACGAAGGACGTCCACACATCATTCAGGTAAAAGCCAGCGGGAACTGGCGAGTGGACGCCAGGACGACATTTCTCTCTTACATCTGCAGGATGTAATAAAACAATAACCGTAAGTTAAAATTGTAACTTCAATGTGTACATTTTATTAAATGGATTTGGTAGATTAAGTTTTATACATCAAATAGGATATCAAAGACCAACATACCAACACTTTCATTAGAGGGAAGAATGTTGATGATGCTTTTTTGCCCATTGATACCTTTGTTGGCTGGATTCCTGGCAAAGAGAACATTTCAATCACACTTACTCCCATTGTTTTATTAATGTACACAAGAAACCAGGTAATGACTAGGTTATGTAAAAAAAGATCTGTTTTTCTCACACAAACGTTGCTTCTTGTGCAGTCAGACGTTTAATATACCCCCCCAAGGAGTGATACAAGCGGGCATTGCATGGCAGAGTTTGGGGTTTCTGGCAGCGCCATTGTTCTCCGTTGCGAGAATCTTTGTATTCACAACAGCAATCATTTTTTCCCATCCTCTCCAGTCCATTCTTGTCCCACTTCACATTACACTTCACGGTTTCGTTCAGTCTAGAACCATTCAATCCTGGTCCTTCGAAATATCCATAGAAGAAAACTCGGTCAGAATCAGTGTCTCTGTGATTCATGAGGACCTGCACAGCTTCACTGGAGTGGATCAGACGCACAGCCACCTGTGCCTGTCCCACCCACGGCAGAAGAAAACGCACGGAGTAGGAGCCGTTGAGCAAGTCCACCACCTCCCCAAACACACTGGCCTGTGACACAAGAACATTCTTAAATCTCAAACAACCGTCGCAGGTAGACAAGAGAAGACGCTACGAAACAGTAGACATGTGAGAGAGACCTTTTTGGATGAAAACAGCTTGGCTTGAAAGAAGTCTCCTCCATAAGGTTTGCCTTTATTTTTAAAATCTTTCGCATGTATAGTAACATTAAGCTCTTCTCCTATTTGGTAGCTGTCTTTCAGGTTCTGAATGATGAATGTGGAGTGAACTGGACTTGTACTCATGTACACATTTGTAATTGATCTGTCTGGTCCAGCCCAGTAGAGAGCCCGCTGTAAGCTGGAGTAACGTTCCGAACTGATTCCAAATTCAGAATAAAATGGTGACCCTGTCGAACTGGTTTCTGAGATATCAGCAGCAGGGGAGCTGGAGTTATGAGGTATTGCGAAGTGCTGAAGCAAAAGGCTGTGTGGAGATGGTTTCTTCACTCCATTACCCAATTGAAGCTGTATAACATACAAACGTATAGTACAAAATATATAGAATAGTCTAATTTCAGTGTTATGAAACCATAAGCCTTTTCTTAAATATTGATAATTCATATAAAAATGACCCCGTCTCGGAAAAGCAGGCTAAAGTCTAATTTTTAAATAATGAATGTGAAAGTTTGATTATAACCTTTAATTTCGACATCATTCCAATCTTTGACATGCAAGCACTCAGTTAACACATCAAGGCAATTCTCACTGAATGTTTTTACTGTGTAGGATGATTTCATGCACAAAACAGCAGATCACCAAAGTGACTTTAGCTGGGTTTTCACAGGCAGGGTCATAAATATGTAAACAGCTTAAATGCACAATGATGTTGTTGTTCCCCATCCCCGGGGCAACACGTACAGAATTGGATAATGAAACAACAATGGACAGAAATGATTGTAAGTCATTGATACTTACAAGAAAGCATATCATTCCAACCGTCGTCCCGATAAATAACAACTTCAAACACTTTCTTTCCCTGTGAACTGTGAGATCGATTTCATTAACCAGTAAAATGGGTTACAATAGTTGTGTTATGGAAAAAACGAAGGTTTTGAGAATAAAATGTAAACATGAAAAATAGGCTCAAGGGACGTAGTAGAGTTGAAATAAAGTCGTAATGTCAAACAAATGGATGTTGAAAAGTGACGGAATAGACGTTAATAAAGCTAATTCATTCTTTTTCATTTTCTTGACGAATTCATGTGCGTTTTATACATAGTTATTTTTTACCACAAACACATTTTTCTCTAACATTACAAGTTTAAAAACTATTAAAAACATTTCAAGCAAAGACGGCAAAGACTTAGCAAATACGTTCATGAAGAAAAATAAGAGCAGAATTTTTATAACTTACTATATTGTCCAGTTTTGCGCTCCATTTTTGTCTGAAGGCACTTGTAACCTGAATTGTTAAAGCACTATTCTCAACGACCGTATGCAAAATCCCCTCACCTCATGTCATTGGGCTAAGGGTTGTATAACCTGCACTGCAGGAAATACACACAATTCAGCTCTTACGTTACACATAAACTTTATAAACTGTGGAAAAGTGTAGGTACCATATTTTATTTTGTGTATTGATAATTATTAGCAAAACCATAGTTTTTCACTAACATTTAGTTTAACAATGATTTTAATTTTGGTAAGGGAAGTCTTTCAAGTAATATATTTTTCCTTTCTAATTTCAATTTTCTGATAAATTGTCATTTTAAAAAGTTTCCATTACTGATAATATTTAAAATAATATACTTCAATTAAATAATATACCAATTGCAATAATACCAGTTTATTTTATACCATATAGGCAGGGCCGCTGCTAGCCATTTTGGTGCCCTAAGCCTTATTCCATTATTAGGGTTTCGAGCACGAAGTGCTGAAAACCTATTGTTTTTGTAAGGATTTTTCTTCTTCTTCTTCTTCTTCTTCTTCTTCTTCTTCTTATAGGGTTTCGAGCCCGAAGGGAACCAAGGGTTTCGAGCCCGATCGGAACCAAACCAACGCTGATGAGTTCTGTGGAGTGTGAATGTAAATATTCATTGAAAAAAAGTTGAAATTTCGATTCAGGGTCGCTAGGGAGCATCAAAACGTCCGAACCGGAAGTAGAAAATTTTAATAAAATGGCCATAACTGATGAACCGTTTGAGCTATCTTCACGGGGCTTAGACCGTAAATGTAGACCCTCAGTCCGGGGTCATGATAAAAAAGACTTGGTGTTTGGACACTAGGTGGCGCTATTATGGAAAAGAACTCGAAAAGGGCTATAACTACGTAACCGTTTGCCCGATCGACTTATTATTTGGTATGGTGTGTCTTTGTGTCATGCACCATGACTGTATAAAAGGACTTTGGCGTTTCTCAAAAAACGTGGCCGCTATCGGCCAATGAATTTTGAGCACTCATTACACAGGGTTAACGGGGGCTGATCGAAACGACATTCGCTGGGCTTGTTCGACTCGTGGTCCTGAAGGTCTGTAAGAAATATGAACTCATTCGGCCACCGGGGGGCGAAGTAACGTTTTTAGAGTGAAAAATCGGATACTCATTAACGAATTGTCCAAATGATTTGACAGTCAGAAAAATAACATTCTTGTAGTATACGTGCATGTTTCTGTAAGCATGCATAGTTTCCATGAGTTCATACCTGTCATTTTTCTGTGCATGTGTGTGTGTTGGACTTTGATCCTTCATGCGTGTGTTGAGGTGTGACCCCCTAACCTGTTCATGAATACACGACAGCTTTTGACTGCCTTTAACCTCGAAACCCGATAATTGCTGCTTGCAGCTATAATTTTTTCTTGATGTTGTGAAGATATTGTTTCAGAAGAAATATTTTGTAGGACTGGTTCTACCTGAGCTACCTGAAACTAAAATGCAAATCGTTTCTTGTGGGCAAGTAGCTAATCCACCCAAAATGTTTCAACTACATACCCTTTTTAAAACCTGTTTCGAACATTCCAATGTCCCTTTTCCATTATTGCAATCACAGATGGGATGACCTGTCAATGCTGTAACAGCATTGGCAGAGAGGAACATATTGAAACAAAAATACGCTGTCAAGATGATGCATTCGCCTATGATTATTCTCCAAACGATATCTGTCAGCACATCCGCAGTAATGGGCGATTGTTGTACTGATCTCTATTCTAAAAATACGTCTTTTTCCTGTAGTCAGAGACAGTCTGGTGTGCCGTCACTTCAGGTGTTGTTTCTCATTTGCATTAAACAGCATCTGAATGTGCAATGTGGTCAATTAGGAAGATGGAGGCGCGCAGACGAGCTCACAGTGTTTTCTAAAAATGGCCTTTGCAGCAGTGCTCGAATTGAAGGGGGGCTGGCATTAGGGACCCCCCATAAGAAGTAAAAAATAGACTTAGGGGGTCCCCCACATATTTTTATTTGAGTAAAAATTATAATGACAAATGTGATTAAATTCATGCAATGCATTTGGTAAATTTCGTGAATTAATTATTTTTTTCAATGGAAGCAATTGGAACAACACAAGGACAACAAAAAGCATGAGTACAATAAAACGGGTCTCCTATAGCCTACCACAGTATACAGGGATACGTTTTTTTTTGAAAGAGTAGAAAAGACATAGAAGTCAGAACTGATCGGTCAGGTGCTGACGGAAGAGATGCGTTTTAGCAGATCTTAAAGATGGCTACAGAATTTGCAGATCTTGTAGCAGCGGGCAGATCCTTCCACAAATGTGGAACCGATCCAGATACGTTAAAGCAATTTTTTTCATTTGTGGGATGGCACCTCAAGACATCGTTGGTTTGCACAGTGTAGGGATCTGGTGGGTACATAGGTCTGCATTAGCGAATGAAGATATATGAGGTGCCGAACCAGTGGTGGTCTTGTAGGCCATCAACTGAAAAAATCCTTCCCAAATGGGTAAAACTGATATAAATACTGAATTAAAAGACAATTTACTGTAAGCCACGTGTTTTATTTAACAAACATATGGATGTAAAATGGATGTAAATTGGTGTCCAATTTAGTCCATGTTTGGTACAAAAGCTTTTTCTTTTGCGTCTTCTTAAAACCGATTAAAAGGGAACTATACAGAATAAAAGATGGGAACCCTGGAATATTTGAATCTACATTGTTTTATGTAGCCATGTATCTATTTACACACTGTTTATACTTTAACCTGTGTAACAAATCCTACATGATCCGATTTAAATATTTACATTTTTTAAATAAATATCAATGGCGAAGTTTGCGACTACATTCTTGATTTTACAAACGCATTAATATTTAATGAACAAGCATGCATGGGGTAATTTGTTTACGGGAGTATGGTTGCTTAAAAAACTTGCTGTTACATCACTGCATCATTTCACACTGCCGACCTTTGACACCACACAGAATCTCATAGAACAGATAACCCGGAGTTAAAAACAGTGCTATTATAACCCATTACTAGCCTACCCTAGAACGTGGAACAGGCCAAAAAAGGTTCTCTAGCATGCTGAAATACGGGGACATGTACATGAAGACATAAAGAAAACATATTTTTATGTTTTTATTTTTAACATATTTTATATTTTAAATGGTGCTTAATGCCTGTCATGTCGAAGCATGTGACCGTAGAACAGTTTAGGACCCGCGCGGGGCTGACTGGATGGCAGGAGATGTTCATCCCTGGAAAGACAGAGAAGAAAATGGAGATGTTAGCCTGAAAAGAGAAATTGACAACTGTTTGTTATGCATTGAATTTCTTTATAAACAGGATTAATCACGTTGGTTTAAATTGCTCAATCAGCCAGTTGCCTTGTCAGCACTTCTGGCTGCATTGTACGGATACAGATTTTTTTGTCTGTAATTGAAGACAACACGCAGTAACTTTGTATTAAAGGCTTAAAATAAGCGATCCGAAAATGCAAAACGAACGAAAAAGGAATATTACAAGCAATACGATTCATACAATCCAACAGCTGCAATATCTATAACAATATAGAAAAAAAGGACTGCTTGAAGCTTGAAGACATTTTCCCTGTGGCCGTATGGGATATATCACACATGTTTTAAAACCATTAATTTCTTAATAAATTATTATACACGCAAATGACCTTTGACCGTCCATACATGACCACTGCGTACAAGGACCAAAGACATTTGAAGTTATCGATGTGCTAGTGCCGCCATAATTTACTTTAACACGCTGATTTGTTCTTTGTGTTCAGCTGAAGAAAGAAAGTTATATACATCTAGGATGGCGTGAGGGTGCATATATTATGAGAGATTTTTCATATGTGTGGTCTGTTCCTTTAAAATTGTGGTGGAAATATGTATGCCTGAAAAGTGAACTTTCAGCTTATATACCTCATTAGCAAGCTGTCATATTGCCACAACAGGGCTTTTAAGAGGTAATTTAGTATGAGGCACAGTCAGTAGTGTGGTATTTATAGCATAGAGCTTTAGCTCGGTTTCCCATGAGCCTTGTGTGTTACTTTGCAGTAACTTACCATTGAGGTTTTTAAGGCTGGCTAGATACGTCGCTGCACAAGCTGCATAGTTCCTGCATCACGCTGTTGAGAAAGTCTTATTGTTTTTATGTCTAGAGATTCTAGAGATAGTCTGGGAAAGATTTTTTCTTTTTAAAACAAGCTTAATATTGTTTATAAATAAATATAAATAAAATTTTCGCGGCAGTACATATTAGCATTGCAGTATTACATTCAATTGCAGTATGAAATCCAATGAATGAGAAATTTGGACTACAGGGAATTCCATTTTTTTCCATTGACATGCTCTTTATGGAACGCTGCACATTCTCCCATCCACAGCTATGCGACATGTGTAAAATAAGAGCAATAATAGGAATGTGATGGATGTCATGGGTGGATGCTTTCATTACATGTTGACGCCAGAATATTCTATGAACTGCGTATGTTCTGTTCTGTGCAAGATTGATAGGTTTTACGAAAAGTTGTGGAAATATCTATCTTACGGGGATCTATTTTAAGGACCGCATGTGACATGAAATATGAACCAGATTGTAAGTGTACAAAATAATGTTGTTAAAATAGAGTTTACCCATTTTTCAATGAGAAATGTATGGCGTGGGTTTAAAGCAATGTAAAGTATATCAAATAATACGAATTGTATTATTTTAGTGTATGTATGATCCTCATACCTGTAGATGCTTCAAATTCTTTCCAAAACATTTTTGAATAAAAACATAAACCATTCAACATATAGTGCCAGGGCACGAGAGAAGAACATATGAAAAATAACTGTGAACATCATTTTTAACATGTATTTTCTTACTGACATTTATCAAGATTTAAGGTTTAAAATACAAGATCCTCTTCACAGGATGTCAAAGTTCAACGCCTTTTATTTTATTGGACATTTTTACACAAAATTGATCATGAAATGTGTCATGTCTCTCCTACCACACTGCCACTTCATTCCGTTTAACACCATCATAGCTCAAAATCAATAATTCATGTCTATTTATTTATTTGGTATACCGCCACGTAATGATTGAGATAATGTCCTGTCAGCCGGTTAATGGCGCAAAATAAACCATTTCAGCCTGATACAAGACAGCACAGCTTCTCCTCGAAGTCTATTTTATGATAATGACCATGATTGTACATTATCCGGCCGAGATAATGACTGGGCACCAATCACATAATAAAAGATGCAGCAAAGTCAGGTCATGTGACATAATAAATACAACGCACATAGTTCAAGCCATTCCAAGCACATTTACAGATCCATATAGTACAACAAAATCTGACTGAATTTAAACAAGCCATTGTCACAGCGAAGTAAAGCACTCACATTCCCTTCTGAAGCGAAGAGAGCTCATCTCTGGCATCAGAATTGAGACTCATTTAGCTATAGCTGCATCCCCAGCCTCCCTGCCCAGACACCAATTGAGAAAATCACATTTTCAATTTGTGTGGTCATTTGTGTCACAGGCAATTGTGAAAGAAACGAGCCCTACAGGTGGTATAAGCGGCTGCTTTGGACGTCGATGAATTTGGCTTACCGCGGGTTTGTGTTTAATCTGGAGATTTTGTGACAGCCATGAGCGCTGGGCCTGTTAGTGAATTTGCTCCACGGTTAATGACTTCAGCCTCACCATTGACAAGCAGCTGAATAAAAGACTGCGTCTGACGCTCACTACAAGATGAGAAATGTTCAGGAAGTGTTCAGATGTCAATAAGAAACTTATTAGACTGAAAACAAGCGACACAAAATGTAAAAGCATGATATTAATTGTGGCCATATCATCTGTCTCTCTGTCTGCCTGTCTATCTGCCAATATCTTTGTCTGTCTGTACACTGTAAAACATTTCTGTAGAAATTCCAGTAATTTACTGTAGATTTACATTTATGAAATTTACCTGCAACCGTTTGTTCAAAGATAAATGATCATTAAATATTAACAAGAATTAATCATAACAGAAACAAATTATAAAATAACAGCCTCCTGCAAAGCATTCTGGGAACCGAAAAAACAGAAAAAGGTTTATTTGGATTTCTGGTTCTCAGAATGCTTTGCATGAGGCTGGTATTTTTTTCTATAAAGATAAAGACTTAAACTAATGTTTAATATTCATTTCTGTAAACGAACTGTTGCCAATAAATGAGATAAATATAAATCTACTGTAAGTTACTGGCAACTAGCTGCATAAATACAGCAAAATCGTTTACAGTAATGCATGTCTATCTATCTGTCTACCAATCTCTGCCTGCCTGTCTGTTGTCTATTATTATATCTGTATCTCTCTCTTTCTGTCTGTCTGTCTGTATGATATGTATGTATCTTTCTATCTGTCTGTCGATCTAATAATCTCTGCCTGCCTGTCTGTTGTCTATTAATATATCTGTATCTCTCTCTTTCTGTCTGACTGTCTGTATGATATGTATGTATCTTTCTATCTGTCTGTCGATCTAACAATCTCTGCCTGCCTGTCTGTTGTCTATTAATATATCTGTATCTCTCTCTTTCTGTCTGCATGTCTATGTATGTATCTTTGTATTTATCTGTCTATCTACCAATCTCTGCCTGACTGTCTGTTGTCTGTTGTCTATTAATATATCTGTATCTCTCTCTTTCTGTCTGCATGTCTATGTATGTATCTTTGTATTTATCTGTCTATCTACCAATCTCTGCCTGCCTGTCTGTTGTCTGTTGTCTATTAATATATCTGTATCTTTCTATCTTTCTGTCTGACTGTCTGTCTATGTATGTATCTTTCTTTCATTCTTTCTGTCTGTCTATCTAACTATCTAATCTCTTTGTATGAATGCCTGTATGTTTGTCTATTTGTATATCTGTCTTTCTCTCTCTGTCTGTCTAATGATGTATCTTTCTATTTGTCTGTCTGTCTATCTAACAATCTCTTTTTCTGAATGCCTGTATGTTTGTCTATTTGTATATCTGTCTGTCTGTCTATCTCTCTGTCTGTCTTCAAATATCTTTGTCTGCCTGCCTGGCTCTCTGTTTATGTATATGTCTGTCTATCTATCAGTAAATATCTTTGTCTGTCTGTCTACACTTCCATCCAACCAACCATCCATCCATCTCAAAATATATTTGTCTCCTGTTACAAATGTTCTTTTTACATTATTTACATATTTTTTAAATTTGCACTTATTCATACACACATTTTCAAGAAAGTAGGTCATATGCTAATATCTGTTTTTGGACATGTTAATGCAGGTCTTGGTTGACTAAAGCAGTCCGAGACACACAACCGCAGGCCATTACTCACAGTTAACGCTTTATAACAAATGTTAAACAATACCCACATTTCTTAATAAGTACACATGCATTGCCAACAGGACATTATTTTACAGTAATGCCTTATACTCCATTAACCAAAACTGCATAATACTTCTTTTAGCTTACACAGACACACTGCCAAGACAAGACACACAATATGTGATGCACACTAATGAGCGGGTCTCTTCCCGGCGGTAGGGTTAGACTGATGATGTTCAGTTCTAAGTATGCATCATATCAGTGCTGCTGTTTTAAGCTAAGATGGCCTACATACTACAAATGAAAAACATAATCTTGAATGCTGGGGATGAAAACCTTTACGCCCATACAGAAGAAACTGTTTCGTTCACAAAACCAATCCCCAACATGTCATGATCCTGCCTCTCCTTGTCTTGGTTTTCGAGTCTTGTGGCAGGATCATGTCAGTCCCATGTGTTTTGTGTGGAGAAAGAGCATTGTTTTGGTTTGAGAAGCCATGCTCTCTCTCCGGTGTCACGTCCTTTAGTCCCGCCCCCTTGTTTCCCCGGTTAGCGGTCCATTAGTGTTAGTCTTGTCTCCAGCCCTGGTCCATCTTTCCCTTAGTGTTTCAGTCCCCTCACCTGCTTCGTGCAATCCTCCTGTTAGCTTTCCCTTAGTGTTTCATCCATGTCACCTGCCGCCACTCTCCCTGTGTCATCAGTCCTTGTTAGTGTTTCCCTTTATCAAGCCCCAGTTTCCCTCTGTCCCTTGTCGGTTCATTTTGCACACTTTGCACATTTACCCTTCGTTTGTCTGGATTACCCGTGTTCCTATTCCCTGGACTCAAGTTTGTGGACTTAGTTTGTTATTCTTAAGACCTTGTTTGTTTTGTCCCCCTTGTGGGAAGTTTTAGTTTTCAGTCTTGTTTGTGTTCATGTTTTCCCCATCGAGGGTCTTTGTTTTGAAATAAAGTCTTGTTGTTCGACACATGTCTGCCTGCGCTTGGGTTCTGTCCACAACCATAACACAACAAGTTTAATAATAAGGTCTTAGAAACATTCACATAGTCCTACAAAAAAGCAAATGCAAACATCTAGTACACAAAGAACTAATTCACATTATGTATGTGTTGTTTAAAAAAATTCAAATAACACAATTTGATATTACGTATTCGAATTGTGACACAATTTCAAGAACTAAAATAACTAATACTGCAGTTTGTGAAAACAAGAATAAAAATAATTTATGTTACGTAATAATAATGATGTAAATGTATTAATTAAATGAATTAAAGTTATTTAAATTAAATTACAATTTATAGTAAGTAATTGATTTTATTAAATAAATTGCTGCAATATGACTTCTGCCTCTCTATTGCCATCTCTGTTTGAAACATGAAATTGCAAGTTAGGGTTACAAATGATGTCAAACATTTTCTGTAAATAGTACCTGACAGCTCAACTTAATTATTATTATAAACTTTTTGTTGCAAATCAGGGGGACCCAGAATAATGATACTTTTACATATATTGACTAGATTTAGAAGAAAGTGTTTCCCCGGATTAACCAAATACTCAGTGATGTCAAACCTGTCCCAACAAGCAGCACAATCTGTTCACGTCACCAGCAAGCTTGTGTGATTTTGACACATAAAGGAAGTGATGTTATAGAGGCCAGAGGTGCTTTAATGCCACTGTGGCATCAGATGTAATTAAACCTTTCTAGTTCCCTACAGCACCTGTCAACTCCTGACCTTCAGGCCAGACAGAATCTAATTCGACACCCTTTTCTAGATACACAGAGGAGTTTGTTTTCTAAGTAGCTCTCAGAGAACTGTGACAAAAGTTCAGAGGTCAGCCGAACAGGGAAATAAAGTAGGAAATCGTTAAAAAGTTATTCTTAACATGTTTCTTATCAGATTGCCTCTCCCTTACACGCGTTGTTCTTTAACCCCGGCTCGCTCACTCGCGACTAATTGCATTTAGTAAAGAATTGAAGTTTTCATTGTGTTTAAATAGAAAAATACATAAATAAGTAGAGCCATAAAAAGAAACTACGTTATAGGTTCAATTTTGTTTGCATGTTAACTTTAATTGCTTTAAGTGGTATAGGCCAATGCTAAACATTAGAACATAAGTCACTCTGAATGTCGCCATTCCCCAAGCGTGTTTATATTAAACTATAATCGCATGGACTTGTTTTTCTCCTTCCGTAATAACTCAAATAAGTCACATCATGGATACGCCGATTTTAATTATATAAGCCGGGTTGCCTGGCCCAGCAGAAGGCTCTCGAAAACGAATCGAGTCATGGTAAAAACTGGAGAGGTCCTGTATGAATAATTAATGATGGCCAGAGTCTGATTTCTTGCCATACGGTTGGCTTATTATCAATTCAGATGTGAGGCACATCTTTTTACATCGAAAGTGAGAAAGGATGTACTCTTAAAGTCAGTATGCACAACCTGAAGTCATCGAGTATGAATGTGTCCATTAACATCTGACCCTTAATTAAAATGAATCCCTGAGCAGCTTACTTAGTCTCTCTCTCTCTCTCTCTCTCTCTATATATATATATATATATTTAAAATAACGCAGCTGAACGCAGCCCAGATGTCATCGGGTACAGCTAATCATTGTCAACCAATAGTAAAACAACAAATACTAGACTGTGTCCTATTTAAGTTGCCTTCTTTTAGCTCTTCTACAGCGTTTTAATCATGCCACTCTCCAAAATAAACCACCGCGCCATCCCCATCTCCTCGTCATCTGACTGCATCTATCTTGTAACCCTTAAAGGGGAAGTTCACCCAAAAATCTACATCCGAGAGATTTCCAGACCTCCTCATAGATATCATGGAGCCAGTTTTTGCCAAGGTCCAGAAAAGTGCTAAAGACATCGTTCAATTGGTCCATCCGCGCATAGTGGCTCAGTTGAATTTATTTGAAGCTTGAATCGATATATTCTCCTCTGTCTTGTCAGTGTATGGTGCTCGTTGACGAGACCACTTCTTCTTCGTCGTCTTCTTGGATCAGAGCACTTTGCCGTCATGTGAGTCAAAGTGCCAGTGACGGGCAAGCCCCATGCGGCGATCGTTGCATAAACCTAAAACGAATGCTTCAAAGTGGTCTTGTCCAAGAAGAAGACTAAGAAGAAGTGTACTCGTGAACTCACTGACAAGTCAGAGGAGAATATGTCTATTAAAGTCGGTATTTCGGTTTGTTTTTCGCACATGAAGCATTATAAATCATTGACGGTACTGGTCCTGATAGAAATATATACAGTATAAATACACACACGGGCCTATATATGTATACTATATGAATACGCTAATTTGTTAGAATTTATACAGTCTTGTTCATGATAAAAATATTTAAATAACAGCCTAGCAAACACATAGCAACACATTTAACACTTGGAGAGGGTTTACATGAATGTATGCTTGTTTGAGCGCGATCATTGATTTTTGTTTACGGTGGATAAATCATCAGTCCCACCTTTTGTGGAGTCCAGATGGTGGTATCGGCTTATTTCATTGTGGCCAGGTGAGCCTTTGAGGGACTTGGGGATTTAAAACGTAATCTAGATGTAATTTGGAGTTTGAGAAATGAAATTGTTCAATGCTCCCGGGGCCTTTCGGTGCCAGTTGGACTTGACAGGTTCGCACGCACACGCACACGTAGCCCTGTTTAAAATGGGAAACATCTCCTCTACATAGCAAAAAGCATCCAGAAACCTGAAAGAGAGAGAGAGTTTAAAATGACAATGCTCCATAATTGCACATCAATTATTATCAAATATTAATCTAATCTTGGCATCTCCTTCCCGAATGCTATCTACATTCAAATCAGATGAACTTACTTGAGAAACGTTGTGCAGATGGATAATCTCTTCGTCATTTGCCGCACGTTTGTGACAGGCCGCTGATTGCTGCTTTCCTTGACAATGTCACAACGTCCCCTGTCTCATTCACGTGATTAAAAACTTTTGAAGAGGGGAAGAAGGAAGGTTAGAGTTTGAGAAATGGACACAAATTGGTGAGCAGTCAGAATCCAACTTCAACTGTAAAGATCAGATTCAAACGCATGAAACTATGCGAAGACGTTTAAACAAGCTGATTCAATATTATCATTGCAAACTGTCACGAGTGAATTCACTGACATAATGACCGGAAAGATATTGACAAAACATTGTTATAATTTTACAGTTTAATTAAAGTATTTACTGAAGTATAATTATAGAGATGTCAAACAAAATAACTGTCAATGTTTATAATGAACAGAGTTTGCATGAAGTACCAGGGTCCTATGACAACATGACCTTCCAAAGCATTGTTTTAAACAACATTTGAAGACTTTTTGTTTTTAGGGTTTTGAAAAGGATGACGATATGATATGATCATAACTTTTTTTATTAAAGAGTTGAATCTTCTATCTGTAACTAGTGTACACTCTAAAGAATAAAGATGCTAAAAAAAGATGTTTCAAAGCAATGCCATGAAAGAATCATCTTTGGTCAAAATAAAATCTTTCCGTTTCTCAGTTCCCCGTTTCTCACTTTGAGAGAAACAATAACATTTTAGACAATAACAACAGAGCCGAAGTTAAACTTTTACATGAATAGATTTATGTGTAAAATTATTTCAACTTGACGCAGCGTATTAAAACCATAGCGCTTATGTGAGAGACGCTGCAAACGGCGCGAGACGCAGGCATAATTAAACACGTCCGTCTAGAGCGTGTTTACATAGAAAAAATATATAAAAGTAGTTCAGCAGAATAGAAAACGCCGTCTTTGTAAAAAACACAAATCGGTTTATTTATATTTCGCAGTTTTCGACACCTAAAAAATCTTCTGATCTCTTCAACTCATATAACTTGGGAATAGGTTTATTTCTTGCAAAATGTACCTTTCTGCATTAAGAAGACGAGCATTTAACAGTCCATGCATTACAATCAAAGCAATATCAACAACCAAAGCTTTTAACGTTATTTTAGTAAAAAAGTCTCTTTAAACTTAGCTGAGAGGTATCTTTCATGATCTCACAAGACTGCATTCAATGGCCATTAACAACTGTGAACTGAGATGTCTTTGACACATTTCTGTGGTTTTAAACTCATTTTGTTATTTTGCCTTCTGACTTCTACATGTGACTTCTGCATGCTTATATTACACAGTGTTTTTTTACTCGCCTCTAGATGTCGCCTCTGTAGAAATTAAGTATAGGTGCATCTCCTACTTTTAACTTTTTCAATGCCTTTAAGGAGAAACAGTGACTGAGCTCTCTAAAAAATTCTCAATTCATCGAGCAACCCAGCACTGTGAAAAACGTTATTTTACAGAATTTTACTGTTATTATGTATTTTTGAAGTACGGTCAAAAAACTTAAAATTACAGAAAAAGGCGAAACAGAAAATCATGTATGTAAAAAACAATATTTCACAGTTTGTTTCTGGCTCCCCATTTGCCAGATAAAATTTTCTACTATTTGTTTTTTTAAATATGGCCAAAAATTGTTTAATTACAGCAAATTTACAAGACAAAAACCGGGAAAACAATTTATATAATATATTCCTATATCCTGTAATTTTACGGGGAAACATATTATTTTACAATATATTTCTGTCAATCCAGCTGACAGAAAATGTTCAGACTTTTTTTTACAGTGAGCGTTAAGTTAAGCGTAAAATGAAATATTATTTGTTTACCTGCCTCAGTAAATGTACATCTCAGATGTGTAGATACCCCTCACGCATACATTACATTAGAAAATACTCTTTCTCTGCCACAGAGAGCATGAGAGATCAGGTGTTAACCCCAGATGGATTTCTCCCTCCATGTTAGCAAGAGCAAATAACCATTTGCAGAGACACAAGTCGTGTCCTTGCGTGCGAATTACTCTACCGGTACAGAACAACTCTTCTTCCGAGCATTAGGAACTGCATGGCTGAGTATCCTGAAGATGCTAAATTTATCTTTGAAGGGGCAATATGGCCCTCCATGTGAGGGGGGATGCATGAGTAGGATCAAGACTATAAAATATCCCAACATGTCAAGGATTCTGATGACATATTTGTCTGTTACTCTTTCCATTGAACTTTATATAAACAGCATTCACTGTTCTGTATATGTATTTACTGACATTTTCCCTAACAATTCCCAATGAGGATTATAAATTCCTGTGATCATGTGCCATTCATTTGTTCTATGCTGCTTTGTATCCAATTTTGATTTCTAAATCCAGTTTAACTGCAAAATACCTCTGGGTCACACTGGGTTGCCGGGTTTTTGTAACAAAACCCATCCAATGGTCAGTCAAAACTAGCCCATAAAGTAGCCAAAACACTACAACTCAAAATATGCCAATTTCATACAAAAAATATATATTTTACAGACACTTATATGCATTAGACACTTAAATTAAATAATTGTACAGTAGTAATCAATCAAATACCATATTTACATAAATAAAATCGTCATTTGAGATTTACACCTGATGAACAAAACCCTTTAGGAAAGGTCATTGGTTATTCATATTTCTATAAATATATGAATGAACGATTTTAAGAATTATTGACCGATACAGTTTTATTGTTTTTAGAATATACATTTGGTGAGGTAAATCAGTTCAATAGATGCAACTACAATTTCCGAATGTCAAATTTGAACCTAAAATAAAACAAAGGATTTTGAAGGTTATTCACAGCCATGCCATAGAATAACTATTTTTCGTTCCACAAAGAACCATTTCTTACTAACGTTTTAATATTCTGAAGAGCCATTGTTCCACATAGAAGCTTTTTTGAAACTGAAAGGTTCTTCGGATGTTAAAGGTACTTTATGGAATAATTTAGATAAAAAGGGTTCGTCTTTGGCATCGTGAAGCACCTTTATTTTTAAGTTCTTAAGTTTGAACATTGCTTCTAAAATAAAATGTTATAGGTTCGGTGATTTCAGTTTAATGCAAGGAATAAGTCTTCTTTGCCATTAAAGTGAAATAACTTTTATTATAAACATTAAAGCCAGATAAGAAAATCTCATACGGCATAGAGGCTCTTGCATCTAAAGTCTATACTTACATTTTTTTGTATACTTGCATATACGTTATCTGCTATTATTTTATTCATTCAAACCCTTGTATTGTATATAGTTAATATTTATCCTTCATGTTTTGTGATAAATAATCATCATTAAAAAAATGAAGCTACATGTTGACATAATGTGCAATGGCACCTTGGGTACTCAAAGTTCCAGTCCTGGCTTGTGGTCCTTTTTATCATAAAGGTATCAACTTGTATCGTATTTTTTTATAAGTTGCCACAAACTATTTTAACAAATTCATAGATTTTAATGGAGCCATCTCCATGCATAGGCAGTAAACTACAAAAGAGAGAGTTCCAGACACTGCACACATACTGTCAATGATGTACTGCAATGGTTTGTTGATTGCGCCCATAAATTTTAATTTACCCCAAGTTTGAAGTCTGATGATGGATGACATGCCTACATGTCCTCAAGAATTCTTAAATCACAGAGAAAGACATATCCTACAATGTTAAATAGTCAATATCCAGTGTTGCAATAGAAGAAAGTGGTACACAGTGCCTTGCAAGGGTATTCATCCCCCTTCATTTTACTTGCATTTTGTTATGTTGCAACTTTGCCAATAAGTACATTGCATAACTATTCATAGCTTTTTCTGGGACACTTGAAATTTTGCTCAGACGCATTAGTTTTATTGTTGATGTTTCTACACTTCAAATGGAGTTAACCTGTGGCAAATTCAATTGAATAAGTATGATTTGGAGCGGCACATACTTCTCAATACAAGGTGCAGCAACATATCAATGTAAGAACCAAGACATGAGGTCAAAATAACTGCCAGTAGAGCTCTGAGACAGGATTGTATCAAGACACGGATCTGGGGAAGACTTCTGAAAAAGAAACTGCTGAAATGAAGGTCCACAGAAGCATGTAGCCTCCATTAATCCTTAATGAATGAGGTTTGGACCAGATCTCTTACGTGAGCTGACCTCCTGTCCAAACTGAGCCATCGATGGAGAAGAGTCTTCTTTACCAAGAAGCTGATGATCACTCTGGTTGAGATCCATGATCGTATATGGAGATGGGAGAAACTTACAGAAGAACAAACATTGCATTGATACTAAGCACACAACTAAAACAATGCAGGATTGGTTTATGGACAACTCTGTCTTTGTCCTTCAGTGGCCCAGCTATAGCTTTGGCTTGAACCCAACTGAACATCTCTGTAGAAACCTGAAAATGTCTGTCTACTGATGATCTCCATCCAACCTGACAGAGTTTGACAAAAAGTTGCCAAATGCAGACGTATAAATTGACTGGTGCCTGTAATGGTGCTTTAACCAATTACTGAGTCAAGGGTATGAATACCTATGTGCTTCTTATTCTTTTTTTATAAATTTGCAAAGTTCTAAGTCACAAATTTCTTTTTGTTTTGACATTTTTGTGCATGGAATGTAGACTAATGTAAAAAATGTCATTTAAAATAGTTTAAAGCAGCCCTGCAATGGTGTGTCATACATCCGACTAATTTACAATGTTAAACGTGCTGTCTTCTCATGCTTGACATGGTCAACTTGTCAAAAAACGAGTTGGACTTATGACGTAGTATTTCTGTGCTCGATACACTCCCCAAGCATTTGAACAGGTTCCGGAAAGTTCTTTTCAAACATAAAAATCGTTACGTAACAACTTTTCTCAGTCCCTTATTAGACAATTCTCCCGGAAAAGCACGCGGCACGCCCACGCATCAACCATGGAGAGCGGGAGAAGGATCATGCGCATAAGTCACTTTCACTTCTGTGCAGGACAGAGAGAGAGAACTACGTTCGCGAAGTTCAACTGTTTTTGTCTGTTTACTGCATTTGGGTGATGAATGTTGTATGAACGGTGGTTATACAGTAACGCTGCATTAGGAGATCGTTTGAAACTGATAGATGGAGTGACGTTCCAAGCCCTGACATGAACCGGACATGAACACTACCATGTTGGATGTGAAAATCATTATGTGGAATTAACATGTAAAGTACCTCAGTATGCCATAAAATATGCAAGATATAGTCGGATGGTCTGGAATGTATGGATAATTCATTCAAACAATACTTTTCTTAATTAAGTATGTATTTGAATTCACAGATCACAATTTTAAAATTTTAGATATAAGGAGAAATACTGAGTCAAAATGTAATTTCTTGTCAGTTCTTGTCTTCCGCTATTTTCTGATTATTTACCCTCCTGAATCCATCCAACCATTACATGCTACCATTTCCCATTTCTCCGTCTTTCTTCCTTATCTGTTCCTCTTGAGAATGTGGATCAGCTGCTTGTTTTCTCTCCCCAGAGAAAACATGGGTCCTACCAAATGGATTTTGAAGTCTTCCCACTTATCTGTTCCTGACATTGAGTTTGTTTACCGCTCCATGTTCGAGTAGAGGGAACATTTCTGATGTCACTCTTGAATATCAAGAATGGAAAAATGATCTGTGTGAATATGTCACTATGACCTGGCCGCTAGTCCACCTTGCAGCGGATGCGATTGATCGGCCCAAGGATCCCTTCTCTAACAAAATAAATAAGTATCCAACTAATTTCCAATGCATACAAACTAGGGTTGGTAACTGAACCAAATCAATCGCACATTTCAGTGTCTCATTTGGGTTCCATTAAAATGCTGACTTAGCCGTCGATTGGTAAATTTGCCCCATTCACATGAACGAAAGTCGAAAAGCTCGGATAATTCAAATCCTTACATCTTATACAATGGATAAACGGATTTCTGGCCATTTTGTTCTCAGGATTTGAGAAAATGTACAGACTTGAATGGGGGCCTGAAAATAAATGTATTTTATTGTCTTCTCTTTAGGTCCACTTTTAATGCTAGTCGAGCTTTCTTTCAGACGTTTTTTCAAATATCTTTCCGAATCCTACAGGTTAATTCGTTATGAAACAAAAGATAAATATTTTATTAATTCTGAAGTTATGTCGTTCAAAAACGAAATGGATTTCTTTCTTCAGTGAAACACAAAATAAGATACGTATTTTAAGAAATGTCTCAGTGGTTTTGTGTCCAATGGAAGTCGCTGGGGCCAATATTTGTTGTTTAGCAATGTTCTTCAGAATATCTCTTTTGTGTTGTAAAGAAATCAGGTTCCTCCTAAAACGTGCAAAGTATCAGAAACAAAAATCCCACATTCAAATACAATTTCCAGACTTGCACTGACAAAAAAAAAAATCATTCTCGGAAAAGGAAACATGCAGAAAGATCAGCATGGCATCGCCAGAGGGACGGTGTAGCACAACACCAGAATGTCAATTGGTACTATACTGTCTAGTATTGCAAGTACTATACACGCCTTGGCAATGTTGTGAATGACTGCATTGAAGGGTTTTATCTGCAAACACTCATAAAATGGGAATAAAATGTGCAGAGTCTAAACTGTGCCCGAAATACACAAAGGGATTAAAAGTCTCTTGGCTTCTAACTTTTAAATTGATAAAATCCATATACCACGAAAACAAAATCTACAACTGAATGGGATAAGATAAACAGCTTTGTCTTCCAGATTCGCCCTGAGCTGCATGATTTGATTCCTCATGATGCATTTGTTTCCGATATGCCGCAGAAATAATCTGGCAGCTCAGGTGCTTTGTTGGAAGAGCAGCTGGCACTGAAAACAAAAAAGCATATTTTTCAAGACCGCAACTAAACAGAGACAATGTAATCAAACGTTCGCTAATACAGTTTGAGTTGCATTCACCTGCTGTTTTTCTCATACCGCAGGGTCTCTAGTGTATACCTGTCCATTTTTACAGAGGCATTTGGAGAAATATTTCGGGGAACATCCTCTGTTGTTTCAAGAAAAATCTGATTTTTGCATTGGCACATACCTTAACGTCCAATGATATCGGAATTGCCGTAGCCTGAAATAATGAAAATAATTAAAGCAATGAAGCACCAAGAACAAAACCCGACGTATATTAAAATATTTAAAATGGCTCACGAAAAAAACAGATGAGATCATTTTAATATCTCGATAAGATCTCTTAGATGACAACGGAGAGCAAAGTGAAACTTTTGCTTAAGTCTCATCTGTGTCTCAAATATTTCTCCTGAGAAAATTGAACCAGGAATCTCATAAATGTCTCCATTAGAGTTTCAGAAGACATCTCAACAATGCAACAAACTGAGCTTAGATTTGCCAAGTCTGCAATGGACCTTGTTAACGTTTTCCGGGTTTCTCAGCAGCGTAAATCATCATAGTTGGGTAAACTTCTATAGCGGTGAATGAGAGACTACCACAAATATTGTTTGCATTCTCATTTGCTCAAATAGCAATAGAAAAACTCAGCAGTAGTGTTTTCACTACTTTCAACAAACTGACAAAAATAAAGGGAGTCTGATTATGGCAGTCAAAAGACAGAATGATGTCAAATTTACAGTGACTTCCATAGATGCTGCATTAGAAACACCCTTCGCGTTAGAATTGTTTGTAATATGATGCAATGGTAATATAATACTAAGTATAGTGTTATAAACGTATAGATATAAAAGACTTTGGAGGATTTATGATGCTGATGATCGTTGATAGTGTCATCACAGGCTTGCGAAAAGGTCCTTTTCAATGACAAATTTACATTCAATCATAAATTCACTAATGATTCAATTATTTCCAGTTTAAGAAGGTTCTGTGCTAAAAAGTATTTCCCCAAAACTTCTCAATCATAATGCTGAATTAAAAAACTATTATCAATTACATTAATTAAAAAATGATAATTAATTAAAAAAGCATAAAATATGATATTTGACGTTTTGAAGTGTAAACTGGAATGGTTACGCATTGTGTACGAGAAGATGGATGAACAGCATCATGGGGCCTTTTGATTACTATTTAGCCCCCAAACCATTCAAGATAACATTGATTTATGTTACAGAGGAGGAGATATGTATTTTCTATAGCCTGCAGGAGAGAAATGAGACAAGAATGGGGACCCCATGGAGGATTAATATCATTTCTACACCAGTCTGCCCCAGTCTCTAACCTGAAATACAACTGTGGGTGAAAAAAACACCAAACATGAATGGATTCTTACTAGCCTACAGTAATAAAAGCTGATGACCGTGATATCCCGTCAGGGTTATTTATTTACAGTAGTGTACAGATTCAATAGCTCATGGTTGAGGTTCTGATGGTTTGGTCTCGGTATACGCTGGAATGAATGATGTTCTAGTTAGCACCTGCAAGGAAAACGAATGCGGTCATTTTTACCCAGCTTGCAACAGGGCCGTTCCGGTTCACAGAGCACAATACATTTCCAAGATCCTTTCATCTAACAGAGAAATATCACTAGCATCGTCATGATTTTATCATCAGAAACGTCTGCCAATGGCTTCCACGTGGACGGAGGTGAGCGTCTCCACAGGTATTGATTTTTCCAAACCTTCATAGTTGTAATCCCAAGCTATATCATCAGAGGCAGATATGGGAGCAATATTAACATTCTGGCTGCAGCAGTTTTTGGGGTCAGAACACACCGATCCATAGCCATTCCACTGGAGATCTGTGGAAGTTTCTAATGAAGCTCTCTGTTATTGTTTTATTGTATTCTTCAGCAGTGTTTGATACATTACAGGATGTCTTGAGCATTTGTGCGATACACAGTAAAATACGTCTATTGAACATTGACAAAAAACACAACAAACTTTTTTAAGTTAACGAACACCAAGCAGTTTGCTTGCGCGAGCATCCATCACGCTAAATATGTAAAGATAAATTTTGAATGTCTGATTCTTGCATTAAGCCATTTAGAAAGTTGCCACCTTGAAAATTACAGCGAGGAAACAAGAAAGAAAAGATAAAGACTGCTTTCCTTCCTTGAACTGCGTGTGATATTGATGCTTCTATTCATCAACAATGGACTTTACAGCAGGATTGACTCAGGAGCTTCACTAAAGCTCTACAAACGGACCCAAGCATCTTCATTTTTGGACGGATCACAGCTAGCTATTAGAAACTCATTTGTTCCGGATTAAAGTTTATTGCAGCCTCAATTTGTCGGTCCTTTTATCTTTTTGTTGGACAGCCAATAAGATGCCTAATGCTACATATTCTATTGTAATCCTCCTTTATTACTAGTACAAACAAACAAGGTTCAGTTTATTGCTGTTAATTCAGCATTTGGTACTTCTGTATGTTTAAACCTTTTATAATTTGGTAAACCAATGGAGAGGAATAACATATTTTGTATATATATATATATATAGAGAGAGAGAGAGAGAGAGAGAGAGAGTGAAATAAGATGCCAAAGCCCGAGTGCTGTCTGACATTTTTCTTCTAAAATGATTATTTTTAACAGGCTCTGATGTTTACATTAAAAGTTATTTCATTTTAATAGCAAGAAGAACGTATTCACTACCATTAAAGTGAAATCCCTGAATTATTATAAATATAAATTATGATCATCTATATATAACTAATTATACAGTATATTTCTGATATATACAAAGACATAGAGAGAGAAATATGAAATACAAATTATAAATTCATATTTAAAAGATGATAAATAATAGTACTGGTTTTTTATTGTCTACCTAAAATGCTGCTTTAGTCGATTCAGATTTATATCAGCTCTGACAGCACAGTTTTACTTGAGTGGATGGCAAATAAATCCAATACGATTGTGATACCTCAGACGGACACTTTCAACATATCACACATAACCTGATGTCTGTTCTGAATTCTGGAGTTCTGATTCATTCCAGTCCAGAACTTCACTTCTAGAACATCCAAACCTACTTTTAATGACATCCACTTATAGGTTAAACTGATCGATCATACAGAAGGGGCGAGTCACAGAGAAAAGAGCGTGAGAAGGTGAGGTACAGACATCGAAAGCACAAAGGGAAGGAAGATACTGTGGGGTCTGACTCCTGGTTTGTAGTACGCTTGGAAACTAGAATTAAGGAAGTAATAGCTCTCTCCATCTTTCTTCTCTCTCTCAAAATTTACAGTAAACATTATGTCAAACTGTTTGTGAGAAAATGTGTTGTTTGGTATTGTCTTTATTCATCTGAAACACTGTACAATGTCACAGAAGGATACATACATTTTGTGCACTCAGTAAATCACAGTTCACAATGTAAAATGAATGTGTGACGTCGCATTAATAAACATACGGCACGTTGATTATTCACATTCAGAAATAATTTATCCTGAACAGAAGTTTATATTCAGACCTGATTGCAATATCTTAGAAATGTCAGCACTGTAAACAATATTTCATGATCTTTAAAAAAACAGTAAGTCAAAGTAAGAAATGTCACAAAAACACATGCGCGCGATCGCAAACAGACCAAATACTCAGTTACGCACATGCAGACGTTATGTGCATGTCTTAGAAATGCACAAAAACGCAGCTCACATCTAGAATATGTCATATATTGCTATCTCTTTAACAAAAATAATAATGCTCTACATGTATCGATTCTGTCGTACAAACGTAAACATCTTAATAATTCATGTCGTTCACAAAAGTCCGGCTCTGATAGAAAATGACTCGAATGTGAAATTAGGAAAAATCTATTTTAAAGTGCTCTACGCATATTAAACTACCGTCTCTATGATAAATGAGAATAAATAACTCTTTGCACTTCACGATCTGGTACAAACCAGCGCTCTCATTCAAATCCACAGTTATATATATACACAGATTTTCTAGTCGCTTTCGTGTATTGCTTTAATGTATACGCAACATATCTCCGTAAGTAAGATGATGCAAGATGCAAACAACACATCTCATAAAAAATTATGTTTTTTTAGAAACCCCTTTTCATGTAGCAATGTTAAAGACTATATATATATATACACACATATATATATATATATATATATATATATATATACACACACACACACACATATATATATATATATATATATATATATATATATATATGTGTGTGTGTGTGTGTGTGTGTGTGTGTGTGTTTTAAAACATTTACAATGTATATGAATATGATGAAAAATGTCTGACAAAAAAAGTTGGTTTTAAACTAAATATACATGCTCTGGAGAAAGCATGCAAAGCTACATCGGGAAGGCATCTGTTTGCATTCATTGTCTTGGTTCAGTTGCCAGCTTCTCAAAAAATAAACAATGATTAATTTGCAGTAGTTATCCAGAAAGTTTAAGTGCATACACTTGGCTAAACGTTTATGCAAAGAAAAAACGTATTGATAAACCTAAAACTTTAGCAATGCTCAGTTTCAGATGTGTTTCTTTAAACATAATACAGGATGATTCATTTGACTTATAAAACTCTATGGTTGTTGTGCTACTTTTTTCATGTTTGTTTTTTAACTCGGTGACCTTCCTGTAGTTCAAGAGCATATGATTAACTTTCCCTTTTATATTAATAAGAACGTATGCCTGTGTAATGGGGAAACCTATACACCGTTGTCCTGTGACTCCTCTTGGGCTGATCAATCGATTTTAGTGGGTGTTTTTTTGTCCATTGAATATTTCACATATTTCACCCGGACATTCAAAAAGAAGTTGTCATGATGTCGTACCTAACATGTCATCTACTATAAATCAATTCAGGCCGTGGGCTGAGTTTAAAAATGAATATTACCCTTTAAAATGTCATTACGCCTGTTAAATATTCAAACCCCAACATTCATTTTTCATTTTTGCAAGAATTATTCACAGTTATGTGTGCAATCATCATGTTAAATCGTTGACTAATTACTATGTATTATGAAAATTCGGGGGACACATACAACCGCAGAAAAATATCAAGAGACCACTCCAAAAGTGTTTCGTTCTTTTCTGAGTTTAAAGGGATGGTTCAATCAAAAATGAAAATTGAAAGAAATTACAATAATTTTCCTGGTAGTCAATGATGATTCTAACATTCTTTCAAATATCTTTCTTTGTGTTCAACAGAACAAAGCAATTTATAAAAGTTATGAAAAACTTGAGGGTGAGTAAATTAATCTTTTATTTTTATTTTATGCTAATTTTTGCTCGATTATGTGAACTAGTGACAATTTTTCTTCCAAATTCCGAATGACAATGATTCTTTATTTGCATAACATTATAATGGGACGAACTGGTAAAAATAACAAAAAGATGCAATGTTTGCAGATCTTGAAAACTGCATGTTCAAACAACACAATTCTAACGGTTTTACATGTATTTTAGGATTATATATATATATATATATATAAAACATGTAATGCTGTATATGATGGAATATTCCAGATTTTCTTTGTACATGGATTAATCTTCATATGCTCTCATTCGTATACATTGCTGTTGGGTGAAATTGAAATGTGTTTTTCTTCCAATTCGACAGACACTGGACTTGCCACTATAAGTGCAGAAATGCAGATGAAAGGCAAAACTGGAGTGGTCTCTTAATTTATTTTCGTAAATATTCAGCAGTCCATGCCAAAACGCAGGTAAATCAGTACTAGACATAGTAAACTACAGTTTATCATTTGCAGCACCGTTCAGTTCACCATGTAGGTTTCTGTGTGTTATTCATGTTGGCCATTTATAATTGAAACATTTAAAAGTCAGGCTACATTTATTTCACACAGTGTTTGAGAAAAGGATGTTCTATAAGTGTCCCCCTCAGTTCCAAAGGTTGCTACGCCTCTGTATTCTTCCCAGTAACATCACAAAATCACATTATCACAAATGCAACATTTGTTATGAAAGAACGACACAGTTTTAAGTTATGTAGCCACAGTGTTTGCTTTACGGTAAAATTAGTATGCATACTTCTAACACTGCAAACAAATGAAAACATCATTATCATTCATTTATGTTTGGCGATAAGCGTAAACAAACATTGATTTGGTCTGAAAGTAACCGTTAAAGCTGAAGTGTGTAATTTTGTGCTTAAATCATAATTTCTTCTATCCGGGCTAAAAACGCAGAAAGAGATGCAAAGTATTTATAGGTTGACATTCAAGAAAAGTACAACAGTGCATTTCAACACAATGGCACCCAATGAGTTTGGACTGGGACTGTTGGTTTGGGCTGCTTCAGTTTCCAGTTGGTGACAGCAGTGGTGCAGAATTTACACACTTGAGCTTTAATTGATGTCCTGATATGTCAAAGAATCACATCTTCCTTTTCTGACATGATCATTTGGTATCACTTTAGCCATGTCATTTAATTTCAAAAGCTCCTACGTCAAATCAATATGATAGTTACATTGCAAATGTTTGCGAAAGCACAACACTTACGTTTGCACCGGCAAGTGTCGATCATTCAAGAGTCAACCTGAAAATGCATAGTGTATTTCAGGTGAAATAAACTATTTTAATTCGCATAAAAACTTTAGTATTTCACTAGTGGTCGAACATCACTTTTGGATGGCTTCACGCCCTTTGGATATCATGAAGTACAACAAGAATCTTTTCAGGCAAGTGCAACAAGGTAAGAACCCACGAATATAAGTCGACAACACCAGACGACATGACATGAGCATGCTCTAAACAGCCCTTAATCTCATGCAAAGGGGTCAGTATACTGGATGTAAAGACGCTTTGTCATCCAACTCTTCACGTATGTAAGACGTGTCTTTGACGGTAAACTTTGCGCTGGGATCGAATATATAGTTGAGCTCTACTTGACGAATCATTCAGACGATTGTACATGCATCGTCATGCATTGAAGAGTTAGGATCCTGGGTTGGAGAAGTCCATGCGTCTTAATTCACCCAAAACATGAAGGAGATATATATTTTTTTCCAGGTCAGGTTATGCAATACGTTGAAATCTTTGTGTGAATTTCTTTGTGTGCGTGTTCAGTAAGTTATCAATGCATGTGCGTGTCAACTGTCCAGTAGAAGCTGTATTTTAACTCCAAAACATCAGAGTCTCAAAACTTGAATGTCACGTAAAATGAACTGTTCGGCTGCAGCAGTTTGAGTGTGTATGTCTTTTTTTTACCTTTTTTGCCATTTCTGTCATTGGTGTATGTTTATATGATACTTTTTTGTGATTGGTCCATTCAGTTACTTCATGCCGCTGCGAAGCACCTGATTGGCTGCGATGAGCATGACACTGATGATGAAAGCAATTGCAAAGGCGCAGATGAGACTTTTCCGTACGCACGTTTGCTTCACCTGCTGAGTCGGACTCTCGGCTGAGAAAACAAAGAGATGAAAGTGAGTAGATCAGGAGACATACAGAATAAAGGTAAGATTAAGTTTAAGAGAAAAATGAAATTTGTATTTCGTCGTTGTTCTTCTGAAACCTGGAATGTCCAAATATTTTCTGGAAATGGAAAAAGAACATTTTACTTTTTAAATATGTTGTCAAAGTTGACAAGCGTGTTTTAATACTTTTTACTGGTTAGATATTTGGAAAACCCAGTGACAAACATATAGGGTGACTTACACTTACGATTTATGGCAAAAAATTTAAATCACAAATTATGGAGATACAAGGTTTTGGAAGGACAGCAGCGATTTCAAACACTTAATTTGCTAAAACATTTCCGTCATTGTAAGTAATTGAAAGGAATCATAGCACTTTCACAAAAGCATAGTGAGCTGCACACCTACAAGTCGGCAAGATGTTTCAGAGGAATATACAAAAAAAATTCCAAACAGTAGGTGTCAAAATCATGCTGCCATATGACAAAGTCAAGGGTATGCCAACAGCATAAATGCATAATTGCTTAAATGCAAATGCATTGAAAATAACCAGATACATGAAGGCAGCTACAATCATTAATTAAAAAAGGGGTTAAGACTCTTTTAACAAAAAAGAAAGGAATTTCTCATAAATCCCATACATTAGTAAAGTCTGTGGTATTATTTTTTTTTACTTACACAAAGCCTACAGTGTAATAAACCTCAAAGCGTAACATATTTATATAACAACAAAGGAATATAACATAGAGGATCAGAAGCGAAGAAATCAAACAAGCAATGCTAAATAAAAAATGTACTTTAGCATTCAAGCCACCTGAGACAGAGGCAGGGACGAATCACCAGAAATCAGTCCGGGGGAAAATGCAGAACAGAAGAATAGCCATTTCTTAAAGATAACTACAGAATCCGCTGATCTTGTGGCAAGAGGGAGATCGTTCCTGAGTCGTGGTAAACGTGTGTGAGAGGGATTTTTTTCCATTCGAACTCAGAGTGCAGGGATCGGGTGGGTACATAAAATGTAAATTCCTTTTATCTTACCCTCACCGGTACATGAACAGATATGCCATTTGCGGTCATGACGACCGGCTTCTCCCACTTGCATTGTGATCTGTAAACCCTTGCTCCCATCTTGTTATCATATTTACCGTAAAATATTTTATATATTCCTCCATGATATTTTTAAGTCCCACTAGAATGCTCCCTGATGAGAGTGTGTGCAACATGTGTGAAAAAACTCTTTGAACAAGCTCTCATGACAGCTCTCATTGTAAGACATTAGTGAACTGTCCAAGCTAGTATCTAAGGGAGACGGGGCTTAGCGATATGTCAATAGTTGATAAACATCTCTGGATAGAAATGTCCATTTCACAAAAAAGCATGTGTGTTTTAATGGTAATGGAAAATATAATTAAAATGATGCCTGATGATTCATGTTGGTCATTTCTGTGTGCAACACATTATTTGTTAATATAAATTTATATTAATATAAATTTGATAAAATCTAAATCGTTATATTATTAGCCACTAGCCAGACCGATCAACAAACACTGAACGGAAAGTAACTTTGGGCCAGACGTGTGTGTCTGATGAAACTGTCTATAGTGAGAAGTTGACGTTGTAAACCCCCAAACATTTAAACCGTGATTCGCCTGTGTTTTCCGCACTGCGGAAATCATAGGACCCTACTGTATATAACATTAAGTGCAAGTCAATGTAAAAGTTTAACCCTGCAACTCAGTCAGATCGGCAAATCTGAATAAACTTACTGTCAATGTCAACTTGGCAGTCCCCAGGATTTTCAATATGGTTCTCCTCCGTCATGATAATGTTCTCGATGTCTTTCATAGACAGGTGGTCACAGAACGTGTCGTACAAAAGTCTCTTAAGCTCTTCAACAGTCAGTTTCTGCATGTCACACTGAAACAGGAAAACAGAACTGCATTTGATCTTTCTTTCACAAAGCTTTCTTCAATCTGCTTTCAAAAACCCATTGCATACAATTTGCTTTGAGATAACATGCACTTATTACATCGTGCATCAGACCACAATGTGAAAGGGTGGTTCCGCTTTAGTGGTTCAGGCTATAGGGATGCCCAAATGAGTAAAGAAACGTTAACAGCAAAATGGACATGTTGCAGCGGGCATCCCTCTTGACTGAGGGCCCTCGTCTGTGCGGTAATGACTGGGTCATTCAACACGACAACGCTGCCGTTCACAAAGCCCGCCTGACAAAGGACTTCTTATGCTGTCACCATGCTGTATGTTCCCCTGATCTAAATCCCATTGAGAACATCTTGGGCTGGATGGCAAGGGATGTTTACTAAAACGGACGTCAATCCTAGCCATTCGTGATGCCATCTTCACCACATGGAGCAACGTTGCCACCAGCCTCCTGGAAACAGTCGCATCAAGCATGCCGAAACGATTGTTTGAAGTGATCGACAAGAACGGTGGGGCTACGAAGTTTTCAATAATTTGCCCACTCTCTGTTTTTTGTATCTTGCTCTTGTTTCTGGTTTTGGCATTTTGAAGCAGTTCTTACAACCTGGTTACGATCCACCAGCGAGAAATGCAAATACTTGTAATGTTTCCCCCGGTCTTAAGATTTTGTTCAGGAGTGTATCTGGGAGAGCTTTGCCAAGACTAGTCTGCGGATTTGTAAATGAAAGTATTTAATAAAAGACTTAAATTGATGTTACATGAAAAATGGTTACAAAGTAAATTTTGGATCATGAATCATTAAAAAAAGCCCCCCCAACTCCCTTTGGTCCTGGTTTCTTGGTACCATCATCAAACGACCAGAGCCAGACATGGCTCCAAGGGGGGGCCTTGATTTAGGTTGATTCTCCCCCCGAAAGTGTTGATAACCTTTTGTTTCTCCATGAGATATTTACGACTCCTAAGCTTCAAAGCAAGCAGAGGAGATGTGAGAAGTCTCTCTGTTTTCTCTCACCTGGAACTTAAGACCTGTGGTTTATCCAGAGACACTTCTCTGAAGAAACTGCACTACACTGTCCTTTTCTGTAAATATACTGGGGGGAAAGGAGGAACAATGGACATGAGGCCTGGAAATTTCCGCAGGACCACATTCAGAAACCATTTGAACATTTCCATCTCTCCACGTTTCCATCTCTCCACATACGGTAATACAGAGCTCGCAAGTATCCGATTCTATACATAGAATAGCTGCGTTAAGTTAATGATTTTATTGGTGTTCAGAAATGTTATTGCTGCCATACTCTTTCCCTCACTAACTCTCTCCTCGCTCACTAGTGCATTTGTGTGTCACGTTTCATGTATGTATTGCTTTTTTTTATCGACCGTTATGTTTACCATGTAGAGTGGTTTTAATAAACAACCATATGTTCACTTATGATGGGTTTTCTGTGCTGAACGCTCACATATACCTGAACTGTGTTTTCGATCTATGCTACAGCTCTAAAATTTGCTCGCATTACTTATGAGATAACGTTAAAGTGTATAATATCATTGATGCATTTGCTGGATGAATAGATACAGGTTTTGTTATCACGACACGGCTAATCAGAAACCGTAAAATATGTATATTTAATGACGATTATTATACGTATTTTCCGTTAAGCTCAACTAATTCCCTGACTGAAATTAATGTTTTAAATAACTCGTTTCATGGATGTGATCTTGATAGATCTGGTGGAGAGCGAAGTTCATCACTATTTTAACAACACCTGAAACCTCATGATACAACTAACAGTTTCCAAATGTGTGTGATATAATCTACGAGATCGGTTAGAAGAGGAAGAAGAAGAGACAGAGCACCTCCAGGGAGGAGAAAAGAAAAAGCCCAGAGGTTATCTTACCTTATTTCCTTTTTATCCTTTCCTTGACCATGTGACTGAATTTAACATGATAAATTCAAATTGACCAATCCAGGCCACCTTTAACCCCCCACTGTACTGGACCCACAAGCATCTCAGACAATAGTGGTTGGTCACTATCTAAACACCCCTGTGATCTTTAGAAGGGCCAATTGTGCCTTTTGGGAAGAAAGAGGGGGTTGTGATACAGCAATAAATTCCTGTTCTTTTTTCCAACCCTACACACGGTTAACTGGGAGGATTGTAAATAAAGGCTCGATTGCACAAACATTTGTATGGTAATTGCACCGTGAGATGTTTAAGAGAGAGAGATCCCAGTAGCAGTTTGGGGTCAAGTGCACAGCTCAAAGCGTGCACCAGCAGTGAGCCGTTATTACAGAAGCACCCTTTGGGAGAGTCGCCATATGGCTCTTACAAATGATATTCAGCGTTGCCTGCACAGAGACCCACTGCGGAAGAGACTCGTGAAATCTATTAATGAACCTTGCTTAGAAGTGATCTTCTGACATAATAAAACATCCGCGCTGGTTCCTATTCACATTATTGCTTTTAATTGAACACGTTCGTTTAGTGTGATTAGAAAACACCATGGTATAAAAGCGAAAAAAAGTAATGATTCTACCATGTGAATACAGACCTAAAATTGATGAATAGAACTGCGTAAATGGCTTTTACAAAGGAAAATCACAGGTGAGATCTCTTTAATATCTCAATTACTAGACATAAATGAGATTATATGGAGAGCAAATGGAAAGTTTTGCTCAAGTCTTTTTCATCACGGATATTTTTCCAGAGAGAAAGAGGAGTTTCAGAAGAGATCTCAACAATGTCTCAAACCGAGCTCAGATTTGTGAAGTCTGCAATCAAAAGTCAATATTATTAAAGATCTCAATATATGAACTCAAATATTTCTCATCAAATTTGCCCAAATTAAGATTATTTTACCTCTACGATCTACTCTTCATGAGGCAACTGTTTAATTTCATTTATAAACTTACAAGAAATGTTAAACAATTTAATTGTATTTCTCCTAAGCAATTATACATTTTAGTGAAGTGTTACCGAAGAATAAAAAACCCTGTAGAGGGTGTAAAGGCTTTTTGAGGATTGTCTAATGAATATCTGTTTCTAATCCAGATTTAGTCTTTGTGTGCAACAGACAGAAACGGCAGACGTGGCGTCTTCTGTCGCTTGAAATAAGACAGACGTGGCTAATAATCACCTTCCAGAACACAGAGTCGAAATCGGTTCCGTGGAATTTGTCAGGCATTCCGGCGGCGGTGAGTTTGGGTCCCAGGAGGGTGACAAATTCCTCGAAGTCCACCTGGCCGTCTCCTAAATAAAGACACAGTGAAATATAAGCGGTGCACTTGCGCTGTATGAAATCTTGGTTATCATAATTGGCCCTGGTATATAAAACATGCATGCATTATTTAGATTTTCAACATAAATTCAACGTCAATTTGTGATCCCATGGGGAATTTCCAAAACCAACAAATGAGTGTATAAAAATATAAAATATTCTTTATATTTAATAAAATGTCACTTCAAATTATGCACAATGGTTGAAGGACACTACATAGTTTACGGTGTTTTAATCTGCTCAAAATGTTTATGTAAATGTCAATTTTATTTAACCTTTAAACAGTGTTGGCCAGGATACCCGGTTATACAAATTAATAAATATATATATATATATATATATATATATATATATATATTAATATTAAACATAAATACTCATGAATTCTAATAATACTATGTAAACTAATTAATAAATACATTAATATCAAAATCAATTATATTTTAAATAGTATATTAAAATGTTATATTTAACAGCTTTATTTGATATTTTTATCATATATTTTTATATAATTTTGTTCTGTCTGTATCTGCTTTTTGGACTCTAAATGTAATGAAAACTGGAGACCACAGATTCTTCTGCTCTGTACTAATTTAAAAACATCACAACTTAGTCTTATATTACCTGAGAAAAAAAAGGTTTCGGGTCAATTTTAGTCCAGTGTCCTAAAAAAACTAAAACATACAGTGTTTGCATGCAATATGGTTTCTCACCATCCATGTCGAGTCTTTGAATGATGACCTCTAGCTCGACCTCATTGGGCATGTACCCTAGAGAACGCATGGCCATGCCAAGTTCCTGCTTTGAGATGAATCCATTTCCATCTCTGTCAAACACCTTAAACGCCTCACGGATTTCTATGGAACAAAATCACAACGCACATGCATCTTTGAAGAAATGTTGACGTTGCGAAGCATAGAACGTTTTACATACTTTCAATAATAATACTTAGTATGGAATAATTTCTCTGCAACGATAAAACAGATGGATATTGAAATAATCACAACAAAGTGACTGACTTGAAATGACAGAGATTTTTAGGTCCATATATTTCTTCCCATCACAACAGTTCACTTTCTGCTCCTTCCTCTCTTGGACTGGTTTAAAACGGGAAAACGAAAAGTTTCACTACACGTTCAAATACTGAATCGCATACTGTACGGTTGATTGAAAATCCCATATACCCATATATGCACTACATCACCATCAAGTCATTTTCAATTTTCCACTTGTCATGCCATAATGTCATATTCGTAATTATGAAATATGAGACACACCAGATATTGCTATAAATCCAGATAATATATTCAATATTGTGTGAACAGAAGTATTTGGTGCTGTGCCTTGCTAACTGTGATGTAGGATTGATAAATGGCTATTTGGACGTGGAGAGCAAACAAAACAGCGCTCTGGATCCATCGCTCCCTGAGTAAAGGAAATTAGCCAGGAAATATGAGAAGAAATGACGCTTCTGCTGTCCAAATATGCCGACTGCAACAGATGGGGAAAGCAACTTTATCATTTTCGTTACAAAGGAATTATGCAGATTTCACATAAAAATATGGTGGGCTGTCTGTTTGCTCATTTCCAAGTAAAAATGCTAACATTTTCATTTTGAAAAAAAGTTTAGAGGTTTAAAAGAAAGGCAAGATGGCACAGAGACACTTCTGATAATATATGTCCGTGTTGACCGTAGAATAAAACTTTGTGTTTGCATAATATATGTCTGTGTACTGTGCATATTAATATTGTATTTATTAACACATACACATAAAGGCATATATTTAAGAAACAAACCTATATATAAAAACCTATGGGTCTTATGGATACATTTTCTGAAACTGAGATTTGTAAATCATCTGAAAGCTGAATAAATAAGATTTAACTTTAAAAATAAGCTAATTGTTAGGATAGAACAATATTTGCTCTGAAATGAAAAATCTGGAATCTGGGGGTGCAAAAAAAATCGCCTTTAAAGTTGTCCATCAGAGGCGCTGTAGCAGGCCGTTGCTTACAGATATAAAATTACAAAAATTAAAATTCCTGAACATTTATGCATAATTTAAATTATTGGTAAATATAGATAAATACATATTAATATTTCATATATATATATATATATATATATATACAAGTAGCTATGTGTCTGTGTTTATAAATACAAAATGAATATGCACTGTAAACATCCTATTGTAAACACAAACCTTTATTCTGGATGCGATTAATCACGATGAATGATTTAGCAGCCCGAATTTATATCAAAATATTATATTAATAATGCTTTTTAATATTTAATATTATGATGAATTTATTTATAATATTAAGTAATAACAAATTATTTCATATTGGACATTGCTTGAACACCGTGACTACTCTAATATTATGCTTCACCTGTCTGAATGTGACAATGCAGGCCAAAATAATAAAAGAAAAAGAAACTGTAGCATATTTCTTCAATGTAAGAAATAGCCGTTAATATGACGGCAATGTCTGACAGTTATTGCTGGACTACAGAAATAGCCAAACAAGCCTTCCGTCTTAATATATCCTGTATGATTGACACGCAGGTAATTACTGCAATGCAAGGTGATCATTTACACGACTTAACTGCTCACCACCATGTGTTTGCAAATACACCTGAGAAAAAATGCCTTTCCCTTTGATTTTTGGCAGACAGATTTCAAAACTACATCTAGTCCACAATAAATCAAACCTAATGGAGAAAATGAAATGGCATTGATACGATTACACAAATCCGCGACGATCTGGTTCAGAACAAAAAATCTTGCACTTTGCATGACTAACTTATGATGAGGATGACAGTCAAACAAATCTCTGGTCAGTTTAAGATCGTGCATAAAATATGAATGATTGGATATAAGGATGTTCATTGTGACTCTGCTGTGGGGAAACCACCTCAGCCTGTTGCTAAGCAACTGCACAACTGTTCCAACCCACTTTTGTACTGGATGCGATTAGACTACAGCCCATCCTTGCTCTTCAAGGTATATCAAAAAGTTGCATCCGTTCATAAAAATAGCACGTCCTGTGGAATATATTTTGAAAGCCAAGTGTGCATGAATGTAAAAACTGTGTTTTTAACAGCAGGGTATCAAAAATTACATTACATTACAAAGCTGCATTTTAACAGTGTCTATAATATATTCATTATTCAACTCTGTCAACCAGGTTATTCAGTGGATGTTTTATTTATCGTTTTGTTCACACCAAGAACCAACACACCTTGACCCACCTGTTGTAGAATTTGCATAATTATGACTTTTAGCCCACTTCTCATAAGATGTTCATCAAAATGCAATTATGCTTTCTTTTGTTCTGTAAATGACGCAGATGTTGTCTGCTTCTTGTTTGATCTTTTATGGCTTTGCGGAGCCAGCGGCACGAGGTCACAAAAACACTCCAGGTGTTTTAAGTATTGTGGATAAAATAAACATGACTTCAGATGTTTAAGGGAAAGTTAACATCATTGTAAAATTATCTGCCAGATGCCGTGACACGTACTTTAGGCTTGACATATTTGGCCTTTTTTTAGTTTGGATGTAATCTAGTGTGAATTTCTGGCAATGTTTTATTTTTATTTGTACATTGAAATATAAATTAAGCATATCTGTCAAATGTTTGTTTGTTTATTTGTATCTCAAACCACATAAATGTATTTGGGAGATCTAAAGACCTTGAAACATAATTTGCCTGCTCTGTCAGCTTTTGATGATGTTTTTGTCTGAATGTGTTTTGCTACACTGTTAAATAAATAAAATGTTTTGCTTATGTTATATAACTGTCATCTCTTCTTTATGCAGAAACAGTCACAGTTTGTTCACTAAGAGAAACCTAATGGGTATATCATAGTCCAGGACAGAAAGCAAACCTTCAAAGAGAGCCAATACATATTTTTCCAGTATTAAACTTCTTTGAAAGATTAAGCTCATATAGTCAGTATGAAGAGAGAGAGAGAGCATATCCAAACTTGTGTAACTACAGTATTATAACAGATAAATGACTTTTAAATTGCTTATCACATGACTGTCACATGGGCATCCTATCTGATGACCGTATGCTCATGGGTTTGCCATGACAGTTAAATCTTATACATTACAATTTATTTCATTATAATTACTGAGTTTATTTTTAGAGCTTTATTATATAAGTAATCCTAGTTTTGAATAGCTGATTTATAATATAATGTCCACAAAAAGACATTATATAAAGTCAAATATTCATTACTCTCTGTACAAAACATCTAACGTTGTGCTTCATGACATGAAAGAACCGACTCCGTTTGCGGTCGGAACAAAATCACACTGAATCTAATAACGCAAACGTTTCATATTGGTCGATGTCAGAGAACTATTTTATTTTTTACATGTTTTATAAATAGAAGTGGGATGCCATTTTGTAACAGCACTGAGTTTTTAGCATAAAATTGACAAATACAGGTACATATACAGCCACATTTAACATGGCAAACATGCTAATAACATAAGGACATTGAGCAAATTGTAGTGATTTGCAGAAAAATACAAACAAAAAACTTCCAGTTAATGATGTAACAGGACTTTGTGTTGAGATTGACCCTCTCCAGCCACAGCTAAAATACACAAATAAAAAAAAGATAACATTAACTACAAATGTGTAATATTTCAAAGACGTTATCAATTTGTAATGAAAAAAATGGAAATCATAGATGGAAAATGCAATTACACAAAAATGTAAAGAAAACATCAGGTTTTTAAGGATGTAATGTAACTATATTTCAATGGTATTTCGTGGTTTACATTTTGAACCTGCAGTTATCTTTATGTGCAGGTCTATTTGCTTAGTAATAAAATGTATTTAAAAGTTAATATTCATAAATGTTTATGCATGTCACCCATTCGGTAGAATGACCCTGTCATGACCAAATACATTATTTGAAAATACGAGAATGCAAATGAGATTTGGAAGCTATTGCAGAGAATAAGATGCTCTGTAAAATGTTTCTTAATAATTACTTTTAATTTTCTCTCATAAAGCTATCATGTGACTTCAGAAAGCTTTTGAATAGTTCAAAAATTGTGACATAAGACAATAATGTGTGCAAATAAAGATTTTGGGTGAACAGAACCTATCTTAAAGTGTCCGAGAAGTTTATTATTGAAACATTCATACCGACTCGATTACAATTCTGCAATCCTTCTCAAATATCCTCTGCCGACCCTTTGCTGTCGTGGGACTGATATGGAACCTCTGCGTTTAATCCCTTTGTCCTTTCAAAAGTCCTAAGAGCTTGAAAGCACTTGCAGGATCTCTATCATCTAAAGCCGGGGTGCTTCGAACACACGCTGAAGCCTGTGTGATGTATGAAGGTGCAGTTGCACTTCAAAGCTCCAATGTCTGCTCGCGGTTTTTTTCATGGACACACTTTTAAGAGAGGAAGACATAAAAGCGCACGTGTGGGGTTAAAGAACTACCTTCAACACAGACCTTGTACTCTCTTTCACATTTACGCATTTGGCAGATGTCCAAAGCGACTTACATTGCATTGTACTATAAATTTGTTTCCAACTGTGTGAAATCCCCTGGGATCAAACCGATGACCACTGAGCCACGGAAAAGCGTCCATTCTTTCTAATGCACTTACTGTACAAACAACGGCCTTAATATGATGCATTATGTGTGCATGTGTGGAACACGCTAAACGCAAACAATTTGATTAGTTTGTTTGAGATACTGTAGATAGAGATAGATGGAGACGCTGCATTTTACAACTTAATGTAATCTTGTATAAAAAGATCTTCAGGAAACAATATGAATATTCGTTCCCCCCAATACTTTGAATGACTCCTCTCGCTCATTCATGTCAGTTGTATCGCATAATCTTTCATTTCCCATGTGTAGATCTGTCAAGCGAAATCAATCCCATCCACAACAGGCTTCCCATCAAACAAGCTCTTGATATAAAATTCTTAAAATCTCTTAAACTTTGTGGTTTGACAATGAGAGTGTAGATTCACTTGCGTGTGCCCTACAGACTATTTTAAAACATCTATGGCAGACTTGATCCATCTTGTGTGGTGGGAAGACCCAGCAGATCTGAATATTAACCATATTTTAACAAGACTCTGGAGTATTCAGACAAGCATTTAATACAAGACCAGGCTGCTGTGTTGGGGGGATATGCACTCATTTAACATTATTATGCTGGAAACCTCAAGAGGAAGCTAAATCACAAAGGTTTTGAGGATTTGAAAAAGCGATACCATTTGCCTTCTAGTTACCCGAATAACCCTTAGAAAGATTAATTGTTGTTATAATATGAAAGAAGTTACCATTTTATTTTTAGATTTATGTAATTGTATAAATTATTTACATCACTGCTTCTTCTGAAAGTTCATATCTGCATATTTTGTGATTATAATTTTTTTACCATGAATCATTATTATTAGTCACGCTTTATGTTTGTCACTGGGATTTGCAGGTATCTAAACAATAAAAAGCGTTAAGAAGTGCTTGTCAACTTTTACAATAACACGGTATTTAGTCATTTAAAAAGTTCAGTGTTTCAGTAAATTTGGACATCCAAGGTTTTAGAAGGATAGCGACGATATATACAATATATATATATATATATATTTATATATACATCGATGCCCCATTACAGTTATTCTTTATAATTCAATATTTTCTGTAACACCTTTCCTATAACTCAGTGGTAAGAGTATTGCTTTAACAACGCAAGGTTGTGGGTCTGACCCCAGGGGGTTGCACACACCTATGTATAAATGTATAGGACATTGCAATGTAAGTCGCTTTGGATTAAAGCGTCTGCCAAAAGTAAATGTTGTAAATGTTGAATTTACTTGGGCCGAGATTAACACTAAATATTGCATAAACCGGCTTGTCTAGAGCGTTTCATGCGCAGTTCATCCGTGAAGCAGTGCTCTGGGATCTGTAGGAAACTCTACTCGACCTGAAAGCATTTCAAGTTTGAGTCCCTTATAACGTGCATTTGAAATAGCAACACCATCAAACATCATCCTTATAAATATACTTTATTGTCAGTAAAATGCACAAGGAAGCTTGAAGATCAGCGATAGAAAGATTTTCTGGAACGTGTGTTATGGTACCTGCGACATATATTTGGAGTGTCTGCGTGAGAGCGCCCTCTGGCTTTCAGATGCAGCCGCATTTAACCGTACTCCACTAGTGGAAAAGAAATCGCAGACAATCGCCAAACCGTATGCAATTTTTTTTCGATTTAACTTGCGGCCCTAAATTATTTCTGACTTCTGAGAGAAGTTAAAAATGTACCCGTGTAATATGAGTATTAAAAAGGGGATAAGTTTTTTCCTAAAATATTTGTCTTATCTCTTTATTATGCCAGTTGGTCTAAAAACATATGGTCTAATATATTTGTAAATATATAAAGCCGGTAATTCGTATAACTGTGGCAGTAACGCTTCTTTACTTTGTAGTATACTTAATATTGTACTTTTTTAATAAAGTTTCTATAGACTGACATTTAATGCAGTTTTGAAAAAGAGGTAAAATTTTTTAGATTAGATTCAACTTTATTGTCATTACACATATACAAGTACAGTGTAACGAAATGTAGTTTAGGTCTAAACAGAAGTGCAGTTAGCAAGTGCAGGATATACAGTTAGAATAAATACAGAATACAATATTGAGAAAATATAATACAGTTATGAAAATATTTCACAGTAGGTATGTACTATGAACAATATATAGAGATGACTATATACTATGAACATTAACACTATGAACATGAATGTACAGGTGGATATGAGCAGATAATAATTTAGACTGAAATGTCACTAATGCACCAAACCTGTAAAATCAAAAAGAATATTAAAATCCCTATAGAAATGTGTGAAATCCCATAAAGAATACTAAAATCCCTATAGAAATGTGTGAGATCCCATAAAGAATACTAAAATCAAACCTCAACACCCATAGATAGCACATATAGTATAACCTCAGCTCACATAACACATACTTTATCCCATAGATCTAAATGGCACTTAATTCCTTAATAGGTTAAGTTTTTCGTGACAATATGTGTGCCAAAATATATTTTACAATAAGCATGACTGTACACAATATAACACTGACCCTCATTACAGCAAACTGTACAGTAAGAAATAGTTGTCACATCTGTCAAAAAGGCATGCTAGTAAATAACTAGTTAATACTGATAATTTGGTCCCTTTACTGAAGTGTTACCGTAAAGATAAATAGAAATAGGCAACAAAATGAAAATAAGTCAACAGGATGAGTAAGAAAACTATCAAAAAGCTAGAAAATGAAGAAAGTAAGCAAAATACTTTGGTGTAGCAAGAAAGATTTTTTTTGTTTTATGGCTGCTTTAAAATAGTAGTAAAAACCCACAACACAGAAATTGGGACCACAACACGTTCGAGTGCATGAAGTCCACGTTGAAAGTGACATTAAATGAGATTGGTTTTTGTTCATTCTGGCCCTGATAATTGCAGCAATGACGGCAGTCTGACTCCGGGTGGAAAGCAAAACTCTGCATTCATTGTCAAACGTTCACAAAGGAATGCTCATCTGTCGTCGAAAAAAATTGCTCCTTATATCTGTCACGAGATTTGAAAGAGCGAGAGAGAGAACGAGAGAGATCAAAGTTTCGAGACACCACAGACATCCCTGTGAGACGCGCGCTTGTCTTTTGACATCTTCAGAGTCATTGCCAGCCGTCCTATATTTTAAACATTGCTCTGAGAACGCCGGGGAAAATTGATCACAAATTCCTCTCTGCTCAGCTCAGTTTTCACTTAAGTGTATGTTTTGAGAGAGCAGCTTTTGACCTATACGATCTCACGCCCCCATTACGCCCACCGTCAGAGTTAAGCCCTACCTTACGAAAGCAAATGTTATTCAAAGCGCAAGCAGGCGAACGTTCCTCTGGATAAGCTCCTGAAGTAACGATAATGCTGCCAGTCAGGATCCCAGCTGATGTCTAATCCTTGTGAAAATAAACATTAACGCTTGACATGTTACACAAAGGACATACAAGTACATTTACACGTGCAATTAAACAATGTGGACAGAAAAGATGGTGTGTTTTTGTATCTCTCAATGTACTTGCACAGCAATTTCGACACATTGTAATGTTGTAAAGATCAGATCAACATGACTAGTTTTAAAGATTTTAGTTTTTTTCATCATATCTCTTACCCTGCATTCACACGAGGCGTCAGCGTCAACACTTCTCGTATTTACATTTTAATGGGTAACATGGAAATTAAACATATAAAGTAGCGATGAAAAATAGCGCACTACAAATGTACTCAAGTAAAAGTAAAAGCACACTGTTTTAAAACTACTTTAAAAAGTACATTTCCTGAAAAAGACGACTCCATTACAGTAATTTGAGTATACACCACTGTACAGTACTATTTGGGACTAAATTAACCCGCTTAAAAAGGTCAAAGTTGTAAGTATACTTTAAGTCAAACAATGTAGTATACTTTGTAAACCCAACTACAGTTTACAACGGTGTGTGTGTAAGAAAGTATAGGCTACTTAAAAAAAACAGTGAACACATCTACAATCCAAGTATACTTTGAATACTGCATTTCGGTAACACTTTATAATAACTGTATGCTATTAATCATTAGTTAAGCATTTGTAAACAGTTAATTCATCATTTATAAAGCATTGGCCCTACATTAACATACATCAGTATGGCATATTAGTTGTTTATTTGTACTTGTAAAGCACTTTGTGTAACTAATAAACAATATGCCAATATGCTCATAAAGGCATGCTAGTAAATAACTAGTTAATACTGATAATTTGGTCCCTTAACTGAAGTGTTAACGTAAAGATAAATAGAAATAGGCAACAAAATGAAAATAAGTCAACAGGATGAGTAAGAAAACTATCAAAAAGCTAGAAAATGAAGAAAGTAAGCAAAATACTTTGGTGTAGCAAGAAAGATTTTTTTTGTTTTATGGCTGCGTTAAAATTCAGTAAAGTAAGTCACACAAAAGGTGGCAAAAATACATATAAAATCTACATTTCAAACTGCCAAGTACTAAATGTGTTATAACTACCTAAATGAATCATATTATATATACCCGCTGACCAGTGCCAGCACTGGATTACAGGAGTGTATCACTCTGTTTTGTGTCATGAATTGCAGTATGACTGTGTAATAAATGTATTCATTTAATACACTGAGAAGCTATTACTATATTACTACACAATAATATGTATAAATGTACATTGAAATAGTTTATTAATCATTTACTAACACCAAATTATCTTATCAAGCACTGACAACTCCTGAATAACTGGTTTCTACGTGTATTTGTATTGTATTTGTGTATGTATTGTTTAATTTAGAAATGATACTGATCATTAATAAAGAATGAAAATACAAGTATTAAACACTTTATTGAATCAAGAATAAAGCATTAATATCTGTATTTATACACTGCTTCCTGATGTATGTTAATGAATGCTTAATAAATGATGAATTAATGCTTAAAACAATTATTCACAGCATGCAGTTATTATAAAGTGCTACCTGCAATTATTATAAGCACATCTCTATCAAAAGATTGACCAAACATACCTAAACCTTTATGTATAGGTCAAGCATATTTAAGTATAATTTTAATTTAAAAGAGACTAACGGTACAGTTTCGGTTTATTAGTTCAAAAAGTAGATGCCGCTAAACTTCATACACTGTAACTTTAAGAAGGATACCTTTCTTTTTACATACTACATCTATTATAGAAAATCACTCTTTCCACATTCTGAAATACTGTTTTAACCTTTGCAGTAAAATGTTGTTTGTGTTGTGGTTTGTTGTACTAAGGAAGATTGCTGTAATGCTAAAATGGTACCCAAAACAAACATGTGCATAGTATTTCAATCCGATCTTCAACCGTAGGTATTTTACGAGGTGGCGATTTGGTATGAATGATCACCATGTACACGATTAGAAACAAGAGAGGAAAAAGCTCCATATCTTACCCTGTCCCATCCACAACCTTCACAGGGTAAAGGTCTCACACATTCATATGAATTAGCCACGAATTTAATCAAATGTCAAATATAACAAATTGCCATGAGATTGTGTGAAGTATGTATGCACTTGTTTATATTGTCTGTACATAAAGCAACTCTGTCCTAAATAGTGTTGAAAGTTCCTTGTGTAGTGCTGATGAAGGGCCGGTTGTTCCATGGAGAGACACACATACACACTGGGGCTGATTTTCAATTACCAACATACCCACTGGTGAGGAGTAGAGGAGGGTTATGCTCCAATGCTTTTCCAAAATGGTCTTCCAAACCCCAATTTTTCCACCAAAATGCCATTATTTTGAGTAAAAATGAGCTAAAACCAATTATAGAGCAAGTACATGAATGAATGGTGTTTAAAACTGTCACTACCCTTTCGGGATTCACCACGGAAAGCTTGTAATAATGGTTTGTAATTTGCCCTGTCGGGTCGTCTTTCCCGGAGATCCTTATCTTTTGTGTCTTTTGTCGTCACATGAATGGCGACTTGTGACTGTTAGTAGGAAGGATTCTAAAAAACTTTTAGTATTATTTATGGTGGCGTTTAGTAATTTTAAACGGCAAGCAGCGTTGAAATCTGGGGATTCATCAGTTGTGAAAAACAAGAAAGTACGAACCGATAACAGTTTACAAAGAAAAGGTGAATGTGATTGGACTCGTGCGAAAACAAGAATTTATATTGGCAAGGCATTTCAAATGTGGCGTGAACTCTGTGATCTGAAAGGATTTAAAACGGCTGCATGACTGTATTTCTTCTGAACAGGTAAGACATTTCAATATTTCAATAGATAACACAAAACCGTAGCTCCCTTGTTGTGTTAATACAGACGGGTACAGTTTCATCGGTTGTTCTTTCTCTCTATATGTTCATTTTGATCAATGTAATTCAAGCCCTATTCCCCGGGATTAGTATTATCTAGGGACCTCGTGTGATTTAGAAATGACCTCCCCACATCCGTAGTTCATGTGGCGCGAATTAGCACGGATAAGTGAAGCCTGTGATGTTACTCCAATTTACGGACTTATATCCCGTATATGATGGCAAGGCTTTGCATATAGAATATATAGTGCATGATGTACAATGATTTATGACCCTACTTGTCAGCATTTAAGACCCATGTTCGGGGATTTGTCCGGTTACGAGAGTTTCCATGAGAGATGATAAAACTGGAGACTCTTGGCCAAAACGGCAGGTTTGGAAATGGCCCAGCACCCGAAACAATATCTGAACACTTCAACACAGCCTCCGTTTGCGCTATTTGGGTCTATTTATGTTCTTATTTGTTTCGTGTTATATTTTTTTGTTTCATGTTATCTGCGTTTTACTTATTTTACGTTCTACGTGGCACTGTCACAGGCCACGACTCAAAACATCAGACTCATTCGCGCAGTAGAGCAGAGCCGAATCGCAACTCGCGTAAAGAAATTAGCTCCGCACAATCCTACGTATATACGTTTTTTTATTGTTTCTTTAGTAATAAAGTTAGACTTACATTAAAAAAGTTTCTCGCTGCCAAATCCGTTTCCTTTGCCGCTCTATTGTAAATCCAGATTACAGGTTGCTTTATGTACTTATGTTTACGTGGGTAAAAGTCAAATTATTTCAAATTTACATTATAATTATTATAAGCTAATTTTTGTAAATCAGGGAACTGTAAGGAGGCACTTTGCTCAATAACTGATAACTTTTTATTATTGGATTGCAGATTAATATTTGGCAGTTGGCTACTGCTGATAGATTGTTTCAACTCCATTGGGAAAGGTGAAAAATGGATTACAGCCTACATGTCCGGACAGCACAGTTGTGTGTGGTCGAGATCAAACTTGCTATTTTAATCTGAAGCCATTCGTGTTCTCATGAAATTGCTAATGAGATGCTAACAACATCAGTACCGTTGCAGGCTTGTTTGCTTCTGATAGCATCTCAAATACATCTGCGGTTTGCAAGCGAGTGTGTTAAAGACCACAATGAAAGCTCATTAGCGTTTTGCACATTGTAACCGTATGCCAGAATAAAGATAAGGCTAAACTTTACAGTGAAATCCATGCAAGGGGACCATCGGTGTATCTAGATAGAAAAAGCTCATTGTAAGGTGATAAAAACATGACGCTTCATTATGTAATGTCTTTATACAGCTCTGAAGACACAGCTATGTATATTATATTGCGTTTCTGTCAATAGATCCTCCAAAATATTACACACTGGACCTTTATGTGAGACTGAAAGGAAGAAACTGAAAAGATAAAAGTGAAAATGTTTTATGGATGTTCTCTGTAATTCAAGACATCTGTAGGTGCAATGTGATGAGCTGAATGTCATGTGACGAAGGGAAAGGAGGAGTTTGTGCAGGAGCACATTATTGTACTTCTTCTGTTCATCGTGATGAATAAATCTGAAGATGCAAGTATTACGATGATTGGCGAGTCAAGAAGTTCCTCACTCAGCTCCTTAGTAGTTTTGGCTTTATTTGAGTATTTTTAACAGATTTGACATTTGCATTTATTTACTTAGTTGACACTTTATCCATTTAGTTGACACTTAATCCAAAGTGATTTACAAGTGTTCAACATTTTGCCTAAGGAACCAACAATAAGCATTAAGTAAAGAACGGACGTATTTAGGTTGGAAGTGAACAGCTCAAAAGAACAAATGTTTTGGAGAAAAAGAGAAGTCAAAATTAACAATAATTCCAGAAGAATCCCTGTACTGTTTAACTTCATTTAACCAGTAATTTTGTAAATAAAAAGACCTACAACCCATGATCTCCAGACAACGCCATACACAGCATAATGTCCAACATACAGACTGTAGACCTGCTCTACAAGCCTGTTCACAAATGGATCAGATTTAGGATAAGAGTGCCACAATATGAAAGACATATGAAAGATTTTATTGTGTGAAACCCTTTCACAGCGGTTTGAACAGGAAGAAATATGATGGAGCAAGAGCAAGCTGAACTTGGCTGGTAAAATGTTTGCTTGCTCTGTTGTTTGTCTGTCGGTGAGACACCTTCAAGTGAATCACTCCTCTGTTTGTGTGCCTATTTCTAAAGCGCTCTACCTGCCAAACAGTCATTTGATCTCTCTTTACCAGCACAACGAGAGCAATCAGATGACAGCAAAACATAGTTTTCTTTCACTACATGCAGAATTTAAGCAAACCGTGATGCTGCTTCTGCGGGTGGAAAATGTATCACAGAGGAAAATAACAGAATACATCTGTTTTATTTCAGTGAAAACACTTGTCATAGTGCTTTAAAAGAACAGTCCACCCGAACATATGTTCCCAACTCGCATTACTGTTTTTATACAACAGAACAAAAAGGAAAAGATTTTAAACAATTCCCATGTGAACAGAGACTGGAGCTTTTGTGTTTAAAAAAGCATCTTTCTATGTTTTCTAAAGTCAAAACTCAAACGTCTACTGGTTTTCTGGATCATTTGATCATAAAACATATTGACAAATTGGACTGATTCAAAGTTCACAACTGGAAGATTAAACTCACTAACTCAACAAGTCTACTTCAAGAAGCACTGACATCTCTCACGGCTATGCACAGGTCCTGCTTCATGAGCGATGTACATGCTGCTTTAGAAAACAGGCACTTTATCATAACATAACCTACAGCAGTCTTATAAACATCGCTCGCAACATTATCAGGAAACCCAGCCTATAACACTTACAAGGCAATAAAAGAAGAAAACAATTTGCAAAAGGCAATGAAGTCAATTTTGAGAACGCAATACGATGTAAATCATTCTTTTGACAGCTTTTGTGCATGCTCCTGATTACAGCAAAAAGGATTTTTACTCACACTGAATATTAAAAAATAACAGAAATGCACATACAATGTCCCTTAGGCTTCCAAGTGCAAAATTGTCAACATCAGTTGGTTCGTTTTTACGAAGACATGGGAACATATGACCTATTTAACATCACTTTCAGCTATGGAAAGGGAAGAATTTTTCCGTCCAGGGGTTCGTGTGTGAAACATCATCAGTGCAGCGTTTGAACGTCTTCGATCAGAAGAGGCTGGCGTTCTCTCACAGACAGCACCCTTACTTTGCCCCTGACATTGAGCTGTGTGATGAAATCCATCCATAGCACCAAATCTAATCACTGCGTGATTCCCTCCTGCCAACCTCTTCTGATGACAAGCCAGACACGCCTGATGTCTGATTGTCAAGCGTGTGGTGAAGAGGGCAGTTAACGTCTGGGTAAATCCCTTTGTGCGGAGAACCCTGCAAATAATTTTCACTCTCGCACCGTTGAGCGTATGCAGGTTTTTTGTTCATTTTGAACCAAAAAAAAGTTAGGGATTGTAGCTTTAAAGGAATTAAACCTCGAGTAAAGAGACATTATCAGCGGGTTAAGATGTTGAGTGCGTGAGCATGCAGTCACGAGATAATGTCTTCCGATGCACCAGACCTCAAGCGTTTTTTAACTGAGTACGATAATGAATTCCTCGAGCTTGCGCTTCATTTTTGAATGCGGCTGAACTTATGATTAAATACAAAATTGCCAGCTTAAATAAGGAGGCACGGATCTAGCTCCCAAATTAAGCCAGGGTTTCATGCCCCCAGCGTGTTACACACATCAGCAAGTTCAAAGGAAAATTTGTCTCTGATTCAAGATCCACTAATAAACAACTAAACATCTAGGACGAGAATAACGTGACCTATTTTATCAACGTGAGGCAACTGTCTCTTTTCAACAGGAGCAAACCTGGTAGATGAGGTACGCTTCTCTTTGTTTTGTGGAGTGTATGTGCTGAGAAAACGTGTGCAAAGACGGAACTGGCGCAGGGATCAAACCTGATACCTGATGCTATACGTCTCTTCATATTAAAATGCTCGGTCACAGTGGTAATGTCAAATATCTATACAGTATGATCAGAGATGACTACCTGTGGCACAAAAAATAACCTACATGACCTTTCAATCATCATCCTTTATTTGTCAGCATGTCATCATGCATTGTTTAAAACAGAGCATCTAGACATAAGTTTTCTACAAAGTTATGGATGTATGCATCTTATTTCACTTGATTTACAATGTTTCCTGATAGAAAAGCCTCCTGATCAATGGAATTGCAAATGCAGTTCTCTAATGCACTTAAACTGAAGTTAAAACGAAATCACTCTAGATAATTCACAACTGAGACACTTTGAGAAGGACCAATGATTGTATTTTTCTGCTCTATCAAGATAAACTATGTAAAAGATCAACAAATAAACCTCATTAAATATTTAAAAGTATTAAAAGTAAAAACTGTTCCTGCTGTAGTGTGAGATTGGTAAATTTCGATTGGTTGCAACACTTGATCATTACGCAGTGAAGGTTCACATCGGCAATGGTCCTATTCAGAATAACATTCAAATATCTTTCCACTGCTTCATGACAGACCCCCTCTCCATAAACCAAGGGTCTTATATGCCCTGATCTATTCTCGCTACACGAGATTTCCACGCGTTTAAAGTGGACTCTCCATGCGACTGGATCCTGCTTTGTGTACATATTTACAAACCAGAGATTACAGCAAACAAAACATTCCTTTTCAGTCAAAATTGTGTTTCTTTCTATATCTGGGTCATCCAGACACCAAACAAGTGCACAAATAATTCCCCGGCGTCTATTTAGGAATCAATTGAAAGACTGCTCATTAAGTGTTCGTACCTACGTAAACACAACATCCGTATGAAAACAAATAAATAAATGTTCCATCGGGTCTTCACTAACCTTCAACCTCATCCTCGGGAAGGTTGACCGGTGCCCGGTATGAAAGGATATCTGGAATAGTGCATACCCCCCGGTACATCAAAGTCGAAGTCACCGGATGCATAGGCATTTCTGCGGTCTGTTGGACAGCACTTGTCTATCGATCCTCATATATGATTTTATAGTCCAGAACGCAACTTTTTCAATTGGCTGGAGAAGCCTTCGTCCATTCGATCAGACTGAATCCCCCACTGGAGAAGACGCGCGTAAATCTGTGATCCTACATAGGAGAGAGAATTCCATGGAAAGGTCCGATAGTGCTCTCGCAGCGCGCGCAATTGCGCAGCCCTCTCCAAGAAACCAGGTGGGGGAATTACAAATATTCGCAGGTCACAGCGATTTGATGCTTTGAATCTTAAATGTGGAGAAATTCACAATGTCTCTAGGCTCTAAAGCTACTTGTAGGACAAGGGAGAAAATAATTACGGGGTCCATCGCAGACGCGCACGCATCATACAAACACGCATTTTATCACTGCGACAAAAGTACGCGCGCGTTGGAGAGGTTACGGTTCCTTAAGCGGATCGATCGATTCAACCTCCTGTTCGTTAGGCAGAAACCTACATCTGACTGTTTTCGCGTAAACCGCTTCTCAAAAAGCGCAGTCGAGTTTCAAGGATGGCGTGCACTTGTTGGATACAGAGTGCCCAATTGTTTAAGAAATTCGCTGTACGCGTGTAGAGATTGGAGATGAATACGTTTCTCTTGAAATGAAACGTACAAAAGAATAACGATAGCACGAAAACAATACAAAATAAAACGTGGGGTTCCCTTGAGATTGACCTATTCTGAGCCAGAGCAGCTGCTCCGACGAGGTATTTCCCATCCGCGCTCTGCAGGTGTTGGGGGCGTTAACACAGAACGCGTAATAGGATTCAAACAGTTAAACGCAGCATAATGAATCTGAACGCAGGGAAATTGAATTTCTTTTTAAAAGTTGTATTGTTGACACGCACAAATGTAGCCTACTAAAACGGGACGCAAGAACGCGCCTCGTTTAAACGTGCCATTGAAATAAGGGAAAGTTTAACATTCAAAAACAGCAATATAGCCTATATCATAACGGGAAATAAGAGAAGTGCTTAAGAACTTAAAGTGTAGGCTACAAACGACTGTTTTAAAATTGATATGTAGTCTTTTTTTATTACCCCACACTTTAAGTCAGGACGCACAAGAACGCAATGTGCCCTGAAACAGACAAACGGTGCGCACCTGTAAATAGCAAGACTAAGAAGCAGTGCTTATGCGTCTCCAGAAAGGTGTTTTTAAAGCTTTAGCTGTTTTAACGAACACACATTGCTTAGAACTCGAAGGTCTAATGCAACATAATGGTCAAAGACGTCTGCCTCACGCTATGTACATACAGTAAACATCTATGCAGGCCTTACTTTATTCAAGCTACACATTTTCAACAGTATGTTACCCGGGATCAAACCCATTACATTTGCGTTGCTCAATTCTCTACGAGTCAAGCTACAAGAACACTTAAATGAGTACTCCGGTCATTGCCATTTATTTTAAAGATTGTCTTCGTCCTCAGGCTTGTATGATAGACAAGGTTCTTAGACCCCCACTACAACAAGAGGAGATTTGATAAATGCTTTCTCTGGATAGAGACAGATCCTTTCCCCCTTGGCATCTCCTTAATGGAAACACATCTTTAAAAAAGTCACGTTGTGTTTGATAAGAGTATCTGCTGTTTTAAAACACAATGTCTTGTCAGGCTTAAACCACACAAGAGAGACTGAACGCACACCGAACCCTGTTTTTTGAGATAGCAGCGAGATGCAGGATCAAAAGGTACCTGGCGTGGCGTTCGTGAATGTCATCCATTGCACAATAATAAATAATCTCGGTGTGGGTGGGTTATTTTTCGTCTATGTTCTCATTTTCCTTTCCACATTTGTGACATGTTTGCAAGCAGGTGCTGCATTCATTCCTAAAATGCACTTAGTCCAAAACATGCACATTCTGAGACACCCAAGTGGGATTATCTGTGGCTGTGATGGATTTACGAGGTTTAATGACACTATTGTTTCTTCCAGCTGTGGACCGGAGCTTCTGCGATAGGACCCAGGTGCACACATCCAGACCTGATGAGCTATCATTATGGACTCTACTTCAACACTCAGATTCTCAGAAAGGCTTTTTCTACACCTTCTGTTTGCCCACATACAGGTGCTGTAGCGACGAGGTTCTATTGTTGTTATGCTCGCACGTTCTCAGCGGGAGACCATATTTTTCACAGTGTCATTTCACAGTGTTTAACACTGACAAGTGAAAAGTGACAAGAAGAGAAGCGGGTTTCTCAAACCCCGCCCACAGTCGGTGGTCTCCCTTCACTGCTCCCCGGGCTCTCTCGGGTCCCGTCAGGCATTTTGACAGTGAAGACTCCTTCAATTGGTTTGCACAATATTTGAGATCAATCTGACTGAAGACATCAGCTTGAGGCTTAATGTCAGAAGTTAAGGCATTACCCATGATGCATTGTTATTATGTGTGTGTGCGATTACAGCTGATAAGAATGGTATTCATGATGTATTGCCTTATCTTGAGAATTGAACGCTTTGGTTTGGAAACCTAATAACATCTTTTTCAGTTCAGTACACACAAACACAGTTCCTTTCTCTATTTTTGCATGCCAGTAAGTACCATAACAATTGCTTGGATTTCGGTGCCTGAATCGCATGATATCATTTAAGTCCGGAAATAATGAAATGAAATGATATATATGATCTTATATGTAACCGAATATCTTATAATTCACAGTATAAACTAAATGTACTAAATAAACAAAATTACAAGCAATTTTCAAATCCTTCAAATGCTGGTTACATTATGCATTAATAAATCATTTATTTTCTTTCTTTAAATCTTTCTTTACCTTCCTTACACAAACCACTATTAGGGGAGGAGGGGTGTGTTTAAAATATTTTAATTTATAATTAAAAATATACATTTTCTTTAGATTTTGGGGTCAAATATAACAGTCTCGTTCAAGAGCTTTTGTGAGATTCACCCAAGGTGATTTGTGAATGTATAAATCATACAATGATATTTGTCTTTGCAAAATACCTTCAGGGACAGCCGGGCGTGTAACTGCATGGGTTCCCTTTTACTCCGGTCGGTATCGATCTCTTTGTTAACAGTGCCCTCTCAGAAAACAACACAAAGCAAACGGCACTTCTTAGAAAACTTCCCTTCCATTCAGGCATTGTACAAAAGTTAACAGTATGGGGCACAGACCAAAAGGTCACTCCGTGGCATCCACTGGAGTTTATTGGAACACATACCGATCCGTCTGTCCTTTAGAGTGCATGTTTCATTCATGTGTCTTACTCTCCTGATGGTCTGTCTGGGAAAGTGTCGAGCTCATCCTCATGTTAGTTTATATGTGAGTCTCTAGAGGGCAATGTCGAGTGCCAGTGGCCCTGCGGAACGTGTCCAACAGTGCCAGACATTCAATCCTGGCTTCTTTTGGAACAAATTAAAACACAGCATGGGGTGTCCGTCACATATTTTATTTATCACCTCAGGTCTTCATGTGCCTTTCTGAATGTTAAAAACTTGAGAAGGTTGTATTTGGTTTTTGCCATGTACTAGATGATTTTCCACTCACGGTCATTCACGGTACGGAAAAGGACATTCCGTCTCAGCCAAGCTTAAAGTGATGCTCCACCTAGAAATGAAAATTCTGATACCAGCTGTTCCAAACCTGTATATATTTGTTTGTTCCGTTGAACACAAAGAAAGATATTTGGAAAAATGTTAGCTGCTGACATATCTGGGACATCATAGTTCTGTTGAACACAAAAGGTACTTTAAAGAATTTAGGAGAGCAAACCGTTCTAGGGCACTTTTGACTACCTCTGTATATTAGTCAATGATGTCCCAGAAGTGTCACTTGTTGACGTTTTTCCAAATGTCTTTCTTTATGTTCAACAACACAAAGAAATGTATGCATGTTTGGTTCGGAAGGAATTTTACATTTTTCAAAGTGTAACAAACACATATTAAAGTAATAGTTCTCCAAAAAATGAAAATTCTCTCATCATTTACTCAACTCAGATTGTTACTAACCTAAAGTATATAAATGTATTTGTTCTGCTGAACACACAGGAAGATATCCGGAATGTTGTCAAATCTCAGCCCCCATTGACTCCCATGGTATTTATTTTCCCTACCGTGGAAGTAAATGGTGGGTGAGATCTCAGATCTGACATTCTTTCAAATGTCTTCCTGCGCGTTCAGCGAAACAAATAAATTCATACAGGTTTGCAACAATCTTAGGGTAAATTTTTGGGTGAAGTATCCCTTTAGTGCCCTGGCAAAACCTACAACCTCTCAGGACTTGTCCTATCCAACCAACATAAAATATCATGCAAGGAAAGATACCGAACTGTTTCTCTGGGCTGTTTCAGCCTGCAAGCTGTATTCCGATATATAAGCAATGTTCAGTAGTGTTATTGTATAGTCACCGTAGAGAAAATCTGTCTTGTGTATTGAACATACCTTTTGCTTTGATGAAACTCAAAGATCGTCCTCAACAGTCTGCAATATCAACATGCACAACACATTTGACACATCGCTTATTTGTTTAATAACTTGTAAACATTTAGTGGTTTAAATTGCACCATTATGTCTGAGAAAAGTCCAGAAAACATAGTACTAGTCACGCATCCTCTTTGTTCAGGAAGATCAAAGCATCGCTGCTAGAGACAAAACTTTATTTTTGCAATAAACACCTTGATCTAAAGAAAGGGCCGTTCAAAAAATCCACTATAAGCTGCCTAAATATTACAAATGACACTACAAAAACTGCATGAGAACAATTTACTCGAAACCGTATTTATTGGCAATGCCGCTGGTTTTGAACGGACAGACATTCAAAGGCAGTGACCTATTCAACAAGATTTAGATTAAGCTGCCAGACCGCTCAGATGTGAAGTCAAGGTCGAAGATAAAGTTTACACAAGGAGAAATAACCTTGGTGTGTTGCTGAGAGAAAGAGAGAGATCTTATTTTCTAAGATCAATAGACAGTAAAGCAAAGCACATCAAGGGAAGAAGAGGTTGTGTCCTTGAGGGTTCCACTGCAAACTTTATGAGAACAACTAAGAATGTAAAAATCTCCACATCCTGCATCCCGAGCTCATCTTGAGCCGCCACGGCCGGATGCTCGGGAAAGAGGATCGGTGAAATAGCCACACAGAGCTGCCAAGAGGTTTTCAGCTGAGAGCCCACTCATATATTTCAGTTCAATATTGTTCACAGTTAAAATAATAATATATATATAAAACTAATCTACTGCACGGTAACTATTAACTGCATCTACTCATCTATTGCACTGTAACCTCAATAACTGCATTAACTAATCTACTGCTCTGTAACCAATAAACTGCATTAACTCATCTTCTGGACTGCAAACTATTAACTGCATTAAATCGTATTAACTGCATTATATCGTTATTGCACCGTAACTTTAATAACTGCATTAACTTCAACTACTGCATTAACTCACCTATTGCACTGCAACTTTAATAGCCAATGTCAATAATTTATGCACACCTAAGTCACTTGCACTATTTTAGTCTAAATTATTATCTGTTCATAGCCATCTGTACATTAATGTTCATAGTATATAGCCATCTGTATATATTGTTCATAGTATACCTACTGTCATATTTTCATAGAACATTCCTAATGCAAAATATTTTTATAGTCCATGCCCACTGTATTATATTCTCCCATATTGTATTCTGTATTTATTCTAACTGTATATCCTGCACTTGCTAACTGCACTTCTGGTTAGACCTAAACTACATTTCGTTACACTGTACTTGTATATGTGTAATGACAATAAAGTTGAATCTAATCTAATCTAATATATGAGAGTTTAAAAATCACATGTTTGAAATAAATAATGTCCCATGGCTAATGAATTATAATTTCATGTTTATTTCTTTTGTTAAAAACTTATTTTTTGTTCCGTGTGGCAGGTATAATTTGTTGTTATATGGTATGGGTGCACTCGCTAGGATCAGAGAGATATGTGGTGCGGCTTGCGAGCCATCTGTCTCATAGTTCACAGAAGATTGCAAGTTATCCATAAGTTTGTCGGTGAAGCGTGAAGATGAAGTTTACCCTCTCTGGACTATGCGGCCAATGAGGTATATTTTTCTTTCCTTGTCATGTATTTGTGTTACGCAAGTGTGTTTGTATCAAGCTAATTAAGATATTATTTGACATGGTATAAATGTATGCTTTATTTCTTATATGTGGATATTTGTTTAGTATTGTCTGCGAGTATGTCAAGATTGATTTACGTTTTCTGTGTTTTATTTATACCACTCCTGATGGCAATGTGGAAATGAGCAATAAGGGGAGATGTAAAGACATGTTTGAAGACTTTGTCATCGAATGAATGCCCTTTAAACCCCAGGAACGACTGGAGCCTTTATTAAACCTCGACGGGAGTAACAAGGCCCAATGCATTTCTTAATGCTGCAGAACGGTTGCTTACTCTAAAGCGTTCCAGAGCTACAATGAAGAGTAGCTCTGACATTTCTATAATGTTTTATAATTCATTAAAATGTTTTAAAACTTACTTCACACTTTAAAGACGCAATTATGCACATCAGGCGAGCCCAAAAAATAAGAGGTTGTTTATAGCAGACAACGTCTATATCAACTTCTAAATCACAACGAATATGTTCACTTCATGTGTTGAAGCTGAAACTACGAACACTTCTGGCAAAATAATCAGGAGGGATGTCGTGCTTTGCCGAGGGTCTTATTAGGAACAACTGGTTTTACCCTCATTATAAATCTATGCACAGTATATGAACCCATAAACCTGTCATCCGGCCAATGACCAATAATTGAGTGTGAAATCAAGGCTTTGCGGCTCTAATGGGATTCTGATACTGGAGATCAATCTCTCTTCTCTTCCCACAGCTCATTAATGCTCATCTTTGCACATTTGGAATGCAGTAAGTGTATTCTCTCACCTGCAGGCCAATTCTAGCCATGTCCGGCGTCTATCGGCCCCTCTGTGGCGACGTGGTGCGCTTTGCGACCGCAGCGCTCCTTTATTCTGCACATCCTTGCTGCGTAATTATGAAGACAAGCTATGCGCTTTTAAAAATATATTAAGCATCTGTCCTGGGGATTTCCCCTCCGGTAGGAAACATCAAAATGACCGTTATGCACCGCAGCTGGTTCTTAAGGCTCGGATGGAGAGCCGGGTTGCAGAACACTGTATTACATGATGTTGCTTCAGGATAACAAACCCATTTTCTTCACATTACAAGCACATGGTATAATATGGAGATAAAATTGTTAAAATAAAAAAGCTTTTAACTTTAACATTTCATAAAAACAACATTTGTAGCTTAATTTGCAAACAACGTGATATATTTTAGGTTTATTTTTAGAGACAGACAATTTTTTTAAATCAGTAACAGTGCTCATAGAAGAGAAATTAAACAGGATATTTATATAAAGGAAATAAAAAAAACAATAAATACCTGTATAATATTTGAAAATCAAACTTTTCATATTCATTTTAGAAAGAAAAATAAAAAACCAAAAAGGAATAAAACGAAAAGAAGAACAGGCCCTGTTTTGTATCCTGATTGTTGAAAGCAGCTAAACACTTCTTCAACATTGCTTTCAAAAGGCATTCGGCAGAGGGTTAAACGGGATCAAGCGTGTTACTGTCATTCACATACATAATAGACGACGGTCGAGGATAAAGAATGAACAGAGAAAAGCATGAAAGAAAGAAAGAGAAAGTGTAGCACAGAGCGATGTGTGTGTCTGTAAATATAACCTGTATATCTCACTTCTGAGCATAGGCAGAGAGATGCGCTCGCTCCAGAATATTAATAATGGAGGAAAAAAACTCCTTCACATCAAAGTGAGAGAGAAAAAGAGAGGAAGCCTGTGTGTCATGCACTTACACCCCCCCCCCCCTCTCTCTCTCTCCTTCCATCTAGCCTCCATCACTCAATCTGTCTTTGAATGTTTTTGACAAATTATCAAAACTTAAAGAATTTTTGACATTGATCACATCAACTCTTTCGTAAAAAATCTCAAAAAAAGGTTGCGTCAACATGCATCACCAGCGATGCCAATAGTAAATACTAAGACTCTTAAATACATGTACTGTACAATCTGTATACCGACAGTATCATTTGCAATGATATATTGACTAGACAAGAATGCAAAATAAAAGCTTTTGAAACTTTCGGTTTCAGACTTTAGGACCCCTATTTTAGGGACGCTCATCGCTTACTTGTTAAAGTTGAGAAAATGTGGCTGGGTTTTCTAGGAAAGAAATTTGAGAGATGGCTTCCAGGAATCCCCCAGTGAACAAACTGTAAACAACAAGCATTGATATCAAAAATAGATTTTCCTTTTCAGTTCAAGCCATGAATAGACTTCTTTCTTGTCATTCTTGCATTTCTATAGGTCTGGGCTGGTCACAGCTGCCTCAGGTGTCTTTTAGGCTAAAGCCAGACCATTCAGTTACCGGGACACAATGCCATCAAATATCAGATCACTGCCACTGACAGACTGTGATGGACAGTCTGAGAGGAACGTCTGTGAGGATACGTAGATAATAAGGACAACGTGTACTACTGGACCCAGCAAGACATAATAGCTTATGCTGGTCAAGATCTATCTTGTTTTTTTGTATTTGGCACATTGAAGGAACAAGTAGACCTCACAGGTACAGCAGAGCTTTAACGGAAAGAAATGTCCTCAAAAGAGTTTTTCAAGTTAACTTCAAATTGGTTATAAACATCCACATAACTTCGCTGTAAAAAAATGCAGACCTCTCCAACTCAAACTTCTTTAGTGACTTGTTGCATCTTTTGATTTCATTTGCTAAAGGTCACATGCCACAAGTGAATTGACAATTGTGCCATTTGAAAAATTCAAGGTCAATAGAAAATCTTGAATTTTTTTTACAGTTTTCTTTTCATGGTTTCAATTATGTACATATAACTATTATTTACAATGTCGGCCATTTTAGGCACAAGCATCAGTAGCTCACACGATGCCTCATAAAATACTGGATGTCTTTTGAAATCATTCCATTCCGTTTTTGGGGTTGCTGAACACATCAACGCTATGAAAAAGCTTTGCTCCTGGCCTACAAGACCACCACCGGGTCCGCACCATCGTATCTCCACTCGCTAATGCTGATCTATGTTCCTGCCAGATCACTGCGGTCTGCAAAGGAACAACAACCATCCCAAAAAGGAAAAAAGTCACTCTCCCGTTTCTCGTCCGGATCTGTTCCACATCTGTGGAATGATCTACCTGCTGCTACAAGATCAGCAGACTCGGTTGCCATCTTTATAAAAAAACTAAAAACGCATCTCATCCGTCAACACGTCTCTGATTGATTTATCCTAATTCTCTTCCCTTTCCTTCTTAAAAAATAAAAATAAAAAATACTAACCTCACTATTCTTAGCTTTTTATACTGTGCTAGACTTTAATAGACTAGTTTGATGCACTTATGTATTTTGTTGCCTGTTGTTATAATTGCTTCCAATGTTTCCTCATCTGTAAGTCGCTTTGGATAAAAGCGTCTGCTAAATGACTAAATGTAAATGTAAAATGTGAACAGAAGTGGGTTGCTGTAAATAATAAACATAAGTTGAAAGGACATATTTTGAAGTTGAAGTAATGTAAAAACATTTCAAAACGTCAAAAAGTTAATTAAAATGACACATAAAGCCTATTTGTTTGTAGTTTATTGTCAATCAATTATGGCAATAAATCTATAACAATTATAAGACTCGAAAGGTTGTTAGCACTTTAGCTTATTCCTTTAGTTATAACAAGAAACTATGAAAGCATTTCTATTAATTGAACTCAAATAAAATGTAGGCCTAAATATAATTTGAAAATCTTAAAACTAATAGAAACAATTTACTTTACGCACTTTAACTGGGAAAAATTTGACAAAAGGTAATCACATTAAAAATGGCACATGCACAAAACGGCAAAAGATTTTCATGAAAAAACTAACGATATAAGCCAATTCATACTCCTTTTCTCTATTTAATTATAATATTTAACAATAAAACAAAGAAAATTACAATACACCCCATGGTAAATGTTAGAATTGCCGTGTTCAATTAGTCATGTAAGTCATGTTGTGTAAATGTGATGAGACTTGCTGATGTTTGTCTAATCGATGCATCTGTTTGTGTTAGCAGATCAAGCCCTTCGGGTATTGACCTCAGGCAAAGATCTGTTATGTTGCCAGCTGGAGAGAAACTGCGATGTATTCTCTCTCCAATCATTAACTTGCACATTGACTTTCACAGAGTCACTTTCTGTAAGAAGCTCAGTTTTATATGTGTGTCAGCCTCTATGTGTGAATACACAAGGCTATCTTAAAGGCGCAGTTTTTGATTTACAGCGGCCACTAGCGTTGTATTATAGATTTGCAACGATGTCGTCGGCTGCGACAACGCGTCTTCTCATGTTGACACAGGGAAGAGATCATGTGGGCATAAGACTGTGGAAAGAGTGATGTCTAATTTATTACAAAAATAAAAGGTCTGTGGATTTTAAGTATGAAAAAAAGGATCAAAATCAGGCGGAGCTTGGACCTGCGTTAATATTTTCCAGACTTTCCAGCAGAGACGAGATAGGACCCGCGGTACTGAGGCTTTTTGTAGTACTCATCGATATCTATGGAGATACTTTCCAGCAGAGAGACGTTAGAGAGAAAGATCGTCTAAAAATCACCCCCGATGAGGTTGCTTTGATTCGGATCGGTATTTGAGTAACGTTAGTTTTCTGTCTGTAAGAACCAAGATATGATGATGTTGTTGTAATATTAGTTGTGTGACGGAGCAGTTTTGGATCTGGAACTGCTTTAATATTGTACACGTCCAGATACTGGAGAGAAAGAGAGAGAAAGAGATATCGCGTTGGCGCTATAACTGGAGAGAGAGCGAGAGCGAGATTTACAGCGGAGATGGAGAAGAGGAGGAAACGTGCACTGTAGAGTTGTTTGTCCGTTTAGGGCTGCTGTACAAAACATGGCGGGGAATTCAATGTATGTAGCCCCACTCTGTATGTAGATATAAATAGCCTATTCTAAGGTATTACAAACATAACAGTTCATTATGTAAGGTCTTTATACACTTCTGAAGAAGTAGTTTTGTATATTATATTAAGTTTCTGTCAATAGATCCTGTTAAAAACCCATATTGTTCCTTTAACCTTATATGTAGATGTATAGTTGGTCATGTGATTAAAATCTCATTAATAATTATTTATGCTGCCATAATTAACTTGATATCTTATGAGATGAATTAAATATGTGTAATGTTATTAGATTAATAAGATTGACATCACAACAGAATAAGTGTATATACAATATCTTACAAACACACACATTTAATAGTACAAAAGACTGTTTACAAATAAAATTACACAAATGTTTTTTATACAATTGTATAATATTATTATTTTTACCAGTGAGTGAGTGATGGTTATTGCTTCTCAGTTAAATGTATTGTTTCAATGATACAAACATATTTTATTGGACAAGAAAATGTCCAATAAACACTAAACACTAATTTACAAAAATCATGATCAATAAAATAATTTCCTATTCACAGAATTAATTCAATGCACAAATTAAAAAATAAATTCATTATATTAATTAACTCTACACTATCGTCAACCCTAGAAATTGAACTTAATTCTTTTCGGAAGGTCTGTCAAAAGAAAAAAACCAGAGCAACTATTTCTATAACCACTCACATACACAACGCAACGCACACAATAATGCACGTACATACTCCCCTCAATTTCCACTACAATCATCTGCCCATCACACTCTTTCGGTCTCTGAGAGGACGATGTGGCGGTAGTTCGGGTTTGATTAAGCTCAGTGAAGCGAGAAAGAGAAGTGGTAGAGCGAGCATAAGTGAAAGATGGAGTGAGAGAGTCTCACAGTTGTTACATCTCAGCCTGTGGCCGCACAGACTTAAACACTGTTTACACACAAGCTTTGGAATTGCTTTGAGATTGAAGAACCTCAATTAACATTTGTCTGCGGCGTTGAAGAGCTTGAGAAATATCAAGTGTATATAAGGTTTTATGATGCCCCTAGTATTTTATTATTTTACGTCAAGTCCGAGGTCTGTTTCACCAGATATTACTCAAAAGTCATAATTTAGTTTCACATTATTATTATCCACCAAACCTTCTGTCTGTCAGAACTGCTTCAGTCGTGATTGGATTAGTGCTGAGTGATAAGAGGTGTGGCTCAAACTGGTCTAGATGCATTTACGTCGTGTCTTAACCGGACAAAAAGACAATAGAACGCATAAGAATTAAAATGATGTCCACACTGGATGCGGCGCGTTTCAATGCAACACTCCCATTTGAAAAGTGCGATGTAGACACGGCGTGACACTTCACTTTTCCCTCCATTGACTTCCATTCATATGCATGGAAATGTGACAGACCGGAAACGCAAGCCCGTCCAACGATATTTCGCTGCGTATCAAAATTTGGTGAACTCTGACCTGTGAATTTGCGTCACGTGAGTGCGTGAGACCAATAGAGGGTATGCATAAACGTCACTTTCCCAAGTGAACATGCCGGGACTTGCCCCCCTAAGCGAAAGAACATGTCCCCCTGAGCGGTAAAACACGCAGCAAAATAGCTGAGGATAATAGGTGAAACAAAAAATCAGAGACTAAAACACGCAATTATTTGCTCAAATTACAAGCACCTGGACTCCACCGTTCAACTGATCTGCTAATGCTAAAAGTCAAGTCTGACCGCAGCTTTAAAAGTATCTGAATCCACATTTGCTAATTTATTGATGGAAGAAATGGTCGGCACACCAGGCCCATGGTCTAAATGAGTCATGGGTGTGTTTTGGGCAAGTGCATTTGCTATTTAAACAACTTTGCACTGGATGTGAAAATGAAAACTGTGTCAGCCTGGACCTAGCAAAAAACCTGTGTGGCGCTTCGCGTCGCATTGCGTCAAAAGTCTTTTAAAGTTGTTGTGCAACAGTGTTTCATGCATTCTGACTTCTTTACCATTTTAAACATGTTGTCTTCTCGTATTTGACATGGTCAACCTGTCAAAAAACAAATAGGATGTATGACATAGTTCAGTGCTTGATGCACTTCGCCATGGTTGGTATGGGTTTGGGAAATGTTTATTCGAACATGAAATTCCCTTATGTATAAACTTTTATTTTGGGAAAAGCACGCTCACTAGCGAGAGCGAGGTGAAAGAGCCATGGGTCAACTATGGAGAGTGGGAGAAAGAGCACGCCCAGCTCCTTCGTTCGCGAAATTCAGCTGTGTTTGTTTGTTCACTGCACTTTGGGTGATAAATGTTATATAAATGGTGGATATAATCTGGATTTGGAGATCGTTTTAAACCGACCGCGTTCAGGGCTCACCTGTTTTCAGAAATAATCGTCCAGCTTGATGAACATTTCTTCAATGTTCTGCGTGTTCAGAATTGGAGAGAGGCCAGTCAAAGTAAAATCTTGAAGTTCTTGATCAGAAGATTCAAAAATACAACAGCTGCTGGGTGGGTTGCCTCAGACGCACACGTCTCACAAAAAGAACCAACGTCTTACAAAGGACCCCACCCAGAAGAACAATTTTACATGGTATTTATAATCCTTCTGGTGTCTTTTATTAGCTTGGAATTGGGGAAGCCTGGGCACACGTCCAATCCGCTTTCTCTCCTTAGTTCTGCTCAGCCAACTAGCTCACACTGCTTTTCCAGACCATTTGTGGAGCATCACACAAAACCCCATACCTCACCAAATTCCGACGAGCTCTGTGTAATCTGATTTTTACACACAAACAACACATATTATTCTGGTACAGAAAGTTCATTCAAAATCAGCCCTTAACTCAACTCACACACTGGTTATATTTTCAACATATTATGCACAATTAGTGATCAATAATGAAATCATAAAGCATATTAAATATAAAAGCACAATAAAAATCACAATAAAAATCCTTCAAGCTGTATCTGTCTTTACCAAATGTGATTAAACTAAATACTCTTCGAACAGATTAATATGAGATTGGCAGACACTCCGCTTTACTAATTGATGACTGGACCTTTAAAAGTGAAGGCAAGACTTCCATTTGCAATTTTCTAACATTTGCATACATGACCATACAAACATTTTAAACACAGTTACACAATGTGTGAGGCACAAGGATGTGAAAGTGACATGAACAATTACTTTTTAGACTTGGTCAGCAGATATAGATGCCCCATCTTTTTATTATTTATAATCTTTGCTCAAGCTTTAAAATAGTGTTTTGTTGATATGTAAATCTGGGTAATTATTTTTGTCATTTACTCACCGTCCTTGTTCCAAACTTGTATTAGTTTATTCTTGTCCTGGAACACAAAATGAGATAAGCTTCATAAAATAAATTCAACAAGGTCCAAAAATCATTTTTTGTAGCAGTCTATGAAACTTCTTATTTTGTGCTTCATGTAGGAAAGAATACCACGATATGGCCACGAATTGAGGGCAAGCAACTGTTCATTTGTAGTCTGAACTAAACTCTTTAATAACTTTTATAATCAGATTATCTGTGGCGTTTTCTACAGACGGGGGCAGGAGTTCTACGTTGTTAATGTTAGCGAATGTCTACATTAAACAAGTTGAGTTTTTGTGATACTGTATGTCCCCTTTAAGCCATCATGAGCATTCCGCTCGAAGCAGTCCAGTGAATAAACCTGCTCCAGATCTCCTTTCAAAAGAAAGCCGAAGCTTATTTTTCCCCACACACACACACACTATTGCTTCACTCCAACATCACTCCAAATCCGTACATTCACAGCAACACAGTACACAGGTCTGTCAGTGTCTCTGTCAATACGGCCAACTAAATGGGCAGTAACACATCAGCGGTAAAAGAACGCGGTCAATGGTGCTAATCTTTCAGGAGCTTAAAAATGACAGGAGGATAAAGATGTAAATTAGGTGAAGGTAAAATGGAGTCATGGGTATTTAGTGTGATTTATGATTATTCACCCACAGTCGATGAAAGGATGCGAGGGATGAACTGGGATGAAAGATTTCCGAAATGTTGAGGGAAAGAGATTTTTCCCTGCCAAACTAATTCTGCCTCCAAGACATGTCGGAATGATCATGTTTATGAGATGAATGCCGACACACAATGTGGGATGATGTCAATGTTATTTGGGTTGTGACCTTTCTTTCCGGAGGCGTGTCAATTTCAGTAATCAATTGCTATTGGACATAAAGTTGAGTAGCTAATCATATACGTAAAGTTCATAAGCAAAAACAGATAACTTGTTTTTAATAAATGTTCAAAATTCATGTTTTTATTGTCATGATTCTGCCGCATCATGTCATGTTTCTCTTGGTTTAGTGGCAGGATCATGACAGAACCTCATGTTTAATGTGGAGAGAGGCAATTATTGTTGTTATGGCCTTCCCTATGCTCTCTCCGGTCTCGTCTCTGTTCCCATCCTCTCGTTACCTCGTTATTGATGAATGCCCTACGGCTGTTCCCCTCTTGATTTGGTCCCTTATTTAATGCCCTTGTGTCTTCTGTCTTGTGCTGGTTCATTGTGGTTGTGTGGTGAGTTCTTGTCTCTTGTTCAGTGTAGTTTTAGTCCAGTTATTTGTACCAAATGTTTATCTTTAGTCTTGTCAGGTTTAGTTTAGTTATTCCATGTTCCTGTGTCTATGTCATGTCATGTCATGTCATGTTACCCCCACGTGGGTCTTTGTTTTATTATTTATTATTAAAATACCCCTTATCCCCTGTCTGCACCTGGGTCCTCTGTCCTTGTCTCACCACCCGAGTTCATGACATTTTATGGTGCATTCCAAGTTATATCGATCGAAATACATATTTAATTAAATAATGCTAACTCAATACAATACAAAATACAGCAGAGTAACACAATAAAGCACAATAAAACATCTTTAAATGTTTAACAAAATATGTTTTTAAAAAAAACATACTTTTGGAAAATCCTTTTGAGTGTGTTTTTGCAAATAAACTCAAATTCAAATATTGACTCTACATTATTATATCAAACATTGTATCTGTTGAACTAAAATGAACAATTGTATTGGCCAACAAAGGTAAATAAATATTGAAAATGGCATTGTTAGTGTAGTGGCCTTACTTCATTTCTTTTCTTATTGGTTATTTGTAATCATGTGTTTTTGATGTGTTCACTTCCGTTACCTATATCCGGTGTGTTAAATTGTTTGTCGTGGTTGGTAGGGGTTGAGCGAGGGGATGGCCAACTTTCTGTTGGCTTTTGTTTCGGCATCCAACCATTTTGCCTTAGAGACTGAGAAAACGGGGACACTTCGGTACAAGTAAAATGTTTGTTCTGTCAAATAAAACTACTGTGACGTGTACAGAAGTGTCCCCGTTTTCTCAGTCTCTAAGACAAAATGGTTGGATGCGGATACAGTTAGTTCACTAATGTTATCAAGCACAACCTCATGGTAAAGTGTTACTGTCTGTACAGCATAGCAAATGTTTTTGAACCTGACTGTGGTAAAGTACAGTACCAGTAAAAAGTTTGGAAACACTCCTTTTTTAGTTAGATTTTAGAATAATAAACTCATCAAAACCATGATGATATAACTTACAACTGTGGGAATTATGTTGTGGCTTATATCATCCCAAATAATGAAAACTGTGTTTTAATTTAGTATCTTCAAAGTTGCCACCTTTCTAGATTTGTCAATTTATCATCCAGCTTCTTACCCCGGGAAGCATTAAAAACAACACTTATTGGTCATTTGGTCCAAGTAATCCATTTCAAAAATATTTTTAATATACTTTGTTTTCTAATGAAAGAAATGAATGTGCTTGCAAAATTATACTTTTTCTGCAAAAGTCAAACATTGAAACGTTAAATCAAGTTAAAAGATCTGTACTGTGTACTACAGTATTTACTACAGTCAATACTACAGGTACGCAAGTAGTTGCACTGTCCAATTACCATAATACCCTGCGGATTTACCACAGTTCACTGCGCAAAATAAAGTAATAATTCACTTGGAAATTCAGACTTTCAAAGGTACATGGAACAGAGCATTGTTATTTAATTCACTGTTTATATTAAAATTGCATATTTAAATGAGATTTTTGGAAGAACTAAAAGGTCAGCTTTCAAAAATAGTGACAAATAAATGCAACCTGTGGTAGGTTGAATAAAGGTGTTCGAAACAGACACACGACTCATTTCTCTGACTGGGACAAATCTGCTGTCTGAAGCGAACCGATAAAAAGAAATCACAGATTCACTTTGATGGAAGAAAGGTGTGTGTGTTGTAGAGTAACAGTGTGTGAAGGGCACCCAGGTGTCGTGAGACCACCGCAATCTGGAGATTCTGCCACAGATGATGTCAGACACACAGATGCAAAGGTAATGCCGCCCTCCACCCCACCCTGATTATTTCTCCGGCTTCTTGTTTCTCAGCTGGTGGTATCTCATACGTCCATTGAATAATACCAGCCTTGATCTCGCTGTTTCTGTCCTGATTCGAATCTATTGAACTTACCCGCCACCGCCTGCCGGCATCCTCTGACCCCCTGAAGTTTTCAGAGTCGGATCTGTTTGAAGCCTTCGGGACGAACACGGTGTTCCACTTTCGGAGTCTCAGGTTTGATTTAAAGGTACACCCTGGCTCAGGTCAAGCTTTCGAAAAAGATGACTATATTTCAGGCTGGGTGAGCAAATTGCAGGTGCAGTATTTTCCCTTGAGCCTACGGAGCTTTTAAGAGAGAACAGGTTTTTTTTTATGATGCCAAAAAATTTGAACAGAAATACAGCTGTGAAATTCTTTCTACAAACTTAGGAATATACTATGATACAAACATCTCAACATGCATGTGAGGATGATCTTGCATTTTTACATCATATTATTTTCTCAAATATTGCAAAAATGCCAAAAAGCATGCATCCTCATGTGATACACGATCAGTTCCAGCAGTGCTTCTGCAGTACACAGTGAATGAAGCACACAGAACTAGAAAATAAATGCCGTCCAACCTTTAAGACGTCCTCTCCGGAGGATTTCAAAGCCTCTTGTGTTCATCTGTTCGGTTGATCTCTGTGACAGATTGAAACGGTGTCTGTCAGCGACTCGCACTCGCTCAGTCTCAGATGTGGGTGTAGGGTTAAGTTGCCCTTATAGTCCAACTCTTATCTTCTTCTGCTTCGCTTTGGCCTGGCAGATAGGAGGAAGACAGCGGAGATAAAGATACAATCAAGGTTAATAAATGATGGACAGTTCCAGGACGCTCACTCAACACATATCTGATGGAGGTGTGGACAGGTTGAGTTTAGTACGACTTGTGTCTTTTTTAAGCTTATGATATCACTGCATACAACTAGGATGCCTATAGTAACCATGTAGAGGATTAATTCACCCCAAAATAAAATGTCCCGTTTACTCGCCCTTGTATCTTCCAAGATGTTTATGTCTTCCTTTTTTATTTCACAAAGAAATTAAAGATTTCTCTTCAAGAAAATCCTGCCGAATTTGCATTTTGAAGTCAACTAATACTTTAATCCCATTCATTACTTGATATAATAACCAATTCAATTACAATCATTAATACTGTATATTAATATGTAAAAGTGTTTAAATGGTAATAGTAAGGCACTTGCTAAATTAGCTTGTGGCTTTATTTGGTGGGTTGTGTTTTTACTCCGTACTTTAAAAAAAGAAGAGATGACCAAAAATGAAACTTAAATGGTTTTAATAATATTTCATATGTATGCATGAAAAGCAAGTTGCAGTGCATTAAAAGTTTTTTTTTCTGAGACTAAAGCGTGTTTTTTCTTTCTTTAAACGAATAGTTCACCCAAAAAATGGTCCCTATTGACTTAAATAGGAATAGAAATGAATGGTCATTAAGGCTCCTGAAACAAAATCAATCAAATACCATTCATTGCTGTTTGTTTAAGACAAAATTATATATTATAATAAATTATAATAAACGTCACAAAAAAGTAGTCAATGCCTATATTTCGTGTGTTATCAAGCCATACGAAAAAGCCACTTGTGTACTGAACTGATGATTATTTATGACTGATAATCTTTATTTTCACTGTAATTCTCTGATCAAATGACGCATCTATGCCGCAGGTAACACATCAGTCAAATGTAATCGTATTTTGAGTGTCTTGTAACCAAATGTCATGATGTCAAACCTGCATTGAAAACATCGATTTGAGAGCCACAGCACATAGCGGCCGTTGCATGAAGAAAAATTGCAATATGTTTTTTGTTAGATTTGAATGCTGATCTTAATAAGATCGACACCCAAAGTAAATAATGACAGAATTTGTATTTGTGGACATCAGCAGTAATGTATAAGCTGTATAGATAATATACAAACAGTATTTATTTAAGTGTTAAAATGTGCATGTTTACGCCTAATATCTTTCTAAAAAATCCAATAAATGTGCTTCTGGTTGTCTCAGGTGTTTGATCTACTGTCCTTTTATGTATTATTAAAGGTGCTGTGAGTAAATATTTGGAGGATCTATTGACAGAAATGCAATATAATAAACATAACTATGTCTTCAGAGGTGTATTAAGACCACAATGAAGCTTTATGTTTTTATTACATTAGAATGAGCTATTTCTACCTATATACACCCCCGGTCTACTGTCGTTTCTAGACCTAAACAAACAAACTGCTACAGAGCATGTTTCGTTTATACTTTATCTCCTTCGGCAAAGAAGCAAAAACGTTACAAAATCTTAGTCCTGTGTCAGCCACCATAATGCTTCAAAAGGGAGGGAAGTGGTGAGCAATGGAGTGAGCCGTTGGCTGCAATTCGCAACCTCACCACTAGATGCCGCTAGAATCTCCACATTTCTAACATTAAATATTCACGTCGTCTTGGCCTACTGAAGAAAATAACAGATCATAAGGTATAATATTGACTACATTTAAGTCTCGTCATCTCGCTGACAGAAGTCACCGCCTCTGGCTCAAATTCACCCTAAAGCAAAGCTGTTTGGTTCGAGTCCCCCCGAACCAACAGCAATTCATCTCCGTAGCTTCTTCAACTGTTTTGACCTCACAATTGCTCAGTTAATTACCTCTGTAACATTAAAATGCTGAAGTTCAAGACCAACGCTGTGTTGTTGTTTATTGTAATGAGCCTGTAATGCTTTGATGATGTTCCTTAAGCTTTAAACACTTAATGAAGTGCAAGTTGCAGAAATAAACTCTCGGTTTTCGGCAACGCACGCAGGACTTTAAGGAGGAAATCATCAAGCTTGATATAACAGAAAAATTTGGGTGATTCTTTGGTTTTATTGAACCAGACACATCTTCATTCTGTTGGACTCACCGGACAAGAAGTGGCTCTAATAAGGTCGGACACAGCATGTTCAACAGGAGGACGTCATATATGTGGGACCAGAAAAACTTGCACTGAAATGATTGCGAACCGCATGAAAACTAGAAAATGCATACCACCATAAAATTTACATCATACATTCTGTCGTCTAAAGATTAAGGATAACTTTGTGTAAGAAACAGACCCAAGTCACATGGATTTAGAAGACTTACATTTATATAATATTACAGTATAGTGCATTACATCATTTTAAAGGTTGTAAATAAGACTAAATAAGATACCTTGTTAAAAATATTCAATCTAAAACAACAGCATACACCTGATAAATAGACTCCTGACTCAGCTCAAAACATGCATTTCATTGTTGACAATGGCGTTGTTTCATTGCTATTTATTGCAGCATTCTGTGTCTTTAATCGATTGCTTCCGTCACAGACATTCAGAGGCAGTTCAAGGTAACCTTTCCCTGTCAGCGTCTAATGGATTTCTTACTGCTATGTATTGACAAGAAGAACTTGTGTTTGTGGTTTCAGTGGAGCATTTATATCTCCCCTCGGTCTCATGCATTTAAAAACCTCGAGCATAAACAACTTACGCAGCATTTTAAGACAACATGCTAAAGTTGTAAAAAAACTGAAATGCTTTTTAAAAGCCCTAAAACATTTAAATAATAGCAACGCCAAGGTCACGGGTTCGATCCGAGGGGATTGCACATAGTCAGAAACAAATGTATAATGTCAAATGCGTTATAAGTAGAGCAGGGTTGCCAGTTCTGCAGTTTTCCCACGGGACTGAACTAATTGCAGGTTGTTTTTAATACACACTGTCAGAAATCCATAAAAATAGGGAATACTGTACTGTATAAATATGTTTTTACATTTTCCTTTTTTCTCAAGGATTAGTTCATAAGTGGTCATTTTATGAAGCTATTTATGAAAACAGTCTTCTATAGAGTGACATTAATGAAGAAATTGTGTGTAATACATACTAGGGTCTGTAAAAGGTGTATTTCAAGTACAGTAGTGGCATATTTTGAGTTTGTTATTAGGGACGGGATCGTTGAGCTAGTTTTGGGTTGTCAATTAGGACAATTTTGTCACGCAGATCTGGCAACCCTGTTTAAAGGGTTAAACTTCACATTGTCTGAGATTTTTATTACATGCTACCAAGACCAGTAATATGATTTAAGAAATCCAACAGTTTTGGGTTCAAGTTAAATGTAATATTAAAATTGACAAGATTTCTTTTTTTAAAGAATAAACTGGTTTTGCAAACAAAATGTCTGTTACTGTATGCTATAAATTACAATACCATACAAAAGTGACTAAAATGTAATGCGTTTCAACTAGAAAAGGCTACAGATGAACTAGTCACACATAATTTTTTTTTTCTTTACTGTAAGTGAACCATGCCTTTAAATAATGAAGAATGCTGTAAGGATGTCCAGCAGACGCTCACCATTGACAATAGAAGTTGAATGTTTGAGCTGGAGGTCTGAACATTCTGTACTGAATTCTGCATTTGGTATTGCTTGCGGTATCAGCGTCCCGTAGAGAAAACTATTTCCTTATCTTAAACACTCAACACGCACAAATACATCAATCTAATATAGAGCTGATATAGATAAAAAAGTAAAGGAGATCGATGCAGAGATGGAATAAAAGGGTCCGTTCATTTGTAAAAGTGTCACGACTGTGTGCGTTTAAAGACAAAGTCGAAAAGCGCAGAAGAGCTATCAGAGGAGAACGCATTAACTTTTGATGTACACTTCTTTCTCTTTTTACTTCTCACGCACACACAGAAGCATAATTTTCCCAGCATGCCCCGAGACGTGCACGTAACTGAAATCTAAATCCCCTGTCAAATTCTATAGGCCCAACTCATACACAGTACACTAAAACCAGATTGTTCCTCTAATGATCTTTCCTGAAATATCATCATCTAGCGTCATATCCAAATATCCCCCGGTGTGTTTGACTAACGGCAGGTGAGCCGTTCTTATTACGTCTTAAGTCAGTTTTAAAAGAATTCAGCTGCAGATTTGCATTTTTATGAAGAGGAGACTTTTTAAAGGAGCATCTCTGACTCCCTTTAAAAGTTCAATCATAACAATTTTAAAAAAGAGACAATATGGCTCAATACATTTCTTGTAATCTCTTTTGCTTTGAGTAAGAGAGACTTATGGACACAGCGTACGGACTGTGTTTTGTTTGTGTGTTCCTTAAAATGTTTCAAATGCTATTTGTAGAAGACCAGAAGATTAGAAAATGTATTTTTATAGCTCTGGAGACTTAAACAAATTCTCAGTATAGTTTGATTTGAGCCTAAACTCTTTTCTCAGAAGGTTATCCTACACGGGAAAGAGAAGAAATAAAAACAGTTACGAATGAGCATGTTGACGTGCGGTTAAGAATACACAACGATAAAACTGTTCAAGTACATATTGTTCAAACCTCTAAACTTTACAGAATTGGTTGTTATATTGGCAAAACTGAGTTTGGGTCAAAGCTTCGGAGGTGACATAAAATTACCTGGAATTTCTGATCCAAGAGCCGTGAGTTTTTCATTCATCTCTGTCTAGGTGAAAAAACAGAGAGATAAAAGGCTCTTCTCTATGAAAAAATGCTAAATGCATTTTGTATCAATAAAGGGGGAAACAAATTGAGTAAGCTAGTTAAAATAAGTGCACTATACTGCACTTAAACATACTTTAAGTGCCTGTTTTTCCGCACTTAACATACAAAAAATGAATAATAGCATTACAAAAATATATATATTTAATATATTTAGCACACTCTTAAAAATAAAGGTGCTTCAAAGGTTCTCCAAATCGATCCCATGAGAACCAATTTGAGTTTCACACAGAACCATTCAGTCAAAGGTTCTTTAAAGAAACATCTCTTTCTTACTTTTATTTATGATGTGAATAATATATTTTCCTCCACAAATAACCTTTTTTAAAATAGAAAGGTTATTCAGGTGTTTAAGGTTCTTTATGGAACCAAAAGGTTCTTCTAGGCCAGTGGACTCCAACGTGGTGCCCGTGGGCACCTGGTTGCCCGCATGAACTCTGTATCTGTAAGGTGCCCGCTAAACACAGGGCTCACCGATAATGCTCAAGACAGTTGACAAATCTGTGACTATACCGATCAGCCAAGTGCTACATCATCATGAAAGTTTATTATTAGCAAGTGTTATAAGCTTTAATATATTCAAGTGCAAAAATATCTGAAAGAAAACTGAATTTGGTTCTGTGAGCATAAAAAGAAGGCATCGCATGTTTAAAGTTTGAATGTATGTTATCCTCTAGAGGACTTTAGATATTTTGGTAGCCCTCGCTTACAAGAGCTTCTATGGCATCATAGAAACCTTTTGAAGCACCTTTTTTTTAAGAGTGTACAAAATGAATGTGTGACCAGAGAGTACTTTTAGTACATTATGAAAGTGTAGAATGGGAAAGACCTTTGTTTTTCACGGAGCAATGACTACCGTAGTGTATAAATCTTTCTCTAAATTATTGTTATTATTCCTTTTTCTTACTATTTTCTTTTTTTTTCTATTTATTGCCCCTGCACTAGGAGTACACATTCAATTTTGCCGTACATTCACAATACAATTACATTAAAGAAGATAAATACAGGTATTCAAAAACTTTGGTGTTACGTTCAAATACAAAAGATTTCTGCAAGATTGAGTTGCCCCAAAAATTTAACGCTGAGTCAATGAATAAAAATGTATTTCATAGTGTAATACAAGAACAACATCTAGTTATAAATACAAAACAAAAATAAATAAATAAGACACAGTTTATTCGGTTCAAGGTTCACAACCTGATTTATATTCTGTGCTTTCCATTGACTTTTATAACCTTTCTTTAAGCTGTGAAGAATCCTGATGTATCTCGAGCCCTCATTACATGAACATCTCCTATCTGCAACGCAGCTGGAGGACAAAGATCTTTCAGATAGCCACATATACTCCGTTCAGTCCCTAACTACCTCCTAAACCCTTCACATTGATCTCCTAAACACAAGGAGGCCAGATTGACTCGTCAAACAGGTTGCTGTGGAGCATTATGGGGGTGTCGGTAAATCCCACCTGTCCAGGTCTGCGTTTCACTGATCTGTTATCTGCTAGATGTCCACAAGCCTGATACCAAACCACAAACTTTATTATCTTCTTAGCCTGTAAAACCTTGTAGAGGACCTTTGTAAAAGGAAATAGACAATATGAGGGGAAGGTGTGGGCTTTGCGTAAAGGTTCCAGCAAGGGCGTTAGATCGGGTACCGTCAGGTGAAACAGGTTGAACGACAGACGGCATTCTGACCCGGAGACGCATCACTAATGAGAGACGCTTGACATGGACTCGTATCGGACCCAACAGATGCGGAGTCAGCTCATGAACAGGTGTTCGAAATACCGGCTACTGTATGATGCAGATGTTCAGGTGACTTTGAGAGAAGCTTTAGAGAACCTCGTTCACACCAAGGACGATAACTATATGGTTTGAACATTAAACAATAAAAAGACAGTGTATATAAAAATGACAAAAGCATATAACACAATTGCTTAAAATTGAACTAAAATCTATATTAAGAAGCTTAATTGAAATATTAATAAAGTTAAAACAAAATAACAACTCTGGTATAAGCATCATTTAAATACTAATAATATGGTTAAACTATAGTTGCAAAACCATGGTTAATTCCATTGTTTAACTATAGTAAACTATAAATATTTTCATAAGGGTTCAGCTATATTGTATTGAAGTGTGCATAGGCAGGTTCTCATAAGAAACAGTTCACAAAAAATGAAATGCCCCATTTACATGGTGGTGTAACCCTGTAGTCATGCAGCCTTTGCTATGCTTTGGTTTCTGAATTGTTTTGGACAGTCCTGACTGATCATCTTCACCTTAACAAAAAGTTAGCCGTGCACGAACAAACTCTAAAAAGTTTTCTGGAGACAAAAACTGTGTAAATTCTAAAGGTCATAGATGGCAAAAGGTATTAAAACTGGTTCTGATGCAAGACTTCAGCGGAAAATAAAGCCCTAAAAAAGTTGACACTAAATGAAGCATCAGGAGACCTGGACTGTACGGCACGATAAAACTAAAAGGGAAAAAATATAATGTACCAGAGTGTATTACGACCTAAATCTAAATGGAAATGAGAGAGACAGAGAGAGAGAGAGAACAAAACTCAATATATCCGCATATTATATCACCATGTTTCACCTACCTTCGCACTTTGCATTGCACATTGTGTAACTCTAAATTAAATGTTTCACATGCAATTTCATTTCACTTCCTGATTCCAAAAGTTTAACCGTCATGCCATGAGAAATCACTTCTGTGAAAGTTCTGAATTCAATTCGAAAGCACTGTAGCCACATCCAATGGGACTCTAGGAAATGTGATTTGAATAGCAATATTTCTGAAATCGAGGCTGTAAAATCCATGAAGTGAATCCCTGCTGTTCCACAAGACAATTTATTCACTGTCACATTTAATGTGGTCCAAGATTTCCAAGCACATTGTTTGGGAGAGTCATGGCACCTTGCGGTCCAAGATCTTATCGAGTAAGGTACTGGCCAAACAGCAATAGCACCCGTGGCATCTCTTGGGAGAATATACTGACCATCAGTGCAAAAGATGAGAACGACCTCCATTAACCTTGAGAATAACTTGTAAAATATTTAAGTCTCAGAGGAAATCAGTCCTCATTATATTTCTGACTTTTATCATTTCTCTCCAGTCGTTTGAAGAAAATCCATCGGCCAACATTAATTTATAATCTGTTGTTTATTATTCGTAATATGAATCTACATAGATTTTGATCTGTTCTTGGCCAGATGTCTTGGCCAGAGAATTTAAAATCCATAACATTATAGAATAATAAAGATGCTCATGGCTCCAAAAGTAAAACAATTGTTAGCATGTTCTTAGCAGAACTTCTGGAGCTGTGGTGTGACAACTTTTCCTATTTTATTTATTTTTTATATTACTTTGTTTAATACGTTTTTTGATTGCATATTTGATGATATTTTGTATTTTATTTGCAACAATTTTTATTTTATTAGAATATATTTTTCTTCGTATCTTTTTATTTAGGTTTTCCCTTCTGCTTTGGCAACTAGATTTACATGTCCCAAACTCATATGCTGTTTTTCTGTGAAACACCATGTAGTCATGCAGCCTTTGCCATGCTTTGGTTTCTGAATTGTTTTGGACAGTCCTGACTGATCATCTTCACCTTAACAAAAAGTTAGCCGTGCATGAACAAACTCTAAAAAGTTTTCTGGAGACAAAAACTGTGTAAATTCTAAAGGTCATAGATGGCAAAAGGTATTAAAACTGGTTCTGATGCAAGACTTCAGCGGAAAATAAAGCCCTAAAAAAGTTGACACTAAATGAAGCATCGGGAGACCTGGACTGTACGGCACAATAAAACTAAAAGGGAAAAAATATAATGTACCAGAGTGTATTACGACCTAAATCTAAATGGAAATGAGAGAGAAAGAGAGAGAACAAAAAAAATTTTTTTATTTAACTTTATTTTATACATTTTTGATTTTATTAGAATGTATTTTTCTTTGTATCATTTTATTTAAGTTTTCCCTTCTGCTTGACCTTTTTGGCAACTAGATGTTCATTTTTTGTTGAATTTTTGCTGTTCTTTTAACTATTAAAACTGGTTTATGATTCAATCAGAGCTTCAGAAATCTGCCCTACATCAGTCGCATCAGGTTAACAGACTGAAACAGTTGGGGATGCCAAACTGAGATGTGAAAGTGTTCATTGGCATATAACCTTTATGAACATTAGTTTAGTAAATCTGTATTGTCACTGGTTACGTGATGTGCCAGCAGATTTTGTTTATTAGGATTCTGCGGCGATTCTCTAGATCTCTTTAACCTCCATAGCAATGTTTGTCTTGTTGTCGTACCACGTCAGCATCCACCATGCCTCAGATTTACCTTTCTCATCTTCATCTGCAAATATTTTGACATTATTGGACTGTTGGGCTCGCTCGCTCGCTCCACGCAGTGATTCATTCGCAAACACATACAGGATGGTGTACACGTACAAACCTCCCCTAGAACACAATGAGCATTTTATCAGATATAACACCTGTCATTTCATGCCTTGAAACCTTCTGAATGACGAATGTAATTGAATCTATAAATAAAGCGTCAGTTTTCGCTTCTGGGTTTTGTACTACACGACGCTCCTGTCAATCAATGACTCCGAAATCAATGTTCAAAGATGTTTATTCACCTTGTGGGCTTTTAATCCCCGACTGTGATCTCCTGAGCGAGCAGATTTGTGTATTTCGCACCTATCTATTTGCATGCTGCACATACACCAGGGCATTTACGCCTCTCCATCTGCTGTTTACGAGGCGCTCCCCTGGTTGTAATTTGTGCGTGCCGCTATGCGGGTGTGTGTTTGTGTATTCGTGTTGCCCCTCGTGTCGGTCGGCTCTCAGGGGTTGAGTGGAAAATCCCTGATGTGGAGCTGCAGTCGCATTAACATTCTCCACCACGTTCTCTAACGCTATCACTGTTGCCTTTCTCTCGATATGTCTTTGTCAAAATGTCCATCTTCCCTCTCTCACAAAGACCTGCAGTTCACCGGCAAGCACATTTAATAGTTCTTGACATTGAAAAAGAAAGACTTAACGGCATCGCGCACTCTGTATATGCTATCTAGACATTGCTACGCATGCACCATTGACTATCTTACCATATCGTTTGTTTTTCAAATGAAAAGTCTGTCACTCGCCCACATGTTGCTCCAAACCCATAATGTTTTCTTTGCTGTTTGGAGTCTCGTAGGAAATGGCCACTCTTTGTTAAATCACGGAAGTTAAATGACGACTGGGGCTGTCAAACTTAAAAATGACAAAACGGCACAATTAAAATATCATAATACTCATTTACATAAAACAGTCCTCAAGCAGATGCTTGCATCCACAAATGAGAAACATCACAAAGAATCTGCGCTACAAATGCTTCAATATTTGCAATACTGCCAATATCAAAGAATGGGGCAAGGATGCTCGAGCAGGATAAAGAATGCTGACAAAACCAGAGGACACGCGATGTCCCAAAGGACAAAATCAACACCGGTATGTGCACAGTATTCAGTCTCCTGAAGCCCAGTGTTGAGTATAAGTGACTCCGAAAAAACCTACAGATTTCAATTTACTAATTGGTACAGCATCTATATCATGTTGCAGTTTACATGCATTTTTATATTTATATGTATTCTTTAACAGATGACATCCTCTTAGTCTGAAATTTTCTCTCTTAGTGTTGTTTATTCGAAAGTTTTGAGGTAATAAGTCGTGCGATATACCCGATTGAAACAAAAAGAAAGTTGGGCGGGACTTGATTTCATCCACCAACAACTGTGACGTTCACAGATAAATAATTTGTAATAAATACTTTACTACTATGTAAAACAATTAGAATGATCATTTTAAAATCATGCCAACTTTAAGTCAATATTGCTTTATACAAAATTGTTGAAAGTATAATGTTATGCATGCGCACAACATGTAATTGTTATTCAATTGCCCTTTATCCACTTATTTCAATGGGAAAAAGTAATCAATGCTGAAACATTTGTTTTTACTATAACTGAATAGGTTAATCTTCAAGTCATTTGTGTTGCTGTACCTTTAAGAACTTTACGTAAACACCAAGCGACAGGATTTAATGATTTCGTCTGATGGTTGTTTTGATACATGTGGCTCTGGAGGATATATGCGCTCTATCTGTGGGATCAGTAAGTTATTCTGAAGTGCACCAAGGCACATCATGTGATTCGGAGTGATGCTCGAGTTAAATCATGCTTCAAGCAATGAGACCCGCATAGAAACTGTACAGAGAGCTATGCAGAACTCCAAAGAACGTGATTATCATACGGTATGTGTGCGTCTTAATGAAGTCCTCTGGCATACATGTAGTAGTCAACGGTTTTAACACGTTTAAATTCTTGATGCAGAAAGTGTCCGTCATAGTCTGCGTCATATCTTTCAGTCCTATTATGTTTCTCTGGAATAAAGGCATCTGATTTTACACACCTGACCTTTACAGAGGTGACAGTTTTCTGCACTGTGCACCGCAACACATTTATAAAGCTGCAGGAGGAAAACAAGAATTTAATAGAGAGCATAACAATTCCTGCGACTGATGCATTTCAATGCCAATATAGCAACATAACCTGAACGCAACCGCCGGGTATATCCTCACAATCTCATCCGCATCCATCAACTTCCTCTGACAAAAACATTGCCGCCAACTGGTCCTACACAAACAGACAAGCTGACATTTTGGACGTCATAACTCACGATTCACCCTCGGCTCAATCCATGACATATGTAATGTACAACTCGATTCATAACTTCCTTGATCCCTCAAAGGTCTACACCATCATCTACCATCAGTTCCTGTTCTCTTCTCTCCAAAAGTGTCTTTTACTTGTGAATTGGAAATATGGCACGACTACGTCACAGACGAGAGGTCGTATGCTTGAAGAGTGCTTGGGATGAAGCTGAATGACAAAGTGTTCACCAGGACTTCATTACGTTCACGGGCATGTGGGATGCACGAGGTCGCCAGTGGATGGATCAGTAAAAGGTTAATGCAGGTCAGGCCCGCTGCGTTTCAGAAGCAAACCCGCAGAGATCGTTTTCAGCGTGGTTCAGATGCATTACGCCGATACATATCATTTCTCATCGAGTGCCAATTAACCTCAGATACGGAACCACTAGGAACCGGTGTAGTTCCGCTTATATAATATCCTGTGTAAACCATTAAATCCCACTTGATTTTCACATTGTGATCTAATAAAATCATTGGTCATCTGCTAGATATTGTGTTGAAAACATCTCTTCTTTAATGCGTGATAACAGAATTATTCATCTTTCTATTTTAATGAATAAAACGACATTGATATTTTGTCAGGTTACATTATACTCCCATAAAATTTCAATGTTTTAATTCATTTTTTTAAGGGGATAGCTCACCCAAAAATGAAGATTCTCTCATCGTATACTCACATTCTTCTCCTTTCAAACCTGTATGACTTTCTGTCTTCTGCAAAGCACAAAAGAAGATGATGCCGGTACCCATTCAGTTCAATTGTATGGATGAGAAACCAATGCAAGGTTCAAAAAGTCAATGGGTGACGCCGTTGTTCGGTTACCAACATTCTTCAAACGATATTCTTTTGTGATCTGCAAAAGAAGGAAAGTCATGGAGGTTTGAAATGACATGAGGGTGAATAAATGATAAATAAATGAAGTGAACTATCACTTTAATGTGGGTCAACATCTACACTCACGGATTGATATTTATCTTGAACCCCACTGAAAACCCTATTAGGAAACTAAAACCTTTACAACACATCAAAAACAGCATAGCAATGCTTTTGTTTTCCATACTTTCATCCATACGGTAAGTGTTTATGAGAAAGTCGGGTCTAAATAAATATTTGACTCGTACTGTGTGTAACGTAAGTGGGATTCTTTTTGAGGTTTCGATTAAATAAACGTTAAGGCGTAATTCGTTCTTCTCGCCCTTGGTGCTGTTCGATATTAACAGATGGAAAAAAGAAATGAAAAAATATCAAGCGAATCAAAGAATATGATAGGAAAAAGCCCCGGTTCCAGTTTGCGGGCCGTGGAAACGTAGGGGGAAAACCTGTCCACCAGCTCAGCGGAAACATTAAAGGTAATATATTCCAATTAGCATGGGAGGACATTCAACTAGGCTACATTTGCATTCGCTAATGTGCCTACATTTGGGGATGAGAGTATGCGTGTGTGTGTTACAGAGAGAACAAAATCACTTTTCACCAACAAATACAGCCGCAGAAAGCACAGATAAGAAAATAATTTAGCGCACGCCGCTTTGAGTTACCCTTCGAAGTCTCTTTGAGCGACACATGAAATGATACAACACGTGCCGTATCAAATTGTGGATTTAGATGAATATCCCATCTGAAAGGAAGGGGAAAGAACGTTTAACAACCTATGAATATCTTTTGATTCAGTTTTATTTATTTTCTTTCTCTACAAAAAATAAAATAGTACAGTATGCCGAACCGCACGCTTCATCTCTATTGCTACGACATCACAAATACAATATTTCTCGGTTCCTAGTTCCTCGATCTAATACATAAGCCGAAACTCAACAACAAGCTTACCACGGCCTGTCACCCACCGCTGTGTAGAAGACAAGCTCTAACAATTCGAGATCTAGCGGTGGTTTGGAGTGTAATTCAGAATCACCGCGGGTTTAGATCACAAGCTCTATTGCTACTTTCTGAGGCGGGTGATTAAGTTTCAATTGAATTACAGCCGTAATTGCAAACCACACTGAAGTTTTACCTAACAGGGCTAAAGACTAGACGGCATGAAATGTGTTTGGATGGGGCGCACATCTCGACGCTTTCAAAAAGTTTAACTCTCCAAACTTTTGCTGGTATTGCGTAGTCATCATGTTTAACCTGATGCAAATGAAAACAGGGGCACACAGACAGACCATCTGTTTAGTGGGTTGTGCCGCTATTGTAGATAGCGGTGTTAATCAAAACATGTTTTAATTTGGCTTTGAAAATACGTAGAAACAACATATTCCCAAAAACATGGGCTCTGTGTTGTCAACTTTGCGACTTTTTTGAAACCCCTTTAGCGACATTTCTAGGTAACTTATTCTAGGTCATGTCACTACTTCCATTGTCTGACTGTAAATACACGAAATATGTAAATGAGAACAACAGATAAAGTGAAGACACCATCCTTATGCAAAGGAAATATATTTTCCTATATATAATAACTGTACGTGAATAAAAACTTTTAATATTTATTTGAAAATATATCGAGTAATACCTTTTTAATATAATACTATATTAAAATATATTGCATAATGCTTTAGGAATTTTCGTGTAATGAAAAATACAAGAACTTTATACATATACATATAAGTTTCAATATATGTGAATGTATATTATTCAAAATATTGCATTAGATATTCCATGATTATATTTCCAGATTTTGTTTTGTAAGGACAGACGAAATCAAATAATATAATTGCAAATATAACGCAATTATGTTGTAAATATGCTAATTAGACAGTGACATAATCTAAAGTCATTAACAGACTTTAAGTCTGACATTCTGTCATGAAGTTGTTCTGTTTAAATGTCTTTGTTCTGTTAAACACAAAGAGCGATAACCGGAAGAATGTTAGTGACTGACATTTCTGGAACATCATTGACTGCCATAGTAGGAATGATTGTATAATTGTTTTTGTTCTGTATAATAAAAAATTTGCTATTTTGAAGAATTTAGAAAAACACCTGAGCCTAGGATAGTCAATGATGTGCCAGAAATTTGATTTTTCCAAATAACATCGTAATTCATATCAGAATTTTTGGGTGAAGTATCGCTTGAAAATAAACCGGCAACACCGTGCTTCCATTTAGCTTCATTTTCTTTTGCTGAAACAAGCATAGCATGCGGTTGAAAGTGATGCATGGACTTGCCAACTAACGCTACGTTTAAATGAAAAGAGGTAATGAAAGATTTTTCCGCTTATGAGAGCGTGTTAATCATGCCCGCTTCAAACTCAGCCTCACTAGTCGTGCTACCGATAGGCCCTGATGAAACACGGTTATAATTAAAACCAGTCATGTGTTCAAAATAAATGTCGGCCTATGTCCCTCGGCGGGCAGAGACACCACTGGGAGGTGATGCCAATTACAGTCAATATTTCTAATTTCCGCTAAGCTAAAGCGACAGAGATTTCTCGGAGTACGGGTAAAATGAAATTTATCTTGCAATATAATCACACCATGAAATCACTGTTTTGACGATGTTGCGCGAACATACACATAGTTAACAATGGCGGACCGCCGAATGTCACATATTTAAGATGCAATCATTACAAGATGAAAACATGAAAACATTCAGTGTAGGATTTTGTGGAACTGTGGCGCTGGATGACATCACACGCCGATTATTTTCGTGACGTCACCGCGGGTGCAACTCTTCACCCATTTCACTTGTGCTCTTGACTTCTCATGTCAGTTCAGATTTTTCTGAGAGAGGCAATCCCTGTGCTGGTGTTGGTTTTTATTACTCCCCCATTCCCCACTAACATTAGGTGTTTGGGAGGGGTAAGGATTAGTTAATACTCCAGCAATATCAACGAGGGGAGTAGTAATCTGGCGGGGAGTCAAAATCTGACCTCAGGTCGCAGGGCGTTACTACCGACATTTTCGTACGGAATGAAAGCTGAAATGAAACACTAGGTTTGTCGTTTTGCACTAAAAGGGTCCGAAAAGCCTGAGAAAAATAGAATAAAAGAGTGACTGGTGAGATACATTTGGAACGAATGGGAAGCATTTACAGAGAAGCTGTAGCCGGGGTGCGGGAAGATCGTTGGTGTGGTGGCATGCAACGGCAAAAAGAACATAGCGGAAACACAGACATTTTCAAATAGTTTTTACCATAGATAAATACAGAAGACATCAATGCATCATTATGAGCCGTTACACTAAAGTACATATTGCTTCCGTCAATGCCGGTCCTTGAACACTCAAAAACAAGTTGACTCTGCAACCGTAGCTACATGCATGTATGAACGACAAATGATAACAACTAAAATGACCATTCCAAGATGGCGGACGTGTCTAAAGCAAATGTGGAGTCTACATATACAGTACATATCTATGGTCCTATAACCCGAATACAATTTCAGACTTATCAAGAATCAACAAAATGCAATGCTTGAGAAACAGATCAACAGGTAAGAAAGTCCTAAAGACATCAAATCCAGATAAACAAGATGCTGAATCAGGGTTGACGGGATAATCCCCCGTGACACACACTGACTGTGTGATGGTCTAATTAGACATCCGTATACGACGAAAAGCGGCTAACAAGTGCCTACTTATGCATATTCTCTGCTCCGGCTCACCGTCCTCTGCCCTCAGGCGTCTCTGCGGTGCATGTTACGTGTAGTGTGAAGACACGGAAAATGTAGGTGAATTATGAAATCGTTGCCATTTCAACCGTTTGTTCAATATTAACCGCTGAGGTTTTTATTCGTTTTCTCAATGGATACGGCACGGTTAATAAAACAAGAGCCCAGACATTGAGATAGCGGGAGTGAGAGACTCAGCCTGATGATTCTGTGAATCGTGAATGTTTTACAGATCACTCTTGTGCAGGATCCAGGTCTCCGGCTGGCGCGGGGAAAAGTGGGGCAGACTGTGAGCTTTTTATCCTGTGAGTAAGCGATATGACACGCTCTCCCACAGAACGCCCCATTATCATACCGACAGCCGAGATTTAAGTGAAATAAACTCGAAACGAATTTGATGAGCGGAGGGAAGCAAGGAAGGAAGATGATTCAATAAAAAAGCGAAAATATGGAAAAACTGAAGAGGACCAAAGGAGCGAGAGAGTTTTAATGTTGGGCTGACAGCAAGACTCTAAAATAGTTCCAAGTTTATATACTGTACAGACAGACGGGCCTGTATCTTGGTAGATGCATGGAAGCGTTTCAACAATACCAGTATGCTGTAAAAAGATGGCGTGACAGTGACACCACCATCACAACATGACAGGAATGTGTCTATGATTAGCACGGACACGCAAAAAACACAGAGCAAGACAGAACACAAGGGACAGAAAAGAAGGCAATGTGACAGAACAGCAGGTTGGCCGAGGATGAGAAGATATGAGGAGAGATGCTTTTGAAGAAGACAGCACAGCCTCTCGGTGCCTTTTTTACCTGTTCGTTTGTTTAAAAATAGAGAGGTGACACGGTGAGCCCTGTTTCCCGCATTGTAGAGACAAGTGCATATGTGATGGCAAAAGCACTACATTGAGAGGGTTATGAAAGAGAGAGCTCATTGTTTCTTCCCAGCGCCGATTAACTGTCTGCGCTGTTTTCTATTCATGGGGCAGATTTGATTTTGGGAATTCTGGAAGCCGAAACAAAAACAATGAACAGACAGGAAATCTAACTTGTGTCACTTCCATAGAAGGAACAGCGCTGGATCAGTGCAGGAATGAATCAGTTTCTTACATTGAAGTCCTGAAGTGAGTTATTCAAGGCATGCATCCGTTCAGACTTACATGCCAGGAAAAAAACAAACATTAGATTAAGCAGTGCGGCTGTTCGGTAGCCTGCGGGACAACAACAATAACCAAACTATGCAATCTCCTTTTGTCTCCAACAATGAAACGGAAGGTTGCACATGCCGACAAACGCTGCCGCAGTAACTTTACACAGGACAAACTTTTCCCGAGCTTCTGAATGTCTTTGAAACAGCTGTGATGATATTAAAGGGACAATTTACCCCAAAAAACGTTTATTTATTCATCCGGGTTTGTAATGACAGGAGGTGAAGTCATTTTCCTTCTTGGGTGAACTGAAAATCCCTTAAATAAGCAGCTGACGTTTTACCCCGATCCGTAACCTGAGGGTTTGGTTTGTCTTGCTTCTGTTCAAATTGGATTGGGTGGGATAAAACGGTCTTGTACCAATTTCAAAGGCGTCCCCCAGAGATCATTCTACCAATTCATGGTGAATTTTAATAAACTAAGCTCACATAATATCAAGAACAAGTGCTACAAAGTTAGAATAAATGCTTCGGCACAACAACTTGCAGAATGGATAATGCATTTCTCTCATATACACATGAATATTGAATGAGCTTTCATTAATATACCAGTCAACATTAAAAGGAAAAGCAAGCACAGCACGGTGTACCAAAAGAAACAACAGCAATTCGTATTCCCCGAGATACTAAACAAATTAAAACAGTAGAGACGCGGTATTAACGGTTTGAGAACAAATGACAATAAAGGTAAAATTCAGCTAAATATGAATATGTTCTCATGACATACATGCACTCACGCCGTTTGTGACTTTCTTTCTTGAGGTCAATTTTATATTAAAATTCCGTCCTTTTATCTTCTTAGTCGGGACCCAAATGTTGACGCTCCAAAAAGCACATAAATCATCATTGAAGTGATCTAAACAACTTCACTGGGTCAATAAATGATGAATATCATTCATATTTTCATCTTATTTTGCTGAAACTACAAACACACTGACAGCTAAACCAAATAAGGCGACATGTCAATAACTTTGAATATCATTTGTTTCCGTGTCTAAGTATTAATCGTCATATGATATTCATTCATCACGCATCATCACGAAATGACATGAGGGGTCATGAACTAAGCATCTCTTTTAGCATAAACATATAACATATCAAAAGTGGGGCTTTTAAAAGGTGCGACAGAAAGGGCTAGACTCTGTTAACCTCTACAGAAATGATATTTTAAGAAGGATTTACTAAGGGCAAAGACTACAAGGATATAGATAGACCGTTTCATCAGGTGCACACCCCAGGACTACAGCTAACTTCAGGTCTGTGTTTGGCTAGTATCTAATAATATAACTATTTCTATTTTATAATATTTTTCTTTGGAAGGATGTAGAATTAGACACCTTAAAGGGATAGATCACACAAAAATCATAATTTTATACCTGTATAAATTACTTTGTTCCGATGAACACAGAGAAATATAGTTGCAAGAATGTACGTACTTTCCAGTTCTGGGACTTCATTTACTACCATAGTAGGATGAATTAAACGGTAGTCAAAGGTTCCGGAGAACTCTTTGTTTTCCAAAACTCTTCAAAATATCTCATGATGTGATCAACAGAACTATAAGATGTGTCCCAGAACTGTAAATTGCTAACATTCTTCCAAATACCTTCCTCTGTGTATATTGGAACAATGAAATGTAAGCAGGTTTGAAACGACAAACCTGACAGATTTCTCATTTCTGGATGATCTGTCCCTTTACTCGTCAGCATCTATTTCTTGTTTGCAGTAAAATAAAGTAAAAACATTGCTGTATTCATCACTATGTGAATCACCGTGGGCTCAAGCCTCAAGATAGTAAGAGCAACTCTCGTATTCTACTCACGCAAAAAGCAAAGGGGAGATTCACCCCTATAAACCACTGCAGCAGTCACTGCCAAAACTCTGCAGTGTGAACGTGATGCCCTAGTAAAGTTACTGGACCATCAAGACCGAGTCAAAGAGAGGACAGGCTTCCACGATTGTAAAAAAAACAATGTGAAAGACAAAGAATGAGCGAGAGAGAACAAAAGAGGTAAATTGTTATACACCCCCAGATATTTCCACCATTCCAACATTCTGTCGCGCAGATATGATTTGCATATAACTTTATGGAGTGTGCGAGCGGACACACCCCGGCTCGATGCTCCCCATTGATCATCATGTTAAAGGCTCATCGTGATTTCTGCAGGCAGTCCTTCGTTCTGTCCAATGATGCAAATACAAAATAATACAGGAGTTGCGCGGACGTGAGGGCAAAGCAAAGCAGAGTGTGAGGTTCACTACACACACACAAAATCCCAGTGCACCTTTCCTCACTGTCAAGGGTATTTGTAAGTCACCTGAAACGCATTAAAGCAATTGGAGCTCAGTGTCATTTATAAGCGTCGCAGGGATCATCATTTCAGGATGTTTTGTGGCCATTCCGGTCCAGTGTCTGTTGAATTTCAACAAAACCAAACCTCAGGACTGACCAACAGCGATGTGAACTGACAGCATGACACACAAACTGATCAAAGTCCAGCATCACACGAAAAAAACGAATCTGAACTTTTCCCAAATATATGAATAAATATTTCTGTTGTATTGCTTACAAAAACCTTTCCTTGAAAAGAAAAGTCTGGGTTTTAAAAGTGATGGAAAGGTAGGCTACCTACGATGCCATCAAACTCCAACAAAACCTCACCTGCACCTTCCTGGCACTGCTTTTCACAAACTCAGTATCCATTCTGCTTTTCACCCAGCTAAAAGTGATTTTTTCTTCCAAGGTGCCCATCTGCCATCCTATTGAGTGATGAGACGCACAGTGACACGGTTGGCTCCTAAGGCATATCCATCTCGATTTTGACAGCCTGTCAATATGGCTCGAACCAGCTGTCAATCAAACTACCACTCCTCCAGACTTGTATTAGCACCTATTGTATTATTGCTCACTGAATTCTTTGTAAGTCGCTTTGGATAAAAACGTCTGCTAAATGACTAATGTAAATGTAACAACAGGCTACAGTCCAGTTAGGTAGATAGCAGACTTACGGAGTACTGCAGACTTCTGATGACTATTCTCTTCTCCCATAGAGAAGTCACTCCTACAGGTGACTAACAATATTAGACTTGATTGATAAACAAAGATTTATAGTCGTGATTGGAAGTGCATAGTTAAAAAAAACAGGCAACAACTGTTTGACTTTGGATATTAAGTGGACTGCAACTCAAAAGTCATGCATCGTTTCCACGGCAATTATTACAAATTGAAGGACTAGGTACATTTATTTGCAAAGTGCTTTAAATTTAATTTGACATTTAGATCTATTACTTTAACAAATGAATTAAATCAACCTAAATCAAACATTCATGTTATAATTAAAAATCACTGTAGCTGTGACACACACATATGCGTAATTGAAAGGTTCTTCTAGACAGATTTGAGTCATTTATCATATGTAGGATTATGTCCAGGCCGGAAAGCTGAAATCTGATAGATTGCTGCATGATCCCGGTGCTCGAAACAAGCCTGTCGAACACACCAACACATACATGAGCAAAGCAGAATCAAGAAATGTTGAAGAGGACTAAAATAAAGTAAATACCGTATTGATGCTTGTCCCTGCTGAAGTGGATGCCATAGGTTGCCAGAGCATTCTGGGTCATTTCATTTGGGTGTTGCAAGGTGGTTGCAAACAGAACCAACACATCTGACCCAAAAGTCTCCCTTAAATCTCCTTTAGTCGTCCATGCATAACTGTACGTTGTATCAATAAAAAAGGAAACAGCCCATCTGTCCTTAACAAGCCACATGATGCGGGAGATATACTCAACAACACCCAAACAAAAAATATTGTAATACCGTAATGCAAAAACAAAATACAGCCACACAGAATTTCAACTTCTTTATTTATCAGCACAAAAACTTTTTCGAAAATATATTCCTTTTTTAAACATTGTAAAACATTTAAAGAAAGTAAACTACATAAAGTCAATAGCGTTTTAAAAGTATAACTTCCCCTTAAACATCCCATACTCATCTATTCTTCCACGATGAGTCAACCAGCTTTAAAACTGTAACGCAATGAGGTTCAATTCAAACTAATGTAAAAGCAAAAACATAAAGCAGCCTAATACAGCACAATGGTGTTATACCTCTGCTTCAGGTCGATTATTCTGACATATCAAATGTGAGACAAAAATCTGCTATGCAGTCGGAGAAAAGCAAGTGAGATTCACAGACGTAGTGTAGGGAGCGTGTGCACTTAAAGGGACACTCCGCCCAAAAAATCTGTCATGAACTACTCACCCTCCAGTTGTTTCAGACATGTATGCATTACTAGAGATATTTGGGAATAATGTTAGCAACCGACAGTTCTGAAGCAAATTAGTAATTTTTGGGTTCTGTGGAAGACAAAAGAAGATATTTTGAGGAATGTATGAAAACAAACAGTTCATTTATCCTACTATGGCAGTCAATGGTGCTCAGAACTGTTGGTTGCCAACATTATTCCTGAATATCCAAACGTAAACATGTTTGGAACAACCACAGGGTGAGTAATTCATGACAGAACTTTCATTTTTGTGTCCCTTTAATGTCTTCATAATACAATGATGTAATTCAGTAAACTATTCAAGTTTTTCTGTTTGTAGATGAGGGAAAGAACAATGTCTCTGTAGGCCACGCAGAGACCCTGGTCGTCTCATGTAAATGTAAACTTTAAAACATTCTTCATCACCGGAATGTGCCAAGCGTAGAGGAATGGGTCACAACCTCTCAGGACTGACATTCACACATACAAACTGTATGGATTGGTCCGTTCAGAGAGCTATAGTTCTTGGAAGAAAGCCACTCTGGATTTGGTGCTCTGTAGAGTGAGCTGTGAAGACACATCGAAGAAGAAGAGATGAAAACATATACATACATACCTACATATCGGTTATGTGATCTTTGAAACGCTCTTTATATAGACGTCAACTTCAACAACATTAACAAACTTTATGTGGCCCAAACTAGTTTGATTTATTGTAGATTTAATTTAATACAATGACTATGCAATAAAATATCAACATAAAATAAATCAATATATTACATTACCAAACACAGACCAGAAGAAAACTATGTGCCAGGCCTGTGCATCCGATGAAACCATCTATGATGGTTAAACTTTACATGCTTGAAATTAGCTTTGTAAACAAATATCACATTAAACCTATGCACTTCTTTCAATACGACTACAATAGAAAATGTATTGTAAATAAATTAGATTTTCCTTATAATATTTCAGCTGTAAATTAAATTTTGACATTAAGATTGCAAATGCATGTCAAATCGGGTTAATGCATTAATAGTCTTTAAACATTCTTAACTACTCATGAAGACACTTAAGCAGCTTTTAATTCATTTTTAGTCAATGTCATAAAAAACTCAAGACGTGCATGACATGTTTAACTGAGCTATGAATATTAACTAAAAGAGGACTGTGACTGATATAAGGCATACAAAGAGGGGGAGAGAGAGAGAGAGAGAGAGAGAGAGAGAGGGAGAGAGAGAAAGGACATGGAAAGGGTAAGAGAGCATAAGTGAGAGAGAGCTGATCCGCTATCATGCATGTGTTCAATGACACTGATGTTAAATGACACTTTATAGACAGAAACTGGACTAAACTATACACATACATATCAAGACGAGATGAGGAAGTGAGACGCACAAATAAGAGAAGATAAAAATGCCATATTGTATGTATATTTTGGAAAGTTGCCAATGAAATGAATATTCCAGTCTTTTAAATACCTCTTTTTAGAGCCTCGTAGGGTGTGTTGAAGCTTTGTACCTAAAACTACTTGCAACTTTTCTCAAAAATGCATTTCCAAAATCTATCCAGAATACGCAACAAAATATGTTTATAACACTTTCCAGGAGAAAAAAAGGTTGAAAAACATCAACGCATGGGTCTTTGAGGAGGGTCTCAGAGTACAAATAACAAATGGACTACTTGAACACTTCTGGACAGAACGTGCAAGTGCATCGCTGAATATTTTGATGGATCATCACAGAAACGCATTCAGGTAACAGGTGATGCTGTCAGTGCATTAGAATACTCTCTCAGCATCTCTTCCCCTCGGGCTACAGCTAACAGCAGGACACACAAGGGTATGAAGAAAGTCCACAGCCACGGCCATTAATCATTCCACCGGTGTGACCTGAAAAGCCGGCGACCCCTGACACTTTGCTCCAGGTCCAGTGCTCGGCCCACCTGACCGATGCTGATTTACAATGAGCCAGACAGTGTGCCGAAACAGGTCTCGCAACATCGACGAAGAAAACAATAGCTGTCGAGGAGGCTAAACTGAAGTGGATTTTCTCACGGCTTAGAGCCGTTCCCAAAGTGCTCGGCTTAATTCGTTCAAGCGCGACTTCAATTAGACAATCACATCAACTCAGATTGACTGAACGTGCGGTGGGCGCTCCATCCGTCCGAACGGCCAATCGCGAAACACGGGAATCAATTAGCTTGGCGCTAACGAGACAATTTCACACGTAGACCGCGGAAGCGGATTGTACAGCTGAAATGCAGCTTTTAATCTACCGTTTCATAACGTCTGATGGCAATGTAGCCGAACCATTCACAAGCAAGATGAATGAGTTCATTTAGGATTATCGGCGCGTGGTTGCGTGACTAGCCGTGTCATTAGGATCATATTTCATAGTTACCAATCCTTTAGAGAAATGGCGTTAGAGAGCACAGTTTCTAGAAGTGTTTCGGGGTTTTGGGAAGTCTGAAACGTGATGTTCATCTTTCACAAATACATGCGGAAAGCAAATGACTTTACATCCATTCAAATTGACCTTGGGACCTTTGGATTGGAAGAATGGCAAAAGATGCTTAGGAAAAATCGAAACCCTTTTGTAGAAATGCTACTTTTTTATATTTTGCCATCTAATGCAATAGATAGGTCAAACCACAACAACCACAGACATTAGAATGATTTAACAGACCTTTTTAAAGTTGCTCTGTTTGCTGGTGCCTTTCTCAGCGTTCTCGTTGTGCAGGATATCCAGCGGCGTTTCTCGCTCTTTTAGCTTTAAAGACTCGATCTCTGTCTTCAGTTCATTCAGCTGCTCTTGAAGATGTTTGCTCTTCTCCATGTACTCCACCCTGACAAACAGAACACACGCTATAGCTACGTTTCAATATTCTGAAAGCTGTCTACTGCCACATAGGCAGAGCACTAATATCATTGCAATGCATTCTGGGGTTGCTTTCTCTACAAACGGTGCATGTAATGCTCTACTCGATTTTGTCCGAAACAAGGTAAAGAGTCTTAGGAGTAACATAACTTTTACATCTTGAACTGCCATCAGCAGAGCACCTTAAACCATTTAAAGGGATAGTGTTTTTGATGGGCCCTAGGTTAAACCGTGAGTTATTTGGGTATTGAATTGTTTATGTACTGTAGGTGTACAAATGTTTTACAGAGAATAAAAAAAAACATTCCACCCCAGACTCAGAATGTAATTTCATGCAGAAAAATCACTTTGTTTTGCATTTCGGTTATCTAGTTATCAGACATAGTATGAACAAAAAATGAGATTAATGCGCATCATCGAGCTCTTTCTTCACAATATTATAAAACATAATCTAAACAAAACAACAAAACTGCTTCAACTGCTAAAGTAATACAATTTGAGCACTTGAATTGAGCAACAGCGGAGAAAACACACTCCGCCTCATCGGATGCATTGACAGACATGAAGAGAGATTGTTCAGGAGGGACTCGACTCACTTCTCTTTCTCGATCTCCATGGACAACCGTTTCATGTCCGTGTCTTTGAAGTCATAACTCAGGTTCTCAGTGCTGAAGTTGAAGTTAGTGCCGTCAGGGGGAAGAGCGTTGGCAGACGGCGGTGCATGCTGGGGAGAGCGGGAGAGAGAGAACTGATGTCTCTATAGAAAGCATTGTGCATAATGGAACAAACATTAGAGATGCACCAATTGCAATTTTCCGGTAGCCGATTCCGGTTTCTGATTTTATTTTAAGTGAAACCTGCCGATTCCTATTTTCTATCCACAAACTATAATTGAGAGTGTATATAAAACCATACACACGTTTCTTCATTGCATGATAACCATTTCTTTTTTCGTTGAAGATTGAAGATTGATAAAGAAATGCAGTTCTCAACACTTCAATCAAATACAGGATCTTCTCTCACTCTGAGACTGAAAGGAAGTAGAAATAATAAATATAACTAAACAAATTGTCACTTAACTGACCCTTTACTCTTCTGTACTCATCTCACAAAAGTCTAAGATTACAAGCCTATGAATAAAATAGTACTTTATTCTTGTCTTTACCTTTTCATGAAACTCACATTGCATCGCTTTTCTGAAATGTAATTTCAGAATTACAATAAATTGCCTTTATCTTGGGTCTGTTGTGTTAAAACAAGTGGGTCGGTTCATTTTAGCTGCAACTTCAATAAAAAGTTCAAAACCGTATAAATTAATTCTGCTCTAAAGATGGTGAATCATATTTATATTTATTGTATTTCTTGTGTCAGTAAAGAACTGAATTAGATAATCACGCATATTTTGGGATTTTAAAAACAAGTAGAAGCCGTGTTGAATGTCATTGTACCTTAGTGAAACTACCACTGTTTTAACGTAAGACAAGCTATCAGGTTAAATGGGATTTACGTATGGTTTACACAGTGAACGACTTCAACATGAGTTTAGCATGTGTCAGAGTTTAGCATCACTGATAGCATACATACCCCACTTAGACCGAGCAACGAGAGATGAACTACAGTGCACCTTTGTGTCTGTAGGCTACAGTACATGATGCGTGTGTGCACGCCTGCAGTCAGCGGATATGAGAGATGTGTGTCAGTCAGCAGAGACCCACATGCGAGCTGTGGAATACAGGCTGTGTGCATGCACAGTTACATATTTACTTGCGGCTATGAGTATACGGACGTATGTGATGTAATTGACTGCGTTACGGGCAACAGAAGATCGGCTTGGAATCGGCGAGACGTGCGGCTGGTCACCGGTCCCGGCCTGATCAGATGAAAACCCGGCCAATTCTGGTCTCTGCTCAAATCACCTCTGATAAAAATACTTGACTGATATGACAACAAAACAAGAGAGCATTTGTGAAGCTTTTAAACGCAAAAAAAGGTCACTTCAAATGCCTCAATTGCACCTAAATAACAGAATGATTATATGTAAAGCAATAAAACGGCATTTATTTACCGTGATGTGACTTATTTCTGAATAATGCAAGATGTTGATCCGATTTCACATTAGCCAAAACACGTTTACATCTGTAGCCTCTGACAGGTCAACCGACCTACAGATGCATTTCAGAATCCATTATAAACTTCACAAACTGCCTTCATTTGCCTCAGGCAGAAGGGCTTATCTAAACAAAGCCGAGCTCAGGTTTTCTGCAGACATCCACAGCAGGATCTTGTCAAAAGACCAAGATAGACTTCAGGGTACGAAAAAACACGTCAAACTTATCTGTGAGACATGAATACCTACAGACAGCGGTATTTCTAAGTGGTCCAACCGATCTAACGTTACCCGCCTGTTCAGAGAGCTAATGTTCAAAATGATACGCTGACCTCCGGTCACACCTTAACTCAAGGCGCATGCAAAATGTGCGAAAACGCCTCCCATGGGATTTCGAGAGCATCCTGGAAGCTTTAAAAGCGTGAGTCCAGTTCCCAAGTGCTCGGATTAATAATCGAGAATCCACGGCACTGCAGTTTCCAGTAAAAAAGGGAACATTTAAGGGACTAAAACAACAAATTTTCTGACCTCAATTATATCCATTATCCCACAATAACAGTGCGATTGAATCAGATATGAAGAGCACTCATGTGTACTTCACCCTGATGGATATTCACAATGTATGTAATGGAGGTATTCACACTACGCTTTCTCTCTAGCAGTTTCCTCTCAATGCACACACATTCCGAGCCCATTTATAATCCTACGATAAACCTTTCAGCAATGCCACACCACCGCCGGGTCCTCCCGAACCCTTTTTAAGTTGGACAGCCAAATATTAGTATAAATATTCCTCCTCGATTGCATTAGGGCAGTTATTGCGAGGCTGAAAAAGTCTCACAGGGCTCTCTGGAAAAGAGCAAAAGCAATGTTCTTGTGAGTAATGGAATGGTCGTCCGATGCAACTTTTGTTTAAATAAATTATCTTGACATTGACGAATGGCCGACTGGCTAAATCAGACTAGCGTTAGAACCCATAAATGTGCAAACTCTTTTTCTCTTGGACCGACATGGTAATCTCAGGAGTTTAAGAAAAGCAAGCCACGTCGAAAACGCAGTGGAGGCCCCGCTGAGGTGTTTTGGTAAGGAATAGGCGAATACCGAATACGCCGATTGGCTGATGATCTCCAGCAGTTTGTTTTTGGCTCGCCGTTCCGACTCTCGTGCCTCCTGCAGGTCCTGTGTCAGCTGGTTGGCCTCCTTCGCCCTGCGGAGAAAAAATGTGTGATTCATTCACTCAAGCTTGAACTCTTGGGCACGGTACTGGAATCTCCGAACCACAAATTGAGCTAGAAATGAAAAAATGTTATTCTCTAAGAAATGCGAGCAAATCAAACAGCATGACCTATGACACCAACACTGTGTCACTATGAACTAGAGACCCCGAGATGATGGATTTGAGAATAACCACTGGCAGAGAACCAGTCGTGAGAGGACGATCGGTCAAAACCGATGCGGCTATCAGTGTCAGAAATTGCCTTTTTTTATTAAGGAGCAATATTTCCCTCTGGCATTACCTCCTCTCAGACTCTTCTGCCATCTTCAGCGCAAGCATCTCGGCCTCGAGCATCTTCTGCTCCATCAGTCGTTTCTCCTCTTCAGTGCGAATCGCCGTCACCTTTCAATAAAATAATACGAAACATGGTCAGTGTACACAGGTCGTGAAGGATCTGATATTTCCAAGTTGACATCTCTAACCTTAATGCGGTGTATCTCCTGCTCTGCCTCGGCTGCTTTCTGTGCCAACAGCTTGGCCTCTTCCTCTGCGATCAGTGCCTTCTCTGCCAACAGGTCAGCCGTCTCCTCTGAACGTGACTACGAGCAACAAAAAACACAAAGATACACATGGAAACAAATGGAAAAGTGAGCAGGGATGTTTGGCTTCTGCCCCGTGTTTGCATGTGCGCATATTTTCATTTATGAACGTTTCATTTAACGCCCCGCTTCTTCAAAATTAAAAAAACAAATCTAACTTAACCTTCAAGAAAGAACCGAAATCACACCACATAAAATCAATTCCACATTCATTTGACAAACGTCAAATTCTACTGTTTGAAAGAAAATTAAAAAAATGCTACTGTTGCCATTTTCTCTTTATTTTAAGTCAGTGGTTCTCAAACTGTGGTACACGGACCACAAGTGCACTCGAGGAGACCCCTAGTGGTACATGACACAACTGAAATGAAATGAAAAGCTCTATATATTATTGAAAATGGTGATTGAAAATTGTGCAATCAGATTAAATGCAATTCTCTTAATACTGAATAAATCAACAGTACAGACATTTTAACAGACCAGAAGCTAAACTGACATATAATTTGTAAAAACAAATAACTTTCAAAATCATGTTTCTTATTGTGCATTACAAGTAATATCAATCTGTAGTTGGGTTGTTCTGGTTACATAAGCTTTTTATAACACAATAAAAACATGACTACATTATAAAACGTGTTTTTCGAGTTATCTGTTTTTGCAAATAAACTTTTCATATATAGCGAGCATGCTTAAGTTTTTATCCAAATAAACAATTAGTAATACAAATATAATAAAATTGAGTGTTGTATTTGTATCACCTATATTTTTTAAATTAAAGTAGTTTTTAAGGATAATATTACATTTCTTTGTAAGAAAAAGCACCCACAATCCTTTCATTAAAGTCTGTACGATAAGCCTTAGAAGAATAAGAGCAGCGAAGCCCGTGTAGTGTGTCTGATGTTTGAATTTCTCACCAGTGCTTCATGGGCCATCTGAGCTTCGTCCTGTAACTGCATCAGTCGCCTCTCCAGTTCACCGCGGGCTCTCTCCGCCTCCTCGCGCAACCTTTTCTCTCTTTCCAACGCCTGCCGTTCCATCTGCAGCGAGAGGTGATAAAGCTCATCCATATTTCACTAAGAGCGCTGCACAGCTAAATGGGTTTAGTGGATCACAAATCCAGCACCTGGTTAAAGGTGCCTAAGGGTGCAGGGGGAAATCAATGCTCATGGTGGCTATGAAGTCTTAGATTTACTGATGCAGCGGGCTGGAGGCTAGTCTGTTTGCACTTCCCGAGCTCTCTAAAGCAAGATAATGGTTTCCCAAAAGTGCAGTCATTTCTACAGACTCTTGTAAACATAGACTTGAATTACAAGTCGAGTCAGCATCGGGGATGTAAAAGCATAATTTATGATATATATATATATACTAGTTTGGAGAAAACAACAAATACAATATTTCTCTCTTACACTTCAGGCCCATTCACATAAAAAAGGACTTGTAAAGATGAACCAAACGCAAACTATATTAGCATTCGCAGAAACAGGCTGAATAATGTTTTTCCAAGGCTCACATGCTGCAGTCTTGGCTGACAATGTTTTATCGTAAGCTGCAAAAGTCTTTCAGAAAGTGATCGTTACATTATTGTTACTCGTTTCATGACAGTTATAGTTGGACTCTACTATTCTCTTAAACTGAAAACAATTTGAATGCATTCATGAACTTTCCCACCTGTTTCCGAGCCTTCTCTTCTCTCGCCTGTGCCTTCATCTGCTGGACCTCCAGCGAGTCCACTCTACGTCTCCTCATAAAGAGATCGTGGTTCCCGATGCACAGCTGAAGAATCTTCAAGTAACAGACGACGTAAAGTGAATGAGCAAATGTAATTCTTCGGTGTTTATAATGCCTAGAGTAATGTGTAGATGAATAATATTCGCAACAGAGTTATGGTGTGCAAAATCATGTACAGTCACAGTATGTACTGAATCTTAAAAAGTACCTTATTTAATCCTAAATCAGCACGTTCCAAATTCCTGATGTACTACACAGTGTTTCCGCTACCATTACCTTAGGGGTTCGCCCCGCCAACGGCGCCCCCGCCCCCCTAGAGTTGTATAGTTTTATTCAATAAACACTGCATATAGGAATTTATAGTGTGTCTGATATTTGACCTGTGTTTTGACTCGCATAACCTTACATGTTTTGCTAATAGTCAATGTTTGCGCATTTTCAATTATTATCTACATTTAGCTAACAAGCTAAATAGCATATGTTATGTATCTTATTTACAAGGTGGTATGTCATTTCCAAGGTTATTTGTCAGTGCTTTATGTCATGACAATTATAACATGGCTAGAAATGTAACAAATCATCCAATATACAAGTATGATTGAGGAGATTCTATAAATAATGCGTCAATCAATTCATGCATCACCTAATTTCATTTCAAGCCTGGTCTATAGTTTATGGTTAATCCGATTTAATATTGCGTTGGCAACCATGATTTATTGATGTTCTTTATTAAATAATACAGAAGTAAAGGTGTTTAATAATCGCATATTAAATCGCGATTGCAAAATTGGTAGAAAAAAATTGCAAATTCGATTATTTTTCTAAATTATTCGGCCCTATGTCTTGGCCAAATATTGTCCTCTCATAACAAACCATACATCAATGGAAACCTTAGTTATTCAGCTTTAAGATGTATAAATCTGAACTTCAAATGTACCTAAATTCTTACCCTTATGACTGGTTTTGTGGTCCAGGCTCACATATACTATGGAAGCAGGCAACACACATTTAACTAACCTTTATCCAAAAGCGATCTGCTTTTAAAAAGTACAATATTCCCTGAGCAAAACAAGAGTCGCTAAGGGCTAAATAATGGCAGATCACAGATCGTCCTTTAGGGGGTTTGAAACCGCTATCTTCTGGCTACCAGCCTAGATCTTCAACCACCATGCAACACTTCGGTAAGTTTGTAGTTATCAATTCAACACTGTTCGCTGCATCAAATAAAATAATGGAATACTCACCAGTTTGTTGACCTTCAGTTTTGATGAGTTGAACTTAAACATGTCTGCTTTCTTATCCAAGGGCTTGATGGCAAACTGAAGATGTGGTTGAAAGCAACGCACGAGAAATTAGCAAATGAACAAAGAGTGCAAAGTTGAAAATGACATCGGCTAAGAAAATGAGTACCTCTTTATCGCTGTAAGAGATGTTTCTGATCTCATTCCAGGGAAAAGAGATTTTGGGTGTCAGTTTGTTCTCGGGTTCATAAATGTGGAGACCCAAGGCGTCAACACCTAACAGCAAGTCCGTTCCCTTTTTATTCTTGAAAAGAACACAGACACAACACAGTTGGCGAAAACTAAAAGTTAGAAAGAATTCCTTGACGATTCAAGTCTCTGTTATCTCTAACTAGAACATTATGCAAGGTACAGGACATTAGGTCACCAGTTATGGAAGATTTATTCCTTCAAGCTTTTTGCTGTAATGTCTTTACGTGTCCAAACCCAGAGAGATCCGTTGGCTCAGATCGTACCTACAGCACAGCGTCAGAAACTTTCTTACCCTAATGGAGAAGTAATTGACCCCATACATCTCCAGGTCCTGAGCTATTTTTAAGTACTCCATCTCTGCTTCATCTCTGCAGCACATAATAACAAACAGAAAGGCAGGAGGGAAGAAGAAAACACGAGACAGAGAGAGGGAATAAATTAGACACAGAATAAAATCTATTTCCTCCGCAGGGCTTTAATGAGACTCGACTAATTTGGAGTGCAGAAATTACAGGTCACAAAATATTATTTTTAGAATAACTGCTGCTGGTTACAAACAACAACACTGAAACTCAATTTAAACAATTAAAGTAATACATCCAAAATGACAAACAATGGGATTTAAAGTTATCGACGTGTCGCCATATTTGAATTGGATGACTTGAATGCCTGTTCTTTTCCACTATTCACTAGACAATTTTCACGATTTCTTTTTATATAACCAAGCTAGGAGCAACTAGATGCGTTTCCTTTTTTTTAATGCGAGTGCCTGTCCATTTTAAAACTGCAAAAGTTAAATGCACACATTCCTAACTGTGAAAACGAACAACTTTTGAAGAGATGCTTGCCTTGGCAAAACTCTTAATAAACCACAAGAGGATTACATATCACCAAATGCTCGATGTTTTTACTCATTTTGTTTCCAGTACAAAAAGCTTAGTCAATCGTAACAGCCTATAAAACCCTTAAACTATAAAATAATACAGACTATTTATTTCAGAAACGGTCGTTTTAAACAGAATGTTTTCAGTGCAAGAAATCAGGGGGGGAATATACTATACGAGCTATAAGATTTAGCCTTAATGAACCGTATCTGTTTTAGTTTGGCAATGTCGCTGGTTTGTGTTCGGATTGTTATGAAAGAAACAAATACTTCAACCTTTGTGAGGGATAGAATTGGATTCATTTGATGTATTTCAGTAAGCAGGAGGTGAGGGTGTGGAATAAGAAAGTGTCCTACATGCAAGTCGGTTTCATCATCGCAGTGAACAATTACAATATTTAAAGTGTCTGTATCTCAAACAGTTTCTGTATATCTCATGTTAATCTTGAGTACTTACAGAATAGTAACCCTTCAAATATTCGCTTTAGTTTGATCACATTTATAAAAGACAGATACAGCTGTACGATTATTTCCGAAACCATGCGACGTGTGTGGGGGGGGAACTAAAGCACGTGCGCAAACATTGCAAATAAAACACAGATTCAGAGGTCTGTGATCCCCTTAAATGTCCGGGGCTGCACGCGCGCCACAATGGGCAGATCAGGGTGTGCCTACCCATGTTACGTAACAATTTTTCATGTTCGAAAAAAACTTTACGAAATCTGTACGAACACTGGGGGAGTGTATCGAGCACAGAAATACTACGTCATACGTCCAACTCGTCAGCCACTTTTTCATCTTGAGATCACCTCTCAAAATGCGCACCTAGTCAAAAGCACACCTGCAAGATGGCATGTGTAAACATTGTCTTGCAAAGCCAGATATTTGTCATGAGGTCTTGTCCTGACCACTTCTTTAAGTGAGCTTTGCACTCGAGGCAAGTAGCAAAAGCTGCCATTTAAAAACTGTGTATGCAATATTCATCAGATGGTCAATGAACGGTTTGTGGATTGTCTAAGATGAATGTGGACGATACCTGGTTCTGCCCCTGTGCTCAGCATAACAGATCGTGATCCTCTCCTCCCACATATCTGTGGTCATCTGGTATAGATTAATAACCTGCACAACAGAAACACATATAGAAGTCATTATCATAAACAAAAACTTGTCCGTTAACGCCTTGTATCAGGATGCTCTAGCACACTAAATCCGTCCGGTTCAGTTTGTTTTGCACGCGCCATTGATCTTCAACATCATGTTTCATAGCTAAATAATAAAGTAGGTGGAATCTGACTCAAACAAGCAAACCAAGTGTGAAAACGGTCTATAAAATCGTTTAATTGGGTTGAAGGGCGTTTTCTAATTTCTTCAGACTATTTATGCTCTTCAGATGGCTTTTGATGCAAGTGGAGTAAACAAACAGCGCGTCGCAGTATTTACTGACACGAGAGGTTTCACTACATCTGACGCCCTACGGGAGACCCGCTGAATGTGTACACCTCCATTAGCAGCCTCTCCGAACACAATCTGCATAATTCTCAGGGAGTGACGGCTAACTCAACATCACACTTACTCTCTTTGGTAGCAGCTCCTCCTGGGACAGGAAGCCCGGCTTGTGGACATTACGATCGTAATCACCATACTGTAGAACCAAGACACACAATTACTATTCATGTTATGAATATTGAACGGCAAAAATGGAACCACGCAGTCGTACGAAAGAAAAACAGCAATTATACGCACCTGCTCTCACTTAAACTGATTAAGTAATTCATAGTTGCCTAACACATAAAAGCACTTTCAGATCGCCAGACGATGAAATACAGCTGTGTTTTTATAAGAGGCATTATGGGTAAGATAAGTAGAGAGGCGAGAAAAAGATATGCGCGAAACCACACAAAACAGCAGGAGCGTACGGTCACTTGTTGACTGAAACAGCTTGGTGTTTTTAACGTGTTCTCATAGAGCTCAACTTCAATGAAGGGATAGTGTGAATGCATTTCCACTTGAAAGTGTCTATGAATGGTAGAGGTCTACAGCTTCATTCCTCTATTATGATCATACCTTCTCAAGAAGATAGACAGAGCGAGAGACAGCAGAGGTGGAAAATGAGGTCCACTCATAATATGGCGAGCATCACCCTTCGAGTCTCTCCCTTTTTTGTGCATTTTCCCTTCTTTACGTTTCTTACTCGTCTACACCTTTAGCCGTTTTTTATTCTTTCTCTCTGTTCTCGGACACAATATCTCTCTCTCTCTTGGCTTTTACCCTCCATAACTTTGTCTCTTAGAATAATTCCAAACCTGCACCTGGTGGTTAAAATGTAAGGGGAAATCATTCAGTTATTCATAATTATAAAACAAAGTTGGATTGGATAAGACAGACACCTGTCATAGCACATCAAGAGAATGTTATATTAAACAAATACGCAAAAACTTGCCGGAAAATCAATTATAATATGTGATGATTCAAGCCGGTTGAGATATTTTTAGAATCGCAATACATGTTTTGTATGTAGTTCGCTGTGTAAACTGCAAACTTGGAAAACGTGGATATTTCTTTTAAAAAAATCCAAGTTAGGAAAAGCACAAGGAAAGTATTTTTTGCCATTTTGGGTGTTGGATAGTAAGGAAGTAGGGAGTGAGTAAATCGCACGTTCACTTTCTGTTGACCGTGAGCACGGTCAATAGTAACATCGTACCGTGACATTACATTTAATTTATCATTTAGCATGTAAGTGACGTTAATATATATTTTCTTTTCTGTTTTATGTGTTTTCATCATAATCTCGATTAACTACTCAACCAGCAATAAATCTCATCATGTTTTTGACTATGGAATGCGCATTTAAATCCATCTGCTTAGCCTCTAAGCGGCTAAATGCGGTTGCCATAAATACAATTTAATATAATGGCACCTATAACAAATAATAATATAACCAAATAACACTGACCCTCACTGACTGCTATTAGATGGAATTTCTCACTATTATCTTCTTTTGTGTTTCACAGGAAAAAAAGAAGGTCATGCAGGTTTTACATGTCATGTGTGTCAATAAATGACGGCAGGATTGTTATTATGGGGTGAACGGTCCTTTTAATGCTTGACGTACATTGGAAACTGTAAACAGTTAAACATTTTTACATATTGCATTAAAGAATAATGTATTGCAGCGGATTCGCCTCATGAACCAAACTTTTGATTGGATATTAAATTAAGTTTTTGACATTTGTACATTTATGTTTTTTACGGTAAATGGTAATATCTTTATTAACTAGCTAAATGATGCATTATTTAGAGAGGAGGATGCAGTTTGAATGTGCCTTTAGTGTTTCTTAATACACTCTAAAAATGTTGGGTTATTTTCAACACTGATAATCATCCAAATCAATAAGCAACACTTGCCTGAATGCACCAAAACATCAGACCATAAATGAATAAAAAGCCCCGAGTTTACAGTAAGCGCACCAGCTAGTGTGTGAAGCATACAAAGTGGCTTAACAAAGAAAACAAAAGCTGCAACCAATTCACCGTCCAGTTTTACAACCTGTCACGAGTGAGGGAGAAACCGAGAGAGATTTCTAAATTGGCACAAGGTGAGATGCGTGCAGTTAGCCAAGGCTTTGGGATAAACCGTATGTGCTTGTTGCCCCCGAGCTGTCAATCAAGATGACACCTGGTTAATAAAATGCATTTCTTTCTGCAGTGGCGCTGTAATAGAAAAGATGCCGACCTTGAAAGGACGTCAGGGTCTAGCGTTGACATCTTTCTGCGTGTCAATAAGAGAGCAGGATTTAAAAAATGATCTGGTTCAAAGTGCTGCTGACCTTAGCATGGACGGCGTACGAGGCTAACAGCACGGATGCCTCGGGAGGACAGTAGATCTCCTCTTCAAGAATCTTCTTTTTCACCTGTGGGTTTTCAGAACAGAGAGCAAGACATTATTTACTGCCACATAATTGAGACAATAACATAATACACAATCAAACGTATATCATTTCTCCATCAGCACCGAAGCCTGTATTGCTACTAAGTCTATTAATTCTTGTTTTAGCCAAACCTGATCGCCAACTAGCTGACATTCATAGCTTACAGACTTAAAATGTCTGTGTACATTTCAAACACAAACAACTATCCATAAATAAACCAGCTGAACTTGTTTCCTTCGGGCTATATGTACAGCCAAGTCCAGACACTATTTATGGCTAAAGCTACAAAGCCTGGACAGAATATTTAAGGGGCATTTCAAGACTTTTAAAGCAGCAGATGGCACAGGGGTTGAGGATACACATTAGTTGCCTGAGGGGTTGTTGAGTTGAATCCCAAGTGGAGCCGTAGGGAAAAACAGGTGACCTGGTGGACCTGCTCAGAATGCGGTTGAACCGGGTTAAAAGCACTACACGACCGTTTCTAACAACCCAATTATTGTGTCCATCAACTACAGAAAAACAGATGAATGTGACTATATTTGCCTTCTCTAAAATAACTACTAAAGCAGGATTTAAGAACAGGTTTAAGACTGGTCAAAAATTGCTTAATCTCATCTCAGATTGGATTTACAAGGACAAGGGGAAAATGAAATACGAGTATTGTATATGCTGGCTTTCTCTCTGCGCTGTAGCTAATACATTTTGAATGGTGAAATTAAGATGATGGGATGTTTTCTGCGTTTGTGTAATTTTTGATGGATCTCTCGACAGAAATGCATTATAATATACATAACTATGTGTTCAGAGGTGTATGAAGACCTAAAATAAACAGGTGTTGAGTTTTTAGTACTGTAGAATGAGCCATTTCTCTCTACATACACCGCAGGTCTCCTTACATGGAATTCACCGTGTTTTTACAGCAGCCCTAAACAGACAAACTGCGGAAGACGCGAAGACGTTATCTGCTTCGCCAAAGAAGCGACATCTTAGTGCTGTGTCAGCTACCATAGTGCTTCAAAAGGTAGGGCTGCCACACTAGATGCCGCTAAATTTAATACACTAGACCTTTAACTGTTAATAAATCCGGGTTTCATTTAACCGTTCATTTATGTACCTGCCAAAGAAAATATCACACCTTCTCTTATCCTTCATTCGGCTATCAGCCTGAAACAGTCACCAGAAAAGTTGAATAGCATGCAATGTGTTACTGACCGGGAAGAAAGGTGCTGGCTATTACTGCTGGCTTTCAATCTGTTTAACAAATGCAACAGCACTTTAAGAGAGCAGTCTGGGAAGGGTGGCCATTCCTGATAAGAGCCCATCCAGTAGAGCGGATTCAAACTGGATCTGCACATCCAAACACACAGCACTTTCCCAGCCTACAGATGAGCGTAGGGCTCACCGTTCTCCCATCTCTTCTCCAAATTCATTACCATCTTATGAGAATTCATTACACTTTTAAAAGAGACCATTGCCATTCTGAACAAGCAGCCCAGGGGTCTATCCCCCATTACGAGGGAAGATAAGCTACTTACGTCGTCTCGGAACGTTCATATCTTCGTCTCGTGCCCTTTGCAAAGTATTCAATCCGTAAGAATCTATAAGCTCTCTAAATTAAAGGGCAAATGGTCAAAATATAATGTCAGTTAACAACTGCAATCACACCGGTGTAATGTGGACATGGGATATTCGAAACTATATTTTTTCAAAATCAACAAGATGGGTAGCAAGAACAATTGAACAATCCAGCGTGAAGATGCTCTGTATTAGGCTGAATCACCTGACCGGGATTTACCAATCGGATGCGTTTCTCTTGGAAGGCGTTTAAAAACACGCTCTAGCCAATTGCTAAATGTGTTGAATAGCATGCACATCGGCCATATCTATCTGGAATTTACATGAGACACGCGTTACTGCATTCAAAAAGTGCAGCAGAATCAAAGAAAGATTGCATGTCTGCTTTTTTTACTTTTACTTTTAAACAATGTTTGTCACAAGTAGCTCAAAAACAGGAACCCAGACACGGCCTGCTAAAGCACAGCACGTTGCCAGCATTCAACTTAAAACAAGACCATTAAAATATCCCAAAACATGCAATAAAGATCAACTAATGGACGACAGTCATTGCCAAAGAGAGAACTGTTGATGAAACAGTGCTAAATGGAGCTAAGTTTAATTTACTGCACATGCCAAGCAACCCTTCCATCTCAATAAAATGACTGATAATGTGTTCATAATGACTTTACAGCTTTACAGTCTCTGATCTTGGAGAAAGAATCCTGGCAGGGAGCTGTAAAACAGTGGGAGGTATTCCCCTGGGCTTATAGACAGGAGCCTCGATGTGGAGCGCAGAGATTCCACATGACTGCACACAATCACACCAAACAATGGAGAAGAGCACTGAACCTGCAGACTGCACAGTCGGTAAACCTTCTCTGACAGAGGACTGCACTGAGAAACCCAATACGAGAGCTCCGTTCTGCTGCCAACCCCATTAAAATAAAATGGCTTCGAGTTCAGGTCAACAGCGCATCAGCACCTGCAGTTGTGTACAAACAATACTTACCGTCCAGCTAGATTAATTAAACAAAATATTTATGCTAAAACTAAATGGCCAATAAAAACGATTTCTTCCCTTTGGTTAATCCGTGCTGTTCCATTTGTAGGAAATACAAAGGCAGGAGGTTCAATGCTAAACAGTTTTGGGGCTGCTGACCATAATTTCCAGAAGATAAACCCACCTGAAGCATTGACTGACCTGTAAAAAGAAGAGATGCTGGGTTATGTCCTGTACCAGCTCATCTTCAGCATTCTCTGGGTAAAACTTAGCCAGGAAATGGAAAACAATTGGCTCCTCTTTGGGCACATCATGGTCCAAAACCTAAGAATAAAAACATTGGGTTTCAATGTCATAGAAATATAAATTTTTATCAAACCAAAAACATTATCAGTTATACAACGCTGAAAAATCAATTCTTTTGGTTGGTGGTCTTAGTTTTCCGATGTTTGATTGCACAAGATTTATTATGTCATAAAATGCCACTCAGTTTGAGAACCACAGAATTACACACACCGAATTAAAATAAAACTTGTGTTTTCACACATGAAACAGTGAAAGAGTGAGACATTTTGAAAAAGTGTTCTACCCTCTTGTCCATCTTGAGCCATGCTATGGTGTCTTTAACATCATACTGCAGACCAAAGAACCAGCTCTCCCTGAGCCCCAGCGTCCGGCACACAAGTTCAGACAGATCCTTTCCCTTCCACTTCAGCTGCCCAAACAAGATTGAAAAGAAAGGTCAGCAACATGAAGGCTTTTCAACTTTTCAAACAAATCACGAAATAGCTTGATAAGCAGTTTTTGTTATCCTGTGCTGACACAGGAAGCTGTGTCGAGAAACACAGAAGGGTGCATTTCTTTACTTTAAACATGAAAGAGAAGTAACATTCTTTTTTATTATGAATATCCACAAAGGTAAACAATCCTGTGTACAGAATCCAATATTGTTGGTGCATTTTCTATTTCAGTGTATATCTGTTAACAGATAAGTGCATCTCCACTGCACTGGCACTGTCTTAAAGTACACTTGTATATGGCTGGCCCTAAAGCTAATAGGCTTCGACTAAAAGCCACAAAACTCCAATTCAGATTTTATAGTCTTTAGGAAAACAATTTAAAACTCTATTCCCTAGAGACAAATCGACTACAGACTAACCACAAATCTAAACAGCACCACCATAATAAATAATGGCAATGTTAGAATAACCCCGTTTCAACAGGACATGTGAAAGCAGCGAAAACATTTCAAGCATCATTACTGATATCAAAAAGTGCATCCCAATGCCTTGGAACACGCAGCATTATTTTATATGTTGACTGAAAAATGCAGAGTGCGAGAAATATTGAGTGACCCAGCCCCCTTTTAAAATAACCAATAGCGTTTCATTTACGGCACACAGTCAGCCTGACAAAGCTGCATTTAAGAGCGTGATAGCCACAGTGGTGTAAAAGTCTTTTGAAAAGAATATGAAGATCAGTGATACCAGTGATGTGTCATTTGAAGCCTGTAATTTACATTGCTGAGTGACGCTTGTGTTTGTCTTCTCCTTTATCTATCAAGGCTGCGATGTCCAATCTTTATTGAAATCGATGCTTGCCTCACACCCTATGTTGCATGTTGCAGTGGCGCCGCCATCTTGGGAGCATAATACTCCACTGCTGTTATTGTTTTGATGTGTACTGTTACTTGTTTTGTTTGATCTATGAAGAAACACAATAATAATCTTACCAATGTCTTGACCACTCGTATTTTCAGTCACTGTTCTTGTGCGTCAGCAAAATGGAAGTTCTTCTTTTTATTGCAAAATGGAAGTTATGATGCACTCCTTTGCAGTTGAACGGCCTATAAATATGCAAACAAGTTGCTGATATGAGGCGCCGCTTCCGCAGCTCTCATAGAGATGGGGCGGGACTCTTCGGATTCTAAAGTGGATTTGACTGGACCAGAACTTTGGGCAAGAGGCCGAAGTTGTGCAACGATGTGAGCGACGAGCCAGACTGTCAGGTTTGTACGCTTATATCTTCTAAATGGGAATTTTGTCAGCGCCTATGAGCATATCAGTTTATTGACACCCTTATGGTTAACTTATTATTAAAAAAAGGAAAAAACTTTCATTTCGATTTCACTGGGGCTTTAACATCCGCTCATGCTTTCACAATGTAAATAACATGAGGTAAATAAGACAGAAACAGAAGAGGGCAGCAGAGGATGCGTATCAGTGGCACTTTTTTTGCATTAAAATTACTATTTTCTTTTGTACAATGTGTACCTGTGTAAAAGAAACCAACCAAAATCCATTTAGGACCACGAATACCTGCATGAGGCTGCATCTTTATTGTTAATTTTACCGGTTACAGATGAACTGGAGGGATAAACATGGTCAAATTAATTTCTGATATCGGACCTGTCCTTTTAATATCTTCGAAAAAGCAGCATACAAAGAAAGATTGCAATATGCGTCTGCAAGAGAATATCAGCAGAATAACAATTAGAAAACTCATCTTGCAAGAATGATTCCCGCGTGTAAGCGTCTGTGCTCGATCGGGCTTGTCATTAACAGAGTATCATGTATAAGAGCCATAATCTGGACCCAGCCATGCTAGATGTTTAATATACTCTTACCATATGTCACTCTGGCTAATAAAGTTAATGACATAGAGGACACAAGCTTGCTTTTAAAACTTCCACTGAGAATTGCAAACCTCATGAAGATTTCTAACTCTATTACCATAACAGAGACAGGTGCAATTCAAGGTGCAGTTTCACCCTGCCTACCTAATGTTTATGTATGAGTACATATCACAATATGCTGCCGTCGCAATATGAGCCCAACCAATTAAAAATGCTGATGCCTCCCCTCCACGAAGCGGATGGGCTGACTTTAAGGACAACAGGTGCAAACTTTCACAGAGAAATTAGGCAAGTCTGTAAAAAGATGTTCACTCACTCAGCTGAGAACTTATACGTTATAGTTAGCATAAATAAAAGTTATATTTAGTGAAACATCCATAAATGTTTACCCTATGCCAGCATAGTAAAGAAATTACAAAACCAGAAACTTCAAAGTTGTGTTTTGCTTTTAACCAAAACCAGATTATATTGAAGGAGGAATTTCTTGTTACACAGGATGAGATAGCCTGAAACAACGCAACAAAACAAAGTCCTTGAAATATCCGTTTACATTGTTCATTTAAATGAATGCATTTGCTGAGCCACTTACATTGCATTATATCGTACATTTGTTTCGGAGTATGTGCAATTCCAGGGATCTAACACATGACCTTGGCGTTGCTTGCGCCACACTTAACTACTGAGCTACAGGAAATATAGTACATGTGGTTAATATCCTATAATACATTATAACACTGATCAAACATCTGTATAAAAATCTTGCATCGCGACATTTTCTTGAATTCACTTCCACTGCAAAATCAGCAAAGGAATTTTCACCACTAGTTTCAAAAGAGATTAGATCTTGATTTATTACTCATAACTATCTTGGGACTATTTTCTGTCAAGAGACATCACTGTACAGCCAAGGACTCAAAATACTGACTGGAATAACATGAATTGTGGTCTAGCAAGATGACTGGCCTATCAATGGAAAGCAATATAATCTCGACATTTGCGCAGAGACTGAGAGGATTTTCCGTTTTGTAAATCCATGCTGCCACCAAGTGGTGCTGCTTAGGAAAATTAAAAGATGCAACAGAAATAGTAAGGATAGTTTAATACACGTACATTTTGCAAACCTCAGCAGGGATCATAAATCTCCATTTTAAGGCTTAACTAAGACATCACATCTAATAACAATTGGTGAACAGTAAGAAACTGAGTTTAAGCTCTTTTGACTATTAAAGTCTATCATTGTCTGGAGCATCCGTTTATGAGCACAAAATACAATTTCAACTTCCATAAACAGGAAATATTGTGTAAACAAGAATGCACTTGTAGTGGAAGTCTATGTTGCAAAGCATCATTTGATTATTTTTTTATATAAAATATATTATTTAAAAAAATGTAAACGCACTGAGACCGAGATTTATTGTCAGTGGTATCCGACAGAAAGCTCATCTTGTTTTAACAACAAATACACTTATTAGAACACTCCATGACAACAGCACCATTGCCCTCCTCTGCCCCATCCAACTATTTGTCCAGAACCTCATTTAGACTTTAGAAATTATTGTTAATAAGTGTGAAACATCCAAACAGACGTGTAGGCACAGAGCAGTAGACAGGATCTTGAGGAATGGGAAATCCTTGCCCAGGAGACATCAACGGATGGTCCCCGTCTGTCACACTATTTTCTATCACCGTCTGTTTTCCCTTCATTCAAAAACATTCCCTGCAATGATTTCTGTGTAAAAATAGGGCATATGTATCCACAAGAATGTATGATGTGCAAATGAGGTGTACCGTAGCATACATACAGCCTGCAGACTTCCCACTGGAATTGCCATTAATAGAAAACACCTTTATGCTTGAGAAAGATGATTATTGGGATAATGAAAGATACTGGTGCTTGCTTTCAGGATTTGTATGCTTTTTTCTTTTTTTTTAGCTGTCTCTGCTGTCCACTAAAGATGCTTAGATGAGACATAGATGTTTGATGCAGCTCCCCTTGAGAAACGGGTCAGACCAAGCCGCATGCTCAAGGGCCACGAGGCGAGACCCGGAGCACAAACATTAAACCGCTGAGAACCTGGTGGCATCTCGAAGCTTACATTCCCTCAGGTTATAAAAATAAAGCCCTGATCACTGCCTCACAGTCTGTACAGATTTGTCTCTAGGCTACAATAAATGTCCTGCCAAATGTGATAAAGGCACCGTGTCCGCCTACAGAGAATGCCGAAGACTGAAACAACATGTATTCATTATTCAGTGAGTTTTAGCTCACAAATGTAATGCAGTACATTTTTATAACTTACATGCAGAACGCTTGCCACTCACCTCGCAACTGAACTCCAACTCAGCATCCATCGTCACGATTCTGACGTTGAACGTTTTGGCTTGTTTCCTTTTGAGGGAACTGAGCCCCATTATAGATGAAAGCACACTTGACATTTTAAATGCAGATGGAAAAACCTTCCTCCTGTTTACTTACAACTTCTCCGATTCATCGCTTGAAATAAAAGAGGCACTGGTTCATCTCTCAGTTGCTGTAACCACATTAGGAGAAGTGCACAAGTTTTCAAACCACCTGTTAACTGATAACCTGTGTCTGGTTACATACTGTCCCTTTCACTTCCTCTAAAGGTCTGTAAAGAACATAAAGAAAAGGAATAACAAAAGAACGGTCAGTTAGTAAATGCAATACATGTTAAGATAACTGACGTTTATTGACAAACATGCTAGCTTGATAACTATTAGCATAGTGCGCTAAGGGGTGACAACATCTACTAACAAAGGCTTAATTAGATAACAAAATTACACGTTTTCCGCTTTAACACATAAACCTCAAGACTTTTTAACATTTTAAGATTTTGTGAATTTTGGCTTCGGCTAATTTGCGATTTCACCCTCAAATTATTGTTTTGTTGACGGATTCAGCTTGTAAAGCTAAAAAGCTTGTAAACCAGTGGCCAACTTACCTGTCGAGCTGTTAACACGTGAATGAATTCATGCACTTTGTGTGATTTACACATCTGATCCGCCTGGTTTTACTCTTTAGGGTCAAAACTACAGCTGAAACTGTGCTGGATCGTCCGTGAGTAGGCGCTGGCGCGCATGCGCACTGTCCCTCGTCACTCAGCAGCATTGAAAATGACCACAATTAGGTTTATGAAACAAATGATATCATTGATTAATTGAAAAAAACTTTTAAATTAATTATTCGAAAGCATAAATGATTATTATTAGATCATAACATTTAAAAATATATTTTTATATGCCATATATGTTTCCAAAATCGTGTTTTTTATTAAGTTAACATGTTTTTATTGTGTTGTATTGTGTTAGTTTGTTGTATTCTTTGTTGTTGGCTTAAATCAACCAACTGCAAAACAAACCAACTGCCGTTTGATTGATATTAATCGGAGTATATAAACATATAAGGCCGGTTTCCCGAACAAGGATTAGTTTAAACCAGGACTAGGCCTAGTTAAATTAGGTTATTTGAGTTATGTTTAAAAACATACTTTACAAAAAACATTACGGGTGTGCATCTTGAGACAAAACAATCGCACTGGTATATTTTAAGATATGCCAGTGTAAATTATTTTCATTAAAGACAAATTTCGTAACATTTCAGTTAGTCTTGGGCCCTAAAAACCCATAGGGCCGGTTTCCAGACAGGGCTTAAGGCTAGCCGGCCCTTAATGTTCAACTTATTAGACTTAATAAGAAACTTTTTACTTAATTAATACCAAACGTTAAACGCAGATTTTTCCCCACTACTCTCAAAGTTCAGCCCTCTGCGCCAGAAGGGGGCGTGGCGTCATGGCAGAATTGGGCGGCACTTCGATGATGTCATCGGAGTAAACAGAAAAAATGGCGACGCCATACACAGTAGATCGAGTTTTAGGGACAAACGCGGTCATTTCCGAGAGCTTTGCCAAGCAGCTGACCGATTTACCCGCTGAATTGTTAGAGTATATATTGTGCTTTCCTGTTCTGAACCATTTCGACATTTCCAACGTTTCCTGCACGTGCAAGAGGCTGCGCGACGTGTGCCACTGCAGGGGGAAGGTCTGGGCGCACCAATACAAACTCAGGTGGCATTTGTTAAAAAACACATTTCTGAATGATAACCTCCGTCAGCTGCAAGATAGGCTTCGTGCTTGATTTAAACCTTGTCCATTCGTGTTAGATGTGTCCTCAATGCTCGGTTTGAGAATTGTCAGGGCGCGTTCACATTGTGATGATGCATCGGATGTGTCCTGCGTGCATACATGCAGAGAGATGTATATGCGTCGTGTTTTAAAAGGATTGCATCCAGTTTAAGTCAAAGCAACACATGCGCATATCATTATTAATTATGAATAGTGACCTTTAACAAAGAAATGCTCAGATAATGTAGTTTCCATGTTGTCCCCTTGAAAACATTTATAAAAATTCCATACTATCAAAACTATAATTTATTTATATAAAGTCTTGCTGGAATGTCGTTCAAAGCTTTCAGGATTTATTGTTTTTCATGTCTTAGTTCTGTTGTATCCATGGTATTTTGGGTTTATGGTATTGATAATAAAACCATAGACTGGTGTCACTAAACGTCTAATTTAAAAAAATGGTAATGCAATGCCAAAAGTGGTTACTAAACTTAATAACCAAAATAAACAGTGCATTTTACTTGGGATATAGTTAATATGGAAAATAAATTCTTAGGTGCTAAATTACAATTTGTTAACTTCCGGTCTGTGCTCGGTCAATATAAACATTTAATGTCTATTAAGTTTATATTAATATTAATTCATAGCCATTTTTATTTTATATTCATTCATTTTGAATTAATTTAACAGTTAAAGATTTTTTTATTTAAAATGTAAGTTTGGGATCATGCTTTTGCCGTTCAAACGGTCTATAGATGTTGGAATTGCCTTGGCCACATTTAGGGTTGTCTTTAACATGATGTTTGTATTCCCTTGTCTGTCAATCCTTTATAAATGAGTATTTTTATATGTGAAGTTAAACGGATGTGTCTTGGATATTTTAGGTGGCCCAGGCTTCAGAGACTTTATCGACAGAATGAGTCATACGATTGGCTGAAGGAATTTAAAACGCGGCACACGGTCGGGCAACAGATAAGAAGAACGGTAGAATCTATTTCAAAGAGGTTCTTCACAGAAGTTGTAAGTTAATGTGAAGTCCGGCCTACGACGCTGTGACACTGAGATAAATATTTACAGAATTATATTTACATTTTCATGATGTTATCATCACACAGCGGTTAGACAGGTATGGTTATAAGGCAAGCTGGTTTCTTTTTTAGCCTTGCATTGGCCAGGTTCTCGGAGACAGCTTCGCGGAAATAGAATCTCTTGGTGCTCCAGAACACTTCTGTGAAGACGAGCTGATCACCATTTTGAATTCTGACAAAAGGTTAGAGATGATCTTATTTCTGTTACCATCCGATTTTCTGAATACCATTCGGTAAGCAGATCAGATGTATAATTCTCTCTCCTTTTCGTTTTATGGTGGCTTCAGAAAAAGTCTGACACTTAAGTACTATGCAAAGAAAATCCTGTACTTCCTCCGTCAGCAAAACATCTTGAGGAATCTGAAGATTTTCCTTGAACGGCCACCAGAACAGCAATCAGCTCTTGAAGGTAAAAGCATTTCCCCCAAACACAAGAAAGTTTTTTTCTATTTCTTGAAAAAAAAAAAAACAGTGCCTTTCTTCTTTTAGTACAACAGTGCCTTTCTGTTTCATCCAATTTTCCAGGGGCTGTTTTGGTCGACCAGTATTGCAACCCGCTGGCTGAAGTCACTCTTGAGAGTGTATCTGCCCAGATAGAAGACATCACGGACAAGGTGAAAAAATACCTGCGAGTGAAAAATCCCACACACCCGTGTCTGCGAGCTAGTCAAGGTCAGTCTACAAAAAGTGATCTAGAAAATTCCATTGCTTGTTTTCAGAAAGGTCCTGTGTAGCCAGACACACAGTATTCTCTGTTGTCTTATAACAGCTTTGAGCGTGATAAATTAAACTTCTCAGAGGTCTCTTAGGTTACTTTTCGACAACAACTTGTTCAATTTGGCAACAATAAAGTTGTTCTTCACTGTGGTTTTCCTAGAGGACTATGTTCTGGAAGACTTGGACTTACAAAGGCAGGTCATATGCGCTCTCAACGTCGTCCTGTATGAGCAGCTGCAGTACAAGGGCAATGAGCGCGACTACTACAATCCGCTGAACTCATACATGCATCAGGTACAAACGGATACCGCCTTGTGTCTCATATACAGTGCATCCGGAAAGTATTCACAGCACTTCACTTTTTCCACATTTCGTCATGTTATATATAATATTTATGTACATGTGCTTTTTCGTAATAAATTTGCAAAGATTTCAAACAAACTTCTTTCACGTTGTCATTATGGGGTATTGTTTGTAGAATTTTGAGGAAAATAATTAATTGAATCCATTTTGGAATAAGGCTGTAACATGACAAAATGTGGAAAAAGTGAAGCGCTGTGAATACTTTCCGGATGCACTGTACACATTTTCTATATAGAGATCTGTGTATTTTTGAGTTACACCAGCTCTATTTCAGATCTAATGAGCTGCCTAGCTAGAAAGCATTTTAAGGGGCCATGGGCACATTGGTTTTGCATGCTATTTCAAAGAATGAGAATACGATTTTGGCCAAATTACAAAGCACCTTACCAACACCTTACCAAAAAATGCAAATTCTGTCATCATTTACTCGCCTTCGAGATGTTGGAAATCTGTATACATTTCTTTGTTCTGTTGAACACAAAACATGATATTTTAAAGAATGTAGGACAGCAAAGAGTTCTGGGACACTTTTGGCAACCATTGTATTTTTCCTACTATGGTAGTCAATGAGTTCAAAATCTATACGTCTGGTTGTACGCATTCTTCCAAATATCTCTCTCTGTGTTCATCAGAACAAAGACATTGATACAGATTTGTATCGAAGGTGAATAAATGATTACAGAATTTTCACTTTTGGGTGAAGTATACCTTTAAGATGACACAACTCACACCCATAATCACAGTGAAAGATGCCACATACGTTTAAAAAGCTCTTATAAAAATGGTTATATAGAAAGCATTTTTTCTTTTGTCTGTAACTAAGCAGTTTAAATGCTGACTCGAATGTAGGCAAGAGAGTGAAAAAAAAAACAAAAAAAATAATATAATAAAGAATAACATAAATAAATATATAAAATGTTAAATGTATATAAATATTTAAATACGGGTATGATGTTGAATTGAAATCTAAAGATAAATGGATAGTCAACAGTGTGCATTCTTGCGCCCTCTTCTGTTAAGGTGCTGCTCCGTCATACAGGCATTCCCATCAGCCTCTCTGTGCTCTACATGACACTGTCCAGAAATTTAGGAGTACCACTCGAGCCTGTCAACTTCCCCAACCACTTCCTGCTCCGCTGGTGCCAAAATCAAAGGAGGTGGGCATTATTAGCATTTCTTCACGTTCTCTGTATCTGTTATAAATGCCCTGAATCCATTGCTTTTCTCTCGTTCGTGTTTTATGCCAAGGAGCTCTGAAAAATTCTTCATTTTATTAAGTTACAATGACAAAAATAAGAGCATGCCTAAAATAACCAATGAGCTGTTTTACAGGAGTGGAGACATCTATGACTATGTGTACATCGACGCATTTGGCAACGGCAAGCAGCTGGCTGCTAAAGAGTGCGAGGATCTGATCAGACACCAGGTGACAGCAGATTACTACGGTGCTATAAGCACAGGAGAACTACTACTGCGGATGGTGGGAAACCTGCTTAACATTGGCAAGAGAGGGTAAGACTGTAGGATTTTTATTGTCGGCAGCTTCCCTTTTCATACATTTTTTTTATAGCACAATAAAATGTGAAATATCATTCATATAGATGTTCTTGGATACAACACTGGCTCTGTGACAGCTCAAAGCCAGAAATGAATATTGGCACCGCTTGTGTGTGTGTTAGTCAATCAAAAGGCATGAAGGGTGGGTTTTTGGAGACATGTGATTGAACGAATAGGAGCCGAGGTCATGGAAGAAGATGGGAGAAACAACACAGATGGATTGTGGGTCTTTTCTGTGTTGTTGTCGTATACGTTTGATGACCAAAGCCTGTTAGTGTTGGTAATTTAATGAAAAAATACTTTTCTAGATGCAGTGACACTCTGATAATGCCAATGAAGTAGATGATGTTTTCACGCTGCATTTGTAGTCATCAGTAAACACTCTGGGAAGTGTTTAGTCTGTGTTTTATGTCAATGAGTGTTTTTTGTTGGCTAAACGTGTTCAATTGTCAGTTTCTGTTTTTGTTTTCTCTCTAGGGAAGGGAACGAGAAATCGTACCAGCTCCTACGTGACTCTCTGGATCTCTACCTCACTATAAATCCTGATAATGTGCAGTATCTTCTGCTGCAGGCCCGCCTCTACTTCCACCTGGGCATCTGGCCGGAGAAAGTAAGCACAGTCACACAAAACATCCAAAGGTTAACATACATTTGATTGACATTCAGCAATCCATCATAGTTCCGGTCACTTTGGGGGGGTGTGGCATAAGATCTGGCCTTTCGGGTTCAAGTCCTGCAAAGAGAGATAAACAATCCAACATCATTGTGCCCTTGAGCGAGTCATATTCATCTCTGGTTACAGCAGAGGGGCTGGATTGTGCCGGTGATGTGGATTGTCACGGTCACTTTGGATAAACGCGTGTGCTAAAGGAGTACTTGCATAATATAAACAGCTGTAGCAAAGTATTAATGTCAAATGCTAAGAATAAACCGCAAATGCCATTGGAAATGGTTGCATGTTGGATACAAAGGCAAGTCCAATATTATCCTGATTCAGAAGCTACTGTTGTAAATACTAACTCTATATCCTTCATATAATCAAGGCTGATCATGTAATTATGCTTTTAAATACTAGTATATAAATACAGTATACGTTTCACAACAAATACATGCTAACCGTGGCCATCGTCGTCCATGACATTCTGTGAATAAAGGTCTTTATTTCACTTTGGACAGAAGCATCTGCGCCAACTGCATAAATGTTTATAAATAAATAAATAGTTTGAGGAATTTGCCTTCAGGGCTGTTAAATGATTAATCCCATCCAGAATAAAAGTTTGTGTTTACGTAATATATGTCTGTGTGTACTGTGCATATTCATTTTGTATGTACAAACATACATGTATATTTTAAGAAAAATTATATTTATGTATGCATGTGTTAATATTTCCTAAATTGATATATATATATATATATATATATATATATATATATGTACTTCAAGTAAATATGCTATAACTTCTCCACTGGACTGTTACTTACATAGCTTTTGTCCATCATTTATTTGCAGCACTATATCCATTGCACTACTTTTATAACTGCTATAACTTATCATTGTATATACCTATCTGTATATTTCCTGTTTATAGTAATAGCCAGCTGTATATTCTGTTCATTGTACATACCCATCTGTAAACTACTTCCATAATACATTTTTTCCTGCACTTATGCAACCACTGTATATCCTGCACTTGCTGCTATTGCACTTCTGGTTAGACAGGGGTGGGGGGGTGTTGTGGCGAAGGGGGCATCATAATGGAATTATGCTTAGGGCACCACAATGGCTAGCAGCGGCACTGTGTGTAATGACAATAAAGTTTAATCTAATCTAATGTGTAGCCCACATGCATGTTTATAAATACAAACAAATGTATATGCACGGTACACACACATACTGTGTATATTATGTAAACGCACTTTTATTCTGGATGCGATTAAATCACGATGAATCGTTTAACAGCCCATATACAAAATATAATTTATGGTATGATGTCTTATCTGTTTTATTTCTGTCTCAGGTGTTGGATATTCTGCAGCACATTCAGGCTCTGGACCCATCTCAGCACGGCGCTGTGGGCTATCTGGTCCAGCACACCCTCGAGCACATCCAACACAAAAGACATCTAGTAGAACCGGAGGTAAAGAGACGCAGTGCGCCGGATCACGGGGACGTGCAGAACTCTGTTGGTCTCATCATGAAGCATAAAAGGTGCGAGTGCGTGACAAACCACAGAAAACGTGTTTTTCTCTTTGTCCTCAATATCACATTTTGGTCTCATTATAATAACAAAGAATCGTCTGAAATTAGAGGAGAGCAAAGAGAACAAATTAACTTCTATTATACGGCAACCTGGTCCTATTCTGCTGAAAAAGTGTGTTTTACATAAATAAGTCGAATTGATATTTGACGATAGAATTTGTCGTTTTTATTTATGTTTTTATGCTATCCGATTGTTCTCGTAGGTCAGGCTATAACTGTGTGATTTATGGATGGGATCCCAAATGCACAATGAGTCAGGAGTGGATTAACACCATGAGGGTCCATCAGCTGTCTAAGGGGGCTGATCAGCCCTTCTACAATGTCCTGGTACAGGACGGGACCTGTAGATATGCTGCACAGGGTGAGTCGGCCCTGTCGTTGCTGTATTCGTAATCTTATTGTTGATACATGGGAAAGAAAGAGTTCAAGTTTGATTTCCGTGAAAACTCATTTCCTCAGCGAAATGGAAAACGGTTGTTACGAATTATATTCTCTTTGTTTGCAGAGAACCTCGAACCTCACGCGGCCCCGCTGGAGATCGCCCATCCCGAGGTCGGGCGCTACTTCACCGAATTCTCCAACACGCATTACGTCGCCAACGAGGAGCTCGAAACGCGCTACCCGGAGGACATGTGCAAGACCCACAGCACTGTAGAGGAGCTTTACCACAGTCTCACCCCAAACTCAGGGCCGCCGCCGGAACCCACCGCCAATTTCCAGGACCACGATTTATTAGATCCATAGAATGGAATGCCAACAGTCGTCCCTTTCTCTCCCTCCCCAATCACAAATGTTTAAAATCAGCCATCTTCACACTAATGTGGGAGTCACTGATGGTTTATTTAATAAAAGCAAAAGATAGTGTTAGATCAACAGTGTTTTCATCTGTACAACATCCTGGTCCTAGATCAGTTTTAAGGGCAACTATCACTCCGAGCCGCCTATGTAATCGGGACTGAATCTACAAACCTAACGGATGTGGATAAGTAACGATATTTGTATGGATGCTCACAAAATGTACTTAAATTATGTGTAAAAATTGAATTTTCATGAAAGAGGATCTGAATATGTGTATATGCGATCTGTTTCAGGTCCACTTTACTACATTGTCATGTACCCTGATATAGTCCTGCATATCTCACCGAACTAATGCACTAACTAATGTTACATCTGTTAACAAACATGCACTTGACATGACATGAAAAGAAATGTCTGAAAGATTTTGTAGTTTATTTCCCAAAAAAAGAACTGTGGCTCAAGAACTACTTGGCTCATAATGGGTATAAATCTAACGAGTATTGAAAAAATAAGAAATTATTACAATAAAAGGAGAAACTCAAAATGTGGTGGTGTAATTATTTTATAATTTATTTATCCGTCACTAAACTTTCATGTTCAAAAAACAGTGTTATATTTTCTTAGCCCCGAACAGTTAGATTTGCACTTTAAATAACTTTCACTGCTTTCCGATTTCAGAATCAAATAAATTTTTGCACAAAACCTATATCAAGAATTTCTTTATATGTATGCATGTATGAAAATTTAGCATAAGCCATATGGCTCAATGATTTGAATAAAAATGAACTAGAAGTCCAGGGGCCATTTCAATAAGGAGGGTCAACCAACACAGATTAAAAATGTGAACTCTTGAGTTGAGTTGCGAAACTTTTGAGTTTTTGGTTTCAGCTCATTTGAGTTCTATCAACTCTGAGTAAGTTTACCTTGAGTTAAGCGCTTTCACCACAACTATGACAAGCCATGATCAGTTGAGCTCCTATATAGCCCCTTTTCACAATGAAGTCATTCAACTTCCGCCTTTTGGCAAAGAAGTGTTTCATAACTTCAGTTTTGCAACAAACAAGAAGAACTTCACTTTTGCAAAATGTGTGCAATGAATGACTGTTCATGAATGAGGTACACCACTTGCGCTTCAAAAAGGGGGAGGAGATTGAAAGAAAACTCTGGGTTTGCCAAAGAAAACCTGCTCCCTACCAGGTTAGGTTCACAGAGTAAGTATAAGTTACCTCTCTTTTACAAACGGGCTTGAGTTACTCAGGTTTGACATACGTCGCATTCTGAAACGGAAAACCCAGAGTTTCCCCTATTTCAGGGTTAATGTACTCAGTTTTCACCAAACCTCCTTTCCGAGACGGGACCCAGGAACAGGTCCATATGTAAACAAAACAGTGTGTGCTTATCAACTTTAATATGCATCCAAAGCAACTCAACCTCAAATATTTATGATGCAAATATGAGAACCTATAATGCACCAGCCAAACTATACTAATCCACTTCCTGATAAAAATGCTGGACATGTGCCAATGTCCTTATAGAGAGAGTTTTATTCCCCGGGCATTTAGATCATAGTATTCTGTCATTGTATTTAATTCTGTATGCATTTTTAATAATCATTTTAATACTATTTAAAATAATATTATAACCATGAGGCTTTATTTCATATATTGGACACAACGTTAAAATTTGGTACGACAGAAAGCCACAGGTGTCCAGTATAGAAGGCATGTAGAAGTTTCTACAAAACCTGTCATAACATACAAAACACATAATGGCATTTTCAGATCCCCGGACCGCACAAAGACTCGAACCCAATCCACTTTGCATTGCCTATTTCGCAACAGGGGAGGATCTTTACTCTTATAGCTGGGAACAGGTTAAACCTACTCTCACTTTGTTTCCTCGACTCTTCAGTGAAGGACTTTATCATGGGAGGTGCGCAGTCTGAGCATACGTTTCAACATCTCTCTGATAAAACCGGCTGTGAGTAACTAAATGTAATGTTCAGAATGTTTAAAAACTAATATTATCACTAGTTATGTTGTCAGTAGTTAACTTATTAGATATGGCATATATAAGCTGTTGTTTTTATTGTGCGCATGTGTAATATATAGTGTCGGTATGCTAAAGCATTTCTAGGGACCTAGAATGCAAACTAGCGTATGCTTTACTTTCTGTGTACAATTTTTTTCAGCTCTTTGGCTGGAAGTCTCTTACAATGTCCCAAATTAAATTAATTAATTAATTAAAAGAAAAATGATAACATAATACTTACAAATACAAAATGTGTAGTGTGTTCATGTTTGTATAGGGTACACCGGGACAAGGCTATTTCAAAAGTCCAATTACACAAGTTCTCATTCTCTCTAGCAGTGCTTTTGTATATAGTGTTTTAATAAGCGTTTTACCAAATTGAAAACAATCTAAAAATGACGGGTTGTTTTTGCTGGTTTTCACTTATTGTGTATTTAAAGAACTGTATGGCATTTTCGGTTGTCTGTTCATACTTTCCGCTATTCAAGCCTCTGTTAGAGCTCTTAACAAACCTCGGGTGTAATGCAAATGACAGATTTTGTGACACATTGTGTCCCAGAAAAAAACGGGAAGAACTGGTATTTCCTAGTTGCTTTCAAATATTTTATGTTGTATTACATTAAGTGAATATGTGTGTAGTGTTTTGAATGCTTAGTTCCCACAACTATATATATATATATTGTCTATATATATATATATATATATATATACCTATGCATAAACAGTTCTCACTTAACCTGACATGACAAAACATCAAGTAATATACTTTCAGAATGCAATGAATCTTCAATTTAGACAGTTAAAGTATAATATAAGCAGTATATTTACATTGAATAGTACATATAAATACTACTCTGTCGGTGACTATATAATACCAAATGACTGAATGGTTATGATCTTACTCCTGTGTTTTGACATCTCAAACTGTATGTAATCTCACTTAGTTGGAATCTTGAACAAGCCCACACATGTAAGGTTTGAGACACTTTGTATGGGAGAGGTGTTTTTGCGATGGCTTTCGTTTATTTGCTATAGATGTACAATATTAATAAACACGACAAAAGGTTTTCTAAAAACTAAAACCGATATTGCACGTATCTCTTGCATATCTCCTTTTTTTAAACGGACAACAGGACAACAAAATCTCCTGTAACACAATCTCACAATCGCACCTCACCCACACATATTCTGTCTCTTTCAGTAGCTAGAATATAACGTCAGACCGCTTACCCCCTTCATCTGTTAACTATCAAAATATATTTTTCTACCTGTAAAGTGTTTATTTTAAAATCTTTGTATATTTTGTTTATCCCCACTTTAGTTTCCATAGACCAGATAAACAGCCTCCATAAACGATTTATGTACCTCACAGAAAATGAAGGCGTTTTAAGGTACCGTACAAATGATTGATTTAAGGCTACTTATTAAGGTACAGTTCACGCAAAAATAATTTTGGCTTTTTTTAGACGACAACATCTTGAGAATATTATTAATTTGGCTGAGAACCCAATCCGCAGACAGATCATCGAGGCCTTTTTTGATAATAGGTAGGTACAGAGGAGTTGGGACGGGGCTAAATGTCACATGTGACGTTTTATATCTCACAAGGGACTTTTTTCCAGGAACATGGGTCAGAATGAGGAAGGCTATTCACAGGAGGTTGGATTTGAGGAATTTCTGACTATTCTGGCATTCTTCAAAGCACCAAAACAACACACCAGCGAAGAGGAGAGGCAAACTATCACGAAGGACAAACTACGCTGTGAGAATACGTTTCAGAACAAACTCAAACTATACAATTCAAACTAATAACAAACATTTTCAGAGGTAAAGGCTAGATCACAGCTGAAACAAACACCGCCATTGGATTCGGTTTGATCAGTGCGGTACATTATGTGGCGATACACTGAATCAATGAATCGAACAATCAATGCATCGCTCGTACTTAAATGTTTAATGGGTTCAAATTAAGTTATAAAAACAGAAATTGTGTGGAAATGCATAACCGTGCCTTTGGGAGTCGCATATTTGGAGTTTGGTCATTGGCTGGGTTTTGTAACGCAAAATATCTGGCAACCCCGCCACCAACTTCCACAGAAACCTAGCAGGTCCGTGTGCACAAACTTTGTGGAGCAGGAGAAACAGGAATGTCAACAGTGTTTAACGCATTCATCTTTTGTTCTTACAACACTGTTAGGAATGGGTGTACTCGTAGCGGAATAAAAGCACAGGGAGGTTATTTTAGCTTAACAGTGGTCGCCCTAAAAATCTGAAATCCAAACCTATTTAATGTCTCATTAATCTAAAAGTAAAAATATTCACCACACTGAATGAAGACATAGATTGCCCTTTGAAAGGTAACAATAATGGTAAAATTTGTGTAGTAAAGCCTAGGTTCATTTTTGTAGAGCGGGAATCAAATAACTAACACTATTGATAATAATTGATAACTTTGATTTCTTCTCTGCAGTTCTTTTCAACATGCATGACACTGACAATGACGGCTTCATCACGGTAGACGAATATAAACGTGTAAGGTTCATTTGACTTCTTTATTCTTAACTTTTCTCAACTACATTCACATGACTGTTTGTAAATCTAATCGTAGGTGGTAGAAGAGCTGGTGTGTAGTAATGAAACCATAGAGATGGAAACGGCAAAAGCCATTTCAGACGCTGCAATGCTGGAAGTTGCAAGTGTCACAGTGGGTCAGATGGTACAGTATTCTTTTCTGTGATTTGGTCTAAATGCAACTGACATGAATCGCGATCGTTTTACTGCAAAGCGAAAGTTTTGATTTTGTAAAACGGTTCTTGCCGTTGCTATAGGGTCCGGATGACTTTTATGAGGGAATCACCTTTGAACATTTCCAGCAGGTTTGATCCGGTCGACAGTCTGTTTGTCATTAGCTTATTAGGGAAATATTCAAATGATGTGCATGCAGTCCGTACCTCACATTTGAATGTCTCTCCCACAGATTTTAAAAGGGATCCAGATCGAGACCAAGATGAACATTAACTTTTGGAACTTGGACACGATGACAATTCAATGTAGGAAACCGATTTAGTTTCCTCTTTAGAACACAACGTTCTAAAAGACTATTTCAACCTTTAGTAATAAATGTTTAGGATGCGGGTATGAGTGCTATGAGTGAGTCCAGACTTCATGAATGTACAAAGGACACATAGTTCTCCCAACTATTTTATAACCTATATTTAGAGACATTGGTCAACCACATGGGGCTATTTTTGTGGCCTCTCAAGGCACATGCACTCAAACATTTTAATTGACCCACGCTTTCGTTTATACAATGCTTATATTAAACAGGGTTTATAGCGCCGTGGGCTTTTACAAACGGCATATGGTTTTGTTCCTTAAATAAAATGCACATTTTGATAAATGACTAAGTCATCAATCTCTTGTTTTTATAACAAAGAAGTGCCATACTCCACACCCTGAGATAAGAAAGCAACAAGTCATGTCTTATCAGTTACTTCTGAAACAGACTGAACTCTTATGTTGGCCTGGTTCAGCTAGTTCCTTTCATAACAATAAAACGCAATCTATCTGGCAAATATGTATTTATTATGAGTGTTATATGTTAATACATTTTCGGGGTGTGAAACGTGGTACTCAAATCATTTATGTATATGCATATGTATGTACAAGTAATATTTAAGTAGGCTTTAATCTGATCTTAAAATTATGTATTACACAAATGATTATTGTTTGAAGGCTTTTCTTAATATTCAAGACAATCAAATAATTATTGTTTTAGAAATGCATGCATATTCTTATTGTGCTTTAAAAACATTAATTGATATTATATAAAGGTCATATGGACTCAGAAATGCGTACGTATGGAATAATCCACAATTTAAACCTTTTGATCATTGAAAATGTATGTACTCATCACTATTTTCAAGCAGTCATTGTAGTAGCAACGTTCTTTGTGTGTGTGCAAGAGAGAAACAACAAATATTTACATCTCATATTCTTATACTAAACACAGAACCTAATTCAAAACAAAGGTTTATGGAAACAAAAGTGATTACAATTAGGCCTTAAATTCAGCAGAGCAAAACTAAAATCAAGTTCTCATCCATATAAAACCGGGTCATCCAAATTCAGACGACTTTACAAAAGTATGATTTGACTTACTTTTCAGTAAATATCAAAATATGTTTTCTCTGTGAAGCCTCACCCTAAAGAACTGCAAAGCAGATGCCAACCTAAGTTCCACTCAATATATCATAAGGCACGGCCAAGCCGATGTTAAAGTTGTAGCCGGACGAATCGATGTAGTTTGACCTGCAGATGGGCAGAACATGATCCAGTGCCGATGAGTCCATAGAGAAATCATAGTGACAGATCAGCCCCCTGTGTCTACAGAAACAATACAAATTCAACATAAATAGTCTGTCAACAATAGCAAAGATAACACACACCAGGCATCTGCAGTCACCTTCGGTGAGCGGTGAGGTCATCGTCTGTGATACAAGCCCCGCGAGGCTGCTTCTCATCAGGGATGTTAGCCGTCACTAGAGTGCTGCCGTTAAACTCAATATGTCGAACCGGGTGCCTGTACACAGATAGAAGAGTCTGATATCCATGTCGATTATACGTGACACTGTATCAGGATTAATTCCATTTTATTTATTCAGAGCTTATTACAATGTTGCATTGTTTCAAAGCAGCTTTAAAGGAAGAAAGACAAAACCGGACAAAAAGTAAGTATAAGTATTAAAATAACAATGGTCCATCTTTGCTCTTGGTTGTTGACGGCGATTGCCTGAGCTGGAGCGATCAGTCAAGTCCACAGGATCTCGCAGGAGGACGGCAAAATAATATTTCAATCTAAAGTCTTTCTTTGTACTAGGCGTGTCACACTATACCGATATAATTGTGATATTAATCACTGTAATTTTTTGAATTGTACAAATTCTACACATTAAATTAAAGGGCCAGAATCTGATGGACACGTGGTACTAGTATGTGGTACTTTTGCATCCGTTTACATGTTTGCCTTGAAGGGATGTTCACCCAAAAGTTAAAAGGCAATTATCATTTATTCTCCCTCATCTCAGCAAAAACCTGCATATGACTCTTTCTTCTGAATATTTTTTGAGAAGTGTCTCAGTGGTTTTATGTCCATACAATGGAAATAAAGAAAAACATTTAAGATAAAAAAAATTAAAAGTGTTTTTATTTTCATCGGACGCACGCGTGGACGGAAGATAACTTCCAGTCGTTGTTTGTTTATTGATCTGTGCCTAACAATATAACTATTTATATTTAATATACATCAATATTAATATGAATGTATATAATTATTTTATCGTATTGTCTTTATTGTATAATAATTGTATGATATGTTGAATTTTGTTCCATGTTAATTTTATTAAAAAAACAATTTGTTGAATGGGTCATGTAACTGTGTCGCATTCATAGAAACCGTATGAGACATTGACATCTAGTGGTTGATCTTGGTATCGGAGTCTAAATTCAAAATATTAGAGAGGCAAAGTTACGGTTCTTCTCGGTTTCTTTTGCTTGTTATCAGAAATCCACGAACGCGCACATGCGCAGTAACGTTTGTTTATGTTGTTGCTTTGAGACGGTCTGTACGGTTGCAAGGGTGTTCTGGGTAAAGAACAAAATCGAGGATGATTTGAGGTCCCGTCCATATTGGAACAAACAAGCGAGCATTGTTACCTGTTGTGCATTTCCCAGAGTTTGGCTCCTATCCTCATCTCCCACACACTGACCAATCCCTCAGCGCCACCACTGACGATCTTCCAATCATCTGCTTGGACGGTGGTCACGCCCATGTGATGGGCGTATAGAGACACGACCGAGGAGCCGGTACGCAAGTCAAACACTCTCACCCTGAAACAGAAGAATGGTTTAATGCCATTACGCTGTAGGACGTGTCAGGAGCAGAACAACATTGAACCGATTTTAAGAACATTTGTCATGTTGGTGAAGTTAACAGTCCCTCTCTCTCGGTTCTTGGCCAGAAAAAACGGCAAAGTGCACCAGACTCCATGCCAATATTCTCATTGTGCGAGACAAATATGTCAGAAAAAACGACAGCGTTATTTCCCTAACAGAACACCGCAGTGAGTTGACATTAGTGGCCAGTACAAAGAAATTACTTTTCCAGACCCAAAGGAGCTCAAATCCATCTGTTCTCTTTAATGGTACCAAAGGCAGCCAAAAGATGACTCCATGCCGGCGCCGTCCAAAAGATAATCGACAAAATTTAATTTTGCTTGGACAGAAAAATCACTTAAGAGCACAAAAGATATTAGTCACAATGAATAGGTAATGCATAGGCAAGCAGGATTTAATGTTGTGAGTAATTATGGCGATGGTCCATATCTGTTGCTCTTGTTTAATTTGAAAACGGTGTCATATATTTACCGGCTGGTTGCAGCGGTCATCAATCCACTGCTAATCTAGCGTCTAGTTTCACGGAGCTGTCATCTGAAAGGCATCTTTTAATTCATCAAGAATATTGGTGTCACGCAGCTAAAATGCCAACAACTTAATATAACAGGAGAGACGAATTCATGCACTGAGAATGCACATCCGTGCAGGGAGTTCATATAGTGATAGAAGGTTTTTATAACACCGAAGACGTCTTCAAATGAAGAAATGTAAATTAAAAGAATATGCGAGCTATCTGGAAATAAAATTGACTGAACAGGACAATGATGTGTTTATCATTAGAATGCTCCTTTCTAAACATCTCTTGAAGTTTTCAGTTCGGTATTTTCCGTTTGTCAGTAATTCAATGCACAAAACACATTTTACAATTTCAATGTGCTACTTTTAGTTAGTAACACATTTGCCGCCATAGTAGGAATAATGAATACCATGGAAGTCAATGGGAGATGAGATCTGTTTGTTTACGGACATTCTTCCAAATATCTTCCTTTGTGTGTACAGGTTTGGAACAATCGTGAGTAAATGATGAAAAATGATTAAATAATTGGGACCATATAGAGTCTATGGAAACCTTTCCACTTTATTGTTAATAATAATCCATAGTTGTTCATTAGGTTGAAAATAGATGCCTGCGTGATCTGATACGTGATGTGAAAATGAAGAAGAGCGTGTTCTGCAAGAGGCAGATATGAACTTGCATCATTGAGTCTTTGGTAAAGTACGATCGTTTTTACGCTCAACATTTTGTCTTCGACGCACGTGTTTTAAGGTCATCAGAAACAGTTCAGCGTTTCCAAACTATTGACTGCTTTACTTTAAATTGTACTGATTCGGAGTAGCTTCATTAAAATGTATCCATAAATATTTCTATTTTTATGAGTAAAACACAAGCTCTTATATCCTTTTGTTCTCCCTCTCTTTTTCTCTCTCCATGCACAAAGCTGGACACGTATCACTTATGGCTCCTTCACGCTGTGTAAACTTCCTGTTCAGATGTTTAAGCCAGACACGCTTCTCTTTTCTTTACGGCCAGATCCAATCAGGCACCAAAACACACAAACACAGAGAGCCAACCGTTATCTGTCCTATTCCTCTCTCTCTTCACAGCGCAGATGCTGAAGAACCGGAGAGAGCAGAACTGATGCATTAGGTCCTGGCCTTTGGCCACACTAATAAAGGGCAGGAACCGAGTCCCCATTTTCTCTGTGTTGTTTGGTGTTCTGCCCAGCGTTGGATCAGGTGGGGTCAAATTATTCCAGCCAAAATGAGTCTCGAAGGAAAACCTCGTTTCATTTATCCATCAAAGATGGACAAAAGGTGAGCGTGTTCGCTTTGTCAAAATTGTGGCTAGATGAAAAACAAGAAGGGATGCTTTAAAAGAGGCCGCAGCTGGCCATAGAAACATCAGGTCCTCATTCTTGGCACTCCATAAAGTATCCGAGGGAAGATGCAGTCGGAATTTATTTACAAAGACCTGCCAAGCAACTCTCCACCTGCCAAAATAGCGCTCCTGCTGTCACGAGTGTCGGTGAAATGGCTCTTTATTCGGCGAAGACTAATTGAGGCATCGGATGTGGACGCCGCTCGTGGTTCTCCCGGGCAGATGCACCGCGTCTATTCTAGTCTCCGGCATCTCTTTGTCCGCTAAATCAATAGCCCTCGGTGATGCCCCACTGACAATAACTCAATCCTTTCAAACCGAGAGCTTTTCATCATTACTACCCCCTCTTCTGTAAGTGCCTGAGCTTTTCAGAAGCTCTCTGTGAAATGATATTTTAAAGAATTGTAAAAACCGAACAACAGCGATACCCATTCATTTCTATTTTATGGACACAAAACCAATGCAAGTCAGTTGGGTTGCGCCGTTGTTCGGTTACCAACATTCTTCAAAATATCTTCTTTTGTGTGGTGCAGAAGAAAGAAACTCATACAAACGACACAAGGGTTATCAAACAATGACAGACCTTTCCTTTTGCGTGAACTATCACTATAATGTCTGTCAGAAACTGACGAAAGTGCCCAAATTGCTGTCCGAGCTTTAGACTAGCGGTCACATTGAGCCATGAAACTCAGGAGACACCGGTTTGAATGTCCATTCTCTTCACACAAAACCGAAATAAGAAATCAAATGAAGACAATTCCAAAATGTATACAGTGATAAAAACAACTAGTAGGATTTACTAAATTTTTTGTGTTATTTCGTTTTATACTTAAATAAACTGTGGGTAAAAAGTTGCGCACATAAACCCCCCAAAAAATAAATCCTACTAGTTGATTTTTCAGTATACCTGCAATGCACTGTAAACAACTTTGGATAGAAACACTTACAAAATACATAAATATACAGTTTACACAATATGGGCAGGATACTTTTTACTCTATTATAATTAACATAACCGGTCAGAATTGTCAATTGGAATTACAAACAAAGTCTAAGAAAATCAAGTCTAAAAATGAGAATTAAAGGGATGAACGATAAAGGAAATGGCAAGTTATAAGCATTCTTCCAAATATCTCTCTCTGTGTTTATCAGAACAAAGCCATTTCGAGATTGGCAAAAACTTAAAGGTGAGTAAATGATGACAGAATTGTCATTTTGGGTGAAGAATCCCTTTAACACCAGCTGCATGCGTAAATGAGAGCGCTATTATCCGTCAAAACTCATCGAACTCTCCCTGTATAAGAAACTTCCAGTCGCAAGAGGTTTCAGTATGCCAGACAGATGACAGAAACGTGTGCATGTGTGAACGTAACAGAGATAGATGAGGTACACGTGTCGTGTCGTACCGCCTGTCTTTGTTTCCACACACCAGCAGGTGAGGGGGGCTGTCTCGCAGGTTGACGCAGGTGAAGTCCCCCGCCGAGTTCCCCACGGTTATCTCCGACTGGCTGGTCTCCAGGTTGTACACCTGAATCTGAGGCGAGAGAGGAAAACTCCTGGTGTGATTGTAAAACTCACAGGATTTTTTTGTCAGTCCCACAGCTTGCATCCGCAGATGTCTGCAAACACATTTCTCATGTCTTGTGAACACTTAACACACGTTTCAGGCCGACACAATTATTAAAAGAAAACAACAGAAGCAGTCCGTTTAACTAAAACTGTGTCAAAAAAAATGTGCTCATATTTTGGGCCATTGAATTGTTAAGTACTTCAGCTTTAGGGCACAATTGTAACAATTCACCGAATGTACTCAAAAGCCCTCCAGTCATTTGCAAAGCTTTATACTCTTGCTGTTTTTGCATGCAATATGCAACAGATGGTCGTGAGCGATCTGTGGACGTACCGTCTGAGAATTATTTGAAACTTTGAAACATCAGCTGCCATGTGAAGACTGAGTAAAGGAAAGTCAACGGTGCGGTCATATTGGACACAAATTATTGAGGCAACAGTTAAACAAAAGAAAAGAGGGAGCGCATGATGTCACTATTGAGCTCATGCCAGCTGTTTAGTGCCTTCGGTTTGGGCCAGACACGCATAATTGCGAGCCACCGTGTTGCCTGCCAACATCCTTGAGAGAAACCAAAATGACAGCCAATGGGAGTTTATCATCAAGACACCAGAAAGCTCCCAATATTCTGTAATTATTAAGGTAAACACATACAGCCGCGGAAATAATAAAGAGACCATTTCAGAGACCATTTCTCTGATTTTAAAATGTACTATTTATAAGTATGTGTTGAGGTAAAATATGATATTGGGCATACATTTCCATCATCTTAAAGCTGAATAAATAAGCTTTCCGTCGATGTTCGGTTTGTTAGGATGGGACGCAATTTGGCTGAGATCTTTAATCTGAGGGGGCAAAAAAATCTAAATATTGAGAAAATCGCCTTCAAAGTTGTCCAAATTAACTCACAAAAATAAAGTTTTCATATATTTATAGTGCGACATTTACAAAATATCTTCAAGGAACACGATCTTTACTTACTATCCTAATGGTTTTTGGCATAAAAGAAAAATCGATTATTTTGACCCATACACAGTGAATTTTTGGCTATTACTACAAATGTTCCCACGCTACTTAAAAGGGATACTCCATCCAAATATAAAAAGTCTGTCGTTGTTTACTCACCCTTGTTCCAAACCTGAATAAATGTCTTTGTTCTGATGAACACAGAGAAAGATATTTGGAAGAACGTTAGCGATTTTCAGTTCTGGAACATATGTTCAGTTGAACACCAAATGAGATATTTTGAAGAATTCTGGGGCACTTTTGACAACCATTTAATTTTTCCTACTATGGTAGTCAATGATGTTCCGGAAATTACTAACATTCTTCCAAATATCTTTCTCCGTGTTTATCAGAACAAAGTCATTTATACAGGTATGAAATTACATGATCAAATTATAATTTTTGTTTCATTCTGTGAACCACTAACAATATTTCTCCCAAATTTCAAATAGAAATATTGTTTCTATTTGCATTTATTTGCAGAAAATGAAACAGTGAGAAACAGGTAAAAGACAGAAAAGATGCTCTCTGTATATTTTCAGACCTCAAGTATTGAAAAAAAGTTCATATTCACTTTTAATCAATACAACAGCAATATTTGTACATGTATCTAGAAAAAGTTACAAATGTATTTTTTCTATGTGATAACCTCGATTTTAATCAAAGTTTTCATGCATATATTATATTGCTGTTGGATGACTTTGTGTCACCCCGAGGTTTGATTTTGTCGAAATTCAACAGACACTGAATTGGAATGGACACTATGAAATGAAAATTTGGAACGGTCTCTTCATATTTTTTTCCCACGGTTGTATATGTACTGTATATAGGTTCACACTGATCCGACAACTATCAACAAACACCAAGAAATGGCCACCATAAATTGACCCATGTTTTACTACAGCAATCTTGATTTTTCCAATGAAACTGTGGTTATAGAAATAAATCGTTCAAAAGAATTACACTTTACAACCCAATAATTGATTTTGTCATTTTATAAATTAACTTATGCTGGGTTGACAATGAATGAGAGATGGCTCGCTGCTGAACTCGTGTTTTTGACTGGTTTTAATGAGGCACATGTCTTCTCATCAAATAACACGCACACATTTTAGATCAACAGTGTTGGCGCTGACACGTCTTACCCCCTAGCAATTTGAAAACCATGCCAACATGTAACACTACTGACAGAGACATGACATCACACAAACAGGAAAGAGCTAATCATGAATTCGCAGTTGCACAAGATGGTGCCGGTGAGCTTTTGGGGCGCCAGGGTCGGAAGACTAATTTCCGGTTGTATAATATTGTGTAAAAGGAGGATTTTTGGCTGGCAAATATGGGTAAAAAATAAGCGATAGATCCTCTTAACATTGCCGAGCACTTTGTTAAGCCAAAACAACTCGATAGTGTTATACGACCGGAAATTAGTCCGCCGACCCTGGCGTCGCAAAAGCTCACCGGCGCTCACCGGAATGGAAAGATGTAGACGACTCCAGAAGTGACAAATGGAAAAACAGACAGTGTGATTCCATTCTTACGTGTTACAATATTTAGTCAATAATCAATAAATATTTCATTCCTAAACGTAAAAAAAACACAATTTAAAAGTATTTTCTGCATTTGTCTTTGTTTAGATTTTTATGTTGGATACTGTAAATAAGAATGATTAATATTCAAAACATTACATGTATTTATAATATTTTAATATTGAATCATTTAATAATAAATTCATTATAATGTACCTTCTTTATAATTAAGCTTCTTTAGCTAAAGTTTTGCCTTTTTCTTCTCTAAACAACGTAAAAGGATGAGGATGAGTGTTTTGTTTTCTCCCTCATTTGTCGCTTCGGAAAAAGTCTTCTGCTAAATTAATAAACGTAAATGTATTCTTTAACATAGCCATCGAGCATAATTCTGTTATTTTGTTATTATTTCAGTAATCCATCTATATAGCAAAAGTACCATTAATAACATCGCCCTATATCATCAATAGCCCTATTAAACCATTATAATACAGCGGTTTAATTGCTAGGCAATACAAAATCTGTTTAAAAAAGAAAACTGTCCAACATGTACAACAAGAAAAACTTGATTACTTCCTTCCATTTAACAGTGAAACAAGACAATTTTCCTGCAAGCTGACATTGATAAACTGGCTTGTCGTTCACCCTCCCGGTCGGCTCTAAATATCCGTCCCGGTTCAGTTAATGAGAGTGTTTAAACGGGGGTGATGTCAGTGGACAAGAGCCAAAGCATTGTATTGTACAACAGGACACCATCTGCATCCATCTATCAGGCACTCATCTGATTACTGTCAACATCTCCAGACGTCGCTTCACTGATAAACTACTACAATCCCTCCCGTGAGCAGGGCTCCCGCCGAGACACTCGCTGTCTGGCTGGATAAACACTATTGAGAAAGGTCCGTTGTGATTTGGAGAGGTTTATTTTAATCTCTGTTTAAAGCAATGGGTCACATGACGGCTGATCTTAAAATCAGGAGAGGATCGCTTGGGTTTAACCTCAAAGCTCTTGAGAGACTTCAAACAGCCACATCAGCAAGGATTAGTCTGAACTCTTTTATTTGATACTTTTTAAATAAGAATTATCTTTAATGTCATTGCAAAAAATATATACTGACTCACCAGGTATATATACTATATACGAAAAACATTTTAAACACATATGCTCAGATTTGATATGATTCATGATACTGGCTTCACCATTTCGGTTGTTTAACATTATTTTAAAACAGATTTCCAAAACATTAACAATTTTCAATAAAACTTTTACTGTATATATAATTTGTTAAAGAATCAACTGAACCATAAGTATTTAAATGAAAAAAATCGGATAGGACTGTCAGTGGAACTGAATTTTAAGAAAGACGTGAAGAAAGCTAGACCCGAAGAGAGAGAACCTTTTAAAGCAATTAAAGCACAAAAAAACATTAAAACATATAGTGTATGTTGACGCAGATCACATGTTGGTCAACCAATAGGATTGCGTGGTTTTTTACTTCTTTGCCGAAGGAGATCACGTTTACGAAACGCGCTCTGTAAAGCACTTTGTCCATTTAGAGCTACTGTAGAAACAACATGGAGAATTCCATTTAAGGGGACCCGCTGTGTGTGTAAATAGAAATAGATCATTCTAAGATAATAAAAAAAGAAAACGCTTCATTATGAAAGTTCTTTATACACCTCTGAAGACATAGTTATGTTTATTATATTGCATTTCTCTCAATAGATTCTCCAAACTACACACTGGACCTTTAACAAATGTGTTCCAGTCCCCCTGATGTTGATGTACCTCTGGTTGGGAATCATTAACCTGATTAACTTCTGAGCTTTGTGGTGGTAAAGAGAGCAACCAGGGACCATTTTGAGAGGTTCTGGGACCAAACTTTGGATTCATTAGGTTGTAGGTTTATCTCTAAGACAACATGATCAAAGAACAATGCATGTAACTTTGGGAATACATCCGTGAGCTCAATTATCCAAACATCAGAGACTGACTACATGAGATGTTGGTGACCGTGTTTTGACTCAGTGGTTAAGGAATTCTGCTGGGAAAAATAAGACTGTGGGTTTAAACCTCATGAGAATTTTGACTTTTGGGTAAACTTCGCCTTTGTGTATTATCCATTTATCTGTGTTTGAGCAGCTACCTTGTTGCCGCCATCATTCATCCCCCAACCACAGCTCTTGACCCCCAGAGCAGCTTTGGAGGCCGTCACATCTACACAGGTGACCGGGTGGCCGTACACAGAATGAAGAACATTGGGTTCCTCTTCCTTCCGTCTGGAATCCAACAAGTTAACACTTTCACCTGCCCACGCCGCGACCAAAGGGAAGTCCCGCCTCCCTGGCACCACCAGGACTCCATCTACCTGAAAGACACAGGATATCTCAGGATTCTTCACAAATACTGATTTAATCGATATTTATACTTTTACTTAATCGGTTGTAAGGTGTAACGATTGATGGCACCATCTTGTTGTCTCTAAACAAAAGTGCATTCAACATAAGACTTAAATGAAGTAAAATTAAGTAAGTAAAGATAATTAAAATCATTGCGTGATTTGTGCAATATTTCCAACATTATGTCAACATACTTTTTAACATTGATGTCATTATAACAACTCTGTGGAAAAGAATATAACAAGAATAAGATGCAGCATTTCGAAAAAAAATTACATTTACAAATACGTATCAACACTAACATAATTATCCTCAGTGATTAAAAATCAATATCAGTCAATGAAAGATAAATACACAACAGGCATAATGAAATGTCTTGCAGGTGCAAAAATCACCCACGTACAATCTCTATTTATTTGAAATGGTACTTATATTTTTATTAATGTAGGTTGGATCGAGGAGGGATTCATTAATAATTGAAACTTATAAGGAAATCATAAACGTACAGGTTTGGGTAACTGAATGAGACATTGTGATCTCCAGTAGCCCTTCTCATCTGTGGAGTCCAGGCGAACCTCTGGTCCTGATGCAGAGGCCAATGCTGGACAGTCTGGGCTGAGATCCAGAGCATGAACCTTCTGTAGATGCTGGTACTGATGGATGGGTTCAAGACCGGTTTCAGTGCTCCAAACATCTACACAACCTAAACAAATAACAACAGACACATAAGGTGCTTCACCTCCAACAGCGACCAAAACAAGAACCATCGAATAATGAAATTCTCCAAATGCAAGGTATTGTCCAGGTATAATTTGGATTTGAAACATTTTAAGATGAAATTTAATTTGAATATCAAATTATAATTATACTTTAAGTGGCCTAGTTTAGAATATTCTGACTTATTTCATGATTTTAAACTCTAAATGTTATTTTGTGTTTGTTTGTTTTAAATGTTCAAAATCGTTCATCTTTCTAGTTTCCAGGTATAAGATTTTAAGGCCCCAAAATGTGAAACTCACTGACTAAAATGTTACAAAGCCATTTAAAGGTATTAAATAAGAAGTCTCACCGTTCTCATAAGCAGCTGTGGCTATGGTTTTATTGATGCGTACAAGACTGATGTGAGGAGCTGGACTTTCGTTTCTTAAGGAGTGTGTTGAGCGCAGGTAAGACGTGTCCCAGTGAAGTGTGTCCCACAGACGGACATCACCAGAGGTGTAGCTACAGAACAAGAGAGTGATACACTGATTACGGTGAGACGACAACTTAATAGACGATTGAAAACATTCACAGTTTGTTACTTTATACCATACATGTTCCCATGTATATAGAATATCAGACATACCCAGCGATAACAAGCCCTGCACAGGAACTGACATCACACAACACTTTTCCTAACTCGTACTGTAGGTTGCGAATAGATCCAACACGATTCTTTTGGCAACAGAGCAAAAACATTTAGTTAAGATGATCATTGTAAATACAAATTCAAAAGGTTTAATGAATATGGCTGTCCAATAAAATCTAACAAATTTAATTGAATTACTTCAAATTAGCCTCAATACAATCTAGTGACGTAGCTCTTTTTTATTTTATTTGAAGATGTTTTACCTTCCAGTTTGATTTCACAGTGCTCTCAGTGTTGTAAGCGTCTCTAAGCGTGCTCTTCCAGCAGGGGGAGTCTGAGATACTTGTCCCGCTGTGAAAACCTTCCTTCAGACACAACTTGTGCCACAACACCTCATCCTCAGCCAAAACCTTCCAGGATTTACTAGCCTGGACCAAAAGCAAGAAATAAAAAGGCTGGAATATTGATATCACAAAATATGTTTGATCATTCTGAAGGCTGAATGGGTGTATCAATATTAGATCAGAATAGAATAAGTACAGTAGAATATAGGAAAACAAAAAAGCATCTGTTAAATGAATATATGCAAATGTAACCAAACAGAAACAGAACAGAACAAATAAAATAAAAATTAACAAGATAAATAGAAATAAATAGGAAACATCAGAATATACCAGAACTGAATAGAATAAAACTTAACAGAACAGAATGTAATGTAATAGAACAGATTCGAATATTACTGAATAGAATTCAACTGGATACAAAAGAACAGAACAGAACTGAAAAGAACTAAACAGAATAGAATATAAATGAACAGAACATATCTAGACACAACAGAACATAGAGAATACAACTTTATCTGGCTTTATATATTTACCTGAGCACATCGGCCCAGGTCTGTTCTGCTCAGAAACTGAAAAATCTTCAGTGCCAGTTCATAGGGCAACTCCACGTCAAAGAACGGGATGTCATTCATTTCATTCTGAACACATTACAACACAACAGATGGAGATTTATTAAGACAACCACGACTAAGCACCAAAATCACAGTACATTATGATCATCCACTTACCAAATCCTTAATGAACTGCTCGAGCAGTTCGTGGCACGAGCCGCTCGCTTTTTTAGGAGGCGCGCCTCTGTTGATCGCATCGCTCTCGGGGGCGCGCTTCCTGCGCGTTCTCTCCTTCTCGATCCTGTCCAGCAGCGGGCTGGTTCTGCCGTCCAACAAACCCTCGGCAATGGACACATACCCCGGCTGATCTGTGGATCCGGGTCGAGTCTGTTTCTTCCAGTAGCTTGCGTTTTGATCAGATGGGCTGTCCTTACTCGGGTGTCCAAAATATCCCACTTCGTCTTTACTGCCTTTCTTGGTGTTTAATTCGTGTTTCCAGCGCTCTCGGAAGGTCGAAAGCTCTTCGCCTTCCATTCCAGTTTACACAATAGTCACGTCGTGTTTCTATTCATGTTTAATAAGGTCTTAATCGCCTGCGAGACTCGTGGACTACCGCTGTTAACATCAAAACAAACGGCGGTCCGGTGGCGAAATGGCGCCGGGTGGAACATTGCGGAACATTGAGTTCCGCTCGGCGCGTGCCTCACCCACCCAAACAAACAATTATTCATAACACGAGACAATGGTTGTGTCAAGAAAGACTTAGTAGATGCCTACCTGCAAAGATGCGTTTGATCCACTTAAACAGCAAACGATTGGCGATCTTAGAATGTCCGTTATATATAATAATTTACGACATTTATAATACAAATTATTTTAACTTTTTAGTAATTCATCTTAACGGGAGATTACATTCAATGCACAAAAATGCATATGTAAAATATTTATAATATAGCTTATTCTGTTATTACTACAATGCACAATTATATGATATTGAACATGATATGCCGATATTACACAAGGCACGTTTTTATTCCTGTTCTGCATTGCAAAATGAACACATTTATAGAAATGTATTCGCGGAATGTATTAACAATGTATTCAAATATACAAAACGACAGTCCCCAAAATGTCGTTTTATTTACACAGCCAAAGTTCTTTGAAAACGTTTACATCCTTGCACGCAGAAAAACGCCAACGTTTCACGCACAGCACGTTTTAAATTGGGATGCATACGTCTGTCGTGCAATCTTGTCAAGAATGCCTGTGAATTGTACGACCACCCCTTGAAAAGACAAAAGCTGTTGATCAGAGAGAAGTGAGGACATTGAAGAGTTAACCATTACCTCTCTCTTAGGGGAGATGGTGATGTAAACCCTAAACCATGTGACACTTTAATAAATAATACAGCCGACAGAAACAAACACACACTGTTCCATCGACAGGCGAACAAAACACGATTCTCTGCATCCAAACCGAGATTTCAGAGAGGAAAGCAGAATAGATTATAGACGATGTGCTGTCTGCCGGTGAAGCAGGCTCTGAGCGCGCTTGGAGACTCCGTGCGCGCCAACGGATGCGCTCCGCTGCCCTTTGCGCACCGACTGCGCTGGATCGGCGATCAGCTGCAGAAAAGATGGGCTGCAAAAGATCAAATCATCGAGGACGAACGACGAAGCGACGGGAAAAACATCATCAGAAGCTTGCAGATAGTGTGCGCGGTCATTCAAGTGACGCTTCTCGTGTTTTTAGTCAAAAAGCGACATCTGTAGGTGAGACGATGCGCACATGATCTAAAGACGAGCACCAACAGGTAAGAACGAGCTGACAGGTGAATAACATAACAATACATTAGAGAGGAGAGGAGCATTTAAGCAGAGATTCTAGGGAACTCTTAAAATGGCCGTGTTTTTGGAAAACATACGTGGAAGTATAATGGATTACCAAAGTGTGTTAATAAATGTGTCATTTGTTATAAAATATAATCCCGGCTAACCAAAATCCTTTCTGAGCACATTCTGCATTGAATGTTTTAAACGTTCAACTGATGATGAAAGATAAAACGTTTTATAACAATGATTTCGTATAACAATATCGTACTATTGCTCTTTCTATTGCTCCCTTAATTCTTTGTAAGTCGCTTTGGATAAAAGCGTCTGCTAAATGACTAAATGTAAATGTAAAATGCTCTTTCAATGCCAAGAACGTTTTAGGTAACTTTGGGAGAACTTGTAGAGAACAACACCTATTAGCTCTGATGTGACTTTGACCAATCTAAACATTTCAAATATGTTAAAATAAAATTAATCTTATTAAATATGCACAACGTTTTTCTTTCTTTTTTTGTGCAACTAAATGGTTGTAAAAATCTTATTTTACAAAATATATTTTAAGATGCTTAGTTATCGCCTATCATAAAACACTGTTAAACAAAATATCACTTCATTGATGGCATCCAATTATTCTAAAGTAGATTATGGTGGCATGCGTAATAAAAAAACTTCGTTACAACTGCAAATTGTGAACTAAATCTTATTTTATATAAGGCCTACATGTTATTTTTTATGTTGTTGCTGGACCAGTGGGATTGATTTTTTTAATATTTAGAACTTTTCCTGTTGTGCTGTAGATGAATCTTCGGATTCTCTTGGGACGACCAGCTCCAGATTGAACAGAGAAGAGAAGGCGTCCGTCAGATCTGCACTGTAGAAACTTGCTGTGGAATCATTGGGTCAAAGTTTTCTCATCCATGTATATCGCAACGTTTGCAGTAGTGTTGTAATGGAAACATGCAAACCCCAGACGCACCTGTGCTGTACATTACAAGCGAGCCAATCACATTCATACCGTATGACGACCATCGCTCCATCCCTTCTTGATTACTGAAACACAACATGCTGATGTCACCTAGTACACGTTTGTTTGGTAGAACTCTTGAGGTCAGTGTAGTCAAACTCGAAGTCTCTTGGGAAACTTTTACAAATAAAGGCTGATGTCATTGTCCCCTGGCCTTTGCGAGGAAATGTTATAGCACTATGGCAATAGGAGCCTCGACTCAACTTCGATGACCTTTCATGACAGCTGAGATCTTGTTGTTTTTGCGAGACGTCCCTGTAGGGATTGAGGGGGGGTTTGTGCTTTGGATATGCAAATAAGCAACTATTTGCAAAAAGAGTAAAATATGATTAAAGGTCAAACTTCAGAGGAGAGCCACCAAAAACACTGTTACCAAATTTCTCCTCTGCGAAATGCACTGTAACGTTTAGTTATAAGCTACTGTAACTATGCCATTCAACATCGGAGCTGTGATTCTGTTTCTTTGATGTTTTTATGAGATATTTATTGTCCTTACATTTCGCCGTACTATTCTGAACGGAAAACATATTTATACTCTAGAATGATTTCAAGTGTATTTTGACATGGATGTTTACAAACGAAGACAAATCCTTTTTTAGAACTTTTTATAAAGGGCTTTTGGCTTGATTGTTTGTGACAGTGTTAAATCTAGAACTTTGTCATGAATGAGATTTCATGGGAAATGTGAATCAAAGGGCATGCTACTGATGTTTACATAAGCTACGATCTTTTATAGTTGACGTTACTATCATGTGTTTTAAACATGTTTTACCTCTGCTATTTTGATATTGTGAAATTTGTCATTTATGAAAATAAATAAAAAAAGCTTTAAATATGTACCCAGAGAAAATGTGAAGTTTATAAATGTGATCATAAGATGGAAAGATCAATCTTGATGTCCGATCCGCATTCAAATACGTTGTAAGATTATATATATATATGAAGATTTTATTTGCAGAAAATGTGCAAAGATTATGTTTTTATTAAGTTATTGTTTTTGTGTTAGCTGAAATTTTTCAACTCAACTGTAATTTGATTGAAATGAACTAGAATGCGCAATAAATAAACATGATTTTTGAACATTTTAAATAACGAGATTTATATCATCTTCAATTATATAAATTTGGCCATGTGTCATTTGAATTTTATATTTATTTATCAAGTTTGAACTGAATCGGGTGGCTAAAGAAAATATGTATTGTAAATAAATCATGTTTAAGACAATTGCATCACTACTTAAAGCAATAAAATGTCTCCTGGCTTTAATCAACAACTGAACAAGTGATAGATCGAACACAAAAAACCCCAGAGATAGTTAAGTTTAATAGCTTCAATAAATAAAAAAGTACATTACTAAATAACTGTTGATTTTTATGCTATTAACATAACTGATGCATAAATGCTGGAACTTTTTATGCATTATAAACATGTTTAAAATGGACCACACCGTCTTTGTCATCTGACTGTACTTCTGATCAGTATATCTGAAAGTGAGCGGACGTGGTCCCATCCTTCCAGTTACGAAGTGTTTCCACCACTGTTGACCGACAAAGCGGACACGTTCTCTCCCGGTCGAACCACAGACATAAGCACTCTTCACAGAACACGTGCTATAGAAATAAAAAGAGCACACATTTAGGAAAGTGTGTTAACCTTTATCAAGATGCTTTGCATGTCTACTTACAAAAAGAAGAAAATGGGTTAAGAACGTCTGACCTGACAAAGCAACGCAATTGGCTCTCTGAATGCAGCCTGGCAGATTGCACACACATCACCCACCTCATTGCACTGCTGAGCACTGGCTCTCGTACCATAGCTCTGTAAAACAGACACGCACACACTGGGTGATCTTTACCACCACCTTGATGTGTTATCACATTTACAAAACGTCCTATAAAAAACAATCCATTGTTCATCCATTAAAATGTGTGAATTCAAAGCTGTGGTCATTTATCAACCTTTTTTGGATTATTTTTTAAATGTTTACTTAAAATTATGCAATTTGTTTAGATTTATTTAGATATATTCGATGTTAAAATATAAAAATATTAAAGGGCTGTCCAACAATTAACCGTGATTAATCACAGAAAAAAGTGTGATTAATCAGATTTTTTTTTTAATCGATTGACAGCACTAAAATAATGTGAACATTTCCACAAATATTCACCTTATATGTTCCTGTATGTGGTATTTCAACATATATTTTTATGTCTGTATTGATTTATCACAAAGTATTCAAACAAAAATAAAAGAAATAACGCTAGAAGTGATTGGACGCATCTAAAATGCACTTTTTATGTAAACAATCTTTTGTCTTGGTTTACTTCTTATATGTCAAGACAGGTTATTGCACTCACCTGTGAGCTGCAGAGAATAACAAATGCTTTACGAATGCCAGATATTCTTCCACACAGATCAAACGACTGCAAAAACACACAATAACAATAAACATTTTAAAGGGATAGTTCACCCCAAGATGAAAATTCTCTCATTGTTTACTTTGTCTTCAGATTGTTATAAACCTGTAAAAATTTATTTGTTTTCTGCTGAAAACAAAGGACGATATTTGTAGTAACCGAACAGATTTCCTCCCCATTGACTCCCATGATATTTATTTTCCCCACTGTGGCAGTAAATGGGGGATCTGTTTGGTTACTGACATTCTTCCAAATATCTTCCTTTGCGTTCAGCAGAACAAAGAAATGTATACATATTCCGAGGTTGAGTAAATTATGACAGAATTTACATGTTAGGGTGAACTCTTGCACAGGCCGTTTTGGGACAACCCCTTTACATTTATAACTGAATGTATGACATTTCTCACTTTATAAAAATAAAGCATTTGAAGTTGTTAACAAAAAAGACATTCTAAGCAGACATAATGCGGGTGATGACATCGGCATTGCTCCGTATTTTTTAATAAACTGAATCAGATAGATTACCTTGCACAAACTGTAGATTATAATCAGCATCGCACCAAGGAAGTAGCTGTTAGATGGATCTTCTCCCATGATGTACTTGTACCACAGCTGTATGGGAACCAAAGCTCTGAAGAGCTGACTTAGCTCCTCAATCAGCAGATAAAACTTCCCCTGCAAAGTCACAAATAGATGAAGACCTTTCACATCTTCACACGATCAATCAAAACAAGATTAATATTTCTGGAAGCATTTCATTATGACTGACTACTGATGTTTAAGATTGAGATGGAGCGTGTTGAGTAAAGCATTTTTGTATTCTCTGATCAACACCGATAAGATGATAACAAAATCTAGCTATGGAGTTCAATAAATATTTCTCATGATCTTTAAAACCTGATCTGAAGACGAAAATTACAGTATTGTGAAAATAGAATTCTGCCAAAATGTTCATTTCTTTCATTAGAAAACCAAAAGTTTTGATAATTTGGACTGAAAAATTGTTAGCGTGAGACCTCAAGAAGGTCCCAAAAAATGTGGGAAATGTTTATTTTAAAGTACCGTCACTGAGCCTTAACTTCTATGTATTTAAAACATATATATAAATCCATATATATACACAGTACATAAACAATATCGATATATATATCCGTCAGAATAAACATATATGTGATATAAATGTCTTATGAGTGTGTGTCTTACTCTGTCAAAACAGACATCTAATAACAGTGGCGCAAAAAGTGGGTATGCGCTATATGCGGCGCATAGGGGCGCCGCACCATGGGGGGCGCCAACGCGATGGTTTAATAAATGTGAAATAATAAAAGTTATATAAATTTTTCTAAAATTTATATAAGTTATTGTATATATAAAAAGTTATATACATTTAAGATGACTAACAGGCTAGGCGGCACCGGTGCCCTCATAAGATTCCATCATATAATTTATTTAGACATAGAAAGGTAATATCGCGAGTGGGCGGGGCGCCGTGAGTTACGTTAAGGACGCAGTAACGTTGGTGAGTTGTCGTTGAAATTTGAATTTGAAAAAGATGGATAAATCAAAAAAATGTCGGGGGCTAAAAATAGAAAAAGAAAGATGGAAAAATGATATGGCCTGTCAAGGGATGCGACAGCAGCTAAATACGTGGATGGTGAAAGGCAACAGGTAGGATTCAAAATGTGACGTCTATTCTTGCAAATACAATATTCATGTAAACAGACTAACGTTAGCTAGCGAGCTTGCTGAGCAACCGACCGTCGGAATCACGAATAGATTTGCTACCAAACTTGGAGGCTTGCAAATATAAATATTGATTGGCAAGTGTTTGCTAACTTAATGCAAAATAATGTTGCTGCTGATATCTACATTTATATTTTGGTTAAACCCTATTCTACCAATGCCATGCATGACATATCTCAATTTTATTAAAGTAAAATAAGAACTGGTAAATATAAGGTAGCATGCACAATAAATGACTAGAAGCTGGAAAACATTCCTTATGCTATAAGGCTGGTTTATCATGGATTTTATTTTACCACTAGCTTCATGTTAGCTCAGCTGTGCTGTCAGACATACAGGCTACTTTACATCTGCTGGGTGACATGGAAGCTGCAAGTGCCACATTTCTCCTTCTTTAAAGATCTGTGCTATATGTATGTACACTGTATGTGTGTATGTATATATATATCAGCACAGACCTTTAAACAGAGAGAGATGTGACCCTGTAATTACTTTTCTATATGTATGTGTGTGTGTCATATTTGTACTTTTTAAAATCCCAAATGTTAATGTAATTTCAACAGCAGCACAACCTTACTGCATAATAGTTGTCTTATCTGATGCCATCCCTAGGCTGATTTAAAAATTGAATTTAGGCTGCTATATTTAACAGCAAAGTTAGGTAGGGAAGTGTAGAGGGAGCTTGATACCAACTTCATACTTGATACCAACAGATTAATTTCTTAATATTATTAATATGGAAAAGGTAGGGGTGTAATGGTTCACAAAATTCAGGGTTCGGTTCGATACGATACACTTGTGTCACGTTTTGGTACGGATCGGTACGTTTTAGATACGGCAAAAAGAAAGAAATGGCAGAGAAATTTCCATGAATACATTTTTATATATTTGTGTCCACCATATAATTATGGTAGGCTTACAGTAGCTGTCTGATATACTTTTAAAATAAACCTTTATTATTTCAAGCCCATACATGATGATGTCCGGCACACTTTTTTATATAGGGGGGGCGCCAAAACTGTTTCTGCATACCCCCCTAACACTGTGTAGTTGCGCCCCTGTCTAATAATAACCCACTATCTGTTTAAAATGATGAAGGCCAGCAGTTTGAATAAACACCAGCCGTCAAAATTCTCATTTATGTTATAAATGTTATTCTCATTTATAGTAAATGTTGACGAAATATTAAACCCTCTCCTACTTGTAAGTCGCTTTAGATAACAGCGTCTGCCAAACGAATAAAGGTAAATGTAACCCAGCCTTGACCACCAATACCTAAATAAAGTCTGTACAAAAAGAGCGACACTGAAGCACGGACACAAGATGACGACATTAAAACAAACCACATATCCTTCCACAAGCTGAATTGGAACCATTTCTCTTGTCCATCTCATCTGTTGGTACTTAGTTCATTAACTGTGAACATCTTACCCTCAAGCTTTAAAGATGCTGTTACATTGGATGGGGGGGAACATGGCGGCAGTCCAACGCTCTGCTGGCAATTTCACTGCACAGCTAACAAAACTGGCATCAACACAGTACACCTGCTACCAACATAACATTTGACAAGCCCACCAAACCCTAATCATAACATTAGAAAAGAAGCGGGTGAATGCAAAACTCATCTGATTACAGTGTCAAAGGACATCTCTCATAGCTTTACACGCAGCCCAGGCTTAAGCGTCTACGCTAAGCAGAGACACAACAAATCTACAACCCTTCCATAATTCATCATTCAAAAAGGGACGATTGCGTCGGGTTTGCACAATTTCCAAATTAATCATCTATATTCATCATTTGTTCTTTGATATATACAAACTCAAGCTGCAACAAGTCACTATTTATTTGCTGCAATCCCTGCCTCTCCGTCAACATACTGTTGTGTATGCTTCTTTTTCAGCTTGTGTATCTACGGGACTGTTGCTTGTGTAACCAAGTATAAATGAAAACCGATGGGTTGCCTACTGCGTAGGACTATTATTTTGCCCTTAAAAAATGTTTAATAACATGCAGTTTCATGCTACAGAGGTGGCGACAGAGGCAAAAATCAACCGGAAGAAATTTGTTTCAATTCTCGAAATCAAATGTTTTAAATATCCAAGTTTGTTCACATTCCCTAAATCACAAGTGTTTAACTAACAGAGTTCTTACGTGATATTTAACTCAAATCTTCTGGCATGCACACAAGTGTGCAACGATCTGACTTACAACAATAAAACTAATGAAAACTAATGAAAAGTCTAATCGAAAGAGAGACCCTGCTCACAAACAACCACATGTGGTCTGAAAAGACCACCACATGAACATTATAGCATTGTTGTGGTCTTTTAGTTTAATTGAACTTTTATGTCATACTGGTACGTGTGAAGACATCCAAAAAATCCCAAAGGTCATGCCTGATACAAAAGCGCTACATATACACACCATTAATAAATACTTTACACATACTTTCAAAGTATACATAAATGTAAAATTTAAACTAAAATATTGAAATCTAAACTTATATACTTAACATATAAGCATTAACCTTAAAATATTATTTTGGCTCACATAGGAAAGCTTTAACTGTTACACTAAACCGCAATGAAAAGCAACCCCATGCAAAACTCTTCAAGACACGCAAAAAAGCAATTGGAGGAATTTCCTCACATGCTTAAGTAAATGAACGTGCTGTGTGAATCAGGTTTATTTTACTTATTTACAAATGACTCCATGTCTAAGTCAATTCTGGCTCACAAGTAATTCTAAAGTAGACAATCTTATGTTTTAAGTTGTAATCGGTCGCATCAGATGCTGGCCGCTGCACAGGATGCATAATGACTTGTTGGACTCCACCTGACAGCGATTAATCACCCTGTTGGGGAGCTTGCTAGCTGACTGACAGAGATCTGTAACCTCCATATGCAAGCAATTCATCTTAGCCAGCGTCCCCATAGTCCTGCGCTCGCTCACACCTACAGCCATTAGACAAACTGGAGCTGGAATCCATCCAGCTACTGAAACACCATCATTCACTCTAAACTCTAACAACCCGCGTGTGTGTGACTTCAAAATAACAACGGAAGAATGAAAATAATTATCGAACACTTGAGGAGGTCCTTTAGGGTGTGAAAGCGTTTCGTTTTTTTGTCATTGTTAGAGCGGTTCGCAAATATATTTGGCTAATATATATAGCTGCTGTGCTCTGGCTTGAAAACGGCTCTTGTTGTGTTTCGATCCTCACCACTTCTCTTCATATTTTCCAGCCTTTTAAAGGAGTAGTTTACTTCCAAATTTGTCCCCATTGACTTTCCACGGTCATTTTTATTCCTACTATGTAAAGTCAATGGGTGAAAATTTTGAAGTGAAGTACTCCTTTAAATACTTCCGTCAAAGTCATACTTACACGATTACTACAAATATATTCAAGGATCACAGCGGAGAATAAAAATGTATTTCCTCAAAATTCTTTGTGGCAGCACATGAAGAACTGAAAACATAAATCCTCAATTATAAACTGTGTTAATTGTGTACTTTGTTCTATATATGTATAGCCAAGATTGCAGTGAAAAAGCTTTTGCCTTTGTCATGAATGGGAAAAGACAAAAATCATTTATATGTTTCCATATTTTCTACAAGAACTACACAATCATGCATCCCATTGAATTGCAAGATTGTAAGTAGGAACTTTTCAGGAGGACTTATATGGGGATAATGTCTTTTATCATGGCAATCCCAAAATGCACTGTGACTAGCTCAATAAAAAAAGTATCAATTACATTTCAATTTTAATACAAATTAGTTCACTATTATTAGAGCGGCATGATATTGAAGACTTATTAAGAAATGTAATATGGCATAATGCTTAAAGTTTGTGAAATTTAAATTCTATTTAAAATATACTAATACACACACACACACAGAGATATATATATATATATATATATATATATATATAATTCATATATTATATTAACCAACATACATGTTTCACATTCTTTCAAAGAAAAGCATCATTCTCTTGCTATTCTCTCTGCTATCCGCATCAATCTAAAACTGTACATGCAGTTCAGCTATTGCAAAATATTGTGAAATGCATATTACAGTTTTTCAATAATTAAATTAAATTATATCTTGCAGCCATTCTATTGCAGAATATGCATTCTATAGCTTGACACATTGACCATGACATCATTCCCTGAAAATGTGCCACCTGGGCACGGTGGAAAATGCGTGTTTGTGTGCGTGTTTGGCTTCCGTGGGGCGGATGCGGAGATGATTGGGGTGAAGATAATAGCTGGATGTTTGATGTGGAGAGCAACAGCGGTGGGGAGTTCCTGGAACAGATCTTCAGAGCAACAGAAACTGTGTGCAAGTTTTAATATCCTGGCAGAGAATAAAGTCAAACAAATGCATGCAGTCGTGTATGTTGGAAGTGCAAGATGTGTTTACAAAGCACCAATACAGAACTAAAGCAACGCTGTCAACGAATGTGATTGTGTGTGTTTGTGCGAGCGTGTGTATCCCACCGAGAGATGACCTCATCCTAGCCCCACTGGGCCAATGAGCTCACACGCTGCCTTCCGTGCAGCCAATCAAGCAGGCAGGGTGATACGGCTCATTATTATTATTTTTTTCTTTATTAGGTTTTACCTGCCAGTTGTACCCAGTTTAAACTGGTGTCTTGGAATTGTGTTGCAGGGATTTCCTATAAACTCATGCTATCTCATCGCACTTTATCTGTACAATGTAAAGACTGGGAGATAGAATATTGCAGGAAGTTAAAACTGCCTTCTAGGCACAAAAGCGAAGAATCATGAGGGAGATTTGAATGTAAAATAAGCCCCAAGAAGATGCCCCACAATGATTTTATGCAACGGTCTACAGTGTACCTGTACACCTTCATCGAAGCAGTATTAAACTAGCCTATGTAACATTAGCTTATTTTGTGATTAATTCATCTGCAGATTTCACCATTTTCAATTGGTCAGGCAAAGCAAAATCATGATAAATGTTTTCTTACCCTGGACTTGAATGCGAGGATCATTTTCGGCAGGAACAGAATGAGGCATTTGAGCTCGATGGTGAAATATTTCAGCACAAAATCTGTTATCCCAACAACCCAGATCAGGTCAAAGAAATTAAAGCTGTCGACGTTCGGCTTGGCAAAAATAAGGCTGAAAGAAACAAATGATAATTTCGGTTTTAATACACGATTTCAGCATAACGAGAATAAATATAAGGAGATAATAAAAGAAATGTGGATTTGTTTAAAAACTAAATAATGAAAAATGATGGGAGAACTAAATACTCACAAATGATGCTATACACAAACAAAAAATGAGACATCAATCTGAAAATAAACATGGAGTGAATGAAAGCCGGATAAAATATAAAGAAAATACAGAACTTAAAATGAATGAATGTTTGATACATGTGATCTGATGACATTCGAGTGTCACCTATTGTGAAGTTGTTCAGGGCTGAAAGTGTAGTACAGATACGCAATGTTGCCAGCAAGAAAGACCATAATCCAGAGGGTTGTAAACATAGACCTCTCCTCCTAAAAACACATCCAAACACAATAAGACGGAACAAACACTTAATATTTAATTATCAATAAATACAGTTGTTCAATTACAGTAACAAGGGTACGAACAGAGGTTGGTTTAAATAATCCTTATCCGTGTCTTTGACGGACCGACTGCTTCCTGCCCCATTATCTTCCTAAAGTGCTTTCACTGATGCTCTTGCAATTCTGTTTGCAATGTGAAAAAAACTGGCAACGCAAAACTGCGATGTTGCCGCTTGATTTAATAAACAATTTTGAATAAATGATCTCACTATACTTGTAATCTGTGGAAATGAAAGGAAACCAAACCTCAAGCAATCTCGAGCAAAATCTTACCCGCAATGCAACCTGGTGCTTCAGAGACGAGTTAGCAAAGGCAAATGTGCTGATCATTCCGATGCAAATGGCAATACCTGAAATACATAGAAAATTTTATTTTCTAATGTAAATACGTAGAATAAATGTATGTTAACCCCCAATTAAAAGATTGTGGTACACAAACGTATGTCCACATCACACTCATATATGGAACATTTAAATAAATGAATATGTATCTGTCATAGATATCTGATTAGCTTGTGAGCTCCTTGGGGTGCAAACCCATGACTTTGCCCTTTCCACCAATTACAGGAATAATAATCGGCATGTTTAAGCTAAAGGTTTAGCTTGAATAGCCAAATCCCATTAACCAAAAGGTGTTCATATACTTCTGGACATGTAGTGTATACTGCTGATTGAAAGAAGTTACCGAGCTTGTGCTGGAAGCAGACTTTGGTAAGGAGAATGAGAATGAATGGAAATCCTCTCTGTAGCCACGTGACCACAGATTTGAGCTCAGAGAGAGCAGGAGCAGGGGTGGAGCTATCATCTCCTGAGGGCACAACATCAAATGACAGGCTGTTAGATATATCTCAAAACAAAACTCCTAAATATATTTGCACGACACCTGCGAATCTCAAATTCACCAGATCTCCACCAAATATTACAAAAAGTATAATACGTCATGAAGGCACTGTTTCTAAAGCTCTCACCCCCGTCATCCCTGCTCCCGTGCCTCTCAGAGGAGGTTGCCGCATGCAGAAGAGAGGATCGATGCGAGCCGGAGTGGTGATGATGATGGTGGTGGTGCTGAGGAGGCCGAGGAATATAAGGTGGGTTCTCGGTCCGGTGAGAGCCATCGTCCCTCGACGAGGATGCCATCTGGATAAAGACATCCGGGGGAGAACCCAGAACAATCCCAGCCGCCTGGAAGGGAGCCGAAGACACGTTCCCAGCAGAGACCCCCACCAGACCGGAAAAAAGCTGCTGGGGGGACGTCGGAGAGTTTGGCTTCAAACAGTCAAACACGCCACTTTCATCAAGACTGCTCTCGGAGCCGAGAGTCTGACTTCTGTTCCTGTAGAAGCAAACAGTATTCAGTGCAATGCTTGACTCTCCTGCTCTAACAATGTGTGTCAATGGTTACGAGTCAAATGAAACCTTTCTGGCGGCATGCCCTCCGTGTTGCTGCTGTGGCGTCTTTGCATGACACCCACTTTATCACCAGGACCTCCAAAACTGAAGAGAAATAAGTGAATCTTTGTGAACGATGTTACATTATATTATAAAAATATAATCGTCACGGGATCAAATGTATGAAGCTTGACGTCAACCTTCAATACTTCCGATGTGCACAACACAATAAACAATCTCTTTGAGATATGCATGAGTCGTTTATTGACAAATAAAACATTTCTCGCGCGAATGTCTTAACAATTATCTTACCTTTGTCATGGCCTAAAACACAACACCATTAGTACTTCGTCTATGTGTTATTCGTATATCGCACTCACAAAACCCCAGAAATAAAGAAACACGAATCAACCGACTGGAGACAGGAAGCGACCCGGTCTGTTTCCGGAAGTGCACACACGACGCGACCAATCACGACGCGCCGTTCCTCCACACTTCCCCATAGAGAAAGCTGTCGTTGTGCTGTTTTATCGTTGTATGTATTTTTGTTTCATTCACTTACGACTTATTACACTCCAAATTAACGGTACTACCGCCATCTTGACTTGAAGTAAATAGACGAGCACGCGAGTATTACGGTCGCCTCGATCGGTCACAAACGGCGTTACGCTTTTGCAGCCGTCTGTCAGCAAGACGTCCCAAATCTATGTTTACCACAGTCGCTAACATTTCACGCATGCAATGGGTTAAGTGTTGATCAAACGCGCTGTTCGTCCGGCGATTGATCCGTGTCGTCGGCCTATGTCGCATCAAGCCATCAACCTTTATTTCGCTCCGGACGAAATAGTGATGGACGTGATGTCGTGTTAAGCTGATGCCTCGGTCTGAGATTGTTTGAATAGTTTGATCGCATCTAAGTTACCTGGATCTGGTGCACATCCAGAAGAACGCCTCCATGGTGTTGCGCCGGCTTTTGCGCAAGCGTTGGGTCCTGGGGGTCGTGTTCGGGCTGTCTCTCATTTACTTCCTCACCAGCACCCTTAAACAGGTATGTTGTCGTGCATGCTATGGGACATGATCCTGGATAACCTTTTCGTCAGCTATGATTAGGTTTGGGGTTATTATATTGGAGTGTATGTGTATTGTTTCACTTTGATTTTAGGGGCTCGTTGTGGCCAGAGTTTTGATAATGGGTGTGGTTTAGGTTAGCACTGTCCCAGGACCAACAAAAGATGAACAGATCATCTCACTTTGATGAACAGATCTAACAAATTTGTCTGATGTCATTGGGACGCTATTATAAATCTTTAGCATCTAAAATTGCATCTGATGCTATAAGCAGGCCGTTTGCAATTGTAAACTGAATATTTTGGATTATAAACTGCAAGTTGAAGAATGCGGTGTTACTCCAACAAATACAGTAAAAGATCTAGGCGTTATATTAGATTGCAACCTGTCATTTCGAAATCACATATCAAATGTCACAAAAACAGCCTTTTTCCATTTTAGAAATGTTTCCAAATTGCAAAATATTATGTGTTTGGCTGATGCGGAGAAGCTTATTCGTGCATTTATGACTTCAAGACTTGACTACTGTAATGCTCTACTTAGTGGTTGTCCTGCATCATCAATAAACAAACTACAGTACAGCTGCCAGAGTTCTAACCAGGTCCAGAAAATTCCATCACATAACCCCAATCTTATCAACCCTTCACTGGCTACACATTAAGTATCGTATTGACATTAAAGTTCGTTTAATCACTTATAAAGCCTTAAAGGGTTTAGCCCCACATACATAACAGAGCTTCTATCACACTAAAATCCATCACGCTCTCTGAGATCTCAAAACGCAGGACTTTTGATAATACCTAAATCCACCAAAGGGTCGAGCTTTCTCATACGTAGCACCTAAACTCTGGAATAACCTTCCTGATATTATTCGAGGATCGGACACACTCGCCCAATTTAAATCTAGATTAAAGACGCATCTTTTCACCAAAGCATTTACTTAAATGCTAAATATGCTAAATAAACCACCGGGAGACTGCATTTATAGATATTATTTTCTAGAACAATTGAATTTATTATACAAAACACCATGTAATTTTACCTTTTTTGTGTTTTAAGGTTTCTATTTTCACAATGCACATTGTGAAAAGCGCTATATAAATAAAATTGAATCGAATTGTATACACTACTGCTGCATCTGGGTAGTTGACAAATATACTGTACATGTGTCCTATGGTGTGACATAGCAAAAATGTTGGAAACAAACTTTTTATAATAGATTATTTTATCTAATAATTATTGATATTTATAATATAAAGGGAGATTTATCTTCATTGATAGTTGTTTATTTTTGTTGCTGTCACACCATAGGAAACATTTACGGTTTATTTGTCAATTACCCATCTGCAGTTTTAGAAAAATGCAGTTTTCCTTATAAGTAAACACAGGTCCAGATGCACTTCCAGTTTCGTTTTTTTAGATCTTACATATATAATTAAGATATTTGTTTTTTTGATATAAGATATTTTGATTTGGCTGTAAATATCTTGTTGGGATGCTGTTCAAACGTTTATGTAATGTTAAAAAACTGAAACCGGAAGTTCTTCTGGTCCGGTGTTGTTTACGTTTTCTGAAGTGATTTAAAATCTTCAAATGAAGAAATATATTTAAATAATACACTGTATTGATTGAAAATTCAGACCCATTTGTAATAATGCTGTATACAGGAGGAACGAACCATCCGTGATCGGACCCTCCTGGAGGCCAGGGACCCGGATCATCACATCCAGTGGAATGTCAAGTTCAACCTGGGCAACAGCAGCAGGCAGATTTCACAGTGCAGAAACTCCATTCAGGGAAAAAATCTCCTTACTGATGAACTGGGTAAACATATGGCACCTTCAGTTATCCGTTATGTAAAGGTCCAGTGTATGAAATTTAGCTGCATCTAGCGGTGAGGTTGTGAATTGCACCCAATTGCTCACTCCACCGCTTAGATGTCATCATGTTTTGCTTCTTTGTCGAAGGAGAAAACATATTTAGGGAATATTTGTATATATAATACAGTTTGTCCATTTAGGGCTACTGTAGAAACATGTGAGGGGACCCGTGGTGTATGTAGATAGAAATCCATCCTTAGAAAATAAAATGCTTCTTTATGTAAGGTCTTTATACACCTCTGAAGACATAGTTATATTTATTATATTGAATTTCCGTCATTAGATTCTCTAAAAAGTTACACATTGGACCTTTAAAGAAATGCACTGCCTGGATCATGCACCATGTAAAATGTCGGCCCACAGGGTGTCACATAACACAGTCAATGCATTTGTTCATCATGACAAAGGTTGTGGCCCTAACACACATTGACTCCAAAAGGTATTTAGATGCTAAAGCTGCACTTATAGGGTGCAGGAATATCATTGCGTTGAGGAACAAATGATCAAGGCTTTTAACCGAATGTTTCTTTTTTCATGTTTAGGTTATGTATGTGAGAGGAAGGACTTACTGGTGAATGGATGTTGTAATGTAAATTCTCCCAGCACAACTCAGTATGTCTGTAAAAGCTGTCTGGCCAATGGCTGCTGTAGCGTCTACGAGTTCTGTGTCTCCTGTTGCCTCCGGCCTGATAAGGTACTTCAGACAACATATATGTATCGTCTCATCACACAAACCATTTGTTTTAATCGAAATCCAGAATAGAATCAAAACTCCTTAAACTTCTACAAAAAGAAACAAACTTAGTGATAGCTCACCCCAAAACAAGGCCTGTCATCATTTATTCACCCAATGTAATTTAAGACGTTTATATGACTTTTGCTTCTGTGGAACACACAAGAATATTTTTCGAGAACTGTCTTGGTTTTATGTCCATACAATGGAAGTCAATGGGGACCGTTTTGTTTGGTTACCAACATTCTTCAAAATAGCTTTGTGTTCAAGAAAGTCATACAGGTTGGAGGGTGTGTCGATTAAAATATTAGTATTTTGAGTTAACTATCCCTTTTACAAAGGTTGTAACATTGTTTACGTATTAACATGCAAAAAACTGACTAAGCACATGGCTTATATGTGTTTGCAATTTTGTCTTGCATGTTCACTGTTCATTGTGGAATAAAGCGGAACTTGAAATTATCACTGATTTAAGTGTTAGTTTCAATTTCATGAGTTGACATCATATTGGCGAAAAGTTCCTAATGGCCTTGTCACCCCATCTGTGTCACTCACCTGGAATAGAAAGAATTAGTCCATCGTGTTTGGAAACTTCCCTTGAAGATGGCAAATCTCTCCTGTTTCTTTCCCATCAGCAACCTCTTCTGGAGCGATTTTTGAACCGAGCTGCAGAAGGTTTCCAGAACCTCTTCACTGCTGTGGAAGATCATTTTGAGTTATGTCTGGCTAAATGTCGCACATCTTCGCAGGTGAGTGCCGTAGACCTTAATCCAAAATGTAATTTTATTTTAATTTAAGTGCAAGAGAAGTGTCATATGAGATACACGTCATTAATTCATATCCTCACTAAACAAAAACTCAGTTCTAGGTTCCCTTTGAGTTAAACACAATGAAAGCAATGACACGTGGTTCATCGAGCAAGCCTGTGATTTGTTAAACTGCTTCAATTCCATAACTCGAATTCGATTTGTGAGTCCCCAATGCGTTATTTAAACCCTACTGATAAATGAGCCGTTTGATTGGTCGATTGTACATACGTTTGTGTGTGTGTTGATCATGTTTACATGAGTAGAAACAAGAAAACCATCGCTGTTGTCTCGTTTCAGAGCGTCCAACATGAAAACACTTACAGGAACCCACAGGCCAAGTACTGCTATGGAGAGAGTCCACCGGAACTGCAGCCCATCTGACTGTTAACGGAAAAATGGTTGATGTAATGAAGGAGAAGATCTTCTCAGTGCTCCTGTTGACCTGAAACGAACGATAAATCGATCACCAGGACTTGAAGGACAATGCAGTTTATGTCACAGAAGCACTTCTCTGTTTTACCTCATACATGAACGATTTGAAGATTCCACACGTGGTTGGATTTCAGCATGAATCATGGTCACGCATCACCTCCGACTGTTTCATAATGATGTCCACCGTGGAATAGTGTATTCAATGTGAACTCTATTAGAACCTGCATGTAAACTGCCACATGTAATTTAATAAAGTCTGTAAAGATTTTCAGTAGCTTTAGAACTGACAATGTTTTAAAAATGTCAGACCCAAAGGAACGTTCAGGGTTTAATGCGGGTTACGCTGAATTCGTGACCATAGAAAGAGTTTCAAAAGTATGGCATCAATACTAAAAGTCATTATTAGAGAGAACAATGTGAAGGAATGATGTAAGGACATCCAGAACTGCAATCCCACTACAAAAATCACAATTTGGACAAGCGCTTTAACAAAAGTATGGAAGACGCATGATTTTTGATAGCACATATTAGGCCCTGGAGATGGCTTATCTGGGATTTAATGTGTTTTTTCATCACATTAAACAATTCATACTGCATATTTATTAGATGTTAAATGATGGGATGGTTCACCCAAAAAAAACCTACATTTTGGGAACAACTTGGGGGTCCGTAAATGATGAATTTGTTGGGTGAACTATCCCTTTAAATACGATTTATATAGACTGTTTTAGCAGCAACAGCAAACGTTATGTGGCCTAGATTTACAGGAATTGTAATTCATTATTGCCAAATATCACTGTATGGACGTCTTAGAATGTGAGCATAAAAATTAGGAAATGGATCTTGATTTATCTTGCATTACATCGGAATGGGTCTCCTGGTTACCCTTTAGTAAAAAGAAGTTACATCAGAAAAATCTGTTACCGTACTTGACATGTCTATATTAATGATTTATTTTCCTGTGATAAGTTGTCTGCTAAAACATATTTCAAAGAAAATAACGTCCTTGATGCACGCGAGTATATTTACTTTCAGTTATGCATATTGTTCCATCAAAAGTTTTACTTTACTGTCGATTTCTCATTCTTGTCTGTCTGTCAATGGGCAGAGTCGAAGACTCACTCGGGATACATGGCCACTATTAAACAATCAATCATCCTGGTTATTTCAAAAGAAAAGAAAATATCTGCATTGAAATTAGAAAATTAACACGTTTTTCACGGTCACGTATGACAGTTTGATTAATTACAGTCACATGAGACTATTACATTGCTGACTGAGCGGACCACCTGCTTCCCCACTTATACGATCAGCATCCTCTGAATAATGAATTATTACTTAAATTCTGTTGTTCTACAAGAACATTTTAGAAAACCCAAGTAACGCAATTGCATTTTAGAAACAAATTTGCTTTATTATCAAAATGAGTCACGATACAAATAAATAAACAGCAACACTTGAAACCCGTTATGAATAACACAAGTGTATTTTACTAACAAAATAACTTATTAAATAATGGCAATATTACTGATTAATAATGTGAACAATACATTGTATAAAAACTGTTCTGAAAGACAACATTAGAAAACATGATAAGTAGACAAATGTTTAAACAAAAATAGTTTAAAGAATAATCCACATATTCTCTCAAATAAGACGGTTATAAAAACTAGATATGCACCGATATATCGGCCAATTCTCGGTATACATTTTTCACACTAACGGCTATCGGACGAAAGTTTAAAAACAGTCGATGATCATGGCCGATGTATCTTGTTTGTGCTCTTTATTTAGAAAATGTTAAAAAAACATCACCAATTCGATGTTCAATATTAAGACTCATCATATGAATTAATAATAACATATTTATTTAAATGTAAGGTATGTTCATTTAATCTTTAGAATTGGTACCGGCAAATACTCGAATAATCGACTATCGGCGGAGAAATTTAGTTAGATATTATGTTAATGATGTTACGAATGATGTTAATGCCTGCCTTGTGAACAAAGTTTACCATTTCTGTGGTTCCTATACTTGCAGCTAAAATGAGGTATTGATTCCACCAGTTCCACCAACTGCTCCATAAAAACGATGGAAGACTCTATAATAGTGCGGCCCCATTGCAGACGGTCATAATGGGTATTACCGGTGAAGTCAGCCGTTGAATTAAGTCTGCATTGTTTATGAAATAATCCCTCAACACATTTCTCGGTATGGGGCAACTCGAGCTTCGTCTCGTTGATTTCATGGAATATTTTGTTTTTTCTATTGTGTATTTCTTTCTGGTGGACTTCTATCAAATGAAGCGCAACCTGAATAAAACGAAATCCACAGACACCTTTCTGGATTTTTTCTTCAGTTGAAACAGGTGTTTTCAAGTCAAGTGCAGGAATTGGATGAGGCCAACATGTTATATTCTCTCTATTGGTTTTGAGCTGTGGTCACAAAAACATTATATCATTTAAATAAGCAGCCTTTAGAGTATAATGTATTAATCCATAATAAATATTAAAACAATTTAGTCACTATATAAAACAAAAAAACCTTACTAAAATAACTTTATTAAAGCATGACATCTTTTAAAAATAAAGTTTTTACTGTAAGAATATTTAGCCTTAACAATTCTTACAATGGCCAGTGTTTCCAAACATTAGTTTTACATGTGTTAATACAAGAAGAAAATCTAACTTACATAAACACTTTGTAGCTTTTCCATTTTGACTTTGGTAAACGTTATTCTCTTCGTAACGTTGCATCCATGTGTTGCTCTACATGGCACGGCCAGGAACATGATCAAAACCCACAAGCCGAGAAGTGCTAAAACAAGAAAAGTTAAAGTCATTCTAAAGCAGGACCTTAAGTATCTAGTTCATTCTGGAAATAACTAGAATCCACAAAGTGATAAAACAGCCATACCTGTTTTTGGCTCCATGGAGAAGATTCACAGTATTTTACTGTCAGTGAAATGCAAACTCTTCGAAGTATTATTCAGTTTCTTACAGTCATCTCTCTTATATACCCCGTATTAGTCACGGAAAGGAAAATTAAGTCACAGGATCGGCGTTATCTCACAATCGTAATACGTAAGAAAGAAAATCTTTGCTATCGTCGTTGTGGATGATTTTGGCTCTGATAAATCTGATTTATCATACTGGGATGTTTCGTTTATCGACGGAAGATGTGACACAGTCCTAGACTTTCAATTGGTCATAGGTGAAAGGAAGAGAGTTGGATGCTTGTCCGAAGATATCTTTATTAATCACCATGTCCATCTCATGTGATGTCTGAATACATGTTGTGAAACCCCCTGATTTACTTTCAAGTGACTTCCAAGTGTTACATGTACATTCAAGTTCCATTTGGTTAAATCATCAGACGCAAACGTTGGTGTTTCTGGAAATCAATGGATAAGAGTATATTGTGTTTGCAACCCAAAGGTTGTTGTGGATTTGACATCCAAGGAACATGCACACTGACCAAAGAAGGTATTCATTGGCAAATGCATGACCGTAAGTGTTAACAGACAAAAGAACACAAACGGATTAAATAGAGACATCACCATAGTGTCGCTGCTCACATGCTTTCTTCTAAATCTTTGTGTTTGTTAGAATCGGGACGCGATGAACTGTCATAATGTGGATGAGTTCATGTGGTGAAACAAACGTGTAAGCATGTTTTCAATGGCCTCTATAAGTCATCTTCTATTAATGGTCTTGTGGGAGATTTCCATACATGTCTTAAAGAGAATGCTGATGCAGGAGGGGATATCCTGCGGATTGCAGATGCAGTGTGATGTGGGCTATAGCACACAACATGACAATACATAATAAAAACCAACGGAACACATTACATACAATTTAAATTCTTTAGTTATTATTGTTTAAGTCACTTTTGCATAAAAAACTTGACTGATGGGCTCTTAAAATGGCGCTGATGTCCAGAAACCCAAATATGCATCAGGTTCGCCGTTATATACATCAAAATGCAATTTAGTCACACTCTTGGAATACACAACACCCATATTTGGACACACCTATTCATTCTTTATTATTCATAGAAAAATCATCACAATAATGTGGCTTTTGAAATCACAGCTCTCTAATATTTGAGATTCTTTCAACAGATGTATTGTGCCGTTGTTCTGGTGCAAATTCATCCATTCAACAAGGCGCATGGAATAAAAGCAATACGAGTTATGGACAATACCAGCAACACTTGTGATGTTAAGGGGTCGGTATAAATATAGAATGGAGGATAGAATTGTATCGTTAAGGGCTAAAAGATTACGGGTGTGAATGGGTTCCTTTAATTGCAGACAGAAACAATATTCAAACTTGCAAGCGGAAAGTTCACGTTTAATCTTTTAGCCCCGATGAAGGCCTGTGTGCCGAAAAACGTTGGCAAATGAAAATACGGTCATCGTAACTCAATTACTCTGACCCCTCAACATCACAAGTGTTTTGCCCATAAAACCTTGTGTTCAGATTTCAGCTCTGCATTTTGCCTGGTCATTCATGAGTGACGCAAAGAGACGCAAAGAGAGAGATTTGTCTACAAAAGTAAGTCTTTTAAATGTAAATTCAGTCTTATTTTGAAAAGCAAAAGCATCTCTACATCTCTGCATATGTCTGAATTTTTAGTTTAGACCTCATTAGTGGTCCTTTATTCTTTTCATTTCTTTCAAAAGTAAACATTTATTTGCACCTCAAGTTTTTTTCTTTGATAAAATGCCAAGAGAAAGGGTCAGTATAGTGCTAAAATACAACAAATCTCAAATCTGTGTTTTTTACATAATTTAAAGAGTTTAGCATTATTTTAAAACACAAGAAAAGAATATTAAATAACGGCTGAGTGACCTTGAACTTTTTGAACTTTCAAAGAAAACAATGTCACGAGGTTTTCTCTTTACAGAGAAATGTAAACCACATTCAACACATTTTGCCACTTCCATTTTCTGGGTTCCTTGAAAACATGGAAAGTGATTCAAGTACCATTGATCTTTCATCTGATTTCAGAGCTAACTTCATAGTTTTGCAATTTTTCTTAACCCAGGTGGTGTCAAGATCATTTTTAGAAAATGTGTGAAATCATTTTCTCCCACACACAAGTGTGATTTATTTCTACGAATGTTACATTCAGATAATCGACAAATCGTCCATCATTTGTCTATTGTGTAATGAAAATGTGTGCTTGGGCTTTTTTAATAATAAAACAATTAAACGCTTATAGTGTGGCCTAAGCATCTAAATGCCTATTCTATTGTGTGTGTTTTTCGCCGGGCATCTCTAAAAAGCTTCCCAAGCTGAGCTTCAGCACAACTATGCAATATGCAAACACATTTTTTATACAATTTTAACTATACGGTCACGCAAAGACGTCACTTTCGGACACTCTTGTAAATCTCAAGCAGTCAATCCTATTCTTGATCAGGAGAGGATTTATTCGTGGTAACAAACTGGCAACATTAAAGATGAACATGACTGAGATAAAATAATGACACCGTATTACTTTATCAGTTTTATCTCTGATAAAAAAATGCAAATACGTTGTCAACAGTTATGATGCTTCCAGTCATTTTTGTAAACTGAGGTTACTCTCACTTCCTGCCCGCAATCAGACGCTGTCAATCATGTAACTCATCTGGATGGGTAGAGGGGTCATTTTACTGAAAATTGATAAAACCTCAGCACATCATTTGCGATTGCGGTGACCTTTTTAACTTCCGCGAAATGTATCTCGCATGCACCTAGACCAGTGGTTCTTAACCTTGTTGGAGGTACTGAACCCCACCAGTTTCATATGCGCATCCACCGAACCCTTCTTAATTGGAAAAATTAAATACGATTTTTTTCAAATTCAAATTTAGGTATATATTTTACTGGTGCACAAAATGAACTGTGCATCAACATCACTGTGTTTTAAAGAATAAAACCATTAAAACATTTTCCATCTCCATGCAGCTTAAGGAAGTGTTCTCTTAGTTTTGCCGGTGCTTGACTAGAATTGCTCAACTTGGCATTGCAAATCATGCAGTTAGGACGCTGACTGGGACTCCATCACGTTCCGTTATACATGTGAATCCATATTGTACATATTCCTCCGACCAAATTCTTTTTTTGCTCGACATAGTTAGTATGAAGGGATTCAAATATTAAGAAAGAAATCACACGACGTACCATCACGACAGTCACAAGTCGTCTATTGGGCGCACCAAATTCCCTGCAGCACAGATAGGCCAAGTGATGTTGCGTGATCACCTGCAGCCAATGATGGCCAATCGGGGCGTGTCATCACGAATCATATGAGTCGGGTGTGTCTTGACCTCCGCCGAACCCCTGAGACTGACTCACCGAACCATATACCGCAGAACTGGGGAGGCCAGGGGGGCCACGGCCCGGGCAACTTTTGTACTCTGACAAACTATCTTATATGAATAAAAGCCCAAGTTGTATCCGTGTTTTTACAAGCCAAACAATACTAGTCACCACACAGCTTCACTCACTCGATAAAAAAACACTCACACTGACTGCTGCATTTTGATTTGAAATGAGTGTGCATTGTTTATCAACTACGACGTTACGTCGATGTAGTTACTATAGGTCTGTCATGTGAGAGCGTTGTCGGCATGCTAACGGCGGGCACCTGTTTAACCGCTGGCGGCAATACCAGGCTGCGACAATGAAGGGACAGAAGTCAATGTCAGATTTTTAACAAATAAACTGGCAAAACAAAATGAGTAAACTACTCCAGCTTCCACTGTGGCCTCAACAACAGACCCGGAGCGTCCATCTCCACCACGGACTCCGACGAGCCCTGGCTAGCCGCTCTCCTCCGGCTTCAAGCCAAGCTACCGACAGCCACTGTACAAGTGAGCGCTGCGGGGATCTCACAAAACCCTGCTGTGCTTATGAAGATCAAAAAGGTTCAGGGGACCTTCACAACCAGCAAGATCAGTTCAATATCAGTGGTTCAAAGATTTTAACTGGCTGACATTGTGTGACACGAGCGGAAAACTTTACTTGTTTGTGTGTGTGTTTCTGTGCGGCTCTGCACATCAATCTGATATGAGTGTTGACTTGTGATGATAATGACTATGATGTTGATTAAGATTCAAGGCAGCAAGATGAGTTGTGGTTGTGGACTGGATGTACTTTATGTGTTTGCTATAGTTTCATCTGTGCGTTTATGTGTAAATAGGCTTGGCCTGTTGTGTGTGAATGTAAGTGGGATCAGAGGGGTTAATCTGAGGAAACATGTGTGCGTGTTCATCATGTGTGTACTGTAGATATGACAGTGTGGTGTCGGAATAAAATAAAGTGCTCCGCAACGTCATTTTATATCAGTAATATTGTCTGTTTCAATGCATTTGCGCCCGCACCCCCTCCGCGTGACTGGAAATTATGGCCCACCCCCTTTGTTCAGATGCATTCCGGGGTCCATGCACCGAACACCTGGGGTTCAATAGAACCCAGGTTAAGAACCACTGACCGAGACCCTTTATTGAAAGTGTTACCAATAATAGTTCAATTTACCTCTGCAGTGAATTAAACAAACCAGTTGTTGTTTGATGTTAAACGGTAGAGTAAAGGGAGTTTATATTTGATCACACCCTGATAACAGAAGAACGCACTGGAATCATTCCTGTCAAGCCTCATCATTTCAAATTCCTTCATATTATAACATAACCAAGAAATTCATTGTTTTTACAAGAATGCAACATGTGAACAAATATTGCATATTTTATGCACATGTCATGACAGTGTGGAGATCTACAGATGATCGACAAGAACATTAAGCATTTGTTAGGTTTTACATTAGGATTGCGTTAGTACCATGTTTCTCTTCTCTCATTATAAATTAGGGCTGTCAAATGATTCATCGTGAATAGTCACATCCAGAATAAAAGTTTGTGTTTACATAATATATGTCTGTGTACTGTGCATATTCATTTTGTAAAAATAAACACATACATGTAAGCCTATATATTTAAGAAAAATATACAAATTTATGTATAATATAAATTATTGTTAAATATTACTAAATCCATATAAATATTTCCTCAATATAAAAACATGTTTGTGTGTTTGTTTATAAATACAAAATTAATATTCACAGTAAACAGACAGATATATTATGCACACACAAACTTTTATTCCGGATGTGATTAATCGTTTGTCAGCCCGTTTTTTAAATGGATGACCAAATAATGTAAAACGCAAGAAAGTAAAAGCCCAGAATAAACAAACTTATCTCAAGGCGAGACCTCAAAAAGCTGCTTGACTAACTACTCGACAAAGAGCTGAAACATAAGTCACAGCTGTGTTTTTGTTATTTAATCATTTAAACAAGTTTACTTTTATTCTACTATTGTAAAATGGGAAACAAAAGTACTAAGTGACCCTAAACTTTTGACCCATATTGAATGTGCAGTATATGTTGTAAGTGTATTTAAATGTATATACTTGACTTTTAAGGCACCATTTGAAATGGATATTTTAGAAAAATGTGAATAAAACTGAAATATTTGTCCGCTTAAAGGAACATTTCAGCCTAAGTCTTTCATCGTTTATTACTCTTGCCATATCAAACCTGTATGACTTTCTTTCTTAAGAAAAACAAAGAAAATATTTTCAAGAATGTTGATAGCCCTGAGACCAATTGACCCCATTGAAACCACTTGAACATTCCTCAAAATATCTTCTTTTGTGTTAAACAAACGAGTTGTACATAGATTAAGCAAAAGTGTGAATAAATAATGAAACTTGTCTTTGGTTGAATCTTTTTTTGTATTAAAGTATTGTAAGACAGTCATCTAACTTATTTATTGTTTATTAAATGCAAAAGGATGCTCTAGTCATCATATATAATTGAATCTACATTTTTAATCAAAAGGTGTCAGAAAAACGGAGTATTGTTATGGTTATTTATTGAATAAGCAGCACGGTAACAAACACAGTAGTCAATACTTTTTTGACACGGTATAAAATGTACTAAAAATGACTTATAGGCTATTCTAGAAAAACAAAGGATAACACCATCAGAATCATTAGTATTGACCTTGACAAACCAATATTGGGCAATGTGCCGATATTGTGAGCGTGAAAACAGCAAATGAGATAACAAACGTATGAAAAAATATCCTCTATGGCACTGGAGTTTCTTGAACAAAGGTTTTTCTTTATATACTGAAGTCTTCTATCAGAAGGTCTCAGAGTGACCTGTCTTAAGCGCCCAAAAAATAGTGAAAAAAAACTTGCATAATCACACAGAAACAAAATCTGTACTGAAATGGGGTTGAAAAACATAAGACTATAACTAAACATACAGAATATTTCATTTATCATTAGTGTTTCTGAATCAAAAGCTCTCTGAAAAACACAGAATTTGCTTTGTAACAAAGAGATACTTCCATGGATCTCTTAAAGAAATTGTATAAAATTCACCTGATCGGATTTCTGCATTCATTTTTTTATTGTGCCACAAAGATATTTTCGGTCAGTGCATCTCTGCTGGTATCAACAAATCTTGTCAGAAACTCCAGATGCCTGAAGCCATACATCATTAAAAAAATAATCAAAACATTTTGAAACAATTAGTGAATAGTTTTCTATTAGTGAAGAAAAACAGTGGATATTAAACAGCTTATTCTAACATAAATCAAACATTGTAAGATACTTTAAGGCCGCAACGGAGCTGGGTCCAGCAAGTGTCCCCATCAGAAACAACATAGTTTTCCCTTGATCTCACTATGCAAATACTGTCATCTAGCCGGTGATTTAAGGATGAATTCACTAAACATAATTTCTTTAGTTTAAGAGGAAATAAACGCCAAATAAAAAAATCCAGATTAAGTCTATAATATATTTTTGATGGTCTGTCAGGATGTGTGGACTCAAAAGTCCCGTCTGTGTCCGAAATAAAAAGCGAATAAATATTTCCGTGAATCACACGAAATGTCCATTTCATCCCAAAATGAGCTTTCTTCAGTGCACCAACACCTGATATGACCTGACTGTAATGCCTGTGGATTCGTTCTGTCAAGCTTTGTAATTCCCAGTGTGTGGAACGGAGATTGTAAAGGCAAGACGATCAGGTCTAATACTGTTATAGCGGCTCACCGTCCACTGTATTTCTCAGTTTTCTTTTCTCTTCAAAGTAAAGAGGACGATCAAAAAAAAGAAGCTCAGCGGGAAACGTCTTTCCTTTGAGCTTGAAGCATCTCCGTCACGCTGACTATATCTTCTTCAGGCACCTGAGGAAAAAAAAACAGAAAAATAGAAAGATGTAAAGCTTAAAGTTAACCATGTCCCGACCAGACGCGAGTGCAGCGACGCCAAAAACAGAAAAAACACAGTCAGAAACGTTACTGTAGAGTATTGATGGACGCAACGATGAATCTTTATTCTTCTCGAAGCTGGGCTTCAAAACACACAGAAAAAATGTTAAATAAACCTTTTATAATGTGTTGAAAATAAAGTGCTGCTGAATGTAGAATATTGAAAATAAGTGATAACTTTCACATTAAGTTAGGACAGAAAAAGGGATTTTAAAAGAAAGAATCTGTAAATATAAAGCCTATATGATGTCAATTAGACGACCTACACATGAGGCACAGCGCACGCACGCACCAAACCAACTTTATTTTCCTTTTGGCTAAAATACACAACAAGACTTTTCCTCAGATTTTCAGTCTGAACTTGGTGCAGAAAGTCTGTGCCGGTCTGCAGATTTGATCGGTTTCTTTTTGAAACACTGCAAGCGTATGATTTCTAGTTTAAAAAAACCTGTTCAGATTTTGTAGTGTATTCCAGCCATATGATTATTTTTTTAATTTGTGGCAGTATTCCCATGATTCATTTTTTCTACTTTACGCTGTGTGATGTCAACCAGGATCTTACCATATGGTACATTTTGGGGTTAAGATTTCTCCAGCAAACCAGACCAACTGGCAACGGCAAACATGTTTCTAGGCGACAATAACCTGCGATGCGATGAGACGCTGCCACGAGCATCACAACTTCCTCATGTATTCTCATGTATGGGAAATTCATTGGATTGCATCAGAGTGTTGCATCATCAACATCGCTCTATATATAGCATAGCTAATTCCGTGCATCACAAATCTGTGGGTGTGTGAAAGACCCAGATGATATATCCTCATCTCTGCACGGTAAGAGACAGCAGTTCAAAGCACTGCAGTTGCTGCTGTGACGCGTGTTACATTGAAAAAGGACAAAATAACCCAAGATGACCTGCTTATATGACTGATACCAGAGAGGGTGTTGAGCGCCCCCATAACGCCAATTCACTATTTCCAGAATCTATTTACATCAGATTTATGACAGTTGTTTGTTAATAGGCAACCATCTGTCTATATTTACTCGCTTAGTCTGATGTCACATTAAATATCTTTAGGTATGAAATGATTCAGATTGGAAATGACTAAATACACTATGTAAATGCATTCTGTACTAGACTAAATTAATGTGACCTCTGTAGGCAGTGACAAAAAAAAGAAATGTTCTTACATGAATAAAAAATGTATTGTCATAATTTAAACATTTGTGTACTTGTTTTAAATACTATTCGATACATTTTGAGTACATACTCTATACAATAAAACTATACTTTTTCATCATATTTTTATTATTTTGTAAATGCAATTTAAAAAACACTCAATCTATTTTATTAAATAAAAAATGATACATATCGTCGCTGTCCTCCTAAACCCTTGGATGTCCAAATTCATTGTTGTGCAGGAAATAAATATGTTTTTTTAATTATTAAATACTGTGCTGTCAAAGTTCCCATTGGTTAGATGTTTGCAAACCCCAGTGACGAACATGGAGTGTAACAAATAATATGATTCATGACCAAAAAAACCCCAACGAATATGGAGATACAAGGTTTCAGAAGGACATATATTATAATGCATTTATAAACTCATTGAATCAAGCCGTCTGACCTGTATATGAATTCTGTTAAATTATTATATTGATCAAACGGATCAATTCGATAAGTGTGTCTTTATATAACACCGGTATAAATTGATCTGCATTAGATCTGCCTTCAGTCACATGGCCTTGAGATTTAAATAAACTACTTAAAGGAAAAATGTGACAAAGAAATGAAACACTTACCAGAGCGTGATCAAAACTGAAGGTACTAATGTAATAAGCTGATATATCACTGTCTGCGAGAGGCTGTGATATCTGAGCGACTATCCCACATTCATCTGAGAAAGAATGAGACCGACAAAGAGAGTCAATACTTGTAATGTATTGTGTCTGTTCATTTATCACTTCTGCTAAACAGATTCTTCTATTATCAGAACTAGTCATTTGATAAAACAGACACATCACTAAAGAGGCTTAAGCTATTGTGTAGCTGGCTTCTAAGGGGACATAAAAAAACACACAAAAATGCTGATGTTGCAGTAACCTAAACCAAATAAAATAATCACATCATCAAAAATCAGACAGACATTAAGTGAAATAATACATTTTAGAATTATTAGATTGAAGTATCGATTAAAATGGTTGTATTATAGTATTTATTATATTCTGTGAAACGTTTAAGATGCTCACCAAAGCCGAGAGGCTGCCCTCCTATTCTGACCATCCTCCAGAGCTCACGGGAAGAGCTGGTGAACAGAAGATCCGCCGGGAATCTAAGAAAAGACAAACATGCACTTTTTTCTGATTTAAGTGGACGACTGATCATACACTGTCACTTTCCCTGCTCTGCGAGGGTCTTACTGTCGCTGTGCTTCTGTGTCCATCACCAAAGAAACGTATCCATCGATCAAGGTGAACGAGAAGAATTTGATGCATTCCATGTCCTGGTTCGCACTGGCTCCCTCTTCAGGACTGCAGGGGATATTGAATTAAATCAAACATTGTCAGTTAAAATGACATAAGCATTCGTGAAACACTCTGATTTATATGATTTACAGTGCATTTAAGATATATGTTATAAAAGTATATTTTATAGCGCTGGTTTCACTTCAGGACCGAGATTGGACAAAATGATTTGGCAAAATTAAAAACTACAGCATATCAGGGAATATGGGTTTATGATCAAATATGCTAAATATCCAAAAAAAGGACAAACTGAAGCTTACTGGAAAATAAGTATACACTGACTACAATTTCATTTCAACCAACAGAAAATGCGTATGTCTTTTTATATGAAAAAGTATATATTTTATTGTGTATAGCGTTAAAGCAAAACGAAAGGGGTCGTCTTACGTTCCTATGATGAATTAATTGTGTTTTAAGGAGAATTTTGGATTGGAAATGATTCAGCGCTCTCTCAAGAGATCAATACATAAATGGCGTATTCTGTACTCATCCGAGTCCACGTTTAGTTTCCTTTTAAACATCTCAAATATCATATCATTCGTCCTCAGGCTACAAAACTATAGGTGTGCACCTGCATTTTGTGCTTGTGCTCCTAAAAATTTCAGTCGGGGGCTACGGTGCCCCTAGTAAAAAAGTTAGTCCTGATCTAATGGCATCATAAACACCTACACAAAGGCTACCTAAAAATGTCAGCTACCATGCAGACAGTGTCAGTGCATGAGGTTTTATACCTGTTCGAGTAAAACAGAACGTCTATGAGCGTCGTGGCGATCGCTGGCAGTGTGTCTGGATCCAAACTCATAACACAGAACTGATTCTCTGGAATCAGCACAGGATGAACCGTCGCATGCATAACTAAACACACGCAAAAAGACTTTCAGTTAATGTGCCTGGTCATGAAGACCACAGGATAGAGAACTTTTAAGTTCTTTTAGTCTTTAAAAAGCTGAAAATCTAGCCATTACATGACAATAAAAGCTATATTAAAGGGTATTGACGGGGATGTTAAAATCAGGTCTACATATAAGCACAAGCTTGTTGAATCTCACCCTCTCTGCCGTTTTTCTGGAGGCCCTTCCAGGCGTCCTGACTGTGAACAGGAACAGACTCGCCCCCCTCCTCTCTGAAAATATTAAACTCCTCCTCCAGGGTCTCGACCACCACTGACAGGTCCTTCTCTCGCACCTACAACCACAACAACAGCTTTGGCACAAAAAACTGAATTCGGGTCCTAAAGCAAAACTAACATCGAGCTGATATGGACTCCGCTGACCAAACTGAAATGTTTTGATAACATTAGGAAAAGGATCTTTATATGAACATAATTCATAGTGTGTACAAGCCATTTTAAGATGTATACGAGGTATAGATGTATAAGAAATTAGAGCCCAGGAGATACGAGTTTCAATGCTTGGAATTTAAGAAAATATCATGAACAAAGACCTGCCGGCATTACAGAACATTTGTTACATATTTACAAACTTGTTGGCTAAAAAACCTGTAAAACATTGACAGTTGCATGTGTTTTGGGATGTCAGAATGTGTTTAATGCCGCTTCAGCATTTCCACAATACATTATGTATTAACACGTCGCTATGCTTCTGAGTTCAGCTCAATGTTGACCACCTCAAGTTGCTTTGTACCAGGGATGCACCTGCCGGATACTAAGCTCATGTACACGTACTCGTAAAAATGCACCGATACCAAATACCGATACCTCATGTGACACAACGGACTGAAATTTGCGCTGAAAGTTTGTAAAAAGCACATCAAAAGTGTAATTATGAAGCTATTCTATTTTAGGGATGGACACAGTACTCGATCACTCTTGTACTCGAACGTGACAGCGACGATCGATCATAAAACGATGATCTGAAATTTAAAAAAAAATTCTGATTGGTAATAGCAGCATTTTGGGCGGAACCTTGAGCCCTGATTGGTTAGCTTTGCAAGAGCGCGGTCCAGAGTCCAAACCGAAAACCAGAGAAAATGGCTTCAAAGTAACGTAGCGATGTCTGGCTTCACTTCAAAAAAATAGATGAAAAAACAGTTCAGTGCAAAATATGCAGCGCCAAGCTGGCACACAAATCCACCACAAGTAAGTTTGCTTTATCATCTAGTATTTGTACTTAAAATGTCTTCCGATACCACCAAAGACGCAACTCAGACGAGCATCGCACCATTAACCGTCAGACAGAAATGCAGCGCAGCCAGAGGCGAAAAGATGACACAACTAATCACCAAAACGATAGCGAAGGGTTTGCTGTCTATTCGTTTTAGCCAATATATCCTAAATAACATTTTGGTTTATCAGAAAGTGCTAATTTGTAATCCAAAATATTGCTAAAATATTAAATTGTGATCATTGTCTCCATGACGGACAGAAATCAACGAGGTCCAATGTTAAATTATTACGAATGAATACTGTTTGGAATATAGCCAATAGCCACACATACGCTTACCAGAATAAAATCTGTCTGGTACGTAGACAGCATAAAGACTGACACGTGCTGCTCGGCCAAAGGAGCGATAACGGACTTGGCGATCTTGGTGACGCCCACAGCCTGCGAACTGCTGGAGGCGTTTCCATTAGAGACGACATTGAGCGGGAGCCAGATGGACCCCTCCACCTGTAGATGCTCCGACGGCTGTAGTTCTGGAGGCAGAAACAGATGTGATAAAGACAGGTTGAGAGGACAGGTGTGCTTTGGTCCAACATCCAATAACCCAACAACATTGTTCACTTCCTGAACATTACCGTCACATTTTTTGTTTTTTGCAGAGGAGACCATCATAGAATATTACTTGCATCATGACGTCCAGCTTCTTAGAATTAGAGATGAACCCAAAGAGCACAACAGGAAGTGAAATGATGATTCTATTAACACCTTAACCAATCGTGGGTCTATAATTATACACAGAGCTACGGCAGGATGTTTAAGATGTCAGGGTTTGGGTAAACTCTTAAAACGAAGAGTTTAGAAGTTAAGAGGGTCAAATTATAATAATGACACGCATTAACATCTCTCATTCATATGAGAGATCAACCAGAGAGTAGATCCCTCTCAGAATGACAAACAACAACTTGTTCTCTGTTCAGAACACCTGCAAGCATAAATAAATATAAAACTCCTTTATATTGTTGATTAAACTTTCCTGAAGACTTTGAGAAAAGGAAAGAGCTGTAGGGGTTTTTAGGACACTGAGGAAACAGATATGTGGGTCAGAGGCAGAAGACAGCGACCTTCTACCATAAGAGGTTGTTTTCCTCAACCGTCCCACCGGCAGGTCAATAATGTTGCTCGTTCATTGTTTTTTTTACTTTAAAGGGATATAATTCAGCCAAAACATTTTTGTTACTCACCCTCGTGTCATTTCATATCTGTATGACTTACTTTCTTCTGCAAAAAGAAGATATTTTAAAGGGCCCTTATTGACTTCCATGAACATAAAACCATGTTCAGAGTCATACACAGGTTTTGAATGACATAAGGATGATATTTTTTGGGTGAACTATCCCTTTAATGGTTGTATGCATAAATCTTTTGTACTATAAATGAAGCCAAAATAAAGTACAACATACTACAAAAATAGTGTGGCGATTTGATGCTAATGAGGGGAAAGTGTTTTTAAAACATCTTACATTCAATTTCTTTAATTTACCGCAAGCTTAACATGTATGAGCATTTGTGCTAACATAAAAAAATGACAACTAGAAATAATAACAGAACATGACGAACAGATATGGAATAACTCCATGAATACAGACTGATATCAATATCAAAAGTAACAGTCTATGTTGGATTAAGTGGACCACACTTAATATCTACTAGAAACTCAATTGTAATGCCTGAAATGAGACAATTCACTGTCCATGTCTGCGTCCATCTACCATACTGTATGTGCTGCATCCAACATTACTTACAGTCAAAATAACTCTGATATTTACAACCACAACAGTAACAACACAATTACACATAAGTTGAATGGGATGAACCAAGAGAACGTGTCATTCAGAAACGTGTCTTGATGTTCTAACATGTGACCTGTAAAAAACCTCTTATGTCAGATAATACCATAGAATAATACATAAATGAATGTATTTGAATTTATTTATGAGAATAAATACATATGTAAGGTTATATCCACAAGTTTCCAGAGGGCGCTACTGTTAATATGAACGTGGGTCAAACTTCCGGTGAAGCGGTTTGAATAACTTAGTCTGAAGACAGAAAAGGATAAAAAAATATTTGAGAAACTGATGAGCAACGCCTGCTGTACAGTTTTCAAAAGACGAACTTCCAAATGTGGACGGCTTATCTCAAGCAAACAGATAAGGGACATTAAACATCACTTAGACTGAATGAGTTCAAATGGATTCATGTAATCATTAACCCACTGTAAAAACGCCAGACAGTAAATTGGATTTACAACAATTCTTCACTTTATTTGACTGATTTTTTCGCCAAAAATCTGATGGAAATTATCACATCATGTGGACTACATTTATCATCTAATATGCTGTAAAGTAGGTATGTCTTCAACTTATCGTCTCATAAACAAAATGTAAAAAACTTTTGCACGTTTTCTGTAGTATAATTTTGATCAGATTCATGGCCTGCTTACGATTATATGTGCACACGGCCCGTGTAATGCTTGCAGTTCGCTTTCAAATACAAAAAAAGATTGACCACATCTGTAAAATAGCACACAATAGACATCATATAAAGAAACTGAGAACCCTCCATAGTTTTTAAATTGCTCATTGGTTTACTATCACAGCAACTGAATCAGTTAAGCTGTTTAATATCCGATTTTGAGTATTAAAATAAAGTATTGGACAGAATGCTGATCTTTATAAGTGCTGTCAGTGTGCAAGTGCCCATTCTGCTATAAACAAATGACCTGAAATGCGTTTGTAATCTCCCATCTTTCATGCAAAGCTTCATGGGGCGCAGGAAACTTGTGGATAGTGGGCCTTAAAACAGCAGTCTGCATTTGTTACCTTTAAATCCCTCCTCATCCAGGACGACTGTGTAATTTTCAGGAGTCTCCGTCAGACTGAAAAATTTGCATCTGTGAAAAGAGAGAGAGACCACATGAAAGCCACAAGCACGGAACATGGAGCCAACACCTAAAATCCATTCACAGAGTTCAATGGCTCGCTCACTGGTCATCGTGCATGTGAGACATTTTTCGGAAGGGAAAAAGCGGCTATTTCATAACAGGCTTTGACCCAAATTCTTTAGGTGCCCGTCCAGGAACCCAGAACAACATGCTCTACTTCATTCAGTCTGATTCAAAGCAGCAGCAAGACTCATGGGAAAAAGTTTTGTGAAAATGAAACGGAGAAGGAAAGTGTTAACGCAGCAATTCCAGGGACGATGTCCCATTTTACTCTAAATTCAATAAGAAAACATTTTAATGATGACATTGGTAAAACATGCAATATTATCGATTGAGAATTTAAGGATCTTACATAGCATTTACTATAGTATAGTTAGTATAATACTGGAGTGTTCTATATTATTCTGTATTGTATTCACTGGCGCTGTTTAATCTTGATTTATCTCACCCAGAATAAAAGTTTGCGTTTACATATTATATATGTACTGTGAATATTTATTTTCTTTTAATTATTTATTTATAAACACATACATGTATATATTCAAAATAAATACATATCATTTTTATTATATATGTAAGGGATAATCCACGGCTAGCCAAGGACCACCCACACGAAGCAGACTATGGTATAAATAAATATAAATATATACATGCAAATATATATGTACGTATTGTTCGTGTTTATAAATACAAAATAAATGCAGTGCCATTTTTGCCTTTACAGAACAGTAAGTGACAGGAACCGAAGTGGGCGAGAGAACAGGGTGGGACCAGGAAAGGACCACGAGACGGGAATCGAACCCGGGTCGCATGCCCGCGAGGCTATCGGTTCGGGCGGAAAAGATGTTTTTAGGCTGTCATAAAAATGCAAAGATTTACATGTAGTCATTAAGCAGACGCTTTTATCCAAAGCGACTTACAAACTAAACATCAAACAAAAGTTTTGTTCGTGAAAGTTTTGTCGTCCATCCGCAGGCTGTAAGCATTTCAGCAATTGAGAAAGAACTAAACACTCTCAAGCGGCGGCTCACCAGCTCTGATCTGACAACAGATAACAGATTTTATTTGTGACACTGTTCTGGCACACACCAACCAACCAACAGGTCTCATTTACACAGCTGATTCCTGTACCGTCTACTCAGCAGAATACAAACCAGAGTCGACTGAGAGGAAATAATACATCCCCGCCCTCATGGCTAACTCAGCACCGCGGCATTGTGTGAAGCCGTCTCACACTTCCTAACAGCATCTACAGCTCCCGGGTTCAACTTCCTGCGAGCAGTCAAAGGCCTTCCAGCAGAATAAACACGTGAAAGTTTCTTTGCAACACAAAAAACATGATTTTTTTTGTGTAGCGATGGCCATAATCCGGTTTACAGAGACAAAGCCATCAAAAGGACTATAAATATGACACACCGATGCCACTTGTTTTTCATTTCAGTAGAAGCTTGAAATGACACTAGAGTCAGTATTAATAGATATTGAGGGGAAAAACAAGTTCACATAAGGTTTCAGGCTTGGGAAATGACATGCTCGTTCTAAAATCTAGAACATTACATTATAAACCATCGGGATTGAAGGTTCTGCAAAGCTCAACAAGATACGGTTAAACGAACCAAATGTAAACCTGCATGTCTACTGTGATCTACTTTTCAGTCATGCAAGATTGACCTCTCTGCTCTCTTCCTCGCCATAGACTATCAAGTACCGAGCAGAATCCATCACCACCGCCATCGCTCTTTATGACACACCGATGTGCATGAGAGAAAAGGATCCCATTCAACAGCATTAAGCCTATCATAAACCGAGATGGAACATACAACCCTGAACATTTTATTACACATGCATGGGTTAATGTGCCACCATTAGACACAATGAATGTCCAGAAATGAGAGACAAGCAAACAAATAAACTGCATGGATCCGCCAGATTATAGAAATCTGAAACGGTGTTTTATTCATCACAAAACTTCCACTATGACTTGTAAACTGTAAGTAACATAAGTGTCGTGGGTTAAAATCCAAGACAATTCCGGACTTGGACGGTTAAGACTCACTAAACATTTAAACGTTTAAAACCAAACCTTTATATGCAAGACTTTGAGAAAACGCTTCGACATTCTCACAAACTACACTGTGAGAACATTCTGGTTTGGAAACTGTTGTTGCGCAACAAAGTCCGAGCAGAGGAGAGGTGCTGGGACATGTCCACCTATTAAACTAAATAACAGAAATTGCAAAACTTAATAAAATAAGTTTGCTTGCATCTTCTAACATCTTTTAAAAGCAAGCAACATTTCTCAATGAAAAATACCGTCTGTCTTTATTTGTCAGATTTATTTAGACACTAAAGTAACTTAAAAATTTAACCAAGTGGCATCTGATAATGAATACAACTAGCTTCACTTTTCTTTGCCATTTGATGTTCGATGACGTTTATCCAGGATACTTTTTCACGGACGCAAGAAGTCATTAACCCTGGAGCTATGGACATGTTGTGCTAATGTTTGACAACCAGAACTTGTCCAGATATTTCGTTTATATTTATTTATAAAGAAATAAACAATTGAAGGGTCACGTGAGTGAAATGTTTCTTATGATCTCAAAAAGCGTTTGATCTTAAGGCACATGCATAAATGTTACAAAAACATAATTGTGTGTTTTTGTTTATTGAATAACACAATTAAAACTTTTTTAATAAATATTTATGTAAATGGAGGACTTGAATGGATGCCAGAATACATAGGACTGGGATAAAATGGGAATTTTATCTGAGTTCTGAATTAATTCAGATTGTGTTAGATTTGTGTCGATGATACAAAACGCCATCTCACTAGATTATGAGATACAAGCATCTCACTTCATATTCCGTCGACAAGCATTTGCAGAGTGACATAATGCAACATTAAAGAGCCACTGCATATGCATACATTCTTTTGCCATTCATCATTTCTTAAAACTAAGCAAGAACAGGGTGAGGCTGGATCCAATTGCATCAGATGCATGCAACGTTACCATGCATGCATATCAAACGCTCGAAATAAAGTTGTGTGAAGTCGAGCATTGAAATGTTACACCCCGTAAACATGTTTGCAAACGCGGGCGTTGGGTGTTCTTACCTCGTCCTGTTTTTCAGAAATATCAGTTTGATAAGAGGATGTGTGTAATGTTCCAGTCCAGTTTTGCTGATGGATGTCACCCTTAATCGGTGGTCCAAGATGTGCAGGTCCATCGTAAGTAAGAAGACGTCTACGACATGTGTTATCTGCGAAGTAGGTAGGCACGTTAAATGACGCGACGCGAGATCCCGTGTTTTACATTCACGCGTCTCGTACTCCTGCGTTGGACACGCTGCTACTGGTGGGAGACTCTCAATGTAACTCGATTCTAGAATTGCAATTGGATGGTAAACGTTGCGAAGTAAGGCTTACATAGACGCAACATTGGCCGCTGAATCCTATGTCAACGTCGCCCACCATATTGGTAAGGGCAAAGTGTTCTATTAACACGTACAAGTGAACAACACACGGGCTTTTCTTTTTGTTTTCTGAATAGAAAGCACAATAATGTTTACTTTTCTCCACATTTATATTTAATTGGTACAAAAACGTCTCTATGCATGTATGCATTGTATGAAAAATATTTGTCATCAGGATTTCAGAAATTATAGACCAAAGAATGAAACCCGGGTTATAATGTACAGTAAACGAAATCGTGCTTTTTATCCAGAGGAAAACGCAGCTTCCCTGTTCATTTGTATGTCTAAAGCGCAATCTTGCCCTGTCCAACATGGCGGAACGTGCCACGGGGCTCAATGTTGCGTGGCCCTGAAAGCCGGTCCTCCATTTAATTCCAGTAGCTTTTCGTACTTTCTAAGTACTCGTGCAATTGAAGGTATACTTTTCTAAATCTATGTATTTTAATTATCAGCACCTGACGTACACATATAAATCTGTCTATGTTCTCCTCCGGCAACGTAACCCTAATTTGACTCATCTCGAGCCTGACCAATCAGAGTCAACATCCGGGCTGCTTTGCACCGCCCATTTTGACACATAGCAAAGCTACTTTGGCATTCTTCCACTTTTTCTGTTCTTTTTCTGTGGCGTGAAAGAAGACGTAGTGTCACACGCCCCCATGTTCTTAAAGGGACAGTGTCATTTACCAACAAACAAAGTATTGCTGCTGGAGGTCGATATCCACAGGGACAAACTGACTCAAAAGTATATTTGTTTTACTGAATAAAAGTTACATTTATACACAGTACTGTCTAGTTAATGCATTTGCATGGAATCATGTAGCCCCAGTGTCCCATTCCTTTAACCTTATTTTCAACGCTTTAAATTTCATTTGCATAAGTTTTGCAAATTGATGGACCACAAATAAAGAAAAATGCAATATGACTACCAGCCTATCTCTTATAAGATCTAGATCGATATTATCATCAATGTTAACCTATTGTTTTCTAGAGGCATAAACATTTTTCCAAGATCTTGAAATAAAATTTCAATACACGACGCTCTCATATTACAAAGTCATTTTATTTATATCCATACGGCTATTATTATACAACTAAAATTCAACCCGTGCTTTAATCAAGTAAATAAATATTGCAGCATACGACTTAACAACAGTAGTCTAGACAGACATGAACACGCCAACAGGGCTACCACACCGAGGAATGCATTGCAATAGACAACAATGATTAAAACACTGTATTTCCCTTTTAAAACGTTTAATTTTAAAATCAGAAGGCACTTTTGTTTCTCCACTTGTACAGAGACAGCGTGTTATGCTATCACAGCTCTCAGTTTGGGCTTCACCATTGGCACATTCGCTTTCCATTCATACGGTCTCCGATTCCAACTTGAAATGACCGTTTATGAGATGATCACAGGTGACACCCCTATCATTTTAGGGGTGAATGTTTCATTGGAATCATAATTCTTGATTCCATCTTCTGGATAAGTGGTACTGTCAAAACAGAAAATATAAACGAATACTGTATGTGAAAGCCATCTACAAAGCAAAGTTTGAGTTCAGAATTGCAAAGCTACTACTACACCACTATACTATACTTTTTCGGCAACATGCAGTGTGTGTACCGTTTACACAATGTACATTTTCTGTATGCACAACAGACAACTCGGATGATTTGTTATTTTTCAAGTACACATTTGGCAAATGTAATATGTAAACAACCTCCGTCCTCGTGGATTCTCACCTGTATAGTGCACATTAGCATCCCAGCCCTCTTTCAACCAAGCAGTGTTTCTGGTCTCCTGTCTGGACTGCAGGTCTTTATAAGCTGAAACACATCACGCATATTAATCATGAAGATGTGAATGTGTTTTCTAGTAGTAAAATGCAAAGCTAGGTAGGAATATAGTACTCTACGATAGTATATTACCCCATAAATGATGAACGACGTACAATTCACCAATCTGTGTGAAGAAACCACCCACTGCCTCATTGTTCTCCTGTCTGTATTTGATCGCTCGAGCCCTGTGACAAGACCAAAAAGCTCAGATATGCAACACGTGATAAGATGCTCGTGTTTAAATGCTCAACTCGCGTACGAACCTACCAGTTATTTCCCCATTCGATCATCGTACCAGGCTTGAGAAAAATTTCAGGACAAACAAAACAGTTAATGTACAGAGAAATATGCATGTATGAAATAATATAAAACAGAGCGATGCAATGGGCTTTACATGGAGGCGATAAGATCTCAGTTCATAAATGCTGGGTCCAGTTCTGGGCGCAGGCTCGTTCCAAAAACTGAATTCCAGAAGAAGTTGGTTCCGACGAGAGAGCAACATTTTACTCCTTTCTTTTTGAAATTTAAGGTATGCCTGCAAAGAAAAAAATATGCATTTGGACACTTAAGAGAGTCTGAAAAAGGTACGAATGTGTTTGCATTTAAAAAAAAGAAGTAAATGTTTAAAAATGCATAAGGTGTTTAAAAATAATATAAAAGAGGAACCCGCAGCAAACTCACATAAATCTTAAAAGCACTGTTAGTCACTTGGGGAAAAGTAATGTAATGTAAATGTAAAATATAAAGCCAAGTGACAACTGTAGCACACTTTTCAAGTAGTAGTATTTAAAAATACATTACTTTCTGAATGTTTGTGAAAGGTTTGTGAAATATGTGCATCTGTTATAAATGGCATATTGTGTAAAACAAATATCACCCCAAAGTGTCCATATAGTTTGTTTCTGACATTTTACATCCAAATTGTAAACAAAATGAAATGTGTTAAATACCGTATTGTTGTTCAGTTTGTGTAAACACTCTGTTAGTGCAGGATATCCACCAGAGTACCTCCACAGATGCACTGCCACAACACAACAGCATGTGTCACTCTAATACCATAACATATAATAATGCACAACAGCCCAAGACGTCAAATCTGATCGCTCAAAGAGGCATGAGACTTAAGAAAGGATTTAACGAAGATGCCTACATTGTATTTATGCATCTTTGTTTAAATATTTCTCATATAAATCCATAGAACAAAAAGAGACAGAAATTCGATATCGCTTACATACAGCAAGAGTAAAAAGATTAAAACAAGAATCTGAGTAAATATTACAGAGGTCTTTTTCTCAAAAGAAGAACGTCTACCAACTGAGTTGACTGAAGTTTTCCATCTCACCTGCCTGATCCTGTTCCCCATACCAGGTGGTCCAACTTCCAACAACCTCGCATGGATAATCTTCATCCCGATGGAGCTCTTTCTGGACCTCAGCTCTAAAATAAAACATCAAACCTCAGATAGTCTTATTGTTCACATCACATATATGAATTCATGCATAATTAAATGTATTTCATGGTTTATTAAATATCATCACATTGCTCTGCCAAGTGTCATTTTCATGGTTCTTGTAGCAAGTTAACAAGTTGTATAATTGCAAAATCAAAAGTGAGATTACGACAGTTTGTTGTATGCCTCCCAAAATTCTGGCTTCACGTTATGAACTGAAAGAAAAAAAAGAATTTGAAGATGTCAAGAAAGACAAATGGACCAGTGTTGAAATCTCGCATCGGTAAAAATAGAATCTATACTTCACAGCTGGGGTAAACTTTATGCATAGGATATCAAACACTCAAAACCATTTAAGAGTTTCTCATTCAAAGCAGCCATTTCACAAACACAACACCCTCATTTTTCTAAATCCAATTTACATTGCACAGGTGGTAACTTGACAACGAACGAATTCAACGATTAAACACATCGGAGGCTGATTTATTAAAGCAATTAGGACAGTTTTAGCTGATTTACTGGAGCAGAACCGCAATAAAGCACATTATAATGTAGGCGCTGGAATATTTTTAGCAATTCTATCAATTGTATTGCGTGCACGGTTTCTCTCAAGGCCTAAATGTTTCTTGAAGATTCGAGATAGATTGGCTCACACTGTATCTTGTAGAGGTTGTTGGTTTCTTTCTTGGAGAGCAGATTGGAGTGGGCATCCTTCCTGGCATCCGCTTTGTGTGCAAACATGGAACTCAACCAGCCTTCATCACTTTTATTTGCAAAGCCTCTAAAGATTCACAAACAAAACTGTTTCGGCATGTGTTCAATAAATACCAAAACGATGCATCATGCACCGAAACACACAAACATACAACATAGTGAAAATACTGTAGGTTGTTTATACTGTACGTGACAAGCACGTGTCCTTGCATAATCTTCGTCAGTTGTGTGCGTTTGGTTTTTGACAGTGGCAATAAAATGCATATTATTTCTTTCTGATGATTTTCTTCTTGTTTGGACATTGTTGAAAAAAAATAAAAAATGCATTTGTTACACCAAATGACTATTTAAGGCAAAACAAACTACTCGAAAAATGAAAATTGTACAATTCTTTACCAGTCACGGCACACATTTACGCATTGCTGATCTGAATGTATTTCTATAGTATTGTCAGTCCGTATATCACGCAATGGCAAACAGTTCATGCATCTGTCCTTCTATCGTTGTGTGACGATTACCTGGCGGTCCATGCTGAAAACACCTTGTTAAATAAACGCTCGTGGCTCTTGAGGACGCGAAGAGAGCGCGCTGTCGCCATTACGCACGGCTGTTGCGTCTCTGCGGTGGCAGGAGTTGCAACACGCGCACTTTTAAAGTTAATGTTTGACGCGCGTGAACTGTTGGACTGTAGTGCATGTGCGAGAGACATTAACTCGTGAGAGATTAATAGATTCATTAATCACGATAATTCATCCATTGATCTGGCTGATTTCATTAAGGACGCTTACAACAATTCACCATTGCAAGTCATATCATGATAGGATTTCACAGATCACTTGATTGAATTCATTTCTGTCGTCCGTGTGGTCAAAGTTGATAAGTGTTGATAAGTAATGAATAACTTTTTTAAGTAATTGATCATTTATTTATGGTTATACGTGGAAAAGGTAAGAGACCGTTTTTATGATCTTAAAATGTACTTTTTATTTGTTTGGATAAAATGGCCATTTTTGTTTCATTCTGTGAACTACTAATAATATTTCTCCCAAATTAAAAAAGATTGCATTAAAATAAATACACATTTGCATTTATTTGAGGAAAATAAAAACTAGAGAAACAGGTACAATAACAGAAAAGATGCTATGTGTTTTTTCAGACCTCAAATACTGCAAATAAAACAAGTTCATATTCACTTTTAAGCAACACAACAGCAATATTTCTGTTTTTTATGTGATAACTTGGATTTTGATCACTGTTCTTGTGTGTCTTGTCATGCTGTCTTTCACATTGCTGTTGGATGTCTTAATGTCACTTCTGAGGTTTGATTTAGTTGAAATTCAAAAGACACCAGATGACCACAATACATCTAGAAATGATGATTTGAAATAAAAATTTTAATGGTCTCATAATCTTTCCGATGTATGTCTATCTTTCATAGTCTAAGCTAACTAATGCCATCAAATAAATTGTTCCCAAACCAATGCAAACTGTAATCGAATCCTATTATATTTTGGAGAAACCCGAGGATTAAATCAGTTTTATTTGCAACGGATAACAAACTTGTCCATGCTGTTCAGCTTTTTTTAAGCTCAGTTTTGATTTTTCCATCATGTTTCACTTGCAGGTTCGGGATTGTCTCTTTGACTGCGTTAAACAAGTCTTCAAACTCTTGGTCCACGCAAATGTCCTGCAAGCAAACTCGGGTTAGAAATGAAAAACGCTTCGAAAGATTGGAGGAAAAACTACGGAATAATGGTTAGGGAGGCATTTACAGAAAAGTCTAGGAACTCCACGGCTGATTCTGGGTTGGCCTGCACTGATTTCAGAATGGCAAAGCACCCTGCCGACTGCATTGGATTACGAGACATCTGCATTGAACCAAAAAAAACGACAGCATCAGAAATAATACATGCCATAAATCTCCTGAGAGTTCAGCTTTTTTCCTAGTTTTGTTTCAATAATTCCCTGCTGTTACTATTTTGATGTTTTGGTTTCACGTGTCGTACTTTGAGAATCTGCAGAGTTGAGTTCACTTTGAGGCCCAGTGCGAAATGGATGGCGCCTTCAAGCGGGATGCTGTTGATGCTAAGAAAATAACAAGACAATAGTTCAGTGATTGACGCAATAAACACAATAGTGTTTTAACACCGATTTGTCTTGTGTCGGGTACAATATGTACAAAGAACTGCATCCAAACCAATTTAGGAGAAAAACAATAAACCATTTAAGCAATGTACCAAAGCTGCAATAAATCAATGACAAGTTTTCCCAATCACCCACCAAACTGCACGTGTGTCCTCTCAAAAAAGAAAACGCGAGAACGTTGTTGCTTTTAAAACGTTGAATCATGAGTAGAAACACAATTTTACCTGATATTCAGATCCTCCAGTGTGTTGTTGTGTTTGAGGACTTGCTCTAAAGCTTTGGCTCCCTCTTTACCCAACCCGTTGTATGACAAATCCAAGGTCCGCAAGAAGATGTTTGCCTTTAAAATATGCAAAAGATCAACAGAGGTCAAGCGCTTTTAGGTTATAGCATATTTAAGAAAGCACCTTTTCAAGGAAGCAAATATTTTTTGAGGAAATGGCCGCTGGTGTTAAATCTCGAGTTGATCAGTTGGAAGTTGAGCGAGTGAATCTGGCAGAGAGAGGACATTATTTCTCTTACCTGGAGGCCTTTCGCAAATGCAATGGCTCCATTTCCGCGAATGCCATTCCAAGCCAGATTGAGTGACTTTATTCCTGTGTTGTCTGCAATGGCAGCACCCAGAATTTCCCCTGAGGACAGAGATGAAGAGATAGAGTCTGTAATGCTAAAATATCTATTTATTATTCCTAATTATTCATAATATGGTTTTGTTTGTTTGCTTAGTGGTTTAATATGTGATGTGCAAAAATAGTTCATTTTCACAGCCTGCAGGGATCAAGCTATACGATTGCCAGCCGCAACTCTTTCCTCTCTATCGCCATCTCTGTTTAAAATCTAAAATTGCATGTTATGTGCATCTCAACATGGATTGAAGGCAAATGATGTTAAACTGATATTTTTCTTGTAAAAACTTTACACAACAGTTCGAGTCATAAATCTTTATTTTAAGTTGTGAAACATGGCAAAAAGTTTTAGTTTACTCATCAAAATGAGTTTCTGTTTATTGAAATCAAATATGGGATTAAAAAGTATTGGACGATTTTAAACTAAACAAAAAATGTAAATAAAAGGAAAAGGAAATAAAATAATAAACAAAACTAAAATAAAAATATGTATTTTATACAGAAAATAACAAACTGATAAAAGCATATAGCAAAACTGCTAAAATTAACTAAAATTTACATTTTAGCAGTCTAAAAATAAAATCTGATTCAAAATATTAATATAAACTAAATAAAACCGTAAACAAAACTATAAAAAAATCTGATATAAGGTAAGGTGACCATTCTCAACACTTATAACTGAGGAAACCTACTCAATATTTTTCTATGTTTACCCAAATTATATATTTATCAGTGTATGGATGAAAAGTTTGTGGAAAAGCGCATTTGTTGTACAATCATTTGCTCAGTGAATCAAAACTGCGTTATCTAAACAATGTGTCTGGACTGTTTATGATCATATAATGATTTCGTTTTTTTCATGCATATTTAGTTTTAATGCATATCGTATCAAATGGCAAACTATAATTCTAGTACTTGTCTAAATGGGCAGAAAACGGCTTTCAAGTGCCTCCTAATGCCATGCATTTATTCGACACGTGTCAAGTCAAACGCCTTCAATGTCCACCTTAAAAGCTTTTAAAAGTTACAAGGGGTCAAAAGCTTTCATGATATAGAGTCATTGTCTTAAAAACCATCAGATCTCAAACCTGCGATGTCTCCAAATCTGTTGTGACTCAGGTCGAGATGCTGAAGTATCTGGTTGCTGACCAGAGCTGGAGCCAGGTGTCTGGCCGCACGCTCGTCCAGATGGTTTCCGGACAGCTTGAGAGACACTAAGGTAGTGTTTTCCAATAGCATGCCGGACAGAGCCCTGGCTCCGTGTTCACCCACTCTGTTTTTAGACAACTCAATTTCTAGGAGGAAAAAAGGACAGAGATTGTATAAGTGGATCATTTTTAAAGGAAAAAGGTACAGCGTTTTATGTTGAGGAACTGACATAATCTAGTACTAAAGAAACCAGTTTTTAAAAACTGTACCGTAGAGTTTCTGAACAGTTTATCGTTTAACAGAATACAATGTTGCAGTTAAGGTGTTTAGGGAAGTATTGTCAGATAATTTGACCTTGAAAAAATGTATACAAGCAAAAGGAATGTTCTGAAAGATATTGAGTTAAAAAAATAAACTTCTTAAGAATTTGTTAATATAGACTATATGGAATATATATAAAATATTATCCACAGCCAAGACAACTTCTTTATTTGAGTTTGTTAAACTGATATTATGTCTATTACACGTGTTTTAAAGAGTCAATTTAATTCTTAGTCAAGACAACTTTACATTTCAAACGGACTAAACTTAATTTCGGTTCATTTCAAGTATTGTCAACTGTATTATTAGTTAAGACAACTTCACATCTCATGTTCACAAACTTAATATTTTAGGGCAGCACGCCACGCACACTTCAATTTTCTTAATGTATGTAATTTATTTACATTATAGTTCTGAACATTTTGGGGCTAAAATCACAAATATTGTAAAAAAAACCTCTTATGAATATTACTTCTGTTGCATATAACAGTAGCGGAGGCACAATATAATTTATCAGTGCATTGTGTCGCGAATCTCTGATATTTAAAAAAATAATGTGAAAAGTGAAAGTTTAGACAATTGAATTGTAGGATATTAAAATGTGTCTTTGATGAAGAAAAGGAACCTAAGTGAATCAAGAACATATCGGTTCTTCAAAGATTACTAGGACATTTTCAGATTTTTCTACAATGCAGATTTTATCTTCATTTATGAATGAGTCACCTCGAAAAAAGTTATGAATGACAGATGTTGGATTGTAAATCCGTCTCTTTGAAAAAAAATGCTGTTTGTGATCACATATTACAATCTGGCAGAGGAACAAAATAACATGCTGAAAGATATCGGTTTCTCGAAAAGTTCTGCTTGTCTTTTATAAAAAATATGGCAACTGTGTCTCACGGACCAATTCCAACAGACTTTCACAGCTTTAGTAAAACACTCAAACACGAACCCAGAATTCAAAGGACTGCAACTATGGGACGATGCCAGTGTAGCACACTTTGTTCAAGTCACCTGTGATATAACAGTTCTCTTTGAGCATATCAGCGATGGCAGCCCCGCCCATTCCTTCCATCCAATTATCTCGCAAGTTCAGCTTCAGGATGGAGGTGTTAGTTACCAAGGAAACGGCGAGAGCTTTGGTACCCTACAGTGGAGATTTGTTAAATGTGAAACATTTGTTTTGTCTGCCCTTCATGCAGTATTTCTGTTCTGCATTTCAATTTCTTCCTAACATCTCTTAGTTTGACCTTACCTGCGGGCCCAAGCCACAATGCATCATGTTGAGCTCACTCTGGTTTATATTTCTCAGAAAGCAGGACATCGGGGTTACGCTCAGCATCTTACAAGCCTCTTTGTAGCGGGTTTGGCCTGTGGGGTCATATGCCTGCCTTTCATCTGGAATATAAATACAACAGTTTAAAATGGTTTATAGAAATGATCGGAAGTGTTAAAATGTTCACAGCCAGGAATGGACAAAACCAAGCTTACAATAAAAAAAACCTTTACAAAGATTCTTATAAAGTTGAATAAACAGGCTTCGACACGTTTCCAGTTTTACTACAAATCGTCACCTTAGAATTACACGATTCTGACATGTTTGAATTGAGTTTGTTCAGAATTGACAACTGATCTATGTTTTATTAAAATGAGTGCATTTGTGGATTCTCTTAAAGAAAACAAAAATGTCCTATCTACAAAATTTCTGTTTAACCATAAGGTTCTTTCTGCAAGAGCCAATCGGCACATTGAATGTACATTTGGAATACATTAAGGGTCTCTGTCTTTTTCATGTATAAAAGAGATTGGTTCCTCGTATCATTTTTGCTATATGAAATGCAAAGACTTTAAAGCTCAATATCTCAAAACTACTCAGACCGCAGATGGGACCTTTTAATTCCAAGGCGAAGAAATGGTTAAACTTACCCTTAAACTCTTAGTCCAAGCTAAACATTTGAGGTTCCCAGAATGTTCCTGGAACGTTCAGGGAACATTTGTAATGTTTTTATTTGGTTACCAAAAAAATGACATAATGGGAACCATATGGGAACGTTGGAGGATGGTTGTGTTTGCTCATTAACCATATTTTCATTTGTTTTTGTTTTATTTTAAGCAAAAACAGGGTTAAATTTAACAAGGTCACACACACCAATAGTACAGGTCAGTCTTCTTTTCAACCTACACTGTAAAACAACGTTTGACCGTATTTCCAAAATAAACTGCAAAGATAAAATCTTGTAAGAAATCTGGGAAATAAACTGTAAAGTAAAGTTTAAGTTTAAATAAAGTAAATGTGTGGTCTTTTTCAAAAATACATACAAATCTGCTAAAAACACAGTAAAATTATTTTGCTGTAAAAATATCGTCGTTTTTTTAACAGTGCATTCACACCTGTCAATTCTGAAAGAGGTAGTCTGATCGCTTATAAAAATACCAATATCAAAAAACCTCAAGATGTAAGGAATTGTTTGAGGAATCTCTAAATGGAGCAGGACGGGTTGCCGCTGAACTTTATCCCCAACGCTAAGCATAAACAAAGTCCCTTAGTCACACATGCAACGCAACGCCTCAATTGAAATAAACTGGTTTCACTTTGTACACCAAATACGACAACAATATATTGTTGTTTCTCATTGAGATAAGCAATTACCATGAATGTGGAAAATTCCCTAGCCATTCATTAAACTATGCGGAGGCACACAAATGCAATCTAACAGATGGCTAGCTCTAATAAGATGAATAAACAGGCATCATAGAGAGAGAGAGATGGATTGAGCCATGCTTTTGTATATGTAGAAGAGTGTGTAGGTGTCTCGGTATCTGCAAGCAGGTGAAAAATGAGAGAGAGAGAGAGAGAGAGAGAGAGAGAGGTCTGAAATTACAAGCATGACTCATGGCCGTTTGTCTGTTTTATTCCCCGTCGAGTGGCAACATCATATTCTCTGACCCTTAGCTCTTTGACACCCCCTTCCAAAACGTGCCTCACCCACGTCCCCCCGCCAGCCCACTCGCTCATGTTCACATTTTTACTTTTAATAAGAAATCTCACTGTGAAAGGCATCGAGCTCCAGGTCTATGTCATAATCTTCGTCAGTGCTGACACCGTCTCTTTCCTTCTGCTGTCCGTCTCCTCGGCAGCTACCGCTGTCTTTCTCATCCTCGTCTTCTTTCTGCTCATCTGCGTTTTGTTCATCTCGAAGGCTTAATCTGGATCTAAGCACTCTCTGAGACAAAAAACACAAGAGCTCTTATATTGACACATGCAGTATTTGATCAAGTGGCATTTGAAAGATCAAAGTGTGCACTTCTTTGCTAAATATTTTACAAAAACATTTTCAATGATAAACCACAGGTAGGCTTATAATGTTTATAATGTTTGTAACGTGCCCTTAGTGACTGTACACTATCTAGCGGTCACTTGAGTGACATGCTCACCTTTTGACATGGTGTTGCTTACTTAGAAGTTTTTTTAGATCAAAACATTATTATGCAAATATTTGTTTGAATGAATAATCAGAGCCGTTGAGAGAGAGTCTTTTCCACAGCAATGGCGATTCCTGGATTCAATAGTTCCAGGAAGTTACTAGTAACGCACTAAACAGACTATTAATCCATTTAAAGAGTCATTTAATGAATAAAAAAATGAAAGAAATACAATTTAAAGAGGGAACATTATTCCTGGAACTGTCTTAGGCTCCATGAATCACGCGACACGCGAAAACTTTGAACGTCTGTTGTCACGACCAATGAGGAATGAGGAAAAGGTAACCAATAAAATCCCAGAATAGATGTGAACTTTTTGAAATAATGTTAAAAATACGACTCGACAAACTTTTCTAAATCCTACAATATAAAGAATTTAATGTTATGGAATATCATTTTACGTGACAGATTTTTTTATTTAATTCTGTAAAAAGAATTTACAAGTTGGGTGTAAGATAACATGAAAAACATGTAATTTAACTTTACAAAATAAGTTATCTTTACGTATTTAGCCACCCCAGCAGCTAGAATACTATCTATTTATTTTTACAGTAGGCAAAGGGTGAATACGCTGAAGATGCTAAAACGCACCTTAGTTTTGATATTCATTTTATATCAATACATACATATATAGACCACTTTGCAAGATGTTATTAGTAATTATAAAATGTAATCTTAAAGATATTTGTTGAAATTTTAAATCTGTTATAAATATCTATAGCGTTGTTTATGTCATCTCAAGAGGTCTTCCCAAACTACTGAATATTTCCAATGTGGAAAACATGAATAAGTGAACAGTAGTGTACATAGGTCTTAAAAGGTGTTCATTCTGTAGCCTTTTAACCGAGGACACTCACTTGTCCATCCACGCTTCCTCTGCTGTACACACTTCTGGGTCTGCTGGCCGGCCTGCTTGCGATTCCTCCAAGTGTCTCCTTTTCTTCACCATCTTCATCATCTTCACACACTGATAGTAAAATACTTTCTTTCATCACTACCGTCATGTGTTCACAGATCTTCACTTTTCATCAAGTTAAGTCGAGCATGATTCATGTTGAATTCCCAAGCCAGACAGGATCGATATTCCTAAATGAAATCAAATCTCGAAGAAAACAAATCAGTGCTGTTCGGTGTCTCCTGCTGCCCCAGACTAACCCAGGGTCACATTTGATTGACATTTACTTTGACTTATCAAGTGCTGGGTGTTCGCACAGCCTGTCCAATCGGCAGGGAGTCTGGGCGGAGCGGGCGGGCTATCGCTCGACTGATTTGTTTTGTTTACTGGTTGCCGTGGTAACTCATTCGGCTAAGCTAGCAGCATTCCTGTATTGGAAAACAATACAAACGTAAACGTTTACAACATATTTTTTTTATATTTTGAACGCTTTACGCCGTTTACTAAAACAAAATTGTTTACTAAAAAATAAATGTAGCTATTTTTGTATTATTTTATTTCATTTACACATGTTACTTTTCATAGTGAGTTTATAAAAACATATGATTGTCATGTACTCCTGTGTGCGGTTTTATTTCAAAAATTTTCTTTCTAAATTTTTCTAAACTAATCTGAAATTTTTCAGATTAGCTACCAATTTACAGTTATCTAAAATACAACAATTTGAAAATTATTAAAAAATAATCCCTCAGAGGCACGGAGCAACAAACCTTTCCTAGGAAAAAGCATGCATGAAGAACGTGTAAACAATCTTCAATTCAAACAGATAAGCAAGAGCGTCACGTACAAGTTTTGACATAAAAATGTTTTATTTATTAGATGCAAAGTCTTCGCAGTATATGCATTAAAATGGTAAATGTTTCGAGAGTTCCACAATAGAGGATTCACAGCGGAGACTGACTGACGGTTTCTGTTAGCAGCAGCAAAGAACAAACACAAAAAAGAAAAAATCCTGAAAGCTCTTGTCCATCCGATCACAGGGGACGGACGCGTTCACAACATTTAAACCGACACCGTGCAGGTTCACGAGAGAAAAACAGAACATGAAACGTCATGCATTCAGGTCAACGCCTCAGCTCGCCTCAAACCAATAGGAAAGATAAGACACTATATTCACCTAATTTATTACAAGCAAATCAGGACAAAACAAAAACCATTCCCATAATTAAAATACATTCATAAGTTCTCATACATTATATTTTGATATTTACTGTACCTTTAAATATGTGCATGAGTGCGTTTGCTTTTTTTGCTGCACTTTTTGTATCACAGAGTTTGAACGGTGCAAAACACAAAAATTTCAGAAAGGAAACATTCAGCGTTACCAACACAGAACAAGTCTTACGGAAAGAGGACAGAAAATCGAACTCAAATTTGTCATGCCAAAATATGAAAAATACTCAAGCTAGATACAAAACTTGTACACGTCTCAAAGAATTCTGAGAAATAAAAGATTTCCCTCACTGCAATAAAAAAAGGCATTGCATGCAAAAAAATGTCGTTGTGGCATTGATTTTTTTGCTCTTTGTAAGAATTGGAAATAATTAAAAAACATGACTCCGCTAGATTGACAGATTCATCCAGATGGATTTTAAGAACAGTATTCCTCAGGTAAAAGTGCATCTCAGAGAAAGAAAGAGAATTATAATTTGCAGCATCACTACATTGTCAATTCATCCTCAATACTGAGGTTCAAGGACCATTCATGAAAGACTGGCACCCAGAGACATGTTCAGATTCCCCAGCCTTTTCTGATAAATGCATATTTGTATTAAGAAGTGGCCGCTATAATAGTAGCAATCTAAAAAAACAGAAACTGTATCCTAGTGAGATTCACACTCATTTTAATTCTACGATTCCAATTGAATAAACGTGTTCAGGATCTCAGTGTTTGTGGAATTTAACCGGTCATTCAAACAGCTTTCGGTCTCCATCTGTATAGTCAATACTGTGACTTCCCAAGAAAATAATTTCTTCTGCAATTCATAAACCAAGAGAATCAGAGATGGGGGGGACCTTAAAAGACACATAAATCATCAACATTTCTTGACTGGTCATGTCCATGTTGCTCAAGTCAAGCGTGACCTGACATTCTCGAGAGATGTCGATTTAAATCCACTAAAATGTCATCTCAATAAATCAAGCAGGTGTCAAATTTGTCAGCTTTAAATGCTTGTGAACATCCGAGTACATCTTAAATTGCATTACTTTTTATTCCCTATTGAGGGTTTTTTGTTAAGACGACAGATATTTACACTTCGTCTCAAGGGATTCTTAACCACATCTTATGCCTCGGCATGTACAGATAGCCGTCACCACTGTGCCGGCAATAAGCACAAATCTCATATATTGAAGCGATAATGCACAAAGCGTGATTTTGTGCGTGTTCAATTTGTCTCTCCACATATGCATGCTTGATAGTTACATTGAGGTGATAGAAAACCTTTGATGGCCATATATATAGATTTTTAATAGTTTAAACATTTTCATGTTTTGATTGTGATGACTTTGTACATGATTCATTTTTTGGTGAACAACACATCCATCCAAGTCAAAAGTAAATCAGGTACATTTTGATTCATGGGGACTTTGATGTTTGAAGCGGAACCCATGAGAGCAATGGCAAACAGCCTGAGTGGGAAAAATGTTTAAAAAAGGAAGAACAAAACACGCTTCGTCTTTAGCAAGGACTAGACTGTTTACTTAACTAAAGACTCGACATCCAAACATGAAAAATAATCTAGTGACTCACAAAACTTCAGGGTAAAACAAATACTTTCCGAGTCTTAACAGTGAGGTCAATACGTTTGCGTAGAACGCCATTTTGCTTTTAGAGATCAGAAAGCACAAAAGCCAGTAATGAGGACCAGCGCATAACACACGAAGTGCATTCTGAAATGAAGAGTACTTGTCTTTATTTTGTAGACTTTGATCATAGAAATGCACAATGTTTGAGAACTAGCAAAGAATACACTCGGCACAGTTTTGGAATTGGTGGTGGGCGTCTCATGCTTCTGATTGGCTGATTGAAGTATCCGAGTAAAAATCAGCAAAATGGACGACAAATGAGACTATGAACAAAACACCCTGTAAAAAACAGAAGAGAAGAATGATTAAAAATGCATAAAATATTAGTCTTAAGTACACAAAAGTAATATTAGAATACGGATTTATAAATTTGAGATTGTACGATATTGCTGGAAATGTCTGTTTGATTTCACTGCAACTCGGGTAAAGATGAGAAGTCAACTAACCTGCAATTATACGTTTAAAACAGAGATGGCGATAGAGAGGCAACATATAGGACTGGTCTTATTTTGGTTTGAAAAAAAGTTACATTATTCTTAATCTAGTAAAATAAAATGCTAAAATAAAATTGTTTATATATAAAATATTAAATAAACTTATTTTATCATTCATTTATAGTTCATATGTAATTATATATTATTTTTTTAATAAAATGTAATGTATAAAATAAAATTTTTTTTTTATTAAATATAAAATATATGAATATGTCTTATAATCGTCATAAGTCATTTCTGAAATAAAATATCAGTAAAGTAAGCTGCAACTTTTGGTTTCAAAAAGAGATGGCGACAGAGAGACAAAATATAGCACTGAAGAATTATTATTTAACAAAAAAACGATTTAAATTAGTTTTTTAAACAGTCAAATAAAACATTTATATTACTTTATAAAAACTAAAAATATATAATTTTTATTAAAAAAAGAATGCATTTACAAAATATTTGCCGCTTTGCATTTGTGCTTACTGTAATAAAAATACAGGAGATTAATATAATCTTCATATTTATATTTATAGATTGCAAAATTTCATGATGCATTTACTTATGTCATTATTTATTTATCTTGGTCCAATGTATTGCATCTTAAGACAAAATGAAAATGCAACAAACACTTGAATCGTAAGGCATCATTTAAGTCGTGTTTTATCTAATTCCGCTCACTTTTCTGAGTATTTTTATGCATTTGACTGCAACACATGCATTTCATTATCTCATGATATTCTATTGAGTTTCGTCCTCCACATCCCTGTATTAGCAAATGACGTGAGAATGTGAGGTGCCTCTCGTCCTCCACCAGAAGGACTTTCATCAAAAAACCCGACAAAAACCTCAAGCAACGCCTCTCACAGGAACCCCGCCGAGCGTACGGCAAACAGTCCGGTTAACGGTGGTAAGGCTAAAGCACTTCTCCTCCCTCGGCTCTCACGCAGAGTGCGCTATGAACAAGCTCTTATCTGTGAGCGCAAACAGAGCGTGCGCCCTCTTCTCGCTAATCCTGTTACGCCGCAGTCTTTTCTCAGCCTCCGTCTCTATGGTTACCGCTGGCATTCAGCGATGCCAGTCCAGAGGCTGTATCTACAGAGGACACGCTGGGAAAGAGATTTAAGAACTTACTCATCGGTATCCTTCTTGCTTTCTTCGATGAAGGCAATAGATTCCGATCTTAGGCGGTTGGTGACCTCGTACGTGCGCAGAGTAACACCGAAAATGTCCTCGTGGTATCGATTCTCATCCTTTAATACATAGGAAAAAAGGGCTAACAGTTTGGAAAAGTACCTACAACTGCTTTCCAAACACATTTTTTTTAACATTACGTAATGCCTAAACATCATGCAACAGTTAATAAGTACTTTGTCTACTATAACATCCAATCAGAAGTTAGAGTGTGGACCACAAACTCACATCCAGACCACAAACCAACTTAGCAAAACGTTTGTAAGATGTGGTGTCTAACCCTCAGTTTGCTGATATAGAAGCCGGCGTCCTCAAGAGACATGTTGCCATGCAGTTTAAAGATCTGCTGGACTGTTTTCAGCACGTCTCCGGCCATGGTGACATCACCACAGACGTAGATGTGTCCGCCTTCATCTCGGAGATGTTTGTAGACTGTTTCAGACAGCTGCTCACGAAGAACATCCTGAACGTATTTCTAAGCAAGAGACAGAAAGTTGATTTGTCAGTATGTCGAAACATCACTCACAACTGACACATCTATGTTTGACACAGAACTTTAAGGCTAGTCCTATTTAGGCTTTGTAAATTCTTCAGAAAGAGCTATTTGGCTGAACTCACTGATAAAAAAAGGATGGAATGCAAATGTTTTGGGCGATGTGTCTGATTTTTACCTTTGGTTTCCCAGGCTCTCTGGAGTATGCGGTGTAAAGCTCTTTAAACACGCCCTTGTTTCGAGCCTGGATTGTCTCTTCGTTATAAATGTGGTCGATCTGTGACTGTCGGCACCCGAATACCAAGATCATGGGGCACGTCTTGAGTCCTGATCAAGAGAAACATAGCAAAGTGTGAGTTTACTGCAAATCAAAATGTGGGTGAAAAAAGGTTAACAGGCCATTCACATTTGGAGTCTTGTGTGCGCATGTTCGTTCTATTAAATGTATACGTGTGTGGAAAGCATGCTCAAATAGGGAACGATGCGTCTCCGCAGGGTTTTAGACGCGAAATGTAAATGGCCTCTAACATTTTTCAAATTCAAGTTTCAACAGGCTCTCACTTACAAAACACGTGTGTATTTCATCCTTTAAGCATGCATACACACAGTCAAGAGTGCCCAAAAGTGGTGGAAACGACCCCATTGTTACGTAGTTATTCTTATAGCCGCAATATGTACATTTGGACCGCTAGATGGTGCACTTTCGAAACAACAAAAGGCGAAGCTAAATGTTATGTAGGAGAGCGGAATTATGAGATGTGTCGTTTTCACCTCCATACGCCTCTCTGGATGATTGCCCATCATGTTCACGAGGTACTTTATTCATTACGATGACATCAAATAAGCTTGCGAGAAACGTGAAATGTAATGCTACACAAAGTCCAATCTCATTCATGGCTAACATGGCATTACGCTACAAAATCAATTGACAGTTTTACGCGTATAAAAATGTAACTACGTTTACGCTATTTGGGGTTACAAAGAGTAATCGTGATCCATAATAACAGAACAACAGGTGCTGCGTTCCTGATGCTGTATAACCACTTACGCATTTGCGCGTTGCTGTAGTTTCTCAAACCGGAAACTGAAGATATTAAATCACTGATATGCGACAAATAAAAGGGAGACAAGGGACGGGCCATTATTTTAAATAGGAATTTCTGTGGATTTGCACATTCTCGGGAACATTCGGGATAATGTAAGGAAACCACTGCATGAAAAAAGAAAACCACAGTGCAAGTGATTTTTGGATATTTCATAATTCTTCCATATTATGGCTTTAAACTAGTAAAGAATATATAAAGGTTATATTTGCTTTTTTTAAGTATAAAAATGTAATTAATATAAAGCTATTTATATTGTTTAAGTGCGTAAACTGTTAAAAACATAAAATTGAGGGACAGAGACAAAGCTGCAATCCGTAACTTGCATTTCTATTAAGATTCAACATTCTAATCATCTGTAAATATATAACACAAATATGCATTAATATCATCTAAACTAAGTAAATTAAGAAATCTAAATCCTACCTTTAGTTTCAATGTCATAAAGTCTCTGTTGCCAGAAGCTTCTAAACGGAGCGATTCCAGTGCCTGGGCCAATCAGAATGCAGGGAACCTGGCTGTCTTTTTGCATACGGAACGTAGGAGCACTAAAACAGAAAATACAGCCCATCAACAGAAAATACAGCCCATCAAATCTAAATCAAAACAGGCGTCAGTGAGCATATTTAAAGTGTGTAAGAGTTTTACCCTCTGACGAAACAGGGCACGGTATCTTCAGCTTCCAGACTGTTGAGCCAGGATGAGCACACTCCATGGTGGATGGGACCTTCTCCATCTAACCGAAATAAAACCCATAATCCTTTCACACCCCCTTTGACACAGATCCTAATGTCTTACAATTTATGACAGCGCCAGGCAGATATCGCTGCCTTCGAATGGACTGAAATTGCTTTAAACAGCTAATTATGTCATTACATGTTTACAATGAGCTTAAAGTGTGAAAGTGAATCGAGAGAGCAATTTATCTTTAGAGTAAAAAGGCTTGACAGCGAATAAACCGATGAATTAATTTGATCCTTTCATTTCATGCGGCTCCTGTTTTTCATTAAAAATAACAAACTGCAATAATCATAAGTCCTCTTTAAAGCTCAGAGATTAAACAAAGTAAACTGAGACGTCGGCTAATCTCCTGCTTCTCAGAACCGTCTCCTGAGAATAAGAATCTAATAACACTCATCTCTGACATTGAGATCTCTTTTAAAACTCCAATGACCTCGGATAATTCAGCCTCAGCTTTTAAGTTCGATACATTAACAACTATTTTTACATTAGGGGAAACATAATTCTTATATAAACAATTTAATCGAATACATTTTAAGAATAGAAGTGTTGAATCAACTAATAACTCAATAAAGCAAACTTGTGTTTTTACCTCTAGTGCGGAAGGACACCACGGCCACGGTGAGGTGAATCTCGCCTGGGTGGAGGTCTGGAGAGGAGCTGATGGAGTAATATCGTGGCTGTAGGAGAGGAAGCTGGGTCAGGAGCAGGGTGGAGGGGATCTGAAGAGAAGGAAACTCCTCCAACACCTCCACGATGGTGGGATTATTGTACCACTTCCACTCCTCGTACTCCTGCAAACCCTGAGACGACAAGAGGAGATTAAATGCTCGTTCGAAACCATTAACTCCATTAGCGTCCACACCAACAGATGATAGCTTTATTGTTATTCTAAGGTCGTGCGCTGCAGTTTCACATTTTAAATGCGTGAGCACCTTTAAATTGAAATGGATTTTGAATGGCTCCCAATGATATTGATCCTCCGTATTGTTATAGTTTCACTTGTGGATGCCACTATTCTCTTAAAGTTTTAATGCTTTTTAAAGTCGGCATGAAATGAAAGACAACTATTCTAATTGCTTTACGGTGTTTATCCGTGCACATTATTTTAATTAAATTAATTTGCACTTGTAATCTTTAATAAAAAATGTTAACGTATTCAGCTCAGGAAAAAATTAAGATACCAGTCAAAATTTGTATTAAACCGGCATTCCTGCACATGTTTTTTCCTTTCCAGAGTCTGTTTAAAATTTACAAAAAATCTTTAGGACCGATGTAAAGTCACCCGACATGTGAATGTCAAGACGCATGAAAGCTGTGAATAAAAATCAAGATTATTCCATGACATGTTCACTTTTGAACTTTCCTTAAAGACATGTAAATGTATTACTATTGAACTTGTTGTCTTTGCAATTTTTAAGATCTGCAAACGCTGCATCTTTTTGGTTCAGATGAATACAACAAAAATACTATTTGGAAATTGGGAGAATCCCAAACACGGATATACACAGATTTCTTTTTTAATAATTTAAAGTACTTGAGTTTAGCATTTATAAACTGCATATAACTACAACTCGGCAAAAAAAAGAGACAATCAAGTTCACATTAAATTAACAGACCTATAGATCACTTCAGAAGACGTAAACACGCTGGTCCAGAATAACTTCCTGTTTTAGTTTTTTTTAAATGTTTAAATAAAGTACAACCAACTGAACATTACAAAATGTTAAACAAAGATATTTAACATTTAAGTTTATATGTAAGATTTTAATAAAATATGAAACCAGAAGTGCTTCTGGACCAGTGTTATGTCTTCTATAGAAGTAGTCTATGGAACGTATTCATCATCATGGAGAAGCAATTTAGCAGCAGAAGCGTACAGAAGTGTATTTAAATTGTGTCTTGTTGAGTTTTAGTACTGTGTTAAACTGAGAAATCGCTTTGTATTTACTTCCGCTCTGTCACGTGGTGAAACCGCGGGTAGTATCGTTCCTTCCTTCGTTCTTGGGCTAGTTTAATTTGTTTGCTTTGTGTGCGCGTGTCATCTGAGGGCGGGGCCTGTTGAATTTAAGTAATTAGACGCGTATTTAAAAAGCGTCTACCCACCGCGGCAGCGGTCGCGTGCAGTCCTCATCGCGTGAAGACCGAAGAGAGTAAAGACATCGACTCTACCTGCGCGCGACTCCAGCGAGCCCGGGACACCGACAGGGCACTTGAGTATTGCACTTCTTTTGTACCTTTTTTTGTTTTGTATCAACACTTGCACTTTTTGTCTTACTTGTTTTCACTAATACTTATTCCTTTATTGTTATCTTTAATGTTTCTCGCTATTTTCTTTCTGCTTCTCTTAAATATGTGTTTTAAAATCCTTTCTGTTATCACAACACGTAAATCATCTGCCGCATGCCGAAGGCGACACAATGCTAATAATCTTCACAATGTATCACTGCTAGCAACAGCCCCTTCTACTTTCCCAATAGGATTGTGGAACTGCCAATCTGCTGTGAACAAAGCTGATTTCATTACAGCTTTTGTTAAACATTCTGATCTTTCCATTGTAGCACTTACAGAAACATGGATCAAACCAGAGGACTCTGCCACTCCCGCTGCCCTCTCCCATAACCACACTTTCTCCCACAGCCCTCGTATCACAGGAAGGGGTGGAGGCACCGGTCTACTCATCCCCAAAGACTGGAAATTCAATCAGCTAACACCCATGCGTGTCAACAGCTCCTTCGAGTTTCATGCTGTTACTATCACCCACCCTGTTAAAAGTCATTTTGTAGTTATATATCGTCCCCCAGGTCAGCTTGGACATTTCTTGGAGGAGCTGGATGTGCTTCTTTCATCCTTCCCTGAGGATGGTACGCCCCTGGTGGTACTAGGTGACTTCAACATCCACATTGGAAAGCCACAGGCTACTGACTTCATCAACCTGACCGCATCATTTCTCCTCGAGCAGGTTTCCACATCAGAAACCCACAAGTCTGGAAACCATCTAGATCTGATCTTCACAAGGTACTGCTCCACTCATCACTCTCAGGTCCTCCGCTGCACACGTCTGATCACTTCTTCGTCACCCTCGACCTCAACCTCACTGCTCCGGATATCGCAGATGTCTTACCGATGGTTACCTTCCGGCGCAACCTGCGGTCTCTCCCTCCCTCCGGTTTTTCCTCTGCTGTCTTCTCTGCACGCCCCCCTCTGATGAGCTCTCTCTTTTGAATACAGACAATGCCACAGACACTCTGTGTTCCACGCTTTCATCCTGCTTGGACAACCTATGCCCTCTTGCATCTGGACCAGCCCGTGCATCCCCGTCGGCTCCCTGGTTATCGGATGTACTGCGTGAGCATCGCACCAGCCTCCGGTCAGCTGAGAGAAAATGGCGCAAGTCAAAAGACCCTGCAGACCTCTCTCTCTCTACCAATCTCTTCTCTCTTCTTTCTCTGTAGATGTCACCTCTGCAAAAACAGATTACTACCACTCGAGGATCTGCAACTCTCCGGACTCTCGAACGCTCTTCAAAACCTTCTCTGCTCTCCTCTGTCCGCCTGCTCCCGCACCTTCATCGGAGTTAACAGCTGCTGATTTTGCATCGTTCTTCGTAAAGAAAACTACTGCCATCAGCAGCCAGTTCTTTACACCACCACCAGTCGAACCCACCCCACCTTTTCTCCTCTGTCTGAAGCTGATGTCTCCAAGGTCATTGGCTCCAACCACCCTACCACCTGCCCACTGGATCCCATCCCCACCCATCTCCTCCAGGCCATCTCTCCAACGGTTGTGCCTGCTCTGACCCACATCATCAACTCTTCGCTTACCACTGGGACATTTCCCACAGTGTTCAAAGAGGCCCGCATCACACCGCTTCTAAAGAAACCCACCCTGGACCCTACACTGCTAGAAAACTACAGGCCTGTCTCCCTTCATCGCCAAAGCCCTGGAGTGAGTTGTGTTCAACCAGCTCTCCTCCTTTCTCAAGCAAAACAACCTCCTAGACAGCAATAAGTCTGGGTTCAAGACCGGTCATTCCACAGAGACTGCACTTCTCTCAGTCATCGAAGCCCTGAGACTGGCAAAAGCATCATCCATGTCATCTGTGCTCATCCTACTGGATCTGTCTGCTGCCTTTGACACGGTCAATCATCACATCCTCCTGGCTTCTCTCTGAGCTATGGGTGTCTCTGGAATGGCGTTGCAATCGTTCGAGTCCTACCTGTCGGGTAGGTCATTCAGAGTATCCTGGAGAAATGAGGTCTCCACGTCCCAACAGCTCAACACGGGGGTGCCACAGGGCTCAGTGCTTGGACTGCTACTCTTCTCCATTTACATGACATCCCTCGGCTCGGTCATTCAGAAGCATGGCTTCTCCTATCACTGCTATGCCGACGACACTCAACTCTACTTGTCATTTCAACCGGACGATCCGACGGTCGCTGCATGCCTGAATGACATCTCGCTTTGGATGAAGGATCATCACCTGCAGCTAAACCTTGCAAAAACGGAACTGCTTGTGATCCCAGCCAACCGAAAAGATTCACCACAACCTTGCCATTCAACTAGGCTCATCAACGATTACACCGTCCAGCACAGCCAGAAACCTAGGAGTGGTAATCGATGATCGGCTTAACCTCACAAGTTATGTTGCCAGCACCACCCGGTCCTGTAGATTCATCCTATAAATCATTAGGAAAATTAGACCTTTCCTATCGGAGCACTCTTCGCAAGTCCTAGTCCAGGCTCTTGTCCTGTCCAAACTGGATTATTGCAATGCGCTTCTGGCTGGACTTCCTGCTTGCACAATCAAACCTCTCGAGATGATCCAGAATGCGGCGGCAAGAGTGGTCTTCAATGAATCGAAGAGAGCGCATGTAACTCCGCTCTTCATCAGGTTACACTGGCTCCCTGTTGCCGCCCGCATAAAGTTCAAAGCTATGCTCCTGGCCTACAAGACCAACCCTGGATCTGCACCATTTACATTACATTTACATTTATTCATTTGGCAGACGCTTTTATCCAAAGCGACTTACAAGTAGTTTTTTTTTATACAGTGACACATTACTGCAGAGCAATCAGGGGTAAGGTGCCTTGCTCAAGGGCCCTTCAGTCATGACCTGCTGGCACTGAGATTAGAACCGGCAACCTTCTGATCACAAGCCCAACGCTCTAACCATTAGGCCACAACTGCACCATCGTATCTCCACTCACTAATGCAGATCTATGTTTCTGCCAGATCACTGCGGTCTGCAAAGGAACAATGACTAGTGGTACCATCCCAAAAAGGAAAAAAGTCACTCTCCCGTACCTTCTCTGGATCTGTTCCACATTGGTGGAATGATCTACCAGCTGCTACAAGATCAGCAGACTCGGTTGCCATCTTTAAAAAACACATCTCTTCCGTCAACACGTCGCTGATTGATTTTTCCTAATTCTCTTCCCTTTCCTTCTAACCTCACTATTCTTAGCTTTTTATACTGTGCTAGACTTTAATGGACTAGTTTGATGCACTTATGTATTTTGTTGCCTATGTTGTTATAATTGCTTCCAATGTTTCCTCATCTGTAAGTCGCTTTGGATAAAAGCGTCTGCTAAATGACTAAATGTAAATGCAAATCATTCTGAAAGACTTTGTCGAGTTTACTGCTGGTTCCTCAGGGCACAGAAGGATGACAGTGAACTTCTGCAGCTCAATTTCTGTTCATCTCCTCATCTGTCTCACACCAACCATGTTAACAAGACAAAATGACTCGCTAACTAAACGGCCATTTTTAACAACATTACAAAAAATTGCAGCGAGTGTTTCAGTGGGAGGCGATGAAAGATAAATATTCCCGCGTCTCGAGGACCGCTCATGGCGTTGACATCTAGAGGCTCGAGTGAGGGAGAAAAACAGACATAGGAGGGGAATAAAAGAACAAAGAAAGGAAGGGGGTTGATTTTCAGAGGTAATATGTTATCAAACTGAGAAAATTACTACCGATTGGAGATGGAAAAGGCAGAGCCGCATGCGGCGGAGTGAGGCGCTTAGTCTTGCATAGGAGAGATGTTTGACAGTCGACGGTGGCGAGCTAGGGTGATGATGCAAGTGAAAGTCTCGCGTGACTGCTGTTTCTTACCTTGCTGAGCACCTCCAGTCTTTTTCTTTGTTTTTCATTGGTAGCTAAAGGAGCAAACTGTTGCAGCAGAAGAGGGCTGGGGGGCATGGTTATGTCCAGGAAGTATTTGAAAGCCTGGTAGATGGTGCACGGCGGGATGCGGCTCTCATCCGTCCAGTTACTGATCACACCTGCAGAATAGAGCGGGATGAAGCCCTGACTGGTTAAATGGATACAGTAAAAGCCTTTGATGGAAAATTGACATCAGATTCTTTCATGACACTTTTGTAGTGCAAAATGGGACTGAAATGGTTGAAAGAAATAGTTTAAAAGTCCAGTGTATGAGATTTAGCGGCATCTAGATGCAAGGCTGCGAATTGCAACCAACAGCTCACTCCAGCCCTTTCCCCCCCCCCCATTCAAAGTAGCCAAGACAGGGCTAAGACACATTGTCTCCTTCGGCAAAAAAGCAAAAGCATGAAGATATTTACAAAACACACTCAGTTTGTCCGTTAAGGGCTACTGTAGAAACATCATGGCGAATTCCATGTAAGGGGACCCGCGGTGCATGTAGTATTTATGTAGTAAATAGCTCATTCTAAGGTAATAAAAACATAACGCTTCATAATGAAAGGTCTTTAACTACTTCTGAAGACATAGTAAGGTATATTAAATTGCATTTCTGTCAATAGATTCTCCAAATATTACACACATCACCTTTAAAATAAAATACAATTTAAAGGGTGACGAACACGTGCTTTGCATTTATAAAAAAATATGCAAATTAACAGACACTTAAAATCGGTTACGTATCTTTACGTTATCTAACAATATTAGATTTAAGTCTGTTACGCACACAAATCCGTGGAATGAGTTCAGAAGACAAGCAATATATTGCTGAAGTTATAGCCAGCTATCATATAAATGTTCTAAGAACGCTTTACATGCTTTTTAAAATATTCCAAAAGCAATGTAAGAAAAAAAAATTACACCAACATTGTTTAGCAATTACGTTGAGCAAATGTAATTTTAACGTTACTGCAGGAACTTATTTGATAACTTGCTGGGAACTTCGAGAATGTTAGCCAACGTTCCAACAACATCACCTCTTATCTGGATATTCATTCATTTTAATTCATTTTTACCTACGCAAGTTTTTAGTGGAGAGAGACAGAAATGAGACTGGAGGAGATGGGGAACACGAAAGGACCACGAGCTGAGATGCAAACTTGTGGGTGCACTGGAGCTCGACCACATCTATTCCCATTCATGTCTTGTTGTTGTTTATATTTCGGTTACTCTTTCTTTAATCTCCAAGTGCAAATAAAATGAGCGAGGAAACCTGACCACGTAAAAGCATCTTATTTTTACAATCGCTACAGATTTTCTAAGGATGACATTGTTGAAAGTGAACTTGATACAGCATGTATCCTGCGAAGAAGCCATCATAAGTTGATGCATCACAACTGTGAAAAAATCTGCCACAGAGCTAAGTGAAATAACCTTGCATGACACAAAGAATAAAACTGGGACGGTGCCTAAAGCAAAATAAATAAACCCCAATTAGTGGATGATTGACACATCGCATCATTCAGAGTCAAATAATGATGTAAGCTTTAGAATTCTGTCATTCACGATTGAAACAAATCCTATGCCACCCAGATTGATTTACGGATTAGCAATTATCTTATAGTACCAGTAACAGCCCACTTGTTATTTTCTAGCTTTATTAGGTAACCATTTTAGTCCTATGAAGCTCAAATATAATTGAATTATCCACTTTTTTTGTGAGTTTCATGTTTGCACAATTTTACGATGAAACATTTGGCATGCATGTTTGCGTTACCCAGTGCCGTGTTTCTCTCGTCAAGGAATTCCACCCTCACGATTTGATTGACAGGTGGTGCGTCTTCCAGTTTGTCAATAAGAGTCGTAACGATATCTTCGTTGTTACCAGGGAAAATGCTTAAATGGTCGCCGGGCATGTATTTCAAACTCTCGTGGTTGTTTGTGTCGAGCCGCACAAATATAGTCGACCGGCTAACAGGCAGAAATGAAAAAGATAGGATTAAACAGATGTTTACAGTAATGACATGTAAATTTGAGAAAATATCACATTTGACAATATGAATGAAACCTACTTGGATTTGTGGCTTTGTAAGTTCTGTCTCAGCAGAAATTTGGCCCCGTAAACTTTCTTCTTGTGGATGTTGTAAAGCGCTGAATGTGGACACAAAACCAGATCAGATGTGTGTGTGTGTGTGTGTGTGTGTGAAATGACGTAATGCAATTCAGCGCCTCTATCATGAAGTTTAAATTGAATTTGTATCGCTAAACATCCCATTTCAAGATTAAACTGCACAAGGGTAAACAGTGGCACTACACTCTAAATGCTTGTTTATTAAATTTATTTTGGTCTTAACCAAGTGTTTACAACTCTCTTGGCAATGTTAACATCCTCGTGAGATGAACTGTGTCAAGCTAATGAGGCACAAAAATGAAATTCTCTTCAAGAGTCAATTGGCATGCGTCATAAATTTGGAAGCAAATAAAGCTTTGCCGTTCGGAGAGCGAGAGATCAAGAATGGCTTAATTTGACAGAAGTTTACTGGCATTGTGAAATGATGAAGTTTACTGGCATTGTGAAATGATGAATCATTCCTTGAGAAATGGAAAATCGCACAGCAGCGATGTACCTTGTGTTAGCGTCGGTGCCTCTGCTGTGTATGTCATCCTGAATTTGCTTTTCTTCCAGCTCCGGTCATTACTAATCAGAGAATTGTTCGCTTTCTCGATATTAACGTCGTCGCCGACACAGAAAACATCACATGCAGCCTAGGGCGAAGAAAAGAAGATGTCAAAAAAACGGATTTAACTGACGCTTCAAGACAAATGTATTCCATTTTTTTATCATATACAGTGTAAAGTAAACCATGAATGCAGAAGATGTTTTAAAGCAAGCATAATTTTCGGTGTTGAACTGTCTTTTGAATTTACACCATTTCAATTTGTGTCAGTCGGACTTCAACACATGGTTAGATGAGTACATGCAAGTAGCATGCAATTTCATGTTTAAACACAGATGGCGATAGAGAGACAAAAGCTGTGGATTGCAACTGTCGAGGAAATCAGCTGAACTATACCAGCCAATTTAAAGAGAACATCAAATGAATTGGTTTCCCTGTTTACAAAATACAAAATGTTTAGAAACATCACTAGTTTGATGTTCGATATTAGTCAATATTTCGTAACTTTCTGAATTCATATAATTGAATAGGTATCTGCAGATATTACGGAATAATCGCTATCGGTGGAGAAATGTAATATCGGTGCATCTCTGATTTTGTTGCATTATTTTCAACGCATGAAAAAATATATACTGGTCTTTATACTGTAGTTAGGTCAAAACTATAATACGACTAAATCAACCTGACTTTTGATGAAAACATTTTTTTATAAGTATAATTCCTAAAGATAGAAACAAACTTGTTGAAATGTGAAACGACAACGACATGCAACCAAGTATCTGTATCACACTGCTGGCTTTGGGCACTACCTTGAAAACCTTTATGGCCCACGTTCGGAAAGATTCCTCCTGGCCGCAGAGTTCATCTCCTTCTCCCATGCGGAGGATTCGTTCCCCGCCAAGCTCTTCGAACAGCGTGTCCACTGCGTGGGCAAACGCACAGAAGTGTGGGTATGCCCGTGAGCCAAGGCCAAACGCTGAGAATCTGCACGGAAGAAAACAAGTGCCCAAAACACTTAAGATACACAAACAAAGAGCACACTGCATGAACAGTTGCAGAAGCCAACGGAGGAAAAGTGTGCGCCACTTCGGACAGCAGGCCAGAGGCGGTGAGCTTTGATCCTTGAATTTCATCCGGTTTAGTTTTCACAGTTTAAGGACAGAGCACAAAAAAACGTACGCACGCATAAACGAAGCCTACGAGTCAAACCTGACACGGAGAGGAGAGTCTGCCAGTGTGAAATTTCTTTTGATTGCTTCTGGAGGGGATATCTTTTCAAATTGAAGTAATTATAGATGCTTGTTTTCTGCCTTTTATGTTTACTTCTGATGTGTGATTTCTCTGCCTTAAAATGAATCAACATCTTCAAAAGAAACCTGACAAACACACACACATAAAGACAAACATGTAAAAAACAAGCGAACGTGTGTGAACATGTAAATTTCCCTGTGACACCCATGGATTGCATGAAACCTTTTCAAATTCACATTTCACACGGGACCACATTTGTTTTGCCCATGTGAAATTCACAAGTTTTTCTCTGTAAGGGACAAACAAACTTCATAAACATATACAACCTGGTAAACATGTTTGCTGTCTGCAACCTACCCAACAAGACAGCACCCTAGTCATAGTCATTGAAGTTTAAGGGATAGTTCGCCAAAAAACCTGTCATCATTTACGTCATCTCGCTCAAAACCTGTATCTGACTCAAGAGGATATTTTGAGAAATGTCTCAGCGGTTCCGTGTCCATACAAGTGAAGTCAAAGGGGCTCAGTGTTGTTTGGTTACCGACGTTCAAAGTATTTGCTTTTAGTCATACAGGTTTGGAATGACATGGTCATTTTTGGGTGAACTATCTCTTTAAATCATCTAGGTAGGCAGCTCACATGAGTTTGGAACACATCTATTGACTCATGAATAAAGTAATATTACCTGACATTGGCGAGTGGTCCAGTGCTCTCAAAGTTAGCTTTGGGTTCGGGTTCGTCGCTGGAAGATTTGCGAGTGTCGGAGTACGAAGAGACGCTGTTGAAACGCACCTTGTATGTCCTGAAGACAGCAAGACACACTCTTAATGCTTTATGATTTTGTATTGTGTGTACAGCTTCAGCGTTTCTTTTCAGGGCTGACTTTTTTAAAATGTTCCTTCAAATATCATTACTATATGTGAATATACACTTATCCTAACTAATACAGCTTTTGAGATCAGTTTGTGTGCATAAGATATGAACTGCATACAGAAGAAATGCAAGCTGTGTGCGTGTGTTGCGTATATGTACGTCTGTGTAGGTGTCAGCGGAGGACACAGAAAAAAATTAATTATGGGAAAGCAGATGGGTAGGAGGAAGGGAACGGAATCATTCGCTGCGTCTCCATGCACGCACACACACACGCTCACTTACTTTCTGTCCTCCACACTTGTTGTAGGATGTCGCATTTCCATCAGCGCTGCACCAAATTTCTGCACGGCAGAAAAGTGAGAAAGAGAAACTGAGTTAGTGGCCCTTCCCACGCTAGTTTACCATCACAACATCACCCGGGACAGCATTGAGATTCCAACATAATGCTGCTTATCTATCGCATGTGTGTGAAGCCCTCTACAACACAACGAAAAGTGCTTTTCATCTTGATGAAAGTGTCGACGGCTTTGAGCACTCGTAAGTTAAACACTTCTGTTAAAAATAAAAGCTAATAAATATGTAACATGCAACACTTCACCTCTCCGTTTTCAGGAGGATCCCCATTGCCGAACGTACTGGTTACCACCAACACCAGGGTCTCGTGTTCCAGATCGACAGTGTCGTATTCATCCATAGAAATGACCTAAAGAAAAAGATGTGAATTGGCATTGGTGGAACACTTTAGCAACAACATAGAAACACCCTGGCAACCAGTCATAACACCTCACCATCGCGGCTCCACGTTTTGCACAGGCACTTACGTGTCGGAGTAACTCATGTTGTTTGAGATTTAAAACACGTCCTGAAACCTTGATTTCAATTAACTCGTACGCCAGAAGCTAATGTTTGTTCATATCATGGTTGCCAAATGTTGTTTCAGTGCTTCGAGATATTCTAGGGATTGTTAGAGTACACGAAACGCATGCATTTGGATGAGAGGCACGTTATCTCTCCATCCACAAGGGGCGTGACGTTAATGAACACGTCGTGGGATCCTAACGAGCAGCTAATTCATCGAGATACAATTAATAAAAAAGACGCATCGGTGCATGTGGCGGGGCGCTCGCCCCCGGGGCCGAGAAACGAGGGAGAAAAATACTACATTAGCATCTGCATTTAAATCAAGCACGATCAATACGGATTATTCTCTCCGGTAAAAAAATAACTTTGCATATTACTGCTGCCCCAGGCTAAACATGTGATTCGATTTTTAATAGCTTGCAAAGCTTTAAGTTTACTAGTTTTCACTTACACCGCAGCTCGGAGCACAGGTATATCATTTTTTTTATTGTAGTTTTGGCTTTTTTGTTAAAAAATATCGTTTATGTGCAAATTATTTTAGGGATTCACCTGGATATGAAAAGGATTTAGAAGAGGTTATATAATAAGAAATCAAATCTGTATTGACCTTTTGATATAAAAGAGCATGATGTTTTAAAGCATGTCTTCATAAGACTAATTAAAGTATTGTTAATAACTTCGTCAGAACGCTGAGATTTACACACACCTATAGACGGTATGCACATGATGTCACAACACCATGTGGACAAGCCCCCTTGAGTGGCAAAACAAAAGCAAAATGGCTGCTTACAATATCAGGAAATGGAATTCCACGTAATACAACTTACATCGGTGTCAATGGACATCTGTTTCTTTTGTAAGAATCACCGTAGAGTCCAACTGCTTCTAATTTCAGCAAATAATTGTGTGTTTAAGTCCGGGTTTCTTTGTTTCTCCCATTGAGAATATTGGTGCGTTTTTTAACACGAAAGGAAATGTTTCCTGGCACTAAAAAGGAGACCTGTCCCAGCCTGTTCACGTGGGAAAGTGACGTCAATGGATACACTATTGGTCAATTTATATAAAAATCCAACGAAACTTATGCAAATACACCTATATCGGTTCGCAAGAATTATTTTGCGATCCTGCCACAATGTAATGCGTGCTATGCAAAAATGATGGGGAGTTAAATATAATTGAACATATCTACAGACCCACAAACTGTGAGCGATAATGGCCTGAGAACACGTAAGCCACTACTGCGAATTTGAAAAATTGTATAGTATAATTTCTTAAAGGGGCTACACAAACAGAAGTGAAATGGCAACAGTAACCATGGACTTGGAAAAGAAATGGACAATGGAAAAATCGATAAAAACAAGATTAAGAATCTGTCACAAACCCTCGTCTTTTTACCTTGGCGTCAAACGCGTGCTTGAATATCTCACAGAGTGTCTTGGCATAATCCTGCGATTTCCCGGTTTCTGTGGCGAACAGGATGGTGGCTTTTACTCTTTTGGCCATTGCCTGTCCCATGAGTTTGGCCGAGAATTTCACAGCCCTGTAAATCGAACACAAATCAGCATGAACGAACTCCTTACAACCTCCTCTTTCGCCATCTCTCAACGAGACATTAACTTGCTGACAGACTCTACCGCCCTTCACTTCCGAGACTACACAATCACATAAAAGTAGCTACTTGTATCCCGCGGACAATTACCATAATAGCTGGCACACAGAACCCTGAAGAGATGCTGAAAGAAACCCAACTGAGTGAGGCTTGTGCTCGACAGTACATTGCTTTGTGCGCTTTTCATCCATTATATTCGACTGTAAGAATAGGGAAATACTGTAGTAAGCTCTTTTAACAGCTATTAACAACTGATGGCTGTAGTTATGTGACTATGGATTGTAATTTACAACAAATGACCCTGAAAGTGGAGGTGCTGCAGACGGACATCCTTCAGAAGCATAGACATGCACCGCTTGGGTCAAAGACTTGTACCCTTTGCACTTCACACAAAAACAAACAATGGAAGGTCAGGACCCTCTGCCTACTCACTTGGCAAGTTTCTTGAAGCCGATCGCTCTCTTCTTAGTGGGCGTTCCATTCACCCCTTTCCACACGTAAGTGTTCCACGGGTCAGTCTGAGAGAGAGCGAGAGAGAGGTTCAAAGGTCATGGGTTCACTTTCCAGAAAATAAATGTACTGATACTATTTTACGCCAGAATGCATCGATCGCAAACCAGTTTGGATAATCTGCAAAGCGTATTTATGAAAAGCTTTGACTATGTGTATTCCTATTTTAAACATTCTCAAATCGAGCTGAAATAACAAGGATTATTTTTTACATTGAACCGTTTTTAACAGGGGCCAGGACAGCTGTCTGTGTTAATTTATTACAAGCAATTCCATTGCAAATTATGAACAGATTGAAACATAAAAAAAATTTGTATTGAGTTGTTAAGGCCTAAAAATACCATGGAAAAATTACTGAATTAAATTAAAATTAATTTGAAATTGGCCTTCAAAGACTCTTTGAATTGTTGGCCACAGAAGGATTAAAAAGCCAAAAACTGTGGCATGACTTTAACCAGGGGTGCACAGATTTTATGCAATCAAACATCAGAAAAATAACACCACCAACCCCCAAAAAATGTGTGCTCCGGGATCGTATAACAATCTTAAACTTTAAATATGCTTTAGTTTAATAACAATTCAGTCTTTATTTAGGGGCCACAAAGCAATGCACTCTACATAAAGGGGGCCTTACATCGAAACTGCATTAACCCAAAAAAAACACAATACAAACCTGGTACTCAAAGGATGGTGTGAGGCGATAGTTGAGCATTTCCTGATGGTAAACAGGTGTAATGCTTCCTGACATGGGCGGCACTATCCACACCCAATCGCCAGGGCAACCGCCTCTCACCCGGTACTCGTTCTCCATGTGTTTCATGAAGGACTCAGTGGCTGAGTGATGATCTACGATGGTAACCTTAGACATCTGTGTGACAAATGAGGAAAGATGGCAACTGCATAATTATTTGTCCGACAAAAACCATACATGCCAAACCTATTAAACTATCTGAAATGAGCAAGAATTTTTTTTTATATGCATTAATACACAATATTATGTGCATTGTTATTGGTGACACCTATAAATAAAACCCACCCACTTCTATTTTCAGATTGGCTTGCAATGCTGCATGACAAATTTTCCTAATGGGTTGAATTGTTGTCATAGTTTTGTCTACATCTGAAATAATATAATACGAGCACAGTTATTCACCAATATTTTCTCAATTTATTCAAGTCGAAACCTCAGGTTTTAAAAGCCTTTTAAAAGGAAACAATGACTTGTGGGTAAAAAAACTGCATGGAGTATGCAATAAATAACAGTTACTATGATTCAACGGTCACGGAAGGTTTCTTTTTTGCATTCATCGCTTTTCCAGGTAAAGATAACAAAAAATATGGGTGACGCAGGGATTGAAGCACAATAGTTTATCCAATAAACTGCCTTCTAGAATAAAACCGATCAACCTACTAAAACTTCAAATCAAATGTTAAAGCTGCGATGTTTCATCATGTTTCATGAAAAACCACCAAGAGTATCCGTTCACCTAACGATTGTGTACAGTGACGGCACGTAGTGAATTAAATTAAGTACCTACTTAAATCTTTAACACAGTATGTTCTATATAGTATATGTCGCCAGTACAGTTTTACAAGTGTAGCTAATTCGTATGATCTCAGTTGTTCATTTCAGTACGATTGGCTTTCTCCAATGACGTTAGGTTTAGGGGCGGAGTTGGGGTTGGCCTTCAGAATTGCTTCTTTTCCCAGTACTAGTCACGTTTTTGTGGGATTCACAACGTATGAATTCCTACAAATTAACCACCTCTCAAAATCGTTACGAATTCCAGTGAGATCAGGTTGTATGTGCAGGTGCAATATGCATTTTAGTGTACATCTGCAATGTTTTGACTGTCACATGACCGGCACGATCGTTCACCTACGATGTACAATCAACAACCGCAAAATTATTGACTCGGGTGTTGTTAAATAAGTCAAATTTATTTCCAGTTTTGTTTCTTTTTTAATTTGATGGCTCCTCATCTTCCTCGGCATCACGGAGGAGAAAAGTGTCCTAAACATTTCAGCAGAAGCAGTACACCTTCCCGGTACGTTTTTTGCGTACATAAAACTCATTTCGCATATAACACACAAGTTTATGATTTCAGGCACCAAATACGGGGTTTGCTCCAAGGACGTGTCAGTTTGAAACCCACCTGAAAGCTGTAAAGAACGGCGATGTTGATCTCCACCAGTGCCTGGTCTTTCCACAGGGACGACGTCTTCCTCGTGTCCAGACCCATCATCGTCGCTACTTCCTGAAATTGAAAGGAATGAATCATACTGTACACAGACATCTGATTCTACTGTATTCACACAGGGTCTAGTCTGAGGTTAATAGAACTGCCATTCATGATCCATCACTGGAGATCTTGAGAAAAGAGGGAAACCAATCTTTTTCAACATTAATTTATTTTGAGGGCATCAAAAGAAGGATCACACCTTTTAAATGATATATTATTAAAGTGTCTCTCAGAGTCATTGTCATCTATACAGTATGTATAACACTCAAACAAACCAAATACAGGCCATATTAACATCAATTGTTATCAGCTATTTGCGTTTTTAAAATACACATGCATTCAAATGTATTGCAGGTTAGGCAGACTATAGCAGGGCGTTTTATTTTAAGGAGGCAGGTGATGCCGTGTACAGTCTGTGGTGCCTTTCTGTGACTTTACCTCCAGTATGTTGTATCGTGAGCTGTCGCAGAAGTCTCTGACGCCGATCTCAGTGCCCATGTACCAGCCGCTGAATGGACAGGCGGTGAACTCCAGCCCACCGATCTCCAGCATCATGTTAGACACAGCAGGAAGACTGTACCACTTCAGATTCAGACCCTTAAACCAGTCGAGCCTACAGGACAAACAATATTGATTGTCATTATGTCAAACATGATGTTACAGACAGACAGGTGATAAACATTTGCTTTACATGTGTTCAGTAATTTACGCTGTTAACATTTCTTTAATGCCAAATGTATGTTTTTTTTTTTTATTTGACACCTACAATAAAAACATGGCTTGAAACTACAATGTCCAAAATGTGTTTTCTCCAGAGTTACTGTAAATTGTATTTCAATCATTAGAATGATCTTTTTATGTTTTTAATAGAATTTTTAGCTATTTTGTTACGTGCCGTCTCAGACAGCAATATTAATATATAATAAAATAAACTGTTTCATACATTTTATTTCAGTTTCATCTTAGCTCTTTATGAGGGCTGTCAAAGGATTAATCGCAAATTCATTTACAATAATAACACTAATTTTAAGCCTATTCGGTACGAGCATCGTCTGAATAATTCAGAAAACTCACTTAGGATCATGTTGACCACCAAGTAAACAGAACTTATGTAGAACATAAAAATTAAAGTAGTATACAGCTGGGATTGCATTGAAAAGTTGCATATATAATGCGGTCGGTACAATTTCTTGGCATATGTGGATGAACCACATATGGAAATGAATTTCAGCTTATCACTTATTATAATTTGCCAGTAAAAGTGCACACGGTAAACTCTGCCAAAACGATCATTATCTCTAAACACACACACCTGCAGGCTCCTCAGGTGTTGTGCTAAGAGCCCATTTCTAACAGCATCTATCCTTATTACAGAGAAGTTGTGTTCTGGTGGAAAGCTTGATCAACGCAGTAGCATTCTCATAATTATTAGGCTAAATATCGCTGTGCATTAACTTGTAATTGTTGGTGGGTAATATTTGCACATAAGTTAGCGAAGGCACGCATGCGTGTTCTTCATTAAGATCTTTGCTTGGTTTTTTGGTCCTTTAGCTTATTATCGGCATGTTGATTTATAAAACTCAAAGCCATAAGCCCCAAGAAGCCATTCTGCGTTGTGCCAAACTACGCCCCTTAGCTTTTCGAAATTCACAGTAAATCAGTTTTATGGGTCTTATTGTTTTTACATATAATCATTTTAGCTAGATGTCAGTGTACCATTACATGCGACCCATTCAACAAATGTTTATTTAATAAAATGAACATACCATAAAATTCAACAAATCGTTTATTTAACACAAATTTTTGTTAATAATAATTTATTGTATAATAAATGAAATACAATTAGACACTTGCCAAACAAAGACTGGAAGTTATCTGCAGCTTATCTGATGAAACTGCCCGTTTTTATTTTAACAATTATGATATACGTAGAATAATAATTTTCTGTAAGATATAGACAATGTACTAATATGCATTTACAGTAGAGATATCAAAGCAGCTTTACAACTATGCAAGCTTGTGATGAGCGTTATAAAAATAAGTTTGGAATAACTATTTTATATAAACAGTATAATTAATTCATAGCAAGGTTTGATAAAAAAAAGTTATATTGATAAAAGAAAAACTTCCGCCAACAAGAAACAATTCAATAAATGGTTTCCAAGCAACACAGATGCAGTAGCGCTGATGTAATGCGGTCACATGCATTTTAGAGTAATTTAAAACCATAATCAAAGTCTGGAACTATTCAGGTCCATCCATTTTATGATTCACAATTTAAGTGTGAAAACCAAACATTGCATTTAACAAAGTATTTCAACAATGTGCAACAAATTATAATGAGATATATGAGAGTTTAAAGATTGTTTATAAATCAGAGACGCATTCAGACACGCTAAAATCAAACGCGCATCAGTATTGATCAAGAATGCCAAGCTAGCATTATTAAATGAGGAAACGAATGAAAGCTTTGAGATCAAATGTTTTCGATACAGAGGCACGAACAGTGATTTCCCTCTCTGGCATGAATCAGATCATATTCTAAGGCAGTGGTTCTCAAACTTTTCAGATCAAGTACCACCTTCAATAAAATGTGTTGTTCCAATTACCTCCTAAAGACCGCCATAGAAAATCCTATGAATAAACACCCAAATTAATAGCAGAGCTGTGAATCTTTCTTTACACATAGTCCTCCAATTCTAGTGTATTATTAATAATACAATCACTTTATTTACTAGTTGTTTTCAAACTAAACATGTTTTGTTAGTGGACGCAAAACCCTTCTGTAGTGCACTGTAAACAGGGCTCTGTAAATGACTTTTATGGGGGATTGATGAACTTTCTGGGGACTTGCAGAAAGACTATACACATTGTCTGTCTTTAATTTAGGTTTAAAGAATATTTAACACCGAAGATAAATAAATAACGTATACTTCAATATCAAGACAACAGCTGTATATAACAAACAGAGACTCACACTTTACTGCAGCGGCTCTTACGAGAGGCGTAACGCGTTTTAAGCAACTGGATGATCATTTTAAACAGTCAGGAATGTTTAGCTCTTACTTTGGATGTATGATGGGAACCTCGAGCACAAGATCATCGGGTATCTCAAAGAGTTCAGGATCGTTCCCGTTGGCTTGGAGAAGAACCGGCAAAACGTCAAAACGGCCTTTTGGAGCTTTCCAGCCTTGCTGAATACAGATCTATACCAATTAAAAGAAAACCCAAAATAACCATATTGAAAACATCTCCAGAGAATGGATACTTGCAGGTATTCATTTTTCCAAATGTTACTTTGAATCTTTCTTCATAGGATATAGACTCACAGCCTCTTTAAATGATGTGTAATGCAAATTTGTTTGATTCAATATCATGTCAATATGATGTTGTAGGGCCTGCTGGTGCATCATTACGTGACACAACTCTCTTCTCTCACCTCTGTAAACTCCAATGAGGCCGGATCTCCGAGTACGGATCCATCCGGCTGCTTGTAGCCGGCGTAGCGGATCAACTGGCTGTTCCAAACACGGAAATCATGTTTTTCAACTGTCCTCTGGGGGAAGATGGTGATAGCCGATCTGCAAATCAGAGTGACAATAACTATCAGAGATCTCCAATAATGTTGACTTTTATACATGTTTGGTTACTGACATTCTTCCAAATATTTTCCTTTTGTTTTTAGCAGAACAATGTCAGTAACCAAACAGATCTCATCCCACATTTACTGCCATAGAAGGGAAAATAAATATAAAAGAAATCAATGGGTGATGAGATCTGTTTGGTTACATTGGTGACATTCTTCCAAATATCTTCCTTTGTGTTCTGCTGAACAAGGACATGTTTGGAACATACTAGATCACTAGACAGAAATTTTGGGTGAACTATCACAAAGTTCTTGGCCACCAATGACTACCACAGTAGAAAAAAAAATGCTTTAACAGAACAAAGACCATTATAAACACAAAAGATTATATTTTGAAGAATGTAGGAAAGCAAAAGTTCTGGGGCACTTTTGACTACCATTTTAATTTTTCCTGCTATGGTAGTCAATGGTGGCCAAGAACGGTTTGCATCAGGGTTCTCAAAGTGTCTACGTGCCTTTATTTGTTTACCAACTTCCCCAGGACGCTAAGAGCAAAGTGTCAGTTCAACGAATACAGTGCAGTCACTCAAAATATAGCTCTGGATGAAATTTGGGTCACCGGCAAGCTCGCAAACGCAGAGGAAAAATTATTTTGTCCACACGCAGAAAGTGTCTTAGACCTCCAACGTTTCTTCTGACAGGTCGTGATGATGCAACAGGCAAGCACGGGGGCTTCGGACTTGTGAAAGCTTCTAAATTGTATAAAGGCATTTCCTTTCTGTATTTAATTTTCCCTCTCTCTCCCTCTCTCTCTGAGGCTCTAATCTTTCTGTTAGACTGACATTAATTAAACTGAACAGAGACTAAGTGTCGGGTATGATTAGCTTTGCGCGCTGGTAGCTGTGCCAGCGCTCGGCTTCGCCGTGGCAGGTGCTTCACCGAGGGCTGTGGAACAAGGTGACAGAGTGCACAGAAACACACAGTTTGACAGGAGAAGAGAAAATGAGACGCAGGGAAAAGCAAGGCAGAGGCCGTGAACAGCAGCCACACTAACCTGAGGTTCCCTTTGTTGGTGGCGTATTTGATGTGGTTGCAGATGTAATTAAACATCCCGTGAGCGGTCGTGCAGTCTCGAGCATCAAAAACCTCGATAGAGAGAAAGATTATTTTATTCATTATCACTGCATTTATATTTGCTCACACTGCATTGTAATGGATATTCCACTGCTGGATCTTTGGACGTAGTTTGACGAAGAAAAGCACTGCGTAACACTTCATCTTCTGCATGATATTGTTTTTGAGGGAAAACCTTTTCCTTTTAACATGAACAAACGTAAAACATCAGTTTTACTTGAACAAACGATGTAATGAAGTTGAACATCACATTTTGAGGGGCCTCAAAGTTGCAAACCATTGAAAGAAGTTCGTTTGAAATCTTTGCAAATTTATAAAAATGAAAAAACGAAAAAAGCATGCGTACATGAGTATTCACAGCCTTTGCTCAATACTTTGTTGAAGCACCTTTGACACCAAATAAAACCTGAAGTCTTGTTGAGTATGATGCTACAAGCTTGTCACACCTATTTGTGGGAAGTTTCTCCCATTTGTCTTTGCAAGATCTAAAGCTCCATCAGGTTTGATGGGGAGCATCAGTGCACAGCCATTTTCAGATCTCTCCAGAGATGTTCAATCCGGTTCAAGTCTGGACCACTCAAGGACATTCACAGTTCCTGCCGCTGAAAAACATCCCCACAGCATGATGCTGCCACCACCATGCTTCACTGTACGGATGGTATTGGCCAAATGATGAGCGGTGCCTGGTTTCCTCTAGACATGACGCTCAATCTTGAAAGAATTTAGTTTCTCATGGTCTGAGAGTCCTTCAGGTGCCTTTTGGCAAACTTCAGGTGGGCTGTCATGTGCTTTTTACTGAGTGGCGGCTTAGGTCTGGCCACTCTGCCATACAGGCCTGATTGGTGGAGTGCTGCCACCATCGGGTTCTTGGTCATTTCCCCGACTTAGGCCCTTCTCCCCTGATCGCTCAGTTTGGCCGGGCGGCCAGCTCTAGGAAGGTTCCAAACTTCTTCCATTTACGGATGATGGAGGCCACTGTGCTGATTGGGACCTTCAATGCTGGAGAAAGGTTTCTGTACCCTTCCCCAGATCTGTGTTTCGATACAATCCTGTCTCGGCAGTCTACAGACAATACCTTGGACTTAATGACTTTCGTTTGTGCTCTGACACGCACGGTTACCTCTGGGACCTTATATGGACAGGTGTGTGCCTTTCCAAATCATGTAGAGTCAACTGAATTTGATACAGGTGGACTCGATCAATAACGCTAGCCCTAGCTGGCAACTTTCTTTCTTTCAAAAATGCGTTCCATCCAAGCATACAACACATGCACATTTTCATCATCTTGTAGTAAAAGTAGATAAGCACCTGTAATTTGGACCACTGGATGCGTCCCACACAGCGAGCTGCATTCCTCCATGCGTGTTTGGCACCATAGATCAGCTCGTTGTCCTTCAATTGATAAGTTCCTGAAGTTTCGATTTCTTTTTTGACCTCCTCCATTCTGTCGACATGGGCCTTGGAGCCACATCTGCTCAGAAAAAGCAGTTGGTTAAAAATAATTGAATTCAGTTTCCAACAGAGAAGGTTACGATCAGATCTCTGGCCTGCCTTTTGATCGATGCGTAGTACTGGTCGATAAAATCTGTAGCAAGCTGCAGCAATTCCTCTTTCGTTCGCACTTCATCTGGTTTGCGACTGTGCTGGTTTGGCAACATTATAGAACCTATACACACACGTTCGGTGCAGATTGGCACCTACAAACAAGAGAATGCATTACAAAAAGAGAACAGTATGCAAATGTGAACATAATTCAACACGTGTGAAACAGGCCGCAGACATTACGCTACATGACACGTTGGTTTAATCCGGGCATTGAATGATAGTTATCGTATTCTCAGATAGGAAGCAAGTTTTTTACATTGCAAGCTTCAGTGTTTTCGTAACGTGATTATTTACGACAATCATACTACTGTAATATATACTGCTGTTGAGAAGACTTCAGTGGCAGACTTCAAAGCTCATAAAAGGAATGAACAGATTCCACATGACACTTTGACCATATGAGTATTTTCCTCCAGGTGATAGTGCAATATTGGATTTAAAATGAACTGTAGATGCTAATATGTGCACTGGATTAGAGGTGAAAAGACAAAAAATAACAGGACGGCTCTAACTAGTGCTGTGCAAATAAGGACCACTTTGAATGTACACCCCATTAGGACTGTGCAATGAATCGAAAATGAATCTTAAGCGTGAATTTTGGCCTTCATCAGTTACAAAAACGAAATCAAGGTAAACCATTATTGATCCTCTCTTTTCTTGTAGTATAAATCCACAGCGCACACCTTTCCTTTACAGTGGTTCAGCAGTGCTATTTCTTTACATTTATTTTTCAGTTAAATTCAGAGTTTAAAAGCAAAGTTTATTTTCCATGTTGTTTTTAAGGTTAATGAGTAATTGTGTTAAATAATCAGGATCTCAATATTGGCCAAAATAAGCGTGATTATGATTAGCGTCATAAGAGAGCAGCACTACAACCCATGACCTTACGGGTTCCAGATATGGTTTATATGTGAATTATATGCACAGTACTTCTACCTTTTTAATGCCGTTTATGTACAGATATTCAAAAGTTTAATTCTGCCATCATTTACTTGAAAATCACACAGGTTTGAAATGACAAGAGTGTGATGAGGGCTTCTCAGAACACAAAAAATATTTTTAACCAGCATTCAAATAACCGCTTTTCTGAAGACAGAATTTTCATTTTTGGGTGAACAATCACTTTAAAAGTGCATATTTAGAACAAAAAACAATGGTCATTTTGGGCATGTTGAAAATGCAACTACACTAGTACCCAAAATAATTTGTTGGGAATATTCATGAAATTCCAGGAAGATCAAATATACAGCAATGCATATACAGACGTGCTCAGAATTGCTGGTATGCTACAAGACAATCTCCAAGCAGATTGATATTCCTGTGACAACCATTGCAAATTTAATTAATGGAATTGTAGCCAACCTGCCTTGTCGCGGCCGCAAGATTGGCCCAGATTGAACATTAGGATAGTGAGAATGGTAGAAAAAGAACCAAAGATAACTGCCAAACAGATACAAGCTGAACTCCAAGGTGAAGGCACGTCAGTATCTGATCGCACCATCCGTCGCTTTGCGCAAAAGTGGGCTCCATGGAAGACCCAGACGCCAGACTGGATTTTGCTACAACTCATATTGACAAGCTCCAACCCTTCTGCGAGAATGTCCTTTGGACAGATGAGTCTTAACTGGAGCTTTTTGTTTACAGATGAAAAGAAAAGCTTTCAAATATGTGAACACCACATCTACAGGGAACCATGGAGGCTCGGTTATGTTTTGGGGCGGTTGGCAAGAACAAAACATTGGACTATTTTGAAGTGGCATTCTATGAGTCCTGATCTGAATCCTATCGAACATCTATGGAAACTTGCAGTCTGGAGAAGGCACCTATCAAACCCGAGACCGCTGGAGCAGTTTGCTCAGGAAGAGTGGGCCGAACTACCTGTTAACAGGTGCAGAAGTCTCATTGAGAGCTACAGAAAACGTTTGCTTGCAGTGATTGCCTCTAAAGGTTGTAAAACAAAATATTAGGTTCGGGGTAGCATCATTTTTGTCCATGACATTTTCATTCATTTTATTATTTACAATATTATGTTAGATAAAAAAATCTAACGCAAATTCTGATTTCTATTAAATATGGAATAAAAAATGGTGGACGCCAATTACTTTTGTCAGTTTCTAGTTATACTAGTGCATTCTTCGTTTTTTGTAGAGGGGTACCAACAAATTCATGACACTGTAGTATATCTAATTATTCCTCTAACAAAGACTGTATTTTTTTAAAAAGGGGTTGACTGAGCACCGTAACAACACGTGTTAAAAATAAAAAGACTATCGTTCATTTTTCCGCATTCACCCGCCATAAGGCATATCGAAGTTCAGTCTTGCAGCTGCCACATTCAGTAGAGTTGGGGATGCGACCCAAAAAAACTTCAGCATGTGATATATTATAAATCACAGCAGCTGTAATTAGCATCAATTAGCATGCAAAGGCAGCCACTTATGAAACTTCGTAACCCTCTCTTACCAGGATGAATCAGATTTAGAGAGAACGTAGAGAGCTCTGTAACCATGACTTTGTGTCTACAGTAAGAGGCACGGGCTAATTTTAATCCTCAATTTGTATATGACATATGGAGGCTATGGCAGCAAACCTCAGCTCTAGTTCTGCATTTACGTCATGTTGGAATTACCGTAATTATGACTTTGCGACTTGTTTAAGTGAAGTCACAACGAGAAATGTAAAGATTGTAATACTTGCAACTATTCCAAGCAATATGCCTGCCAATACTACATGATCAAAAAGGACGTGATAAATAGTTAAAAAAACTTTGTTTTATGGAATTTTGTTTCTGTAATTAATACAATTCTTGAATAGAAATAAGAATAAAAATGATATCCTAGAAATGGGACAACATAAGTTTGAGTCAAGTGACAAATTGTGTTTAACAGGTTTTTAATGGTAGCAATGTTACCTGTATCCGCTACTAATAGTCAACAATACCTGTTGTGCTTGGTACAATCATGGTTATTTTTCGTAAACTATCAATAAAAAAAGTTTGCCATTTACAGATAACCGTGATTATACTATAGTAACCATATTTCAACCATGGTATTGTATGCAGTGTGCGTTTTACGAAATCTTAACCGATTCACCAAAAACCTGGTTACATGAACTTTATAATAAAATAAAATCATGGTCCATTTTCAGGGTTTCATGGATCTTCAATATTTGGCAAGAGGTGAATAAATTCAGTGATTTATATAATTTTGCAGTCATTATCGACAAAGCCACACATCCATTTAGCAGTTATGTGAGTTTCCATAGAAACCGATCTGAGATGTGAACGGGGAAAGATCTTTGAATTATCATCTAGCAATTCTGACAGTATCTATGAAGCATTAAAACAGGAACCTAAACAAATTCAGACATATTTTTTTATATCATTATTTTATAGAAATAAACTTGAAAGGATTTCACAACATGCAAAAAAATAAGTATTGTTCAATTTATAATGGTTTGAAAGAGATTTGTATCGGTTTTCTATAGTTTATCGGTAATGGAAACCGTAATGGTTCTTATGGTATGTGATGGATTATATTGGCGAGATCTCTAAAATAAATACCCAAAACGCACTACAAAAGTCAATTTTGTAATTGTTTTAATGGAAAAAGTGAATGGTCCATAATGGTATAACCGTTCTAATTTCTGTAATGGTGTTGGGATTCTATTGATTTTTTCATCAGGGATAGAAATTATATCGTTTTAAAGTGAATGTCATTGTGTCATCTTCAGACCTACCTTGTCTGAGTTGTTGTGTAAAACATCGTTGTAAACCGTTCCGGTTTCCCAGTTCTTCACCTTCATGAATCTTGGACATTTGGAGGGACTTCCGTTCTGCACGGTCTTCGTAGGAGAAACACTTCCTTGTGATTCTGGCTGTGATGGGATGAACATAAAATCGTATTAAACTGCAAACTTATTCAAATCATCATTTAGCCAACACTTAACCCAACGTACACTTTCCAAGACCCCAAAACACAACCATTTAAACAAGTTTTTAATCTACTGGTGTAACTGATAGAAACTTTTCTGCAAATGCTTAGAGGGCAGAATAACCACAGAGTTTTACTTTTGCTCTCCATCAAATCAAGAAACGACAAAACGAAAGCCTTCAGACAAGACCAGGACTTTCAAAGCTCATTTAGGTATTTGCCTGAATGGTGAGAGTTTGGGATTCTCCCATTAAATTCTCCATTCAAAAAATGACTGTAAATTGCTCCGTGCAATAATCTATGAGCACAGACTCGGACAGGAATCAATTTGGGGACCATTACAGTTCTTATACATTCTTTCAAAAGATACAGTTCACAGACCGATTGCGGCAGTTTAATATGAATACAAATCTGAATATCAATCTTGATCCCTTGCGCCCGCTGTCCCCTAGAAGAAAAGTGGGCTCTTGTTCACAATCGATTCAATCCTCCTCAGAAATAGAGATACATCAGGCAGTCTCATTCCACAGCGGTGCTCTCTCAGACTCGGCGACACATGCAATATACACGATCATTATCTACGAGCCAACACACCACAGAGTTTGCACAAAGAACACATTGTTTCAGCTTCAGACGTCTCACATGCACAAACACTGAGAAGAATCTGTCAGAAGTGAAACGTGATGATAAAAGCGAACACGCTACACCAGTATGTGCAGTGACAGGAAGGCAGCAGGGTTTGATAAAGGTGTAAAATTGGAAAAGGGAACCATTTTAAGTGTATGTGTAAGGATTTTGTGTATAACACAGCGTCGCCCGAGGACAACAACAGACAGATATGTTGACGTCACCACACAAAGCACTTATGAGAAGCATAAAAACGAGAATCCAGCGTCATATCAGATTCACACCAGAATCCAAACATTTGTGCTGAATAACATTGACCCAAAGGAAAACATAATAAAGACTGCAGTTAGTGGTTAGAGCATAATGCAAACCATGCCAAAGTCATGGGTTCGATCCCAGGGGATTGCATTTTATTATACATCGTTTCGGAGTATGTGCAATGTAAGTCGCTTTGGATAAGTGTCTGCCAAATGTAGCTGATTTGACAGACTAATCTTAAGAGCTACCACTTAACAAAAAACAACATATTAAAGGAGCAATGTGGAGATTTTAGCAGCATCTAGAGATGAGGTTGTGAATTGCAACCAATGGCTCACTCCACCACTCTCTTTCAAAGCACTACGCCGGCAGACACAGAAATGAGATGTAATCAAGTGTTTGCTTCTTTGCCAAAGGAGAGAACCAATTTAAATATATATGAAAAGATGCTTTATTGCAAAAAGCGATATATATTAACAGAAATTGAGGTTTACATAGGTCGTCATAATTGGTGCGTGAAAGAATGAATGGACGCTTACTTACATTGCACTATATATTACTTTCTCACTGACTATGTGCAATACCCTGGGATCGAAGCAATGACCTTGCCTTTGCTAGCGCCATCCTCTAACCACTGAGCCACAGGAAAGCTTTTCTTAAATAATAAAAAATGAGAAAAAGAAAAGTCAAAAATCAACAAAGGATGTTGGCAGCTCTGCTTCGGATCACGTCCACCGGGCTTACAGTTTAAATTATGCAGGCCGCTGATGTTCACCCTGGACAAATTTAAAATGTACAAATCCTAAACCATCATCAGACGGAGCGAAGGGCGATTATCATCGCAAACATTTTAGTTCCTCCCACCCATGTGGCTTTGCAGTCACTAACGCAATGAGACGTACGTTCTGTTGAGGTGTCAGCAAGGCTAGTTTGTTTTTTGATGGAAACATCTGTGCAGGCAAGACTCATTGAAAGCTTCACGCAGATATGCAAAACAAAGGGATTTTTATGTAAAAAAAAACATGTAGACCAAAGAGCAACGTGGTGCCCAGATCAACTGCATTGTTAAGCAGGCTGGGAAGTGCTCATTCTGGGAAGGTGGAGTACAAAAGTCGCTCTTCTACAGCATCACTGAGAAGAACCCGCCGCATTTATTTTTAAATGTTGGACCAATTTTTTGTCTCTCTCTCATTCTCGCTCTCGCTCAGCCCCTCTCCACCCCGCCTTACACACTGGCATCATCCACCCGACTCTTCATTATGAGAAAGGGAAAGAGACAACAACTCCTTTTCTCTGTTCTGTAGGACCACACAGCTGCACTCATTCATTCCCTCGCTTTCCTGGACCAACTCCATCCATCCGGTTTCTTTCAGAGGAATGGTGCGTCACAAGAGGCCAGATGAGACATGTGCCGGAGTGAAATGTAAGCACCGCTACCCCCAGAGCCAGCGACTCAGAAACACATGGTATCAGCGTCGGCCGGCGGGTACTGAAGTCCATGTGGCAGATGCATGGAGAGGGCTCGACATAATTTTACTGTATGTTACTGTGCTCACATTCATATTCATTAACGTCAATGAAACTGACAAATGTACTGTATATAAAACTTAATGGTTCTGCATGCATTGTGCAAACTACCTTAAGAAAAATGGCATATCTTCAGGAAACAGCCACACGAATACACGGTCAATCATTTTGAAACAAAGCAGCAATGAACACAATCTTTTGAAGAGTTATTTGTCCTACACGTCGACTGTAATTGTAAAAAAGTACTTTATACATCACTGACAAAAACAGATAATTTGAGAAATGCGTTTTATGTTGTTTGGTTATCAACGCTCTTCAAAATATCTTCTTTTGTGTTCTGTCAAAGAAAGAAAGTCAAACAGGTTTGGAATGACTTGACGGTGAATAAATGAAAGAATTTTCATTTTTGGGTCAATCGTCCCTACCAAATCAAACACAGACAAACCCTTATACCGTATAAGTGAATCTCTAGGAAATATGAACACCACACTGTAGGAAAAATAATAGAGACAGAGACCTAAGAAAAAAACTAAACCGATATAATTGACTTTACTCGTGCTTTTCAAGGACCCAACCTGTCACCCAACCTGCCCACGCAAGCATCTACAAAATGAAATTTAAATCTGCACCAAATACAGTTTGATAGGAGGCACAAAATCTGACGTCACCAAAAAAGATCCGGTAACACAGCCATGAAAGTTAATATTTCAGTATTATTTTAAGTTTTTTGGAATTTGTATGCTTGTATGCCTGTGTTCAGGTAAAACGATCATTATCGTTTCTTTCTGTAGACCACAAACAAGATTTCTCCCAAATTTCAAATAAAAATTGTGTTTCCCTTTGCACTTCTTTAAGGAAAATTAAAACTGTAGAAACGGATAAAAATAACAGACAAAATTGCCCTGTCATTTTTCAGACCACAAATACTGACAAGAAAACAAGTTCATATCCACTTTAAAGCAACACAACCGTAATATTTGTCCATGCGCTTAGACATTTCTTAACAGACACCACAATCCATTCCAAAGTGCTGATTAAATGAACATTTTAAATGGTCTCATATAGTGAAATATACAGCTGCAAAAGATTTGTCGTCTTCTTCTGCCCTCTGTCACCTGAATACACCTGCGTCCCAAAAACCCACATTTTGGGCATCGCTGCTTCGGAGCATCTTAAAGTTGATGCAATTTAAACTAAATGACCAGAAAGGCTCTCCACTCTTTTCTTGAACTAGAATATCTTTACTTTAAAGCATAGGACAGTCTTGGAAGGTGATGCACGATTTACAGTAAGTGCAATATTTCTGAACTCACTTTTAAAACTGGGTAACAAGTAATAACAGACTACCGACTCAACAGTCTCTCAAAGCCACGTGTGAAGCCATTTAGACCATGCTTTACCTTGTCACTCTCAGAGTAAGGGTTGTTTAGCACTGTAGGCATGTTGTCCTTTCTCCAGAGGTCATCAAACACTCTGTCATTATCCGACGCCAGCTGGGCGTTCTGTCCGTTTCCCAAATCAAGGTCTCTGAAAGTCACAAACACTTTCGCTCGTCAGCCAAAAGGAAACAAATGCATGCATACCCACTCCAAACACATTCCTTGTTTTTATTGTGAAACAAACTAACCATGGAATGACATCTTTCCTCTTCAATTCAATATTGCATTTCGATAAAATTATACATATTGACTTGTATGTAATGTGGAATGCTCTTGCTGTAAAAGACCTGTTATCAAAGTCTGGGGAAATGTTAACAAAAAGTAATTTCCTTCATTTCTATTCATGTTCTATATTATAATGAGCTCCATATTGATCATTTCAACATCGAAATACTGTAGCTCGAAAATTGTTCAGATACTCCTAAAATATAAACCATATATCAGATATATAGATGCAATGAAATGTTACGTAAACACCTTTTCGAGCTGATATTGCAATGTATGATGGGATCGATAGTAACGCCTATAGCACAACTGTGAGAAGAGGGAGCGAACCGTGATTGGCTAAACAAAGACGTCGGTTAAGGACACTCAGCTGTCTAGGAAGCACAAGGTTCGGAGATAATCTGTTTGGTTTTAAAAACCCTGTTAGGTTAACTTGTATTCATTTATTTTGGTTGCTAAAGGACGTCTTAGTGCATAAGATAACTACTGCCTTAGATTTATGAGAACAATCCTGGTGCACTTGTAAGTAAATGGCTGTGTGTCTTCTCTGGGTCATAACAAAAAAATTTAGGTTAGAATGAGTCGGACCATGTGAAATCTCGGCTGTTTGTGATCTCAAAATGACAATAATATGCATGTCTATCTTTAGCTGTACTATATTTAATGTTGCTAGAAGCTTCCTCCACTGCCTGTTTGAACTTCCGGATCACTAAAGCGTGATATGAACATTCAATGCAAGAGTAATCTCAGAGCCAGAACTGAATAAATACACAAAGTAACAGACGCAAAAACTCACACCGAGAATTTGGTTTAGGAAATCCATGTCATTCCTTAAAACATTCAAATATCTCGAAACAAGGCTTTTCAGAAATCAAAATTTCTGATGAATTAATGCGAGAGGTTCAATGGTGAAGTCAAGCGGGCAATTTGTCACACACGTTTTGTATTAGTGCTTTATTTTATACCTGTATAACCCGTTTCTGTTAAACTTCTCATTAGCAATATTCTCTGGAGTAAAAGTAGTGTGACAACAAGCCCCAGCCTTCCGCTATATTTTTAAAACATCCATTTTCATTAATTGGAGCATAATTTATCGTATTTTATTCACGATATGGTTTCTGCACCTACGGTTAACAATAAAATATTGTGACGATTATGCAAACACAAAACATCGCCGTTGTCCTACCAAAACCTTGGGTGTCAATAGACTCTGGTTTTCAGGAATTGGAAAAAAACATTGTCTTTTTTTAAATCAATAAACCGGGTCGTCATAATCGAATTGCCAATATTGGAGATATGAGGTTCCAGAAGCAGCAGCAATATATTAAAAGGGCAAAGAATTCAGACCTCAATTTGAATCCAAACTTTTGTTATACAAGAGGGAATCGTATTCAGGCGAAATAACAACTGTTATTGAAACCAGGCTCAGCGGTTCTGAAATGCTCCCACCTATAGGTGGCCTCCACCGTACAAATAAGCACGCTTTGTTAGAAATCGTTGTATGCCCTAATCGTTGATGCCCTAATAGGGTTAGTATTACCTGGGGACCTCTAGTAATTTGTTATAATTGTCTGTAATTTGTAAAGTAAAAATTCTCCCACAAATGACCGAGGACCTGTGATAATACCAGTCCTGTGCAAATCAGCATCTCTGTGATTTGGAGGGCTCATATATCATTTTTCAAGGTTTTATCCACAGTTTGCAAATAATAGAGGCTGTGTTGAAGTGTTTTGTCATATCCGTATCTGCAAACACTGTAGTTTTTGCCGGGAGTCTCCCTTTTGTTTATTTATCGTGGAAAGTCTCGTAACATTTGAGACCCGGGATCGCGGTGATCTTCTGTACGGTTCGTGATCACGAGTCTCAAATGCTGATAGTGACGGTCATATATCATTAAACACCATGCAACTATAGGCTATACAAACTTAACGTGAAGCCTTACCCTCACATCCAGGAATTAAGTCTGTTACGTGTCTAACCAAATTCCCAGAAGGCTCAAACTTAAGTTTTATCCAATCTTCTACTATCCAATCATAGTCTTCAATTCAGCCCGCCAAAAACAGAGCATTTCTCCAGCTGGCCTCTCAACCAGGGTAGAAAATAGCCTATTACTTATCGATTTCAAATGTAAAAACCAAGTAGACCTCAGACAACAGTATAGAATAAAAACGGCCAGTAAATAACATATATTAATTGAACGTATGTAAAGTGTAATAGATATTCTGTCGCTTTATACTTCATTTCAGCATAAGGAATATTAATCATTTTACCCATTATCGTGCAGCACTTACCACAGGAATTAATTTGAAAAAAGATGAATTCTGCAAACGGTGAATTTATGCATTTCGCATTCTATCCAGACAGACGTACAGTGCACTGAAGGTGAACACAGTTATCAGTTTTTGACCTGGGATTGAACCCATGACCTTGTTGTTGCTTGCAACTACAGCAACACCTGTTTCTTTATTATTTCCAAAATGTCAAGCGGACCTAAAAAATATTCATATGAAATAGGTAATAGATGAATAAATGAAATAAAAATAGCTGTATTCATACGGTCTAAAGTTATTTGGTTGAGCAAAATTTATCTTGATTTTTTTTTCTTGTTTTACAATACATCTTCAATCAAGACACATATTTACTTCACAATGAAAGTAACCGAAGAAATGTCTTGCTTTCTTAAGCAAGTTTAGGCTTGAGACAAGAAAATAAAATATCTGCCAATGAGGTGAGAACTTGAATTGAGCACTATATAAAAATGTAAATATGAATCAAAGTTAATTTCTGGAATTTTGAACTTCATTGTTTCAGCTTTTTTCCATTAGAAAACAAGACTCAATATCGTGGCCGTTGAAATCACTTGATATAATGATATCACTTGGTCATTGTGTGGCTTGAATAAAATGTAAATACAGAATTTCGCAGTGTATTGTCTTTAATGTATCCGTTGCAAAATAAAATGTTGCACCCAGAACATTGCAAAATGTGTCTAGAATTTCTGTCTACTAAAGCGCTTACATTAAACCAGACAATCAGATTACAGACTTGTGTAATATTCATCAATGGTCAACGTTGGTGTGCATCCCTCGTCACTCACCTCTCCACCTGCACCTCCGCATCCTTCCTCTCTACGACACTGTGACCGTCTCCATTGATGTCTTTTTTGCTGTTCTTGATGAGTTTCAGCACTGGCTCGATCTCCTTCAGCAGGTCGTTGTTGTCTTCCACCCCGTTGAGGAAAAGAGTGGAATGGCCTCCCTCTCTGATCAGAGAGTCCTGGGCCAGCAGTGGAATGAGCGGTTTGCTCTCCTTTTCTGATGACAGGTTCTCGATAGCCCTGAGCTCTTTGGTCATGTTGGGCGTGCATCGTTCGCAGGGCCTGCATGGAGCGGGGTTGACCGGCCTGGTGACTCGAACCGTCCTGGGTTTCCCGTCTGTGCTGAGCGTGGTCTCCAGGTGAGTGGTGAAGCCCTCCGGTCCTCGGAGTATCAGAACGGCGTGAGTTTCTGACGACACTTTCTTCAGGGTTTCCAGCGCCAGCTCGTAGCTCATGTCCACCAAAGGCTTGTTGTTGACGGCCAGGATGATGTCACCGACTTGGACCAGGCCGCATTCCTCAGCGGCTCCGCCCCGAATGAGGTCAGAGATTATTATGGGCGGCTTGCACACTCGCTGTTTGACCAGGAAGCCCAGCCCGCCGATCTTTCTTTTGAAGAGACGAACAGAGATGATGTTGGGCTGCAGCTGACACACGTTGGGCTCAGATTCCTGCATTGTGCCGTACCGTGCGTCAGCACCGATCTGTAATTGAGTTGAATGTGACGAAGAAAAATTGATATCAAAGGCAGGCAAAGACATGTTGCCTGCATCTCAAAGCCCAGACAATTCAATACAGGTTTGAGAAATCCTCTCTCTCTCAATCCAATAATGGCATTCTTTGACATTTAAGGAAATATTCAGACAACAATTTCGGACAAGAACCAGTCTGACATGAAACTCGGATTTAAGCTAAATGTCGTCTTCCCAATAATCACTGCCATCACAATATTGTTTTTAACAAATAATTTCAATGATTAAGCGGTGACTCATATCACAGTGTACGAGTTGTAGACTTCGAGTCATTCCTTCCTCTCCGTTGACAGGCCAATAACATTTCCTCTGTGTGCATTATCTTGCTTAATCTTAACAAAATGTTCGTCTAAACCGACGCTTGCAATTTACAGCCCTCCTGCATCTCGCCTTTCTTGGCAGCACAAAATGCATACGGCCTCGTTTGAACAATAATGGTCAAATTCGGTAAGAAAGCGGTGTTACCATTTCAGCTCTGGAGTCCTGGAGAGAAGCAATACAACTGCTGGGGCCTTTTAACAATAAAATTCAACAAGGGGGCACGAGCAACAACTTGCAAAGCACGTTCAAAGAGTGATCTGGTAACTGTGTGTGCAGTCTTCTCAATCATTCAATTTCAAGAACTGAACAAATCTATTCATGCGTAAAAAAACACCAAAATTATATTTCTCAATCAGAAAATCATACACTGTTTGATGAATATGAATATAGCCTATAAACTAGCCAAGTTTATATTTTGTTGTTTAATGCAACAGGACTAAGTTGCAGCAGTTATTTATTAACTTTTCGGGGTTAATTCTCAGAAAACGCTCTTAAGACAACTATATTGTTTCTTTTTGTAAACTTTATATACTGTTTAGATATACATACATACATACATATATATATACACATACATACATACATATATATATATATGAGCAAGCCGATCAATAATAACAGTCAATGAATATCTAAAAGGTAAAGATACCTAATATGACTCATTGATAACATTCTTACAATTATAATTCATAATCAATACCAAAAAATGAAGGTTTAATTGTCCAGATCCAGTTGCTTCTCGATCACGTCATACAATCGTAAATAAAAAACACGACAAAATTCATAAGAAGAATGAGATGAACAGAATCTCATGTGCAGAAGAAAAAGCAACTGATATTTAACTTTAACACAAACCATTAGAAAAAACTTCTATGCATTTAAAAATCAGCCCAAATCTAAAAATCCCTACATTTGTAATTTTGGACATTTCGCGATGCTTTTCATAATACAAGAAAGTGCCACAACCATGCGTAAAACTACCTTACGCGTGTTCCTAACATACAAACTGGCACCTCTCGAAATCAACCGACATCTGCGTATCCACATGCTTTAAGTGCTAAATATAGGATTGTCGATGAAAAACGTCCACTACCTATCCAGGTAATCACAGTCATGCGATGCGCAACAGCATCCACGCATTATCCTCAGTGCGCGTCAGCACACCAGTTGCTCCCGCGATGAAGACTTGCACGCGTTATTCTTGGCTTCATTAACTCCAGAAAATACATTTTATAAAATGATGTTTTATTAACAAAGTTCGGAATGAGCACGTGAACAGCTGGACCAATCAGACAATTAACCCGGCTGGCTTTCCATGACCAATCTCACCAATCGTCCTTTTAGCTCGGGAGAAAACCCCTACAAATAGACAAGACGCCTTCACTCGTCCTCTCAACATATTCGCAGCATCTCTCCTCCACCGCAACTCCTCACCATCAGCCCGTCATTACCACAGTACGGGGGAACGACTCGGGTCCGGGTACGTACCGAGCCCGGGTCTCTTTCCCCGGACAAGGGGTGGACTCTCCGAGTTCGGAGAAACTACCAAGCTCGGAGCCCTCTCCCCGGGACAGCACCACAAATACCCTTATTATCCATACTTATCTGCAAAGCGAACTCGTGCATGTGTGCGCATTTCAAAGAAACGTGCAGTCAATTCATAAAAAGCACTTTTGCAACTTACCTTTCCACTTTCGAAAGCTATAAAATCAGCAGTTATCCCCTTGGCAATACTCCGGAGGCAGACTCAGAGTTTTCTCGTGAAGTCCCACTCAGAAGATGCGTGGCATGTCCGCGTGAGTCGCTTTATAAACGCGCGGCGCTTGAGAAAGTGCTCTGCGCTCCGATGCGCGAGCATTTATTCCGCGCGCCCTCGCGACGCACTGCCTCCCTCGATGGGTGGGTTTTACAAACACTGTGCACGGGTGTCTGTCAGAGAGTGAGACATATTTGAAGAAAAATATGTGCGCATCTTCTGTACATGCGTCTGCGCATGCATGCATCAATCGCCTTTAACGAAGGTTAAGTATGCTTTCACCAGTTATCGCCGTTTTATAGTTTTATTTGTAACTGCAGTAACGACAGTTTTAGGTCTGACCACAATAGTTTACACATTATTTGTAGTAAAATGATGTCAATACAAATGGCACCTTGCCAAAAAAATCATGGTTAGCCTACTTACTATAATTTAACCATAACAAAACCCTGGTTAGTTTTCCTACTACGGGCAAGGCAGGACAATCCCACAATCCCAAAACGTCCTCAATGTGTCATTAAGCAAGTGTACATAATACAAGTAAGTGAAGCATCAATCAAGTTGTTAATTGATTTAATATTGCATCTCTCACTTTGGCCAACAAGAATATTTGATCAAAAGTGTGGATTTATTGGCTGTTAAAAAAACAAAAAGGGTTTGGCATACACTACATTAAAATATTATTTACAGGTATTGTTTAAGATTAGAAAGCATCCGTCTGGTGAAACTTGTGACATTAAAAGTTCCAGCAAACAAAATACAAAAGGTTCCACTATATTGTGCATTGCTTTGTTTTAGGTGTTGTTGACAACTTTTGCTTCTAAAGCATCTCTTATAACAACCACAACCACATGAACAACATGCTGTTTTTTAATAAAAGTCTGAACCTTGGTCGTGATTTATTTCTGCTTTTTATTGGGCATGATCATCATCCGGTTTAAAGCAACACGAGGGATAGTTAACAATAACCAAATTGTCATTTCTGGCTGAACTGTCACTTCGAGCGTGTGCCCTTTACCCTTAAATACGCTTTCTTATATGCAATATAAACACAATCACTAAAGATGGGAATGTGCACGAGACTGTCAATCTGTGACGTGAACAAATGCGAACACACACACACACACACACACACACACACAGTTTGTCCACCATGGTCGAGCCATTATGTCAGTCACTTCCGACTTGAGTGCCATCTGCCCCCCTAATGAAACACACACACTCTCTCTCGCTCCCTCACTCAGCAACAAAGCCCTTAAACGCATGTCTCTCATTGAAAGTTGCCAAAACTCAAGATGTTAGAGAAAATTACAAATGTTTCTATTGATGCATTTCTTTTTATAGCCATCTTTTCAGTTTGCGGGGGATTGTGAGTAGTGTTACAATGCAACACATTGCCATGTATCCTGTTTGCATAAAGCTGAAATAAATACATTAAGAACATGCACACATCCTATATTCCCAATTTCTTCTCAATTTGTATCGTATTTAAGATAATGTGATTAAGATGATACTCTCACAAACTGATATTTTAATTGGTCAGGTATGACAAAAACAATTATTTCTGTATGCATTTTTCCACTGGTTGCCATGGAAACTTTTTCCATTGTTGCTGATGTCGGCCTTTCCCATACAGAGCCAATCTTCAGCGCAGCAGATTCCTAGTTTGTAAAACAAACATTGTTTTCTGTTTTCTTTGATTGTGACTGGCAAGCAAATCTGAAAAAAAGACACATCCGGTGCAGTATCCAAAACAGTTTCTTCCCTTTCAATGTCCAAGTACACAAATCATTTCTATCAATCTGACTAAAGGCATGTTGAAAGGTTTCTAGATGTGGATTCCATCATTTCACGAGTCTGACATGATACCCAACATATTATTGGCAAATCTGAATGACGTCAGCTAGATTTGCGTGAGGTCAGCTGGAACTGGATAACGGTGTGTTTCAGATAGGTGTGACAGATGCTACTTGTAATAATAGTCTCGATGGCATGTGAGGCATGAGAGTGAGTTTCTGTGCAGGACCTGGACCGCTCAAGTCAGAAAATATTACTCTTTTTCTAAAGCAATTCTTCTGCATCGGTTCACTGGAGGGCAACAGTAGCTGTGTATATGATGCATTACAGTTGATCTGCTCTTGGATGAAATCTTTAACAAACTCGTGGACCACTATTGTCACGACTGTTTTGCTATTATTTAGTTCTGAAGCATTTCATGTTTATATCACAATTGTATATTTAGATAATACACCACACCTGACTGACCACATATTTACACAGAGATGCATCATGGGTCTTTGAAAGTAACGATTATTTTCCAACCAGACAAATACCCACATCCCCTAAAAAATTATAAAAATATTTTCCAGCAATGAATAACACGGATGTTAACCCCCAACAGTGTAGAAATGAATCAGAGAGGTCATTGTATAGTTCATCAGGTGTTATTCCTCAACACACAGCGGTGGTCGAGTAAAATAATGAACATTTCCTGAAATAGCGTGTACTACAAACAATTTATATTATATAATAATGCATAATTACATTAGACTAACCCCCCCCCCCCAAATTACAGAGTGTGTCATGCAAAAATGGTTGTGTTACATATAGACAAACCTAAAATTTGATATAAATGAAGCCATATTTGCATATTTGACCCAACCACAGGTTAAAACAACCCAGCATTTGTTTAAAGGGTGTGGGTTTGATCTCCAGCATAACACATACTGCACTCATAAAATGCATGCATTAAATGCACTGCAATCTGCTTTAGGGAAAGTGTCAACCAATGAAAGCACATAAGATACACCAAAAGAAAACGCCCTTAACTGGGATTCATAAGCTAACTTTGATCCTGCACCACAGTGCTTTTAGGGCAACCCGTCCAACGCTTTAACTCAAGCAGTCCGTCTGAAGCAAGTGACATCTCAGGAATGCATTAACTCATATCTATAGTGACCAGCAGAACAGCCTGCAGGACTTTAGGGTATGAACTGACATTCTACATATTTCGTGCAATTTGTGAAAAGAACAGACTCATAAAGAGATTCCTTCACAAATCGGATTCAACACGGACGATCTATAAATAAAACTAAATAAAAGAGATAGAAACACATTTGGAGATCTATAAGATTTAGTTAAATATCTCTGGTATTGTGTCATTGGGGGTTACCGAAAGGTCCAGCTGAAAGGTCAAATTACCTTGAACTGTCCTCACAGCGTCCTTGAACAAAACATTCATCATCATTCATCTTCAGGGCGATGCAAGTAAGAATTACAGGTGTCAGTTGACCAGATATGTATGGTTGACCCATTACAGGTAGAAGAAACAGGATCATCTTAAATGATAATGTTCAAGGGTTGTAGAGTAACGATGCAACATATAGGCCCACGGTAAACAAAACGCACGCAACAAAATGCTGCTTAGACATCTGGTTTCTCTACGTGCAGAATAAATAGTCACATTAAATTTGCTTTCAAGCAGACTGCTTTGGAACAACACATTTTAAATGGCATTGAATTAAACTAAGAATAAGGGTAGGCTACATTCAACTGAGTTTACCTAAAAGTAGTGAACAGGAGCTTTTATTTGTTATCAGCGCTCTTTTTTTATCATCAATATGGTATATATTAATATCAATATGCAGAGGGTCGGAGCTCTTCATCATCATTTCAGTACGACATGTGGCCTTTCTGTTTGAAGGGTCTCGTGCTTCTGCCCCCACTGCACCTACAGATAATGGTCATCTATCCCAGCTCAAAAGGGCAAACCTGGCATTTGCTGTAATACACGCTTTGGAAAAGAAACGATTCTCGTCTTGGGCTTTAAAAATAGGGTTCGTTTAGATAAACTGGACACATTGAACATGTCGGATTTATGTTAAATCTATGAGGAATTCAATGAAACTGGTGGCAAAGCGTTCGTAATGTGTGAACACAGACCATCCTAAACATTTTCAGTAAAACACACATTATCATTAACATGTTTAGGAAATGTTTCTTTTGACCTTGTAAATCTTCTGATCTGAAGTGCATGCTTTATATATCAAATTAGTCAAAAGTGATGACTACATTTGTAAATTTAGCCTTTATGTTAAGTTTTTGTCCAAAAAATGGCCAGCAGTCCAGGACTATAGAAAGTGCAATTATAGCTTTGTGTTTAAGCGTGTGTTTTACAAGGATTGTGTGGGATTATTATGAAACCTGTGAGATTAAAGGGATTTACTACATGGCACGTTCCAGAGTCCAGACTGACTGTACATTTATATGGTAAACTTGATGATGCTGTGATGATGCGACTCTGGTCTCTTAAGGTCCTCTCAGGTTGGCTCTCCATTGCATCACTTTAAGCATCAGAGTGTTATGAGAGCATAAAGTACAAGTTAATCGTAACATTCAGAATTTGACGTTCACTTGCTCAGAGTGACAAAAAGCATAAAATTAAAATGTTGGCAGGGCGAGTTTTCTATTTTAAACCCAAGTGAGGTGCATATATATGCAACCTGATGTCAAATTCAAGTTTTTTATATTACAAAATAGCATTTGGATGCTGAAGTCACTTAAAATGCCATTGCATTAAATAAATATCTGATTGACTTTTTGTGAAATGCCGAATGTCAAGAATCAGAACTCAAATACGTATTCTCGGTGTATAAAGAGTATTTAATAAAACCAAGCTGCGTACTTGCTTCCTGCATCTGGTCATTTTCAAGGGAATACTAATTTCAATATCATCTCATTTCAATATCAGAACAAGGGCGGAAACATCGGAGATTAATAATACCTTAAGGCAAGTTATGACGCACACCCCTCCCTTAAAAAGCAACTTTTTAACCTCTTTCATCTTTTCTCTTTTATCAAAAATAACTCCTTACAGACTTCATGTGATGTATATGAACATCAAAAAGTGTCAGAATAACTTTTAAAAAGCTTGAAAAGTTTCTTGCTTTTACCAGGCCACTGATGTGACTACAGACCATCATTTAAAACAGTTGTACTCATATTTGTCAAAACTACTTTTTTGGGTGTTAAATATTTCAGATATTGAAGTGGAAACACGTGGAGCAAAGTGATCTTATGCACAAAACAGTTTGAACATAAATAACTTGAACACATTAAATGGTTCTTATTTGAAAGTGCACAAACATGATTTTTATAAATAATCTTTATTTTTGAGGCAAAAGTAGAATCTGACCCAAAGCAGCACAAAGAAACAAAAAGATTCTGTAACAAGGCCCGCGGTGCTTCAGAACTGACATTCAATGACATCGGCTGTTATAAATACCGTCTGTTTACAAAAGTAGAAAAACACAATATCACTGCATAAAATCTACACAGATATTATTTCTTGTTTTGTTCATTCTTGTTTCACCTAGAGAAAAATCCCTTAGGAGGATAAACGTGTACACGTGTTTGATTGTTTAGACTTTGAGATTAATAGTTTTATGCATGACATGCGATAACATTTTTTTTGCAATTCTGTAAAGTTCTGTTATTTTATATGTGTGGGTATTTTTGTATTTTATTTTATTCTTTAGACATTTCATCTACAAAAGTGTGTTGCATGTATCAGATAAAGAATATCACACCTTGATTTTATAGCCATTGCAAAAACGCATGTATTAAACACAAAAATGTAAAGAATTGAATCAATATAGATTCAGGAGTCTTCTTTAAATGCACATTTATTAGACAATATCTTAGTATATAGTGAAATAGTGAAATTTTGTTTATAGCCCGGTATGTAACAATGAACAGTTTGCAATGATGTTGGATTATGAGTGGTTTCGCATCATGCTTTCTACAGAACTGAGAATTCTGGGATATATTTGAGGGACTCTTTAGCAACAACATTCATCTTTACAAGGAAATGTGACTTTGTTAACAGGCCACAGACTTCAGGTAAACCTCTCATAATATTTCACCGCAAAATATGAAACATTTTATGTTTTCTCTACAGAGAGAACCCTGTGGAGAAATTCTACGGCTTTATTGACATAACGTTTATGCAGGAAAATAAAAAACCAAGTTTCTCCAAACATAAATTTGAAGAGAAGCCCATAAATCTCATCGGAGTTTGATATTCTAAACATCTTCAAAATGTGTGGTATGCCTTTCAAACAGAGCATCAGATTAGAAGACTGTTAATGAATTCTCTTGCTCAAAGGCTTGTTTGGTCTAATTATCCGGAATGTGAATTATTTTGTAATTATCAAAGAAGAAAATCATTCGACTACATTAAAAACAACATAGAAACAAGCCTCACAGCGGCCTCGTGTTGAAAAATGATCAATGGCGTGTTAGTTAAGCATTTGTAGAATTAGGAAATTAGCCAATGTTTATGGAGGAGATACATTTTTTTATGAAACGGTGTGATTGTAAACACATTACGTCATGAGTAATGAGATTGGGGGCATGTTGATGATAGGGGGGCGGGTTCAGGTTATTGTCTGTGATGTGCTTTCATTTACTGCTACACAACTCAATCACACAGCCTTCCTGCGCTCAAAATGCTGATGAAGAACAAACACGCATGCCAAAGAAAGAGAAAGAAACAATCAAAATATCATTTTAGCATAACGTCTATGATTTGTGACTTTATTATTCACCCAGTCTCACAGCACTTCGTGGCATAGACACGAAATTTTGAATCTATTCGTTCGTGTTCATAGGCACAAATATCCCAATTTTTTCGTGTCAATGAACACAATCTTTTTTTAATGCCACTCAGCACGACTTTCAATGCACAGACTGCGTGTGTATTTACATTTATATTGTATATTTATAGCCTGATATCAATAGAAGTCTTACATATTTTAGGATGTGGCTGACCAACACCTAACTTCACACCAAACCCTAAAATCACAGCCCTCAAGTTTCGCGAAGTGGCAAGACAATGATAAATGGCTCCCCTAACCCCGCCCCTAAACCTTATGTCACAGGGGAAGTTTACATTTAGTCATTTAGCAGACGATTTTATCCAAAAGAATTCAGGGAGCAATAAGCAATAGGAACGTCAAATCGTAAAAAATCGTACCAATGAGATCGTAGGAAATAGGAATTTACACAAATGAGCCACCTTGTAAAATAGACATGAATTCTCATCATGTTGCGCTGATATATTAATACATACAGTATGAAAGATAATGTATGTCAAAATTCAATCGATTGAAAGTCGTGCTTGGGTGACACGAAAAAAGGAGAACATTTGCGTCAGTAAACATGAATGAATAAATTACAGTTCTCCCGCGAGAGAGTTGTATTATTAAACACCCTTTACAGGTTTTTGAATGTGTATCTAACCAATAAAAAGTGTTAAAATATGCTTTTCAACTTTGACAATCATTTAATAATAAGTTATTTTCAGACCTCTTAAAAACAGACATCAGTATATCAAAAATGTTTGCAATGACATAACAGATCATTAGCTTGTGTCCATTTAAACACTTCATAATGTCATGAAACCCTATGGCTGTCCAAAATACCGGTTTTGACAATAACTGTAAACTAATAACCATGATTATTGATATGTAGGTATTTATATTACATCATGTGCTTTTGTATGTGTTAAGATGACAATATTGTAAATAATTTAGCTTGGTTGATATACTTTTGCACCCGTATAACATTTTGTTTTATTAGTCGTCACAATGGTTACAAACTTTCTCTCTCTCTCTCTCTCTCTCTCTCTCTCTCTCTCTCTGCCTCCCTAAACTAATATTTGAGGTGTTATTCATCGTCCAAAAAGGAGAAAACACAAAAAACTAAATGTAATAGAGATTCTGTTTTCAAGTTATACCGAAAAAGAGAAATGAAAGAGAGAAAGAGAATGCACGATACATACACATTTTCCCTGAAATCTGAAAAAAACATTGTCTGTCCAGCAGCAGAAAATATCAATGAGATCATTGTTCTGTCCTGAGCACAGTTTTATAATGAAATCATCATACCTCCACGTCTCTGAATGATTTGACTGTATACCCACCGTTGCGTTTGTGTGCGTGTTTGAGTTTTACATTGCAAGAGATTCATTTGGGTATTGAAGTAATGCACTAAAGGAAAAGAATAATGAAAGATTAAATGGAAAACAGAAATTAATATGAAGTGTGTCATTTCACTAAATGGGAAAATAAGTAGATTTGTTACATTCCCAGAAGAAATGAGTGATGACTTGAGTCAAAATGTGACATGCTCGGTGTTTTAAATGAAGCAGAGCAATGTTTAGAAAGAGAAACTTGTGAATTATGACTCTGCACATCAAACTGCAAAAAAGGAAAATAATGTTTTAATATTGAAAATAAATATATTTTATTTTTAACATACATCGTAAATGTCATGGAACGGCTGTGATGTTTTACTTTTGTGAAATAGAAATGTGCATTTTTTGGTTAACAATATACAATATACATCCTCCATATGTAAAAATAACATCAACATCAGTCTGTAAAGACAAACAATTCCGCCATTTTCCCCAAAGCCGAAGATTTTCTGTCATGTGACTAATGATGTAAGGACCTTCAGGGTTGGATTGTTTGTTGTCCAAAAGGAGGATAATGGGAGATACAGCGAGGCCGAAGAACAGGAACCCGTCACTGTCACAGCCTATAAAAAGAAAAACAGATAATGTTGAAGAAGCATGAGGGATTATGACTCTATCCATCGCTTTTGAACAGAAAGAAAAATCCCAGATGAGATGACAGTATTATCTCAAACATTTCTTCTAGACATCAATGAGATATATTGAGTGTCATGCGTCTCAGATATCTTTCTTGAGAAAGTCATTAATGTCTCCATTAGGGTCTCACACAAGATCTCAACAACGCCTCAAACCGAGCTCAGATTTTTCAAGTCTGCAAAAGTCAATATTATTAAAGAACTCATCAGATTTACACAAATCCAGAAGATTTTACCTCTACAATCTACATTTATTTTACACCTCCTACTCTTCATGTGTTGCATATACTTACACAGAACGTTTTGTCTGAACCATCGGCTCATTGTTAGTAGATCACTGACCTGCCACACGATACCAAATGACCACTATTTCATCACTCAACTCCGACCCTTTCTCTCTCTTTCTCTGCTTTGTCGGCCCGAGTTCGTGACTAATCAGCGTTAGCTTAGTGAAGCGTGTGGGCGTCTTCTGCGAGGTTAGAGAAACCTGTGCTCTTGTGCGCATATGACTTTTAAACTAGACATCTGAAGCATGAAATTGGTCCGAAAGTCCTCCCACGTCGAAGAGGCATATATTGATACAGTACCTGTGACCCTTTAGATGGAAGAGAAAATGCTCACTTTCAGTACGAAAGAACCGAAGAGTTACGTAGAGCTGCTTCAGAGCCTCGCAAATGGGTGTGGGAGAAACGAGGTTGGAAAATTTGGTTTACCTCCAGAGGTCTGGTTTGTGTTCTCCGATTCATTTAAGAAAGACGAATTCATTTCGCATGAAAGAAAATCATTTGTGGGGTTAAAATGTAGGAAAGATTTGAAACTGTTTAACAAAAGGTCAAATTCAACACGTCAGACACTGGATAAAAACCACGAAATGATTCTCTGTCAAATCATAATGGGACCAATACATTTTAACATTGTAAAAAATAATTCAGTTCACACTGAACAATGTATCCATACTTTTCATTGTTAAACGAATTGTATTCGTAATCTCTATATTATGATCTCTATTATATCACTATGTTTTTGGTAACACGTTACAATAAGGTGCTATTTGTTAACTATTAGCTAATTCGTTAGCTAACATAAATTAAGAATGTACCATACTTCTATGGCACTTATTGTTATTAATTCATGTTAATTTCAGCATTTACTTATACACTATCAAAATCCAATGTTGTCACGGATAACGTCTCGGTTACGTATGTAACCTCTGTGCCCTGATGGAGGGAACGAGACGTTGTGTCGAACCGACAGATGGGGTTCGCCCCTGAGAACCTATCATCTTCTGACTATTTTGAAAAGGCCAATGAAATTGGCGAATGTAATTTGCATGCCGGGCTCCGCCCCCGGATATCCGGGTATAAAAGGGGAGCCGGCGTGCTCATTCATTCACCTTTTGTGCTGAGGAGCCTGAGAGCATCTCAGGATCGCTGCAGCGGACGGCTAATGTTGTGGCATGAGGGACACAACGTCTCGTTCCCTCCATCAGGGAACAGAGGGTACATACGTAACCGAGACGTTCCCTTTCTGTCGGTCTCTCGACGTTGTGTCGAACCGACAGATGGGGTTCCTATTGAAAACGGCACAGCACTAAGCCGCGTCACAATCTCTAGCGAAGCGACGTTGACCGGCCTGGGCGAGCCACACGTGAGCGCTATCGCGAAATTTTTAACCTTCCAGTGGGCAGGCAGGGGCTCCCAGAGCTTTTGGCAAAGATGAGTAGCCCCTGCCCTCGGCCACCACAGACGGAGGCCTTGTTCTCTAAACGAGAAGCCGTCCGGTACCGTAGGGCTACTGGGTAAGCGCTGTTCCCTCAATGTGGACGTGCGCTACGGAGACCACTTCCCACCATAGGGGGGAATACAGTGGAGACACCAACATGGTCTCACCAAATAGGGGAGAACTCATCGGAGGTATGTGCGGAATGTCGCAAGGTGGATGTCCACCTGGGGGAGGTCATGGGTTGCCACGCGGGGAACCATCTCATGACGACATCTCAGACGGAACCACCCTAGTGGGGGGTTACTACGTGTGGGGCACTAGGTCTGGTTAGAGCTATATGTAATAACTCAGCTTAATACCCGGCCATAGGCGGCAGGGCTGCTCCGCCGAGCCCGCCGCCCTGAGTGCTTATTGATGGATGGACGGACTGCCTATTCTTCACCCTTGGGGAAAGAAGGGAGGCAGCCCATAGCGCACTGATCCACCTAAGAAGGGGAATGGCGCTATGCGCAGGCGTACGCCCTACGACTGCTGGTCTCACCTGTTGGCAAGACTCGAGCTGCCGACTCCCCACGGAGGTTGCAAGCCTCTGCGAGGTATAGAGTAGCCCAACCCGCAACTCTACAGATGTCTGCCAGAGAGGCGCACTGAGCCGATGCCCACGAGGAGGCCACACCCCGAGCGGAGTGTACCGTCACTCAAATGGGCACGGGCTAGGATCGGCACGCCGTAGTGACGGCGTGTGCGATCCAGCGCGACAACTCTCCTCGGAGACAGCACTCCCGTTGCTGAACTCCATAACAGACAAGAGCTGCTCAGGGCCTTGAAGCCCTCCGTGTGGTTCGAGTAGAGGTGCAATGCGCTTACTGGACACCCCACGTACAGGTTGGGTCTTTCTCCCGGTGTGGGAGCGCCTGCAAGTTCACCACCTAGTTCCCAAAGGGGGGCGGCGGAACTTTGGGCACGTAAGTCGGCCGGGGTCTCAGGATCACGTGAGAGTCACCGGGCCTGAATTTTTGCAATCGGTGGACACGGAATGCTTGCAGGTGCCTCACCCTCTGGATGGACTCGAGCCCCAGCAGGAGAGCCAACCCCCCTCGCAGAACGAGGAAGGGGGCTCTCCGCAGGGCCCGAAAAAAGGGGACCCAAAGGTCCACCTTAAGGTCCCAAGAGGGTACGGGGCGCGGACGAGGCCTTAGCCCCTCGCGCCCTAGAGGAACCTAATAATCAGGTCATGCCGCCCCAGAGGCTCACCAGCAACTGGTACGTGATAACCGCGACAGCGGGTACCCACGCTTCAATGTGGAAGGGGAGATTACTCCCCAGCCTCTCCTGCAATAGGACAACACGTTCCTGAGCGAGCAATTCCGCGGGTCTTCTCCTCGAGAAGAGCACCAGGACGAGAAGGGGCGCCACTTAAAGGCATCCAGCCTTGTGGGCATGGCCCTTGCCTGAGTGATAGTCTCCACCACTGTGGGGGGTAGATCATCCAGGAACTCCTCGTCCCATCCAGGAGCCAGACCCAAAGATCCGGCTCGAATGCCACAACGTGCCCATCCCCTGCGAGTAGGCCCTTCGCCAGGGGATTTGGCCAGGGGGAGTTGTCGTCAGGAGTATTAGCTCCGAGGACCAAGTGTAGTTGGGCCCGTAGGCGCAACTAGCAGCACTTGATACTCCCTTCCCAGACCTTGCAAAGGCTGCTGGAGCAGTCCTTGACAGCGCCACCAATCAGCCGACCTTGCGAGAGGGGAGTCGGGAAAGTGGCCTTTCTCGACATCGCCCACCTGTGCAAGATTGAGTCAGAGGCGTCTTTCCGGGCCACTGATGTGGACATCGTCCGACCCAGCCTGCGCTGCCACCGTGGTCCCCGGAGGGCCAGTCGGCGGCGGCACTACTTGGGTCGATCTTACCCCGTGGGGCTCTCTTTAGAGCCCTGGCCTGCAGGATGGCCATGGCGTAAGAGTGGTGGCAGCTTGGCCCACGGCACTGCCAGCCTCAACACCAGAGATGTCGAGACCTTACATGCCCTGGACGGTGAGTCTAGGTCAAGCTCCCCAGGTGGCCGTTGTCTGCGGATGCTCGCCACCACTGACGGCAGGGCCGTAGCCGCTGCGGTCACAGAACGGGAAGCTAACGAGGTGTTGGCAGGATCTTACAGAACACAGCCACCGTGACGCAACGTCTGAATAGCCATCCGCCCGCAGTGACGCAACGTCTGAATAGCCATCCGCGCGCAGTGCGGGCAGGACGAATCCATGAGGCTGCCACAGTGGTCGGACCCCCGAACACCTGCGGCAACCACCGTGTCCGTCCCCGTCCTCGATGAGTGTACTGCACCCAAAGAGATCAGCGGGAAATGCCACGCTGAGGAAATTGCTCTTTTAGAAAAATACCTCTGGAACTGCCAGGACGCACAGGGGAATCTCCGCTGCACCGCGTCGTAGAATTCGGCAATTCGAAGAATGTCATCAGATGCGAAGGCTCCGAAGAACAAAAGGTGAATGAATGAGCACGCCGGCTCCCCTTTTATACCCGGATATCCGGGGGCGGAGCCCGGCATGCAAATTTCATTCGCCAATTTCATTGGCCTTTTCAAAATAGTCAGAAGATGATAGGTTCTCAGGGGCGAACCCAATCTGTCGGTTCGACACAACGTCGAGAGACCGACAGAAAGGGAACATTAGTTAATGCACCATGAACTAACATGAATAACCGCATTGACATGAACTAGCATTAACAATAAATGCTGAAAAACTAAATCATACATTGTTAGCTAATGTTAGCCAATGCATTTACTAATGGTAACTATTAACACCTTATTGTAAAGTTTTACCTTATTGTTTTGTCGCAATGCAGTGGCGTAGCATCCGGGTATGAGTATGCAGGTGCACACGAGCCCGGGGGATTGGAGGCCCGCATCCAAGTTTTAGTCATGGTCCTAAAATACTGCAGAAAATTAGATGGCTGATCCCAGATCTGGTCCGTGGGCAAATGTGAGAGGGTTCTTCTTCCCCAGAAAGAAATGTAGAGTTTTTTTTAAACGACACCCCTATCCCAGCAGCTTCAGTGGTAGAAGACGTGTGACAAGCAGGCCTAGTTCTGGATGCCTTTTGCCGAAATACATTCTCACGATCATACAGGCATTTATTTTCAGGATTGCTTTTGACAGAAGCCTAGTTTAAGGTCTGTTGCGCAATGTAAGTAGCTAAATAATTCAGGTTTGCCAACGGTTTTATCATAGACATGTAGGGGCCGTTCACATGTTGCTTGTAAAAACACATGCCAAACGCTGGCTACATCGCTTTTTCCCTCATTCTGGCTTGGTTATGAAGCACATACAAACACACGGGGAAAACATTTAAGGCAATGTGTGTGTTTAATCTACTGAATATAAACCAACTGAAATCAACATCTTATCAATTAATTGAAGTAGGCCTAGCCTTAGACACGTATTCAAGAAATGTATTAAAAACATATTGTAGTATTAAAAACGTCCATAATAATTCCATAATATTAAGTGGTCAGGATCATGTCTGATCCCACACTCATAAAAGTGATTTGTTGTCTTAATAACCATATTATATTAGGTTAAGTAGCTTCTACTTAGATAAACACATTTTGTCCGTGCAACACAAACATTTAAATTACTAGAAAAGCTCAAACGTATTCGTAAAGTGAGTTTTGCAAACTACAGTTAAAATTAAGTAAACCTAACCTAACACTTCCACTGCAATGAACTAAATATTATCAGTAAAAATGGTGTGAGGAATACCCATAAGCCTTTGCGCGTGAAAAGTTTGATTATTCATGCTTTTTTTTTAAATAATATTTATATAGATGTTATTAAGAAGTATAACGAAATTTAAGATTTATTTAGTATTATTGATGTTGTTCTGTAGTGAATAATGGTTTTCTGTGAAGTTACCATTCAAGTGATTCGTGTTTGCTATTTCTTACCACAATAATAAAGAAATGCAGTATGTTGTGTGCTTCTGTGGAAAATCACACATGAAATCAGTCATCAATTGTTTGTTATAATAATATACTTCGCTATGCTTTATGAACATCAAGGAAAATGAATGGAATATTTCAGTACAGCGAGCATATAAGATGACTGAACTTGTGCTACATCATTTTTTTAAGTAAAAATGCAATAAATAACAGAAATACAAAATCACAGAAGAAATTAGGATATGGTAAAAAAAACTGGCCCGCATCCCATTTATACTTTTAGAATCTGGCCCTCGAGGAAAGACCCCTGCTATCTTAATAATGCTGTTCACTTTCCATAATCAACATGGATGAAAATTAAACTTAATATTATTCTTTAATATTTCAACATAAATATGAAACTAAATAGGTTACGCTTTCTTCAACCTTCTTAAACGACGAAGACGCTGGTGCCTTCTGATGTTTTTTTCTCTTATGACAGCGAAAATGACTTCCGTATATAGTCCATATATATTAGTGCAAGACATCATTATAAACTATAAATGGTCTACTTTTATTTTTTGTGTACACAATGAAAACAAAACCTTGCACGCTTAACTGTGTCTGTCTCTGCGAGAATCTTTCTGGAGTACGTATCAAAGATGGACAGTCAGAAACATCTCCATCTGTTAAGAAATACGGTGGTCTGTGTTAAATACGTCCGGCGATCTATCGCTGGAATGTGTTGTTTTTGAAAGTGCTTGTTGCCACTGTTATCAGTCTTCACACAGATGACAAAAACACGACACTATGTAGCCAATCGTGTTCTTGCTAACCTGACTTTCGCCAATCAATTTGATACCTTAGAATCCGGTCAAAGGTCGAAGTTGTAATGGTTAAATTATTTTAGATTTTATTCATTTTACAATAAAGTTATTCACTACATCTAATGTAAAATATAAACGTGTGTGTGTTTTCCAGGTATGAAAAAATCACTGCATTTAATTATAATCTCCTTTTTAATGTGTTCTCTATCCCTCCCTCCATCCCTTCCTCTCTCTCTCTCTCTCTCTCTCTCTCTCTATCTCTCCCTCCATGCCTTTCTCTCCCTGTCTCTCTCTCTCTCTCTCTCTCTCTCTCTCTCCTCTCTCTCTCTCTCTCTCTCTATCTCTCCCTCCCTCCCTCTCTCTCTCTCTCTCTCTGGCTCTCTCTATCTCTCTCTCTCTCTCTCTCTCTCTATCTCTCCCTTCCTCCCTCTCTCTTTCTCTCTCTCTCTCTCTCTGGCTCTCTCTATCTCTCTCTCTCTCTCTCTCTCTCTATCTCTCCCTTCCTCCCTCTCTCTCTCTCTCTCTCTCTCTCTCTCTCTCTCTCTCTCTCTCTCTCTCTCTCTCTCTCTCTCTCTCTCTATCTCTATCTCCCTCCCTCCCTCCCTCCCTCCCTCCCTCCCTCCCTCTCTTTCCCCACTTTAGAGGTAGGGTAGGGGTCCGAGTCCCACCTATCCCCAATAGCCAAAAACAAAATGGTAATAAACTTAAGGTCCACTGTCTGTCTTGGTTGCTGGCGCCGAATCTCCAGTTTTCTTTTCATTCCATGTCACAAACCTCTGACGTAAAATCATTCTTGCTTTTTATTTGCAATCTGATGTTGTTTTAAGTACGGCTTACATTAAAATGGTTAATAATAAAGTAATTAATAAAAAAAGACAAGATGTCCACCCATTTGTCGCGCCCCACTTGTCATGTCTCTATTCCCCACCAATGGGGAATTCCCCACACTTTGAGAAACACTGGATTAAGATAAGGCTTTATACATGAAACAATATTATTGATGTCATAACTAATACAAATTGTATTTTAATAGTTCTTAGAATAGTAGTTAAAGGTAGTATTGCGCATTTTATTAAGACAGTAGTGCATTCAGAATTGAATTTCTTTTTTTTAACCAACTCATTCATCACTACAGCATAGAGCATTTAGAGATTTGACATGTGCAGTCATAGACCTGCATACATTCAAACACATGCAAGTGAACATGGAGCTGTGTTTTTCCTGAAAACAAAACACAGTCAAATATTTACAAGCATTACAATTGGGTTAGAAATATAAACGTGCTTGTGTTCTTTTTAATCCAGAAAAATCCCAGCTCCCTAAATTACGTGTCTTTGTTCATAGATATCTACTCAACTGTGATTACAACACTAGAGCGCTAGCATCAATCCCATAATGCACCTCAACAGCATGACGCTCGACTTATGCGGTCGACATCTCGTCACTTACCAGGATGAAGAATAAAATGCAGAACGGGCTCCATCAGTTCTTCTCTCTTATATTATTTTGTAAAATAAAGAGTTTTTTAAAATAAAAATGAAACGTGTTGCGTGAATAAAATACTAATTTACGTAGTTCTATAAAGTTTGTGCGACTGTAGTCTGTGTAGTCAAGTCACGGATAAATGTTTATTTTTATGTAGTATTACACTATTACAAAAAGTTTGGAAAATACTGTGTTACAACACCAAAAGTGTTTTTAAAGATCACGACCAACCAGTGGCGGATTTGGGAATGGGCGACATGGGCAGCATCTCTCAGGGGGCGGCACGGGGCACCCACGAAAATAAATACACGCGTAATATGCTCCGCTAATTTTCAGAAGCTTCGGCAGGCGTCTGTGTAAATGCCTCACACTAGTATAGCAGGAATGCAACGGCGAACTGCACGATAGGCTGTATGGGTGAAGTGGAATGGAGTCACATCCCTGCTAAAGCATTCTGTTATCACTCCGCTAGAGTGATATTCGTATTCTGCTCCGGGGTTTCCATCATCTGTGTTCACTCCAGATGATGGATAGTCTCATCGACAGGTAGACAGCTAGTGCTTGATCTGATAAAAGTAGTATTTGGGTAGTTTGCTTTAAGTATTTGTAGTGGAGTGGCAGTATTATTGGAAACCTGCTTAAATGATTGAAATCGATCTCGGTGGTCTAAATTATCACCAAATTCGCTTTTCTTAGCCTTCACAAAGTTATATTGAGCAGAAAACCCCACAAAAAGGTGGAATTGAATATACAAGGCAGGCTGCTAACTTTAAAACAATCACATGACAACGATGTAGTCCTACACCGGACTACGGAGCGCACGAAGGGACAAACATCTCACGCTTTTTATCTGCGTTTTGACGTAAACTTTGGATATGTACGACGTTGAGGCAGTTTTCTGACGTATTTTATTCATCCCTAATAATATATAGACATTCAAATAAAAATAATAACATGGCAAAGTTAAAAAGGTGGGGCGATGAAAATGTGTTTCGGCCAGGGCGCTGATGGGAGCTAGAACCGCCACTGCAAACAACAATACATACTTACATATGGACATATTTTAAAACATGTCTGACTATTTTAAAACTGTCTCATGGTTTGTAAACCGTGTTCGTAGTGCAATTTTAACCACTTTATATTCATTTTCATGTTGCAATCATTTCATTTAAGCTAAGATTTTAGTCAACGCTTTTATTATTCGTCAGTTAAAATAGCAATTTATTACAATTATTGTATCAATGAATTATTTTATGCATTTGTGGTCGTACATTGTTTGGGTCAACATAAAACATGAATCTTGACGAGGCGTAAAAGAAATGACAAACCAAAAACGAACGTCCAAAATCAACACATTTTTATTTTCATATATCTCCATAAAGGATGACCGTAAAGAAAGCTCGGGATGAGTACGGGTCGCTAAGCCATGAGCCATAAGGCATCGGTAAATACAAGCTTTTATATACTCACAACAAATACACACAAAACTCAATCATGGAGGCGTCAAAGAAACCTGCAAGAACAATTTCAGAAAAGTAACGAAAACCAGAGCGATGGAAAAGTGTTCATAAAAATCCATGATCACCAAAAAAAATGCCCATGAAAAGTAAAAGTACACACACACACACAGTGAGAGAACACAATTCATACATTCATAATGATGCAGAAATAATTCAGTCGATGGCAATGAGGTCGGATTTAATGATTGGAATATTCATTACAGCAACAGATTATTAAGCAAAGTCTACAGCCTGTTAAATAGGCCTGATGTGGAAGCTGCTTATCATGGTTGTTAACAAAATCCCATTTTATATTTTCATTAGCCACATTCCCAATCATTTCCAGCGTCTCCGCACACTTCCCCAAAATTATAAACATTATAGCACATTTATATATGTATAGATTCTGTGCCTTGCCAGGCCTGATATATATTTTTAAATCATTTTTATTACTTTCTTACATCGTCACATATCCCGTCGTGGTATCCCGGAGCACGAATCCCTTAAAAATGTTCTCATGCATGTGAAAACGCTTGACTGTACAAAATGTAAACGCCCACCAAGCCACATCATAAAATATACTTGAAAAAAATAACAGTAGCGAGTTTGTGAGCATTAGACACCGGCACCGTGTGAGCAGATTGTCTGTACCCGGAAATGAAAAGAAAAGCGTTTTTTTTCGTAAGCCATACCAAACTAGCGACACCAAACTTAAGAGACTGAATCGAACTTTCGCGCGCCTGTTGAAAGTTCCGCCGTTCGGTGTTACAACACGGACGCTCCATAACTTGCAACATGCAACAGTCATATTCATGAGACGTGATAATAATACACAAATGCGTGTGCGAAGAAAAGTGCACTATTACTCATGATATATTCTCTATAATACAAGAATGTGAAGCAATAAACAACCCAAAGCTTGATAATCTGCCAAAACATTCTTAAGTATGCACTGATAAGTAAAAGTGTGATAGATACGGGCGGTTATCTATCCCTTTCATGTTAGGCTCAGGAATAGCATTTTAACCCAGGTAACTCTTGTTTTGTCACAGTTAGGCATGATACAATTCAAGTGTCGATAATATACACGCGCGGCTCGCGGCAACACGTTTCATTACGCCGCCGACGTAGGCAAATGTAGGCAATGCAAGCCACGCAAATGAGAGACGGCTGTGCACGACTGTATCTACAACGCAACTTGGGAAGGAAAATAAATCGTTCACATTCTGGAATATACACCTCCCTTTACGGTGATGCACGTAAAACCAAACAGCAAAAGATGGCAGAATGTAACTCCGTGAAACACCGATGGACCGCGAATAAACGAAACTAAAAACAAATCAAGGATACATTTTTACAAGCAGAAAATAAATACATTCATCCGATGACTGAATCTCCAAAGAAATACAGACAAAAAACTTACAATAAAAACTACTTTCAATTGTTTGTAAAAATGCAATGCATTGTCGACGGGAAAAAAAAGCAACATTCACCAAAACAGGACTTCTTCGTTCATAGATAACAATGATAAATAATCACAAGCAGTTGCGAAATGCAAACAGATTAAGCCAAAAAAAGAAAGTATTTGTTTACTGATCAAACGATACAGCAGGAAATAGCGTGTGCTCTGAGAATGCTAAATCATCACTGCGCTTTAGGAAACGTCGCAAAATACAGCAGAATACATGCACCATTCAGTAGCAACCCACACGTGTTGGGTATTCTTAGCCTCGTTGAGTCTTTGTTTTAAATGTTAACGTTATCTCACGATTGTTCCGTTTAGTTTGGCGTTTAGCTCATTTCACATACTCAGCTGATTTCCAGAAGTGCACGGGGTGCGACAGGCGACGGTTGCGCTTGGGCAGTTTCTCCAGAAGTTCGACGAGCTTGGAGAAGCTGGGTCGCTCCTCTTGTTCGTACGCCCAACAGAACAGCAGAATGTCCTGCTCAAGAGAGAGACTTTCATTACATGATTTTCTATTAAACGATTTTTGGATCCTGACTTGGCTCCTAAAGCAATAGATTACCTAAACATCAATATTCCACTTAGCCTCATTTCAAACCCAAAAGATTATAAATCACAGTTTCCTTTTATATACAATAAACATTTTATTTTGGGTGCTTCAGAAGAAAGTCACAGGGGTTGGGAAAAATATAAGGTTGAGGAAATTGTCATTATGTGTGAACTGTATCACTTTCTGGTTAAAGGGCAATGCATTTGCCTAAGAAATTAATTGTAAATACCTTACCTACAAATGCAGTAGTTTAATAGCTTTTATATGTATTCATATACGATGTGTGTGTTTACTCACAGATATTTCCTTGCCCATGCCGATCTGTGTGAGGTTGGGCTTCATTCCACTCCCCACCTGCCAGATAATGACTTCAGCCGGCTGGTTCTTAAAGGGCCACTCACGCGCATGAAGCTCGTACCAGATAGTGCTAAAACACATGACAACGAAAGAACATTCTTGACATCAAAGAAACGAAATAAAGAGCAACTTTTGCGTATCAAGATGTTTCTCCTTAGAAAAAGAGTCAGAAATCTCACAAATGTTTCTGTCATAGAGTTTCAGAATAGATGTCAACATATCTCAAACTGAGCTCAGAATGGTCCCGTCTGCAATACAAAACTTAAAATATTATTGAATATCTCAATATAAACATTTCTTATAAAATGTACCCAATTTTTAACATTCTGCATTCATTTTACACGTTCATACTCTTCATGGAATGAGTGAGCTTTTGAAAGCCACATTTTTTAAATGTTTATTCAAACATCATAAAACCTCTTTAACTGAATACAAATATTTGAAAATGGGCCAAATAATGTTATCATTAAACCCCAATGATAATTTACCGAAATAATATGTCAATAAATCTTTAAATCTTAATCCCTGTGTGCGAATCAAATCTCCTTATAACAATAATAAAACCTGAGGTCAGCTACATTGTGATGACCACAACATTGAACCCTAAATGATGCGTATTTAAGTTATAATGAAAAAATGATAAAAAGGTTTGATGGTTTGTTAGTTTTAGGGGTTTGGGTTAGAAAATACCATTAGATCAGTATAAAAACCTTTGAAGTCTGTGGCAAGTCCTCACGATGATATCCAAAAACAAAGTTGTGTGTGCGTTCAACATAAACAAACTTCATGTGGCACAGAATCAATTACTGTTGAGTAGTTTTAATTTAATAACTAATACACAATCAAATATTTTTCTTATTTATAACCAAACACAGACTGGGAGTTAACTTCCAATGAAACCATCTTTAGTAAAACAAATGAACGCTGAATAAAAAAAATCTTGGTTCAATTATTAAATGTCATAAACAGAACGCTGCATCTAAATTATGATTTGCTTCATTTATCAATAATAGGAACTCAGTTGGAGGTCCTCACAAATGATCCAGTTCTGGATGAGGGCATCGGAAGAGTCTCCCTGAGGGTCAACAATTCAGCAGTTCAAAAGCACTTCTGATTTCTCTTTTACATTTAGTCCATGTAGTACGAAGTCATCCGATGGAAGTCAAAATTGACTCAGAGGTGCTGTGGTTTAGTAAACTTGAACACGTGATTTTGTACCGTTGGATTGTTGACCCTCAGGGAGACCCTTCAGATGCTCTCATCCAGAACCCGTACATATGTGAGGACCTGCAACTGAGTTTCTATTATTATTAAATTAGGCAAATCATAATTAAGATGCAGCGTTCTGTTTATGACATTAAGAGCGTATTAACAACCATTGAGTGGAGAGATCTGATGAATGGTCGATCATCAGAGATCTGCAATTTAAAACCAAACGTAAATCATTTGTGGAGGAAAAACAGCACATAAAACTGAGTGGAAATTCTAAAAGAAGTCATTTTTATGTGCTGTGTGTGATATTTAGGAGGATCTATTAACAGAAATGCAATATAACATGCCTAACTATGTCTTCAGAGGTCTTACATAATAAAGCGTTATGTTTGTGTTATCTTAGAATAAGCTGTTTATATCTACATACTCCGCTGTCCCCTTACTTGGAATTCGCCGTGTTGTTTCTACAGTAACTCTAAACGGACAAACTGCTCTACACAGCGCGTTTCGTAAACATGTGATCTCCTTCGGCAAAGAAGCGAAAATGTGACGACATCTTAAGGTCTTTTGCATACGAAATGTAAGTATTTCTGTCCATCGTAAAAAAACGCTTTTCTGTGATTTTCGCATCCGTAGCAAGCGTTTTAGGAGGTGTTTTGACAATTCAGAGCCACCGTACAAGCGAGCGCCAAAATCCAAGATGGTGTCTGAGTCCATTTCGTCTCATAGAACAAAGTACTGTATGAGAAACAAAAGTGCGGATTACAAAGACATAGAATGTAAAGAGACAGTGTGGCAGACGAGCAGATGATTGTGTAATGGCTAGAAAGTCAGGACATACTATCCTGTTACCAAGCTACGATGCCAAACGCAAGAAGACCGTACCTCAACATTTGGGTAACGTTACCAAAATCAGGGATACTGGCGGGGTCGAAGGGTTCCTGGGGCTGTTTGCGGCCTCCATCGGTCCGTTTGCGATTGCGTTCACGGGAGAAATAACTAAACGAATGGATGGCGGCAGATGGATGTAAAAAACGGGAGACTCCTTGCCAAAACCGTATTGAGAGGTGTGCAAGAAAATTCAGGGAGAGAAGGTGAGGACAGTCTACCTAGCAAGGTCGATGGATTCATCAATACGCATTGGACTTAATGTGCAAAGGTTTCTGGGCTTGACAAAACTTTAGGTTAGGATGACGAATACAAAAAACTTTTACGAAAATTTCGGGCTGTATTTGCAAAGACCTTTAATCCTGTGTCAGCCGCCGTAGTGCTTCGAAAGGGAGTGGAGTGAGCGTTAGTTGCAATTCACAACCTCGGCACTACATGCTGCTAAAATCTCCCCATTGCGCCTTTAAAAACATAATTTATTCAATCGAGTGACACCAAAAAAGGCCACAAAAAATACGATAACAAACAATCGCTTTAACTGTATGAACCGTTAAAGGAGTAGTTCACTTTAAAATAAGCCCCCGTTGACTTTCCATAGTAATTTTTATTCCTACTATGTACAGACGCTTATTTTGAAGAGAACTGCTCCTTTAACATAAAGCATAACATTTAATGTTCACATGAAACATAAATTCAGGGATGATTTTAGCATTGTAACCCCAATTCAACCATGGTATTTAAAACCATAGTAACCACAAATATACCGCTGTCTCAGTAACCATAGTTTAACAATTTGGTAATACAAACTGTTATCAATTTACCCACCAAAAATGTCATTTTCATAAGGCACAGCTGCTTGATTCCGAATGGACAGCAGAGAAACGGCTTTGGGGTCACCTCTAGGTAAAGGGCGATTTAGCGTGACCAGCTGGACGGCTGTTTTCTGGCTCTCATAGAGTGACAGTGTGGCAGAGAGTCCATAAGGAGATCACAGCTGAGGACGCAATTGTGTAAGGACCTAAGAGAGCAGCATTCCTTCATCTATCCATCCATCCGTCCTTTTATTCATTTGGCCTACACACTCGCTGCCTCTGGAAGGGCTCGGGTCGGGTAGAGTTAACTCCAGATTACAGATGGAGTTTTGCATGTAGTCTCATGTGAATAGGATTTCATTAGTGGGCTTAGTACCGGTGGCATATCAAAATACTTTCATCATTTACTCATCCGCGTGTCTTTTCGAAACTCTGCAGAACGCAAAAGAAGATATTTTGAAGAATGTTGGTAACCACACAAGTTTGACCCCCATTGACGTCCAGTTTAAGGACATTTCTCAAAATATATATTACAGAAGAAGTCGTACAGGTTTTTTTAAAACATTTGGGTGAATAAATGATGCTAGTTTTTTTATTTTTGTGTGAATTTAATAATACAGCAGTTGAGCTTTGTTATTCCAGTTTGGTGACGTGACTAAATCTGAACTCTCAATAAACAGCTTTGTTTTTTATGTAACTGTACCTTTAAGACTTATATACTGTAATCTCTTCAAGTGTACAGTGATGACCGAGTGGTTGAATACTCAATAGGTAAACAAGTATTGAATACACTGACTGGTTTCTGGAGTCTTTCTGAATCACCCCTTTTGTGTCAAAATGCATGTATGTCTACAGTCAGTGCATTCTGTATATACTATATATACATGATCTTCACTTATTCTTAATTTGATATTTATGTGTTTAAGTAATATTATCATTTTGATTCATTCTGTGAACACAGTGTTTTCATTTGCATTTACAGTATTTGCAGAACATCGAAACGGGTCCAAACAACAAAAAACATGTTTAAAGATCTTGAATACTGCAAAGGAAACAAGTTTACGTTTATGTTTACACAACACAATACTAAAGTTTAACATATATTTTAGGATCAGCTCAAACGTGAATATAAGTCTGAAGTTTGTTTTTGTTGATATTCAACAGACACCGGACCTAAATTTGTATTAAAGGTCAAACTGAAGTGGACTCTTCATCATTTCTGCGGCTGTATAATACAGGAACCTAAATAAATCCATGATTTAATCCTGTTTTTCATCATATTGAATCTTTGTGATAAGTCTTCCCAAACAAAATGAAAATTCACTCATCATTGACTTATTATTGACATTTTTGATGGACGTCCTAGATGTTCCTTTGTGTTGGCAAAGGTCATGGGTTCAATATTCAGGGAACATCCAGCCGCGAAAACAATTAAAGAGACCACTCACAAATTTTCATGTAATCATCATTTCTAGGTGTATCCAGTCATCTCAGGAGTGATATAAAGTCATTCAACAGCAATGTGAAAGACTGACACATGAAAACTGAAACAATTTCCTAAATAAATGTACAGATTTTACCATCGGGTTGTTTAAAAGTGAATATGAACTTCTTTGACGTATTTGAGGTCTGAATAAATACAGAGAATTTCCCTGGTTTGTTTATTTTTTTGCAAATTTGGGAGAAATATTGATACTAGTTCACAGAATGAAAGGAAATGGATCATTATACCTAAACACAACTATAAATAGTACAATCAGACAAAGTGAAGCGGTCTCGTAACGTTTTCCGCGTCTGCCAAATGCATACATGCAAATCTGATATCCGTGTTGGTGAAAACACAGGTGCAGAGAGAAGCAGAGGAGACCCACCCGAACGCAAAGACATCAGACTGTTTGGAAAAAGGAAGCTGGTTTTCTGCTGTCTCAGGGGAAAGTTGACGGATGAGCTCGGGAGCGAGATGACACAGCCAGCCGCTCGGGATCCGCAACTTATCCTTCCGTCTACTAAAGAGAGACAGACAGAGAGAGAAAGAGAGAGAGAGAAGACCTGAATTAAAAAACAAGACCAGCACGTGCATGCTTTGAATCCAGGAAAACAACTAAAAGGTCGTCATATTGACAGTTCTGTCATAAAAATATAACCGAATGAACACAAGCCAACGGTTGACCTCAGACAGCCTGACTTTTAAACACTTGACAGACCGAGGTCTAGATCGTAACTTAAAGGCATAGTTCACACAAAATCATTCCATCATTCCTTTACTTTTCGTGCAGTACACAAAAGAAGATATATTGAAGAAACGTTAGTAACCAAACAACAATAAACCTCATTGACTTCTGTCGTACACGAAACCCGTGGGACATTTCTCAAAATATCTTCTTTCGTGTTCCACTGAAGAAAGAGTCATACAAAGGTTTTATGCATATTAAACGGATCATGTTTTGATAACCAGGCGTCCCATCAGACATGTTCATTTCCAATGACTTCATCTCTCATAACCCACAAAAGCCCTTTTAAGCAACCCTGACATTTCCCGACACTTCAACACAAGTGGGTCCAGCGTCCTCATCGTTCGCCCATAGCTGTAGATGTCGCCTTAGATGGATGTGATATTTCAAACAGGAACAAATCCCTTAATAATCAGATTTTATTACAAAATCCCGTCCGGTCCAGAGTCATATCACATAAGTCGTGTAAACCGCCGTTATTGAAAGCCAAGCTCGCGCCTTACAGATAAACAATTCATAATTATACTGGAGCACGCGAGTCCCCGGTGACCTGCGAAATATGCCGTTTCGAATACTATCCCTTTGGTCAATAACTCCTGATGATCGTTCACGTGGCTGTGGAGGTGTGGGCTAATCAGAACGTCGAAAGGATGCAAGACTTTATCACGGCCGTGATGTAAACTCTGAGATTGCCACCAACGTACGTAAACACTATCGTGCAAAATGGGCCTCATAATCAGATGAGCCGATGTGTACGAGCGCTTGTACTATCGCTCCATCAGGATGTTGATTTTTCATGCCAAAGAAAACATTTTCAAAATGCAAACAGACAGTGGACGGAGGCCAAAACATCAACATCATCAGCGACGGCGAGCGTTTCATGCCGGCAGACCCCACATTGCAGACTCCTCCGCGCTGTCGAGACAATGCATTCATTAAACGTATTTATACGCCATTAAATATATAAAATAGAACAGAAATGAGACCACAGCTCACCATGCAACACAAATTCATGGTTTGGTTTTAAACACGATTTATGACTGTTAAGTTTTCCATTGTTATATTGTTTTAATATGCATAAAAATGTGCATGGAATTGTGGGTTGTGCCCTATTAATACATTGCATGACATTTCATGACATTTATTATTTATTAATTATTAATTTATATGTTATTACTTATTTATTTTGAGAAGCAAAATGACCCAAGATATGAAGTCTTGATTTCTGGTAAATACATTTCTTTTATTGACTGTATTAAGTGCGTCATTGTAGTCCCATTGGCAGCTATTATTATAAGTATAATCTGATTTCATTTTTTTTTTACAATAAAACAACCCTTTTTTAACATTTAGCTCCTCAAGTAAATCTTAATTCATAATTCATATAAATAATAATTTTGTTGATGTATGTACTGGACAACAAAACAAAAGTAAGAAAACTAAAAAGTTATTTTGCAGTGTAATACATAAAAACTCCCTTGAATTTTTGTAATTACAACATTTAGTAAGAATATACTGTATATATATATATATAACAAATACATATACATTCAATATATAACATCTACGTTATACAGTATATACACATACATTATCTATGTTCATTTACATTCTACATGTAAATGATACATATATATTATCTATGTATTTTTGTTATGCTGATTTAAATTTAATATCAGTGTTTAATCATTCAACCAAAGACGAATTCCTTCATATACAAATCGGCAACAAAACACACACATCCTTTCCAACATTCACAGGATTTCGCCAGAAAGAGAGGCTTCTTTCATGTCTTTGTCTTTAGAAGAAGATTATGGTATATAGACAGCGATCCTTTCTCAAATATGAAGAAGGTGGAGGTGATTTCCACCGAGATGTAAAATCCAGCTACAGATCCCACAAATGTCGTGCTTTTCTCATGAAGCGTCAGAAGATCTGGATTATGAAAGCTGATCCTAAATCAATTACTCCAGAGGACTCCTTCACATCATATACAGTCAGAAATGAATTCATTACTTGAAAAATGGCACAAACAACATGAATGAAACACTGGAAATGAAACTGAGCTCACCCTACGGGCAGAGCCTCAAATACAGAGACCCAAAAATGAATCTTTATTCACTTACAGTACCATCATGCTGTTTTTATTTTTATATGGAACACAAATGAAGATGTAACAAAATGAGGGTGAGTAAAGGATGACACATTTTGTATTTATTTTGGAAAAGAAAAGCATATCCCGGCTTTAATAGGATTGATGCCAAATGCCTCTTCGTACATTCTTTAAAACAAACTAAGAAGAGGTGAAAAAGGCGAAAGCCATGGTGGGGTTATATTGTCATTTTCTTCATGCTTTTTTTAAGCACACCTATGCAGCATCGCATGACAATAATTTTGAGCTACACGAAAATGTGAAAAATATGGATTTTGGTCGAATTAGAGATTTTCATAAAAACATAAATACATTGCCCTCGTCTTGCGTTCCAAATGCTCCAAATCATAATTTAACATCTTAAATGTTCTTCATTTAGCGCTTGCGAAAACTATTCGGATTTACACGATTCACATAAATGCCCCATTTTTTCATAAATTTCGCCAAAAAGCGACTAGTTTGCAGGTATGTTTTGTGTTCCCGAATAAGAAAAGTCACAGATTTCGTCACGAGCGGGGCGTGCAAACAACGGCAGAATTCTTGGCAAGCTGTTTTTTAATTTCGCACGCGGCTGGAATGATATTGCTAGAGGGCGTATCCGCAGAATTGGAGTTGCATTGTCAAATGAGATCTCCCTGCGCTCATATGCCGATAACATCTGCTTCTACCATCACGCTCACTGAATCAGACGTTTATTAAGAACTATGAGAATATTGAAGGTGAAACTGAATTTAGCTCTCTGGATCATTCTCTGTAATTACAGGCTTTGGATTTTAATACGCAGTTATGAAAGTCATAATGGTACTTCAGGACATTCATATCTGTAGTATGGTGAGATGTAAATTAGATTCTCATCATGTAACGGACAAGTCTACGTACTCAAATCTAGTGTGCTGCTGAATAAGACAGTATTTTAGGGCGACATAGGCAAAATAGTACGGTATGTACAGTACACTATTGTTCAATGGTTTGAGTCACTTACTCATTATTTACTATATTTTCCTCGTTTTAGATGAATCGTAAACTCAACGAAACTGAAACGGACCAAAGCCACGTCACATTTTAGCCTCTTTCGTGGTCTACAATTTGCAGAAATTTACATTTTATTAAGCAGCTACTTGAATTCTCACCTTGAGATGCTTTATAAACCATATTGAAGGAGTTCTTATAATTTGGCCTCTTATTGGCTGATTATTTGGTCCATTTCATTGTTTCATTTAATTTATCAATAAATTAATAGTACAGTATATTTCTGCCTACAACATTAAAGCATTTTTATTTTCATAGAAAGGTTTAGATCATAAGAAAAATTTCAGTCAAGTGACCCTTGCAAAGTAATGTATAATTTGTGAAGATGGTAATACCAGAATGCACTGCAACCAGCTCACAATAAATATGCAAGCAAGATAATAGACGATGATGATCAAATTAAAAATATACAGTATAAAATAATAAAATAAATGTACCTTTAAAGCTTTTTTATGTACTTGCTTGTTTCTGGTCTGTGTTTGGTTATAATTTATTAAATATTTAATTTATAAACATATTAGTTTATATTAATATTTTAATTGTATAAAATTCAAACTAATTAACATTTATTGATTCTTTGCGGAGGTCTACCGGAAGTTTAAGTGAAACAGTCTATACAAACAAGTACGGTATATTTCTGCGGTATATAACATTTAAACCCACTTCTTTAGATGATAAGAAACTATTCAGTCAAGTGACCCTAAACTTTGGAGGTAGTGTATCATTGGTGGTGAAGTGCATACGGCGTACCTGCCCGCTTGTAAAACGCCCGATATGGTGAACAGGCCAAAGTCTGTGATGACCACTTTCCCATTGTCATAGAATACATTCTTCGACTTCATGTCTTTGTGAAGGATTCCTTTGGCATGTAGATAGCCCATCCCCTAAAACACAAAAGCACTCTGAATGTGATGACATGCCGTTGGATTACTGCTTTATGTCAAATGCATAATAAACGTTTTCTAACACAAAATGAATATTAAAATGAATATCTCGCAATATGAAAATCTCGTATAATTGACATCTGGTAAACAGCCCTGTGATGAACTGAGCCCAGGTGCCAGGGATGTATTCTGTCTCAGGATGAGATAGCTGGGATAGACTCCAGAACTCTCCGTGACCCCAGAAGGGATAAGCGAGATAGACGATGGATGTATCTGGTAACAGTCTTGGCTGGTCTTACCTTCACCATCTCCTGGGCAATTTGTCTGGTCTTGTTGACATCGAGGACGACTTTAGCATCTCGCACCACTGAATACAGGGTCCTGCCCTTACACAAACTACAAGAAAAGAAACATAAAAGCACATATTTGGGGTCCCATGATTTCCACGATGCAGAAAACACGGGTTAAATTGCAAAATCTAGGAATAAAAATGGGATTTGCTGTGTAACCAGGAATGGCACGGTATCTGGCAAATTTTGTATTTTTTATATTATTTCGCTATAGATAACATCAAGATGAATTCATTAATTAATAATTATTCATTATTAATCCCTAACGCATTGAAAAGGACTTTGCAGCGTGTCGTCAAATTAAAAGTCCGGTTCACTTGAACAAATGTTGACCCTACATGAAAAAAAGTGTTGTATTCTTATATCACTTACTTTCTATAGTAAATGTGCTAGTAAAATGATAAAAAAGTAATACAATTCAAGTTGACTTGAAAAAAATGAACTGGTTTATATGAACATAGTTAGTTAAAATTTGTATCATTCCTATTGTGTAGTAAAAAAACAGGAATTTGGAAAATATTATACAGATTTCATGGGTCATACATATTAGATATTATCAACAAACATGAAAGCAAACGTGTGCCTGGAAAAAACTAAAGTGTGAATCGTATTGGCAGGTGCTACCCAACTTCTGGGACTCAGGGATGGACATGGTTTCATCTGTGCGTCTATAAAGAAACTTGTGTTTCATAGGGTTTCATCATTAGAAGAAAAAACGTATCTTTGAAAAAGAACTGATGACTAGAACTCATCCAAAGTAATATCCAGTAAATATACATATACAGGACACCCCCCCCAGCCCCAAACCCTCCCGTCCGGTTGCCAACTGCAATCTCCGACCACTAGATCACATCACCCTGTGTTTAGTTTCTTCATGAATCAGCCTTTGAAGAGTTTGAACCTAGAACCTACACCGACTGTACGGTATAGGACACGGATGATTCATGTTTCTACTTCAATGTAAGTGTGTCAGAACGCTGGTCTGAATTTACATATACAGATTTACCACCGTGAACTTTATCTTCACATGAAGGAGAAGAACGACTGATCTCCAGCTGAGACACCTGATGAAGACGCTGGCGTCTTTCCCCGGGCTGCCCTCTTTTTCCTCTTTATACATATTAATAGATCCATCAGGGTACGAGGATCATTTTTAGCATCATTTTGGCCTTTTGGCCCTCTGCAGTGTGGGGCTCTTCAAACGCGTGATGACGCACCGGCAGAATGCAAATACACAGCTTCGTATTTACACAGTCTGTATGGAAATGTCCCGCATGCAACAGTTATAATGTCGAAACCGAGAGATTACTGCAAATAATAACGGGCTCTGACATTTTGTGCTCAATATGAGGAAAAGCCAAAGTTATTTGACACAGCAGGGGCGATTTGGAAAACAATCAACGCATAATCACTCGCAACAATGCAAGACAAACGGTCAATAGGTTTTTTTCTCAATAGTGTTTACTTTTATAAAAGATTCATATTCAAGCAATTACGTCTGAGTTTGGTCTATGTGGGTCTGCTTACCTATGATTAGAAACTATAAAAAAAATCATTACCTCTTGTCCAAAACAAAAATATAAATAAAGACTTAACTAAAATTGCACACATCTCACTAAGACTATTGACCTATTCACTAAATCACTTACTAATGTTTTGTTTTGCGTAATTTTGGTGTGTCTTTGTCATCTTATTATTTATTTGTTTATGTTTTATGTTGCTATATAAGATTGATTGAAAGTATTTTGATTTGATTTTTGTTTAACATTATTAAAATATATAATGACATAATATACAATATAATACATTATCATACATTTTTCATTCAGTTTATGTTTTCCAATATTTGCAGGTCAATATTTGATTTGATTTAAATGAACAGAAACGTTTTCTATGTTTAAAATAACCTTGTTTTTCACATTTGAGAATATCAGAAAACTTAGCAGAAAAACTTAGCAAAACTATAAAATAACATATACAGTATGTAACATTAAATCAGTGTTATGTTTATCATCAAATTTGCAGAAATCATTATTCGGTTCAAGTTAAAAATTCATTTTAATTTTGATAAATGAATATGTTGAAATGATTATATATCATTTATAATTTGGAACATTCAAGCATATACATTTTTTGAGATCGTGAGAACAATGCACTCAAGTGACCCTAAATGTTGGTGCGATAGCATGTGTACACATGTCTGTGTGTGTAAATCATATTAGAAAACAGATTCATAGATTCTCAGTATAATAAAAACAGATATTTAGTTTATATAAAAAAAAAAGTTTTATCGTGCATCTTGGTATTTTGCACCAAGCAGCCAAACATCTGTTTCCACACCGTCAAACAGCAAACAGTCATTTGTGTATAAGGAAGAAGGAAATAACACTGGCCATCTCCTGCTCAGGATGTGTAGAAGCGTCTGTTTTTTCACCCCACACTCCCGTATTCCCGTAATGAATGACATCCCTTCTGAGAACCATGACATGTGAACGCATTCAGCCACTTGCCTTCGCATTTCTCTTCAGACTTGACAAAATTGTTCAAATTAGGTGGAAAGCAACGACTAATGCCAGCAATGAGGTCACGGCCAAAAAGCCTTTTCCACTTGCACAGATACACTGAGATGATTGGAAATTATACAGTAAAGTATAAGTTCACCCCAAAGTATGTGAATCTGCGTACACAAAACTGAACAGAAAACTCAGCAGATTTACACAGACGTTCACAAAGTTCATGAAAAATCACGAGTCGGCTTCATGCCAGATTCGGTTGCCAAAATCCTGAACAAATTCTGCTGGCTGAAAGAACTTTCCATTTGTGCCCTATTCAGTGCCTGATTAGAAATCCTGCAAAAATTACAATAACATTATTAACTATTAGCCTTTACTAAAAAAAATCATTTTTGTAGTGTGTTTTTGGGCATTATTTTAATATCTAATGATGTTGCATGGTTACCATCTGCCAACCCTGCTGAAAAAACAATAGAAACCATTAGTTAACCATAAGTTGTAATGGTTTTAATGGAAACTGTAATGGTTCTACTGGTGTCTGATGGATTCTAATGGCAGGATGTTAAATCCTATTAATCTTGCCCGAAATACACTACAAAAATGATTTTTTTAATGGTTTTAATGGAAAAAGCTTGTGGTTCATTATGGTATTTTAATAGAAACCATTAGAATTCCTCTAATGTTTGCTGTTGGGTTTCTATTGTTTTCTACAGGGTTGTGTTTTGTAAACGGTCATATTGTTTTTATCGGCAGGGATGTCACATAAAATATTATAAATCCAAATCTTTCTATTTTTTTGTTTTGTGTGTTAAGTTTACGATCTGCATGTTAGCTAGCGGACTAGCTCTCACTTCACATAAACCCTACAAATCATTTCAAGTTTTACACCAAAAACAGCTTCATCATGTTAAAACGTCTTAATTCAACTAGATTTTTTTGGTCAGTAACTCAATTCAAAGCGACTGAAATGTGCAAGGACCTTACAGCTACAAGCTTGGAAATTTAGCACCTCTTTTAGTTTACCTAAAGGAACAGTTCACCCAAAAATGATTGTTCTGTCAGCATGACATGGAAAAATACATTTACTCTTGTGCTTGCTTTATTAAGCGTAAAATGAGTCTTGATGTCCTTCCATTACACTGAATTCGCTGAACCTTGGGATTCGTTGAATCATCTTCTTTTGTGCTCGGAGGTAAGAAAGTCAAACAGGTTTGAAATGACATGAGAGTTAGAAAACGATGACAGAGCTTTTCATATTTGGGTGAAAAATTAAAACGACACTGTTAGGGATTACCTGGTGATGATGGCCAGATGAGGCGGTCTCATACACGCTCCCATGAACAGGACCACGTTCTCGTGCCGCGTGTTTCTGTAAGCCATCACCTCTCTTTTAAAGGCTTTCAGCTGTTCTTCATTGTCTCTTTCAATGTCGATTAGCCGTATGGCCACCTCTCCGTGCCAGCGTCCGTGGTACACCTGTCCGAAGCGACCTTTGCCGATCAGTTCTCCGATCTCCACCTGCTCCATGGGAATGTCCCACTCCTGCAGGAAGATGCTTGTCTGGCTGGCCTTGCGTGGGAAGTTGCGCGCGGACAGAAGGGAGAGATTCATCTCCTCAAACTCGTCTGCTGAGCCCTCTGCCTCATCGTTGCCTTCCTCATTCTAGATAAGAGAGAACAAATCTAAATGTATGTGTGGATCTCAGTGGTGATTCATGGAGAATACAATTTATTGAATTATGAAGTGATGAAAACAGCAGTTAAAGATGAGATCGACAGACAGACAAAGAACGAAAGACATGGATGAAGGATGAATGGATAGGATGGTTGAAGACAGACAGACAGACAGACATATAGATAGATAGACAGAGACAGAAAGAACAGAGAAATAGACAGACAGACCGAGATGGATGAATGGGTGGATGGATTGAGAGATGGGTGGATAGACAGGGAGATATAGACGACAATAGAGAGATGGATAAAGAAACAGACAGTGAAAAAGATGGATGGCAGACAGACATACATACATATCAATGGATGGATAGAGATAGAATGAACACAGAAATAGATAGACAGACGGATGGCTGGCTGGCTGGATAGATGGGCAAACAGACAGACAGATAGATATGGATGGAGATATAGATGCATATACAGCAGTAGAAAGATTGAGAGAGATGGATTAAGAGACAGACAGTGAAAAAGATGGATGGCAGACAGACATACATACATATCGATGGATGGATAGAGATAGAAAGAACAGAGAAATAGATAGACAGATGGATGGCTGGCTGGCTGGATAGATGGGCAAACAAACAGACAGACAGACAGACAGTAATATATGGATGGAGAGATAGATGCATATACAGCAGTAGAAAGATTGAGAGAGATGGATAAAGAGACAGACAGTGAAAACGATGGATGGCAGACAGACATACATACATATTGATGGATGGATAGAGATAGAAAGAACAGAGAAATAGATAGACAGACGGATGGCTGGCTGGCTGGATAGATGGGCAAACAGACAGACAGATAGATATGGATGGAGAGATAGATGCATATACAGCAGTAGAAAGATTGAGAGAGATGGATGAAGAGACAGACAGTGAAAACGATGGATGGCAGACAGACATACATACATATCGATGGATGGATAGAGATAGAATGAACAGAGAAATAGATAGACAGACGGATGGCTGGCTGGCTGGTTAGATGGGCAAACATACAGACAGACAGACAGACAGACAGACAGTTAGATATGGATGGAGAGATAGATGCATATACAGCAGTAGAAAGATTGAGAGAGATGGATAAAGAGACAGACAGTGAAAAAGATGGATGGCAGACAGACATACATACATATTGATGGATGGATAGAGATAGAAAGAACAGAGAAATAGATAGTTAGACAGACAGAAGACAGAGATGGATGAATGGGTGGATGGATGGAGAGATGGGTGGATAGACAGGGAGATATAGACGGCAATAGAGAGATGGATAAAGAGACAGACAGTGAAAAAGATGGATGGCAGACAGACATACATACATATCAATGGATGGATAGAGATAGAAAGAACAGAGAAATAGATAGACAGACGGATGGCTGGCTTGCTGGTTAGATGGGCAAACATACAGACAGACAGACAGACAGATAGATATGGATGGAGAGATAGATGCATATACAGCAGTAGAAAGATTGAGAGAGATGGATAAAGAGACAGACAGTGAAAGAGATGGATGGCAGACAGACATACATACGTATCGATGGATGGATAGAGATAGAATGAACAGAGAAATAGACAGACAGACGGATGGCTGGCTGGGCAAACATACAGACAGATAGATATGGATGGAGAGATAGATGCATATACAGCAGTAGAAAGATTGAGAGAGATGGATAGAGACAGACAGTGAAAAAGATGGATGGCAGACAGACATACATACATATCGATGGATGGATAGAGATAGAAAGAACAGAGAAATAGATAGACAGACGGATGGCTGGCTGGATAGATGGGCAAACAGACAGACAGATAGATATGGATGGAGAGATAGATGCATATACAGCAGTAGAAAGATTGAGGGAGATGGATAAAGAGACAGACAGTGAAAAAGATGGATGGCAGACAGACATACATACATATCGATGGATGGATAGAGATAGAAAGAACAGAGAAATAGACAGACAGACGGATGGCTGGCTGGATAGATTTTTAAACAGGCAGACAGACAGATAGACAGTTAGATATGGATGGAGAGATAGATGCATATACAGCAGTAGAAAGATTGAGAGAGAGATGGACTGGACGGACAGAAAAAGATAGATAAATAGGGAGATGGACAGATGCTTGGATGGATAGACAGACTGATGAATCTTCAGATGGACGTGGATGGATAGATAGACAGAGGGAGGGATGAATGGACCAATAGATGGACCGATAAAAAGACAGTGACTCACATCAGATGTTGGCTCGACCTCAATTTGTAGCAGAGGACTTACTTTGGTACTGTGTGAAGATTAAGACAATGAGTTCACCACAGCAGAATAAAGGTTTGACTTTCAATTCATTCAAATAAAATGTTGACTTTGCTCCATCTCATACAATATGATTAGAAGTACAGAAGATGTTTTCATTTAGTAAAGGCTCTGTCCCAAAACCAGTAGAGTTGTGTATACTGCCTTCATAGACAACTACTTTCTAAGGCAATATTTATGAAAGTGAAGCGACTGAATTCTAAGTAATATTGGGCAAATGGATCAAACAAGATTTATTGTGACTGTTTTTTTGCTCAGGGCAGATTTAAGCTGTTTGAAATGAAACTATTCCATGAATTTCAGAGGCAGGAAAGGGCAGTGGAGTCGATCTAACGTGTAATTATAGTCACCCACTCAAGAGAAAAGATCCCGTGTCTAGCGTTTTGTATGCTTTACATGTCTGAGTTTCTTAGCACGTCTCATTTGGGTTGAAAATGTGTGATGTCAACGCAGGAAGGATCTGACAGTCCGTTGTACCATACCGTACAGCTCTGCAACACTTACAAGTTTGAGTATTTTGTGACTGTACGAGCATGTTTTTAGATCTTTGGTAGTTATCCGATCTCGATTAAGTTATTTAAAGAAAGCAAGTCTCTTTGGGTTTTTCCGAAACATCCGCTTGTGATGTGGCTGACATCATCACTGTAGCGTGAAGTCAAGGCCCCGTTCTTCCTTTGGCCAAGTCGCATCACACCACAAATGTGTTTGCTCCAATAATTCCATGATCTAAAATGCTCACATCTCCCATAAATAGACGCAAGACACCGTTTCCAAACATAACATTTCAGACAGATTTGTATCCTCTATGCTGTGATATCCGTCAACAATGCTGAATGCTTTTGACATGTCTTTAAAAGTGACACAGAAGAGAATAATGCCGCCATAGACTGAATTTGACCTGCGCCATAAAGCACAGAAACGTTACATGATAGAAATATTCAGCTTCTTCAATCTAATAGCTCAAATTGTGAAGATTAGAAAATATGTCCTGAAATAGATTAAACGTCACATTTAAAAAAGATGTAAAGGAGCCAATGAATCGCGCACCTGTGATCGTCTTTAAAATCAGAAGTTACAAAAAAACACAAACTCACCCGGGCTCAGACAGAACCGGATGCAGAATGACCTGAGGGGTCCTGCTGGGGACCTCGGGGGCCACGTCTACAAAGAAAAAGAGTCAAGTCAGGAGGGCAAAGAACAGAAGGAGAACAAATCTATTTTTATAGATGAACACAAAATGTAATTCATCATCGTTTGGAAACATTCAGGGAAACAACCGCACTGAAGAAAATTAATTTTGCTAACCGTCCAATGTACTTAATTTAAACATGTTAATTCAACACAATAAAGAAAATGTCACATGATTATTTCATAGTCAGTCATCCAACTTCATTCCCATTCATTTAGGATGTGACTACATGAATGATTCGTGTTTTGTCAACATAGAATTGTTCAGAGCATTTAGGGTTTCCCAGCATGCTTTGCGTAAGACTGCATTTGAAGAGTAACTTTCTCAATTAAGTAAAGAGAAACGTAAACTTTAACATATGAAACCATTTTTGTTTAAAAAAAATCTGAAACAATTGAATTAGAGAAATACATTCATTATTTGTATTAATAAATAAATGATGCGGAGTAAACATGACTCTAATATGTGCACCCAATGTACATTTATGTCAATCCAACAGTTTTTTTCAATGTGCCGTTATACCCGTCTACTGCTAAATTGATAATAATAATTTAATGATTTTTTTCTATTTTTATTTTCTTTCTCTGAGTATAACTATGTTTGTCAGTATTCATTAAGTTTCTATAACCATTATAAGCCCTTTAAAAGCAATCTTTTTTGCATGTATCTTTAAGATTATATATAACTTTTTATCAGACAGTGTGTTGAGGTCTAAAAGACCTTCAATAAAGCCTCTTTTTTACTTTGATAGTTAAAATTCTTCTAGTGTTTAAGTCTAAAAGTTAAACAAAACCCTTAAAAACAACAAGGAAAATGTGATTTCTCATTACACAAGCCTCTTAACAACGCCGTGGCTTTACCATGTTTCAACAGCAAACGCTTTCTATTCAAAATGGACGGCCCTGACGGACAAAACTGGAAGGCTCGCGACGGTGCTAATGATCTTCGAGAGCTCACCTGCATTAACCTTTCACAGGAATGAACCGGCAAATTTGGTTTCATCAGCCCTTATTCTAAACTATTAGGCCTGCGACACTTTATGGCTTTCCTCCCTAGATCCGTTCATCAAAAACATGTAGAGAGCTGACGGCCACCCACAGAATACAGGCACTTATCAGCATTTATTTGTCAGAGAGGCACAGGCGACCTTGCCTTTAAAAGAACCATCATTAGAGAACACAGCACCGCTGGTTAAGAGAAGATAGAGCGGAAGAGGGGGTTGTTACGCCTCGGAGAAACATGGCATAAAAACTGACTTCTAAAAAAGTTCGCCCGTTGTGTCGCACGGCATTGTGGGTAGGGGTAATGACCAATTATGGCGCACTTACCGGGGAAGATGAACTGCTGCTTGTATTTGTAGTAATGAGATGCTGAGTGGGGCATAAGAGGAAAGAAGACAGAATTCAATAACGCCTCAATATTGGTCTGTGATATTGCTCTCTGTAAGTTCATCAAAAACAAAAGTATATTCACTAGAGGGATATAGAGTCCAAAAGTCTGCTTCAAAGTTTGATCTCGAGCTGGATATACACGGAACGTTTGTTGATTATAAAGAATCATTTTTTTATGTTTTATTATTTTTAAGTAAATATTCTCTATCATTTCTAGGACAGTAAACCAATTTGTTCATTCACGTACAAATAGATTGTTATGTTTTTATTGAAAAACAAATGATGCTCTTCTAAAGAGTTCCTTAAAACCCAGCTGGGATCCAAGCCACTTCGAATAAGAAACTATGAATTTCTAAAAAAGATATTTTTCGATAAAACTTTCTGCTAAAACTGCTTAAAATTAGCTATTTAAAGAAAACTTCTAATCCGGTCTCAGACTTTTGGACCCTAAAGTACTTTAAGCTGCATCTGTAACTTTTTTAGGACATAAATAAATGTTTTAAAAAAAATCTTTACATCAAAAGATCCGTGTCGAAAAGGGTCTCCTCCTTTCACCCTGATTCGCACTTAAATATTGATTCACGAATTAAGCTGTCAAATCGAATTTCTAGGTTAATGTCAGTTGTTTTTAACCCCTGTACAGAAATTTCCCATAGAAAGCACTTTTTATTACTTCTGTTTAAAATATAAACGAATTACTGAATGGATCACATTACAGACAGTAATGTCGAGGATTGGCACCTGTAAGGTTGGACTGTTTTTGCTGTCTGGCGCTCTGTGGGGACGGGTGCATTGGAGAGGGGGGCGTCGCGCTGGGTGGCAGCGGGGGTGCCGGGGACGATGGGGTGGAGGACGTGGTGGAGGAGGGGTTACTGCTGGAGTCGGGCTGATATGGTACGGGGATGTGGTCCTGCAGAAGCATGAGAGAATTAAAGATGTCATAAGGCATGAAATCACTCATGATACTCGATGTTTGACCGTGCTGTGGTTAGACATAAATACTCTTCCACTCGCATCAGGCATTTATGATGTATTAAAAACCAGCGGAGGGGTTAAGATCTGATCTCCCATCAGCCCACTGGCCTGAACTATAGAGAACACATCTGGTCAATACTTCTCATACAGTGCAGTACGAATACTAGTTTGTTATCTATGTGTTGTGACACTTTAAAGACTGATGACAGTGTTGTAATCTTTTTCTCTTTGCTGTCATGGTCAGATTTCTATTATCAACCCTTATCTTGTCATGGAGAAATCATTAAATAAATCACTCAGAAACAAGTATAAAGAATAAAATAACATTTCAATGAATGTCATAATGTACTTTGAGAATTAAACCAAACTTAAAGACGCTAAATTACTGATAGATCTCACTAAAAAGGTGGTCTTAATATATCACAGCTCTGAGGTCTTAACCTTAGAGGGTGGAGCTTTGGAGAAAGGGGCGTGTCTAAATCAGTGGCGAAAACTACTGCCCATATAAATCAACATTGGATTGAAAATATCTTATTTCTTATTTCCCCAAACATTGCAAGTGATATTCTGATCACACGAGTTTTTACAAAAACCTTTTAAGCGAACAAACTGTGCAAGAAATGACAAGACGGATGTTTGGTGTTGGTCTAACCAAGATTGTTTGCAATACTGTTTACTTTAGAGCAAGAACAAAAGGGTTTGACTTGTTTGTTCGATGCTTCGGAAATAATATTGAAGTGAGGGGAACTGACGGTCTTACCTTGCTGATTTTGTTGGTCTTAGGGAGAGTCTGGCTAATGTGCAGATCTGAGTACCTGAGGGGGTTGTTTATGTCACATGGTACTGACTCAGTCCTGACGAGTTGACGAGCTGAGAGAGAGAGAGAGAGAGAGAGAGGGGAGAAAGAAACAGCATTGTATCCACGGTAACAGGAGGCAGTTGTCACGGAAACAGTGAAACTCTGAAAAGTCTTGTCACATTTAAATGGAAGGGCCACTAAACCGTGCAACATGTATACTACAGTACCTGCTACATATCGCACATGACATACATATGTATGAACATTCAATGTAAATACCGTAGAGTCGAACACAAAAGAAGATATTTTGAAGAATGTAGCAAACAGTTCTGGGGCACTTTTGACCACCATTGTCATTTCCCCAAGATGGTAGCCAATGGGGGGACAAGATCTGTTTGGTTATAAACCTTCAAATATCGTTCTCTGTGTTCATATGAACAAAGAAATGTAAACAGATTTGGAACAACTCGAGTGTAAGTAAATGAAAACACAGTTTTTATTTTGGGGTGTTTCGATTCATACTATTCATCTAAGCCATAAGTCTATCATTTCAACGTATAAATCAAATGAGATTCATGCATGAAAATATTAAACAATAATAAATATATTTTAATAACAAAAGATAATTTAATTATTTAAATAATCAGTTTTCCACATCCTAAAAGTGTATAAACTGATTTGCAAAAATACATTTTTAAAAGGTTTCCATTTTTCAGCCGAAATGCAATGTTGTGATAAAAAATGATCACTAACAAAGAGTGGTCTTAGAAATGTCTTATCGACATCTTTATACCAAACAAATACAATAATATAAATAAAAGTAAAACTGACATGAATACTTAAATGTCTTGAGATCGTTCATCCATCCTTTTGTTTACATTTATGCATCTGGCAAACACTTCCTTCTAAAATGACTTAAGCATTCAATGTTTACATTTCATCACTATATGTGTTCATTGGGAAACCCATGACCTTTAACCTGTCTAAGCATTGTACAAGTGCTTTAAAACCATTATATACATTAATAACGGAGGTCTTACTTTGAGACGTCCCTTGATCTTTAACATCACAATGTAGAGTCGTGGTGGGACAGCATACGGTCCAGGAAGGAGAAAGAGGGAGAGAGCAGATGGGTATAAACCGCACGTTACCCATAATGAATCACAGGACATAAGACGAATTGTTTTTCGCTGCTTTAATAAAGAACATTAAGCACATGTGAAGACCGCCAACAATGAAAGTGACATTCCTCATTGTTCTTACTACAATTATTGTTTAATCCTGTTCTTAAAACACAGTTTTGTAACTCAGTGTTTCCTGAATAAGATAAAGTACGTAATTTACTTTAGTTGAGCATAAAGGAACGAGTTTGAAAACATAAAGAGTTTTTTGAAGACGTATCTGTATGTATTCCGCCTCATACAGCACTGATGGAATGAAGCTTTTAATGTTGAAACGGCTCTGAGCGAAGTCTTACCTCCTCTGTGGTAAATGAGTAAATGGCAGGGTGGAGCTTCTTTGGTGCATTTGTTGTGGCACTTCAATCTGTCAGATAAAAGAGGGACACGGAGCTTTGTTCGTTTGCTCTTGTAAAGCAAATGAATGAATATTCAAAACAAATGTTTAAAATGCAGCCGGGGAATTTTCTTTTTTTGAGGATGTCAAAAGCCAGTAAGTATCTTAGTAACAAGATGCCAAAGTCAAGGGTGGTAGAGTGGAAATTACCAGGCAGGTAATTTATTCAAATCATCTTTTAATGATAATGATAATTACGCTCAATTTGAATGTTCAGACACTAGTGGAGAAACAAAACAAAACCAGAAGTCTCATTCTGAATTCTAAAAAGGCTTTGATGCAAACACATGGACCTTTACAAACAAGCTGACATGATGGGAACTTTAACTTTAAAAGATGATATGGGAAATGAAAACGTGTTTAACATTTCACATTTGCTTTTACTGGTCATATAATGAATGTTTCCGTGTCGTCCTCTGTTCAGACAAACAGGTAAATAAAAGTAATCCAGGTAAGTTTGTGGTTTAGAAAAGGCTGGAAATTGTCTAAAGGTGCGTTCAAACTTGAAGTTCAGATCTTTGTTTTCTATTGGTCTGGACCAAAAAAAGATAATGAATGATTTTAGTCCTGTTTCACTCAACGTTTACTTTGGCATTTTAACACAGAACCTATAAAGCATAGGGAAAAATCCTTGTCATTGTATGTGTGCGTGTGCAAGAACTGTTTTTTTTTCAAGATCCATTCACTTGAAAAGCAAACGATAGATTAAGTTAAACTAAGCAAGGTTATGCTTTAAGGAAGAAACGACCAATGGGGTAAGAAAATGTACTTAATCGAAAAGAAATAAATATCTCAATTCAAGAATGTTTGGATATTTCTGTATGCAAGAAAACAAATTCAGATCTCATAAAAGGTTTAAAGAAGTCAAAACAGCACCCGGGATTATCATCTTATGACATCACTTCTGTTTTTTTGTTTAGGTGTCTTTGGTCCGTGTTGCATTTAGATTTCAGCCAGACCACATCACAGTTAATCTAATTTCAGTTTATCAAGCTTTGGTCGGCACTTACTTGCAGTTTTTGCATTTTAAGCCGAACAGCATTCCTTTCCCGCACACGATACACGTCTGTGACATCCAGTACTTTGTGGAAAACCTGCAAAAAGCATTGCGAGAGGTTACTGTGTCACTTGCTTTCATACATTCAAAATGTCATCCTTTTATTTAAACGCAGGAGGACGTACGGGTTTGTTTTGTTTCTTTATCAAACCATCAGAAGATGGTTTTGACCCCTTGCCGACCACCTCTAAACTCTCGGGATGAAAGTGGGAACGTGCCATCACACCGATCGTAAGTAACCTTTTCATCGAGAGTCGTATCTAGGCACTTTGGCAGTAATTCTCAATTCGCAGTCATTTAATTGTAAATTCAACTGTTGGGGGGAACAAGTGCCACGTGGAAAGCCAAGGCCGTTTGGAGCGATCGCATGAGAACTTCAGCAAAGGCGGTGTGTTTAATTTTCATTTCTTCTCTCTTTGTTTACATCTACTCACATTTACTGTATTCTCAACAATAAAAGGACCCCGCAAAAGAGTTGCTTGAAGGGGTCACTGCGCATTTGCCAATCTATTTCTCTGATATGAACAGAGAGTGACAGTTAATCGAAAATGAATAATGAGCTCTGACAGTGTCAAAGTATCTTGGTCGGATTGAAGTCGTGCCGTCTCATAAAACTGAAGGCCGGTTTTAATATGCAGCTCGCATTTCTCCAACCGTCTCGCTTTACGGCTGACAAGAGCGTTTAATTTTTTGGGATATGTTTATACGCTGGCAGTTGTCCGTCTGTGATGACACGTGGATATAGATTTTCATATCTAGTGAATTAGGGAAAGGTTAGAAACGGAGAGCTAAAAATGAAACGTAACTTCGTGAACTTTGCTTTTGGCTTTTGATGGCTGAGCTGCGTCGAGCTCACATTATATCTTTCTATGCTAACGTTCATCACAAGAGCCATTGAGTTTTTCGGTCTTCTTTGTTTGACTTGGGGATCTGTGGCATTTAGGGTAATAGAGTGTTTCGTAGACAGTGTGCAGGCGTGACGTTACACAACCACGCCGGTTAATTGGCTTGACATTTTGTAACTGCTTTCGCATGTACATGCGAAGACATCTGCGCAAACACGCGTGTGACGTGTTACCTGTGTTTTATAGAGTTGCCGAGGTCTCTGCGAGGTATCTGAGGGGACCAGCGAGGAACGGACAGGGTATCTGGAACGAAGCAGACAAAGTTAATATAAGAAACACAAACACATCGACCACACCCCTTATATCATTTAGTTATAATCAGATACACTACATACAGTAGGGGCCAAAAGTAATGGATGGTGGGGAAATTTGCACAATATTTTATTAATATTTATTAAATTATCTTTATTTATGTTTTAATAAAAAAGACCAGCAAAGTGGTCAACTGTCCTATACTAGGCATACTATATATGATCTGTAAAATACATATTAGAAAATATTAGAAATCAGGTAAACATAAATAAATAAATAAAAAGGGAAGCCATATTTAAAACAAAAGATTTCTTCAATTAAAAAAACTATTATTGTGCCTTCATATATATTATAGTAAGATATTTACAGGTACACTTACTGCACCAATGCACAAAATATACACATCTATAAATCCTTAAAGGGACAGTGCACCCAAAAATGAAAATCATTTCAACATTTATCCACCCTCATGTCATTACAAACTTTGGCTTTCTTCGTCAGAACACAGAGAAGATATTTTGAAGAATGTTTGTAACCAAACAACACTGACCCCCTTTTACTTCCATCATATGGACACAAACCCGCCGACACATTTCTCAAAATATCCTCTTCGGTGTTTCACCCATTGTTGGGTGAACTATCCCTTAAGATGAGTTACAGTCCGTCTGCTGCCATCGCTCACTGAGGTCTGATAAAATGGAAATGGAGACTTGTTAAACAATAATCGCATTTGCTTCCCACAGCACCGTTAGTTCAAAGGGCCGTTTATCAGATTGTTCATGCTCAATTGTACTGCATTAGTTTAAGATTAAGACAGAGATGCGAGGACAAACATACAGCGCGAACACACACGCACAAGCAGTCATCTGCATCCGCGCATTGAAAATGGAAACGATGTGAAGAACCCTACGTTCATGACCATAATTCTGCCACCACTTCCAAGCAGAACACCGGCAGTCTCTTTAACACAAAAGCATCTGGAGCGCTAATCTGATCTTTATACTGTATATTCACTTAAGATTCCTGATGACTGCCTCTGTCAATGATGCTTATATCAAATACGGACGTGAGCGTGTCTCTGTAGTGGCCTCTGCATTCTGCTCGACTGCTTCTTTCAGGATGTACAAGGCGTTCCAAATTAGATCAGACCTTTGATGTGATCTTTGTTTTGATTTGCTGGACCTCTCTTGAATCATAAAGGACCTTCGGAGGAAGAACGGCACATTCGGGATGCATGGTGTCAGACGGTCGTGCAAACCATGAATAGTTTAGTAAGAGACCAAAAACGACACGATAACTACATAACTATATAAAAATATAACTACAACAATGATATTAGCGTCCTCATCAATGGATGATAATGTTATGTTTATTCTAAAGTATATATTACTCTTTTCATTCATTCATTTGAAAAAGGAGATAGCTCTGAAAGTCATTTCAACATGTTATTGCTACTGTTGTGGCGTGGATGCTGCTACTCTCTTAAATTTAGAAAACTTACTAGTACTTCATCTTAGTTATAGTTATCATTTTCACGTATTTAACGTCAATTGCTTAAGTACAACAAGTTGGCCAATTTTGTCTTTATTTGAACAGTTTAGTGAGAGAGAGGACATGAAGTGGGAGAGAGAAGGGGGTACGATCGGGAAAGAACCACAAGACAGGAATCGAAACCGGGTCGCCCGATTCACAACCGCGCCATGTTTCGGAGCACTGCCCACGAGGCTATCGGCTCCGACAAGTCGGGCCAATGATAATGGTACACTTATAAACAAAGATAATGATAATGGTACGCTTTTTAAAAAATGGTGCTTAAAGGTTCTTCACAGCGATGCCGTGGAACATTTTTTCATTTTTTGACCATTCAATCAAATGTTCTTTAACATTAACGTTCTATAATCTGAAGAACCCTTTTTTTATTTTGTATCTGGTTTAAAAGAGGACATTTAATCAAAAAACATAAATAAAATGACCTTTTCTTGAATGAATAATGCTTACAACATATTGCAGTATCAATATCAATGCATCTACAGAACAAAAGATGACCATTTAAATTGATAAAATATTATGTCATCATATGATATAAATTTATAAAGTACATAACACTGCAGTGATAACTTGTTGGGTTGCCTGTTTCTATGGTAACCACTCAAAGTTAAAGGAGACACAAGTTGTAACCAACACTTAAAACACAACTACGAACCTTCTTTAAATGCTCCCTAACAAAACAGTAGAAAACTACAAAACTTAGTCATCACTGGGGTGGTATCCTTAAAGGGACAGTTCACCCAAAAATGAAAATCCTGTCACCATTTACTCACCCTCAGCACTCATCCCCCATTTACTGCCATAGTAGGGAAAATAAATGCTATGGGAGTCAATGTGGGATGAGATCTGTTCGGTTACTGACATTCTTCCAAATATCTTACTTTGTGTTCATCGGAACAAAGACATTTATACAGGTTTGTAACAATCACAATGTGAGTAAATGATGACAGAATTAAAATTTTGGGGTGAACGATGCCTTTAAGGGTGAACGATGCCTTGATGTCTGCTTTACAAAACATAAAATTAGAGATGTGCCGATGCTAAATTTCTCCACCGATACCGAAGATTAAATAAATGTTTCTGCATATATATCAAGCTTTTCTGAATATTATTAATTCATAATGACTATTAATATTGAACATTGAATTGGGGATGTTTTTTAACACTTTCTATACAGTATGCAGAGTACAAATTCATTGCATTTTCCTGACCTCTTTTGATTGACAGGTTATATCGTGCCTGATCGTCGTATGTAATTATACTATCGGCCATTAGGCGATAATGGGAAAATAAGCTTTTGGTACCGATTATTGGCCGATATATCGGTGCATCTCTGCATTAAACATCTTACCGTATCTATTCGGGAAAATAATTGTACCCCTAGGAACTATTGTGTACCCTACAAAGAGGTCCTTTAGGGGCGCTATACCCCAGTGACAGTTACTATGGCTTTAATTCAAAATATACAATACTATAGTTAAATTACGGTTAATTTTATTAAGGGATTTAAATATCAACCAGGTACCTTTACAAGGTAAAAAATCTATCTTTTCCAAAAACACACATTAACCTTGCATGGGGGCTACTGATGAAAATAAAGAGAGAGAGAAAGAGAGAAAAAGTAAGCGCATTTGATCATTAGATATGACTTAAAAGTGAAAGTCTTCACCTTCCAATCTCACACAGTGTCACAGCAAGTGTGTTGTTTTTCCTGCAGGCACAGAGACAGACCCGCACGCCAGCATCACTACAGAGCAGACGAATTCCCCTTTCATTGCATCTAAATAACAAACTACACCTCAAATGTTCCTAAAAATATCCCACCCACCGGAGGCAGGTCTGCAGCTAAACAATCTCATGTTTCTCACCTCCTATTTGTAACGAACAATCAGTCAGAATAACTTTGTACTTGAGCCGCACAATGAACTCACATCTCTCAATTACAACTGAAAGATTATAAACAGAGATTTGTTCATGTGATCAGAAGCAACAGTTGGCCGACCGTCACAATCCACCAATCGCAGGCCTGTGCTCGCAATATAAATATAGCAGGCGTCTTTCAAACAGCCAAACAAACAAAATGATTCTTAAAATAAAGACGGACGCAGTGATTCACAATGTGATGAAGCATTCTTAAATATAGATTTTAGTCTTCAAAGAGGTTCGACCAGATTTCAAATTCTTCTCCTATCTAGTTGGATTCGGATTGACAGATGAAACAAAATCATAGAGAGTAAATAGCTAGCTTTTCTTTTCAGAAAATAAAGCATGGTACGTAAGAATACGAGCAAAGAACAAATGCAGATGAGATCTCATAAATATCTCAGTTATTTCTTCTCGACATCAATGAGATTAAATTGGAAAGATGTTCTTAAAGGGGTGATTCGCCATAAAAATACGTTTTTTTCTTTGTCTTTGGTGTGTTATAAGTCGCCCATGCATGTATTAGACACGTAAAATAGCAAAAATTGCCTGAAACGCCTCGTGTAACCACACCCCGGCAAATTGACGTCAGCTCATGGTATGATTTGACTAAGACCACCTAAATGTAAAGGCAAGTAAGGGGGGAGGTCTTGCAAATCTCATTGTACCGGTCCGTCGCAGCCATGTAGCGGAGATGCTGTGTGTTTCGTTTCGAAACGAAAGCCTCTTTGTTTTTCCTTCCAAAGGACGAGGCAACTAAAAACAAATGGTTACATTTTATGTACAAAACTGTTCCAGAAAGCTTTTGTTAAAAAGTGGGGCAATTCCAACTGTTAATACTACGCAAGAAGTGTCTGGCGCCTGTAAGTGTATTTTCATTGTAAAAAGCTTTTTACAGACTAATGCGAGTTGAGTTTGATGTCGTTGTTTCTCTGTGAGATCTGCAAATGCAAACACGCGTGCAACATGGAAAAAAAGACAACATAAGTCCTAATAATCAGTAATTCTGTTCCAACTTGAGGTAACAAAGGTCGTGTTTATAATGGAGTTTATTGTCTTTGTTGAGTCGAGACATGGCGTAACACTGGTTGATCAAGAAGGGCCGAAGCACTCGCAGTGTTTAATATGTTGCCATTCCCTGCTGTGATGCGAACTTGTTTCTCTCACACAAACTCTTTATGATGTATATGGTTGTTATAGTCAATTACTCTTAAACAATCCTTTACATCCTGCTCGAGTCACGCTAGCAAAGTAGTATCTGCTTGATCTTCGTTTTCCGGATCAGATTCGGGCTTGACTTGATAAGGAAAGATCAATGTCATTTTATCACCTGTCAGTAGTTTTGGAACCTGATGTTCAGAATATGGTAAGAGGCATTTCTGTGCAGTATTCGACCAATCACTACGCACTAGTGAACTGGCCAATCATTGCACACCTCGCATTTCAGAGCGATGAGCTTTGTGAAATATCCGCGCGTTTCAGAGAGGCGGAGCAAAGAGGAGATACAAACATGCCCGGTATGTGTAAAATACAGAGTTTTTAAACCTTAAATTGTCTAAACATTAAATCATATTACATCTAAAGCAAACAATAATATTCGTTTTAGCCGTGTCGAATGACCCCTTTAAATCTCATCTCAGATAAAAACAAAAAGAGTCGGAAATCTCACGACCGTCTCCGTCATTAGAGATTCAGAAGAGATGTCAACAATGTCTCCAACTGAGATCAGATTTGTCTGCAATCAAAAGTCAATATTATTGAAGATCTCAACATTAACTCGAACACTTCTTATAAAATTTACACAAATCCAGATTATTTTACCTCTACAATCTACATTCATTACACCTTCATACTCATAATGTATTGCCACCAATGGTATTTCTTCTTACCAAATTTGGAGAAACGTCTTAGACCAAGATGATCCTTACATACATAAAACACACCACAGAAATTCAAAAACTATGAAAGCACAATCTTAAAAATAAAGAATGGTTGTGTTTTCTGCTGTTCTCAACGCAAGTATTTCATGGTATTGCATACACAGATTATTTACATCCTGTGTACGTGTCAAACAAGCGTGCACTACAGACCCTGGGCACACAGACTATAATACTGTCACCACACGCAGACAAACAGCAGATGCATTTACCAAACTGACGACACACACGGGGCCTGCTTACTGCCACAGCGTCCGGCCTGGAGCCCCACGGGTCGGTCTTGAACGCAAGTAATGCCATTACACAGACTGATACACACCCAATGAGATTATACCCCTGAAACTGCTTTATCGGAAATTCAATCTTTGAATCCGGTTTCCAAACAAGTCCTTGCGTCCCGGTCTCTGGAGGAATTTAGTTGTTTGTGTAAAATAAATGATTTCAGCAACAATCAAAAAAACGCATTAAAGCATTCATTTTTCATTTAATCTGCCCAAATTGAAAAGGCAAGAAAATATTTCCCCTACGATACAGGAAACGCTGGTGTACAACGTATACGCCAGATTGCCGAAGCGTGGAGGGGGTCTATCATTCATAATTCTGGAAACAAGCGCTCAAAACTTTTTCTCCATCTGTAAAATAATCTCATTCCAAAACGTTTGCGTCATTCCTGTGTCTTTCCCAGTCATGTCACATCCACACGGCTCCCGTTCCGACCATTATGACTCCGATAGCCCACGCTAAGGGCCACGGTGCAGCAGATATTAGGCTTGGACAGTATGCGCCAACACGTTGCTGGGTGTCCTTGGACACGACGAGGTTTGGGACGTGGCCCTTTAATAGGTAATGAGACAGACACATTGTGACGAGAGACCAAAAAAAAGAGCCTGAAGTGCGTCACCAGACTGATCTGTCAACACTGCCAATGATGTTGACCAACTACAAACTCATTCAGTTTCCTTAAACAGGAATATGTCAGTTAAAGGGATAGTTCACCCAAAAACATAATCATCTCATTCCACTTTCTTTCTTCTGCAGAACACAATGAAGATATTTTGGTAACCGAACAACACTGCGCCCCCTTTGACTTCCATTGAATAGACACAAAACCACTGAGACATTTCTCAAAATATCTTCTTTTTGTGTTCTACAGAAGAAATGGATAAACTATACCTTTAATTGTTGAGTGTGTCACTCACTTGCTGAGGGGGTGTCCGAGTGCACGGGGGGCGTCGAAGGGACAAAATTGGGGAAAAAGAATGAGCGCAGAGAGTGGTCCGAGTGGAGAGGAGAACGTTGGGTGGGCAAGTTCTCACAACTTCCCGCCACGCTGTTGTAGATCTTCAGGTTTAAGGGCTTGGTCTTCTTTTTTGCTCTAAAAAGGAGAAACGAAAGAACAACAAATAAATCTACCAGATCACAATGTTTCTCAAAGCAAACCTCTGAACCTTGGGAAAAACAAACACACTTTAACATACATTAAATGTTGTTGTTAAGAATTATAACATAATTAAAAATGCAAACTGTGACAATGAATTGATAAATGTTAAAATGCGTTAACTGTAGTTTCGATTATTCATTATAATGACATTATAAGGTGCGTTACAATCACATCAAAACATGAGTTGTGGTTTAGTTTTGGCACAGCATCATTAATAAAACATTGTCACAAAACACCAAGACCATAAAAAAGACTTAAAGGACTCATGGAAATCCTGGCTGGTGATAATGGCACAGGTTTGATATTGCTGCTCTTGCAACAACTAAATACAGAGTGAGTTTAGTTGCAAACACGCCTGGTTAGCAGGTTTATGTTTCCCATTGTCCAGAATTAAAATGAATGATTGTCACCCAAGGGTATTGTTCGATTTTGCTAACTTACGGACGCACACATACAAACACACATTGCAAGGCTTAATCAGTAAAACACACACACGCGGTCTCGAACTGCTAATAAATGATGTTGCCTGAAGAGAAGCTTATGTCGCCAAGAAGCGTATTTAGACACCAGTTAGCTAAAGCCCTAAGCGATGCTGTTCCTCCACAGAGTCGCACAATGAGAGATTTCTGAGTGCACACAATGAATAAACAGTGCACAGGTTATCAGCTTCTCACTCCGAGGGCTCTGTCAGCAATGAAAAAACACATTAAACCATTCAAATCCAATTACATGCGTTCATCTTCTCTGTGCGTGTGGGTGTGTGCGCACGGCAGGGATTCTCATTGCGTGGAAAAGACGTCTCTATGTGAATGAGAAAGATAGAGAGTAAACACTTTCTCGAGATTAACATTCTGACATTAAAAGAATAGTTAACCTGGAAATCAGAGATGTATATGACTTTCAGTCGAACATCAACAAATAAGACCACCAAACTAAATTGAATTGATGTTCCAGCATTGTATAACTGAATATGTTTTTGGTTAAAAATAAAATTCGAAGTTCTGTAGAATTATAGATTAAAAGTCTTTATTTGGGGGCCGCAAAACAATGCATATACACAACGGGTGCCTTACGACGGAAACGTTGGGGTTCATGTGTTCATTCATGCATTAATTCATTTGTTCGTTCATTCTTTCAAAAAAAACATCATCATCACTTACAAAGAAACTCATGTAAATGTTACATTAAGAGACGAATTAGAAATGTTTAGCTGCCTTATGAATGATGATGTCAACTAAGCTTTACACGAGAAAGCAAATATAAGGTAGAAAAGGAAAGGAAAGACAAGTGGCATACTTGAATAATACAACTTATAATATAAATAAAACAACATTATATAAAATATACTTTTTTCTAGAAAATGTGTCAAAATAATATTTAATACCCTGTGGCTGGATTGTGTGTATTTATGTTAACATTATAGGTGTACACAGGTGTGTATAGGAATACATCCCTGTATCCTTATTATATATATATAAAAAAAATTAAATGAGTTTTCAAGGTTTCCTCTCTGAACCATACTTTTCACCGTCACCTTTGACATGTGAACTGCAGGATTTGTATGGCACCATTCTTCCAAAGCATTGGAACAATACGTATTGTGAAAAGCGATATACAAATAAATCCAATTGAACGACGCAGTTCCCCCACAGTGATGTAGATCTCTGAGAGCAGAGCGTACGAGTGCGGTTGTGACACATCAACGGTTTGTTTGAGAAAAGGTTTTCTTATTGTGCAAGGGTAACCTGGATGGTGAGGTGTGTGAGCGCGAAAGAGAGGAAACAAGGGACAGACGAAGAGGACAAGAAAGGATCTGACATTTGCTACAAAACATTGTGCATGGTCTGAAATGACTGTTCGAACAAAACATTTGTTTGTTTTAAAGCATAAATTAAATTTGACATTTTTAAGGAATGAATAAATGTGAAAATGTGAACATGTGAAATCTTGGTGTTCTGACACCTTATGTTAAGCCACAAGTGACAGATCTGGGCGTGGTATGGGTAGTGCCCTAAAGCTTGATAGACAGGTTAACCAATTGGTTACTACAAGCGTTTATACCAGCCGTGAACCCTGCTAAAAATGAAATCCTTTCTTTCATTTACAAATTGTGAAAGAGTAATCCATGGTTTATCACCACAAGGCTCGATTGTTGCAACTCTCTCTATTTGAGGATTAGTCGACCTTTGCATAAATCGCCTTCAGATGGTTCAGAATGCAACGAGAGCATATTACTCCAGTTCTTCAGTCACTTCATTGGCTAACTGTGCACTTTAGGCAGCGGTTAAATTGGCCGGGGCTGTCCGAGGATTTGAGGTGACAGTCTAAACAAAGAGGTCAAAGACATTGGAACAGTCTGCCTACCCAAACTACAAATGCCCCTACTTTGACTATTGTTGTTTTTATTTTGTTAAGGGTTTTTACTTTGTACAGCACATTGGTCAACGATAGTTGTGTTTAATCGTGCCTTGTAAATAAATAGAAATTGAAAGATCGTCTTTATGAGTGATCCATTTATCAAATCCAGATGGGACGTTTACAAGAACGCATGTCATTTGCATTCTTTACTAGTGGAATTAAATTATCATTAATCATCATAAACAAGCGAAATATTCACAAAAATGTTAATGACATTTTCTACTACTGAATTATTGTAATTCTGCATTAAAGGAGCAAAGTGGTGCCTGTGTGTGGTGCCTGGCTCTAGTGGTGAGGTTGTGAATTGCAACCAACGGTTCAGTCCATTCCTGTCCCCTCCCTTTCAAAGAACTACAGCGGCTCTCGCTGGCCAAATACGTCAACACGTTTCCGCTACTTTGCGAAGGAGATACCGTATTCACGAAACGCGCTCTGTAAAGCAGTTTGTCCGTTTAGAGCTACCGTAGAAACAACATGGCCGAATTTCATGTTAGGGGACCCGTGGTGTATGTATATAGAAATAGTTAATTCTAAGGTTATAGAAACATAACGCTTCATCACGTGAGGTCTTTATACACCCCTGAACACATAGTTATGTAAATTATACTGTCAATAGATCCTCCAAAAAAATAACACACAGCACCTTTAAAACCGTAGAAAATTTCCCAAAGAGCACAAAATTTTGACCTACGGATCATCAGAAGACGTGCATGTTGCTGCTTATTTCAAACTGAATTCCCACAGGAAGCTTGTACTGTAAGTAAAATAAATGCAAATATCATTCTTTTGTTATTCACGGGTTTTGAATGACATATGGGTGAATTAATGATTCAAGAAGTTTCCTTTATGGGTGAACTATCCCCTTAAGGGTGATGGCACTTGCGCTCTCAATTCCCAAAATGAACATATAGTGTCATAAAAGTATAACACGCACACTTTATTTTTGCTAATATCACATCCCCAAAAGACTTCACAGCTTAAAATGTTCAATGTTCCCCACACAAAACCTATTGTATTAACTCAGAGGACTTATAAAGCACTTATAATATGAATTAGGACATGCATTTATATTACACAAAAGAAAAACGTGAATCAACTTTATTGCACTGTTGTTTTTAAATATAAGATTTCCATTTGTGCAAATGTAATGTTACTCCAAAGGTAAGCGAGGAAGCCACTGTAATTGTGTTGTTTTTGTAAACCTGTCAAAGATTTTGGAAATGATGTGTTTGTCGGTCTGTGTGCGGCTATGTTACTGAAGATGGTGACATGTAAGTGTTCCAATACAGAAGGCAAAAGTGTGTGGATGTGACAAACACTGACAGCAGATGATAGGCAAGGGCTGTGTGTGCGTGTGCGTGGGGGTGACGGTTGGTTTTGGGGGAAAAAAAGCTCTACACACCTGAAAGAAATGAATACAAAACAATCCATCAACAAACAAAGAACATTATTCGCGATTTTATTTCAGCCTTTTTGCTTCTTGGTCTAAATTGGTCGATTTTATGTGTACGGTCACAGCTGTCCTTATGTCACACTAGATGAATATAGTAATGTTTGATGTGGTCTCTCCCCTCAGCAAGTCCAGCGCTAATAGGGAGGAACAGGTATACTTAGTCTCCATTAAACAACGCTCATTATTTGCAGCTGTGCTCGTCGGAACGACGGGAAGAACGCGGCACTGAGGTGAAGGAGAGGAGCAGGGGGCCATTGGGGCCAATATAATTTCTCCACTTAACAAGGTTCTGTGTTCAATGATAAGAGCTCCGTCGCTAAAAATGACACCATACAAAGTGCGTATGTGTGTGCGAGGATCTGTGTTCGCCTGTGATTGTGTGTTGTGCTTATTAAACGATATGTCTAAAACAAAACGTACCATGGCAACCACAGTTTCCATGAAAATGACAATAGGTTGGTAATTCAGCAAATATTAAATAAAATCCTAATGTTGTGTTAAACTCAAGCTTTGCAGTTTTTGCCTGAGGATTATGGTTTTCACCTGCTTACTAGCTCAATCATACACCTAGCAACACCCTAGCAACCATATAGCAATGTGCTAAAGACTTATAACAAAGCCCTTTAGAAAGAAAGCCTCCAACTTTTAGCCAAAAATGCATAACGGCTCATGCTAACGCGTGGTTTCTTTTGAATGGATGTCTATGGAAGAGAAGCTTCACTTTACACTGAATAAACCACATTTGTGAGCTATTCATTTAAGGAATCAACTGCCTGTCCATTAATGTTGAACATGTTTAACACCAAACAATAATTTCATTGGGTGTATGAGATTTTACTATGGTAAAAAAAATATTTTTAAAAGGAAAGAAAAGGCAGACTAGCAAATGTTGTGACACGCAGGACTCACTTGCAGAATTATCATATCATTTAATAGTAATATTGAAGTTCTAGCAGTTATGAGAACATTTGAATTGTAACAACTAAAACTGCATCTATGCATATGAAGCTGATGCAAAAAAGAAAAAGAAAGACGTGAGTTATGTAATATATTGTATCGTATATTTGTTGTTGAATATAAATAAAACAAAACGATAAATGCATTTGAAATGTAATGACGTTTCGATGATCATGACAATGCAATTTAATGAAATGAATAAGGTAAAAAATTAAAAGGTATGGTTTCTATGACTTCCAGATTTCAACAAATAAATAACATTTACAATTACGCTGATCTGGTCTATTTTAAACGATATCGGTATAGTTCAACCCTGAACAATATTTTGTTCAATAAACCAACAAAACAATATTTTACTACAGTTTAAAATAGGTTTCTATGTAAAATACGTTTGACTTTGTTCTTCTCTAGATCTATTTGTAGCTTCAGAAAGCTTGAAACATACTTCACGTATTTATTAAGTGCTTTTGTGTCTTTTTAAGCTTAAAAAAGGCGGTCAGCTTCCGCTCCCATTGTTCCCAGAACATCCTCCAGTGCCATTTAAAAAACCTGCATCTTTAGACTATGACTTCAGACAGAAACAATGGTTACCACTGAATATTTTTCTTAGAGGCCAAACCTGATTCTTATGGTCATAATGTGTAAAAAACCAATATGACTTAGAGGCGTTTCATACCCTAACCTAATAAATGAGTCCACGGCTCTTTGAAAAAGCATCACTTAACACTGTGATGGAACTAATAAGTCAAACCTCCGTAAGACGACAGCACATGCATATAACAGTGATAAAGGCGCACCAAAAGTGACACGGATGGTCTCCAGATACTCGTTTAGGGTCTCCCGGCTGGTTTGTGTCTGACAGCTCGACTCCCTTTTAGCAGGACACGAGTGTGATAAATCAATGATACGCAGGGATGCGACGGAGGCCCGGGCGCTCTTAAACACTCATTTAAATTCATAATCATGATTCCAATCCGGGTGGCGGGGAGGGAAGAGAAGCTCATTACGAAGGCCAGACCGAGGAGAGGACAGCGGCCACACCGCTGCGTATGTGTCTTTAACCCGAGCGCTCCCTAATGGGAGAGAGATACAGGATACTGGCATTAACATGGACGAGCTTTTCTTAACGCCACGATCACCCAAACACATTCCTAAAACACACACGCTGGAACGTTTACAGACCGACACATGTACTGTATGTGCACACACATACAGAAGATTCAATTCAAGAGAGATGACACCTGGCCAATACAGTAGCACATCTCTATTGAGTAACCATTTTTAAATAAGGATTTTTAAGACTATTAAGATTGTATATCTGTATACAGAAATCCAACGATAATCATCTGTAACACTTTACAATACGGTTGTATTTGGTAACATTAGTTAATGTATTAGTTAACATAAAATAACAGTGAACAATACTTCAGGATTTATTCATCTCAGTACATGTTAATTTCAACCCAAAAATGAAAATTCGGTCGTCCTTTACTCACCTTCGAGTTCTCTATACATTTATTTGTTCTGATGAACACAGAGAAAGATATCTGGAAGAATGCTTGTAGGAAAAAATACGATGGAAGTCAAAAGTGCCCCAGAACTGTTTGCTGTCCAACATTCTTCAAAATATCATCTTTTGTGTTCGGCAGAACAAAGAAACGTAAACAGATTTGGAACAACTCAAAGGTGAATAAACGATGACAAAATGTTCATTTTTGTGTGAGGTATCCCTTTAATGTGAATTAATGACAAATGAACCAACATGAATGAACAACTGTAACATTAACAAGGAATGCTATAAAAATACTGTTAGCTTGCATGCGTTGACTGATGTTAATGAATGAGACATTATTGTAACATGTTACCAAATCGTCAATGAAAATAAGAAATTCAAACCAATAAACAATTCTTGATAAAAATGGCTTCATTGTCTTATGCTCCAAATCAGCGGAAATAAGTGAACCTTTTTGACTTTAAAGTGACAGTTCCCCCAAAAATGAAAAATCTGGAATCATATTCTCACCATCTTGTCAAACCTTTATGATTCTTTCGCAGAACACAAAAGAAGATATTTAGAAGAATGTTGGTAACTGAAAGGCACTGGACACAAGATGCAGGTTTGAAATGACAAAATTTGTTGACAGAATCTTTATTTTGGGTGAACTATCACTTTAAGGCCTCCAATCGTCCACAACGATACTTATATCCACAATAGACCATTTTTATCCAATAAAATATTCTAAAGCTTGGAGGATGCGCGTTTAAGAAAACAACCAAGAAATAGATCGATTTTCAGTTGATTTAGGTTAGTTTAACGTTTTGCTCAATTTCAATTAATTGACCCTCCACAAAACCCCGCCCCCTCCGTCCTGTTGCCATGTCAGCTGTGGGGTCAGCTGTGGCCTAATGGTTAGAGCGTTGGGCTTGTGATCAGAAGGTTGCCGGTTCTAATCTCAGTGCCAGCAGGTCATGCCTGAAGTGCCCTTGAGCAAGGCACCTTACCCCTGATTGCTCTGCAGTAATGTTCCACTGTATAAAACTAGTTGTAAGTCGCTTTGGATAAAAGCGTCTGCCAAATGAATAAATGTAAATGTAAATGTCCGACAAGCTTTTCAGGATCAGCCATGCGTTTCCAGTGTAAATACGTGCACTCCCTGGGGAAACAGTGAAGAAACCACTGATTTCAGACAGAAAGGTCGCAATATTCATTCGAGGGATGCATTCAGGATTCGAGAAAACTGTAACAATAATACTTTTATTTGAGTCCGCACCAGCAGACGATAACGTTACGTTAATTCTAAACTCACACGATGCAGTAGGCTACTGACGTAACTGTCACACGTGGATGTATAGCTTACCTAAATGTGGTGTATCAAGTGTTTATATTTACTCTGAAATTTGTAGTAATGACAATTTTAGAGAGAGTCACTTCGGGTAGAGTTTCGGTCAGCCGTGATCCTTCTTATTTATATGAAAGTAAACTTTTAAATATTAAATCAGTACAGAAAATTATAAGAGTCCATCAGTGTCTTTATCTTTATTTGTGTTAAATACAACAAACGAGGTAGAGCTATTGCTTTACTGCTCTCTGAAGGCTGAAGGCTTGCTCATCACATCACAGGGACCCCGGGGTAGAAAAACACGGTTTCAAATCTTTCTTTTTTACTTTGAGGAAAAATGTAGACGTTTTCGTGAGAATTACCCCAAAACTGCTGATAAAGAATCAGGTTTGACCACTCGTGACTTCAGGTGTGTGATAGCGATCACTCTGGAGATGGATGTTTTACCTTTACTTAGAAAGTGTCACGTCGTGTTGTGTGATTTATGAGCTGTGTTTGCAAGAAACAAAAAAATCGTCGCATTTCTCCATAATAAAAGAAACGGATACATTACTTGTCACAATGAAAAAAAAAACATATGTTACAGGGCTAGACACAAAACAATAAACAAATCCTACACTCTTAAAAACAAAGGACCTTCACGGTGATTTAAGGTTTTCCAAAGAACCTTTAATCAATGGTTCTTAAAAGTACGTATTTCTTTCATTTTTGTTTACTTTGAACAACTTATCTATAATTGTTGCATTTTAAACCTAACAATGTTTTATGCAAGCGTTGTGTAATGCTTGAAAGTATGCTTGTGCTTTTAAATAAATGATCACACAGTTAATGATGTTTGCATGAAAATAGAGAGGTTTACTTTAATAATACTATACACGTATTGTGCAAATCAGAAATGAAAAATTCTAGTATTCGGTATTTAATAAAAAGACTAAATAGACTTAAAATGATCTCACTTCACGCTTGCAAAATTCTGTCCCGAAGTTTATACATTTTTGATAGAAATGCGATAACAACACACACAGAAATGCGATAACAACACACACATATGCAAAACCGTGTGCTGCCATTGCGCTGCATAACAATGTGTTTGATGTTATGCTTGTACGACTTCCGTGTGCCCGAGGCCACCCTCTTATTTCTATACCCTTTATATTGAATCCCGACACTGCATTAGCCCCGAACAACACCGCGATGATCAAACGCAGGTACGCTTCTCGTCTCATTTTCGGCAATAAAACAAAAGAGTGAGAGAGGTGGTGGAAGACGCACGGGCAAGTGAAGGTAACAGAGCTGATCAATTCAAACACAGAGACATTGAAGCGGATGCACATTTTACAAGTAATCCACCGCAGAAAGAAAGGAAAGGCTACACGGCGTGATTCGACAGCCTCCTGCTCAATATGCTGTGCGTTTTCGCCACAAAAACACGTATAAGCACATAATCTACAGCACAAGTTAACTCATTTAGGCTACACACAATTGAAAGCACACATTTTTATAAATATGAACGTTCTCACAAGTGTCCATTAAGTTTGATGTACTTTCTAAAGTTCACTTTTTTTTCACAGGATTGGTCAATGCTTTATAATGAATTTCTAGAGTTCTACGGTGCAGGAACACTGTCCGGGAGTAAAGGCCAGTTTACACAAAGAATTATAATAAAAATGTATTTATTTGTTTTATTTATTTATATAGTTCACGTAGTGCTTCGTCCTCTTAAAAAGGTGTTACACAAGATTCTTTACAGTACGCACTTTCCGACCGGATAAATTCAGGAACCAACTCAGGCCATTCGCACTAGTAGCCTCTAATCTGAGGATGAATAAATGATGCCTCGATTGAGAAGTGTTTTTATTTTTGTATGAACACCACAGTAGTAATAACAGTAATAATACAGAAAAATGAAATTGTTGGGATTATTTTCAGAAATTATTTTAAACCAAAAAACGATTTACTAAAAGCAGCGCCATTACTAACAGCGTTACGTTTTTGACTATAGTTGAACTTCTTCAAATGACACAGAACATTACAGACGCTACAGAAAACAACACTGCTAACTGTCGACTAGCTCATCGGATAGCACACAAGGCCTGAGAGACGGACATGTCGATGCTCATTAGCATAGCAAATAATCCTCGCTAGTCATCTCTAGAGTGAAAAACAGCACTCGGCTTGAGGATGAGAGCGAGAGAGAGGTGGCCTGGGAGCATACGCAAAATGAATAGCCATCCACTTCATGCTAAAAAGTTTAAGAGGTGACAGAAGTGTGCTTTCGATAAGACAGAGAGATTACGTGACGTCCGCTCGTTGTTGCACGTATGACCAATGAGATACGATGAACTCGAAGGGGTCAATCGTTGCCAAATCACCCCATAAATTCGACATTATAGGATTTCGGCAAGAAATCCAATCGCACAAAGCCGAAGTAACACAATCGGCTCTCATGCAAATCAAACAGCGCTAATTTCATCATCTCTCGCTTTTCCTTTCCAGCACTTCCTCCTTCGAACCTGCCAAATATGATAAAACAGCTGTCAAGCATTCGACACAGAAGACTTCTCTCAACGTATCTCCTCACACACGCGCAGCGCAATGAAATCACAAGCGGTCGCAAACAGAAGGAAAGCAACGCATCCCATACAACACCCTGAGGGATGACATTTACGTTGACACTTGTGAAGCATCTGAAGGACAGCAGACGCATTCTCACGGTCTCCGTAATGGAGATCTTTTAAAAAAATGTGAAAGGAACGCCGTGCCCGACACGCTCGTGAATGCCGAGAGGATTCCTGCCCTCTCTCATTAAAAATCTCTCATTAGGAATTCTGAAGTGTGTGTGTGAGAGGTCACAGGTTGATGTGTGCTGTCAAAAGGTCTGCAATGATGAGCGAGACACATGGTGGGCGCAGGTTCACGGCACGTTCGTCTCTTCGAGATTTGGACCATTTGCCAAATGTCTAAAACATTCCACAACACCACCATGCAACTGGTCTTTGAGGTCTGCAAATGCAAACACAATGCAAACCGGATTGAAACTTAGCTCAAAACAAATCTGTCATCACCCCTATTGTCGTTTGAAATCTTGCGTCTCGGCGGTTTTGTGTTCATACAACAGCATGTTCAATAGGGGCCGATGTTGTTTGGTTACTGCCGTTCTTTAAAATATCTTCTTTTGTGTTATTCAGAAGAAATAAAGTCGTACAGGTTTGGAATGACACGAGGTTGAGAAAATTATTTTTGGGTGAGTTTCAAATTGCGTGGGCACCAAAGACATTCTCACATTTCATTTACATTTACTCATTTAGCAGACGCTTTTATCCAAAGCGACTTACAGATGAGGTGAACAATGGAAGCGATTGGACAACATAAGGACAACAAGAAGCACAAGTGCAATCCTAAACAGGTCTCTTATAGCCTACCACAGTATACAGAGCTAAGTGTTTTTTTTTTTGAAAGAGTAGAAAAGAGATAGAAGTCAGAACTGATCGGTCAGGTGTTGACAGAAGAGATGCGTTTCAGACGATTCTTGGTACAGAATCTGCTGAGTTTTGTCTATTCAATCACGGTAATAAAGTGGTTAGAGCATGGCACTGGCAATGCAAGGTTGTGGGTTCGATCCCAGGGGATTGCACAGAATGCAATGCAAGTCGCTTTGGATAAAAGCATCTGCCAAACGCATAAATGTAAATGTAATTCAATGTGCATAAAGCAAGGTCAACAGTAGTGACGTAATGATTTACTCTCACTGTGCAATACGATCTCACGATTTATTTTAATAATAATAAAAGTGCCCTTTTATTATTTCGCAAATGCTGCACATTTCTTTGTAAAAAAAGAATTTTTTATATCAAATGATCAAAACTAAATTGCGATTTCAAAACAAATTCTAAATCAAATAAAAAGAAATAATACCAAAGCCTTTTAATATGAACAAACTAATCTCTGCTTTAACTCATTTCGATTTTTTTCACATTTCAACAAGTCCGGCGTTTACCAAGTTTGCAGTAAACAAAGCAGCACCTGCTGTTCAAAACACGTATTGCAATTTATTTACCCTCTCAACGGACTTGAATCGCATTGCTAAATGCTTTAAAATTTTAGGTAACACTTCAGTATAGGGGGCAATTCTCACTATTAACTAGTTGTTATTAGCATCCTGTTGGCATATTGGCTGTTTATTAGTACTTATAAAGCACATATTCTGCATGTCCATATTCTACATCCCTAATCCTACGCAATACCTAAACCTTACAACTACTTACTATTAATAAGCAACAAATTAAAATTTTATTGGAAGAAAAGTTGTAGATGATGGTTTGTCAATAGCGACAATTGCCCCCTTTACTGAAGTGTGACCAAATTTTATTGTTAGTTCATGTGAACTAATGTTAACAAATGCAACATATTGTAAAGTGTAAAAATGACATAAAATTGTCAATCACACGTTTTCAATATTTGCTATTTTCCCATTTCCGATAAACGTGCCGCACCAAGCTTCAGTCTCTTTCACATTTTGTCATTCATAATCATAATAATTTCCCACTTCCAGGTACACGATGCATACAGTACGAGCGAAAGGCATTTCATTCATCAATAGAAAATCACCACAATGTTCCATCATTTCATGGTTTAGCCAAACAGCTGCACCAATGAGATACCTGAAACACCAACTCATCATTTACTGAAAAAGAAAAGAAGCGGAAACACGGTATTTCCCAATAAGCTTGAGCAAACCTGTAAACCAGCTAATAGCACAATTATGGTGAAGACGTCTGCGAGCGCTGATGAATCAAACCATTACCAAGTCTTTCCAGTAAAGCTACATCTCCAACAATAGCAGGAAAACAATGTGGCTTTGTCAGACAAGCATTCTCGCAGAAATTATAGCATAATAAAAGTCTGCATTCACTGTTGTTATTATGATGTCAAATATGGGATGTTTTGGAGAGTTTTGGTTTTGTTTGGCGTATTCAACTCATTACATTTATTTTTTGGTAGTGTCTTTTTCATCTGTAATAAGAATTATTACTTTCACCACCACTATTAAGCTCTAAATATTTCACAAACCAAAACATTACCAGTCAACTCAAAACAAACAAATTGCGAAACTAATAACAAATCTGAAATCAAAATTATGAATCTAAAAAATGCAATGTCAAATCGAAAAACAAAAGAAAAACCATAAAAACAATTCCCGATACTTCCTAGTTATCTTGATTGACAGTAGTTTCGTCCAATCCGCTGAAACTATCCCATTCCAACAAAATGCCAACCTTTTCCTTTTTCATTGATTTGTCTTTTTCTATTAACAATTCTGGAATTTCTGGAATTGTTGTTGTGTTTTAAGGTTTGTTATTTTGTTTTTCGATTTTGATACGTGTTTTCAGATTTGTTTTTACTTTTGCAATATCTTGCAGTCAAAAAGTTGCAAAACTGGATTCATGTCAAATTAGCTTAAGAGCTGTTTTCTACACTTTCAATGCATGTGTGCCATGGCAAGGTGCCACAAAAGACAGACTGTAAATATCACGCTTGGCCTTTTTTGGCACGCCATATATTGACTGCTACAAGACACAAGACCCAATTATCCAATACATGACCTCCTTGTTAAAACTAAACATATCAGAGCCTGATCCCAAACTGCCCTTTGGATAAATCAAGAAGGTCTCAAATGGACAATAAAAGTCCCAAATTAAGTCTGCTGGAGGTATGGGGACAGTTCTGTCCTGATTGGATTTCCCCATTTGCTGGCATTCTGGAGTCCAGGCCCTTATTAAAAGGACATGGAGAAGGGTCTGGATCATATCACAGCATAATAACCTAATGCCATTGAATCCAGTTTACTGGTCGGAGCAGGCATAAGATAGGAAGTAATCTTCCATACAGACACACATCACAGGCTGCGTTCCAAAATCTGCCTGACAACGTCCAAAACCTTCGTGAGATACCTTTATGGACTTCTATGGCCCACAATGCTATGCGTGTGATTGGTTGAGCCAACACAAAAATAACAAAATGGCGGCAGAGAAACCGGATGTGTAAATTTAAGCTTTGTTGTCTTAGTTAATACTTTCATACATTCGGCTGTACAATATACTGTTACTCACTTGGGCATCTGTGCGTCATCAATTCTGTTCCCCAGTTGAAACTCGTGAGATTTACTACGGTGCAGAGCCGTGAACCCAGGCAGAAGGTGAATGAGCTTCCGGTTGGCAGGCGGTGGTGTTCCGGGGGCCTTCAGTTTATTCCTGCGCCTGACCTGCGGCGTCCCTGGAGGGGTCATGGTGTTCACTACTAAGGGAGTCCGAGGAGGTGTGTAAGCAAAGTGCCTCTGTCTGGGGGAGGGAGGAAGAGAGTGATGTCCGGTTTCCAGAGGGGAGGGGAAGAGGCCGTAGTGAGTGTCCACGGTCAGCCGGTCCGTCTGGGACTGTGGATGCTGGGAGTAGAAGGGAGGTGCCAGCGCCTGAGGGCTCTGGCACAAGTGCTGACTATAGCGAGAGTGCAGTTTAGGGCTCTGGGAGAGCTGGAGGCGCACCCACTGACTGTGGTCCGCTTGCCCCACCGGGCTGTTCTCTTTACCCGACTCAGAAGTGGGCCACTGAATGGACCAGTCCTGCTTGGGCTGGTTACCGCTGGATCCTGTCGACATACAGTATCAGAGGTGCATGTTAACATGAAAAATAAAGTCATAATAAAGATGGAGAGGAGAGGAGAGGAGAGGAGAGGAGAGGAGAGGAGAGGAGAGGAGAGGAGAGGAGAGGAGAGGAGGGAGTCGAGGCAAGAAGAGAAGAGAAGAGAAGAGAAGAGAAAAAAAAGAAAAGCGATGAAAAGAGACGAAAAGGCAAGAGATGAAAAGACACGAGAAGAGACGAAAAGAGAAGAAAAGAGACGATAAAAGATGAAAAGAGAAGAGATGAAAAGAGACGAGAAGAGTTGAAAAGAGAAGAAAAGAAAAGAGACGAGAAGAGCGGAAAAGAAAAAGCGAAAAGAAAAGAGAAGAGACGAAAAGAGACGAAAAGGCAAGAGATGAAAAGACACGAGAAGAGACGAAAAGAGAAGAAAAGAGACGATAAAAGATGAAAAGAGAAGAGATGAAAATAGACGAGAAGAGATGAAAAGAGAAGAAAAGAAAAGAGATGAAAAGAGCCGAAAAGAAAAAGCGAAAAGAAAAGAGACAAATAGAGAAGAGATGAAAATAGACGAGAAGAGATGAAAAGAGAAGAAAAGAAAAGAGATGAAAAGAGCCGAAAAGAAAAAGCGAAAAGAAAAGAGACAAAAAGAGAAGAGATGAAAATAGACGAGAAGAGATGAAAAAAGAAGAAAAGAGACGAGAAGAGCCGAAAAGAAAAAGCGAAAAGAAAAGAGACAAAAAGAGAAGAGATGAAAATAGACGAGAAGAGATGAAAAGAGAAGAAAATAGACGAGAAGAGCCGAAAAGAAAAAGCGAAAAGAAAAGAGACAAAAAGAGAAGAGATGAAAATAGACGAGAAGAGATGAAAAGAGAAGAAAAGAGACGAGAAGAGCCGAAAAGAAAAAGCGAAAAGAAAAGAGACAAAAAGAGAAGAGATGAAAATAGACGAGAAGAGATGAAAAGAGAAGAAAAGAGACGAGAAGAGCCGAAAAGAAAAAGCGAAAAGAAAAGAGACGAAAAGAAAAGAGACAAAAAGAGAAGAGATGACAAGAAAAGAGACGAAAATATATTAGAAGAGACGAAAAGAAAAGGGACAAAAGGAAAAGAAAACAAGAGACACGAAAGAGATAAACACAAAAAGAGAAGAGACATTACAAAGAGAGATGAGCTAAAAAAAGAAAGTGATGAAGAGAAGGAATGAGACAAGAACGGAAAAGAGGATAAGGAAAATAGAAGAGAAGACCAAAGAGTAAAGAGACATGAGAGATGCCCAAGAGGGAGAACATGAGAAGAGGCGAGATGAGAAAAGAGCCAAGTACCAAGTACTGTAGCAGATGAAGGATGTCAACAGTGAAGAGACTCAGACTGCATCTATCATGACAAACACACAGAGATGAGATGAGATTGAGACTAACATGAGTCTGAAATGTCTCAATGTAATGATCACTAAAGCAGACTGATACATATACAACAGTGATGAAAACACACTGCCTGAAAAAGAACATAAGTCTCACCTCCGTTACTTTGTAACTTATCATCCTCCAGTTGTTCTTGAAAAAACCAGAGAGAACTGTTACTTATTATTCAACAACAAATGCACACTTAGTACATTTACCTAAAAAGTCAAAGATGGTCACGTGTTATCGATTAAGTAGCATCAAAAAGAAGTGAACTTAAAGGGATGGTTCCTCCAAAAATGAAATTCTGTCATCATTTACTCACGCTCATGTAATTTCATACCTGAATAAATTACTTTGTTCCGATAGAAAGATATTTGGTTAGTACAATGTTAGTACTTTTCAATTCCGGGACATCATTGACTTCTATAATAGGAAGAATTAATATAGTCAAAGGTGCCAAACTCTCCAAAATATCTCATTAAGTGATAAACTACAATATGGTAGTGGCTAAAATTGCTAAAATTCAACCAAATATCTTTCTCTGTGTTCATTGGAACAAAGAAATGTACACGGGTGAGTAAATGATGACAGATTTTTCATTTTTGAACGAAGTGTCCCTTTAACCTTGCATATTCCTTCGCGCAAATAAAATTAAAGCCACAATATGTACATTTCGACCGCTTGGCAAAAAGTGAAGCTAAATGACGTTATGTAGGAGAGTGGAATTATGGGAAGTGTCGTTTTCACCATCCAGAGGCGTATGGAGATCGCCCATCGAGGTGATGAATTAATTTTGTTTGATGTCATCGTAATGAATTAGCTTGCAAGAAACATGGAATGTAATGCTACGAAAGCCCGCGAATGATATTGGACTTTGTCCATTGATTTGATAGCGTAATGCTACAGTTTTACGTGTTTAAAACTACGTTTACGCTTCTTTGGGTTTCCATTACTCGCCAGAGAGTAAAAAACAGATGCGTCCCAGATGCAGAAACTGAGGATCGGGCAGAGCAGAGGATATTTAGTCGCTGATATGCGACAAATACAAGGGAGACAATTGACGGCCATTATTTGAACTTTACTGGATTTTCACATTCCTGGGAACATTTGGGATAATGTATGACATATATCACACTGTGCAAGTCCATTTTGGATATTTCATAACAAAATGATTCCATATTGAGGCTTTAACAAACAAAAAGTCAATACTAGCGTTTTACACTTCCCATCTCTTATAATATATTATTTCATATATTTCTCGGATAATTACTGTATAATATTTGTCCTCGACCCTTATTTGAAGCTGTAATTTCTGAGCTAACCCTCTTTATAATGGAATCACCCACACCTTTAATCTACTGTAAATGTGAAAATTAAAAACTCACAGACACAAAGCTCCGGGTGAACTTTATCTATTAGTGATCCACCTTTTGTTCCAGAGGAGAGGTAGACAACTCTTAACTCTATCATGTTCCCACATTCATATTCCCTCTGTTTGTCTTTCTTTTTTACCTTTTCTCTCACACGGCATATTTGAGTTCATCAGCATTCAATTCTTTAATATTTTATCAATATAATACTGAGAAGTTTCAGTCATTAAGCTGTAGAAAATGTCCTTTACTATGGAGATCAGGTAGGCTGTTGACAGATGATTGATGGCGTCTTTATTTAGAGCAGATGACAGACGGGAAAATGAACTGAAACCCACACAGTAAAATGTGCTGCAGAACTTTTCTTTCATTTCGTTTTCAACTGGTTCAATATTAGTAATAAGTAAATGTAATACCACACTTTATTATAATCAAATTGTTTAAGAGACACGTAAACTGTTTGTGTCTTTTAAAGTTTTTGCAAATGAACATATTATCTCTGATCTTGGTCTTGAGATTAACACTTGATCCTGGAAAGATACACACACGGTATACACGAATATGTATTTTGTCAATATAGTCAGAAACTATTTTTGTAATTTGGAAACGTTTGTTTGTCAAAAGGCGTATATTGGGAGGATAACAAAAGCAACAAAACTGCAACACAGAAATGAAAACCCAGAGAAAATGTTATTGCTCGGATGATGCTCTTTCCAATCTCAGGAGATTTTCATTTAAGTGTCAACATATTTAAGAGTGTCAGATTTGTTTTAATCATTTTTCAACACATGACGAGTACAGAGGTGTACAGATGTGTAAAATGAATGTAGATTGTAGAGGTGAAATAATTGAGATCTTCAATAAAACTGACTTTTGACTGCAGACTTGACAATTCTGAGTTCAGTTTTGAAACTCTAATGGAGACATTTGGGAGATTCAACTCTTTTTTCAGGAGAAAAATTTCTGAGACGCGGAATGCTTATGCAACCGCACATGTCTTTTACTTCACATACACGGACGCTCTAGTGGACTCTTTGATCAGGATGGTTAGATAAGTGTTTGGCACTCTTGAGGACAGGACCACTGGGCATGGCTGGAGGACACTTCTCTTGGTTCTCACGGGGCATAGGAGAGGCTCAAATGAGCATTTTAATTAAAGCCGAGAAAACAAACAAGCTACTCAAAGTTTGAAAGTAGCAAACACGGACGCTGTGTGACCTGCTTGACCCGAGCTGTGCGAATGCCCGCAATGTCAAGTTGCTTCCATCAACCATCGAATACTACTTAGTTATTTGATAATCTGAATGTTTTGCATAGCACCAGACAAAACTAAAGTACAACTGGAGACAGAAAAACAGACACACAGATATCGAAAGATGATACATGGATAGATGGATGGATGGATGGATAGATGGACAGATATACAGATAGATAGATGACTGACAGACAGACAGACAGGTAGACAGGCAGACACACAAATATAAAAGATGGATGGATGGATGGACGGACAGACAAACTAACAAACAGACAAGCAGATACACAAATATAGAAAGATGGATGGATGGATGGATGGACAAACAAACAGACAGACAAGCAGACACACAAATATAGAAAGATGGATGGATGGATGGATGGATGGACAAACAAACAGACAGACAAGCAGACACACAAATATAGAAAGATGGACGGATGGATGGACGGACAGGCAGACACACAAACACACAAACACACATATATAGAAAGATGAATGGATGGATGGACAGAAGGACTGACATACAGACAGACAGACAGACAGACAGAGAGAGAGAGAGAGAGAGAGAGAGAGAGAGAGAGAGAGAGACAGGCAGGCAGACACACAAATATAGAAAGATGGATGGATGGATGGATAGATGGATGGACGGACAGACACACAAACACACAAATATAGAAAGATGGATGGATGGATGGATGGATGGATGGATGGATGGATGGATGGACGGACAGACACACAAACACACAAATATAGAAAGATGGATGGATGGATGGATGGATGGATGGATGGATGGATGGATGGATGGACGGACAGGCAGACACACAAACACAAATATAGAAAGATGGATGGATGGATGGACAGAAGGACTGACATAGAGACAGACAGACAGAGAGAGAGACAGGCAGGCAGACACACAAATATAGAAAGATGGATGGAGCGATGGATGGATGGACGGACTGACAGACAGAGAGACAGGCAGGCAGACAGACAGACGGGCATGCAGACGCACAAATATAGAAAGATAGATGCATGGATGGATGGACAGACATGGTGGGTTTTTTTCTATTACTCTGCCAAAACGAAAACAAAGAGGTAAGCGGTGTTTTAAAAGGTTGTTGTGTGTATTGTTCTTAACATCTCCATCTTCACCTCATGGGGGTCTTGTCTATCATCAATTTTCGACCGCGTGATTCACCCGTCCTGCTGGAGAAAGGTGAGAATGAATCTGTCTGTTGTGTAATATATAGTGGCTTTGCGACCGCTGTAAATATTTCCTCAGTGTTTCCTCTCCCGAAGTCATGAATCTTATTGAAAAGCTTGTCATAGATTTTTCATTTTCACCTGAAGAGGCGCACACTCTTGCAACAAATATTCTTCCAGATGACTTTCACCTGCTTTTCGAGTTGAATATAAACCTCCCACGTGCACGACAGAGAATCGTCGCTTTTCTCTAAAAAACACAAGGGAAGAAATCTCAATCTCTACATTATGAGACCTCAGTATCAAAATAAAAGATTGCAGCATAAGATGAGCAAATAAGACAGAACTTGTTCAAAGTCCAAGCAATAATGATGCTTGTCACAGCAAACACATTTAATGATATAATGTCCAGAGGACGAAAATAAGAGGGAAAGACGGTCGATAATGATCCAGCGAATCCTAATAAGAACATGTCAACACAACGTTACTCAAACAATGCATTTGTACCCGCAGCTATCGCCTGGCAACAGCGTCTTACACAACCGCAACAAAGAGCTGCATGTGTACATCTATTATCACCAGCACACAGTACTGTCATTATTATCAGAAAACAACCCAACACAGGTGTCAAGAGGAATGACCCGTACATTTCACCACTAATATTGTTAATGAGGTTATGCTCTAATAATACAGAAATCCGTCTTCATGACTCGACGACGGTGACTTCAGAGTCAAGACGCTGCTAATTATGTGAGCTGATCGCAATAGGGAGACGGACAGAAAGTGACACACAGAGAGAAACGGCAAAGACGCTCGTGACATATTTTGAAATGACTTGCTAAATCTTCCGAATCAACCGAGAGGGTGAGGCCATAAATAATCTTTCATTTTTAATAGTCTTCATATCAATACTTCATTTTTACTCGCCCTTAAACTATAGCTAAAATAATATTACCTTTCACTTCTGATGGAGGTAATGATGTGTTTTGGCTGTATACAATCTGAAGGATGAGTCTGAATTGAACCTGGACGGCAATTTGTGAGAAACGTTTTTAGGAAACTGTATCGTTTGGAAAATGATCTGGAAAATGTTTCATATGTCAAGCTGTTGGCAGGTGCGTCTTTGGTTGGCCTAATAAGAAACGAATAAGAAAGATAAGCACAAACTAAAACACCCGCAGACGATCTCCTTAAGCTGTGTTCACATTTGACTTCTTTTATGGCAAGAAAAAGTTGACAATGGCACATATTTGCGTGGAAAAGCAGCGTTGTGGTTACAGAGCAGCTGGCAATGACTTGACATACATGTACAGTATTTATTTGTAGCATCTGCATATAGACTGTAGTATATTTAGTGAGTCTCAGAAAATGATTAGGTTAGTTTGTGTAAAGGTTTATTCTTGTTTTACTCCACTGTATGTTTTTATGTATTTTTATGTCCACATGGAGCAGAATGACAATAAAGCTTGACTTGACTTCGGAGGCAGCGTTTGTGAACTATATACAGTCTCTTCAATCTTATACAAAACTATGCTTCAACCGGCGTTTCGGTCGGCACTATATTTTTTCAGAGACTTTTATTATATTTTGATCCTGCTCGACCAATCACCTTATTCGCTCGCATGTTGTTATGGAAACAACAGGCCTCGCTACTGGCTTGTCATTGATTGGCGGTGAAAAAGGTTCTTGAAGTAGGGCGGGCGTTTCTTTTTCAGAAAGTGTTGAAACTTCTTTCTTCAAAAGACACTCCGGGCGCTTGAATTTGACTCCATAGGATATTATGTGAAACTGATGCTAGGAGCTTCAAAAAAGAAGTCAAATATGAACATGGCCTTACTCTACAATTGATATTAAAAGTACAGTTCCACCCAAACTGTTGAACACGAAACAAGACTTTTAGAATAATGCAGGAAACCAAACCGTTGTGGGCCACCGTTTCGGTTCCTAGTATGAAGGTCAATGGTGCCCCAAAACAGTTTGGTCACAAACACTCTTCAGTCTTTGTGTTTAGTGGAACAATACAATTTATACAGGTTTAAAACAACATAAGGGTGAGATTTTTGGGTGAATTGTCCCTACATTAAATAACTGCTTTACTTCCTTTAAGTTAAACTTGATCAATATCAGAATGTACATTGGCGACCCCTCAAAACCCTACACTGCTCATCTCTCCCATTATTATGTATGGATACTAAAAGTACACGAGCACTCGATTGTATAACTTGCATTAGCTCAGATGGTACAGTAATAAAATGTGAACTGCCAAAAAAAGACTGTAAAAAGTAATTCGGCAGAGACTGCAAAATACATAAAGACAAAACGAATAAGTCCATTTAAGTTGAGAGGTTCATACAGAAGCAAAACATTTGTCCAATAAATGTGTTTTAAATGCACCAGTTCGCATCTATAAAATGGGTCAAACAAATAATAACCTAATAATAAACAAAAAAAGAATGTTATTATATATGAATTATAATGAGCTTTTGTGGAAATTGGTCTTGGGAAATGATTATAAATCAAGATACCGGACTTTATTCTGTCCTGAGTTATAGAATGGGCATAGATTTGATCATCAGTGTAAATGCCTCAAATGTAAAAATGTGAATGAATAAAACTACAGAACTAATCAAATAGGTGCTGAATGAGGGTTTAAACAAGATGTTTCAGGGATTTTACTGTAAATTCAGCTACAATACCATTAAAGATACACGCAACCATAATAGATTTATCCTTTAAAACTCCTATAAAATGACATTTTTTGATGTTTCGCTTTGAAAGTTTGCTTGTCCTGTCATTCTTAAAAAATAAATGCCACTTGGTTTAATTTTTTCTCACGTAAGTCCCTGAAATCCATACTGTAAGTGAAGCTTAGGGTGTCCAAATCATTTTTTGGCATTTAATGGTTAAAAAAATAAGCTTTGAAAAAAGCTCCCCCCAAAGACAAAACATCCCCCTTTCATAAGGCTTTCACACCTTTGTTCAAGCACTTTATTAGTAGTTTCAAAACAAGTGTGTGTGTGTGAGAGATGGTTTTAAATGAACCAGATATTGAAAACACAACACCAAAGACATGCAGAGAAAAGAGAGGTGTGATTTCTAATGATACCCCTCATTCCCCCGACTGGAATTCCCTCTCTGTGAATCATCTCTGTTGGACATTGAATGAGCCCGTGCTGTGCCCTCAGCGAGCTTCAAGCATCTTTAAGCCATTATTTAAACAAAGCAATCCGCTCTGATCTCACTTTACACTTTACTGAACAGCGTCGTGGCGGGGGGTCCGGGTCTCAGGAAAATCCAGGCGCTCCGGGGAACGTGCTGAACGCTATCTAAAGTAACTACAGAACCAATGGAGGAAAGAAAGGTAGAATGAGAGAGTACAAACTGCGTTGTATTTTATCACTTCAACGGTAGCCACAATGTTTGCACAACTGGAAGACAAAGCCGGCGAAATGAATGAAACCGAAGCTTCATTCAAGAAAAGCATGACGATTGAAAAACCCACGGCTGGTGATAAGCGTGCATGATATAATTCACCTGCTGAACAATATGGCAGGATTTAATCCTCTTTGTTTTGTTTGAGAGGTTAATAATATCATTCAAGAAGGGCAGATGGGGCTTTGCTGCCATCTGTTGGTCAAATAAATCATGACAGTACAGAAAAAAACGTGGTTTTATAACATTTTTGTGTGAATCCCATGATGTGATTCATTAAAATTCCCTAAAAACGTACGAGATATCAAAACAAAAGTTTAAATTGTTTAAAGATATATATTTGTGCTTTACTATATATCGCCAGCCATTCTGCATTTAGACTTAATTTCTTTTAACAAAGTTGAACAATTGCTTAAAGTCCTTTAGAAACCAAAGAGGTCGTTTTGGTTTGTAGTGTAAATATATTAACTTTAATGTTCCAAAATATGATCAAAATTCAAATGGATATAACAGAGCTCTTACTTATGCCAAAACGGATCAATGATCTCTTGACATCATCCTGCGCTTCAGCTTCTCATCGGATTTCGTACCGTGAAGTGAACTTGATGTAGCGTACTATAGAAGTCAGACTAATTTGGTTATAAACATTCTTTCAAATATCTTTCCTATTGTTTAGCAATGAACTTAACACAGATTTGGGAATAAGTATAATTACTTGTTAAAGTTACAATTGTAGTCAACATCATTCAATTGCTCTCTCAGGTACGAGGAGACTCGAGCTGGAGAACAAACAATGCTGAAAAGTGATTTATAAAAGTGTGATGTTACCTAACATTGTTATCAAACGACTGTGCGTTTCACATTGTGTTGCTACAGTGCCCTCTGGTGGCCAAACTAAAGAAACAGCAAATTTATTGTATAAACGCACAGCTGTAAAATTACATTTTGTCCTACTATGAGGAATTTTAAATCAGTGATCCTCGGTGTTCAATAGAATACCAAATCCACATCTGAACATTGTCACCATTTCCTTCAAATTGAAGCAACAAGCCAAAACTTGCTATACAGTACATATAAGAAGTACAATAAACCATAAAACCTTAAACTTACAGAATTAATAAACTGAGGATAACGACAATACAGCAACATGAACATATACATATACTTATACCTACTAATGCAAAGTAGAGGGCAAGAGTGATGTCCAGAGGGCATGTTTGTACCATATTTGCAGGTTCGATTAAGCCATTAAAATATGTCTGGAACAAAATGGAGAGAACTAAACTTCTTTTAAGTTATTTATTTGTGCAACGTATATGCAAATAATGTTTGAATAAAGGGCTAATGTGGTTGTTCTGACAGCTTGTCATTGCCAACCGAAGAATCAAATTAGCATACAATTCCAATGATGTGCAGTCACAGGTGTGTGTGCTTATTCAATATTTCTCCATGCTTATCCAATCTAAATGAACACCTCATCACTATTCAGCAACCTGGCCTGCATTCATGAACTATAACGGTTCGCAGAAACTATCCCATCTTTACAATTATTTCACTTTCACCGCTATGGTTACTTTAAATAAACCATGGAAACTACAAATTATACATGATTTTGCTACGGCAACCATAGTTCACGCCATAATACAGTATCTGTAGTAAAACCATGTTTATACAAGTAATAATGAATGTGCCCCAAAAAACACGGTTAAACTTTTTCAGAATGAACAATATATGTAATAAAACTTGATTTGTTCAAATGAACGGCAGACGTTATGTGATGATCACAGTGAGGTCATGTGTTTGAATTGCATACTATTTGACTTAAGAGGGGTGAAAATAAATCCAGCTGAGGGTTATGATGACCTCTGCTGGACAATATCTGGTACTATAAAAAATGTATAATAAAGGTTTAGTTCACCCTAAAATGAACATTCTCTAATATTTTACTGAACCTCGTGTCATCTCTGGGACTTCATTTATTCAAGTAAACACAAACAATCGAAGAGCTTGGTTCCAAAATAAGATAACTCATATTTTTTAATATTGTTATCATGTTTCTATTGTGTTTTATTGTGTTAGTGTACTTTTTAGATATCATGGCTTAAATCGAAACAAACCAGCTGCCGTTTGATTGATATTTATTGGAATGCATGATTAAAAACGTGATGAGTTATCTCATTTTGGAAGCAAACTCTTCAAATATTTGTATGTTAAAATGACATCATTTTATCTTATACAGAACTCCAAAAAGCACATACATCCACCATAAACGCAATTGAAAGAAAATGATTAATATTATATGCTTATTTAGGGAAACTAAAATGTAAAGAAACGGATCCGAGTGATACGTTCAAACAAGGCGTATAAGAATAACGCATATGACAACTAGTCACGAGACGCACAGAAAAAAGCCCATTTGTTATTTGATTCAGAACGCAGGGTGTAATGTGACAAGAGAGAAACACTTCATAATACAGTATAAGAACTTCTGCAACTTGTTGAATCTTTCAGAAGCCCTGTGCACTCACCTGATTTGTGAGCGGACCGCAGACACGCGAGCGAGGCGTTGAGGCGCGCACACTCATCATCGCTCGATCCGAACTTCTGTAGCGCCTCAGTCACCTGCTCATCAGACATGTCCAACAAAGCCTCCAGCGTCAGCTCCCCTGGCCCGATTTCCTGGACACACAACAAAAAATAACTGATGCGCTTATCATCTCATCTAAAGTGACATACGGTGAACTTATTTCAGGGAAAGTCATGAGATGCACAATATTGGAAGCTCATTAAACTGTCTCAGACTCTTATCCTTAAAACGATTATAAGAAATGAGAAATATTAGGAGAGTGGTGTTATATAATGAACGTCAATAGGAGACATCAAATCATTTGGATTTGGGTAAATTCGATGAGAAATGTTGGAGTTCGTATTGAGATGTTCGACGACGTTTTAATAGTAGACTCTGCTAATTTGAGCTCGGTTTGTGAGATGTTGAGATCTCTTTTGTGAAATCAAATCCTTCTTTCTTTATTTCTTGACTTTATTTATAAAGCACTTTCACACGACTACCAGTTGACCCAAAGTGCTGTACAATACGGCTCAAAACAATAACGTAAAGAAAAGAGATTTTTTCTTATTTTCACAATGAAAACTATTTTAACTTTTAATAGAAAATATAAAGACATGATTCCACACAGAAAGTGCGCTCACACACACACACACACACACACACACACACACACAAGATCATTTCATACCTCAATAACCTCTTTCCGAATGTTAACAATGCGAAACCAGTGTCCAAGTCGAGGGAATCCGTCCAGCTCAACATTCTGCTCCTGTAAGGGCACTTTACGTTTGTAAGAGAGCTGCCGACTAAAATACTTCACCAGCTTTCCCTGAAAGAAAGAAAGAAAGATAGAAGGTCGTATTAACAAACTACATAATACCTGATTCTGATTGGTCAGTCACATTATGTAGTCATATCTTTTTGTAAAATGCCCATTAAATTCACTGACCGTTGTCCGAGGCACTAGATTTACTTCGTCCCCTTGTTGGGCTCTACATTGTCCATAAAATGACTTAAACTTGTTAAAGTCGTCAAACGTTAGATTAGACAATTCTCTTCAAAGTGTTTGCAAGTACTCCCCATAACAATGATACAAAGTAACTGTTTTCATGAGGTAAAACATGTAAATGTGTTTACTGGACAGTCACAAGTAAACTTGCAGTAGTCGCAACGCTTCTCTTTTGAACTGGTTCTCGGCGTGTTAAAAAACATGAATATTTTCCCAAAACAATGACGTCATTGATGTGTTTGGGCAGGGACGACAACATTTAAAGCTCTCCTGATAAACCGTATAAGAACTGATATAAATGTAACACTTTTAGCCAGCATCACTGTTTCTAGAAGTTATAACTGACCCAAGAAATTCGGTGGATATGGCTCAGGTCCTTTAATGTAAAACTAGACACCTAAACATCAAACTCATTTGACCTGGGCCAACCACCAACCAGCTAGCCACCAATCTAGCAACCGCCCTGCCGTACCCTAACAACCACTCGAAATACCCTAGCAATGTTAACACTTCACGATAAAATCTCATCCGTTACCATTAGCTGACATTAACAATGAGTAGGGCAACACAATTATGACAAAAAACACAATTGTCAATAATTCACCTTGATATTGTAATTGTGATGATTATTTTCCGTTAATAGATTTTATATTGAAGCTTTGAAATGTTTTATAAGGTTCTGTGAAGCACATTCTTTCTATAAACATCTAAAACTAAATCATATCATGTAAAAAAAACAAATAACTACAGGAGATTTGTCGGTTAAAGAAATGGAAAACGTAGGATACTTCATTTTAAGGTCTCTGTTTCGCCACTGTACTCGGTGCCCAGACACATGTTCAGAAATGAAGGCACATGGACAGATGTAATGGAGGCTTTTTGGCATTTTACCTGTAATTGTAATCTCTATTAGATTTGTTTTTCGGTTATTTTTGCAGCCCTATACAAGAACGAACAATATCTTTTTACAGCTTTTATTCATCTGTAAAATTCAATGTCTAATAGCAATAAAATGGTATATTTTATTGCCGTCCGTGTTCTAACTTTAACACATACTTTTGTTTTATTTAAAAAATATATTGGAATTACCATTAACTAAGATTACTTAATTCTGTTGAAGTACTGTCTATTCTTGGATCATGTTAACAAGTTCTCTTTTCAACATTTCTTCACCCTCGTGACATTGTAAACATGACTTTCTTTCTTCGGCAGAACACAAAAAATATATATTTTGAAGAACATTGGTATCCGAACAGCATCGGCCTCATTGACCTCCAAAGTATAGACAGAAAACTACAGAGTCATTTCGCGAAATATCTTCATTTGTGTCGCAAAGAAGAGTCATATACAGGTTTTGAACATCATGCTGGTGAATAAATGATGACAGGTGAACGATCCCTTTAACTAATGTTAACAAATGCAAACTTATTGTAAAGTGTTAGTCATTCATCATCGCTTCACAAACTGTTAAAATGTCCTAAAAACAATCCCGAAACTTCCATTATGGACTTAAAAAGGTACTTATATAAGGTTATATGAGATCGACGTTCCACACCTAAAGCGAGCCAAACAATTGATAACAGACAACTTATTCGGCAACGGGACGTAACCCATATGCGTGTTAATCTTTCAATGATAAGAATGGGTTGTTTGATCATGTCAGCATTATCGGTTTACTGAACAATGTCCATCCACATATTCAGTCTGTTTCATTTGTGTCGAGTTGCTCTCCCATGGCAACACTGTTTCCTGAACGTTGGGCAAACAAAGCTCATTGTCTGTGGGTTCCAGGGGTTGAGGGTCACCTGAAGATTAAAGCCGAGGGACGTTTCTTTCAAATGCACTCGTGTACGTTTTCAATTCACTCGCTGAACTGAAACACGACTGACCCAAATCCCAGAACTGAATATCAAACACACCGCATGCCATAATGTGTTGGTTATTGTGGCGATGTCTCAGGTATAGCATACAGAACAAACTTCTTTTGATTTGGAAATCTGGTGCTTTAAAAACGTGATTTATTGAGTTATTGCTAAATTATAACATTATAATTTACTTTAAATATGCAATCTGTACATTTTCCCTCTCGCCATTTCTATCTGAAACGTAAAATACTAGTTACAAGTTACAGGTTGACATATCTTAACACTATCAAATTATGTCAAAGTGACATTTCCAACGAAATCATCCCCGAGAAGAGTTTACTATTGTGAATCGGGGTAAAATAAGACTTGTTTATTTTTAACTAAAACCTTACAAATTGAAGCTTTCAGGTATCCAGATTATCCTTCTATAAAAATGAACTGTTCTTCTTTTTATTCATTTTGTAAAGTAATTGTTCTCAAAGTTAGTCGAAACAACCAAAACCTGTTTTTTACATCATAAATGTTAAAACATCAGTTGTATGCAGAGTTTTCACTTCGCAAGATGTAAACACTGCTTTAGAAGTACTTGCGGTTTGAGTTGTTTATTTATTTAAGGATGACTGTTATTATTATTTTAAATGTTTAAGATATTTGTTTAATATTATAAATTGGTTATAAATATTCGGTCAAACGTTTATGCGGTCGAACAGGAAGTTCTTCCGGACCAGCGTTAAACGAGGGTCGATTACGTCATTCGAAGTGGTCTATATATATTCAACATTGGACTGGGCCAGTATGATGTTGTGTCTGCTTATACAAACAATACAAACAAATACATTTAGTTTATAAGCAACATACAGAAAATGTATGTCTGGAAAAAATAAAGCATTTTTACTTTTCTATATATTTTTTAAATATATTGAACATAAACATCAACACAGTTACATGACTTAATAGAAAAGGTATCACAGAACATTTTAGTGGCTTCTAGACATTGACTCTTAAAAAACTTGGAATACCTTGAAAGCGTTAACCGGCCCATGCCATGTTTTATCATATAGTATTTGGGAGATTAACTGCATAAAGTTAAATAAGAATCACTGTGCAACTGTAATAAAATGTCATTGCATTTCATACACGACTGTTGCCGACACGATAATGCACGTCCATCACCAGGTAAACAAGTGTGAAACCCCTGATAATATCTAACGTTTGTCATTTATATTCCATCAACATGAACAAACAAAGTGCTTCATTGTGACATGCTGACACCAGTGACGACTGCACACAACAGCCAATGGAAAGCGGGTTTCCCCCACCGTGCAGAAATACTACAGAGCTGGCTGAGGAATTCATATCACTGCGGGCTTTGCCAACATGCAAGATCGCCTTTTATGTCACACACTTTCACTCAAAGCACAGCCAAAACAATGTCATAGAGAAAATCCTCATGAGCCAGCATACATGATCATAAACAGAAGAGAAAAGCACTATGGACTGAATAAAAACACTATACAGTCAACACAGTTTAACATTTACATAAGCTAGAGACGATGATTTCATAACCATCATATTACCCGGTTAGCAAGGACCACTTTGAGATTTCTTGCATCTGATAATTCTGCAAAGTAGACAGCAGACCATCTGCCGATATCGCTGAATTCAATTTTGGATTGGTTTCAAAGACTACAAATATCCAACAATGTCCTTCTAACAATGTCTCATTTAATTTGTTGAAATTATAATTTAATAAACATTGCTTTTATATGATCTGGATCTTGTGAAAAGTTTGGCATATACAGTACAATATTGTAACATGTTTGCATATCTGGGCCTCTCTTTTTGCTGAAAACGTACGGCATGATTTTCTGTACAGCTTTGAAACATTGTGTCTGTAAAAGCGCAATACAAATAATGACTTAACTTAAATATTGAATTAGTTTGCAATGGAAACTAAAGCATTTGTTAAGGGTGTTGAAACATAAATATATTTGACAAGGAATATTAAGGCATAGACTACATATCAAGCACATAAGCTTCTTATTTACAGCCTCAGAATGTTGAATCCTGAAGCAAAAAGACAAAAATGACAGCAGACTTTTAAAAGTAAAATGGATGTCGAAATCATTGCAATTGCGTCTCACTAGAAAGTTGTCAAAAGGGCTTTATCGGCTCAGTTATGTTAATTCTTCAATAGATATAGATTGTTTTCTATAAATGTTATCGTCCGAGCTTATTTCAAATGCATCATGTTATTGTGACAGCTGTTTGGTAAACACGGAGCACACAGAGCCATCCGTAGCACACATTAAGATACAAAATCAATAATAATATCATTTAATAATCTATAATGAAGATTTCGCTTGTCTCTCATGTCAATGTTCTAATAATGTGAATCTTTGGGTAGGTTGTGACGAGTGCTCTAAATGTTGTTAGTAACAAAACCGTATTACAGAAAAATGACCCTCTTATAAATAAATGTGTGACAACAAGCCCCGGCCTCATCTAGGTGAATATACAAGCAGGTTTCCCTGTGCAATTATGTACATTGCATTGGCCTACAACAGTTAATGTTTCCCCTGAAAAGTTGTGACAGCTTATAAGATTTCCCTTAAAGTCTATATGCTGTACAAATGGTTTCAGCCAAATATATGATATTTAGATTTCATTTCATTTATTTATAAATCCCATTTTCTCTTATTAAATTGCATTACGTAGCTATAGATTATCTGCATCTGCTAATACCTGTTTCTGGTTTCTCCTTAAAACACGTGACAGTTTCAAACTCTGCTTCACAGCCACTGAAAAAAATCCATCCTTCAAATCATTTTAATGCTTTAAATGACTTACTTTAAAGAAATTTCAGCGAATTTGTGTGTAAATACGCACAAAAAGTATTTCACAAAAAAACGTACATCCCATTTGCTGTTTTTAAATAGCATCTCAGTTTCTGGTATCCCCCTACAAGTGTCACAGATTTAAACCTTACAGCCAATGAGAAATGAGGATTTTATTTGAATTAGCCTATACGTTTTATTGTACTGCAGTGCATTGGGTAAATATTATACAAAACAACTGTATTTTATTAATTTATAGATCCATTTTGCTGTTGTTCAATGGCATTATGTTGCTTACTTACAATGGCAAGTGACAGTTCCACACAGCCTTACAGTTTTCTAAATGAAAGTACTTTTATCAAATGTTTTGTGAGATTACAAACACAGTTGTTTATTGTATTGAGCTATTCATCCGTGCAATACACAGCTACTATAGTTTGATATTAGGCTGGCCAAAAAAAAATGTCTCCCTAAAGTTGTTACAGTCCCATAATCTTACAGTGAAAATAAAATATCGCACAACACACCTGCGCATTAAAGGAATTTTGTGTATGCCTCTTATTAAATTGCATAATGTAGCTAGATTTCGGCCATCGGTTCCCCCGCATTCAGATGCCCAAACCCCATCATTTCTCAAATCACAAACTGGCATCACACCGCAAGAAAATGATCGTTACCTAACGCAATTCCCTTCTAAAAACGCACGTCCCACCGGTTTCATGTAAAGATGAGGACATGCATGAATGTCAACAATAGGCCCCTTCTCGGTGTCCATGTTAGCGGCGCGAGCGCACGAGCCACCTTCTTCACCACCTGCAGAATGCGCAAACGCGCGCCTCTCCCCGCAGCGCGCACACCGCATCCTAAACGCTGTAATTCCCCAACGTGCACCTTCCGATTCACGCACATTTCTTGACGCAAAATTGTTTATCGTGCACGCACGCACACACGCTCTCGTGACATTTGTAGAAATGCAGCTGTGCAACATTTCAGACGCTCGCTTACCTCCAGCGTCCGGATTTCCTTCTGTGTCAAGTCGTTGGATGTGGCACATTTGGTCCTTAAACCTTCCAAGCTGGAGATGCTGATGTCGATCATGTTCTGCACCAGCTCGCACTGCTGCAAGGCTTTTTGCAAACTCAGAAGATGCTCGTCGCTTTCGGTCATGCTCTCCTCGTCCATCATTTGCGAGCGGCGGTCCCCCTCTTGCGCGCGGACGACTTTTTTCCCCGTCGGTGTGAAATGACTTTGATGGTGCGTTCGTGAAAGCGCAAACAGGTGAGCGTCGATTACATTGAAGTGACGGTGAGAATCGCGCGTGTGGTCACGAGAAACTGGACTCTACGTGTACGGCGATTCCATCGTTGGCGTTTTTTGGATATCCTGACGCTTTCATCGGGGGTGCACGCTTTGCGTTTGACGCGAGTCTACCATGATACGCGGATACTGGAGGAAAAAAATCTAATCAGATCCTCGCTGCGGCTAGATCCATTGCGCGCTCACGCAATTTGAGACGTCGTTGTCATAGGTGATGAACGAGAAGCCGAACGCAGGAGATCACGACACGTGATATTTCTTAACGGTAACGTCTGATTTGACCGCAAGAACTCCTCTTCTGGATCTCCATCGGCTGCATCCCGGCGCTCCCCCGCCACACCGACATGTTCGCGTCAATCAAATTCGCAGCAACAGCACCAGCATCGCATCGCATCGCAGGGAAGAGAGTTCTCGCGAGATAAGCATCAATGCGGTGAGCTCACTGTTTGAACCGTTTAAAAATTCATCCGTCGAGCTATATGAAGGCATTTTCAGTTCAGTCGACTTTAACCTGAGATGCACCTGTTTAATAGAAAATTTACTCACTGGTTTATGTCAAATTGACTTTATTGTTTTACTTCAGAAATAGACTTTCAATGTTCTGCTTCATTTAAATGTGAACTCTCCAAAAAAAACTGGAGCCAAAATGTATAATGTTCCATTGGTTCATTTAAACACGATTTGCTGTTTGACATTTTGTAGCTTTTGAACGTTATTTGGCCTGTTGGTTATTTATCCGCTAAATAGATTTAGTCTTTTAAGAGCCTTTTGTTGTTCTTTAAACTCACTAACGATCTACCTCGTTAACTTTATAAACGATTTGCAATCTCGCCAGCTGTCGCGATATATTCTCGGTGGATAAGCCTAAACAAGTTTTGAAAGTTTACTTTTCGCCAACGACGAAAAACGAGTTTTCGAGACCGCTGCGTGCTCTTATTTTGAAAACACATAACGGTACTTCCTTATCAAGCTCCTCCTTTGGGAAGAAGACGGCTTTTGGATTGGCCTAGAGGCTGTCACCAAACAGTGCGATTCACCGCGTAGTCAGAAAAACGCGCCAACACGCGTCGTGTTGTAGTTGTTCGTTTGAGTGCAGAAATAAAACAATATGGCATCAACGAGCAAGACACGGACGAGAAATTTACCATGGTAAACATTGCATTTAGCGGTACCACTTTTTATCATGTGTTTTATTACATAAAGGCTCCGAATATTATTGTATGCGTAATGTAGCAGACATTGCACGCGTTTTGCTTGTATTAGCATGCACGCTTAACGCTATAATCCACGTAATGTAAAGTACTTTCATAATCAAGCACGTGCTAATCTGTGCACATACATATAAAGTATGAACATGAACTGACAGCAATGTTCTTTGTGTCAATGTGCTGTCACGAGTATCAGACCTGGCACACATTTAGCTAGTATTCTTATAAGAGTTGACATAAAAAAACGAATGGCTATGAAAGGGATGAGACCCTACTTGCCTGTGATGAAAGCTAATATTATGATATGATCCGTATAAGAAAGTCTATTGAGTGACACACAGATGTTTTTTATTTCTAATGCTTGATCTTCATTTCAGGGTTGAAAAATACAGACCTCAGACACTCGATGAGCTCATCTCTCACCAAGATATACTGAGCACAAGTAAGCATGTACATGTATGGTTAGGTAAAATACAATAATAGAATAATATTGTTGTGAATTTGTGTATTAAAGAACCAAGGGCTGTAGGGTAGTGTTGTAGTCCTTTGAGAGGTATGGAAGGGCGTTCTCTCTTCATTTTATTTCAAGTCCTGCAGGGACATCACTAGATTGCTGGTGAATGGTCTGCTTTATTTATTTAATATCGTTAATGGGCTTAGATGTGAAACTTTATATGCAATCGGTAACTTTTTTTCTAATTTGATGTCTTTTGTTTTTGTTGTGCTGGGTCAGAATCAGAGGATTATTGCGTCAGAACAATTCATGTGAAATAACAAATGCTCACATAATTCGAGATATGATTGCAAAAAACGTTCTTGCGTGAGATCTTGTTATTTATATGTCATGTTTGAGGTAATTATGCAATGTGACGAGAGCAAGAGTGACATTTTTACAAATATGGGAATTATTGCAATATGAAAACCTGTAAAATTGTGTAAAAAAAACACTTTTCAGGCAGTCGATATTTTACATACAGTCATTTCAGTTCCTTAGTGATTGCTTTTGGTAGAAACCGAAGGAAAGTTCCTACTTGTAATTTCAGTGTTATTTTGTTATAACCTTTTTCTTAAATAGCTCTTTCAGATGAAATTGAGCGTGGTCTTAACACACTGATCTTGGTGGTCTTGACTACAACACTACTGCAAGTGGTATCCAATGAATTGAACAATATTCGGTCGCACCACTTCTGTTTATTGGACATGTACATTTAGATTACTACAGAAACGTGCATTTAAATTAGGGATGCACAATAAATTATCGGCCGATAAATGGTCATTTTTAATGTTAGCGGCCGATAATAAAATGAAGGCAGATATATTATAGCCGGTAAATCATGAATAAATTCCTCTAGTTAAATATCTTCAGCTGCACGCTGCTCACAATTATAATCCAGTGTCTTTCCTACATGAATATTCACTTACTGCTGTTACCGTCACTTACATTGTTGATGCAGGTACAGCATGTAGATACATTATTTAGGGAATTTTGTATGAATATTTAGATACTGTATATCGGCCAATATGTCGGTTATCGGCTTTCAGTGATCGGTCTCAGCCTTAATGTACATTTTGGAGCATACCTAGTTTAAATAGGGTGTTGTGTGTGTCATATGCTGATCTGTCTTATGAATGTTCATTGCTCTTCAGTTCAGAAGTTCATCAGTGAAGAAAGATTACCTCATCTGCTTTTCTACGGCCCTCCGGGAACAGGAAAGACCTCCACTATTCTAGCATGTGCTAAACAACTCTATAAAGATAAAGAGTTCAACTCCATGGTCCTGGAGGTGAATACAAACTGAATAGTTGACATATTTACTGACTGATAGTCAGTGTTTATACGTGCAGATCTCTTTGTTAAATCTTATCTTTATTTCTAAATGATTTATACATTATTCATGCAGTGTTCACACATACACACAGTATTTGTGTATTAAACGAAATATATTTGACAGTAAATGATAAAGTCCTTTAAGATTGAGATACTTTGTGCTTAATATGCTCGTGCATTTTCTAATACGATCGGTTACCCTTCAGCTAAATGCGTCAGATGATCGTGGTATAGATGTGGTAAGGGGGCCGATCCTCAGCTTTGCCAGCACACGGACCATCTTCAAGTAAGAGCAGCACCCACCCTTACAGCCCATTCATAAACACCATACTACCATTGGTTTTATTGCGGTTAAACATTGAATTTACGTTGTGTGCTGTAGGAAGGGCTTTAAGTTAGTGATTCTGGATGAGGCGGATGCTATGACCCAGGATGCACAGAACGCTTTAAGGAGAGGTACCATCTGCCCCTACATAAGTTCCCCTGCTGGGGTCCCAAATGGCCCTATGGCAAAAGAATAGCATCCTGCCATTTCACTGTACACTATAACACTTTCGTGAAAACAGTGTGTGGTTTTGATATTATTATTTAAAATAACAAAGTCAATATGTCAAAATGTCTCAAATTTGTAACATTTACTACATTCATTGTATTTTCGTCATTATTGTTTTATTTTTTAATATATGTTTGCAGTTCCTTGAGCTACACCTCATTCTCTCGCTCGTTCGCTCTCTTTCTCAGTCATTGAGAAGTTCACAGAGAACACCCGTTTCTGTCTCATCTGTAACTACCTGTCTAAGATCATACCTGCGCTGCAGTCTCGATGCACACGCTTCCGGTTCGGGCCGCTCTCTCAAAATCAGATGATTCCTCGACTGGAACACGTCGTACAGCAAGAGAGGTGAGAACTTTGGCCATACAGTTTCAGGACAAGTGGATGTTAATGAGACCTGTTTGTACTTGTGAGTACTTATGATAGAAATTGGAAGAATCATGAAACGGCATTGCTAAAGTTTGTGTTGATTTGAACAAACAAGCTAAAAGCGTTAAAAGTATTAACGCAATAGAAAATGATCAAAAATAAAAGCCTCTCATCGTTTACTTACCCTTGCGTCATTCCAGATGTACATGGCTTCCATTCTTTATTTGAAATGTAAAACTTGTCATCACTGTCTCACGATGAAATATGACCACTAGTCATGAAGTAATCGATATGTTGCCAAATTGAAATGTAATGTTTGTTTCGGTTTCAATGCTATTAAATAAACTCAAAATAAAAATGTTTATTCATAGAGGTTAACCCACTGGAGTTGTTTGGATTACTTCTATGATGGATTTTGTGTTTTTCGGAGCTTCAAAATTTTGGGACACATACACGTCTTTAAAGTGACAGACATTAAAAAATGGACTTTGTGTTCAACGTAACGTTTGCCTCACGTACAGGGATATTCCGAAATAACCCTGAAAAATATGATTTGTTTTGTATGTATTATATTTTAATGTATTCGAGCTGAACGTCTAATAATGAGGCTGTGTTTTTCTATCTCTGAATTGTTGCGTCGTGTTAAATGAGTCACGAGATTGAGCCACTCAGAAGACCCTGAACACAACAGACACTGGCTGCCCGACAAACCATTCGATTGAAAAAAAAAACCTTCACACAAACACATTTTACATCCACTCTGCCCTCTGGCACCAACACCTCAAAAGCAAACAACGTGTGAACATGAATTCAAAAACATTTCAAAACCTGTTTTGCCTTTATCCGGTAGCATTGACATCACTCCAGATGGCATGAAGGCCATTGTGACCCTCTCGACGGGAGACATGAGACGATCGTTGAACATTTTACAGGTGCGTATCGTACAGTATGTGCTGTAAACATCCTGATTCCGGTCCAAGTAAAGTTTGCTAAGAATTACATGCATATTATTTTGTACTGTTATGGTCAGAGTTTTAGAGAAACATGCGTTTAGATGATGTTCTTACAGTAACAATGTCACGCTTTCGTGTGTAGAGTACTTTTATGGCCTATGGGAAGGTGACGGAGGAAACGGTGTACACGTGTACCGGACATCCACTGAGATCAGACATCGCCAACATACTGGACTGGGCTCTTAATAAAGACTTCACCACTGCATATAACCGTATCCTGGACATTACTGTTGTATACATGTATGATTTAACACAAGATTGTAGAAATGTAAACGTTTTCATATTGATGCTTCTAGTTAAACAGTTTTATTACGTATATTTATCAGTAACATTTCATCCGATTATGAGCACTTCAAGTGATACGTCACCCAAAAATGAATATACTGGGACTAACAAAATAAGCATGATATTAAAAACATTGATTTTCTCCATTATGTTAACACCACACATATGATAATATTATTACAATTTTGCCTGAACAGCCACAATGGTTACAAACTCCGTCTCGTTTTTGATTTATTAGCCAAAACACGAGAAAAAAAACCTAAATTAAATATTAATTTGATTGATAGCATTGTTTACTTCATCAGATATTGTGATAATACAGTAATCGTGAAGTATTTTGGTCACAATAACCACGCAGTAACAAGTATGATATTGTGACAGCCCTATTGTGATGTTTGAAAAGTCCTTAAGCAACGTTCAACAGAAATTTTGCAGCTCAAAACTCTTAAAGGTCTGGCACTTCACGACATTTTGACCGAAGTCCATCTTCTCATTCACCGCGGTAAGACAACAATTATTAATGCATTAAATCAATAGATTTCAGTCCAGTGAAAGGTTTCGGTTGTACAGCAGACTGAGTGGTTGAGGCCTAGACCCGACACTCAACCCATCAGAATTTAAGATGTATTCCCAGCCCTTGTTTCCCTGGAGATCCTCTTGTGGTTGTCATGAAAACCGGCCGTCCGCATTATTAGATGACGCCTGTTAGAAGCGGTAGAGTGTAGCACGCTTCACACACTTAAAACAAACGCAATAAACTGATCACTACAATAAAGGATAAGTAAAAAAATAACGGCATTTCATGGATTTTTGTGGGTTCGAAAACTAAAATATACATTTGATTCATTTTTATTGAGTGACGCAATCAAAGCATCTGTCCGAGTTTCCTCAAGACAGACGAGTTCTTTTTGCTCTTATTGTTTTATTTCTTTCCAGTGGATTTTCCACCTTCCATTCGCATGGGCTTGCTTATCAAACTTGCAGATATTGAGTGAGTATCATTTGGTAATCTTTAATCTGACTGTTTTATTTGTGTTACAGTACAATTACATGTTTTTTATATTAGGTATCGTCTGGCCTCTGGAACCAATGAGAAGATCCAGCTCAGCTCAATGGTCGCTGCTTTCCAAGCAGTTCGAGACATAGTAGTCAGTGATGGATAGAGGGTGTCATGCGTCATATAACCTTGTAATGTTTAAATATTCATGTGTGCTTGTTATAAAAAATAAAACATGTAAAAAAATAAAGTCTTTGAATAAATAGCTTAAGCTTGTCTTCATCATTTAAAGTATCTGTAGAGTTATCTGGGGAATTTAGGGTCCCAGCAAAATTACGTTTCAATTCTAAAGAACGTTAAAAAATTCAGAACTTTCAGAAAGTGGCAAATCTGTTGTCTGGATGTCACAAACGCTCCTCAGTTGTGATGTTTTTGACAACATAAGGTCTTTTGCTTCCAAACGTCCCTGTAAGTGAGAAATTCCAGAATTTTCGGAGGTAAGGGAAGAGTCTCCACCTGATAGGTTGAAACAGAGAACCTCAAGGCAGCCCGGCACAGATGCTTGAGACTCGGAACACGACGTGGAACTCTCCAGAACTTCACCTGTCCATTTCTACACCTACAATCAAGCAGACATCTTTAAAGCATATTTTAACCCAACAGTTATCACACAAACAGACAATAAACGTTTATTTTAAGTTTTCACTGCAGGTTTCACATTTCATGTGTGTGGGCCCTTTGAATTGAAACGAACCAATTTTACTACTCTCAGGGGTTCCCACACGTTTTTCCATCACTTGTTTAAATTACCCTGTAGCAATGACGCCCCCATGAGGATGGAAAGCGCAGCACAGCCCACCGGCACGGTTGTGATCCGTATTGGTGACTAACTCATCTAGTTCCAAATCCCAGATTTGTAACGCCCTGTAATGCATTAAACGTCACAGGAAAGTGAAAGATTGGCTGTAAAGGCATGTCAAGATATAATGTAATCCTGTCTCAGGTAATTCTCACCTGTAGTCTTTGAAAGCCAGCAACAGGCCAACAGGAGAGAAACAAAGATACGTCGGTAGAGAGTCGCTTCTGTTAAAGCATAACTCACAGTTCCTGGATGGAGAAAATCACATTATAGGTAATGTAAATTTAATATTTGACTAAATTGTGTCTATAGACGGATTGTGATAGACCTGACCCCCAGTTATCTTCCAGTTTGTGTTTGGCCAGTGTCTCATCAGTGTCTGATGAAATAAATAGTTGGATGTGCCAAAACTTTCTTCAGTTAAACAAAGACAAAACTGAAGTCATTGCGTTTGGAAATAAAGATGAAGTTCTCAAGGTGAACGCGTACCTTCACTCTAAAGGTCAAACAACAAAAAATCAAGTCAGGAATCTCGGTGTGTCTCTAGAGTCAGACCTTAGCTTCAGTAGTCATGTCAAAGCAATAACTAAATCAGCATACTATCATCTGAAAAATATTGCAAGAATTAGATGCTTTGTTTCTAGTCAAGACTTAGAGAAACTAGTGCATGCTTTCATCACCAGCAGGGTGGATTATTGTAATGGCTTCCTTACTGGCCTCCCCAAAAAGACGATAAGACAGATGCAGCTCAATGCTGCGGCAAGGATTCTGAGCAGAACCAGAAAATATGATCATATCACACCAGTCCTCAGGTCCTTACACTGGCTACCAGTTACATATAGGATAGATTTTAAAGTGTTATTACTGGTATATAAATCGTTCAATGGCCTAGGACCTCAATACATTGCAGATATGCTCATTGAATACAGACCCAAAAGAACACTCAGGTCATTAGGATCGCATCAGCTAGAAATACCAAGGGTTCTCTCCAAGCAAGGAGAGTCTGCATTTAGCTATTATGCGAGCCGCAGCTGGAACCAGCTTCCAGAAGAGATCAGATGTGCTCCCACAGTAGCCACATTCAAATCCAGACTCAAAACACATCTGTTTAACTTTGCATTTGATTAATGTGCACTGTGCCTCTGACCGTCCGACTGTTTGTGCTGTACTTTATTTTATTTATTATCTATTCTAAACTATATTTGATTTTTGTTCTTAACTGGTTAATTTTTCTTTTTCTTATTTCTTCTAAACTATGTTATTTTATTTTTTATTCTTAACTGGTTACTTTTATTTTTCTTATTTCTTAACTGTTTTATCAAATGGATATTTTTAATTTCTTCTATGTAAAGCACTTTGAATTGCCATTGTGTATGAAATGTGCTATACAACTAAACTTGCCTTGCCTTGCCTAATAATATATTTTATTTATGTTAATATTCATTTGTATAATTATTTAACTGTATTAAATAAACAAATTGTTGAATTTTGTTGCATGTTAATAATACGTTGAATGGGTCCTGTAGTTCGGTCGCATTTAAACAAACCGTACAGTACATTGACGATGAAGCCGTCTATTTGCGAATTTACATATTTAGTTCACTCAAAAACGACATTCATGTCAGTATTTCTTTCTGTTTAGCAAAATATTGACTTTGCTTCTTTAGAACGATTCACAAGAGTGAGCGATGATCTTCATTTTTATTTTATTTTTAAGAACCAACGGTAGTACTTTTACTTTGTAAACAATTATAGATGCTTGTCCCGGATGTCCTAACACTATCCTAATTTTCAATTTCAAAATTGTATTTTTGGAATGGTTTTAGCCCAAAACTATATAGACCTATCTGTTATTGCATATTGTGGAAAGAGTGTTGTAACGAACATGTCACTGCATATATTATGTATGGTTGTGTATGTGACTAATAAAACTTGAAACTTTTAAAGACAAGACAATGTTCTGATAGGAAGGAATATCTTGTTTGATCTACATACTCCACTCTGGACAGAAGATCAGCCGTGTAAGGGTCCCACAGGTCCAACCACCAGCCAGTAGAAGATTTGTATGAAGCGACAGCTAGCAGCGCTCCGTCTGGAGAAAAGTCACATGACACCATAGTGCGCTCGTGGTCATAGGTGATGTGTCTCATAAACGTATAGGAACGCATGCTCCACAAATACAGCTTCTGTTAGAAGGAAGATATCAGACATTGTGAACAATTCAACAATGTACACAATGTTATTTTCTTGCACTGAATAATACTCTACAGAGGTCTTCGGACATCTGCTTTATTTTCCTTTTGTTAAAAAAAAACTCTGGATACTGAAACAGAAGGTTCACAAAATGCACTGTGATATACTGAAGCGAAGAAACTCACAGAGTCAAAGTTGCACAGTGAAGCAATCGCACTGCAGTCGGGCGATATGGAGCATTTGAACACCCAGTAGTTTGGACCCTTCAGCACATGCGGATTGACACCTGCACAAATAAATACAAACATTTCAGACTTTTTAATGCACAGAGATGACAGTAAATGCATTTATACAAGAGTACCAAACTGAAAAGATGACTCAGTAATGGATGATAAAGTCATGAGCATTAGTTTAGTCATACCAATTCACCCCAAATAGTCCTGTGCATTTTATTTGTTTTATTCACATGCTTAAACAATGCTGAAACTATTTGAGGTCTGGCCATAAACACACCACCTGTAGCTAAAGTAAATATATAATGTTGCCCTGAAAGAGAAAAATAAAATCACGTTGACCTTTCTTCGCCAAGTCCCATATTCTTAAAGTTTTGTCTCGAGAGGCCGACAGAAGAGTAAGACTTCCATTTGGAGCGAAGACCAAATCCCTAACAAGAGCCTGATGTCCACTTAGAGTAAACAGCAGCTTTCCTGAGGACAAAACAAGCACATTCTATCAACATAATACAACTTACAGTAGTTCTGTGTGTTTTAGAACATCGTCCCCTAATATTTACACCAATGTAGGTTTATACGATCATAAAAGGGTTGAATCCAAAGTTTTAGTCGAAAATATTAAAGTCCAAAGTTTTCAAAACTTACCAGATGAGACATCCCAGACTTGGATCAGACCATTTTTGAGACCGATGGCCAGAAGCAGGTCGGGTTCATGTCCGTTCTGATCCGCTCGGGGAGACGGGCAGGGTCCGAATGCCAGAGCCCACACGGCCTGCCCGCAGTGAAGGGTCCTCTCACTATTTGCATCTTCACCACTACTAAGAATATCGAGAAAACTGTTTTAGCAGAGCTTGACATGCACTGAAATGTTTCTGGATCATCTACACTATAAATAACTATTAAATAACATATCTATTACAGATCATATGTCTGTTTTTGTTTCACTTAAAGGGATAGTTTACCCAAAAAAGGAAATTCTATCATGAATTACTCACCTCAAGTTCTTCCAAACATGTATATGTTTCTTACACAAATAAAGCTATTTGGAACAGAGGCCAGCTAGTGAAGAGCTGTGCAAGTGTGTAAACCTCACTCCCGACCAACAGAGACCCTACAGACTGCGGGTCTTAAGCCTTAACGCCTTAGCGCGCCCGTCTCCCATCCGGTCCGACGCCGGTTCGAGTAGAACTGGTTGCATTAGAGAACTGAGATTTCTGAGCCCCCATTGACTACCATAGTTGAAAGTAGTATTGTGTAATTTGTTGTTCTGCTGAACACCAAAAAATTATTTTGATGAATTTAGGAAACCAAACATTACTACAGCATTATTATGGTAGTCAATGGTGCCCCAAAAATCTTAGTTGCTAACATTCTTTCAAATATCTTCGTGTTCAACAGAACAAAGACATTTAAACAGGTTTGAAACAACATGAGGTTGAGTAATTCTGGACAGAATTTTCATTTTTGCGTGAACGTTCCCTTTAACAAAGAATTATTATTACTGGAAAGTAGTCATTAAATCCTACTAAGAATATGACTCAAAACACTACACAATAAACACAATGGTAAACACAAAACAGCTGATGGCTCATGATGGTGTGTGAAATAGAAAGCAACAGAATGTTGTAAATTCTGCAAAGACTGATCAAAGGGTTTGATAACATAATAAATAGTATAGGAGGAAATACAGACGCACTCTTTGGGAGTCACCGGCCACGGGAGGATCTTCACGATGCCGAAGCCCATGGACCAGGCGAAATAAGAACCTCCGGGCGAGAAGCTGACGCTCCATGTCTCGCAGTGCGTGCCGGTCCGGTTCGGACTTTGATGCGAGGGCTTCAGCTCCAGGATCAAATCATCCGGTTCTGTTTGCATTAAATGGCACACACCTGTCACTTCATAGTGGCGTGTTAAGGCAAGTCACTCCAATCGGCGCATGTATTGGCAACGCCTACGTGCTACGAGACAAAGTCCTATCTACTTGAATGGGAAACACAGAAATTTCCTAATTCGCCATCTAAGAGTTTAATAAAACAAAGCGATTCTGATCCACAATTAAGCCAAAATGTTACTTCTTAACCTCAAATAAGAGCTAAAACGCCCTTTCCAGGTCTCCCAAAGAATCGTTAGTAATCGATGACGATTGGCTGTTTTTACCGGAAGGCGGGACTTCCTGTCATTTGGCGTTGCGCTTGCGAGGTCTTGACACAATTTACAGTCTTTGGTGCTTCGCCTATACGGAAATGATAATAAAATGTACTACTGTGACGCTCGCATTAAATAGCTATGTTACATTTGAATAAAATATGGAGTTTAAATGGGTCTAGTCTTTTCTTTATTTAATGTATTATCCTACGTTTACAGTTTTCGTACAACACATTAGTCAGCAACCGTTGTTTTAAATTGTCACGTGTACATAAAACGCACATTTAATCGACTTACCTTTAACCGTAGAAGGTCGAAACGCAGAGCACATATCACCTGTGGGATCATATGTAAAGTTACACGAATAACGCGTCACTTACACAACGCTTCCTTTGACTGGGGGCGTGACCAACCGGGTGCAGTGTGGGTGGGGCTTTGCGTCACGTGACAAGTCAATGCACTTGCTTAGTATACTGTATGTATGAGTAGAGCACATAGGTATGTAGTATTATAGATTTTTTTTGAACATTTACAGTGCTCATTACACATTTAAGGTGTGTTGCATTCTTCTTGAGTGTCACTGCCTTCTCATGTCTCATTTTTTAATAAAGTGTGAAGCTTTAAATGATGATATCAATCTAGATGAAATTGTACATGGGTAAATCAGTTAAGCGCCAATCAATGTATATGTATATTATTATTGTATGTATATTATTATTATTTCGGGATGAAAGGCGGACACGTGCGTTACCGAGATTTACTTTCACATTTTTATTGAAAAAAGTCAATCCAGAACAAAAACAGCTCACTGTCAAATATGAATATTGAAGGTTTAATATCACTGAGGCAGTAGATCAAAACCGAATACTGAAAATAAAAACAAGACCTCTCTAAAATCCATTTAAACTTTGTACAGATACCCGGACTATCACACAAGCACAGTATTAGACAGATATAAAATAATTTAACACAGTCCTTAATGTTGAGAAACATAGAATTAAACCGGATGCGGTCTACTGTTCTCCTTCTGTTTGATCTGTGTATTCAGAACTGTCTGCGGCCTCTTCGTCTGTAAAACAAACCAACACTGAAATCAAAATCACCCTCTGTTTGCTCGGTTTCTGTCATTGTGTTTCTTCACTACAACCTCCTAGTCAACTCTTTCAAATGACATTCAAAATAACGCTCAAAGATAACGTTTGGTTTAAACAAGGCAGCCAACTGCATTTCAAAAGACCCCGCTCACCCTGGACATCATCTGTTCTCCCCTTTACCTTCTGAGAGATGGTACAGACTGATAAAAGCCGAACCCGACAGACTGAAGAGAGGATTTATATTTGTGTGCGTATTTATGCCTTTGTCTATGGATATACAGTGGGGGAAATAACTATTTGATCGCCTGCTGATTTTGTAAGTTTGCCTGCTTACAAAGAATTGAAGGGTCTATCATTTTTATGGTAGGTTCATTGTAACTGATAGAAACCAAATATCAATGAAAATAAATAAAAAAATCGGGGGAAAATATATATAAAGGTTTAAATTGATTTGCATTTCGGTCAGGGAAATTAGTATTTGATCCCCCACCAAGTAGCAAGAATTCTGGCTTCACAGATTGGTTATGTGCCTATATGGCCCACAGATTAGTCCTGTCACTAAGAAAGTACTCAGCTTGTTATGTACGCATATAAAAGATGCCTGCCAGCAGAAGCTGTATCTTTCACTTCAACCTCTCCACCACCATGGTCAAGACCAAATACATTTCAAATGATGTCAGGGACAAGATTATAGACGTCCTGCACAAACCTTCAATAGGCTAGAGACAGAAGCTTGGTTAGAAGGAGACACTTGTTGGTGCAATTAGTTGTTATTATTTGGAAATAATGGAGATGCAATATTTCCCCAATGGGGTGAAGATGATAATGGGAAAGGTTAAAGATCAGCCCAGAACTATACGGAAGAAGCGTGTTAATAAGTTTAAGACAGTTGGGACCACAGTTAGCAAACCCTTGGTAACATGCTATGCCACAATAGATTGAAATCCCCCGCAAGGTCCTCCTGCCCAAGAAGGCTCGCCTGAAGTTTGACACACGAACATCAAAATGATTCAGAAAAGGCTTTGGAGAAAGTGCTGTGGTTAAAAGGGAAAGGAAATTGACTCCTGTTTTTGGAGGGAGAGAAATGTTGACTATGACCCCAAGAACACCATCCCTACAGAGAAGTGTTGGAAACATTATGCTTTAGGGTTTTTTGCTCGGGGACAGGATGACTTCACCGCATTGAGGCGCTGAGGGACGGGCTCATGTACCGTAAAATATTGGGCAAGAACCTCCTTCCCTTAACTAGATCACTGAAGATGGGTCGTGTATGTGCCTTTAACATGACAAAGACCCAAAACATATTGCCAAGACAACCAAAGAGTGGCTTAAGGAGAAGCACATTTAATGTCCTAGCCAGTCTCTAGACTCTAGTCCTATAGAAAATCTGTGACAGAGACTCCAATTTGCTGAACGACAGCCAAGAAACCTTAAAGATTTACAGAGGAGTGGACTTTAATGTATCCTGACACATGTGCAAACCTAGTGACCAACTATACGAAATGTCTTACCTCTATGCTTGCCAACAAGGGTATCTCTAGCAAATACAAAGCTAGGTTTTGCTCTGGGATCACATACTTATTCCACTGACTGAAATGCAAATCAACCTATAACCTTTACTGTATATAAAAAAAAATTCCCCTGGTCTTTTTTTATACTCTGTCTCTATCAGTTAAAATAAACCTACCATAAAAATTATAGACTCTTCATTTCTTTGAAAGCAAGCAAACTTACAAAATCAGCAGGCGATCGAATTATTATTTCCCCCACTGTAGGTCTTTGGCTGCTCTTACACGTCACTGTATATATTTTTTTAATTTCTTATAACTTTATCATGGTGTTCTGTTCACCTGCCATCCAAAAGAGCTGCTAAACTGCATTGCATTGTCCCTTAACAGTGGCAATAAAGTTCTATTCTAAACAAAGTGCAGGAAATCATTGACTCTTACTGGACGGTATTCTGTGAATCTCTACGAGTGTGGTTGCGTGCCCGTTGGTCAGAGGTGGCAATCGAGGAACGGCATCATGGAATATTTCCTCTTCGTCTGAGTCCACCAAACTTATAACGTCCCCTCTGTCGTCAGATAAACTACTATAAAAACATACGAGAATGCATTAGCCTCATAGCATCTGTTCTGTATTTATATGTCAGACGCTCTCAAATTAAACAGTTGTGTGTGTTGCTGTGATTTCATGTGCTCATACTTACGTAAATCCTAAACCTGGGGGAAAACAACAGAAAATATATGTCAAATGCAGAAACCAAATATTTGTATGTATTAATGCAAAACGGGGCAAATTATAAATATAGAACTCTTACTAAAAACATATTTGCTATTGCTAACACTTATTTACTATGCTTTACTGTATTCAATATCAAATAAAACCTACCAATGCAAATTCTGTCTCGCTTCGAATATACAGTCACGCCAACAACGATTCCAATCATGATTATTAAAATGGAGACAAAGATTCCAACTACGACCCCTCCATTACTGGCTGTGGCTGCAAACAAACGTTAAACATGAAACGATAGTTTACTCTCTACTGGGAAGCTGCGTAATGCATTTGTGCATGAGAGATGTCAGAAACGTCTTGTCGGGTAACATTTAAAGCATTCTTCTCATTGTCATTCTGCTGACATCATCATTGAACATTTACAGAGTGCTTACTTTTCACGGTGAGATACACTTCCAGCTTTCTTGCACCAAGAGGATTTTCACTATAGCAGGTGAGAATGCCCTCATCGTCTTTTGTCACGTTGACTATGGTGAGTGTGTATGTGAGATTATTTTCAGACGTGATGTATTTGGACGTGCTGTTGATGACTGTGTTATTTCTCTTCCATACGGTTTTAGCTGGTGGGAGAGAGTTGATCTCATTACAGCTGAGTGTGATGCTAGTGCCCTCCAGAGCTGTGACCATAGGGTCTCCTAATGGGTATGGTATCCCTGAAATAAAGAAAATGAGATATAATAAATTAATTTAAAATCTGCCTAAAACATAGCCTAAGAAATTTAGTATTAAATCATCAGCACTGATACCCAGGGTACACATATACAAAAAAGCTGACAAGACAAAGAACAAATAAATGATGGTCTTACTGAGTGTGAAGGAACAGGAACTCTGCGCTCCGGTCACGTGACTGCCCGAACACTTCACCTCCTCCCTATCCTCCAATATTAACCTGTTCACATGCACCTCCAAATGCTCCGTCTCCTGGGGTGTGGAGTTGACTGTGGGACCCTTGGCTATCACAGACGGTTTTAAAACCTCACGCCATTTCAGAGTTGGGGCCGGGTAACCTCCATACCAGGTACATATGAACACAAAATCCGACGGCCCATTTCCCGGCTCCCAGCTGCACTCTGGGTGTCTCTCCGGAGCATCTAAAATCATTTAGAGGAAAATGAATTGTTGATTTTCTTAAGAAAATGTGATACAAGCTCTGGAAAACTGCTTACTGGCCCACGTGAAGTGTCCACTCTCAAGTTTCTATTAAATTAACAAACAAATTTCTGTGCAAATCATTTGTAACAGAAATTCATTCACTTCCATTTCACTAAATATAGAAAAGTAATTCACTATAAAATGTTTTGTCTTACTGTATACCTAACATGAAGCAAAGCATCATTACACAATAAAAAATTTTAATATTGTATATTTCCAAAAATCTTTCAACATGTCAAAAACAATTATCTTACAGTAAACTAGAAGTTCCTGGTTCTTCTTCTCAGTTCTCTTGGAGAGGGTGTTCTGAGCTAAACACGTATAGATCCCTTGATCGCTCGGTTGAATGTTACTTCTTGAAAAAGCAATAAAGCCTTTGTCAACAGCCCCATCCGATGCTGAATCTTCAAACAACCACGTCAGGTTCTGTGCAGGTTGAGACTCACTGGAGCAATTAAACGAAACAGCTGAATCTTTTTTGACATATAACGTTCCATTCCTCAGTGCTGTTGCTGGTGTTATGTCTATTACTACATTAGTTGGACCACCTGCACAAAAAACAACAACATTTAAATGCATAAACATTGAGAGGAATTAAAAAAAACATCACTCATTTCAAACATCCTAAGAAAGGGTTCTTTAGAGTTTCATTTTAAATCGAAGCGAAAGATTATTATGTAGCGTATTACAATTATTATAACAATATCAGATCAACTTTCTTTAAGTGCGATTTCACTTGTACCCCTTTTAATGTTACACTACTCATTTCTGGTATCCAACAGGGTCCTACACATCTCAGTCACACGGTGGCGGTTCTCAGAGTTCACGCACCAGAAAAGGTCTAACCAGAAAAACCTGTTAGAAGGTAGACTCCCTACCCCACAGAAACTGAAGCCACAAACGCATATGAATGCTTTTCATATGTCACATTGGTACAGGTAAGATATTGAGCACCGTACCAGCGACTTGAAGCTGAACTTTAGAAGACGTTTGCCATGATCCGGCTCCCGCCGTTTGGGATTCGCATTCATATTGGCCTCCATCTATATACTGAAGTACACTGATCTTTAGAGATCCATTGTTTAAAATGGAAAGACGGTTCGATGGCACAGAGGATTTTTGGAAGGCCACAACAGCTCCATGTTTCTTCCACTGATAGACAAGCGCAGAGGCATTAACTGAGGGCTGGTTGCATTGCAGTGTGGCGTTTTCTCCTTTCTCTCCAATAACATACTGCACCTGCACCTCTGTCACTACAGGGATATTAAAAATAACATGTTTTAGAACAATTAATTTGATCACAAACGAAATTGTATAATGGTATATGATACTACCATAATTATAAACAATATCATAGCTTAGACATAAACTAAAACGTCAGAAGTATGATATTAGTGTGGTATATGGTGCTATATTATGTACGTATATGTGTGTGTGTATAAGTAATCTATTCATAATAACAAGGATAATAAAGAGTCATAATTATTTACATTAGACATCACTTTACAGTATGTCTGTTAAGATAAACTCACCTGTTTCATATGATATAAGAAGCAGATAAAAAGCTGTTGTGATTATTCTCATCGTAGATTCAGATCGTCCCAAAACAGATGGACTTAAGTCGTTTTGTAAATTAGATCAAGCGTTTGCTGCAGGGAGAAATCAATTCACGGCGATTTTATGAATACAAAAAATACAAAAAAAACTATATTATGTTTAATTCGTGTCCATTGTCCCTCCTTGGCATTTGATCGCTGTATGTCGTGGAGTTAATCTTCATTCTTGTCCATATTCTACCTGTTTACTCGGTTAGTTCCCGGAAACTTTAAATTTCTTCCGTGGCCACACCCTTCACCTGCGTTCTTAAAGAGACAGTGCTCGCGTTTCCTTCTCAAAGGTCTTGTTCGTATGCAAAAAAACATCCTTTATTCTTATTTCAGACAAAATTTTGAAAACGTTTACTGGGAAATATTAATTAAATTTCTATTCAGAAATAGTTTGAACCTTTAAACGTTATGTACAAATACTGTGGTTACGTTGATACCATGTTGCTTAAATCAATGGTATACTGTGTTCGTGTTAATATCGTGTTAATATCAACCATGTGCGTGGTTGGTTTGCATTATCCATTAAAGTTTTGTGATTTTATTCACTTTTTTAACCAGGGAGTGTGCAGATAAGTTATTCTTGTTTATAAAACCGAATGTTTCACCACTTTTAAATTTGTTTTTAATAAATACTGCATATAGTCTGTTTAATATTTGATATTTGACCTGTGTTTCTCTCTCCTTATCTCGGGTGTGTGGTTCTAGGATTTGGCCCCCGTGCGGTGTTTTGTATGTGGGTGTGTCTTAATCTGTGTGTCTTTCTTCTGTGTTTTCACACTTTTGTTTAGACTTGCATAACCCTATATGTTTTGCTTATAGTCAATGTTTTCTTGCACAGCTGCTTTGTAACAATGAAAATTGTAAAAAGCGCTATGTAAGTAAAGTTGACTTGACTTGGCACCGTGTCCGCTAGAGGGAACCAACGGGCTTTCCGTTTCATGATGTGTGTAACGGTATTTTGGTTCCCCCACATTGGTTCCGGATGTGCACCGGTCCTGCGCTCCACCAATATGTCAGGCTGTAAGAAACCTCGAACTGTAGCGAATCCACTAGAATCGACTATTACAACGCCGAGCGAAAGAATCCTGAAAGAATGCCACAACTTATATATAGACAACAACAACGGTAAATAACGCATAAACATTTTCATTTGTAAACACGCGAGGCGGCGCTACTTTAGTGTCTTAAACATTATGCAACATTGTATCGTGTAAATCAACTCCGCAAGGTCATAAAACGTGTGACATATTGAATCTGTCATCTTATTTCCAAATCAATGTTACTTAATTTATTAGATATAAAATGTCCAATCAACAACGAGCAAACAAAAATAAAAGTCATTCAAAAGGTATGTCACTGGCTTTGTTTCAAAACTTAGTGAGGTGCCTACCCGGACAGCATTCTGGGTCATCCTGCTTGTTGTCACAAATATGACTTGCTGATAATTCTGTCTAGTAAGGAATTATAATTTCGCACACTATTATGCCCCAAAATGCTGTCTTGGTAGGCAGCACAGTATGTTTTGAGAGACAGCCGTGTTGACCAGTTGTTTCTGCATGTCACTGTTCTCCTGTCTGCGGGCCAATGCTTCATATGTCATATAAAAGTACACGATGATCTGTATAGAAAGTACAGTACGTCTAAACTGAAAGGTCTATAATAGGCCAGTGTATTTGGGAGATATAAGGTGCAATAGGTTATACTGTAGCGATGGAAATTCTCTCACATTATTTTGTAGATCTTGTTTTGAGTCACACCTTTCATCTTTATGTATTCATGTATTATTATTTTGATAATGAAGCCCTGTGTTCTTCTGCGTGTTTGTAAAAGGATTAGTGAAAATTGCAGAGAGTTTGGGGCTCAGGCTACTACCTCCTCGGAAAAAGATTATAGTTATGATTATGGGAAACCACTCGGCCGGGAAAAGCTCCTTTATTAACTGGTAAATACACAACTGACATCAAAAACACATTGTAACTGATAACTGGACTAAATGCTTCTACATCTGTTTATATGGAATGCTTATTATGAACTCTCTCATTTTGTTATATCGTAAAAAGAAATGTATTCCTTTAATTGTCTCGATTGTAAAAAAACTAACACGCGTGTCTTTTAGGTATGTTGAGGAACACATACAGAAGACAGGTGTTGCAATAGAGACACAAGGCTTCACGTTTATTACCAGTGGCAGGAAACGAGAATCTCTTACTGTGAGTATGAACTCTCGGGCTCTATACTGCGACCCAAATTCTCAGAAATGCGATAGTTGTTTTACACCGTCCAAGGTAAAATTTCACAGGGGATTGCGTACAACCTGACAAGTGTTCCGCACATGCAGCTGACGTAAAGAAAAAGACCTATCCAGTGTAGTATTTGCTGTGTTAACTTCAATCTTTTGAAATGTCCTATTGCAATTGAAACAACTCGTATGTCAAACACTAAACTCACGATACTCTCTGTCCAGCCCTCTGTCTGAACCCATCAAATCAGTCAAGTGGTTAGTAAGATTTAGTATTTAAAGTTTATTTATGACAATGTACATATGTAATAATTTAGTTCTGAGTCACTTTGCAGTTTTGAGCAATCTAATTTAATTACATTTTATGTGGTAAAAATACAGAAGGCCAGTGGAAAAATTGCAACAAAGGAGGATTGTGAAGAGTCACAGGTTATAGTTGTGTTCGATCATTTCATGGCCAATATATAACTTGAATATAAAACTAAATAATAACAACTGTATAAAATAACAAATAGAAAGTTTCTTTGCATTTATTTTGGATTTATTGGGCTCGCAAGCGCGAGTGACAAATTAATAGAACGATTCATCAACTGAGGTTATTATGATTACTATAAAAAAGGCTGCGACCAAATTGTAAGTTGGTCCGAAAGTGAAAGTTTGTGGGAAAGATTTGTCGTTCTCACTGGTTGATGCTCGAAAGTGATAAACACGTGGTTGCTGTTTCCATCTCAGATCTTTCAGCTGAAAGCCACAATCTTTTTTAGTTGCTTTGAACAAACACATTTGCTTTTTAATGCAACCTTCTGTGTAAGTGTGTCATTGCTATAGTACAGATGTAGTGTATGTTTCGAAGAGTGCTGTTGATTCTGTGGGCTTCAATAATAAATGGCTCATGGGTCACATATTGACCCTGTGCTCATTAAGACCAACAACAGTCTCTGACTGCATGTAATACCCTAAAGGTTACTAGACATTGAGTGCCGTTTAAGAACTCCAGTCCAGAGAGATCAATCAACAAAATACCTATTGCAATCATTTAAACATTAAAGTCGGCATGAAATTAAAAAAAGGTAATTCTTATTTTTTGACCCAGCGGTGAAGATTTATTAGAAATGATTATTTATCCTTGCACATCAATATTTTATTTAAATTAATTTGCACTTGTAATCTTTAATCAAAAACGTCAACCTCCTCCCCCTCTCAAAACGATTTCACTTCTGGCGAGAGGGCAGGGCTGCAATGACTAACTGATTACAAAACTCAGGTGATTGTAACTGATTACAAAAATCAGGTCCCACCCTACATTTACGTCTAATTTCAGAAGTCATTTCACTCGGGCATATATCACGATACGGAAAAAAAGACAAAAAAGATTGTGGTGTTTTAAGTTAAATGTCTAGAGTTGGATTTTTAGCGCCCACTAGCGATGAGTTTGAGAATTGCAAACAATCTCTCAGTCCTCCACTCACCCCTCCCTTTCGAAACACGACGGTGGCCACCGCAGCACAAAAAGATGTTGTCGGCTGAGACAGCTGGTCTTCTCATGTTGACCCAGGGAAGAAAACATGAGAAAAGCATTAGAAAGCCTAAAAAGAGCAATTACATAAAATAAAGGGTCTGTGGATTTTAAGGATAAAAATAAGGATAATTTCAGGTGGAGCTAGGACCTACGTTAATATTTTAAAGACTTTAAAGACGAGTTTGGACCCGCGGTACTGAGGCTTTTAGCAGAGATACTCATCGATATCAATGGAGATACTGTCCAGCAGAGAGACGTTTGAGAGAAAGATCTTCTAAAAACCCCCGAGGAGGTTGCTTTGATTCGGATCGGTATTTGAGTAACATTGTTTTTTCTATTTGTTAGAACAAAGATATGTTTTCGTTGTTGTAATAATAGCTGTGTGACAGAGCAGTTTGGAGCGTAATTCTTTATTGTGTGTATATATATATAGTGTATTTCACGTATTTGATTCATTTGTATTACTATTTGCGTGGTCTGAGCTATGATTAAGCTAAGCATTTCATGCTTGCGTTGCACAGCACGTTTGAGCTAGCTAACAGTAAATAGCAACACTGTTAAAGGCATTTGATCTGACAGCAAGATAGCCGTTAGGGGTAAGTTTGTAGACATTTTTCCCCCATTTGTAAAGTCAGCGACAACCGGACTATGTACCGTAGGGTAGAGGAAACTCGCTTTGTAGAGCTGTTTGTCCGTTTAGGGCTACTGTACAAAACATGGCGGCGATTGTAGGCCTGCTCTGTAAGGTAATACAAACAACAGTTCATTACGTAAGGTCTTTATACACCTCTGAAGACATAGTTTTGAATATTATATTGCATTTCTGTCAATAGATCCTCCCAAAAAATCCCACATTGCTCCTTTAAGAAAATGTAGTGTTTCATGTAGCCTTAAACAATGTCATGTGGTGCATCTGTTTTATTTTTTCATATCATTTCCTTAACATTTTTTATACAAGTTCTCAGTATTTTAAGTGTTTAGAAACAAAGTATTTGCATTTCACTGAGTTTTTGTAAAAAGTAATGATCTTATATTCTGCTCTATATTGCAACATGAGAGAGGTACCAGACTGTGTGATAGCTTGCTTTAGTCAGTGGCTCATTCTGGAATCAGAGGGCTTGTTTTACAGTAGAGGTGACACAGTGTTTCATGCATTCCGACTTCTTAACCATGTTAAACGTGCTGGCTTCTCATGCTTGACACTTGTCAAAAAAAAGAGTTTGACGTAGTATTTCTGTTCTCGAGCGTTCATATAGGTTTCGTAAAGTTTTTTTCGAACATGAAATTCCCTTACGTAACAATTTTTCCTAGTCCCTTATTGGACAATCCTCCTGGAAAAGCACGCCCACGTGTTAACCCACGAGAGCAAGATGAAAGAGCGTTCAGGGCTCTCCTGTTTTCGGAAATAATCAAACAGCTGTATCTGTCTTTTATCAATTTGATCAAACTAAATCCTCTTCGAAGATACGAAGAATGCAATACTATTGGCACTCAAGATTAATATGAGATTGGCAGAAACTGCGTGTGTTACGTCCACTTTAAGATGCAGCGTCTCGTGCAGCATACTGAGCTCTGCCTCTCTCTCTCTCTCTCTCTCTCTCTCTCTCTCTCTCTCTCTCTCTCTCTCCTTCAGTCTTTTTTGTACAGTCTCTGTGTGCAGAGCTCAACATGAGTCATGTTATTATAGTGAAGGAGTGATATGAAGGGATTATACATTTTATACAGGAAGGAGGCAAACAGCAGAACAGGAAGAGATGTGCAGCATGGTCATCTGTGTCACGCCGGCACCCAGTCTGCAGAGAGAGAGAGAGCAGGGAGACTCCCTACAGAAGGGCCTGGCTTCTGACTTCACATCAAATACTCTGCTTTTACCGTCTCTTATCACCTTTTGCTTTTTTTCTTACAGGGAAATGCAACGTTACACCTTTACCCACATTTCAGACCACTGCTGGAGTTCAAAGGTAGGACTTATACATCATCTGATATGCTTGATTCGGTTCTATCATTCATATGTGACATATATTGAAACATTGTTTGGGTTAATCTACTTGTTAAATTGTGATATGTAAATTCCTATATGTGTGACATTTATACCTGTGTCAGTCTCCCTAGAAATTGGCAGTGTGTGTTAGGTCTTAAATTATAGATTTTAGCAGCTTTCAATGTGACATTTAAGGATTGGATGTTGTGTCTTCTTTGGTTTTCCTTTTTGAGAACTGCCATGTTTTAAAAATGTGTCAATCGAAAGACAATATTTCGCTCCGTGCTCCGTATACAACTCACACATGCATCTAAAGTCTTCCTAATTGATATTTACACAATGAGCATTTATTAACTTACTCAGATTTGTTAAAAAAAGCAGATTTGGGGGAGAGAAACTGGGAGTTTAAGGCTGCGTGTGCAGTCCACGGCTGTGACTAACAGCTTGCACTGAGTCATGCGAGCGGACTTGTGTCGAGCACAGTACCCGCCTGAAGCCGTAACACATAGAAATGCATTTGCATTCGCTCCCTATCGCATATAAGACTTGTTTATGCAACTGATCTGACGTGACTGTTAAGCAGAGTTTGGACTGTGCTGGTACAGGTGGATGCTTATCGATTGTATTTTACGTTACACTTATGGTGGTCTTCGGTACAGGTGGATTTTCTTTGGGCGTGTCGGAGGGCATCAACACTGCACGCTGATTGTGCAGTTTTCGTTCAGTGGGCAGTGTGGGTTCACCAAGTGCGCTGAGAATGAGTCATTCATATTGACAGAAAAATCTTCCCACGTTACTGCTACAGAAGAGCGTATATGTAGCCAAATGCTGGAGTGTGATAGGAAAGTGGTGTATGATAACTTCTTTGTTCAAAGTATGTAGCCAGATTTATGTTTTTTTATATCTAAGCCTTGGCTGTGTAGGCAACGTTTTTTTTTTTTTGAGACTTTAGATCATTTAGGTTTTTTATGGCATAAGTTTGACATCGCACCATCTAGGTAAAAATTATTATTAGCTAGGAGACCTAAAGGTTTCTCCTTGTGTTTGAGCACATTTCCTTAAATTTCCTCTTAAAAGTGTATTGATAAATAATGTCAGAGCATAAAAACGATTCATATGAAAATCGCTCACCTTCGATTTTTTAGTTTGTGACATAGTTGAGATCTCTTCCGAAACTCTAGATGCGACAAGCTAGATGACTTGGGGTCTTTTTGGGGTGGGGTCCGATATATTTTCTGCGAAAAAACTTAGCTGTTGTTGCTGTACGGATAAACGGAATATTAAAGAGACATCTGTTTGATCTTCAGATTTCTGATTGGTGCATTGTTTGGGTGTGGTTCGGTTGGTATGGCTTGCTTCAGTAAGACTGGACTTCACCGTCAGGACTCGGATCTCTCCGCAGTAGTGCTGCTTTGCGGAGTGAAGATGACTCGGCTCTTTCTTGACCTTTGACTTTTCTCTAGTGGACGAGATCTCTCGGTATCTCCTTCCACCCATCAGCAGTAATGTCAGCCGGATGAGACGCGTCTCTCCGATTACGTTTTCACCCTCAAAGAGGCTCAAAGCTCCGTTAGAGATTCTAAGCCCCGACCTATTCAACACTGTCTGATTTTATCATGGTGTGACTGCAGAACAAAAGTGACTGTTTGAGCGCTGGGTTATGGGAAGTGCCGATCACAGATGCGATCTTTTTAATACAGTATCTCGCTTATTACTCATACTCTCTTAAGAAAAGGTGCTTCAAAAGGTTCTTCGATGCCATAGGCCAGTCCATAAAGAACCTTAACAACTTTAGAACCTTTCTGTTTCACAAAAGGTTCTTTGTGGCGAAAGAAGTGGCTAAAAAAGTAAGAAAAGCTTTGACTGAATGGTGCTTTCTAGCCTTTGAAGCACCTTTATTTTTAAGAGTGTAGATTAAATTGAGAGCAAATGGAAACTTCTGAGTCAGAAATGTCTCGGCAATGTCTAAAATTGAGCTCAGATTTGTCAAGTCTGCAATCAAAAGTCAATATTACTCAAGATCTCCATATGAACTACTCAAAAATATTACTTGGAATTTATGTTTCTTGCCACTTAGTCTTATTAAATAAGGTAAAAGAGCGAAAAGGACCGAGCGGTTTGGGGGTGTGTTGATGCACCTTTGGTGAATGCAGATGAGTTAGAACAAGACCGGTCTGTGTGAGATCGTGAACATGTGCCATCGCTGAAAGAGCTTTAGTGTTCATTGCGGATGTGTTGAGAGGGCGGAAACGTTTGATGAGAAACATGGCAACGCCCTGGCAACCAGCCACATCATCTTAGCATTGCCATGGTTTTGGTGTCAGTTGGGTATTGGCTGGCTGGCGTTACCTCACAGTCGTTCTTCACTGGCTAGCTTTACTTGGCTCCACCTTAAAGCTGCCAGTTGAAGAGCTGTTGTGGGTGACCATAACAACAGACAACCAGAGACGAGACGATTCAATTGAAAGAGTGAAGAGCAAATCGGAATTCAGATACAGTAAATATTAGTATCTACAACAACAAGTAGTTAAATGTCAAACTAAATGGGAAATATGTTTTATGTTGTATTTATGCGTATATTTATTGATTATATTGAATGACAATACTGAAACTACTTGATTCCGATTGGTCAGACATTGTGGTCAATGCCTTTTTTGTAAATTGTCTGTATAACCGATAAGGAAGAAAAATCACAGTTGAGATCTCACAAAATAAAGATTAAAAAAGAGATTAAATGGAAGTCTCATCTGTGTCTCAGATATTTCTCCTGAGAAAAAGAGGCGGAAATGCTCACAAATGTCTCGAGATCTCAACAATGTCTCAAACCGAGGTCAGATTTGGCAAGTCTGTATTAAGAGTCAGTATTATTGAAGATCTCAATATGAACTCAAACATTTCTCATCACATTTACACAAATCCAGATTATTTTACCTCTACAATCTACATTCATTTGACACCTGTTTCAACAATTGTCTCATTTGCTTTTATTTTTATTTCTCCTAAGCAATTTCCAAGAATCCAAGTTGATACCTAATGAAACACAACTGAGAATTCCATCAAGTCTCCAGAGCTATGAAGGCTTTGGGAATTGACATTTGTTTAAGAGGATTCCTATTTTTTAAAGGCCCGGGATCTTTGGGTAATATGACAGCATGTTGGGGTTTATTCACAGTAACATTTATGATTCCAGACGAATGCTGATTCATATTTCTTCTGGAAGAGCACTTTTATACATGTTTGTAGTTATATCGTAGGTGTGACGGATTACCTGAGAGCTGAGATCTCCACCTCCAAACAGAAGAAGTTCAGCTTGGTGACGTTTGTCGACACTCCGGGGTTGGTGGATGGAGATATGGTGTACCCGTTCGACGTCAACAACGCCATCACCTCTTTCGGTAGGACTGCGTCTAAACACTTTGTGTGTTTGTTTGCATAAACTATTGTCACTTGTATGAATGTCTAAAAAGGATTTGTTTGACACATCTGTCTACAGGAGAGCAGGCGGACCTCATCTTTGTGTTTTTCGATCCGATGGGCCAGGCGTTGTGCAAGCGCACGTTGAACATCGTGGAGAAGCTGAGCGAGAATTGTGGAGACAAACTGAGATTTTACCTGAGCAAAGCTGACGAGGCTGGACGAGAAACGGACCGACAGGTGAGTCGGTGTTTCTGAGAGAAAGTCTTAAAGGGATCGTTCACCCAAAAATAAAAATCTGTCATCGTTTGAGATATTTTGAGAAATGTCTCCGTGGTTTTGTGTTCATACAATGGAAGTGAATGTTGTTCACGAGTTAATTTTGGTGGATCTGTTCCTATAATTTGACAGATTTCCCAGATGTATTTAAGGGAAAATATAGTACAGGATTTTTACGAAAGTAGGTTTCCAGATGGTTGTAGTATGAGAGGTTGAGTAAATACAGCATATTATTCAAATAAACAGGGTCTTGATTTCAATGTCATGTTTTGGTAACATGAGATCCGGATCTTCTTGTTATAATCATGTTTAGAAAGCCGAGCAGGTGTCACTTCAGATCTAGGACACCGGGAGATTCTATGTGTCACTTAGTCTGACATCAGAAGGTCAAAGATCTCACGCACGCTGCTGTTTTACCTCCCACAGCGAGTCATGATGCAGATCGTCCAAGAGCTGTGCAGACGACCGGGACTCAACAAATGTGGCTTCGAAATGCCCACCATATACATCCCCAACCCTCAAAACGTAAGAACGACAAACAAGTTTTAAATTGCTGGCTGAAAGAATCATCACAATTCCTTTCGTGAAGGACAGATGTTAATATGACATTTCAAAAATAGGCTTAACGCAAAGTAAAGTCATTTATCTGCATTGACCTGGAACCAGACGCGAGTCATTGAAGGTCTGCTGTATGCAGCGACACTGTTGTGAAAGTGGAAACAGATGGATGGCTCTCTACAGCATATACATCCAGCCGTTCCGAGCCAAACCTAAAACTAAAAGGAAAACATGAAGCTGTTTTACACAATACATTAGCGCTAAAAAAGCTTCCTGTTTTTGTTCAAAAGTTGCTGATTTTATAATGATTAAAATCACTTATGTATCACTTGCGTATATCTTGATTTGTAATTATGTTAGTGAAGAATAAAAGCAGAATAAATCTTGTTGCAGATGTTTGAATACAGATGTGTGTGTGTGTGTGTGTGTGTGTGTGTGTGTGTGTGTGTAGCCCAGCAGATGTGTCAATCAAATTGATGAAGTGTGTGAGACTGTTGAGAAGAGTATAAACCAGGCGGTGCAGAAAACTCTTAACCAGCTGGAGAAAGAGTGTGACCTCATCATCTCTACCATCAGCAATACACTGGAACAGGACAGGTACTCTGTCTGTCCGAATGCCTGCCTGTCTGACTTTCTGTCTGTCTGCCTGTTAGTTATTCAAGTCTGTCAGTTGTTAGTCATTCTGCTGGCTGCCAGTCATAGGTCTGTCTGTCTGCTTGTCTTTTTATCAATCTGTCTGTTTGTCTTAATCCAGAGCTACCTAAACTTCAGAGGTGTAAAGCCCCCCAAAGACATACCAAAAGCTTCAAGCCCCCATATTCTTTTATTTCTTGATTGTAAAAAACACAATAAAGTACCTTCAAATACAGTATTTTTTCATCTGTAATACCACAACATTTGTTAATCATCTCATGTAATGGAAGATAATAATCATGTTATGTAAGATAATACAACCACGTAAAAGATTAAGTAACGTTATTTTCAAGTTTTCTAAATGTTGTATTTATAGGGTTTGTGTTTAGGTAAAACTATCATTTTAAACGTTGCAGATACAGCACACAGTTTGTGAACAGCGGACTAAATTCTTATGTATATTTATTGTGACACAATATCACGATAACATCACACTCACTGTGCAATATTTATCAGTTCATTGTGTGTTTGTGTCTCAGGATGAATGTGAGCTGTAATAAAAGCAACTGCTTTCATTCTTTCCTGTGTGGATTTCTGGGAATCTTCCTCCCATCGCTGTTCATCCTCAGCTTCATCATCAGCACTTTTGCGCCAGAGGAGCTGGACGCTCTCGTAGGCGAGGGATTAGCTAAAACGCTCTACTTATCCACCGTGAGATCTTATTTTCCTGCAAAACTTCTTTTCCTCCCGTCGTACGTGCGTTGACTTTGTCATGTTGTTTTTGTTTGTTCAGGGTGTAGTTGTGTATCTGTGGGAGTGGGTTCCTGAAGACTGGCAGATCGTGTTTGTGATCATATTTGGTGCTCTCTGCTACCTTTTAGTTTTTCTCGCCAAATATTTTGCACGGTAAGCAAAATCTTTTCTGAAGAAGTTTAGTTCCGTTTGCAATCACAAGAGGGCATGCTTACACAAAATGCTCCACTATACAACATATAACATCTTTTACTGTAATCTTTTGGTCTTGCCAACAATTGTTTATGCATATTTGTTGTCCAAAACAGGTATTGAAACATGCATTGTGTCTTAATGTTTATGTCATCGGTTAAACATAAGTTATTGTTTCAGCCAAAGCAACAAGACCCTGACTAAGAGAGAGAAGAAGAAGCTGGTGGAATACAGTGATTTTGTTCAAGATAGTGTCAAAGCCAAGAAGGTAAAATTTTACATTACAGAGTAGCGTTACTTTAAAGGTGTCCTGAACTGGCCGTTTTAATCATTTTATTCTGTTGTCTGAGGTCTACTTATGACATTCGCATGGTTTTTACATTCGAAAACATCAAAATAAGTAATGCTCGGGTTTTGAGGCCGTCTCGACAAACGTTCTGTTTTATGCCACATTGAAGACTTGGAAGTAAACGCCCACTGCTATGATATGAAAATGCAAATTGTTTATATATTTGATAACACCATAAATTCTTAAAATCTAAAACGGACCATATATCTGTGCCAAGTGCCAAGGCTTTTTGATCTAAGACCAAACAACTAGCATAAAAGCTTTATTTCTAAACATTTACAATAGATGCCATTACAACAGTGTGAAATACACATTCACCTTCTATTGATTTCTATGCCTAGCTATTCTGCCCAAAATAAACATCCGAAGTTACAATTAATTTAAGCACACATGCTAACTTAAAACGTATTGCACGCCTAATAAGATGAAAAACGAGATATTTTAGATCGTCATTTTGACTGTCAGTCAACGGCGCTCTCTGACAGTTGAGCATACCAAGATGGCGGCGCGATCGCTTCCGGTGGCTTCACCTCCTGCAGTTGGTTTAGCGTTCAAGGCGCAATCCAGTCATTTATATATATAGATCAGTGATTCAAACCAAAGATTTTTCAACTCTCTACGTCCAAAAAACAATGTCGAGCGCTCTGTGCCTCACCAGCTGCTGGCGTTTTTAAAAGACAACTTACAATTCTGTTGCAAACAATTGAAAAAATATGTTGGCCTGAGGAAAATGCTTTGGTGGACATGTGACCTGGATGCAATTTACTGCATATACATTTGAGTCTCTGAACATCCTGAACCTTATTATCTTGAGCCAGTCTAGAGTAGTTTGCTGGACTATTGAATTCTTTTCAAGTGCTGTCTACATTTACAATAACAAAATGTATAATCGCTTTAGTCATGAAACACCCTAGAATAGTTTATATGTTGTTTTTCAATCGTTTAAACCGTTTGAAATGACACATCCTGATATGTTTTGTTGTATTTGTCATTTTTCCTTTAGCGTAAACTTTATGAGGAGTATCTCCAACAGTGTGCGGCAGAATACGACTTCTGAAGAAAACCCGCAAGTTTGACATAAATCATTTCTAGAAAGCACATCCATGAACTAAAAGCAGATATTGTTTCATGTGTGTCATAGCGAATGAATGATTGTACGAGCCAGTGCCTTTTTTCGTTAAATGTGAATTATTGTGATAAGAGTTTTAAAATGTGATGAACAAACATGACCTCAATGTTATCTTACACCAGCAATTTTTTTATCTCGGTGAAGCATTTTTAATAATCAGAATTACAACTGTTTACAGTCAATAAGCTGCATTATCACATTATTGTTATTATTGTTATTTTATATCACTTCTGTGGCCTTTTACATAACCAAACATAACACTTGCTCACTGAATTCAACGGCACAGATTCTATAATATGAGTTTGCTTTCAGTGTTTACGAATTTAAAGTGACATTTATACATTTTATAAACTAATGTGTTATAATTCGCTCTTCCGGTGGCCACAGACGCTCTTCTGTGTGACTTTAAATCAACTTTCTTGAGGTCTTCCTGTCATTCATATGTTTGTGTGTATTAACTAGTCTATATGATGTCAATATATGACTGTAGTGAGATGTTTTCGTTGTGTAATGCTGCCCACAATAATCGTACAAAATCTTTTCAGTGATATTCTTAGGCCAGTTTTTGAATACTACGAATACATTTTGGAAAAGCTTTTGTACCGTCCATTTATAATGCTGTTTCTTCTAGTCAGACCGCCGTACTGACCACTGTTTAGATTTGTTTTTATTTACACCTACATTTTATTTAATGTCATTTTAAAGAAACATGTCACTTACCTGATTTTAATGAAAAAACCAAGTGCATTTACCTCAATCCGTGTTGGAGCTAAATTCAAATCTTCGTATTTAGTTTTTGTCTTAATGCTCCGCTCTTGTCACACTATTTTTCAGATGGATGCCAATTTTAACATAATGCTTTAAAATGTCTTTGTTTTAGATTTTTAACAGTCTTTTTACTGAAGAACTTTATATGTTTGTTTGCAATAATCTTATTCTTTTTAACTTATTAAGTACGTCACTGTCTTATGAACTCCCTTGATCTATTTGTTTTTGTTGGTATATACAAAAGTGTATACAGTAGTCGTGTGTGCTTATGAATGAACACCGCAATAAAATGTTATAGCAACACATTTATTTGTACTTTTTTCCACCAGAATGTGTCCCATACGACTGAAACCTCCAATCCCTGAGTTAGTACCGAAGAAAAACTGTAGGAGGTCAGAGCTACCAGGAAAGCATTCAATAGTATTGCCTTCAGTCTAAAAATACAATCAATAATCGATCACTCAGTTATCAATAAATCATTTTACGATTAGTCAGAAAATACAATCCTCGAATCTTATATTACGAGCATTTCTATAGATAAACGTATAGCTTTACATATTTGTGTTTTGTCCAATTTACTAGCAAGGCAACCAACGTTCCCATTAGCAAGAGGTATATTGTCATCATTGAAGGTCATCGGGTTTATGGTGCCCGGGTCATGCGTACGTTTGAGGGAACATTCAATGCGATCATCATTATAGCGGCACTGCCACGAGACTAAAGAATTCTAGACGAGTTGATGTTATTAAAAAACAATCTCATGATCAAAAGAATGCCCTGTGCAAATTAATTCTCATGCATCTGTTCTCTAAACCTACGGACGTTTTTTCCTGTGATTCTTAAAAACTGCCGCAGGCAAAGCTGCATGGGGGCGCGTGTTGCGATGAGAGCCGGACATCACATCTGTTCAAACATTCCCGTTGCCACAGCCAGGCTAATCAGTAGCAGAAGTTTTGTAGAAAAAAGTGCCGTCTCCACGTTTGAATGCATCTTCGGGTTACAGCTATACACTGTCACATGTACAAAATATGACAATTCCCCTTTAACCGCTCTGTCAACACCATATACAGACAGACGCTTCATGCAAAGAGCAGTCGGAATCAAGCAACCCACAGAAGAGAGAGACGTCCTAACTAGGACAGAGGGTTAAAAAGAAGTTATGGCTCGTTTGATGGGTCCGGAGATGTTCCACCTCATGGGGATGAGGTCCTCGGCACATAAACCAGGTGCTTGTGTGGTATACAGCAGCGGAGGTCTTCCATGTAGTTTCCCATTGAACCGACAGTCTGTTTTGAGAGTTTGTCCAGGTTTGGCACAGAGGAGCAAACATATCTTCATTGTGAGCCTTTTTCGATCAGCCATGACATGTCTCCTGTCCTGCACAGAGACATCAACGCACAAATGTGACTTTAAATGTGAACAGCGAAGGGTTTCAAATGTTGCATAAAATATTGAACACAATGGAATATATTAGAGGTCGAGGTCGGCACTCTGCTGAAAAGTAAACTTACCTTTATGAGGAAGAAAAATGGCACTGTATAAAAATATATGTCTACATTTTTGGGAAAAAAAACGTAAACTTTTGAAATGTTGTTTATTGTAGTTAATAATAGTTTAAATGTAAACTGAAATAAAACCTAAACTAAAAGTTTACTCAAATAAATGAGTAAAAACACAACAAAACAGGTACAAATTTAATTAAAATACAATAATAAAAGTTAATCGAAAATATTAGTAAAACTACACTCTAAAGAGTTAAACCTTAATTCACTTGCGATCGTTTTTTTGCCCATTTGGAAATAAAACACAAATATGTTTTCCTTATTATCTGAATATTTTCTCACCAACATCCATAAGAATAAATAAAGAAATGAAGAAGAAATGAAAATGAATCCTCCTACAGGACTCAAAAGACTTTAAATTATGCTCAATTCTTATAAAACCGAATTATCTAAATGATCAATTTATGAAGTTATCCATGTTCCTCCACACTCCACCTGTATGCGATCCATGTCATTTGTGCATTCTTGAGTCAAGGCCTTCATATTTGGATAGTTTATTTAATCCCGAGTGGGCTTGATATATATTGCTTGATACGTAAGTTGATACTTGCAATAGATAAAACAAAGTCGAGAACACTACTGAGTCTCTGAGCCAAATAAACGTACAACCCATGGGAAAAACAACGAAAGAGTTTCTACTTCACATTTGCGGTGTAGTCTGTGGTTAAGACTTTGAAAATGTACTTACTCAACGTCACGTTTCCTAATCATCTTTCCAGAGCCAAACACTTCTGCAACCCGTGACACAATGGGGTCATAGTTCATACTGGCCACGGACACCACCTCTTCACTTCTGCCATCAGAGCGGATTAAACAAAACGCCACACAACTACCATCAGCCGAACATGGGCAATAAATAACATCATTGAATAAAACACAATCACTGCTATGTACATCATATTCTACAGTACATAAATAAAGTCGCTATACATTCAAATAGTAAATGAAAAAAAATGCTTCTCTGATTGGCTGATAAAGGTACAAGAGTCAAGGTTCCACCATATGTGAGATGAAGATGACACACAAAGTGCATGATAAACTAAATGCACTCACTTCGTGTAGAACGCCACAAATTTGAGCTCGTCCAGATCTCCCTGGATGACGACATCATCAAAGCCATCCCCGTAACCTTGACAACAACATCACGACCATCAAACGCAACACCAATGCTAAAACTACGCCATTGCAAGTCATTTTTCATCAGCATATTTACGGAATATTTCAGCGATATACCTGCATATCGAATGCTCTTGCCGAACATCGCTGTCCAGAAATAAGGCACAGCTTTAATGTCCGTCGCCTTTCCCATCATGCTGAGAGCGGCCACTCTTCCTACAGAGAACGACAGAAAAATGGGCTGAAGGTTTTCTTTGTCCTTTTGGACGAGCGTTAGCAACGCAAAAGTCATGGGTTTGAGTCCCATGGAGGAAAAAATCGTAATACATAAATGCAAAAGGTCAGAAAACCCTTGTTTATTTGTATTGAACATTTGTATTTGACCGAAACTAAATGATTAAGGTGTTTGACTTGAGCTAACATTCAACAGGTCTTACCGTGTACATGTGCCATCTGCCAGTGAGGAATGTTCACCTTCTTATTGTTGCGTAAAGCCAGAGGAAATGTTACCACGTCACCTCCGGCGAAGACTCCGTCCATGTTGGTCTGCATGGTCTGAAAGGTTATTAAAACTGGAGTGTAAGTTCACAGTCTTATGTGCACATGCTAGCTTGAACCTACTTTAAAGCAACATACTTGAACTGATTGTTGGAGGTGTTTGCCGAACAAATCTGTCTTATCATACATCTGAGAGACTCTAACATACGCATACTGTATGTGTACTGTAAACTCACTGCACCTTATTGACTGGGATGAAGCCTTTAGAGTCCATGTGAATTCCACTCTGCTTCAGAAATGTTGTGGCTGGACCTGAGCCTAAACACAAACACACGTATACACATAAACAAACACAAATAAACACACACATGGAAACAAATAAACAGACACAATCACACACACACACATAAACAAACACACAAGCATGCATGCATGCACGCAAATTCACATACACACATGAACAAACACATAAACACTCATAAACAAAACAATAAACACACACGCACACACATACAAATAAATAAACATAGACACAGACACACACAAATAAATGAACAAAACACACATAAATAAATAAACACACACATACAGTACAAGCAGGAACACATAAACACACACAACAATCTTTGAACTTCAAGTATGAACTTCACTTAGAGATCAAATATACGAAAATGTAATATTTTTATATAATTAGGATTAAAACATGTTAAAATGATTGCTACAAAATGAACATGGTAACTTGACGACACTACGAATAAACAAATAAATAAACATTTACTATTAATATATTTTAAACATTCTATGAAAGACACAAATGACACAGACTCACCTACACCAATAACACACACATCAGCTCGTAAGACTTTTCCACTTTTCAGCACCACTTCTTTTAACTATCAAAACAAAATAAAAGAGGGTTTTTTATTCTTATTCTTCATCACCATTGTGGGAGCAGAAAACACATCGCTTATCGAATTATTTCTGCAGAATGACATGTTGAGGTGTCGACTCATAATGCATCACAATTTCGCTCATGTGGAATTATAAATGTGCTCCTCTGACTGTTTCTTCTCTTTTTCTGATTTTCTTGCAGTTTAGCTGAAGGGCAGTTTATTACTGCTGCAGTGACTGGACAGAGAAATACTGAAAGCCAAGCAGTGTCACAGTCAGAGAGGGTGTAATTTATCAGATCGAGAGAGAGAGAGAGAGAGAGAGAGAGAGAGACAGAGAGAGAGAGAGAGAGAGACAGAGACAGAGACAGAGAGAGAGACAGAGAGAGAGAGAGAGAGAGAGAGAGAGAGAGAGAGAGATCAACCTGCGTTTCACTGAAATTCTCTCACTTTAATGATACCTGTCCATTATGGCCTCTCATCTCCCACACCTCATTCAACATGTAGAACTTCACTCGGTTTAATTCAAACAGCTGAGGAGAGTGACAAAGAAATACAAATGAGATACAATCTTTCAATATAACATTCTTGTGTTATAAGTAACAAATGAGCATACAGTTTTGTCATTCCAGTCAGGTGTCTGTTAAATTACAACAGATCAAACTTCAGGAATGGCTTAAAGTCACCCAACATGTGAAAGACTGAGAGAATATAAGGATATATATTTATTTTTTAACAGATCCTTAAATGCATGTTACAACTTTAGAATTTCCATGTACATGAACTTGTTTTCTTTTGCGGTATTTAAGATTTGAAACATAATTTTTTTTTGTTATTTAGACCAGTTTGTCTATTTAAATGTTCTGCAGATAAATGCAAAAAAATATGATTTGGTATTTGGGAGAAATGTCGTCACTAGTTCACAGAATGAAACAAAATCATAATTTTACTTTAACACATACCTAGAAACAGTCAAGAAAACTGTTATGAGTAAAGTTAAGAAAAACTGAAAATCGTTTTGGAGTGGTCTCTACATTTTTCCTGCGACTGTGGAGCAGGTTTAAATGTGAATCGCATAATCCTGGAAAATGCTGATAATTAAAAATATTACATTACATAATGAAAAGTGATGCTGGAATCTTCTCCATACTTGACCCCTTTCCAAAATGAAGGTCAACTTTTTACACTAAGAAAATCATAAATAACATTTTACACAATCATCATCCTGACTCGCAATGTATCGTGTTGCCTTCTTGAACATCACAAAATGTTTGTATTTTTGTCTCTCGATTGTCCTCAACGTAAAAAGATGGATCAAAACATCATAAAGTCATTGTTGGAGACGGGTCAAATATGCAGAAGATGCTGAAGATGCTGAAAGATCAAAGATCGTGTGCGACCTGGAGGATTTTGTTTATCGGTTTCGCTTTATTCACATTTCACTATTTAACAGATTCTGCAGGGTGTATGTAAACACTTTTTTCTCTGACCTTCATCAAGACTTTCCCAACTTTCTCTCCGAGTGCTTTTCGGAACGGGACGGCCTCTATACCGATGACAGAGACTGAATGAGCTTTATCTGTGAGAGCTGCCGCTACCTCCATACCTGAAAAAAACAAATGAAACACATCAGTTCTGTACATACTGTAACCAGCTTAAAAATTTCATTGCATAAGATGATAAACCATCTTAAGTGACAAACAAATGATGCCAGACAAAAACATCTGCCATTGGTTGGACCACAATGAATTTCGATTTGTGAACCTAATAACATGTCACCTGTTTTGACATTTTATTCGCCAATGCAACAATTTGCATACGTGCATGTGACTCAAGTGTACAAGTGCTATACAAGAAATATAAAACAATAAAGAACTAAATGACTGTACATTTTATATAAGCTCTCACCGATAAATGATGTCCCCACAATGACTGCGTTCTTATTGCTGGCGAGTGCAGCGATGCTGTTGGCATCTTCTGGTGTTCTCGGGTGAAACACATTTCCCACATCTTTGCCTTTGTAGCTCAAAGGTTTTGGTCTGACAAAGATGAGGACATTTACATACACATACACATTACAGACAGAGATGAGAATATCTACAGCTTTAAAGGGACCCCCGCAGAAAAATGAAAATTCTGTCATTCTTCACTCCCCCCTAGTCTAGTGGTTCGACAACCAGAGACTGAAGAATACAACATTGTCAGTCTTCTTCAGTTTTCCTGCGACTGTCAAGTAGGTTTAAATGTGCCTCGCATAATCTGGAAAATGCTGATATAAAAAAAATGACATTACAAGAAGTTACATTATGAAAAGTGATGCTGGAATCTTCTCCATACTTGACCCCTTTCCAAAAGGTTGAAATTCATCTTTTCGCACAGAGAAAATCATAAATAACATTTGACACAATCATCATCCTGACTCGTAATGTATCGTGTTGCCTTCTTGAACATCACAAAATGTTTGTATTTTTGTCTCTCGATTGTCCTCAACGTAAAAAGATGGATCACAACATCATTATTGGAGACAGGTCAAATATGAAGAAGATGCTGAAAAAACTAATATCGTACGTATCGTGCGCGTGTTGAAGTCAGGAAATTGTTGAATTTTGTTGTTATTTTTGTTTGTGAACAAAAAGCGATCTCGTCGCTTACTGTAATATAGTGAAGGCTGAACCACTGGAGTGACATGGATTTCTTGACTCACTTTCTGTGCTTTGAATGTCAACTGCGTTGAAGTCTATTGGGGAGTTTAATTGGTGTTTTTGGATATGATCTGATGTCCTAATGTTCTTGAGGGTAAGTCATTCACGACAGAATTGAAATTATTTGGCGGATCTGCCCTTTACACAGACATTTGTGTGAATGATACCTGCTTCCTGTGGCAATCAAGAGTTTTCGATACTCCATTTTAAAACCGTCCCGAAAAAACACAGTCTTCGATTTCGCGTCGACAGAGATGACCTACAGACAGAGTATAGTAAGAGTATAGCAAGAGTTTATTAAGGCAAAAGTCGCAGTAAATGGTTTGTTTATAAGCGAGAATTGGACCCTAAACCGAAATATTATATACACCTATACACAGAAATGTACAGTTTTTGTCTAAATACAGTAAATGTCATCTCACCTCTTTTTCTAGCAGTACCTCAATGTCGTGCATCCGAAAGAACTCGGCGGACCTCATCTGCAGCTGTTCGGCCGTGCTCTCCAGAGACTGAAGAATACAACATCGTCTGTCACAGTATGTGTGGTCAACATAACAACACTGTATATGTAACAGTAGTGTAACTGATCTCAGATCTCTCAGTGGACTGTTCTGTGTACAAACCTTACTCAGTTTAGGCCTGTCGTATGGTGGATGTTTGTCCATGGTGCACATCACAATACGATCCGTGAAGCCCTCCTGTCTTAAGGTCTCAGCGCACACCAGACCAGCTGGACCTGAAAGAGACCATGCAATAAAAGAGAGATAAGTCATCACATTAAAGATGCATGCAAACTATTGATCCAGGACCAATACGGTGCTTTCCAAAAAAGAAAAGTGTGCACTTTATGGATAAAATGTTGCCGTATTGAGAGAAGTCACCTCTTTTAAATGATGGATTGGTGGCTGTTTGATCGGATTATAAATGATTTGAGCTGATGTTATCTTAAAAGAACCAGTGATTGATTCATGTCATGTTAAGAGATGACATTAGTTAACATTTGGACCTGTCTTGCGTGTTTCAAATGCACAGATTCTGTTCCTCAAGTATTCCTTAGACTGTCTCAAATATCAGACTAACTGGTCCAATAAACTAGTTCAGATTTGTGTATCTCTCTATTATGTCAGAGGGTGCTTTTCAGTGAATATTTGGCTCTGTTTTTAAATAATTTTTGTGTTGTTTTATCGAATTATGGCCGCAACCTGATCCAATAATGAGAACGTGGCTGAATCCATTGCAGGAATTGATGACAGCTGAACACTTTGACATGGCCTTTGTCCGTCGCTGGGTTTGTAGGTCCTGTCAGAAAAAAAGAAAAGTCTCATCACCATTAACAATTGTTGTTTAATAAAAAATGTTTTCACATTTGTTACCCAGCCTGTCAAAACCAGGTTAAAGTCACCATGAAACTGAAGTTGCGATTATCTTCTTTCCCGTATAGTGACGTGTACCCGAATGAAACGCAGGGCCGCTTTAATTGTAAATCTAATGTTAATTTTACACATACATTTACTATTTAAAATCAAAGTTGCATTTTTCAGTATTAATGGACCAGAGCTTACATACAATGAACACTTTTGTTTTTGCCCCCATTTTTCATGAGCTGAACTCAAAGATCGAAGAGTTTTTTTTCCGTACACAAAAAGCCTATTTCTCTCAAATATTGTTCACAAATCTGGCTAATGCTGGTGCCACACCAAAAAATGATCTGGCCGATTTCTTCCCTTACGACAATCCTAGGTAATGTCCCGATGATGTTAAACGGCTCTTAAGATTATCTTATCAGATTTCCCTGTGGTGTGATGTGTGTTAAGAGCGAATGAACCTGTTCAGAAGAACATCAGAGGTGCCATGATCGTGAATGTTAAATATTCAACATGTGTGGGGGAAACCCAGAGGATTACGAATAATTTCAATTAAAACCAGTCACAGTAATGGTTGGAGTCCGAGTGTGGATGCTTTAAGGTGGAACAGAAAAAATAGGTCCATTGGAGCTAGTGGAGCCAGCAGACTCTTTCGGGTGATAATGTCAGCAGCTATTGTTTTTACAAAACTGTATTAATATTCTTTTTTAATTACAGTGAAGACATAATTACATAAATGTAAGACGGGGCTTTATTTTGCCCTTCCCTCTTTAATTGGCGAAACTGTCATACTTTTGATTAAGGTTATCATACCTTCAAAATCTCATTTTTTCGGAGCGCAAATTATTATTTTTAAAATAATGGTGTGCGTGGATAAATCATAAATCATTGCAACACTGTGTAAAACACTTATAATTTTCCTGTTTGATTGCATGGTGATTAATTTGTCCATAATTTTAATCTTTGACATGGCTTTACTCGGTCAATATTAAAGATATCAAGAATACATTTTCACAGAATGTTCTTTACATTGCGTAGGTTGCTTTTATGTCGAAAATAGTAAATCACAAGAAAAAAGACTTTAGCTGGATTTGCACAGGCAGGGTCACATATTTAACGCAATTTGTCATTAAAACATTACCTGCTTGTTTGCTCGTATAATCACCTTCTCCTTTTCAACTCTAACCTGAAATAGACAGAACGATTTGATTTGACAGATTATAATTTTTATATAAGGGATTATGTATTATTATTTAATGATTTCTTATGACCTCTGTGCTAACAAGAATCTGATCTGATGTCTTCGTGACAACATTGTCAGGTTCACTATTGTCAAAAATCAGTTTAGATTGTCAGTATGGTTCTGTTCTGGGCGAAAGCGATAACAGAACAGAACAACAGATGTCATTAGTTCTTAATGACATTTAAGTGTAAAACATAATGTAAAGTAATTGAGACTTATGAAAAGGAATTACAGAAGTGGAGTCCCTATACGCTGCTGCTAGCTGAATGAATTTTAAAACAGAAGCTGCGATAGCATCATATTTCTATAGGTAGATGCGAGCTTGACTTACGTGACCTGCCAGAACTAAATCAAGAATAAATATTAGAATGAGTTTACGCCAAAATAAACAGTCGTCATGACCAGACAGGCAGAAAGAAAAAAAGTCACAAATAATAAAATCACCTGGAAGGTGGGCAGACTGTCCAGCCCAGGAAAGTCCTCTATATCACCTGTAGTGATGTTAAAACACGCCCCATGCCATGGACATCTGACTCGCCCTTTTGACAGCACACCTGAGAGACAGGTAGAATTGTTTTAAAGGGACTTCTGTAAGAATTTACATTCAGTTCAAACAGTTGATAGCTGTTGTAAATGCTTTAAATGTGACTTAATTTATGTAATACTTAAATTGGAATACTTCACGCCTCACCTTTGACCAGCGGAGCACCATAATGTGGGCACTTATGTCCCATGGCAAAGAATTCTCCACGTTCCTTTATGAGCAGAGCTCGGCCTGTCCCCAAATCAACCTCACGCATTCTGTTAAATAAAATATACGTGATGATCAGTACGGCTCAAAAACACTAACACTTATCTATCATATTTCTTATCGGTTTGTTAGTTGTACAGATCAATTAAATACATTTCAAGTCTTTCTTTCAAACATAGTATGAATACTGTACTGTTCGACTGAACGTAGAAACACTTACTGTCCATTCTCAATGTCTCTGACGTGACAGACAGAAGCCTCGATGAAATCTCTGTGTTTGCGCTGAGTCACGGTGTCATCGTCCGAACAATGTCCCAGAGAGCCGTTGGGTCTGCATTCTGAAAACGGACTGGCCTTCCCATTAGGAGACATCGGGTCCACTTCCTTCTCTTTCTCCAAAAGAGACAGCTCAACTTTGACCTCTACTGCAAAAAAAAGAAAAGAAGTGTGTGAGATCAGAAAAACATTTTTATTTTAAGGACCCCATTAACCATATCAATATTAAAAAGCCCTCCCACTCAATTTCGACCCAATAAGAGATTGGCATAGCTAAGAAAAATTCATACACAAAAATTATACAAAATAATGAATACCTTTCTTTTAATTGTAGATTCATTATATACTCATCGTGAAATTATATTAAAGGGGGATGCAACAGTGTTTCATGCATTCTGACTTATTTACAATTTTAAACATCCAGGCTTCTCATCCTTAACATGGTCAACTTGATACACTCCCCCAGCATTCGTAAAGGTTTGGAAAGTTTTTTTCGATCATAAAATCTGTTTCGTAACAACTTTTCTTAGTCCATTATTGGTCAATTCTCCTGGAAAAACATGCGGCACGCCCCTGACTCAACCATGGAGAGCGGCAGACGGAGCATGCGCACAGGTCACTTTCACCTGTGTGCAGGAGAGAGAGAGAGAGAGAGAGAGCAGTTTGCGAAGTTCCGCTGTGTTTGTCTCTTCGCTGCATTTGGGTGATGGATGTTATATAAACGGTGGATATAACGCAGGATTTGGAGATCGTTTGAAACAGAAACATGGAGCGACCCCAGGGCTAATAGATGCAGGACGCAAGCAGTAAGTGAAACTGAGTCATACGTCTGTGTTTTTGGGTGCACGCGTGCTTTAGTTCCGCCTACCACCCACCCCCACTTCTCCCCGCATGCGTAGGATGTTTTCAGAAATAATCGCACAGCTGTATCTGTCTTTTTAAAAGTGATCAAACAGATATGAGATATGCAGAAAACGGCCATTTAAAATTAAATACCAAAATTAAAATGATAAATGCATTATGATCATAAAAAAACTTAAACGGTTCAATTACATACCCACAAACATTAATTTTTTAAGCGAACATGTCCAATGTGCATCCTGTTCTGTAAAACTATATATTTAATCCGTATAGAATATATTTTTCCATATTTTAAACTTTGCTGAAATCTCTTAACAGCCTGTACTAATATTTACTGTAAAGCTGATTTGCAACAAACTGGCTATAGAATTGAATTTATTTTGAGGTCCCCTATAGTGGGTTCCGACCCCCTGGTTGAGAAACACCATCTTAAACAGATTGAAAAACTGCCATAAAACTGAAGAAAACCAAAATTCAAATAATGAACCATTTCTTTATAATAATGATGTATTTTAATGTATAGAGCTCAGTCAGAAGGTGTGCACTATGGTTCTCTCTCTCTCTCTCTCTCTCTCTCTCTCTCTCTCTTTTTGTCTCCGGTCAGAAGAATGTGCTGAGGACCTGCATATAATGCTTTAATCACACAGGAATTCTCACCTGCTGAGCGAAGCTTAATTAAAGTCAATGGAAAATCAAGCAAGATGAATGAGAGAAAACTCGCCATCACATAACCGCCTTTAAAACCCTTGTTTTTACTGGCAAAACTGTGAGTGTTTATTTATAAAATATGATTCATTTAGTGAGTACATTCATCTCATCTCAGGGCTCTGTAGGCCTACATTCATTCAAACTTTCATTCCCTCACGCATTAAACAAAGAAATCATCTTAACAGACATGAAAATATCTATTTAGTCAACAAAATTAGATTTAGTAACTATAAGAGAAAAAATAAGAGACCATTCAGAATTCTTCTTTTATAACATTTCTAGGTGTATTTCTACGATTTATTTCAGTTCGGTGTCTGTTGAATTTCAACAGAATCCAACCTCAGGAGTGACATTAAGTCATCCAACAGCAATGTGAAAGACAGCATGACAAGACACGTGAAAACTGTGATGAAATCACATAAAAAATACTTTTACTTTAAAAGATACTTTAATAGAATTTCCTAAATGTAAAAATATTACTGTTGTATTGCTTGAAAGTGAAAATTTAAATTAGTTATAAAGTGCTTTTTGTTCAACACCATCGGATGAAATATGGTTTGTCTACACGTATGCATTAAAGCTACAATCCCTAACTTTTGTGGTAAAAAGTAAGAAAAATCAGTTTGTAAGCAAATAAAAAGTCTTGAAAAAATCAACCTTTTGATAATCAGTCAGTTGTGATTTCACTGGAAACATAGTTTGACGTAAAGATATGTAAAGATAACGCGTGAAGAGAAGTATGTTAAGTAACCTGTAATTTGATGTTAAAAACAGAAATCAGAGCAGAACGTATCTGAAACACTCTTTTCCTTTTACTTTGTCACACGATGACTTCAAAATGGTCTGTTCGAACCGCAAGGCCTCTATCCGTGTCCTCTGAAACCCAACGCCTACGGTCACACTTTCACAACTGTGCCTTTTGACATGAAAGACATCCGGGTGCTCCACACTAGCGCTCCCCACCCAGCCGCCATACGAGAGAAACAGCGATACATTGTGAAACATTTGAATCTCATATTCCGCTGTCTAATCCTCTTGAACACACAGAGCAATTAAGAGCATTAAAATTCCTCCAAAGGAAAGCCACATCACAACAGCACTGACCCACATTTGGAGATAAAAGATTTAAAGCCATAGTTCAGGCCAAATTTAAAACCTGTTATAATTTATCCACCCTCATGTCATTCGAATCTCTATATGACTTTTTCTTCTGTGTAACAGTAAAGAAGATATTTGGAGAAATGTCTCAGTGGTTTTAATTTTCCATACAATGTTGTGTTCTTCGGTGTATTTGTTAGTCACCTGCTTTGGGTTTGGAGAGGCATCCTCCCATGGTGTGCCCGGAGTGGCCCGATGAGAGGGAGACCCAGGGTGGGTGTTAGAAGGGCTGGACTGAATCAGACACTCAGGGTGGTCCGTTGGGCCTTCTGCAGGGGGGATGTTCGGGCCTGGCGGGCCCACACAGCCATCTCAGAAATCAACTACTGTACGGCCTGACAATGCAAACAACAAATCATTATCGTGTTCGTCAGCAAGTAACATGTCATTTTATCTTGAATTCCAAACAGGGCACGATGACAATGAAACCCTGATTTATGATAGATAAGTGCTTTGCTTGAGGGTCTAAACCCCCCTTGTGACGTTCCACCAGTATCAATAACAAGCACAACTGGTCCAGCATGTTATTTCACACTGGACTGGGGAGTTGTCAATATCTATCAATGACAAAATGGTAATTTCTCAATCATACCCACCCCATTCCAACCACAGTTTCGTGCTTCTGGCAATGTTAAAGAGTTTCAGTTTCACACCCGCCGAGCATTTTTCTAAATTGCATCACTTATCTGGTTGGTGCTCATCTCCCAAATAACAAGAATGTTTAATTGAAATAAACGATGAGCAGTCTTGGGTGTAGAAAGAGAAATAAGAACATTTACTGAATTATGGACAGAACCCAGACAGAGACAGATGGAGAAAAAAATCATCAAATTCAAAACACAAAAAAGAACCTCAACACAAAAACTGAGAGTCATCATCCTTTGACACAAGACACAGTCCGGTGGATACTGTCACACACAGCTCAAAAAACACCGGACCTTGACAGAACCTTTCTATTCTTTTACCTTTCACTCCAACTCAGTTTCTTCTCTTTGAAGGTACTGTAATACAGCTTTGGCACAAACGGTCTTTATATGTGATTGTCAAATGCCAATGATGCCAAGACCCAATGCCAATGCAACATTTATGTCATGTGGTTAACAGCGTCTAACTATAACTGTAATGCACATAGACTGTACAAAGACACTTCATGCTTTATTATGTAATATGAAGTGCTGAAGTAATGAAAATGAAGAAAAGTGCACATTTGATGTTGATATATGATGTCAGTGTGTATGGTGAGTAGAGATGGTGAAATAAAATTTCCACTTGGAAAAAGGTCAGAATACAGCAGGCATGTAGGAATATTATGGACCCTATACTAAAGGATTATTAAGAACACCATACTGATATTGTGGTTGACCCCCTTTCGCCTTCAGAACTGCCTTAATTGTACGTGGCATTGATTCAACAAGGTGCTGAAAGCATTCTTTAGAAATGTTGGCCAATATTGATAGGATAGCATCTTGCAGTTGATGGAGATTTGTGGAATGCACATCCAGGGCACGAAGCTCCCGTTCCACCACATCCCAAAGATGCTCTATCGGGGTTGAGATCTGGTGACTGTGGGGGCATTTTAGTACAGTGAACTCATTGTCATGTTCAAGAAACCAATTTAAAATAATTCAAGCTTTGTGACATGGTGCATTATCCTGCTGGAAGTAGCTATCAGAGGATGGGTACATGGTGGTCATAAAGGGATGGACATGGTCAGAAACAATGCTCAGGTGGGCCATTCAAACGATGCCCAATTGGCACTAAGGGGCCTGAAGTGTGCCAAGAAAACATTGCCTGCACAGTGGTAACAAGGCATGATGGATCCATGTTCTCATTCTGTTTACGCCAAATTCTGACTCTACCATCTGAATGTCTCAACAGAACTTTCCAGTCTTCAACTGTCCAATTTTGGTGAGCTTGTGCAAATTGTAGCCTCTTTTTCCTATTTGTAGTGGAGATGAGTGGTACCCGGTGGGGTCTTCTGCTGTTGTAGCCCATCCGGCTCAAGGTTGTGCGTCTTGTGGCTTCACAAATGCTTATGCCGGCCCGTCTGGCACCAACAACCATGCGACGCTCAAAATCGCTTAAATCACCTTTCTTTCCTAAATTTTTAATATCATTTTGAATTCAAACATTGAAACATACACTGTCAGATAAAAAGATTTTTAAGAAATATAACTTTTGACCGGTAGTTTATATTGATTTTGTGTGTGTGTGTGTGTGTGTGTGTGTTTACAGCATACAACTGTGGTAACATATGCATGTGCATGTGTCTTCGAATGTAAACTCTAATTGTTCTTGTGTTTGACTCAAATCTTGTTCCTGTCCTGTTTTTCCAGTGTTAACCATTACCCTCACAGAGGACTCATCTGAACTTTACTTTCACTAAATATTCATTTCACAGCATTCAAACACACCGTAAACTCCAGTGATCTCGGTTTACCCAGAACTTCGCTTGAATTCATCCTTTAATCCGGAGCCAAGTATGAAACTCACTGGTTTTACCTTCATCGAACATCAGATTAAATTCTGGAGAGTCTTTTCAGGGTACACTCAAAAGCCACTTGATATTCACATCACACCCAAAGGTCTGTGAAATGGCAAGTAAAAAACAAAAGTTTGCCTTAATAAAGGAAATGTTCCACAAACAAACCGGGAGCAAAAACACCAAACGTTGAGATCCTTTTAAATCCCACCACATGAAACGTATTGATCTTGATTTTGGTGCCATATCTTAAAACCCCACCTGAAACGATTGTATAATAATGCATTTTCCTCTCATTCCTCTTTATCCCTTCATTTCTAAGATTTCCACTGCAGTACTGCGGATTATGAGAAAGGGAGACACCAGCATGAAACACCTTTAGTAAACGCTCCAAAAAGCATCTCGCCAAAATAAAAGCGTATGTAACAAACAGCAAAAATAGCCCGCCTCCCTCTTCTCGCTGCAGTTTTTGCTATTCCTTAAGAATTTTTGAAAATCTCCATAGCAACTGTGAATCTTTCCATAGTAGCTTTGCTTAAAGCACTGGTTTTTAGGTTACATGATGATGGAAAATTATTTGTGGCACTTTTGTCTCTCTTCTACTCGCCAGCAACACCTAGAAGCAATATTAAAAGATGTAAATGATTTCACGCTAACAAAACTTGAATGAAACTTCTGACAACAGATGACATTTCAGGCCACAAATATTGTTTTTTGCATGAAATTAACTCAACCATTATCAGGCTTTATTGTCAAATTGAGTTAATCCAAAAGGTAATGTCCTATTTCTTTTGATTTGGGGGGATATGTTCCAGGCAGGTTTTGTGAGATTGACCCACTAAGCTTTACTACATCGTTTACAAAAAATTTTGACATTATAAGCACTTTAATACAGCATTGCTATATTTGACCTAAAACTAAATCACACACCAACTTTTCCTCTAATGGCTTTTCTGGCCACCTTTCTTCGGTCCCATATATTGAACCCTTTTCTCCTAAAGTGGGTCAACCAGATTTCAGCCTTCACAACATATGACACAGGTCTCCCTCTCATGTACTTCTCAGTGTGCCCTTAAAGGAATTGTTCACTTTCAACATACATTTTCATGATAATTGAAACACCTGTTGTCATCCAAGATGTATATGTATTTTTTTAAGGTTTTGATGAAAACGTTCCAGGATTATTCACCATATAGTGGACATGAATGGACTCCAAACGGCTGAAGGTCAAAATTACAGTTTCAGTGCAGCTTCAAAGGGCTTTAAACGAAACCAGACAATGAATAAGGGTCTTATCTCAAAATAAAAATGTACATGCTTTATAAACACAAATGCTCGCCTTGCTCTTTTCTGCAAGCGCAATCACGACTTCACGTAATACATAATAACGTTGAAAATGTCATGCTTGACGAAGGCAGTACCGTTGTTTACAAATGTGGAGAAGGAGGACTGTTCAAAAGCTGTTGAATGTTCAATGACACATATTCAATTGTCTTTGTGTCAGATTTTTGTTTAAAATGGTCATTTCGTTTGCGTATCCTGGATTCCACCTACGTCAAGGGTGACCTTTTCAACTAAATTACGTAATACGTGAAGTCGTGATCATGCTTTTCAGAACAGAGCAAGGCGAGCATTTTGTTTGTTTATAAACCATATATACATTGTAATTCCTTTTAGAAAATAACAGATCGTTTCACTAGATAAGACCCTTATTCATTGTCTGGTATCGTTTAAAGCCCTTTGAAGCTAACCTGAAACTGTAATTTTGACCTTCAACCGTTTGGAGTCCATTGAAGTCCACTATATGGAGAATAATACTGGAATGTTGTCATCAAACCCTAATTTCTTTTTCGACTAAAGAAAATATTCATAAACATCTTGGATGACAACAGGGGTGAGTAAAGTATCATGAAAATGTGTGTTGAAAGTGAACAATTCCTTTAATTGTCAAAACGCCTTTTGCTTGCAACGGATGCGACACAGAAAATCGAACCCAGTCCGAAATTTTTTACGATGGACGAAAATATCAGAGGGAGTATGTAAATGTGATTGACACAACTTGAGGTCGTATTTGTTTTTAACGTGCAGAACTTTCGGACTCAAATTCGGACTCAATGGGCAATGCCTTTACACTAAAAATCTTCTCCAAAAGTTTACTCAGGATTCAGAACAGATCTCAGCAACATCTCATATTATGTGGTCACAGAATGTGCAATTCAATGTACATCTTGTACATACAGTGTGACATATAAACAAATAAAACATTTATTTTCCAATTATACTTGACGGAAACATGTAAAATTATCCATTTATTTAATTATTTCTCTCTCCCTCTTGCGACAAAAATTGTTATTACTTTATATAGCCTTTGTCATATTATTGCCTCCCTACGATTTATTGTTTAGTTTCCCTTACTTTTGTCACTTTGGCAATAGTAAAAGTCACACATAAGCTCAAACATTTTTATCAAATTCTCAGAAAGCCACATGCGATTATGTGATTTTACAGCTTTAAACTCAGCAGGACAGTTCACTTAAAGTGGCATATACTGCACGTCATCCATTTCTATAGTTCTAAACATTATGTGTCACAATCTATTTAATGTCTCCATAAAACATTTTTTGAGAAACATCTGAGACATAATACATTCACGAGTATAACATTAGGGCTAAAGGGCTGTAAAAGACCTTTTTTTCTTTGTGAACGTTCAAGTACGAGCCGGTGTCTTAATCTTTATTGATTCCGCGGACTTTCATTTTCCACCCCTGCTGTTCTCACCTTTACAGTGCAAATTGTTTTGACAGTTGTAAGTCACTCTCACAGCACTGCAATGAAACAGCAAAGCCTGGCCAAACACTGCAATGCAACGGCCATCAAACCATTTCTTCACAAGCAACAGACTGCAAAAGCATTTTCACTCTCTCTCTTCCTGAAAGCTTTACAAACTTCACATCCGCCGAGAGCGATGACAGAAACAGCATATGACAGACAGAAAACAATCACCTACTGTAAGGACGCCTCGCTCTCATCCATCCATCTCATCTGCTGCCAGAATGTGAAGCTGATGTTGTTCAGCAGGTTTGGCTTTGATTGACTTCTCTGGGCTCACAAGGGTTGTCCCCTTCTCACCCCCCCCCCCAAACTCGAACACGCACACACACAGAGTTTATCACCTGGACTCTGAATGACACGCATGAACAAAGGCTTGACAATTATGCAATGGAAACATGACACGTGCGTGAAGGCTTTTACATACTGTAAATCAGCTGTGTCAGCATTCACACTGTAGAGACAAAACAACATTGATTATCCGTTCAATCATCTATTCGTTTATTCATCCATGCAATCATCCATTCGTGCATTCATTTATCCATGCATCAATTCTGTCTTATTTCATTCATTCGTTCATCCATCCATTCATGCATTCATGTGTCCATTTTTCTATTCAATCATTCCACTCTATTAATAATTCTTTACTTATTTCATCAATTCATGAATCCATCCATCCAATCCTTCACCCATCCATTAATGCATTAATTTATCTACTCATCCAGTCTTTCTTTCATTAATTCTTTCCTTACATAATTCATTCGTTCATCTATCCTTCCATCCATCCATCTACCCATTCATTCATCTGTGCATTAATCCATCCATTAATGCATTCATTTATCTATTCTCCAATCTTTCATTCATTCTTTCCTTTCATAATTAATTTGTTCATCTATCCTTCCATCCATCTACCCATTCATTCATCTGTGCATTCATCCATCCATTAATGCATTCATTTATCTATTCGTCCAGTCTTTCATTCATTCTTTCCTTTCATAATTAATTTGTTCATCTATCCTTCCATCCATCCATCTACACATTCATTCATCTGTGCATTCATCCATCCGTCCGTGAATGCATTCATTTATCTATTCATCCAGTCTTTCATTCATCCTTCCATCCATCTACCCATTCAGTCATTCGTGCATTCATGCATTTATCTATCCATCCATTAATGCATTAATGTATCTATTCATCCAGTCTTTCATTCATTCTTTCCTAACATAATTCATACGTTCATCTATCCTTCCATCTATCCTTCCATCCATCTATCCATTCATTCATCTGTGCATTCATCCATCCATACATCCATTAATGCATTCATTTATCTATTTGTCCAGTCTTTCATTCATTCATTCTTTCCTTTCATAATTAATTTGTTCATCTATCCTTCCATCCATCCATCTACCCATTCATTCATCTGTGCATTCATCCATCCGTCTGTGAATGCATTAATTTATCGATTCATCCAGTCTTTCATTCATTCTTTGCTTCCTTTCTTAATTCGTTCATCTATCCTTCCATCCATCCATCCATCCATCTACCCATTCATTCATCCGTGCATTCATGCATTTATCCATCCATCTATCCAATAATGCATTCATTTATCTATTCATCCAGTCTTTCATTCATTCTTTGCATACTTAATTAATTTGTCCATCTATTAATCCATCTACCCATTCATTCATCTGTGCATTTATCCATTCATCCATCCATTAATGCATTCATTTATCTATTCGTCCTGTCTTTCATTTATTCTTTGCTTACTTTATCAATTCGTTCATATATCCTTCCATCCATCTACCCATTCATTCATCCGTGCATTCATGCATTCATCCATCAATGCATTCATTTATCTATTCATCCAGTCTTTCATTTATTCTTTACTTTTTCATTCATTCACTCACTCACTCACTCTATTTATCAATGAATTCATTTATTCATTAATTCAACTATGAAACCATGTAATCTGCCTTTATATTTGTTCGACCAAAGGAGTATCAATGCCAATTACAGTCTAACTCTTGCATGTCACGTCATGTCAAAAACCCATCCAGAAGGGGAGAAAACAGAGGAAATGTATTTCAAATTTTAATTACTGTAAAGATAAACAACTGAAAAGTTTTGATATTTGTTATGTCATGACGTTTCTCTAAAGGCAAAAATTCAGCAACTTATTTGTAGGTTTTTCGAGAGATCTCAACACAAACTTTTCTCAACACACCACATCTACTGTGCACTTGTCACACAGAGAGCTCAAAATACTCCAAAAATATCATCAAATAACTGACCTTGAATTTATAAAAAAAAGACCAAACAAATGATATAGACTTGTCATATTGATTTTTCATTATTTCTTCGAAGATATTCAAACTTAATTCATGAAAGCGTAACCTCTGAGCTTTGATACACTGCCACTGTTATGTGGTAGACCCTGATGAAAGATAAAGTTTGATTGACCAGCGTGTTAAAATCCCCCAAGGTTAGTTTGATGCCCTGTCAGAGAGAAGAAATGGGCAGATCACAGATGTTGGTTTAGCCATTCTCCTAGAATGAGATTAAATGGAGATAGAATGTACACTTTTCCTTAAGTCTCATCTGCTTCTCATACTTCTACTCTGACAAAAAGAGCCAGAAATTTAAGTTTGTTAAGTTTGCGATCAAAAATCTATATCGTTGAATATCTCAATATGACCTCAAAATTTCTCATCAAATTGACCCAAATCCATCTTATTTTACCTCTTCATTCATTTTACAGCCTCATTTTTTTTCCTTTTTATCTGAGACTAAATTGATTTCCTAAAGAGCCGCATCTAAGCAATACATATTCTTCGAGAGGAAACTGACACATTGATATCTCCTCATTGTATAGATTTATGAATGCAATATCTGATTTATAATGGTGATAAATGATAGCCGATCCGATTCATTCATTTGTGCTAGGTGTACGCTCCAGGTATAGTAACATAGCTTCTGAATATTAAGCAGTTCTTATTTTTATGAATCAAAAAAATCTTTCTGAAATACTTCTGCATGAGATTCAGTACACTAAACTGTGACTGGGACATCGATACGTTGAGATCTTTCTTTTGGGAAAAAGATCCTACATCAGTCACCTTGTGTGCTTCTGGAGTTTTAGAGGAGATCTCAATGTCAAACTGTGGTCTGATCTGCCAAGTTATTCAATTCTTTACAGTAAAAATAAACAAAATCAAAATTTCTCGTCCTTCTACATTCAAAATGATCTATAATATACAATATAATCTGTGTATGTGATCAATAGGATCTGTACTGCTATTACTAATAATAAAGAAACATACAAAACAAAGTTGATACTTCAACAAATCTGAACCACCCTGTGAGCAACAACATGTTCGTTTTGGTAATCCCTAAAACTAAATTAGCAGTCTTGAGTTGTAGTGAGATGGAAAACGGCTTTTGTTTGACTTGAGTTTATCACTCAGAGCGGCCGCAGGATTACTACAGTACAAATGAACTGAAATATTGGCATACGCTTAATCAGATTCCTCTGATCATTATGACCACGCTTATTTTTCCTCTGTTGTAAAGCTTTCTGAGGTGTTTTGCATGCTCCTCGAGTAAATCTGGATGGTGTTTGACTCTGGGAGTAGCTCAGTTATTATAATCACAAGTTCACATGAGTTCAGCGTTGATCTGGTTGTGGAATTCAAATACTAACCTTTAGTACGTTGCGGTTTAAAGCGCACGCTCATAGCTGAATTGTTATTCACACAGTCGCATTCATCAGAAGCAAGACAAAAGATTTGTAGTTTTTAAAGTCAAAATATATACAATACGAATTAATAATAATCTTGTAATAATTATACAGTATTCACTACGCTGTCAGTTTGCGTTTCAGGATGTTGTCTGAACAGCAATAAAAACTTTTAAAATAAATGCATGTAATAGGTATAACTGAGAAGATGTATCGAAAGTCAAACATTGCAAGCACAAGTTGTTAATCATTAATAATTATTTAATTAAAGAACAAAAATCTATATAATGGCTCAATTGATCAATTGACGACGCAAAGGTCATGGGTTCAATCTTAGGGTCCACATAAAATGTATATCTTGAATGCATCTTAGGATGCATCTGGCAAATACGTAATGTGAACTGAGGTACGCAATTTCGACATACAGATCTCACACGTTTTCTTTGTGATTAGATAAGGATGTTAAAAATCCATTTGTGAAACAAACACAGGACATCCAAACACAACAGATCTGAAGTTTATAAACTTCATTCATCGATCATGTGGGGGAGAGAAACAGACCCCAATGCACCACACCACGATATGTGCATTTCTGCGTTGATCAACTCAGATCTCTCACACGCTCTGTTATTTTATGCTTATCTTGCTGCAGAATCTGATAAGAGTTGCACGTGCTAAACAGTCAGCACTATGATCCGTATTACATAACACTCACGAACTAACCTCTGCTCACCTGGTCCTGTGTAAATCAGGTGTGTTAAACTCCTCCGCATAAGGCCAGATGTCCGGATGTTTGACCGTAGCTATCCAAAGTGATCTTGCCGTTATTCCTTTAGAGAATTCCACAGCACAGCAGTCTGTCCTCTGCAGTAGCCCTGGATCAAGGCACACACTAGTCCCACCACAAACCTCTCTCTCTCTCGTACACACACACACACACACACACACACACCAATAGCAGTAAGCAGAGGTGCTTGTAAGAATTGCTCACTCCTTTGCTCTCTCTCTCTCCCCTTTTGTGCTTATTTAGTCTTTAACAAACCCCCCCACCCTCTCTCTCTCTCTCTCTCTCTCTCTCTCTCTCTCTCTCTCTCTCTCTAGCGGAGACTGGGGTTGCGGCAGCGGGACTCTTGCCAGTAACTCAGCTGTATGCAGCATTGATGGAGTTGCTCAGGGATGCTAACACAGCATGAATTTTCCCAGCGCTCCACTTTCCCTTTCGCTCTGCGCTCCCCCTCCCACCTCAAGCCCCAACCTCCTTGTCTCTTTTTATCACCACCGTAACCTATCAATCTCCTTCCTTTAGCAGGACACTATCTAAATCACACTGTCCCAATGCTCTTTTTCATTTCCCTTAATTGTATAGCTTGTTTTTCCAGTAAAGCATGGGTCTAACTGGCCATTTACAGTTTTTCTCGATTGTTTACACACAAATATTGGTACTTGAGACACGATGACCACAACATGTAACTCATTCACCAACCCCCTGAACCAATTCTGCTAAACTACAAGCACAATTCCTGCTTTACACTCACATTGCAGATCTAAAACACACTGTTTTCAAAACACTACACACAATTCTCTGCATTTGGCACAATTTTCGGGCAGAAAAATCTCTTGTTTTCACAAGGAACACACTGCCATTCAAATATGAACACTGACTCATCACATGGGCAAACACCTGTCACAAACGCCTATACCCCTTCTCCAAGCTATGGAAGACACATGTGGAGATATAGCAGCTGATGCTTTTCATGGCTGGACTGAAAAATATTGCTTGTGATGTGGATGAGGTGCTTCCCAGTGTTTCCCATTCATCATAGTGTTTTATATTGAGCACATCAGTGTTCAACTGGTTCTTATAAATGTCTATTCATATGATGGTTTGTGTGTGTCATTTGAAAACAAAATACCATTTTGAGAAGAAAGAACATTGTTTTGAATGTGAAGTTTCATTTTGCAGGAGAATTGAGGGGTTTTGCCAATTGTGTTTGTGTTTTTTTATTTGTGTGTAGAGTTCTGAGAGTATGAGGCATGCTTTCAGAAAATGTGTGTAAACAATTGAGAAAAACTGTATAATGAGCTGTACGTTACAGTATATGAAGCCCTCTGCTGGCCATTAAGAGAACTGCACGTCAGCAGAGATTCAAGGTAGAAAGCTGAGAATCAATAGCTTTAGATCAGGGGTCTCTAACCTTTTTGTAAGCGAGGGCTACCAAAATATCTAAAATCCTCTACATGGCTACTTGTTGATAACATACTTTCAAACTTTAAACATGTGATGCCTTATTTTTAGGCTCACAGAACCAAATTCAGTTTTCTTTCAGATATTTTGCACTTGAATAGATTAAAGCTTATAACACTTGCTAATAATAAACTTTCATGACGGTGTAGCACTTGGCTTATGGGTATAGTCACAGATTTGTCAACTGTCTTGAGCATTATCGGTGAGCCCTGTGTTTAGCGGGCACCGTATAGATTTCATGCGGGCAACCAGGTGCCCACGGGCACCACGTTGGAGACCCCTGCTTTAGATGTTCAAGTACACATTCGTTGTTTTTATTAGATCAGTGTGTTGCAGAATAGTTAAAGAAATATGTAGGCCTATTTACATCCGGAATGCATCCATTTACTATTTTCGAAGAGTGACCACAACGTTTTATGAATCATTATTTGCCTTATTTGTATTACAGTTTTTCTCAATTGTTTACACACATTTTCTGAAAGCATGCCTCATATTCTCAGAACTCTACACACAAATCCAAAAACACAAACACAATGGGCAAAACCCCTCAATTCTCCTGCAAAACGAAACTTCACATTCAAAACAATATTCTTTCTTCTCAAAATGGTATTTTGTTTTCAAATGACACACACAAACCATCATATGAATAGACATTTATAAGAATCAGTTGAACACTGATGTGCTCAATATAAAACACTATGATGAATGGAAAACACTTCTCCATTCATCATAATGACTTTGCTCTTTACAGTATATGGTTCAGTGTTACACTTACTACAGACAGTACATATATAAGTGTGTTGTAAAATATTTTTTGTATATATATATATAAAATAGTTTTTATAGTCAGAACATACAAATACACGATAACAAATATATTTTATTTTTCCAACAAAAACAATGTACAGTGTACATTCCAACCAACGCAAAGTTGCACAAACAGTGGTGTACATACAAAACAACAGAAGAATTTACTGTATACAGTTACAGTAAAAAAACGATGCTGCATCTTCTCTTGGGTTTGGGTCTGGCCACAGCACCTCATCCACATCTCAAGCAATGTTTTTCAGTCCAGCCATGAAAAGCATCAGCTGCTATATCTCCACATGTGTCTTCCATAGCTTGGAGAAGGGGTATACACATTTGTGACAGGTGTTTACACATGTGATGAGTCTGTGTTCATATTTGAATGGCAGTGTGTTCCTTGTGAAAACAAGACATTTTTCTGCCCGAAAATTGTGCCAAATGCAGAGAATTGTGTGTAGTGTTTTGAAAGAAGTGTCTTTTAGATCTGCAATGTGAGTGTAAAGCAGGAATTGTGCTTGTAGTTTAGCAGAATTGGTTCAGGGGGTTGGTGAATGAGTTACATGTTGTGGTCATTGTGTCTCAAGTACCAATATTTGTGTGTAAACAATCGAGAAAAACTGTAAGTCAAAAGTGTCATTGTTTACTGCAAAGAAAGAATTGTTAACAGCATCTTTAACTGGTTACTAGGCTGTGGGAATGCCAAAATTATTAAGAGACGGCTTAGAGAAGATTTTATAATAAATTCTGGTTTCCAAGCCATTTATCCCATTACGTGTGTATTGGTGCAATGCATTACCAATGCAAATATATCACCTGCAGTTCTTTACAAACTTTACACAGTTTTTTTAATTTCCTTAGTATGACATCTTTCAAATCTCTGAACTCTACAGAAGCAGTAAAAGCTGAACCTTTGGATGTATTATTTTGGCTCTTAGTGAAACATGAATTCTGATAAATCAATTAATATTAAAATAAAATCATTTGTTCATTTCACATAACAATTTCACCATGTTTATGAATCATAAGTTGAGAAGAATGTATTCTATTACAAGCCAGGAGATGGAATCTATATGACTTCAGTTTTTCTGTAATGTCGAGTAATCGGCCGATGTTCTTGGTTGCTGGAGAGGATTTGACTTTGCAGTTTTGCTTCGTGATCGCCCATGCAGACGGCGACGAAGAGGAACGTCCCCCCGACGAGTAGCAGAAGTCCAGAAAACCAGGCTGAAAACATGGCTTCTCCGTATTCCCACCGTGGCATCACATCTGGAAGGTTCTCATCCCAAAACTTCACCACCATTATGTACGCCATCAACGACACAGCAGCCAGCGTGGTAATCCCAGAGACCCATATCAACACTCCACCCAATATGAGAAGCTTTCTCTTCACCCTCTCTCTTCCAGCTCCGATCTCAACGCCCTCCAGTCCGAAAAACGCGGCGATCGTGCCGAGCAACCCCGTGACGATGGAGATGCACATGAACACCCGTGATGCCAGAGTATCTGGTGGTAGAGCTAAAAAAGACTCAAAGGCTTTGCAATGCACGCCAACTTCCTCCGTGTAGATACACATGTGCCAAAGACCCTCGTACCAGTTCTCCATCTCATTCAGGTCCGAGTTCATCGTCTTCCATAGTGGCAGAAATGTCGTGACGAAGGTTGTGACCAAACCCCCGAAAGACACGAAGAGCGATGCTCTTTGGACGAACTTTGGGGTGAGGAGCACCATCTTAATGCTTCAGACCGTCTGGGTCTCCCAACGTTTTCTTCTTCAGACCTGCTCTGGGTTGGCTCCTCCTTTTCTTTAATAAAACCTCACCTGTTCAGGCGGGATAATCCTGCAGACCCTCACAACGGAGGGACTGTTTTTCCAACTGATGAATATCTTGACAAAGGACAATAACTGCTTTTTAAAGAGGAAACCTGATAGGGTCTGCAGTTTTAAGTCTGTGCTTGGCAAAGAAACCTGGGTGAAACAAAACTATATTCAGAATGACAGGAAGGAAATGTGAAGTTCAGAATAAAGTCAATGCCTACGCACGCGTCTCTTTCATTGTTCAGCTTATCTGGTAAGAGCTCGGGACGCTTTTGGATGCTGTTTCTTAGTGTCAGGTAGCTGGTGAATGAACAGTAGTTTGCTTTGAGAACACCGTGTACCACGTCGAGTCCGACACGAGACAGTAGCTACTTGTGAAGGAAATCGGACACCTAGCCTTACATGCCGGGCTGAACTCATCCAAACCTTCTCATTTGTCCTTGAGAACTCAGAATCTGGATTTCTTTACTTTTATGCGTAAAGCTTTTGAATAGTATTTCGTTTAGTGATTATTTGATGGTAAATTCACTCTTAAAATGTAGGGTTGTTTTAACCCATGTTTGGTTAAAATATGGACAAACCCAACTATTGGGTTTAAACCTAGAAAGTGTCTATATTTGAGCATTCGGATGTTTTTTCTCCCATATTTTACTCAACCATTGATTGAAACAGCACAGCATCTTTTTGAGTGCTGAATTAAAGGGATAGTTCACCCAAAAATGAACATATCATCTTGTCTTTTCAGACCTGTATGACTCTTTAGCAGAACACAACAGAAAATATTTTGGGGAATAATGGTAACCGAACAATGGTGGCAGTACCCATGAACTTGCATTAGTTTTGTGTCCATAGACGGTTTCATCAGACGCATGCACCTGGATGGAAGATAACTTCCGGTCTGTGTTTGTTTATCGGTCTGGCTAGCGGATAATAATACAACTATTTCAATTTAATTTAACCTCTTATTCATATCGATTAATATTATTATTGTATTCATTTTGTTTACTTAGGTTATTGTATTAATGAAACGTTTTGTAGAATTTTGTTGTATGGTATTTAATTTATTTCATTTGTTGAACGGGTCCTGTAGATTTGTCGCATTTAAAGAAACCGTATGGTATATTGACATCTAGTGGTCGAGCTTGGTATTGCAGTCTAATTTCAAAATATTGAAGAGGCAAGTTTAGCCAATTAAGGGTTCTTCTCGGTATCTTTTGCTTGATATCAGAAATATATTTTATTGCTCATTTAGTCTAATATTAAAGTATTAGTACTAATCTTATTAGTACTAAGTCTGCCAAATGAATAAATGTAATCTTGACGCCCCCTTGGAAGTCAGCTGGGCCCCCCCTGTTGAGAAACACTGGTCAAGGCTATACAGTAGAAGTGTCCCCTGGAAGAAAGTCAAACAGGTTTGAAATGACAAGAGAGTGAGTAAACGATGACAGATTATCTATCTAGAACTATCCCTTGAAGAAATGAAAACTTTGTTCAACGTAAGACGTGTTTTATTTGCTCCTGACCTCAGGCGCTGATGGATGTTTGGTGCAAATCTTTAACTAAATGTAAACTTTAAGAAACAATTCTTCTGGTCAGTGTGAATAGATCTTTTACGCAACTCAAGAACGAAAATCGAAACTAAAATCCCATTAGTCAATGTCAGAGATAAACAATCTTATGTTCTCTGCACTGAAGATCAGTTCACTTACCAACTTTATCAACATATAACATAATATAGCTAATATAAACGTATCAACTGCAATGCAAAGCACAAAGTCTCTCTTCAAAAATAAAAGAGCACAGACCCACCCACATTCTCTCATTTTATACATTATAAAAATAAGAGGATTAAACAAGCCTGCAGATGTCGCACAGTTTATTAAGGCATCGTGCCCACAGGGCCAACAGATAACAAATGCTTCATCTTTATGGTTACATGAATCTTAATATTGACACGTTATGTTATTACCGTCACAAAAGCGCTGACATCACTCTGCGTAACACAAATCACTTTAAGGTTTAGAAATAAATACTACTACGTTCATAAAGTGCTGTTTATCATATAAAACAGAATTCATAGAGTAAATATGATCCATCACTAACTGTGTAGTTCACTAGTACTGTATATTGTTTCTGTAAACCAAGACTTCAATGAGTAAATCTCACAAAGTCTTAGTTCAGTTGATTTCGTATCACAAACATTAAACGGAATTACATTTGATAAAAAAAAATGACTTTTTGAATTGATGAGCACAGACGTTTGAAGGACAAATTCATATTTTCCAAACATCCATCATGATTCCCATACAGACAGTTCTGTACATTAAGTCCAGGGTAATATGAAGCGGCACACAGGGAATGCAATTTCATCACAGAGGGGTGCGGAGCAAGAAGGAATGGGACGAAAGATTAAAGAAGTTCAGAGTGAATGGGATGGGATGGGACAGGACGGGAAAGGGCAGGAGACCCTATATATCAGAGCTCATCTCAGTGCACTGTATGTCTGATATGTGGGATGCCAGTGAGTCAATGATGTCCAACAGCAGCGGCTGACTGAGCGATCGCAGGTTGGGAAGCTTGGATACCTTTAGGGAAGGAAGGAGAACCAAAAATAAACGGTAAACAACACAGGCCATGCAAGAGAAAGCAACAAAATAAATACATACATAAATAAATTCACAACAAAAGGAAGCTAAACGAGTCAAAGATTTCTTTGTGAAAGGCACTCACTGGCATTTTCAATTATTATCATTGGGACTCAGACACTAAGCATGCTTGAAATCTGTATACAGACGTTTCATCACTATTCACCGAAAGCGTTCTTAGTAAAAGTTATTCTAAATACACACAAAATGTACGGACAACCACACTTTGCGCTGCATAAATCCATAATGAAGCTTATTTGGGCACGTCTTACTATCCTCGATGTTCATTTCAAATCCTCAGAACTCATGGGATTAGGTTAAGAACGCACACAGTATTCAGCGAAATGTTTTCATAGGTTAAAATGTGCATATAAATACAAATATTGTACACAATTAATAGCGAATGAGAGCCATTGTTTGATGGTCTTTTTTAAATTTCTAAAATGAAATGAATGTGGCTACTGAACTTGAACAGATGAATAGCATCAGATCTAAATGCACTTTGGTCAAACATGTCGTGTCAGGTCCGTTTCACACATACTGTGTTTGTGGGATTTGAGTGATGTGACTGCAACTGCAGCCTTGCATAGAGAAATGTAAATTAAGGCTTGGACCAAAATTATATACCATTTTATGGCCATAAAGTGTGCAATTGAATTAAGAATTCTGCTTGAAAAGCAGTCGGTCATGTGCTGTGGCTCATGCACGGACAATATACGGCTTTTGCAGGCGCTGTATGTGTGAAACAGCCTTTACATAATAACGGCCCAATTGTACATGTTAAGAGAGAAAATCCCACAGGTGATATTGATGACATGTTAGCGGGGCAGCCAGCACACGCTCAGAGCTGTGGTCAATAGCACACCCACCTTGGTGAACTGATGGACGATTATGTGCAGGCAGTGTTTTTTCATATCCAGAGCTTGAGTCTTATCAGCTGCCTCCATGATCTACGTGCGAAGAAAGGACCATGTACTGCTGTTCTTTATCGTTACAGAATTTGAATGTGGGTAAAAACATCACACGCACCTGGAGGACATTTTCTACTGTAACATTCATCTCCAGGTTCTGCTTGCAGTAGGCCTGGAGTCTGTTGTTGGAGAAACCGTAGTAATAAGGTGCTGCGAAAAGATATCTGTGCTGTGGCTCAGGAATACAGATATTACAATAAGATCATCACTGCCAGGTAGATTGTGAATCTCATTTTCAGCGTTTCTGTGATCAATACTTAATGCTTTAATAAGCACACCAAATTGCATGAGTTATAAATGAAGACTAAAGAATTCAGAAGAGCGTTAAAGGATACAGCGAGTCTTCCGGAGGCATGTTGACGTCCCCATAATAGATGTAGCGCAGCATCGACTCAAAAGCCTGCGTGCTGGGAACCATCTCTCCGATTGAAATATTCACCTGCCCGTCCTCTGGCATGAAGGATCGGAACATTGCCTCAAAATAACTGTTAATAAAGAAATGATTGAACAATCTACGGTAACCTGTGTTATTGGAAAACCGTAGTACCTCTTTGACAGGGTGATGTTATAACAATGCTAAATGCGATACCTGGAGCGAGCAGCCAGTATGGCCTTGTGTGCAGGGCGCGGATGACCGTCAAGCAAAAGGATGATGTCACAGAACTCATGCCCCGCCCCCTCTAGACAGGCCTTCATGTCCTGCACAAGAGACGTGCCTAAAACGATAAGGGACACAGTATAGCAAAGTGTGGAAATCTGAAGACTGTTCCAAAAGGGGAGATAATGTGTCCTGTACCTATATCCACCGGCTGATCAGAATAAACTCGGAGTGGCGGCTGCTGTTTTCGCCTCACGATCTCCACAATCAACGGAGTGGACAGATGTTCAAACTCTTTAGTCATGATCACCTGGTTAAAGTGACTCTCTTTTACAACGAAGTTCAGACAGTGCTCCTGGACGACAGAAACAGAGAGATTTAGAATATCATTTGTTAGACTACATTTTTATCTTCCATTGTATAGCAACCGACCTTTTAAAATATTTACTATCTGATTCGATTCAACTTAATTTTATTATACAGTGCATTTTACAATGTTGCATAGTTTCAAAGCAGGAAGAAAACGAAAAGAAAACACAGACAAGGTAGAATACAGTACAGTACCGGTATAAAAAGATTAAGACCATTCTAATAAAGCAATGTTAATGGAATTTACAGAACCCTGAGCTAATCTAATATCAGTTTTGAAAACGTTGACATCACGAGCATGCGAATTACGAGCTCAGTTGCGCGAATATAGCCAGAACAATGTGGTGGACTATGCATTAAGGTTTCCGAAGCAAAATGTGGATTTGCGGCTCCAATGAGACCAGCGGAGACACACTGTTTACATCCGTCAGTCTTTAAAAACACGTGCACATCGACCAACGATAGTTAAAAAGCACTTTGGCTTGTGTATGTGCCAAGGCACGTCCTGTTTGTTTACACTATATCCCCATCCACTGGCCTGGCATGCATACATCAGTGTTTCTATCCGTTTTCCAGGATCCGTGTAAATGCAGATAACGCTGTCATGTGAACGTGGACCTTTTCAGTGGCCGCAGCCGGGAGGTCCAGGTCTGCTCCGACATGTTACAGCTGCACTCAGTAACTTTGATTAAAAGTGATTAGAGAGGATTAGTTGTGAATTATTACAATTATTTTGCTTTGAAGCTGTTTAAGGCCTCATCCACACTAAGCCAGAGCTTTCCCTATCCGATCTTTTTTTTTTCACAGCGTCGCCTGAAGAAATATTTACGTAGACACGAAACCACTAAAACTCACTCAAAACGATGTATTATTCATGCCAAATACAGATTTATCCCACTCTCGGACACGGTTTTTAAAAAATTCGGTTTCAGGTTCCCAAAACGCTGGATTAATCTTGACGAAACACAAATACGATAGAAAATCTTTATGTATACAGCTAACCGCGTCTCCGTCTTATTTAGTGACAACTGCTTTTGCAACCAATCTCAAACAACTGTTTTAGGCAGAGGAATGTTTTCTTATGAATAATGGATGGAGTGCCCCATGTGCCTTTACCTTAAGCTGGTCTAGCTGAAGTTTGTTTGCATTTTCACACACACTCAAGACGTTCTGCAGGTCAACCGATGCTTCAATGTACTGAACACAGAGCTGCTCCAACCTGGACAGTTTAAAGCTCAGAGCAAGTTTATAAACGTCCATGATCAACAGCACATCCTGGACGTGACCTGCAGAGAGCCAAGACAAATACATAAGTTAGATGTGCATCTTTAAATCAATGATGCTCACTGCATCGATGATAAAGATGTAACGTATTTTACTGTAACTGACCTCTGCGTGGATACTGTATTTTGTCTGTGTACAGGAACTGCATCAAAACCTCAAACGGCTGAGCGTCAGCCTCCCTGATTGACACTTCTAGTAACAGAGGTCCTCTGGAGGATCTTCTGCTTCCAGAGCTCTGCTTTTGACAGCCGGACTCCTCACTCTCTTCACTTTCTTCCTGTTTAATCCTCTACAAAAACCATTTCAAACATTAACAACAACTATAAAGCAATACCTGAAATACTGGGAGAGTTTTAAGTAAAATTACATTTGAGATTGCTTATATTCAGTTGTTTTACATGATTGTGTATTAAAAAAAGAAAAACCTGTTTCTGTCGATCTCTCGCCTGCAGGATCTTCTTTCGGAGCCACTTGCAGCGAGCGGTTACTATGGCAATATGACCGAGAACCTTTTCTTCCCGCTGTGAACAAAAACAGCATTTATAGACAGCAAGATGCTTTTTAATTTAGATACCTCAGTATTTATCATACAAAATATATTTCAGTTCTGACAAGAATAAACAAACCTCTCCCAAGATAAACTCGACATCACAGAACTGACGGTTTTCCCACAGTTTCCCATAGTCTTCATGAAGTGTGCACTTTGGATAGCAAGAAAACTAGAGCAAAACATTATAAATATACTAATTTAAATTGAAATGTTTTTTCATTCTTTGTAACCAATTGTTGACTGTGCTAGAATTGTTTGCAACGTTACATGATTTCATATCTTTTAAGGTCCCTAAAGAGGGCAACGTTTAACAGCGCGTAAAGGAGATGTATTCTTGAAGGTCAAGATCTCACCTGAAATCGGTACATTTCTCCACTGCGAACATTATTGTCCACCGTCCCTCCGAAAATGTACATGGCATCATGGATAACAGCCGCGGCATGGAACAGCCGCCCACTGGGCATCTGAAAGAAATTGGCATAAAAAACAACAAACTAGATGAAAGAACGATTGTAAACTATTTTCTGTATTATAATTATTTCTATTCTATACCTCACTGTCCGTGCTGGGCTGAATGACCTCCCAGGTCTGTGAATCTACATCATAGCAGTGCAGTTCATTGGGCAGCGTGTTGTCAGCCGCCCCTCCGAACACATACAGGTGACGGTCAAACGCCACCATTGTGTGTCCATAGCGTCTCTGAGGGGGTGGAGGGGATCCACGCAACAAGTGCTCCGTTGGAATACGGGTCCACCTATGGTAAAAGACTAGCAAGTCATTATCTGACCACAAATATTACGGTTCCCTTTTACGTAGACATAACATATAGAATGTCATGTGTCCAAATCTTCAAACTTACATGTGTCCTTTGAATTCAAACTGGAAGAGGTTGTTGGTGATCTTGGCTCCACTCTGGCCGGAGAAGACAAACATCTTATCCCGACATACAGCTACAGGGAAGTTACAGCAGGAGGGAGGAATTTCACCACTTTGTTCGATCTAAATGACACAAGAAAATCAATGCAATATCACATATAAGCATATAAAAAATGAACTCAAACCCGTATGATAACAAAATACAGGACGAAGAGCAAATGAAACCCCATCAATCACCTCTTCCCAGCACGCCTGCTCACGGTCCTGAAGACTAATGGTCCACATATCATTCAGCCTGTTCAAAAAAATGATTAATGCATGTTAACATTCCAACATTCTGCTTTGCAAAAAACATTTGTTTGTGATTGCTGTGAAATGCAACGCATTCAGCAGTGAAGGAAAAAATACCTGGCATTTCCATCATATCCAGCGAAGATCCAGAGTTTGTCATTATAGACTGTGGCTCCGTGGGCAGATCTGGCAACCAGGCTAGAACAAAAAGCAAAAACATCTCTCAGATATACTAATACAATAACAACACTATATATTGTTGATGAAAAATAATAATTTACCGTCCCTCCACCTTCCATTCCGTCCACTGTCCGGTGGCAAACTTGTACTCAAACAGATCGTTTTTATTTTTCAAGTTAGAGTTTGAATAGATGTCCCCAGTGTAACCACCTAAAATTTAAACAACAAAACATGTGTATAAGAACAGAGCGAGCAGCATTAAAAGACATTTGACAGGCGGATGACAAAACCTACCAAAAACAAACATGCTGCTCCCATACACAACAGCTGAATGGTGATATCTCGGTGCTGGAGGGGTGCCAGTAGTAAATGCCCTATTCAAATACATAAATGAGTGTTAGAGGCAATAGCCAAGCTTAAAAAACACACACAGTGGTTGATATACAACACCTACCGACACCACGAGCAGTCCTTCACATCAAAGCGCAGCAGATCATTAAGCATGTTCTTCCTGAAAGAAGTAAACAGATCTGAGATCTTAGTCTTTGGAAAAACATCCAAACAACAAAATACTCACCCGTTGTCTCCTCCAAAGACATAGATGGCATCCCTGTATGCCACAACAGTGTGCTTACTACGCCTGCAAGAGAGGCGACACAATAAACATCGGGATGCACTTAAACACAGTCAATGATGAAGATCAAGTGCTTGAAATAGTCAGTACCTGGCCCCCACGAACTCATCGCATGGTGGCAGTCTCCTCCAGCGATGTACAGTCTCGAAAGGACCAAAGTTGAGTGTCAGATACTCAACACTGTCCGAGCAGCTGTGGTCGAAATCAACGCTGGGAGCAACTTTGGATTTGCAAGACATGGCTCCAGGAAACCATGACATTCAATTTAGTCCTGAAAAGGCTTCGCCCAGCCAAAGAACCGAGACGGAACTAAAGCATACGACGATGCAAATCGAATTTATTTGCCGACTGTTTTATCTGTATCGTGCTAGTCATGTTTTTCAAAGGTTGATATTTGCTTCCATTCAATCTCGCTAGCTAGCTAGCTAGCTAGCTACAAGTGTGTATGAGAATTTGCCACGTTTTGCATGAGTGCAAGCGATTAACCTCAACATTTACACTCTCAAATGGTGTGCGCTATAAAACGTATACGGAACATTGCTATATTATCACCTATAAACTGATGAGATTGAAGCATTGAATAAAGGTTTTGCTGCCTGTGTTTATCCGCACATCAAGGGAGGAGACGGGACTACTTGACATGCGCACACGCACGTTTTCATTGGTTTACGTCATCACACACGCGTAACGTAAAACAATAATAAATGTATCTGCTCTTTTGTTTAAATATTTTTTTGTGGATTTAGAATGTGTCCATAGGAAAGAGGAGAAATACTTGCTGTTGTTTTCTGTATTTAATTATTTTAATTGTTTCTTTATTATTACTTATTAATCCCTTTTCCCCTCTTTGTGTGATCTGTATAATATTGCTACTTTCAAAGATTTCTTTGAATAAAAAAATAAATAAATTAAAAAAATAATAATAAATGTATCTCGAAAAAAATCTGGAAGGTACGTATATTGTAAATCACTATGAGGCTGTATTTGGCGTATTGTGAATTACCTTTTTTGTGAGTTCTTTGGAGCTTTCTATTATTTTTGTAGTTAATCTACACGTTTTGTAAGGTGTATGTTGTTTCTTATTCAATAATAAAAATCGTTTTTATTGATGGCACGTCGTTTATATCCGTCAACGCGTCGCTGGTTGATTTTTCCTAATTCTCTTCCCTTTCCTTCTTTAAAGAAAGAAAAACACTTACTAACCTCACTATTCTTAGCTTTGTATACTGTGCTAGGCTTTAATGGACTAGTTTGATGCACTTATGTATTTTGTTGCCTATGTTGTTATAATTGCTTTCAATGTTTCCTCATCTGTAAGTCGCTTTGGATAAAAGCGTCTGCTAAATGACTAAATGTAAATGTAAATGATGGCGTCTTAAATTTCATATGCATATAAGAAAAATAACTACAAAATAAACGAGCAACGTTAAGACAACGTTAAAAAATTTTTATGACCGTTATCCTGCCTCGTAAAACAAACTATTTATGTACATCCCTATATTGTTAATATAAAATAAATCAGATTATGTTAAATAATGTAATGTATAGATCTGCATGACGTTCGTTTTCATTGGTTTAGCCCGTAAACGGGGCGGGAACAAAGCCGGAAGATGACCGGAGCTCGCGGCAATGACACAAAACGCGCCAAATTTCTACTTCATAGTGACAATGAACAGCGGGGATACATCACAACAAGAATAATACAAAATCCAGTTAACCATATGTATTGTGTGTACATTTACAAGACATACGACTTCTCTTTACTTTTATTGAAAAAAGAGGGATATATTATAGCAGTTTGTTAAATATCGTCATATTAGTGAAGGCTAATCTTCTGTACGTGCTAGCTGTTCTGTGGGATTTGGACATTCCTGTCAGCTATGGTTCTACAAAACAGTGGACGGTATAAATCAGACCGGGGAGGTGATCAGGACAACCAGCAGTAAGTCTTTATAATACTATTGACTGAAATGTTGCGATGTTTATGTCGTCTGTCCATCACTTTCTCCTCTCGTGCAGTCTTCCAGCTGTTGTTTCTGTTATAATCCAGTTCTTGTTGCAGTCAGTTTGACTTTGTTGCTTTTAATAGTGAAGATGCTTCTGCCCTGTCCGCTGTCAAACGGCTGGAGCGCAGTCAGTTTACCGATACGATGGACGAGCGCTTCGGCTTTGAGCGGATGAAAGAGCCCGGGGAGAAGACTGGCTGGCTGATCAACATGCACCCGGTAATACTGAATATAAGAAAGCCTGTCAGTGTGATGTGCTCGTGGCTTTATGAGTTTTTAGTATGGTTTTATTTTTTAGACCGAGATCTTGGACGATGACAGGAGAATGATCAGTGTGGTGGACTACTACTTCATACAGGAGGATGGAAACAGATTTAAGGTGTGTGAGAACTGAGAACGACTGTCCAAATCTAGTTTACTTTGCCTGTATACTACTGTTTAAAGTTAAAAATAAAACACTACAGCATTTAATTAAGTTACAGTGCAATTTTTGCGCGATTTTAATATTGTAGAATGAATGTATTTGGGGGATTTTATTCCACTTTGACATAAACTATAACTTATTATAACAACCGAGGTTGCCAATATGACTTTTTGTGTAATCCTGCCCTGACAGGTTGCCCTTCCCTATAAGCCATATTTCTATTTAGCTACCAAAAAGGTGAGTTTTTAACTATTTTACTCGAATCAAAAAGCTTTGAAGATACAAGAATAGATGGATCAAGTTATATTTGTTTTTCGGTTTTCTGGAAGAACTGTGAGAGGGAGGTTATCTCCTTTCTGTCAAAGAAGTTCCAAGGGAAAGTGGCGAAACTTGAAATGATTGTCAAAGAAGACTTAGATCTGGTAAGAAAAGGAGGCGTCTGTTGGTACTGTTACATAATTCACAACATCCGTAATATTTCTATTTCGGCTCATGAGATGTTTAAACATTTATCCATCGTGTGACTGTCTTTAAAGGCGAATCATCTTGTGGGACTGAAGAGGAACTACGTTAAACTTTCTTTCAACACGGTGGATGACCTTATTAAAGTCAAAAGAGAAATCTCGCCAGCTATCCGTAAGAACAGGGAGAGAGAGAAGTCCAATGATGCCTATACCAGCATGTTATCCAGGTATGCACTGTGTCAGGGTAGTAAGATGGTTAAGTGTTGTAGTGAAAAAAAAGTATGATTTAATTTTTATACCTTTGTAATATCAGCATGAAAAAAAGATGTATCAGTTGTGGAGATTTATTACAAATTGATAAATATTTTGATTCTGATAACTTTTTTTCTTCATGTTTCAGCGCTCTGGCTGGTGGGAGTGTTGTGACGGAAGATGAGGGTGGTTCATCGAAGAAGATGACTGAACAGCTCGACAACATCGTAGACATGCGGGAATATGATGTGCCTTATCACGTTCGTGTAGCCATTGACCTTAAGATTCATGTGGTAAGCATAGTGATCATAAGCTTGTGCACTGATCAACATAGAGTTCGTCAAGTGTTTAATATTGCAGTTTACAGTGTTTGTGTTTATTGCATTCATCGTTAGGCTCACTGGTATAATGTGCGGTACAGAGGAAGTGCTTATCCACCTGAGATCGTGCTCAGGGAAGATCTTGTAGAAAGACCTGTAAGTGTATTATCCAATGCTTTGTGAGTCCTTTAAGAGAAACAGTACTTTTTTTCCAAAAATAAACATGTAAAGAAATGTCTATTAATAAATATAATGTTTATTTGACATATCTCAGTTTGTGATTAATTGCATGGCAATGTTTTCCTCTGTCTCTAAGGATCCTGTTGTGTTGGCATTTGATATTGAGACCACCAAGCTCCCACTAAAGTTTCCTGATGCTGAAACTGACCAGATCATGATGATCTCATACATGATAGACGGACAGGTAGGTCCTACATTTGGAATCTTTCTCTGAACTGTGCACGACACGTGTCTGAAAATGCATGTGAGCCCAACTATTTCCCTTACTGGTGATTAATACGATTTAGCTGTAATAGTGTCTTAATTGAATCTTTTTTTAGGGCTTCCTCATCACAAACCGAGAAATTGTCTCGGAGGACATTGAGGAATTTGAGTTCACCCCAAAACCCGAGTACGAAGGCCCCTTTACTATATTCAATGAACCTGATGAGGTTAGTTTGTTTAAATTACAAAAAGCCTGTTATGTACTGATTTGTGTTACAAAATTACATTAATGAATGTTTTTTTATCTTTCTGTCTGCCCACAGGCCTCTCTCATCCAGAGATGGTTTGAACACGTCCATGAGACCAAGCCCAACATTTTTGTCACATACAATGGAGACTTCTTTGACTGGTAGGATGTGATTTGTGTGTCTTGAGTAACACCTCATGCAGAAGCATTCTTTGTTTTTTCTTTCTTGGTCTGCTACACACTGCATCATTTGTGTTTAGTTACGTATCTTGTGTGTGATGGTAAATGTATGTGTCCTTGTTTTCAGGCCGTTTGTGGAGACCCGGGCGGCTCACCATGGCCTGAATATGTATCAAGAGATCGGTTTCCAGAAGGACAATCAAGGGGAGTATAAAGCCAGCCACGCCATTCATATGGACTGCCTCAGGTAAGAGTGGCTGTTGTGTGTTCTATAATAATAATTATCTTGGATGTAAGCCACCCAGCTCAATGGATATTAAAGAAATCAGCAAAACATTTTAACTTCATATCATGAAAAACCTAAGTTGAACCTTTGCTTTCGTATGACTTTCAGTGTTTCCCATACATTTATTTGTTTGTGACAGCCCACCACACTATCAACACTAACCCACAAATAGATTTTTCATGATTCTCCTTTATTATTTTACTATTTAAAACTGTTTAAACATGCTGCAGTTTTAAGCAGCATGTTGATGCTCAGCGCCTCTCTCTCTCTCATGTTACGTGCAGCGCCACCCTCTACACCAAGTGCCAGTTGGGCATAAAAGCGTCACTTTAGTTTGGTAACGGAATAATTTAAAGCATTATAAATGTAAAAATGGTAATAAGATTATAGTTCCAAGCCCATGTAACTATACATTACAGCTGCGTTACATCGTTGCCGTTTTATAAATTATATTATTAAAGCAAAATGGCTTTTTCAAAGTCTGGACGCCTGCCTGTTGCACCAGTGACGTCATCGAACTGAAACCTCTAAATGCCTGCACGGAAAGTCATACCAAACCCCCTCACCTTAAGCTAAAAACTCCTAACAGCCAATGCTATCGCTGCAGCTTCAACGGATTGGATGGAACGCAGACAAGGAGACTAGACGCTGTTATATGATTGGCCCAAGTGTTTCTCTCATGATCCAAGTTAGCCTTTATGCTCCAATTGTAAGTACAGTATGAGACAAATAAGTAATATAGCCAAAGCACATAGCCGCTCTTTAATGTGTATGGATGGTGATTTTGTCAGACGACAACAGAAGTTAAAGTGACAGCTGGTTGTATTAGACACAAGGCGTTATTGGGGTGTGTTAAGGCACTATTTTATACTCGTTCTATGTCTGATAAACAGAACAGATAATATGTGAGAATAACATTGAGTTGTATTAAAATACTGTAAAATGTGACGGAAAGCAAAACTAATTTCAGGTGCCAACACCAAACACCGTCATTAGCGCCACAAGTGTCTCATAATCCGGTGGGGAACACTGACGTTATAATGACTTGACATTTGTATTCATATGCTCTCTCTCTCTCTCTCTACCTTAGGTGGGTAAAGAGAGACAGTTACCTGCCTGTTGGAAGTCATAATTTGAAGGCTGCAGCGAAAGCCAAGTTAAGCTATGACCCTGTTGAGCTGGACCCAGAGGAGATGTGCCGTATGGCTAATGAAGAACCACAGGTGCTCGTCTGTTCGCTTACACAAACATTTACTCATCAACTTTCTGTTTTCTCCTGGAATGATGCGACAGAAATCGTATTAATGTCTACGTTTCTTTTTCCGCAGACTCTGGCCACCTACTCCGTGTCTGACGCTGTGGCCACATACTACCTTTACATGAAATATGTTCACCCCTTCATTTTTGCCCTTTGCACCATTATTCCTATGGAACCTGATGAGGTCTGTATTCACTCCGTATCCTACGTTTTTCATTTCAAGACTGATGAAACAGAAAAAGGGAAATAGTTTGTTTTTTTGTGTTTGTAAAACAGGTTTTGCGTAAAGGTTCCGGCACCCTGTGTGAAGCCCTGCTGATGGTTCAGGCGTTCCACGGCAATATCGTCTTCCCAAACAAACAGGAGCAGGTGTTTAACAAGCTGACGGAAGATGGTCATGTTCTCGACTCTGAGACATACGTGGGGGGTCACGTAGAGGCTCTGGAATCAGGAGTGTTTCGAAGTGACATCCCCTGTCGCTTTAAAATGGTTATTGAGAACTTTGTGGATCAGAATTTTTCGTTTATCTCAAAATTGTTTAGTTTGAACTGCTGTCAATGCATAATTCAATGTTGTTTGACAGAATCCAGCGGCGTTTGACTTCCTGCTTCAGAGGGTGGAGAGAACCCTTCGCCATGCGATCGAGGAAGAGGAGCAAATTCCACTCGAGCAGGTCACCAACTTCAATGAGGTCAGTCAGAGTATGTTTACTTTTAATGAGCTGTCAAATGGCTCTTTAATGAGAAAACATGTCCTGTTATTCTTCTTTGTTTAGGTGTGTGAGGAGATAAAGAAGAAGCTGATATCTCTGAAGGAAGTACCTAACAGAATCGAGTGTCCTCTTATTTACCATCTGGATGTGGGGGCCATGTACCCCAACATCATCCTTACCAACAGACTACAGGTTTGTTACATTTATCAGTTTTAACATTTAGTCATTTAGCAGACGTTTTTATCCAAAGCGACTTACAAATGAGGTGAACAATAGAAGCAAATGGAACAACACAAGTACAACAAAAAGCACAGATGCAATAAAACAGATGTATTCTTTTGTGTAATTATTTCCTTCTGATTATCATAGAATGACTATTAAATGAACTCAGAAATATTGCTCTTGCTAGATGTTTATTTACATTTATGCATTTGTCAGGGGCTTTTATCCAAAGCAACGATCATTTGAATGTGCATGTTTTTATCAGTACATGTTCCCTGGGATACAGACGCAAATGTAGTAAATAGAAGATCTTGGTTTTCTTTAACTTTCCCAGCCGTCCGCGATGGTGGATGAAGCCACCTGTGCCGCTTGTGATTTTAATAAGCCGGGTGCAAACTGTCAGCGCAGAATGGCATGGCAGTGGAGGGGCGAGATCAGTATGTCATTCAAAAATTTTTTTGCATATCTTTGTGAATTGTAAAAAATATAACCGTCGTTAAATGAGCTATGCGTAGTTTTGTACAGCACTTTGAATTTCCAGTGTGCTTATTCTTTAAATGAACTTTTTGCTAGTGCCAGCCAGTCGGAGTGAGTTTCATCGCATACAGCAACAGCTGGAGTCCGAGAAGTTTCCACCCCTTTTTCCTAACGGCCCTCCTCGAGCGTTCCACGGGCTCAACCGAGAGGAACAGGCGCGGCACGAGAAGAAACGCTTGGGAGGTCAGCAAACTCTTGTTTGAAGACCAAGAAAACCTAAAATGATGTACTTCTGTAAGATAAAACCTGTGAAATGTAACTAGAAATGAACGGTCTCTCTGCCTGTTTTCTAGACTACTGCAGAAAAGCTTACAAAAAAGTTCATCTGACCAGACTGGAGGAGAAAGTCACTACCATCTGTCAGAGAGAGAACTCATTTTATGTCGACACAGTTCGAGCTTTCAGAGATCGGCGATACGAGTTCAAAGGTCTCCACAAGGTACTGGAGAGAGACATTCTGAAGTCTGGTCTACTGTTTCTAACTGTACTTCTAGTTTTAGCAATCTAACCATATTTTGCAACTTATTTGGAAAAAAAGGGTTGTGAGTGATACTCTTCTTTACCGTCTGTTCTCTGTGGAGGTGTGGAAGAAGAAGCTGTCTTCAGCTCAGGATAAAGGGGACGCGGCAGAGGCAAAGCGCTGTAAGAACATGGAGATTCTCTATGAGTCTCTACAGCTGGCACACAAGTGCATCCTCAACTCCTTCTACGGATACGTCATGAGAAAAGGGTACAGAACAATCACTATCGTAAACACTCCATATCGAGACCATAAAATAACTTTTTTTACACATGTGGTTGCTGGTAAAGAAACCCCCAATTATGTGCCCCCATACCTACGAATAGGGTTTTATTGAACTGTATTGGTTTTAATATAGTAAGGTTGTTCGGCTGATGAGATTTGTTTGTAAAGGATATAGAATAAAAGCTGAGCAGATGTCAACTTCTACCGCTATACAAGTATGACCACAAAACCAGTCTAATAAATTTGTAGCAATAGCCAAAAAAACATTATATGTGACAAAATTATTGATATTGTTATTGTACGCCAAAAATCGTTAGGATAATAAGTATCCTCTTTCGGGCTCATCTACTCTCCACAACGGTAAGCCAATAGAGAGCCTTAAAACAAACCTGTTTATTCTTAGTAACAGCCTGCTAAAGCACCTCTGATGGACAACTTGCAAGCCATTTTCTCAATATTCATTGTTTTTTGCACCCTTACATTCCAGATTTTCTAATTGTTGTATCTCGGCCAAATATTGTCCTATAGAAATGGTTTGTTATCAATGGAAAGCTTATTTATAGCTTTCAGATAATGAATTAAAACTGACCCCATGACTGGTTTTGTGGTCCAGGGTCAATTTAAAGTTTTATCAGATTTAGATTTAAAGATGTAATTTTTCTATATTATTCAGTCCTAGAACGGAAGATTTTTTATTCCCGATGTTGTAATGTATGTGTATATTGCTATTTTACTTAATGCATTGTTTTGTGTTCCTCAGGGCTCGGTGGTACTCAATGGAGATGGCAGGGATAGTTTGTTTCACTGGAGCCAACATCATCACCCAGGCCAGAGAGCTCATCGAGCAGATCGGGTCAGAATCCTACATCATCATTCCAGACGTGATTCATCTCACTTCAGTTTGTTGATCTTGGTTGAATTTATGCTTTAGGAGGCCTCTGGAGCTTGACACTGATGGTATCTGGTGTGTCCTTCCCAACACCTTCCCTGAGAACTTTGTCATCAAGTCTACAAACGAAAAGAAACCTAAAGTGACCATCAGTTATCCAGGAGCCATTCTTAATATCATGGTCAAGGTGAGTTGTGCTTTACTTTGGACAATGAACTACAGTATATTCTAGGGGTGTTACGAGATTTATCCCACAAGACTTTTTTTTTTAAGTAATCATGAAATATATAGGGAAAATGTATGTTATTCATCTTAAAAACACAAAATGCTAAAAATTTAGGCATAATAAAATCAACCTTCGAATTAAACGTTTTACTATTTTAATGAATCGTATTATGCAGTTAACAATACTAAATGTTCTGTACTCAACTGACAGGCAGTAATTTCACAAAAATAAGCTTATAGTAAAGAGCTGTGGTTGATTCTTTATACGATTTTTGCATAGTGCTCGTGTTAGCAGAGGTGGCGATCATATCACGCTGTCAATCCTCCTTCCTCGACTGACTGAACCTTCAGAGAAACAGACACCCCTAGTATATACTGCCAACAGTTTTTGTATGAACCTGATTCTATTTTGAACCTTTATTTTAGGAGGGCTTCACCAATCATCAATATCAGGAGCTTGTGGACCCAGCATCTCTAACATACGAGACCAGAGCTGAGAACAGCATCTTCTTTGAGGTTGATGGGCCGTACCTGGCTATGATTCTACCTGCCTCCAAAGAAGAAGGCAAGAAGCTGAAGAAGAGGTGTGAGATGCTGCTCCACAACAAGCTGCACTTTTACAGATCCCACTGTTTAGATGTCCTTTTGTATTGTCATTTCAAATTCAATTTCATCCACTATATGTGTGCACATCATTTGAACATCTATTGACTTGTAATAGAATTGGTTTCATCTTGTTTTTTGTATCCTCCGTTCAGGTACGCAGTGTTTAATGAGGACGGATCTCTGGCTGAGCTGAAGGGTTTTGAGGTGAAGAGAAGAGGTGAACTTCAGCTCATCAAAATCTTCCAGTCTTCAGTGTTCGAGGCTTTTCTAAAAGGCACGACCCTGGAAGAGGTTTACGCCTCTGTGGCTAAAGTGGCCGACTACTGGCTGGACGTGCTTTACAGCAAGGTTAACGAAATACAACAGTTATAACTATTTAAATTCTTGCTGTATTTGCAGTCTTTTTTATGATCTGTGTTTTTTCTACAAGGCTGCTAACATGCCAGACGCAGAGCTGTTCGAGCTCATTTCGGAAAACCGTTCCATGTCACGTAAACTGGAAGATTACGGAGAACAGAAATCCACGTCCATCAGCACGGCCAAACGTCTCGCGGAGTTCCTTGGAGATCAAATGGTTAAAGACGCCGGTCTCAGCTGTCGATACGTCATCTCCCGTAAACCGGAGGGGTCACCTGTCACCGAGAGGTAAACGAACCTCAAACAAACAAACAAGACCTCAATACAAGCAGTGCTCTAAAAGGGCCCAATGAAACCTTTTACTGTGTTGAATCCTTACAGAGCGATCCCTCTGGCCATTTTCCAGGCAGAGGAAAGTGTTAAAAAGCATTTCCTTCGCAAATGGCTGAAGATGCCCAGCCTTCATGATCTTGATATCAGATCTGTGAGTTCTCTTTACTGTTGGTATTAGTTATTATGAGCTATGGCCATAAGCTATTTTTATTTTGAGACCGAGTGTTGAATCATTCTTATTTTCCATTATCATATCTGGTTTGTGCAACTCCCATGTAAGATTCTGGACTGGAATTACTACATTGAACGCTTGGGTAGTGCCATTCAGAAGATCATCACTATCCCTGCAGCTCTACAACAGGTAAATGAACCCTCACCTTCACTTAAACCTTCTTGTTCTTTCGCATTGTAAAGGATGAACTGGCAAAAGTTCAGTTTTGATCATTTGCAACATAACTTCGGTTTTGCTAAGCTTATCTTACATTAAAAATAACCTTTTTCTGAGTCGCTATTGCGCATGAACACATGGGTGGCAGGCACCTCACATAAGCTCCACCCCTGAGAGTCATCAGAATCATCTCAGGCAGCTAGAGTGGCCATATTGAGCGTTGCATTCCTCTCCAATAATTGTATTGACAGTGGCACATCTTGTTAATATATATTATCGTTGGTAGTATCTCCCATCTCACTGGTTCAGAGAGTCAGAGATGTTTTGATTGGTTATTCATTTGTATGTCTTGTGTTTCGTTCCCAGTTATGACCGTCCACGTTTTCTTTTTACAGGTGAAAAATCCCGTACCAAGAGTCCGCCATCCAGACTGGCTTCATAAGAAGCTTCTGGAAAAGAATGACATCTACAAACAGAAGAAAATCAGCGAGCTGTTTACCAGTGAAGGAAAAAGACAGGTACCATCAGAATCATTCACGCTCTCCCTGTCCCGTCCATCTGCGTCTATATGTCCACCTGTTTGTCCTTTTGTCTGTTTTAGGTGGCCCAACAAACTCTCGCAGTAGGTGAAACTCCTGATATGGAGGATTTTGGGGCTCACCTGCGCCCCCTGCAGCCCGCCATACTCATCAGCACTAAGAGAAAGAGGATTTCACAGAGCGGGGAAAGCCAGACTGAGTCACAAGACCAGGAGCTCACTCAGTCTTGGAGAGAAATACTTGGACCACCGCCGGCAATTGGTAGCAGTCGGGTAAAACAGATCTGTCACCAGTCATCCTTTTGAAAGAGCTTAATTTGGCAACTGTTACATTTGTATGCATGTGTGAACAGGAGGAACTTCTGGTCTGGCTGCGCTACCATAAGAAAAAATGGGAGCTGCAGATTCGCCAGAGGAAGGAACGCAGGAAGCGACGGCGTTTGATGGACGGGGAATCTCAGTCAACCGGAGGAGGAGTCATCCGTGATGGACCGACAACAGGACTCGGTAGCTTCCTGCGGAGGACCGCCCGGAGTATACTAGACATGCCCTGGCAGATTGTTCAGGTAAGTCAGCGAAACAGCTTTGAATAGTTCACCCAAAATCATTTTTATGTACTCACCCTCTGGTATATGTCGATAATTTATTTTTTGTTTCTAAACCACTCCCCCCCAGATTGCAGAGACCAATCACCCAGGACTTTATAAACTGTGGGCGGTAATCGGCAGCGACCTGCATTGCATGAAACTCAACATCCCACGAGTGTTTTATGTCAATCAAAGAGTGCCAAAGCAAGATGAGGCAGCTACCTGCAAAAAGGTGCCATTTTCAAAACTGTCAGTTCTGGTCATTGTAGATGGAGACATGTAGATGAATGTCAAGTTGTGCTCCCAGTTGAGTTTCTGTCCTCAATACATTTGCTTTCCAGGTAAACAGGATACTTCCTCGCTCGAGTGTGTCTTATTTCCTGTACCAGTACACAGTTCCCGAGGACATGTACCAGGAACACATCAATGAGATCAATGCTGATCTCGCCGCTCCTGATATTGAGGGTGTATATGAGACACAGGTCAGTGTGTCTCCCAAATGAGTTTCTAAAGAAATCTGCTGTGAAGAGGCACATTGTCCTTATTGAGAGTTAAACATGTCTGTAGGTTCCACTGCTGTTCCGGGCTCTGGTCCAGCTGGGCTGCATGTGTATGGTCAACAAACAGGTGGTCAGAGACCTTGCTGGCAGAGAAGCGGACACATTTGACCTGGAACATCTAGAGATGAGATCTTTGGCGCAGTTCAGCTACCTCGAGCCAGGTTACAAAACCGTTCCCAAATGCACTGTTTGGTGATGGATGTGTGTCATGGTAATGAAGAACATGTTGTGTTGTACGTGTTATAGGCAGCGTAAGGCACATTTACCTGTACCATCACAGTCAGGGTCACAAAGCTTTGTTTGGGCTCTTCATACCCTCCCAACGCAAAGCCAGCGTGTTTGTCCTCGACACGGTATGCGACACAACTCTCCTTATCAACTTATAATTGACCTTTACCCAAAAGATGATCTGAATTGCTTTGTTTATAATACGCTGTCATGTATTACGGCCACAGGTACGCAGTAACCAGATGCCAAACCTGAGCACGCTGTACGGGGCAGAACGCACGGCGCTGCTGGAGAAGACCACTGAGGACCTTCTGCCTCCTGAAAAACATCTGTTCGAAGTCCGGGCTGAAAACGACATCAAAGCGATTTATCGTGCTCTGCAGCGTATTCTGCTCAACTACAAGGTACGACCAGCACGTCTCAATGCCACTAGAGGCTCAATAATCACAACAGAAGGAGAATAACAGAATAACGTGTGTGCAGGAGGAGCGCCGCGGACCGACTCTCATTGCCGTTCAGTCTAACTGGGATCTCCGGCGTCTGGCTTCCGGCATGGCGGTCCTGGAGGAGTTTCCTGTGGTGCCGGTTCACGTTATTGACGAGATAAGCTACAACGTTCTTGACTGGCAGCGTCACGGGGCTCGTCGCATGATTAAACACTACCTCAATCTAGACAGCTGCCTGTCACAGGCTTTTGATATGGCCAGGTACTAACTGAAACTGGAGTGTTGAGATCAGTCAACACTTAATATAATCATTTGTATAATGTTGCTTAGAAATGTTATCTTGACCTTTATCTATGTTTTTATTTCTGATCACCAAAAAGATCCTTTGTTATATTGTATAGACCAATTGACAAACACAGACCGGAGATTTGGGCCATGCGCACATGTGTCCGATAAATCCGTCTATATTAGTACATAGTAATGTTTTATGTTATGAAGTCAAGCTCTCAAAGACTTCGCTTGCTGTAAAACAACAGTCAGTTTGACCTCTTTGCCCCGAAATGGCCTTTGTCTGTCTTCAGGTATTATCACTTACCTGTCGGAAACCTGCCGCAAGACGTTTCTATATTTGGATCGGATCTATTTCTTGCGCGTCATTTGAGAAAGCACAACCACCTGTTGTGGCTTTCGCCCACGGCACGGCCGGACCTCGGGGGGAAAGAGGCTGACGACAGTAGACTGGTGATGGAGAGTGATGAGAGGGCATCCATGGAGATCAACAGCCAAGGCTGCTACTCCACAGGTGAGCACATTAAGTCAATCTACACCGATTGGACATGTTTACGGCAAAACTCTATTAATAGCTGAGGATCCATGTGCCAATTGACGTCATGGTTTTAATTATTTGTTTATAGAACCTTGTTGTGCGTTTCCATTGCGCATTTCCAGTCTTTATTTGTTGTCTATGTTTTATTATACATAGAAATATTCTCAAATATGAAGATTTGGGGACTTTCTAAAAGAAGTGTTCGGGCCCGTTTAGACAGAACCCGTATTTTGCTGTTAGACGCACCACTTTTGAATTGTTTTCAGTTGACAGGAAGCGTTCTGCGTGCTGTTTACGCGTGCCGGGCGCATCGTGTTATTGGCGGAGCGCCAGAGCAACTCTGAGCAGAAAGGCTCTTGACGTCATGCGCCTTTTTTCCTATTGGCGGACCTTTGGTCACTTGCATTTAAAAACAAAGAAGCATTCATTATACAGCAACACATTGTCGAGAAAGGGCAAACTGCATATAGCCGCTCTGTAATGTAATGTGATTTTGTCTGATGATGTTGCGTTTAAAAATCAGGACTTGAGCAACAGTTAAAGTGGCATTCAGTTGTAAAATACAGTATTATGTGACAGATCAGAGATGAGAAAAAAACATATCAAGTGCTAACATGACGTTGTTTACGTCACAAATATGCTAATTAGTTTGTGACGTCACCAGCGCCACAACTCTGTCAAAATCCTGTGGGAAACACTGATATGACAGTTAACAGCAACTAGAGCGCTCGCACTATAATCCTTGACTGACAGGACAGCTGTTTCGGTGTTTACCTACTGTGCTTCTCTTTTCAAAGAGTCAAACAAAAGAGTGAAAAGCACGTTCTGTCCGATCGACAAGTATTTCAGCTGGTTTTTTTTCTAGTTTGCGTGGAGTTGGATATTCAGAGCTTGGCGGTCAACACCATACTACAGTCCCAGCATGTGAACGACATGGAGGGCGGGGCCAGCATGGGCGTCAGCTTCGATGTCATTCAGCACGCGTCGCTGGAGGAAATGATGTCAGGGAATCAGGGGGCAAGCATGGTGGCCAGCTACGACGAGACCGCGCTCTGCTCCAACACATTCAGGTACGCATATATGACAAAATGCCGTAAATGCACGTTGACTTTTTGTGGGAAAACATCTGAGATCTCCGTCCTCGTGCAGGATTCTAAAGAGCATGGTTGTCGGGTGGGTTCGAGAGATCACACAGTATCACAACGTCTATGCCGATAATCAGGTGATGCATTTTTACCGCTGGCTGAGATCTCCCAGTTCACTCCTGTATGACCCGGCTCTTCATCGCACTCTTCTCAACATGATGAAGAAGATCTTCTTACAGTGAGTGTGCAACACTAAACCTTCATCACCTTCACAAAAGTTTTATTACACTTTACCATGATGCCTGGAAGTTACCCGGTTATCATCGAAAAGAACGTTATCCAAGCAAGTTTATATACAGTAGATTAAAAACACTATTGTATGTTGTTTAGGAAGACCTAAGAATACATTTGACCTGAATTTGCTAATATTTGTTAACTCGACCATCAGGCTCGTGGCAGAGTTTAAGCGTCTGGGGTCATCTGTGATCTATGGAAATTTCAACCGGCTCCTCCTGTGCACCAAGAAACGAAGCATTAATGACGCCATCGCATATGTTGAGTACATCACTAACAGGTCTGTTATATAATGTCACCGGAATCTGTTTCATAAAGCAAAGCTTCTTATTCGATATCTGATCTTGTGCATTCGATTACCAGGATTCATTTCTCTCTCTGTCTTGTGTTACTCTGGACTGTAGCATACACTCACGGGAGATCTTCCACTCTCTGTCCATCACATTCTCACGCTGTTGGGAATTCCTGCTGTGGATGGATCCGGTGAACTACGGAGGAGTGAAGGGAAACCTGCCCTCTAGCCTTCACTATGGCGAGGTGAAACCATGCTTTCAAAGCTGGTCGTTGAAATGATTCAAATGAAGCCAGAAGTTCAACTGAAACGTTTACACTTGATCTAGGATGGAAAGGCGAAAAAGAAAGATGGAGCAACGGAGGATGGAAGCGAGGATGAGGAGGATGAAGTAAACAGAGGGGAAGATGAGGAACAGGATGGTGATGCGGATGATGTCGAAGACCTGATTGAAAGTAACTGGAACATCATGCAGTACCTTCCTCAGACAGCGTCTTGTCAGAAGTACTTCCTCATGATTGTCTCAGGTACACTTTCTGGTTTTGCTTGGCTTCTCAAAAAAACCTTATTGTTGTTGTACAGATGCACAATCCTTCACCATAGGGATATTGACAATATTGTAATAATATCGTGTTTTTTTCCTAGCCATGATAATTGTGTAGCAAGGTGTTTTTTTCTTTTTACACCAGGTCACCCAAACATTTAAAAGCATTGACGAAACTTTGAAAACCACTTCCTATAAAATTGTTTTCTTGCAGCCTATATCGCTGCTGTCTATCACAGCATGAGGCAGGAGCTTCGGAGGAATGCCCCTGGTGCCACCCCCATAAAGAGGCGAGGCGGCTCCCAGGTATCCCAGCAGCCCACCGGGGATGTTAGCGCACTTCCTGGTAAGATAATCAAGTCCTTTTCAAAGTATTGACTATTTTAAGCATGATGTGTCAACTTAAAAACCATCTATAATACAACCAGTACTTTTCAAAAATGTTAACTAATTACTTTAAAGGACTTTTTTTAGTTAAAAACTTAATATTCTCATGCTGTGTACACAACTTTGTCCCCGTCCCATTACAGATACATGTCGTTTTCCACATATAAGGAAATTTTACATATTCTATTAAAATATAATTCATAGTTTATTTCTAATTATGTATGATTAATAAAAACCTGCATAAATTATTTGAAATCATTATAAAGGGAAAACATTTTTTATAAGAAAATCATGTTTGACATCTTAAAACCAAGATTTTGTGAGAATCACCCATAAATGCATAAGACAATATGCAGCTTTTTACCATTTGACTGATGTGTTTTGTTACTCTTCTCTGTCGCTGCGTCAGGTTTGATCACATTTTCCCAGGAGTACGTGTCAAGTGAACTGACGCAGAACTTCTTCACCATCACTCAGAAGATTCAGAAGAAGGTGTCAAGCACCCGCAGTGTGACGCTGCCATCAGAGATGTTCCCCGTTCTTCCTGGTTCTCACCTGCCCCTCAATAACCCGGCGCTGGAGTTCATCAAGTACGTCTGTCAGGTGCTTTCTCTGGACTCCAACATCGTCAGTCAGATGAACAAACTGAAGCGCGATCTGCTGCGATTGGTCGATGTTGGTGAATTTTCAGAGGACGCTCAGTTCCGTGACCCCTGCAAGTCATACGTCCTGCCTGAGGTCATCTGCCATCACTGTAACTTCTGTCGTGACCTCGACCTCTGCAAAGACCCTGCGGTGGCCCAGGTGAGAACGTGACACCTCATTTAAAACGCCATCGAGGTCGAGCTTTTATTTGTACCAAATGTGTAACATTTGCTTAACGGTCTGCCTTGTTTGAGATCATAAAAATATTTTCCCCTCTCTCATTTCTTTCCCTGTTCTCCATGCAGGATGGTTCGGTTCTTCCTCAGTGGTTTTGTTCGAACTGCCAGGCTCAGTATGAAACCGAGTCCATAGAAATGGCGCTTGTGGAGGCGCTACAGAAGAAACTCATGAGTTACTCACTTCAAGACCTGGTGGGCACTCCAAGAACATCATTTACACACACCTACCTCATGTGCAGCGTTTTTTAAAAACATTTAAAAAACGTGAAATATGTAGTTAAAATAAGGACGTGTAGATTGAACAGGAAGTAATAACTTTATCGCTTCATAGGAATGTGCCAAATGCAAAGGTGTGAAAGAAGCAAACATGCCCCTGTACTGCAGCTGCGCTGGAGACTTCCAACTCGCCTTCACCACAAAGGTACCTGAGCTGATATTTAAAGACCTCACGAAATCACTTGTGCGGCTTTTATTTCATGTCTGTTTGCCTTGAGACCCCCTGTACACTTCTGCGTGTTGACACGATTCATATTTAGCTGATCTTTAAGGATCAAAAATAAAGCCTTGTGATGAGCCTGTCTAGTGATTTTATGGGGTCTTGAATACTTATAAAGACCAGATTGTTTTTTGTTATATTGGTCTGATGTGTAGTAATGTCGTTTCTTTTTGTTTGTTTGTGTGAAGAGCTTCACTGAGCAGGTAGACGTTTTCCGGAACATCGCCGCCCACTATAACATGACCTTCCTGCTGGAGACCATTGACTGGGTGCTTAGTATGAACTCATAGATTAGTTTTTTACCATACGGATGTTTGTATCATTTGTACAGTACAAAATTATTGTTGAAATATGTGGTTATTTGTAATGATTTTCGACTGTGAGAGATATAGGATGTGGTGCATTTTATATACTCGTGTGTAATAAATATTTCTGTATATGAAGAATTCATTAGTGCAAATGGTTTTCCGTTATTATTCACAGAATGAAAACGCTGGTTTTGATCGATGTAGTAAATGATGTTGAGAGATATTTATTTAGTCAAATGTATTGTACATAGTGCCGTTCAATTCATGTTACTATGGCAGTAGCTCATTTGGGTATTGATTTTTTTTTTTTTTTCGGGGTTGAAAGTTGAGCTTAATGAACGCAGTCAAAGAAATGGATTCATATTATTTACTTGTCTTCCCACAACGATAGAGATTCGATTACGTCATCAAAGACGCCATATCGTCGGATGTCAGGAAATTTAAGATTTTTATAATTTAATAACGGAAAATTATCCTGGAGTCTATGCCTGTATTTCCATCCAAAATGTTATAGTCTGGACCAAAGTTTGGTTGGTTATTTAGAACCCGTGAAATCACATCAACAAAAATAAAATAAAAAGGCTTTTGTGTTGTAGAGATAAACAGCCGCACAGCACTGCGGTAAAGTGCACCGTTGGTTCATTTTCCACAGCATCTCATTTGAGTCTCACCTGTCCCGTCTGGGGAGATGAGGTTTTATACGCACCCTCTATCATTACTTAAAGGCTGGTCCATAAACCTCAAAAGTGTGAGCTACAAAATCGATAGGTTTCTATTAATGACATTTAGGAGGTGGGCAGACACAGTCTCTCTTCCCCCAAATCTCATTATTGTAAGCAATATCAGAGGAGGAGCTCTTATCAGGTTAACACTGTTGAGTGCATCTCATCTCTGTGAACAAACCCTCTCCTCATCTTCTCCCGGACGATTCAGGCTTTCCCAGAACAGAGACGCACGCTTGTGTGGAAAGAATTGATCATTTCTGTCACTAATAACCTTAACTTAAATTTAGCCTTAAACTTCGTTATTTCAAATAGATTGAATATATGTTAAAGCCGCATCTCGCGTCATATCGCCATCTCTGTTAGAATCATAAAAGTGCAGGTTGCTTTTCTTGACATCGAACAACGTTAAAAACTTTCTGTAAAATTCGACCGACACCTCAGATTATAATTCAACGTCACATGCTTACCGTTGCCATCATTGCTCGATTCTAGTTTAAAGATGTCTATTTCAAAGAAATACCAAACACGTCTATCGCACGTGAGTTTTTAAATATTTATTGAAGCTAGAATTAAGAGATGTGTGTTTTTGGATACTTCAGATCAAAAGCTTAAGTTAACATACACATTTTGTGCTGTATGTGATTGTATTCCTCAGTGTCCTTTACGTAAAAATATTCTGTCAACTTCATCTTGGCATTGAATGGCATGGGTGGAGTCGGTGCTTTACAAAGGCACGCCATCTGAGAGGTCAGAGTGATTGGAGCCAAAGGTTGTAAGCGTCAGGCTAGTCGTCGTTGGCTGGATGGGGTCTTTAGATGCCTGATTAAAAACCAAAAAGTGGATAATGAAAGGAATCTTTGCCTGCTATTGATACATATACACTACCAGTCAAGCGATTGATTTACAATCTTAAAACATTTGATCTAAAACCTTTGCTCTAAACGCTCTAAAAATGCTGGGTTGTTTTAACCCATTGTTGGGTCAAATACAAACATTTTCCGGGGTTAAAAAAAAGATCCCATACTTACATCGTCAAACTTCTTGTCACTAAAAGCTTTGTTTTTGTCAATGAACGTCAGCAGGATCCAATCGCAGATGATTGAGCACTAGATGAGAAAAACACAAGATTTCTAAACATGCAGGAATAGTTTTTTCATGAATCATTTGCATAATTTTACTGACATTCATGTGATTTCAAACCTGTATAATTTACTTTATTCTGCAGAACACAAAATAAGCTATTTTCACCAAATATATTTTTGTAGCCAAACAATAATGGACTCCATTGACTTCCATTATATGGACACAAAATATCTAAAATATGTTCTGCATAAGAAAGTAATATACACTAGGTTCTGAGGAATAATGAAATATTTTTATGTTCGGGTGTGCATTCCCTTCAAACAAGTCTAAAGAGTCTCTTTTAATTTAATGTATGTTTAAGCAGTGAATTTACAAAAATCCAGATATAAGCCCAGATTTGTTAAGCGATGACAGGCTGGACAAAAGACTTTGAGCGGGAATGAACAAAAGCATTAGGGGTCCACAAATGCCTCTTTCCATCAAGGATCAAGCCCAAGGAAACCTGAGATCCCTCCCATAATGCAATTTGTGAGATGTCTATGTCTGCCATCAGTCTCAATACTGTGAGATTATTTCACTTTTCAGCCCAAAAATGTTCAACAGACATTTAGCAAGAACTTACGATTCCGACCGATGTCATGGCCGTGACTGTGCTGATGATGGTTGGAATGAGACTGAATCTTCCCGCCTGTAAAGACATGTACTGATGTAATATAGTGTAAGGTTTATAGGCAGTCATCATGTCAATGAGACATTAATGTACTTCCTGTACTGTATGATCTTACATGTCCATGTACGATAACATCCAGGCGAATCCCATAAGCTTTTATGAGCGTTCTGTACTCGACACCATCCTTATCGTAGTACTTTGCAAACCTGAGTGTAACAAAGACAATTACATTGACAGTATACTCAGTAGTAAAAACTACTCGGGACTTTCTGTACTCAAAGTGTAATGTTTCAAACATGTGCCGCTTTTACCCGTAAAAATATACTTTACATGGCATTTATTTCAAAAACCACTTTCCAAATATGTGACCCACAGTGTAAAAATGTTAACAGGATTTTTCAGTTATTTTTTAAAGATGTTTCACATAAAATTATATTTCATGTATTTTTCAAATATGGTTAAAAAAATAAAGTGATTGCAAATTAACCTGAAAAATGGGGGAAACATTTGCCAGCTGCCAGAAAATTGCATTTTTTTAACCAAGGTTTTTACAGTTTATTTTTGAGATACGGTCGAGAACTGTAAAATTACAGAAAAATACAGCAACTTTACAAGAAAAACGGGGAACACTATTTATTATGTATCGTGTAATTTTACATGGAAAAAGTGTTATTTCGCTCCATATTTCTGTTGCTCCATCTGACTTTTTACAGTGCAGTCTGTGATAACCCGACTAACGTCAATTCTCATCCTCCATAATGCAAGAAACATTCTGTGTAAATATAACCTTGCCAACTTTAATTATTTTTATGCGAAATAATAAAATCGTTAATCTCAGTATTTATCATAATATCCTAATATCACAAATAGATTATGCAACTAAACCCAGGATTTTACAGAAGGGGTCACATATTATAATCTAAGATTGCATATTTTTAAATGCATTGCGTATTATGGGGTCAAATTCTTGACATATATTCTTTACTGGGTGGCTGTAACAAGGGGTGTTAAGGATTGACGTGAATCCTTGAATCCTCCATTGAAAATGGAATAACTTGAGTTAATAATCAAATCTATTAATTCATCTATAGTTAATTATTGTAAATAAAAAACTAATGTCGTGATGTATCTGCTTTAAAATGCTAAAGGGGTGAAAAATATGAGCACATCAAAACCTCATATGTTTTAACATAACAAATTCTGTATTGTAGATGATTTGATCATCATTTTAAACTGACAACTACTGTAAAGTTTTCAAATGGTTAAGCGTAACCCCAAAGGTTATTTACCTGTAGTAGTAGCCTGAGGTTGGCAGGTCTTTTCTCATATCCAGCCTTCTGAATGAATATGTAGGAACGCATTCGGAGGGATCCAAATCAAAATCACACTTCCAATTAATAACCACTCCGATTATTCCACCCTGAAAACATAACAATTCAAATACATCTACAAACATAGATCAAAAATGACTAATAGAAGACAAAACGTGCTGGTAGATGCTAATATGTGCTGTATTGTACGTACGGTTTTGCAAAGTTCACTGAACTTCTCACTGGCCTGCTCTGCGATGAAGCCCAGACTGAACACAGGACAGTAAGGGTTGGTCACGGGGTGATAATGGCACTTTGTCAGTTTCTTTGGCTTGTTTGGTTTAATATTTCCCCTGCAGATGAAATTATAGACAATTTTAGATTGAAGTCGTAGCACGAATGGTCGCTCTTTAATGTTACGTTCTGCTTAAAGTATATCTTTATGTTAAACACAACAAGAAGTATTGAATGTAAAAGATTCATTACTTATATACTGTATAATACAACTTCCCTATAGTGCAACTATACAAACATTAAGTTATTTAAAAACAAATGTATGTTGGATACACAAAACTAATCTGATATGTCACGATCAAAATATTTTTAAAAATAACACAAAAATAGTCGAGTGTGTCCAACTTTTGACCTTGAACGATATGGTCAGACTGTCGGCGTCACCTCTACATCTTTTATTATGCACTTGGCATTTCGTATGCATACTTATACATGCATATATATATATATATATATATATATATATATATATCTTTTCTTATTTAATTGTGTTGTAATTCTCCAGTGTATTACTAAATCTTACAACTTTATATCCATTCCTATTCTTAACGTTGAATTCTATTTCTTATCTAATAGTTCATTGTTAATACGTTGTTTTCACTACATGCTGATGTGACCGATACAATTTTAACCTGAAGCCGATATATAGAAACTTCGAACGCTTTATCATTTTACTCTAAACCCGTTTTATGAAACGTGCTGAAACAAACCTGAGAACTTTGAACTTGGGGAAATGGATGGAATTCTTTATGAACACTGTGAAATTAATGGCCTGCTCCAAAGCTGCCTCCCTACAGGGATAGAAAAACACATTTTCAGTGCATTTGCTAGATTACTATTCATTTTCACTTATACGAATAACCTGCAGTACCGAATGACGGCAAATTCCTCGATGGGACACCAGGTTTTGATCTCGCAGGTCTTGAATGTGTAGTTGTAGTATGGTATACATCTGCCTGTTTTCTGACCTGTTCGAAAGCGTAGTTTGTAAACAAAGTATTTTAAACTGTGATTTTGGTATTCACGCATGTTGTCATCA